>NW_024467967.1:0-1393069 GCF_002105095.1 Pseudomassariella vexata
CTAACCGTTGGCCAGTTCGTCGCCAGATGGGAAAGTTCTTGGATAAATGCCCCAGATACTGTTCAGAAGTTTATATCGGGTGCCTCTAAGGAGTTGTCACGTACGACTCAGCCGTGGGAGGTTGAGTACCCTATCGAGGTCCCTGCAACGATTCAACCTCTCTTGAAAGGCTGGACGGAAGACCCTCGGAGCTTTTTTTCGGGAGGCTTGCTCACAGACGACATCTCCTCGTTATATCAGTACTTGAGATCTCTGGACTCGAAGCAGGCGACGGCTGTGTACACGTTTCGACGAAGAGTTGCTCTTGCAACTTTTGCTTGGTTGAAGGAAGCCACGCGCTGTAACAGCTTAGCTGACCACATTGTGCAGGCTGGAAATGTCGACGAAGTTGGGGACGAAGTAGTCAAGAAGTGCACAATCTGGGCGAAAAAGGGAAAGCGCTACAGGGGCTATGTGGACGACTTTGGTGGAAATAACGGGGTCCTGTTTGCACTCGATCCGGATATATCGAGCACGTTGTAGGTCGACACCTGTATCGCTACCAATGGCAACTAGGCTCTCACAGGTAACTAGTCGGGAACAGGATTTACATGTGAAAGGTGAGAAGCGCAAGGCCTTTCTCGACAAGCTGCGACGTCGTGGTGTGGTCCAGGTTGCCGAAAGTTACGAAGGTGCGAGCAACAAAGTGGTTGAGTATGCACAAAGCTTGATGAGAGATTGGTATCAGCGGGTCCAGGCGAAAGGGATATCTCAGCCTGTGAAACGAAAGATGCCAACTACGTCTAGGGCTGCTACGAAGAGAAGAGCAGGATTATAAAATCGGTCGTCTCCAGTAAGCTGACGCCGCATAACTAAAGATCAACATCGATGCTGATGAAGGATACTTAGAATGCTATTCTAGGAGACGCATCGAACATCTCGTTATGGAATGATACCCTCGTGCCTACAACGCCTAGTAACTTTGTGGAACAGTCACATGACGGCAGTGATCGTTCCGCCCCCGCTCCAACTGCAATTCACGCGTGTGCTCGGAGAGAACATCACACATCCTTAGATCATGAAACAACGGTGTTGTGGACATCCCATGGACCAGACCACGATTTACATGGTGGTTTATCGCATGTGGAGGATGGACAGGATACCGAGCTTATAGGACATGCGAACAATTCCGAGGGGTGTTATTCGAATGTGAGACGGTCCACAACTGGAGTGATATCGAGGGTCTGGCCATTTGCCATGGTCAGCACACTCTCCAGAGCGTGCAAGGTCGACACGGGTCTGATGTGAGGATTCCACTCAACGAACCCGACGACTACGAACAAGGTTACGATGATGCTCCCAATAATGGTGATTCAGAGCTAGCTACAGTCTGTTCCTCCGAAGATAGTAGACGTGGCTTGGATCTTCTACCCAACGGCACCACTTGTGGTCTGTCTGAATCTGGCATCATCCGGGAAGATACAGCTGTCGGTGTGCCCAAGGAGGCCGAGAAAAGTATATTCAATAACCACGACACAGGTACGGCAGTCCGGCTCGTCAACACTGACTCATGAGCTCGCTAATAATTGACCCAAAGGAGCATCCGCAAACACTAATGGGAGCACACTTCCCGATGCCCAAGAACTAGTTAGGTGAGAAGTTTTGATTAGGCTTACGCCACAGTGCTCACTCGTATTAGGAGAGACGTAACACCTCTTTCAGGTATTGCCAATAGGGACCAGGAGCTCTTGAAACGCAAATCAAATACTGCAGACTCCCTATCAGGACCGCCCAAAGTGGTACCTCGAAGCAGTCTGGGTGGTGAGAGTGATAGGATGATTTTGGACGGACACGTGTCGATGAGATTACTTCAAGGCTCGACAGAGCCTTCAACTAATGTGCCTTACATACCTAACTCCATCGAATGCTTCACGAGAGAGCAGGAGTCATTCCCTACCTCTGCAGACGGTCAGGATGGCCAGTGGATGAACTTGCTTGATTTCAGCTATTTCGAGTTTAAAACGCCATCCATCCTCCTCAAAGATTACATTGCGGAAACTTCTCAACTCAAGGTCGATGACCTTCCCTATGGACGACACAAAATTCAAGGCGGGGCGTATATGGTTGATCCTTTCCCTACAATACTTGAGAAGTTAGTTCGGCAGGGAAGAAGAGAGATAGTAAGTTTCTCCGTGCATTGGAAACCTCTGCTAACAACACCAGGAACTAATAATCAAACGGCAGAGCTCAGAGAAACTGAAATTCGACTCCATGCTCATCTATCTAGATACTGGTAGTGTATGGGCTGAAGCAAATGCTACTTTCAGTTTCGCTATCCCCACGTTAATAGACTAAGTCGACCGAACGTGGAAAGTTCATCTTGACAAGGGTAAAGATCTGCCAATTGAAACTAGAGACTGGGCCTTTGCAGCATTTATTATGCAGGGTAAGATCAGGTTGCGACTAGAAAACCGGTGTTATTTTCTCTTGGTGCGATATTTGACCGAGTAACAATGGAACAAGATGTATGGTGTTTAGTCAATCACTTAAGGTACTATGGAGCGGACAGGCTAGATAGTCACTTGGTAGGCGCGGATGATGCTACAAGTGTAGAGTTTCTAGGTCATAGTCTCTAATAAATGATCCTTTTGAGTTGGTGAGATCATCTTTATGTATATATTTCCCGGATGGGCATGTATAGGTGTTCTACCTTGTGTAGGTGATACTTAGCTCCTAAAAATCATCTACCATGCACTAATATGGCTAACAGGCTCTTAATAATCTCATTAGATACACAAAAGAAATAACATAAGTCACTTTCCAGATGAAATTTTTGTTTTAGTTCTCGTTCCTATTCCTATCCTCATCCACATACCAACATTACTTTTTCGTGTCATCAGCATCTCCTTTTGTCAAAAACGACAGGTCACATGGTATTGGAGCATAGAAGCACCATATCCTTAGTTCTAGCTTTGTCTAGACTGTTGTTTGATATTAAATGTGGGATTGAGCACCACAGTGATTCCTAAGGTTGAAAGGCGCTTTATGCTTAGAATAAAAGCGATTTGTGCTTCAGGATAACGGCGGGATAGAGGTAGCCTAGTAAGGCTGGACCCTTCAGATTACTTAAAGGCAATGCACACAGCCAACAGAACATATAGAGGGAATCGAGCATGGAAAAAACGGTGACCTAACCATAACCACCAAATTATTCTTTTCATATAACCGTCATATCACGGTCATACTGCAAGATACGTGAATATCTAACAAATGTGCATTCCTTAGACCACCATATGAATACATTGACTAGAAACACACTGAGGACGAACGATGCGCTCCACCAGCCCTCCGATGATTGGCATATTGCCACCTGGATATCAATACACCGGGGGAGGATTATGCGCTCCTCGTCTCATAATATCAACTAGCTATAAGTACTCTAGCGACGAATAATGCGCTTCTGGAACCCTCTAATGATATTCGATGCTGTGTAGAGGCACCCCGGGGATTATTTATGCGCTTCTAGCCTGCTGCTCTACTGAGTGACTGGAGGCAGACCAGGAACGGATTATGCTTCTTGCATAGGATAAAATAAAGCGTGCGATAATGTATTGGGAATTTTACCCATCCTGCGGTAACTGTGTTATAGCTATCTATAAAAGCCCAGGCCCCTTGAGGAATCTCGGCCACAAATTCCATGCGGACAAGATACAACCTTGAGTTTTCAAATACAATCCCCAATCAGCTCTTATCTTCGCTCAATTTCATTTGGCCTCCATATATACCTTGGCCGTTGCTATCGTCCCTTTCTCGCACGACCACTTCCAAAGACTCGCAAGCCTCAACAATGCTCTGAACAACTATTACACGGTAAATGGCCCCAATCTTGTCCAAGGTTTCTTCAAAAAACTCCTCGTCGAGAACGGCATGACACGCACCTTCGGACTGACTATCCCGCACCGGCACTTCGACATCAAACCTGAGACATGACAAGCAGAAAGAGAGCATCACAAGGCTCTCAATCCCGATAGCCAACACAGAAAAGCCGACTATCACACCAACAACAAGTGAAACGGTAACAACCGTATCAAACAATGACGTCCTCGATTGTGAAATTGGTTGTTCACCTAGGTCTGATCAGACCATTCCCGCTAAGGTCACCAAGAAATCGATCCAGATGGCTCAAACCTTTGCTATACCATGTACTATTCCTGATGTGGCGCAATACTCACACCTCCGTTTTGACGGTGATGGAGTATCCGACTGGATCGAACAAGTCGCTCGTATTTTCGACAGGGCTGGACTCAGTGATGCTCAAAGAATTGCCGAAATCCAATACTGGACCAAGGACAAGACGCACCAGAAAAGGGTGGAGGCTGCGATCGATCAACTTGACAGTTGGAGCGCCGGGTTAACGGCTCTGAAAAATACCTTCGCAATCGGAGACCCCAGACAACTCAGAAGCGCTTATGATAGCCTCAAAGAGCTCGAAAACCAGCCCCCGCGGTCAAACCCGTCGAAAATCTACACGTACTGTCTTGATCATCAGATTCGAGTTAGTGAGACGAAGGGTACTGCTCGAGTCCCAAGTGACCTTGACTGCACTCGAGGCTTGTTTGAGGGAATCCACAGCCACAGCCTCGAGGACATCTTAAGCAAAGCCAAAATGACGTACGAAGGGATCTTTAAGATGGAGTACCGCTTGGCCCAGGAATTGGTCCGAGGATGGGCGAAAACTAAGATTAGCTTGTACAACCACATGAAACGAGGAGAGGGGAGCTTGTTCTCTGATCAGGGAGGAAGAAGAAGTCCTGAGTACTTTGCGTCTGCCGTTTCGGAGAGAGCTACCGAAATAGGGGTACCAGCTGCTCACACGGTCCAAGAATCGCAACAACAGAGAGCTCCACGTTTCAATCAGCCAGATGTGGATGCCCTCACAGAGAAGATCCGAGCCTTAGAAATACGATTAAACCAAGTAGGTCCGTCTGATCAGAGACACCAGATGGACGACTTGAGAACTGCATATCAACCGCAGCAGCCTTGGGGTTATCAGCCACCTGCGTGGCAAAGCGAAGCCCAGCACAGCAATCATCAGCACCAGGCTCAAGTAAATGCTGTTAGAACTCAAGAAAACACTCAGGGCACATTGTACGACCACGAGACTGGACAGTATCGTACATATCCAAATCGCTGGGGGTCTACAACTGGGAACTGTTTCTTCTGCGCTACGCCTGGTCATCTTGTTTCACGATGTACTCGGCTCAAGGACTTGAATCGTGACGGCTTTCTTCGATGGGATCCTATACACAGAGCTTAATTTCTCGGCGGCGATTAGAGCGAAAGACCACAATCCAGGTACCAACCTCGATTGAGAGAAAAGCCAAAGGAGAAGGCAAGCCTATTCTAAAGGAAGTGTGCGACTGGGTTATATCGAATAACCTTGATCCAAAACTGAAAGAACTTGCGGCTTACTACCTCAGGCGGGATTACAACCATGCGTCAAGTGGACCTACTATGGGCGCCACTCCTCCATCTCAGAATCGTTATCAGCCCCAGCCTGCCCTGGCTCGACCTCCCACTCCAGCTGCAGTACCATCAGCGGGTGTGAACGTGAATTCGATACTCGGCCCTGAAGGAGAAGAATTCTTTCCCGAAAAGCCCGTGAGAGACTACGCATGGGAACCTTTGGCCCGACCAGTTGACAGACCTGTCACAGAAATCCTTACCGGATCAATCATCGAGGAACTAGGAGACGTTGGTGAAACCGAGGTTGCACTTGCGGAAAAACGTCGAGGAACTGGGCTGCTACCTAGGCATACGAAGAGAGCTAAAAGAGCGTTCTTTTCTGAGGACCCTGAAGCTGAACATACGCCAGGCAATACGTCAAGCAATTCGTCTGATCAGACTGTTACGGATGATTCCTCGCCCACTGAGTCAATTTCAGAGCCTATCAAGCCTTCCGCTACTGAAAGAGGCGCTACTGAAAGAGGCACTACTGAAGGGACTCTGAATTCAACTGCTGTGGAATTCTGGACCGACAAAGTCAGCGAGAATTTGAAGACAAACTTCAAGATCACTTGGGAGGACTGTTGCAAGTTCTGCCCCGAATTCGTCGAAGGAATGAAGCGAGCCACGGCTGCGAAGGGTGCGACCAATTCTAAATCCTGGGATGAAGTTGTCTATCTCACCAGGGAGGAAGCGCAGGCCCCAGAACCACCAGGCGTCAACACCCATAATGCGCTAGCACAAGTGAATGTGGCTACATCTGATCAGTCGAGTACCGAAGCAGCAAACTTGAGGAAGGTGACGGATTACATTGCACCTCTACTCCGAATAGCAGTAAGAATCGGACCAACCGGTAAAGAGACCCCTATCACTGGAATTGTTGACACTGGAGCTGAGACCAGTGTTATCTGTCTCTCCTATGTCTACAAGCACAAACTCGTGATGAGGGCAACGAAAGTCACTATTCGAAGCTTTACTAGTAGCCTTGGAGAACGAACAATGTTCCGAGGAGTCGTTGAGGCTCTGATATGGCTAGCAGGAAGGTGTATCAAGGTCCCCTTGTACGTCATTGATGATGAACTTGCCTCTCAGCCTCTTCTACTAGGCATGAATTTCATCATAAGAGCAAGGATGTCTTTCGCTTTTGAGCACTCCACTATTATTGGCAACCTGATTTTCGGCTCAACGAAAATTGTTGTACCTCTGGGAACTGTGGAAGATTCAAAGCGCGCCCTGAAGGATGTCATGGATATTCCGGAAAACGGACAGCCGGTAGCCTTGGCCGCGTTGCCGGCCTTCTGAGGCCTAAAACGAAACACGATCAGTCTGATCAGAGGCCGACCAAATCAAATACGGACTCCAATCAGGCGTCAGTCCTTCACTTTGAGGAAACTAATCAGGACCCCGGTATCTCGACCTCACAACTCCTTAACTTAGACCCGGACGAAACTATTATCGCAAACCCATCAACTAAGAAGGTTCGGAAGTTACTAAGACGGCTCATAAGACAAGTGCCTGATGATCAGATGAAGGATGAGATCACTGCTGGAATTAACACGTTGTACAAGCCAAAAGGGGTGAAGGTCCACCCTGTTGATGGGGATCCTGAAGACCAATCTGTCCCACCAGGCAGCTTGAACTGGAAGCAAGAGGAGTGGAAACAAGCACAATCCACGATCTGGCCCAAAGATGAAGACGGACCACTTTCACAGATCACACCAAAGTGGTCGAAAATTCCTCAGGGAACCCGATTGACACCCACACGATGGGAGAAGATCTCTGATCAGATCAAAAGCATGCTCAATAACCAAGAGACTAAGCTCTTCAAGGAAATTCTCACCAGAAGGGAGGCAGCTATCTCATGGAATTTCTCGGAAATCGGTCAAATCAAGCCTTCTATCAGCCCAGATTATGTGATTCGGACTGTACCGCATAAAGCCTGGCAAGCAAAAAGCATCCCTATTCCAGCAGCATTAACGGAGAAAGTCATTAAAATGCTGAGGATCGGGATTGAGAAGGGTCTTCTTGAAGAATCTCATGCGCCCTATCGCAACGCCTGGTTCCTTGTGAAGAAGAAGGATGGTGGACTGCGCCTGATCAACTCAGCTACGAAGCTGAACGCAGTGATGATCCGAGATGCATTTATGCCACAAAACGTTGACGAATTTGCTTCCAAATTCGCAATGTGCAAGATAGTCACCTTGATGGACTTTTTCTCAGGTTATGACCAGTCTGTCCTTAACGAACGAAGCCGCAATTTCACTTCATTCATGACTCCCATTGGCCTGTACAGAATGGCCAGGCTACCTCAAGGGGCAACAAATTCTGTAGTACACTTCTGCCGACAGCTAGCTCGAATGCTCTTCGATCTCATCCCCGATGTGGCAAGGAACTTCCTGGACGATATTGGAGTGAAAGGACCAAAGTCATATCACGACCACACAGAAGCCTATCCTGGAATTCGTCGCTGGGTTCTTGAGAATCTGATTAACATCGACAAGGTGCTAGTTAAATGCGAACTGGCGGGAGCAACTATCTCCGGAGAGAAAACTATTTGGTGCCAGGACTCTGTCAAAATTGTAGGGTACGTGTGCGGAACCAATGGAAGGTCCCCTGATCAGGCCAAGGTCATCAAGATCATTGAGTGGGAGAGATGTAACGACGTTTCAGAGGTCCGCGCCTTTCTAGGGATCACGGTGTACTACAGGATATGGATCGAGCTGTACGCCCACATTACACTGCCGCTCACGAAGCTCCTCAGGAAGAATATTCCCTTTCACTGGAGCTCTGATCAGAAGCTTGCTATGGAGACGCTGAAGGAAAAACTTACCACTGCCCCGGTCTTGATAACTTTGGATTACTCTGAGGGGGCAGGGATGATTGTCCTGAAAGTTGATTCAAGCGGCAAAGGATGGGGTGCTCAATTAGGCCAACTGATTGACGGAGTCGAGAGACCTGCGAGATATGAAAGCGGTGCTTGGAAAGGGGCAGAGTTGACCTATGATGCCACAAAACGTGAGTGTAGGGGCGTCTTGAAGGCATTACGGCGGCTACGAAATTATGTCTATGGGGTTCATTTCATCCTCGAAACCGATGCCAAAGTTCTCATTGTTCAAATCAACGACGCTGCCTCGGATCTCCCTGGATTTCTGCTTATAAGGTGGATCGCATGGATCAAGAATTTCGACTTCGAGATCAGGTACATACCTGGAAAGAAACACACTATCGCAGATGGACTCTCACGCAAACCTTCTGGTCCGTCTGATCAGTTGGATGACCAATGGGAGGGAGAAGTAGACGACTTTATTGACATCCAACTGAATCAGATCGGTGTCAGAATCCACAACACAGCACAAGCGGCCCCTATTACCACTGATACTGAACCTACCCTCCTCGGCAACTGGACTAAAGACTCAATTGAGATTGCAGAATATCTCACAACGCTCCGTATACCTGATCGACTGAAGCACGGGCCAAGACAAGCAAAGAAGCGCTTCAAGCATAGAGCCTTTGACTACTTGGTTCAGGAAAGGACACTCTGGAAGCGAACAAAAGGCAGCCGAGGACGCCGGCGAGTGATTGACGACCCTGAACACCAGAGGACTATTATCAGAACGCTTCATCAAGAACTGGATCACCGTGGACGAGACGCTACTTACCAAGTCGCGGCAAGACAGTATTTCTGGCATGGGATGTACTCCTATATCAAGAAGGCACTTGCTTCCTGCGCACCTTGCCAAAAGGCTTCCGATATAAGGGTGGTAGAAAGCCATCGTTTCTCTCAACCAAATGAGATCTTTGCTATATGGGTAATGGACGTTCAATTCATGCCAACCGATAATGGCTACATCGCAATTGCGGAGGCTCGTTGTGAGCTGAGTGGTTATCTTGTTGCAAGAGCAATTCGAAAAGTGGACTCGAAGACCATCCGAGACTGGATCTGGGAAAGCATTATCCTCACCTTTGGTGTCCCCTATCTGATCAGAGCAGACAGAGGCTCGGAAAACCGAGGGCTTGTCACCGAGCTGCTTAGAAGCCTTGGATCTAAAATTAGGATCGGATCAGCGTATCACCCGCAGTCACAAGGACTCATTGAGGTGGGACATCGGCCAATCACTAAAGCGTTGATGAAACACACTGATGGAGCTGGGACGAGATGGTCGAAACACTTGGCTGCAGCCGTCTTTGCAGATAGAGCCACTGTTCGAAACCCGACTGGGTTGTCCCCTTTCTATATGGCCTTCGGATTCCACCCTGTGCTACCGATTGAAACAACGATCCCGACGTGGAGGATTATGAGCTGGGAGCCTAACACGCCAAGGGACGACCTGATTTCAAAAAGAATCCGAATACTTGAACGACACGAGGAAGATGTCAAGCTCGCTACAAGCAGACTGGCGGAATCGAGGAGAATTGCTGCTCTGAAGTTTGATCAGAGAGACAGAAATAAGATGAGACACACACCCTTACCAGAGGGTGAATTGGTATTACTTTACGATACCCCGAGACACATCGACCTGTCTAGAAGCGTGAAACTTAAGTACCGATGGCGCGGCCCATACATTGTTCACAGTGTATCACCGCTCTCCACTTTCCAGCTGACGGAAATCGACGGCACAGTACTTCAAGGCACCTACGCTCCAGACCGTCTCAAACGCTTTCGAAAAGACGAGAGGGGATTTTGGATGCCTCTTGACGAGAGAGAGGACAACTGACTAGCGTACGGGCTAGGTAAAGAAGACGAGAATGGATGTGAGGGAACTACTTACAAGGACGTGGGAGAGTTACCAGTCGAGAAACAAGAGGATTGGCTTGTTGAAGCCGACAGACAGCCCGTGACCAATGTCGAGGTCAGGATTCCGAATAAGAAGATTGATGGGTACAGTAAAGTCAACAGTGATGAACTTTTGGTCTGATCAGACGTACTATTTCCTTATGTTGTCCTTGTGTTTCATTTCATAGGCGTTTTCAGTCACAGAATTTTCTTACTTTCAGCACTTATACGTGTAGTAGGAGGAAATATGTTGATATGCGCGAATGATTCAGCGTTGCAAGTGCATTACGTCTAACTAACACATGCTTCATCCCCAGAACCCCTTGCCCTGCCCACCAGAATTTCCTTTGGCTCAGAGAGCCCCTCCTTCGTTGCAACCAGCCTGGGCGATATGTTCTTTGTACCGACTGTAGAGTCGTTTGAATGCATCCAGGTTAAAGAGCATGACTGTGGGGGAATTGGAAGCAGAGAGGTCGCTCACAGGAGGAGGATCCCTCTTTGAAGAGGCGCGGAGATGGTCATACTTTTCATCACGAAAAGTACACTTCTCACCCTCGACCATGGCTACGCAGTTACCACACGCATTGCCAAAGGCCCCGGGGATCGATCGACAGCCGAACATGGGCCACATGCCACAATGGTCACCAGTTTCAGAGCCAACCAGGCGCTTAGTACAAGAGCGGTAAGGGACCTCGTTCTCATCGCCATACAATTGGACGAAGAGGCCAGAAACCCGCCTGCGATCATTCGAGAGCCGGTTGTCCTCAACTTGAGTGACATTGCAAGGCCGCCTGTGGGAACGCAGCGCAAGGATGCCCTGATCAGAGGGCAATGGAACACCTATGTACGGTGGGAAGGGGAATTTTTGTAAAACATGCAGGTTCAACTGTCTCTGGGGACAGAGAGATGAAGCTGAGGGAGGAATGTAGTGGGGCCAGGCCGGACGTCAGGAAAGTAGGTGACGGGGGCCAGGGAGGACTCCCCTGTCTTCCACACTTCTTAAGGGACACGGAGATGACAGACGACTTTCAACAACTAGTCATCTCTTTTCATCATCTTATTCAATCAACTTGACTTTTGTTTTCTATTCTATTTAGCTAGCCCTTCAATTATGCGGTTCATTCCTACGTGCACTTAGACACTACTTTCGAAATCCTATTATTCTGCCCTTATCTTAGCCTTGACAATGACAAAAGCCTGTATCTTGCTCTGATCAGAGCAATCCAGTGCCAGTGAGAGCTTCAATTCGACTCCCAGAGCCAGACGTCTTGTTCTGAGAATCATTCCGACGAGAGTCTCAGAGGCACATCCGACCAACTCGCGCACCAGACGTGTAAGAGCGAAGCTCTTACAACCAGTACCACGATCTTCGTCTGATCAGACCAACAGATGGGATCTGTTGGTACTGGAACCGTCTGTTCAGTGTGTTAGGTGGTAGGTATACCCTACTGACCGCCTGACCCCGTTTCATTAGGAGCGCCCGACTCTAAAGAGTTCCGTATTTCCCTCCCTCCCTATATACTATATATATACGTACGTACGTACCGACCTAGCGCTACCCCTCTCCTCTCCTTCGTCCCCTTCCCCTCTCTCCTTCTTTCGCTTCGCCTCTCCTTCTTCCCTTTCGTTCCTTTCGTCCCCTTCCCCCCTGTCCCCTTCTCCCCCCCTTCTCTCTTCTCCCCTTTTGCCCCCCTTCTATCTTCTCCCCTTCTTCCCTCCTCCCGTCCTCCCCTCCTGCCCTTTTCCCTTCTCCCCCTCTCTCCTCTTTTCCCTTCCCTTCCCTTCCCTCCCCTTCCCCCTTCCCTTTTTAATACCACCGAGGTGTAGTATCGGTGTTAAACTGAAGCCTTATATACGTATAGTTAGTCGATAGCTTTGTGAAGCTGCTAGGAGAAGGGAGGGCAGTAGAGGCGAGTAGTAGGATCCTTAGAGGCCGACTCGAGGTTCAGTAGCTTAATTTCGTAACAGTAGCCGCGACCTAGGCTCGGCAGGTTACTTCTTCTTATCTACGGCAGTCGCGTTCGACACACACATACACACACATAAGGGCTATTCTAGCTAGTTATTGGATTGTGGGCAAATGGTCTTGTATTGAAAGTATCATGATCTCTGGAGAGTCCATAGAGAAGCAAAGGGCGGCCATAAGGGCCTTATATAGTCAGAAATGACTGATGCCTGCCACATAGCCAGGACTTGTGTGGTTCAATGGGTAGAGGTCATATTGACCCATACTTCGTACGGTTTGCGGCTTTACTTTTCTCCTTTTGACTTGGCAGTCTTGACGGAGTAGCCTTGAAGGTCCAACACTTCCTATATAGTGACCGCCCTCGGTCATTTGTACTAGTAACCTTATAATAACTCGCCCTTACGCTTCCGATCTTTGCGCGCTTAGATATGTTATCCTGATAGCTTATCTTCCGAATTCTTCATCTATAACGTATATAGCAGGTGACTCTACCTCCCTGATACCGAGCTCACAATTACTACGGCCCTAGGCTATCCATAGCCTACGAGAGTTCCCGCCTAGTATCCAAAGTACTTCTTCAATGTGACTGTCGATATGAGGTATTCTGAACGAGGCGGAAGAAGGGCTGAGGTATTTGCAGCTTATCTTCCGAATTCTCCATCCACAACGTACATAGTGAAACGGGGTCAGGCGGTCGGTAGGATGTACCTATTACCTAACACACTGAACAGACGGCCCCAGTACCAATAGATCACATCTGTTGGTCTGATCAGACGAAGATCATGGTGCTGGTCGTAAGAGCGAAGCTCTTATAAGTCTTGTGCGCAAGTTGGTCGGATGTGCCTCTGAGACTCGTGTCGGGATAATTCTCAGAATAGGACGTCTGGCTCCTAGGAGTCGAATTGAAGCTGTCTCTAGTACTGGATTGCTCTGATCAGAGCAAGACACAATGTCTCATAGTTGTCAAGGCCAAAATGGAAAGGATAGATGGATTCTTAGAAGCTATCCCCTGAACGTGTAAGTGAATCATGAACTGTGAATCATGAACTGAAGCTTCTGAATTGCATGCATTGAAAAGAGTGCGATGATGGCTAACTATTGCTTGTCGAATGGAAAAGATGAAGAAGTCATTAAAAAGGGTCTGTCCTCGAAAAGAAAGTTGCAGCCAGAAGCCTCTTTCATCAAAGCAAAAGATCCTCCCCATTCCGTCACCTATTTTCCCTGGCGTCCGGCCTTACCCCGCTACAATAGCAGGTGACTCCACCTCCCTGATACCAGGCTCACAATTGCTATGGCCCCAGACTATCCATAGCCTACGAGAGTCCCCGCCTAGTCTCCAAAGTGCTTCTTCAATGTGACTGTCGATATAAGGTATTCTGAGTAAGGTAGAAGAAGGGCTAAGGTATTTGCCTTTAGGTATTAGCCTAACATGACGGTGGTAGAGCGCCGGCTTAAGGGATCTGAGGTCGATAGTAACGACCCTCCGCTATAGAACCATACTATAAATAACGATAGTAAAGGGCATTGTACAGCGGTCTATAATAGATTCGATTTTACGGTTACGAGTATACGGTAAGGCGATTGTAACGAAACCTCTAATAGTCTAGCTGCGTAAACCACTAAAGAGTCTGTAAGGGTTTGTGCTAGTAAGTAAGTCCTGCTGCGGAGTCCTCAAGCAATAATATCGGGGTTTGACGTATGGAGTAGAGTGCTTTGGGTAACTGAAGTATTCAAGTAGGGTAATCGGTAATAGAGTCGTTAAGGCAGTTTGCCTCACCAACGGGTTAGATTGATGCTTAGATTGATCACTGAAGTAGAGACTGTCTATCTATGAAATGTGTGACGGCCGGTGTCACGATGCCACGAAACCCACTAGCTGTGGACCCATAGGAGCACTGGCCATCTGAAGGCGGGATTGAAGATCCTCAGATGTGAGCCAGCCTGTTTTAGTTTCTTTCTTTCCTTGTCGAGAATCGTTAAGTCAATACAGTGCATTAGAGTGTTTTGACTCTTCAATTGTGCTCACCGTGACATTATTCTCGACCGTAAATCAAGCCCGACAGTATACCGACGGACTTGATCTTGCTAACAAAACCCCTCCCCCGAAACGATGGCACCAAGGAAAAACCACCCGCTCGCAACGTCTAAGGAGCCAGAAGCACAAGTCGAACCACGAACGCGGAGCCCGACGGAGGAGGATATCGATCCGAATCAGAGGATCGCTGACTTAGAGGAACAAGTGCAGGAGTTAGATGCGGAGCTGCAAAACTACAATGCGCGAGTTCGGGAACAGGAGCGGATGATCAACAGTCTCAAGGAGACAATCGATGCGAAGGATCGCACGATCATCCAGCAAGCGCAACAAATCGCAAACTGTAGTAGACCAACTACAATACTACCATCTGTAGAGGGTCCGCAGATACGTGGCAGTACAGACGGGACTAGGAAAGGAGCTGACGTCGTCACTTTGAAAGATGGCATAACATAGTCCACGGTCCAATTGCACACTTTGGCAGACCTTATACGACAATGTATAAGTTAATTCAACCACAACGCCTATCATCAATTGAAACTACTCAGAATCGTTATCTTCAGACGTCTCTACATCATTTCCACAAGTGCGCGCATTATGTCCGGGCTCGCCGCAGATTCTACAGCGCCGTACACGCGCAATTCGCCGCCTTGTACGACCACCAATTTGACGAAATCCGTCATGTAACTGCCCATCAACCTCTCGTTGAGACTGTAGGTCCTATCCAGCTTGTATACGAAGTGACCCTCCACTCTGTAGCTGTTTTTTCTTCGCACGGCGACGTCGACTTAAGGTCTCATTTGCCTTTCGAAGTGATTCGACCTCGCCTTCTAAAAGGGCAAGCCGATGCATAACCTTCGTTGTACCTCGGGCAATCTGATCTATTCCAGCAAAAATTGACGTTGGTGAGCTATTTTGATGTCGTACAATCCTATTTTTCACATAATCGCTTTGTGATTGGGCTTCGGTTGGGTTGTTCGGAGTCTTTGATTCCCAAGGGACGGGGAGACCAGCCGAGCTACCCGGAGGTGTTGGCGTATGTAATTTCACATCGAGCTGTGATATGACATAATCTGCATCGTACGGAACTATTCCTACCCCTCGGAAACCTCCTTGGATATTTGAAACCGTGAAAGTTGCGTTGTACGCGTTTAAAAACGCCGGTAAAAAGTCTTCTTTCGAGATATGACTTGTATGTGCTCGCATGAGATCTTCGATTTCTTTTCCGTACGCTCTTTTTAACCCGCGAAAACGACCAACATCAAGAGGCTGGAGCTTATGCGACGAATGAGGAGGCATGCAAAGCGTGACGATATTGTTAGCTTTGCAATATACCTCGAAATCGGTCGAGTGATGGCTTTCGTGACCGTCGAGGATCAATAGGCGATGAGTACCTTTCGTACGAGACTTGGTGTGATGATCGAAGTGTTTTATCCAATCCTCGCCTCTCTCGTTCGTAGTCCAGCCATTTTTAGTAACTGCGATAACCCAATCAGGCGGTAATGGACTGTTTTCGTACCATGACGAGAGGTGGGTTTTGCCGGCGAAAATGATGTACGGAGGGAGGGCATAACCGGACGACCCAACGCCTTGAATAACTGTAACCCATTCCCGATTTCCTTGCTAGGCTGCTCTAGGCCTTCCGCGCCGATTAGAAGTCGTCACGACTATTTCGGACGAGATTTGGCCCATCACAAAACCGGTCTCGTCGAAGTTGTAGATATCCTCCTCCTGGATCGCGTATTTCGCAATTGTATTCCGTACCAGGTCAAACCACGCGCGATACGCGTCGGGATCTTCGCAGAGGACTCTCTGATAGTCGATCCTTCGATTTAAACGCGTCCGGATGTCTGGTTATCGTCTTACGAAGCTCGAGGCTCAGTTGACGCCGACGCGTCCCACGTCGCTACTTCGAAGTAATCGGTTGGCCATATCTTCAACACCACTCAATCGGGGAGGAAATGCTCGCGAATCTAGGTCGTTTATATTTCGTACGATTGCCTCTTCTTCGGAAGGAGTCAACTTTTGCGTTGGCGATCGCGTAATCGCTCGAGCGGTTTTACCGTCGCGTCGATACGCAAGGGTTCTAAAAGGTACGTTATAGATCTGACCAACGCGACGTATACTTAATTTTGGATCAGATTGAAGCGCATGTAATTCTAGAATCATATCACTTTCATTCCAAGAACTAACCATAGTTATGTGGTGAAAAACCGCAGGTCAAAGTGGTAGCGTACGAAAATCTGCCGAAGTGTGCAATTGGACCGTGGACTATGTTAAACTAAGTTAAAAGGTTAAAATATTAGAAAAAGTGCGAAAGTCGACTTATATACGAAAAATAACTTATAGATCATATTATACTAATTATAAGAACCTAACGGTATTTACGACTATAAAGGATCTAAATAAACGATAAATTAGATAGGCTGGCGGCGGTCACTATGCATACTTGGGATGTTCCGGAGCTTCTTTTTGTTTCCCCACGGGAAAGGCCCCGGTCCTAGAACCTTCTTTGTCTCGGAGGATTATGTCCTTGTCGTCAAGTCTCCTAAGTCCCCCAAAGTCTCCCCAAGTCTCCCAAGTCTTCCTAAGTCTACCCAAGTCTCCGCAAGTTAAGGTCAACCTCTGCATATGTCCAATGGACCATAGTTAGGTGGCTCCGACCGCAAACTGCTCGATGGGCTTAAAACTGCCCACTTCTACCTGGAGCCTGGAGCTACAAGCTATGCGACATCTGGCCGCGGCCTCTACTTAGAGGAAGGACGTGTTTGAATCGAATACCTTGACCGCATTACAAATCTTCTGAAGCCTGGATGTCGACGTCGGCAGCCGGGAGTGGCTAAATGCATGGCTACGCCGGGTGCACAAATATCCCATCCTATTAGTTCAAAGCTGCAATACTTTACGATACGTCAGCTATCCGCACCCTAGCATAATAATTACCACGACCTGCTATTTAGCTATTAATATTCAACGCTTTGCCTATCAAAATATAACGAATAAGGTGTAGAGTTCTACTGCATACGTATCGGACCACGGGCCCGTACGTAGCCGTCTATTTCTAAAGTCGAGTCCAATATGCTCACCGTGGATCGGGAAGCACTTTGGGAACGGGGAGGTCAGAGGTATAATTGGCTAGATGCAACCAAGCCCGCTCCAGCAGCTGTCCTTATCTAAAACCAACCGTGGTAAAGCAGCTATCCCATGTTTGCACTTGACATGCAGATGCGCAGATGCAAAGCACTGGATAAGGTAAGTCCAAGCATGCTTACATCTTCTTGATCTGTATTCCCCGGTGATTTCTTCCAAGTGTTTGACCTCTCTACGGAAGATCCCTGTATAGAATGCTGTAGTATCGGCCCGTTTGTCGACCATTTCCTCCGTGGATTGTCTGTTTCCTGCCCTGAAGGCCCCTCGGCTTATTACACCAAAGGCGGCTGGCTGACCACGCCAGTACTTATAGGGAGCTGATGTTGACCATCAGCAATACGAAAGCTGGGTCGTTCCACAGTCCATACTTTGGAAGTTTCAACTCACTCCGAGTGTCAGAACAATGTCACAACGCCAAGTATGTGCTGAAGCGTGTCTCAAATGTCGGTCACTAAAGACAAGATGCGATAAACAAAAGCCATGCTTGAATTGTCAGAAATTGGGGATCGAGTGTGTATTGGAGTAAGGCCATCAGCTACAAGGCAGAATGCTGAACAGTCCCTAACACCTTTATAGGCATGCAACGAATCTTACAATGGAGATTAAACACCCCCAGTTTGCGGCAGTTTTCAACTCTCTAAAAGGATTTGAGTCATTTCTACAGGACCGTCTGAGTCAGCTTGAAAAACGCTATCAAGAAAAGCTACTGCACGAGCAGCAACAACACAAGTAATAACTACAGAAACCAGCGAATTTGATCAACTCATTCGATCACTGCTCAACTCCAGCAGTGAAACTGGCATGTGGATCATTGTTGACTCTCCGGCCTATCTTCAAAGACGTCGGGATCAACGAAGACTTCACCTGGCCACATGAAAAACAGTGCGGTCCCCTTCTGCCTAGTAGCTTGGTGGAAGACGATTTCAATACGCTGAAGATCTGGGAATCCGTCAATGAATACAAAAAGAACATACATGTATTCCATCCGCTTATCGCCTTCAAGGACCTTCCTAGAATGTTAAGCGAGCTACAAAACATTGGATCAACTACTATCAATCCTGATGCGTGCACCTAGGGGGGAGGATGCTATAATGCAGCAGTGCGCAACGTTATAGTATCTAATTGAATGGGATTCACCAAACCAGTGGGTCCCCCTACCTTTTTGTATCAAACCCGTTATTCTGTGGCTCTATAGGTAGCGCTATTGCACTCCTTGTGCTGGCATTAGGGACCGTTAGCAAACCAGCGACAGAGTTAGGAGATCGATACTTCATGGCTGCCCGTAACATTATGGTGGGCTGTATGCAGGAATCTCTCGATAGGGTCCGTGCAACTATCCTAACGGCATTATATTTGGGAGTCCAGGGAAATGTCCGAGAAAGCTATATGGAAGTACAGGACGCTATTTAACAATTATCAAATCTCTTTGAGTAAGTGGCTATTACTATATATCTCGATTAATTTACTAACTCTGAAAATTTACAACGGTTGCGAGATATGGACTCTAAGGTAGAAGCACCTCGAACAGATGAAGACAATAAAGCTCTACTTTCATATTAGAGCTGCTTCGCGATCGAAAGGTATAGACACTCACTTAATTAGCTAATTCTATTGCTAATAATTATAGAGATATTGTGAATGTATTCCCCTGGCGGCGACACGCCGAGACGATACGTGGTGGAATACCACTACCTAATCTAGAAATTGCTCCCGATCTAATCGATACGAGTTACGTTCAAATGAGCTCGATTTACCGTCACACAAGCCATATCCACGATCTCTTGTATGGATTCGTCGCAGGACCACCTAGTAACCGAATAGGCGACCTGGTTTTATTATTGAAATCTTATCAATCTGATAGTGATTTCCGTTGTCGGATAGCTTGCCATATTGCATTAGTCAGTCTATACCGACCAAGTCTTGTGGCAATTATCCGGTCCAACCAGAGCGGAACAGAAGACGTAGCGCGACACACTGCCCCATGGATTTTGGAGCGTGCTACAGCTTGCCTCGAGCAGCTGAAGAAGACAATTCTATACTTGCAGGAGGTATTGTCGTATTATATTGCCCTGAACCCTTTTGGGATATATTACACGTAAGTACTCCTGTGGATATCTGCCCCTAATAAGCTGACGGTCAACTACCTTTAGTTAATAGTGTTTTGTGCTGGTACTATTCGTAGTATTCAAAGACCGGACTCTTCACTAGTTCATCAGGAGAGAAGATCTGGTATCTCTAATCCATATATCAATTTCCTATGCCTTTAAAGAAGATAAGCCGTCAATAGTGATGATGAGAGAAACCCTTCGGATGTTGCTTCAGGCTTTGGAATCTGGACCTAGTGGGCAACTTTGAGGCGAACACTGGTAATAATTATGGCTGAAGAACGACGGAGACGAGGACAACAAGGGTTACCCTCGAGCGATTAGTAAGTCCAACCCCGCCTCCGAGTCTTGAGTGAAGATAGACGTCTTACTCGTTTCATTATATTTAATCGATTAGTTAGCTATCGTAGATAACCGACAAACGGCATAAGCCCTAAAGAAACCTGATACTACTTAGGTCAACTTAAGATCAGCCAACTCTTTCCTTGGCCATACTCCGTTGTTGTCGGTGTCAGGCAGATGCCGGTCCCAAGCCCACTTCTTGACTTGTTAACGCCACCACTTGAGCAACACCGCTTACTCCCAATCGAATGTGCACTTTACCGCAAGGTGCTACGAATTCTGTGGCTCAATTCATGAGAGCTATGGTCCGCCTCCTTTACGACCTTATCCCTCATATCTGCCGACCATTCATTGACGATATATGCGTTAAAGGACCAAGGCACGATTATGACAACGAATTAGTGATGCCTGAAATTCGATGATTTGTCCTAGAACACCTCAGCAATATCGATAAAGTGCTACTCAACTGCGAACTGGCGGGAGCCACAGTAGCGGCAGAGAAATCTCAGTGGTGTCAAAAAGAAGCTGTTCTGGTTGGATATCTCTGTACTCCGTATGGACGTCATCCTGATCAGAGCAAAGTCTTGAAGCAATATCTTCGGCTCATTCGCCATGGCGGATCGTCTGACATATCGAGGTCAAAGGCGGCCCTGACCGGGAGGCGGTATTGCGGTTGGAATTTCCCGCAATGCTCTCACCTAAGAGAAGCCGGGCAAGTACGCCATCAGGACAGCGAGGTACTGCTATACTCATCCCACTCCCAGAAGATTAGCTGCTGCGTGCCTTTTCCTTGGCAAAAACATCTCACTTGCTCCCGAGCTAGAGGAACCCCTGAGCGAAAAGCAGATTGAGCGAGATCAATGGCTAGGGATGGCGAGCCGTAAAGCGAACCGAAAACGAAGGAAGAACCAACGCAAGCTGTGGAACCTCGCCGCAAGCGGGAGAAAAGCGATCCCTGGGTCCCCCCTGCAAGAATTGTGACTGAGAGGGAGACCTGGCTCTGGTTACGGTCGAGGACGAGGTCGAGGACGAGGACGGGGACAAAATAAAATAATATTAAATACGCCGTAGGTGTTAACCCTCGGTATCTCTACAAGTACTCCCTTAAGGGGCTATAGATGATATAGCGGGCCCTTAAGCCGCGTCGGGCGGTTATACAGGTAAACTTGTAGCCAAACGACTACTAAACCTCCTATCCCTCCCTAAGTCTGTGCTACAACCCCTGCCTGAACTACCGATAAGTGTGGTAATGTGGCACTTAAATTCGTCCTCAGGGGTGGGATGCTGCTGATGTGCAGAAGATGCTCGACTATTTTTTGTCGCGACAAGTCGTAGTATCTGCTAATTGGGGTTCTCGTCGAGCGAGGACAAAATAACAACCGGCGCCAAAGATATCACAAAGGAGAATGATGATGCCACGGTGGAGGCAGCCAATAATAGCCCAATAAAGACTAACAAGGACGAGACAACTCCTGCCCCATCCCATGAGTGCACTTCCCTTTTACAGGGATCTGACCACTGCTTCCTGCAAGCATGCACGGTACTATGGTATAAGCAATGCATGACCGTGGCTTGCACACACAGACATTGCAGTAAGCGGGGGTAGGGATCATGGCAACCCAAGCTAGGCGTGCAGGAGTTGATTGGTTACTACATATAGAAACTAATACCAGGGAACACCCCTGTTTTTCAGAATAGGTCTCTCTCAAAGTGGCGTAATTGTAGTGAGGGAAGTTACTATGTGAATCAAAGCAGTGTAATTTCCGAACACCTCCTACACTGTTAGAATCAGGTCATGACACACGAACTACGCGTCGTGTACGCGAGGGCGAGTGTTTATAGCTGGAGTATTACATATTCGAACAGCGGAGAGAAAGGTAGCATCGAGCCCTCATGACTGGGCACTGTCTTCCATATGCGGCATGTGGAGGTTAGGCATAGTGTTCGTGCCTCTCAAATATAAATAGATCCAATCTTTCTCTTAAAATATGGGGGCTACACAGGAAGTTCTGTGGAAATAACATTATTATTAAATACGCCGTAGGCTCGAAGCCCCCGGTACCTCTGCTAGTACTCCCGTATGTCAAACCGTGCCCTAATGGCTGGACTAAATACATACGCTGCGTCGTCGGTTCGCCCTATTGGCGACTGCGTTGCGTTCACTACCATACTACGTTGGTTCTCAACCTACCAACAAAGTCCCCCCTGAGAAGATCGATGCTATCTGGGCCTTGAAGCTGTCCGACCCGTCCCTAGCAGCCACCTTACAATAGTCCCACTAACTACTGGTTCTCCTGTTGCCGTTGCGAGGTCTCTGCGAGAGTATAGTGGCCGTGGTGCGATAGCGGCCCGTAATCGTTCCCTCGGTCCTTCCAACAGCCCGCAAAAGAGGATTACGTGCTCTGCCGTCTCAGGGGCGTCGCCACAGCGGCATAGCGGCGAGTACACGTCAAAAGCCCCTGTCTTGAATAAGAAGGCTGCTAGTCCTATTTTTTCCGTCCTGATCTGGCACAGCGTAGACGCCTCCAGTCGGTTCAGGCCGAAATACTTGCCCCCTTTCGGTATCTGCATCGAAGGGCCCTCCGGTTCCTCAGCGATAGCGCGTCGCTGGCGATCGTGATGCTCTGCTCCGGTGAGCCATCTCTTCCTCCAGTGGCCGAGGAGGGCAGCCGGGACCTCCTTTTCCTCACTCATCCACTCGGAGCCCCGGGCCTCCTTCTCCATAGTGTACCCTGCCGGTCGGAGTAGCTGAGACGCCTGCTTCCTCTTCGCCGGCCTATCCTGCCGGAGTATATGTGACGCTTTAGCGCTCGCGCTGCGAAGCAGATTTCTCTTCCCGCTAAGCCGTAGCCGTTCTTCAAACTTAGCAGCCCGGGCACTAAGATAGAGGTCTAGTGTGGAAATAACAAGGCGCCGCATCTTAGTACCGCTGTCTAGCACAAGTCACCTCCTGCTTCGTAATTTACCAGTCTTACTATGTCTGTGCCAATGCACGTCAAGCCCGACGTGGGTGAGCCGATGGTTATCCCTCTTTCGGGGATTTACCGTTCTTACTACGACGACGCCAAAGCCATTGACGTGGAACACCCCTCGTCAAACTTGTTCCTTAACTTAGTTTTGTACTATATCTCTTGTCACCCTAAGTCTGAAACACCCCCGGGCCGCGCGGACAACAGGAAGTGATACGTGACCCCATGGGGGGTTACCCTATAGCTATAGATAAGATAGATAAGAGCTATAAAAGAGCTCTGCCAGGCCAGAATAGCTGACCTGGCATCCTTTCCCAATACAACAATTCACACCCCATATGCACACGCATCAGGAAGAGAATCGACAACGTATATGAGATTTGGGATCAAGACTATAGCAGACCTAAACGCTTATTGGTCCAGGAGAGCAAAACCACCGGCAGAGGGAAAAAAGAGGTCGAAGCTCAGACGGAAGGACGCACGGTAGCGATGCTCAATGCTCATCATCTAACACACCTATACGGGTTATCGACAATCGGTGTAACATTTCGGGCATGGACGGCTTACCCCGATGGAACATATCTCTCATTTGACGACAATGCGGGGTATCTTGATGTTGATACACTTGATGGAGCAAGAGTCTGGAACAGTTTGATGGATGCGCTAAAAGCAGCACCTCCTCTCATTAGGGGATCTATTGGACAACGCTCGGGCGAGAAGATGTTAGATGTGCCCGAACCTGATCCTCAAAGCATTCAAGCAATATTGACCACAGAAGAGAAGGATGTACAAAATGAGGCGGTAACTGAACCGACCAAAACCGAGTGGTACTGGGTTGAAGTTAAGGAGGCGCGCCTAACTCGGAGCGCACGAAGGTAGTATATCGAACGCCTGACAATCACAAGCTGGCTCTTCCACTGGATATATGGTACGAACATAATGAATACTGGGTGGCTGATGTTCCTTCAAGGAAGTTGAAATATTACTGCACAGAGATCGGAGGCAAAGGCAAGCCTAAGGGCAAGGGGAAGAAACGCTAGTTTTTCTGTATTGAAACTAATTCATTAGTCTGGAATCGCAAGATCACATATAGATCCGGCAAATTATAATGTCTTGAACTTCATAATTAGGCCGGGTGATGTTGAATTACGGAAGTGTGCTCTGTAAACCACCAGGATAGCTTTCCAGACCAAGGGATCACCCTCCACATATGTGATGGGCCTTGAATAGAAGCAACGCCTACTTCGAGATCCACATCCCGGTTTACAGCCTTGTGTCTCACTGACCTGACTCTGAAGAACTCGCCACAAACTGAAATCCGTTCCAATGCCCAGGCTAACCGGTATTGCCCGACAGAGCTGCGGTTACCGTCGCTATAGGAAAGGAGCATCCCGAGGACTCGACCGTTATATTTACCGTTCTTCCGACAAAGAACAACTTCGGTAACAGAATAAAGCTGACAAGATGAATAGAACCAAAAGCTGTTGCCTTTAGGAGAATTGTGAGATATCATTGCTACCGTGGGGGGTGAATGCTCCATCTTGAATAAGTCTTCGAAAGCGATAACTGACATATAAGCTGATGAACAAGACGGCATAGAATGCCGATAAGGCAGTAACATCTTGAAGGGAGTGCGCGGGAGTTGTGTTATCTTATAGTACCGTAATCCAAGCTTAGTAGGATTTATATATGGTCCAAATAGGACTTGTCGACCTCGACTTGTCGCCACCTAACAAGTTAGCTAATGTTACTTAAATAAATCGTATTTACTCACAATCACTGATATTTCATCCGCATGGGTCATCCGCCCAATAGTGACTCTTGATTCGCCTGGAAAGCTCTGAGACTGGTGGAAAATCTGAGGATCAATCCCATTGAAATGCTCACGGATAGTAATCGTTCCGCAGATGCCTAGTTGTGCAAAGAATCCTATCACGTCCGGGTAGTTGCATCTAAGTTGTTGCATCCAAATCTTGCTATAAGAGAAAGCCGGATCAGGAGTAAGTTTAACGATTTGTATAGGCGTTATATCTGGGTTTGAGACGCGGACTGAACTAAGGTCTGTTGTCGGAGAGAGCGGGCGTATCCGGCGCACTTTGAGACCCTAGGAAGTGTTAGTAAAACAGAATACATAAAGTAAAGATATGCTTACATCGTGTGATATACGTAGGAACTGGTTTCCCGAAGATATAGACCACCAGACGGTTGATTCCCCAATTATGTTTTCTGGAACGATAAGAATATCGTATCCATTATGAAAACGTAACTGTCTAACACCATAGTAATCCTCTGCCGTCTCGATTCGCGCAATTGAATTAGTCCTCACTGGTCCATCCCTGTTTCTAAGACCAGATATGTAGCGAGCGCCATCGATCATTCTGTATGTGACATGAATAGGAAGCGAGAGGTCAAGGATAGTCTCTTTTGGCGTCGATAACTTCCGACTCAATCGCTCCGCTACTAAAGCATCATAATCTTTCAATGAAAAGTGGTCTGCGACTAAATGCCACAGCTCAGTTGGAAGTTCTTTAGGCCACAGCGACCCTCGAGCCGCGTGAGAAGCAAAGTCGTCCCGCAGTAGCCTCTCTCTTCTGCTTCTGTTGACAACACTCGGGCTGAACGAAAAGGCCAATGCAGCCAGAAGATCCTGAGAGACTTGCAAACGAGTGATACGGCGGCATGCTCGATGAATCCACGGTATAAGTTGATTGTTGAATTCACATTCGGCATTAAGACAAAAATGTATAGTAATATCCTTGTCCTTATCATCTCCGATGTTGAGAGGCGGAGAAAATACCTTATAGCGTTGAAACTCGAACTCTAGTATAGAGTCTCCTATCTCGACTAGTAGTAGAACAGTAGAGTTAGTATTAGTAATTCGTTAATCTAAGGGCAGTTTATTACCTATAATAGTATCTCTATCCTCGATTTCGAACCGGCAGATTGCGCACCTTCTATCGCGAAGACATGCCATAGTAGAAAATAGCGATAGGAAAGGCAAATAAGGGGAATAAGGTAACAGATTTTTTTCTCACATGAAAGATCGTTTGAGCTTCTAAATATTTTCCTTACGGCCACCTGTCGTTTGCTCTACCCTGCGGGTACCCGATTGCGGGATGTCTCGCGTCGCACGACAAAGGCATACTACATGATACCGTGATTCCTGTTTAGTTGAAAATTTCGAATACAGTGTGTGGTAACAGGCACCCTTACAGTACAAAAATTAGTAGTTTGAATGAACTCCACCGAAGGTGCCGTGAGGAGCTCAGGAGGGCTGCACCGATATGACTGTCCGAGATCTTGTTGCAATGTGTGGATAGGAGATGAATGTCCCACTTCCACTAGCCTTAAACAGAACCCCATAATATGTTATCGCTGAAATTTCAGCAAATTTTCACATTGTTCTCTTCCTTCATAATAGAAATGGACGAACATGAAGACGATACCTATACAGTGCCACCGGGCTTTTTCGACGAAATCACCGACATAAATACTCCCTACCAGGATAACCTCGAAGAAGACGTTTCAGATACTAATACAGATATCGAATCTATGCAGAGTATATGCATAGAAAAAGCAGACCAGTCATCAGACCGCCAAAGACTATCCTACTGGTTTAACGGGGTTGGTGAAGACGAAGATGATAGTCTCCGGCGCGATCCATATAGCTCTTTCTGGAATGCGAACTATACACCGCCCGAGCTGATTCCACACATGGGGTTCAACCCGGTACATTATAATATTAGGTTTTGCATATACACCGCATATGTAGTGCTAATGTAAGACAGGAAATGGTTCAAGAATTCGGCCTTCTTATTAGCGGTAATGGTACACACCGTATTTGCGCTGAAGAGGTACAGGACTACTATGTCATACCAAGCTATCCACATACGAAAAGAGAAGGTATTGCAACCTTTGTTCATTGTGGAGAGCCTCTCTTACCCGATAACCCTACGGATAATAATATCCGCGCTGCATTTACAAAAATCAAAGACCAGGTACGTATATCTATATTTATTCTATAAATCGTACACATACTAAGTATCTTAGATTGAATTTGATTATGCGGGAAGGGGTAGTACAACGAAGTTTACATCAACTTCGCTGAAGTTTCTCGAGTTTGTACATGTCTCGCGTATGCATGGCTTATACTTACAACATATAGTGCAAATATGAAAGAGAACAAAGCATGGCATATGGCATACAAGTGTAGTGGGGTTCGCCTTTGTGGTTGTCACGACGAGAGGTTAACAAATATACAAGAGTCGTATAACCGTGTTGATGTAGCGCATATACACGATCTACAGAAGGAGCTTCCTTCTTTAAGCTCTTCTTCGGTCCATCAGTTACTAAAAGTTGAGACTGAGAAGTATTTCCCCTTTTCTATATATAAGATCTTTTACTAATTCTTTATTAGTCGGTACAATTCCTCTCTAAAAGACTGGAATAATCTTGGATATGCACCGTGTAAGCCGCTTGGTAGCATTATGGGTGCTTGTAGCGGCCAGCAAATGAAGGTTTTTGAGAGACATGGGGTGTGTGGTTCTTGTATATGCACCGGATGTGCCGTGCATATACATGATAACGCTAATAACTGTAGAACATATTTGTCGGCTGTAGCAGAAGTTGTTATATGGAACCTTGGCATGCAGCTTGGTCGATTCCTAGGCATACGTCTCGGATTGATATCGATTATCTTCGTCACCTCTGTATTACTGGTATCCAGGGTCCAAAGGATAAATGCACCTGGGTTGGTCGTATTAACCAAGATAGGAGATTCTGTGGTATGTATGTCCATTGTTCATGCATTGCATATGCTAAAACTATAGGTCATGATCATCGCAGAGGCCAAGTGCCAGTCTGGCGCCAGCATTGTTAGGTCGAAATCGATATCTATATTCCGAAGAATATGCACCGCTTCAGCTACTTTATTATCGTCTTCAGGGGCGATCATAACCATCATTCTCCACTCCCAGACCGTATATCGGCTGATGTTGCACGGCATGTGCGAAACCAGATTCGCAGCTTCGGACCAGACGTGATAACTCTTACCACAAGTACGTCGAGATACGATGCATATGCACAGCTTCTACTAATCAGAAAATAGGGAAGTTTCTCCTGTCTGGAGTTTTAGCATCAATACGAGATGTATTTGGCATTGATACGCTACGCCAAATCGAAGATGGCTTGAATATTGAAGATCGTGTCGAGGCTGTTATTCGAAAAGAGCGGCTAATGATGTTCCCAGCCGGATCACATTTTGCAGGTACGTACATATCCTATGCATATGCACCGTATATACTAATCTAGCGTAGGAGCATGTCGACAGTTTGAGCTAGAAAAGAATAAGCCCCGAAGCCAACGTTGGATTCGACATATCCACCGCTTCGAAGATTATAAGCACTTCCTTATGATTTGTTGCACCCAGAAGCAAGCTGAACTTTGGAAATATGAAAAGTTTCTACAAGTTGATCTATCATATAAGATGATTAACCCCTGTCAGCTGGGACCTCTTTACTTAACGTGGTTTAACACCGAGTCGCGCATATCACCGAGTCGCGCACTTTTTACCACACTATAATTTCAAGTTCAATTAAAAAGCCACAACAGACTAAAGTTTATTGAAATTCATTCAGAGCTATATACATCTGACAATTATAGTTCGACCTGACAAGTCTTTACATTATGTCCGGTCTTCTTACACTTACTACATCGTCGTACAGTCGACGGACCAGCCTTTTCTTTACCTCCCCTAGAGCGCTTGTCCTCCTTTACCTGGGCCTCCGCGTCCTTCCGGGCCAAAATGTCCAGGGCATCCTCGACAGTAAGTGCACCTCCTTGCCGGACACGCGATTCTTTTGTCCTCCGACGCTTGCTTAGTGCCTCATTTGCCTTGCGAAGGGTGGAGCACTCAGCCTTCAAGAGGGTATTCTCATGGGCTAATCGAGTTATACCCTTCGCAAGGTGGCCAACAGCATCAAAAATTTGGATCGGAGAGCTTCCCTGATGTCTGGCGATTCGGCGATTGACAAACTCAGACTGCGAGAGAGCCTCTGTCGGGTTATTTGGCGTTTGCGAAACCCAAGGGTCAGCATCTAGAAGAGAGGGGCTAACGGATGTAGGGGATCGAATCCTAACATCCAGCTTCGAGATAACGGCTTCAGGGTCCTGGGGGACTAGGCCGGCCCCTCGAAACCCTGCCTTGATGTTTTTGTCGGTTATTGTCTTTAAATAAGCCTCCTTAAAGGCGATAAAGAACTCGACCTTAGTAATGTGGTTAATATGGGACTTGATAAATATATCAATCTCTCGACCGTATATACGTTTCAAGACCCCAAAGCACCCGACATCAAGTGGCTGGGTTAGATGAGACGAGTGCGGGGGCAGACTGATAGTAATAATGCCGTTAGACTTGCAATAAGACTCGAAATCGGCCGATGTATGACTCTCATGCCCGTCCAATACTAACAGCCGATACACGCCTCTTTTGGTCGAGGTAGTGTGCTTGTTGAAATGTTTGATCCAGTCTAGACCAGTCTCGTTGTTCGTCCACCCGTTTTCGGTCGGTTTAACTACCCAATCGGCTGGTAGGTCCCCCTCAGTATACCAATTAGCAAGGTGATAGTTCCCTTGAATTACCAGAAATGGCAGGATGTCACGACCCTCCGAATTGATACAGGTAATCACCATGGCCCATTCCCGATTACCTGGCTGGACCTTCTTGCCTCTACCATTACGTTCAGACGAGGTAACGACCATCGAGCGTTGAATAACGCCCATCATAAAGCCCGTCTCGTCGAAGTTCCACATATCGCAGTCCTGGATCCCGTATTTGGCCCTCATATTCTATACAAGCCGGAACCAGTCCTCAATAATCTTTGGATCCTCTCAGAGGGCCCTCTGGAAGTCATACGAGCGAGAAAAACGCGTCTGTAACTCTCGGGTTCGCTTTACAAAGCGATGCGCCCAGAGCTTGCCGACGCGTCGGGTACCCCGCGTCGCGAGGATGGAATTGGCCATATCTTCCACACCCTCTAGCCGGGGAGGAAACCCTCTCAAATCTAGGTCAAGTACATGCTGAACAATAGCTCTTTCCTCTATCTTGGCGAGTAGTGCGCTATTCGGCCAGATTTCGGTACGTGGGGTGCGACCGTGGTGTCACGGGATTTCAAGTGCAAAGTGAAGGACGAGAGTACTCAAGCGAAACAAGCTGCCAGTCACCAGGTAGGTACCAATAGCGTAGTATAGGGGACTCAATAACGACAAGTTAATCGCTGCCCTCTCTAAAAGAAGAGGGTCACAGCAGCCTAGTTATACATTTCCGACCCCTGTCCAGGCCAAGCCACTGTGGCTTATTTGCACCTGACAGGACGCCCTCTCCCTATGGCTTCTGTCCTCAGAAGCCGAAGGTACTCAGCAGGTGTACCTCTGGGGTCCTCTGAAGGTCGACTCCCCAAAGCTAGGAACATCTAGTTCCGACAACCAAAACAACAATCCATCTGCTCCTAACCATAGACTTAGATTCGCCTCCAAGAGAACAATAGGAATCCACCTGCGATCCTCTCGTAGACACACACTCGCCTCCAAGAGAACAACAGGAATCCACCTGCGATCCTCTCGTAGACACACACTCGCCTCCAAGAGAATAACACGAATCCACCTGATACCCTCCAGTAGACACACACAACTAACCGGTCACCCTTGGAACACCTCCGCAGGCCCAGCAGTCAAACTCGCCTCCGGGAAGAACAACAGGAATCCACCTGCTATCCTCCCGTAGGCACACACAACTAACCGGTCACCCTTGGAACACCGCCGCAGGCCCAGCAGTCAAACTCGCCCCCGGGAAGAACAACAGGAATCCACCTGCTATCCTCCCGTAGGCACACACTCGCTTCCAAGAGAACAACAGGAATCCACCTGCAATCCTCTCGTAGACACACAACTAACTGGTCACCCTTGGGACTCATCCGAGGGCCCAGCAGTCGAACTCGCCTCCGGGAAGAACAACAGGAATCCACCTGCTATCCTCCCGTAGACACACAACTAACTGGTCACCCTTGGGACTCATCCGTAGGCCCAGCAGTCGAGCTCGTCTCAGTCAGCACCAGGAATCACACCTGTGCCTCACGATATGCTTCGCAGCGTCCATAGAATCAGCTCCGGCTAGTGACAACCCATAGAGAGTAGGCAGCACCCCGAGCACCCAAACCGACTGGCTTCTGTCCGAGAGTCCCCTTTTTCCTACAATCCATTTTTTTCCTCCTATATTTCCGTAGTAGTAGCCAATGACCATCTTCCATCCCTTTTCTACTCCATGCCTGCCCAATAGTCCTACTTCCTCACACAGGTTTCACCGATTCTCTCCTGCGACTCCACTGGTGTCCTTTCCCCCCATTCTGCCCCTAATCCTTCAACAGTTCTTTTCCTACATTCAACCCAGTCTTCCATCACATCCTATCGGTTCTTTTCCCCACATCAACCTGATCCTACCCTGTCACTATGTCAGCAGGCCCATCTCGGTCGGCCAGCCGACAACTGCGCCCTGACTGCACCCGAATTTCCGGGCGCCACTACACACGTCGCCATGCAGCCTGCTCTCGCTGCTTGGATCGCATGACCAGATGGAAGCCAACAGTTGGCAACACCTTTCCTGTCTGTGAGGACGACGACAGTAGGTTCTGTTTTCTCAGATCTGAGCTCGCCTTACTAACAATAGGACAGGCGGCTCCACGAAATGCACATATTGCCGCGGGCTTGGTGGTAAGCCCTGCTCAGCAGTACGCTCCTTCCCTAACAAGGCCGCTCCTGCGGACTTGGCTGACCTAAAGTAGCCCCAAGGCTCGCTACAAGCGTGCTCGGCCGACCTCGTGCGGCTCGTTGAGTCGGTTGTCTCTGAGGGATACCTTGAGCACAAGGTAAAATTCCCAAATCATTGAGGTGTAGGTCAGGACATGCTGACCAGCTGGTAGGAGACCCTTACTACCGCTCAAATCTCTGTCAAGAAGGCTCTCCAAACTGCGAAGAACCTGAAGACCATGCCTGCAGATAAGCGCAAGGCTGTCGATGAGGGCGCTGCTGCAGCTCAACAGGAGCGAAAGCTCTTGGCCCTGGAACGACAGGCTGCCGCTGCAGAAAAGGCAGCCATCGAGTTGAGCAAGATTCGCACCACCCTGGAGGCACAGTCATCAGATTTGCAGCGTCTGTTGACCTGCCACCAGGAGCTGTCGGAGACGTATGCAGCAGTGGTAAGTCAGCTGGTGCATGCCTAATGATCGTATTCCTCTAATTTCCTTCGCAGCACAAGGATGATCTGGAGGAAATTGCCGGTGATGAAGAGAATGCCGGTGGTGAGGAGACTGATGCATAAACAGCTCCTAAAAAGGTAAGCTGATGTGTTGGGGAACCTCGAAGAGGTTGTGGTCATGGTTGTGCTTCGTGCTGTGCACCTGGTTGGTACCAGGTGTTTTCTTGTGTCTGGACAGCCTCTAGCTGGCTGTGGCCAATTTGGCCTCGTAGTCTCGAATCAGATCGTCACTGACATCTTTCTTTGCAACCCAAGAGTTCTCTTCTGGGCCGTAACCTTTCCACTTGATCAAGTACTGTCTTCGCCATGCACCACCACGGTGGGCTAATATGGCGTCGACTTCATAAACTTCACTGTCTTCTTCAACAATAGGCACCAGGGGGGGAGCTGGTGCTTCACCATCCCTTTGCCTCCAAATCTCTAACGACGAGATTGGGAACACGTTATGTATCTTGTACTGGGATGGCAGATCTAAACGATACGCCAACCCGTGATCACCAACTACTGCTGCGACCTTGAAGGGTCCCAGGTACTTGTCTGACAACTTTCGACTCGGTCTCTTCTGCTTGATATGTTTAGTAGAGAGCATAACAGGATCACCTACTTTGAATTTCATGTCCAGATGGCCACGGTTATAGTATTTCTCATACGTAACCTGACTGGTTGCCAACAACTGGGCAATTGCGGCATGCTGATTTTGCATCTCAGCTGCCCTTGAGCCCCAGCAGCGGACCGTATGCTAGCCGGCCCAGATTCTCTCGTGTCATTAGGCCCTTTCGGAAGGTATCCTAATAGTGCCTCTGCTGGTGACGTACCGGTCGCCGAATGCCTAGAAGTGTTATACACGTGCTCCGCCAGAAGAAGCTGGTGAGGCCAGTCTGTCTGCTCGAAGGTACAGTAAGTTCTCAAATAATGCTCAAGGTTCTGGTTCTGTCTCTCAGTCTGTCCGTCGGTCTGTGGGTGGTACGCTGTAGACAGCCGTCGCTTTACCCCTAAGCAGTGGCATAGCGTCCTCCAAAATATGCTCGTAAACAGGGATCCACGATCTGAAACAATCCCGTCAGGTAGCCCAAATGGCCTAAGGACGTGGTAGAACAAGAGGTCCGCAAAGCCATCTGCAGTCAACTTGCTCGACACTGGTACATATAACGAGTACTTCGTAAACCGACAGACAATAACGAGCACAGCATCACACTTTCGCCCCGCCAGTGACACTGCTGGTGGGAGGCCGGTGATGAAGTCCAACGAGATCTCTTGCCACGGTCGGCCTGGTATTGGCAGCGAAGCCAACTTGCCGTTAGGGAGGTGTTGCCGCGGTTTAGTTCTCTGACAGATCGCGCACGTTGGTACGTAGGTCCGGACGTCTTTGGCCAGGCCATTCCAAAAGTACGACTTGCTAAGTCGGGCAATCGTCTTTGTCACCCCCTGGTGACCACCAGTTGGGTTATCGTGAAACAATTGCAGCAGCTCGTTCTGGAGAGGGCTGTCATCTGGGATAAACACACGACCTTTGAAGCGGAGCAGCCTATCTTGGCCTTTCTGCCACAGCGCATCTCCGGTCTTCCTGTCCTTGCCTCTCTGTTTCCACGCTTCTGAGCGTACGAAAGGACTTCTCTCCTGAGAGGCCCGAATATCATCTTCCAGGGATGGCAATAGCTCTTCTGCCGTTCCTGGCTGCCCTGCCGGTTGACCACCGGTAGGTAGCTGGTGCCTTCTTACCCGCGCTCTAATGGTCGTAGCGCCTACACGTGGCACTTTAAACTTCCTTGTGAACTCAGCGAGGTGCTCACGCCTCGCCTCTTCAGCTTCGCCATCTCTGATCTGGTGGTCTGGTCTTCGTGACAGACCATCTGCTGGGTTCCTAGCACCCGGTCGGTACTCAATCACAAAGTCGAACTCGATCAGGTCCTGAAGCCATCGACTCTGTCTTCCACTGAGCTGGGCCTTCGTAAGGAGGTACTTGTGGTTGAGGTGGTCAGTCAGTATCTCAACAGTGTGCTGGCAGTAGGCTAGATAACGCCTCCATGTCTTGAAAGCTTGAACAACTGCAAACAGCTCTGCCTCCGGTGTGCTATAGCGCAGCTCCGGGCCCTTCAACTTCTGGGACATAAATGCCACTGGTCTCCAAACACCATTCTCCAGCTGTGAGATGACTGCTCCGATCGCGAATGCAGAGGCATCGGTCTCCACCCGTATGGGTAGTGATGGATCGTAGTGCCGTAGGACTGGTGCTTCCGTAAATAGCTGACATAGGCGCCTGAAAGCCTCTCGCCCACTGGTTTGGCTGTGTCGCTGGTACCCGTTCTGGGCATCTACCCGCGAGGTGGCCCTTCTTGTGACATGAATAGCACTCCGCGTTCGCAAGCCACTCTGCTGACGATAACCGCAATGCAGGTGGGTTACTATTGGGTGGCTGTTTCCCACCATCGGATGCCGAACCATCGGGTTTTTGATCTGACGAGCCCGTACGACGGTCAGGTCGGTTATTATGGGACCCCGTAGTGCTCGGCTTATTGGCTCGACCTTGGCTGCTGCCGCGTAATAGGGTCTCCGCCCGCTTCGCTGCGCCAACAAGTTCTTCTCGGGTCTTTGGCATCCCATTGGATACGATCTGGCGGATCATATCTGGGTCCAGCCGGACCAGTAGAAGTCCGACCTGATATCGCTCTGGCAAGGGTTGGGGCAACTCCGCTTCCAACGTCTCGTAATCCTCCAAAAAGTTCTGCAGCTTCTGGCCTGTCGTATGGTAGCTGGAGTCTCGTCCATAAAGCTTGATCATGGTTTGAAGGAGTCGGGTGTCATCATCGTCGGCATCATTGTAGAGCCACTTCTCCATAGTGTCCCAACTAGTGTTTGTGATGTCCCCCTGGTAATGCGTCTGGACATAGGCCATCCAACGTCTCTTGACTCCTCCTTCTAGGCAGCTGGTGGCGTACCGAATACTGTCAACCTCCGTCTCTGTGTTTGACGAATCGATAGCACAGCGGTTTTTAACTTCAAAGGTAAAAACCTTGAGCTCTGCCCAACTAGAAGCCTTGTATCGTAAAGTGCTCATCGATGGCTTCCACCAAGTCGATTCTCTCAATCTCTTCCCCGGACGGGCACTGGTGTCCGCCGGCTGTTCGTCTGGATCTTCGCCCCTCAAGAGGGCGGTAAGTCGGTCTCTCTTCTTCTGTATGAGGCGCTTGGCTTCTGCAGCCGCCAAGGCTCTGTCTAGCTCCTCATCGGTACAATTGTCGACGTCGCTTTGTCCCGAAGGGGTCACAACGGGCTGTGTGTTGGAGTCAAAGCTGGACCCTTGCCCGCTACCCTCCGTCTGCACTCCGGAGGTCATTGTCGATAAATAGAAGCTCTGTCGCACTCTGCCCAACGGTCCGCACTCCCTCTGGTAGGTTGGAGCGATTAATATGTCACGGGATTTCAAGTGCAAAGTGAAGGACGAGAGTGCTCAAGCGAAACAAGCTGCCAGTCACCAGGTAGGTACCAATAGCGTAGTATAGGGGACTCAATAACGACAAGTTAATCGCTGCCCTCTCTAAAAGAAGAGGGGTCACAGCAGCCTAGTTATACATTTCCGACCCCTGTCCAGGCCAAGCCACTGTGGCTTATTTGCACCTGACACGTGGATTCAGTCACGGAGTGAGGACTCGGGTACACCGTATAGCTTTGCTGCTCGACGTTGGCTCATATTTTTGGTCGATCGGATAGCTTCGATGGCAAGGTTGATTTTGGCTTCTTGGGTTTGAACTGACATGGTGTTGTTGTTGAGGAAATAAGTGTTGAAGTCAAAAGCTTGGAAAAGTTGAAAAAGTGCGCGACTCGGTGATATGCGCGACTCGGTGTTAAACCACGTTACACATAATTCCGTACATATTGAAGCTATTTATACCGTAGTTATACCATTATGTAGCTATTGTTATGGAGTTTAAGAATATCGCCACCTCTTGACTGTACGACCACTTCGTGTGACTACAGCGGCCGGCAAATCATCGGCCGTAGCCTCTGATTCTGATGAATCAACCCCTTCATCCTCAACTTCCACAACTTTCCCATTATTGGCTGGTTCTTGACGATTATTAGGGGTTATAGGCTCCCCTGCAGCTAGTGCTTCTGATACTGTTATAAAACGGCGATTCGGATTTGGCAGTGACTTGCGCTTTTTACCCCTTTTCAAGCGGTCTAGTTCCTCCTGTAACGCCGTAGCCTTAGTGCGTTCGGCTACCAACTCTGCCTCTAAGGCTTCAACCCCCTTGGCAACCTTCTGTAGCCTATAGCGGCTATGTGGGCTTGGCTTGTTCGTAAAGTTGCGGATTTGACGGCTCGTACGGGGTGTAGAATCACTGTCAAGTCCAGGGGCTTGTGGCGGCGGTGGAGTGCCCCTTTTATCAACATCTACCTGGATTTCTGGATGCCGTAGTGCCTTGGCCCTTGAAATTGGCCAATTTCCAGTAGTTCTCCAGCGAGATTTAATGACCTTGTCGGTTATAGCCTTGCGTGCAGTACTATAACACCGGATAAAGTTGACTTTATCAACTGGCGCCGCATCCGTCATTCTATCCAATTTACTGACTTCTGCCCTATAGGCCGACTTCGATACGTTAAAGGGGCCATTGTAATTTGGCTATAAGCCATGGGAAGTGTGTGCCGGTAAGTAACAACAGTATACATTGTACATAAAGCACGTAGTCATCCACTCATCCTATATAGCCCAGTTAGTACAGTTATACTGCAATAACTAGAAGACTTACAGAGGCGTGGGATCCATGGCCATCTAGTATAATTAGCCTAGCATCAGAGGGGTCTGCTGGCTGCGTCTGAGGCAAGTATACGTCAATAAGCCACTGATGGCCTATATGGTTGTCTGTCCAGCCATTCGGTGACGTTATATAGCGCCAGTGGGGACAGATCTCTCGGAATTGGTCAATGAACCACTGTTTTTGGAGCTCTTTGCCCTTAAACACTATACCTGGCTCTAGAAGGCGGCCATCGGCTGTAGTGGCTTCAATAAAGGTAGTCCAACTACGGCCCTGTGAGCTCTTAATTATAGCCTCCCGGCTGCCCTCCTCGACCACTGGAGGAAGAGATGGCTCACCGGAGCAGAGCATCACGATCGCCAGCGACGCGCTATCGCTGAGGAACCGGAGGGCCCTTCGATGCAGATACCGAAAGGGGGCAAGTATTTCGGCCTGAACCGACTGGAGGCGTCTACGCTGTGCCAGATCAGGACGGAAAAAATAGGACTAGCAGCCTTCTTATTCAAGACAGGGGCTTTTGGCGTGTACTCGCCGCTATGCCGCTGTGGCGATGCCCCTGAGACGGCAGAGCACGTAATCCTCTTTTGCGGGCTGTTGGAAGGACCGAGGGAACGATTACGGGCCGCCATCGCACCACGGCCACTATACTCTCGCAGAGACCTCGCAACGGCAACAGGAGAACCAGTAGTTAGTGGGACTATTGTAAGATGGCTGCTAGGGACGGGTCGGACAGCTTCAAGGCCCAGATAGCATCGATCTTCTCAGGGGGGACTTTGTTGGTAGGTTGAGAACCAACGTAGTATGGTAGTGAACGCAACGCAGTCGCCAATAGGGCGAACCGACGACGCAGCGTATGTATTTAGTCCAGCCATTAGGGCACGGTTTGACATACGGGAGTACTAGTAGAGGTACCGGGGGCTTCGAGCCTACGGCGTATTTAATAATAATAATAATAGGGTTGTCTGGCCACCCTTTGCCTTTGATTCTGTCGGAAAGGGTCTGCTGCGGCACTCCATGCTTCTGGGCGGATTTGTATTGCGACAGGCCATTATCGGTAACATCTAGAATAGCCTCAACTATCTGGTCCTCTGTCCAGCTACGGCGCGGCATTTTGGTGTACTGAAGCGTAGTACTTATAGAATAATAGTCAAAGGGGCATCGTGGCCTCAAAATTAGTAGAATCAGAATTTTACGGCTGCCGGAACTCCGTAGTACCGATGTGGAGTATCGTGTAACCTTCTAAAAATGCTAAATTGAAAACTCTATTCAATTCGCTATTTATTCGTGCAATCAGCTTGTAAATGGCTTCAATTTCTATTAAAGATCCGTATAATTGGACTTGAAGTAATTATAGTGTAGGTGCTGCTAATTTGGTTACCGGTGGGGTGGTGTTACCGGTGGGGTGGTGGGGGATGGTATACCTATTAGGAAGCCCGTCTCGTCAAAGTTATAGATATTGTAGTAGTGGGGCCAGGGAGGACTCCCCTGTCTTCCACACTTCTTAAGGGACACGGAGATGACTTTCAACAACTCGTCATCTCTTTTTATCATCTTATTCAATCAACTTGACTTTTGTTTTCTATTCTAGTTAGCTAGCCCAGTGGTATTAGTCACAAAGGAAGGCGAAGATAAATACCATGTAGACTGTTCTGGACCACAGATAACTGGACTATCTATAGGCAGTTAGCCCGAGCTCTGCACCTAATACACAAGTGTTGTGCCTAGGGCAGGCACCATATTCTTCCCATTGCGAAGGGCCAAGTAGCCTAACTACCAAGATAGGTACAGATCATATAAAACATACGATAGCTTCCTAATTGATTACAACCAAGTTAAGCCGTTGTTGCCCACAAATAGAGTAGTATGTCTTGAGTGAATCGTCTCTCTGTTGATGACTCTGTAGATATCGTATTGATCGCTATGCCTGCTCTACGCGTTGTGCTCCGATAGCTAACAGTGAGACGTTGCCAAGGGCTTATTTCTCAGGGTCCATCCATCATCAGTCAACTGGCTGTAGTAACGGGAAAATGGAAAATACATGCGTTAGTATTCGAAGTCTGGTGCAGTCCCGAACCACACGAGCTCCGTGATCACCTTCATTATACCGGTCAGCCCGCTCTTGGCGCCTTCCTGCTCTTTAGCGCAAAAGATGACAATTTACCGCATTAGCCCGAGCTAGGGCGAAGGGTGTAGTTTAGAATCTAGACCTGGAAGCCTGCCAACTCTGCCCTGAGCGTTATGGGCGTTGTTTCCTCCATTTCTGCCGCCGTTCTTATTTTCATGCTTGTTATTTAACTTATAGTGGAAGATATTAGTAAGTTCTTCTATATGTTCGACAACTTCATCTTGTTCTAACGTATCAAGTGCGTCGTATGTGCTGCTTGGCCTTAGATATCCACTATTACTTGTTTATTTGTTTGTTTGCGTCAGTGAAGGTTATTAGATTATTATGTTCTAGTGTTGGTCCTAACAAATAAAGCTCCCCGGACATTTCCACTAGTTATCTGTTTAACAAAGAAGCAAATAGTGATACCCGCACAATATGTAGCGCAGTCCAGGGGTAGGGGGGTTCGGAGTGGCCACCTACAAAATGGAAGAATGATAATTCCAGGACATCCAGACTGGCCATATTACTCGTGCTAGACCTACGTAAGACATGACAACTGGTGCTATGAATGATGGGAAAATATGACTTCCAAGATGTTATTCACGAGAAGACGCTGTACCACGTTCCTATCTAGTCTGCTTATATCCTTCTTTCTTGTCCGCGTGTTGAGGCAACTTCAGTATGGCCACTTAAGAAGTGTAACGTGGCCGGCCCAAAACCTCGATTTCGACGATAGCTATGTCAATGAAGACACTATCGACACCGTGGTACCCTTGGGACACTTGGAACCATTGAAACCACCCGCTGACTACCAACACATCATCGGCGAGCCACTGCCCTGCCCACGGCGTCTTCAAACGGCATACCTCGAATAGTTCCGTCAAAGCCGGTCAGCATACTGTTCGGCCGAGTCGCCATCTCAGCTGATGTGTTTCCATAACCAGAAAAGCGACAGAACCATCGACTCATTCTGCATCGGGGAACACGGGGTGCTGGGCACGAAGGGCAAGTTCGAACTATCGTGTGATAGGATTAAGCCATATACTATCGAGACAAATGACACGGCCCAAACACTGGACAAAATCAAGTCTTACTGGTACGATACTGGGCCACGCGTCATATTCGACCGGTATGTCAAACTTGCATTACCCTCCCCGCCGGAACCAAATAGTCAGGAGGATAGCGAATCTGCACCGTCATCCCCGACCAACGCAAGCCATTATTTAATACTTCTGAATCGCGAGGGGACAGATAACCCCTGGCACTGCTTGATGGAGATCATGGCCCTCAGCATGACGATCGACGTGCTGCAGATGATACGAAAGCGGGACTCGGCTGACGCACCCAATACGCAAGTCATCGTCCTCGACGGCAAAGAACATGGGCCCTTTTTCGACCTCTGGAGCCTCTTCGCCCAAAAGCCCACCATCCGGTTGGCCGACGTACCCGTCGGCACCGACATGGGCACACTCGTCATCCCCCTGGCGGGGGCCAGCAACCCGGTCTGGCAGGACGACTAGGAGCCCAACAGCTGTGCCCATTCAAGCCTGCTGGGACCTTTTCGCGGCGCGTGCTACGCAATCTCCATGTCTGGGACGCCGACAAGGAGCAGGAAAAAGACAAGATCGTCGTGACCTTCATCGGCCGTAAGGCGGGGCTCAGGCTGATGGACCAGGAAAAGCTCGTGGCCGCACTGGAGAGACAGTATGCGGACTCGCCCGTGCGCCTTGAGGTCAACCTCGTCGACTTAGCGGTTGTACCCTTCGCCCAGCAGGTGCAACTAGTGCACGACTCGGACGTGCTGGCCGGCGTCCACGGCGCCGGTCTCACCCACAGCCTCTGGCTGCGCGAGCTCTCTGCTGTTGTCGAGATTCTGCCTGAGGGCTTCATGCACAAGGGATTCCGCAACCTCGCCGGTGCCCTCGGCCATGACTACTTCAGCGCTCACGGAAACGTTCCGGCTACTGGTACTGATACTGATGGTGGCGGTGGTGGTCGCGAACAGCGGGCGAAAGAGGATTGGCATAACGAAAATGTATCCCTAGATGAGGCGCGCTTTTTTGAATTAATGGACATTGCTATTAAGAGCAGGTTTAATTCGGGACTTCATAACTTTGATATAAACTAGACTAGTTTAACCAACCGTGTAGTGATATTTCTGGATAAAATGGATGGTTTGTTTCGACGGGAATTCGAATTCGTGCATTACGTTAGCAAACAAACACAATATCAGATGAAGATCCTAGTAATACTGTCGCTACTACATGTCGATAACCTAACCGACCTAATTACGCTGATGTGTGCGTTTGTTAAGATGTGATGCCTAACCACTAATGCTTTTTTTCTTCATGACAGAATTCCTGCCGCCATAGCCTCGATTTTCCTTAATTAAGAGTAATAAAAAAAACTTTTACTTTTCACCTGCCCGCTAACTAGCCAAACACCCTCGCCAATATAATACCATCCCGCTGAGCTGGATTAAGACGTCGAATTCCGTACCTGATGATAATAATAAAAAAATCAAACCTATCCATCTTGCTCTTCTATTTTTAGAAATCTATCGACGAAAACGATAAGGCCGAATTCCACCTAACTGACAACATCTTGGCCGTAGCCACTGATATCGTACCCACGGCTAACATGACGAAGACAGCCACCTGATGCGAGTGCATATGGGGTGTGAATTGTTGTATTGGGAAAGGATGGCCAGGTCAGCTATTCTGGCCTGGCAGAGCTCTTTTATAGCTCTTATCTATCTTATCTCTAGCTATAGGGCAACCCCCCATGGGGTCACGTATCACCACCGCTGCACGTACTAACACGGATTCAGCGACTCCATTCTCTGATCACGTCTTCTCCATAATCCAAGATACAGACAATATATCTAACGAAGAACCGCCGGGATTTATGATTCCACCTTTACCGCCCTGGACGAGGTCTGAGCTATACCCCATAAACACTTTGAACATGATTTCTCAAGTGATCTATGTTTGATAGCTTAATACCATCTTCTATGCACTTAAGGTGTTCGTAGAAAATGAGGTTATCGTGCTTACGCACCTTGATATCAGCTAAGTGTGCGCGCTCGAAATGATCGTTCATTACAGCCGGTCGACTATACGCGAACGTTCTTTCCTCATACGGAAGACGGCCATCGCCGATACAGCGGGGGCATTGCGTCTTGAGCATAAGCAATGGGAAGACTTGCTACTTAGGAGGCTCCTGAACTAATACCGTCGACTAGACCATTGCTCGGCTGATACGTGACCCCATGGGGGGTTACCCTATAGCTATAGATAAGATAGATAAGAGCTATAAAAGAGCTTTGCCAGGCCAGAATAGCTGACCTGGCATCCTTTCCCAATACAACAATTCACACCCCATATGCACTCGCATCATCGGCGTTGGATCTGATCTCGTCTAGCGGTTTCCCGCTTCTGACAGAACGCTACTATTAGGTCGCAGGAAACGATATAAAGTCCTAGCATTTCTTCGAAGCTCAGTGTCTCCGTCTGATGACAGAAGGCCTGCCAGCTGTGCGCGCTTAGGCATCTTGAGGTCGATCGGAAGGTAGCAATACTCCTCTTCTTCCTCTTCCTCGTCTTCCTCCTTATCGCCCCGTGCCTGCCTTTCTATATCCCACGTAGGTCGGTTATAGAAGTAGAAAGCACGGTATCCTTCTTGAATACTCTTCCTTCGTTGCGTTTGCTGCGCCTGAATCTGCCTAGTAAGACCGCGAATATCTTCTTCGTCTTTATAGCCTTTATATCGGTACTAGCAGTTCTTAAGTTCTTCCCGTTGCTATTTCAAGGCCTCGATCTCGGTATTAGGTAGCATGTTCTCCCATACCTCGTCGGGTACTATGTTTCGTCGAACGTGTGGATCTCGTGCTAAGCTAACATGGGTAAAAAGTCCGATTAAGCTATCTTCACTCGGCTCGTCCAGATACGCGTTCTCTACATCGAACTCGATATGTTAATTGATGTATGCGCTATTGAACGAGGTGGTTAGGCTTTGAACCGTAAATCGCTCTTCCTCCGATCTATCTTTCGGTCGAGCTTTCTCGTTATCCACGAGTTCGCCTGGTCGGGCTCCTGTGTACCCAAGTCCAAGTTAAATACCGAGCAATTAAATCCGATAGCGCTCCGTAAGGAAGACGGAGACGTCGTAGGCGATGTTAAATACTAGAAGAGCTAAGAGCTTACCCGAATTAATTACTGGCTTCCTATCTATGTTTAAGGGTCGATGCCTAAAGAGTGGCACCAAACTATTGTTATAGAATTGATAAGGGCGTAAGTATATAACTAATTCCTTGCTTTAAGCTAATATACCATTTGTATCTCTCGGTTATCGTTTATATCGATATAACAACCGTTAACACTGGCATATAACTGCTTGTACTGATAATACTCCCATAGTGTGCCTTGAGAACTTATCTTATCAGTCTCACATATGACATAGGAAGCTCATCGCCGTTGCCCCGTCGGCTTTCTCGATAGCCGCTTTCCAAGCTCCTAATCCAGTTTTCTTGCAGTATCTGTTATTTGATAAGCTGGATATCTAGGAACGAAGCCTGATAGTAGGAACACCTAAATTTGCTATTTCCGCAACATCCCCGCCACATTGACCTTGGTGGCATCAGCCCACGCTGGCGTGAGGAACCGGACGTCTTGCAGCTGCGTCCAAAGTGCATATGCTGCGCTGCTGTGAGGACCGGCGTGCGCTTTGCGATCCTTTTTTTGCTGTTCTCGTCGTGTGAATCCATTTACAAACTCCTGATTCGGGTTGTGCAGATGTTGGACCTTCAAGGAACCACACAAGTCCTGCCTGTGGGACAGGCATCAGTCATTCCTGTCTATATAAGGCCCTTATGGCCGCCGTCCACTTCGTTCAGGACTATGTAGAGATCATGACACTTTCAATATAAGACTATTTGCCCACAATACAGCACTAGTCGACGATCGTCTGGCTATTCTCCTTGCGAGGAACGATATAACGTACGATTTGCTGTAGGCTCTGTTCAAGCCGAACACGGAGTTATATACGACCTCTTGAGACTCTTGGAGGTAATTGTTCACTGGGGAGATATCTTCAGTCGTGATCGGTCGTGGCGAGTACAAAGTGTGGAATATACCACACAGAGACGCGGAGAAGGCCAAGGTGAACGAGTGCCACCGAACCTAATCACATACCAAGTCGCTAGAACCCGCGCCGATAGCTCCTACCTTAGATACGACAATGCAATCTCCACCCGCCAGGGAGCTTGAAGCACCTGGGGAACTTGCCACGGCAGGAGATTCCACTGCTGATTCCAGGACAACCTTTGTATCTACCTAAAACTAGTCCCCTAAAAGAGAGCAGGAGCGTAGAACTGGGACAATTTATATCTTGTGAACGATATATGGACCACTCCATCGGTACTTCAGTTTCACACTTCTGGACAGGTCGATATGTCTCGGGGTATCGTAAAGTAATACCAGTTCATCCTCTCGTAACGGTGTGTCGTCTTATGTCTGTCTCTCTGGTCAGACGTCAGAGCAGCAATTCTCCTTGATTCCGCCAGTCTGCTTGTAGCGAATTTGACATCTTCCTCGTGTCGTTCAAGTCGGATTCTTTTCGAAATCAAGTCGTCACTTGGCGTGTTAGGCTCCCAGCTTATAATCCTCCACGTCGGAATTGTTGTTTCAATAGGTAACACAGGGTGGAATCCGAAGGGCATGTAGAAGGGGGACAACCCAGTCGGGTTTCGACCAGTGGCCCTATATGCAAAAACGGCTGCAGCTAGGTGCTTCAATCATTTCGTCCCAGCTCCGTCAGTGTGTTTCATCAACGCTTTTGTGATTAGTCGATTTCACCACCTCAATAAGTCTCTGTGACTGCGGGTGATACGCTGATCCGGTCCTGAGCTTAGATCCAAGGCTTCTGAGCAGCTCAGTGACAAGCCCTCGGTTTTCCGAGCCTCCGTCTGCTCTTATCAGATAGGGGACACCAAAGGTGAGGATAATGCTTTCCCAGATCCAGTCCCGGATAGTTCTTGAGTCCACTTTTCGAATTGCTCTTGCAACGAGATAACTACTCAGTTCATAACGAGCCTCTGTAATTGCGATGTAGCTGTTATAGGTTGGCATGAATTGAACGTCTATTACCCATACAGCAAAGATCTCGTTTGGCTAAGAGAAACGGTGATTCTCTGCCTCCCTTGTATCAAAAGCATTTTGGCAAGGTGCGCAGGAAGCAAGTGCCTTCTTGATATAGGCGTACATCTCATGCCAGAAATATTATGTTGCCGCGGCTTAGTAAGTGGCGTCTCGCCCACGATGACCTAGTTCTTGATGAAGCGCTTCTTTGCTTGTCTTGACCCGTGCTGTAGTCGATCAGGTATACGGAGCGTTGTGAGATATTCTGCAATCTCAATTGAGTCTTCGGTCCAGTTGCCTAGGGGGGTAGGTTAGCATTAGCGGTAATAGAGGCTGCTTGTTCAATAGTGTGGATTCCGGCACCGATCTGATTCAGTTGGATGTTAATGAAGTCGTCTACTTCTCCCTCCCATTGGTTATCAACTGATCAGACGGACCAGAAGGATTGCGTGAGAGTCTGTCTGCGATAGTGTGCTTCTTTCCAGGGATGTGTCTGACCTCGAAGTCGAAATTCTTGATCCATGCAATACATCTTATGAGTAGAGATCCAGGGAGATCCGCGGCAGCGTTATTGATCTGAGCAATGAGGACTTTAACATGGTCTCGAGGATAAAGTAGACCCCATAGACGTAATTCTGAAGTCGCCGTAATACCTTCGGGACGCCTCTACACTCGTTTTGTAGCATCATAGGTCAATTCTGCTCCTTTCCAAACACTGCTTTCATATCTCGCAGGTCGCTCAACTCCGTCTCCTTCAGCGTCTCTATGGCAAGCTTCTGATCAGGACTCCAGTGAAAAGGAATATTCTTCCGGAGGAGTTTCGTAACCGGCAGTGTAACATGAGCGTACAACTGGATCCATATCCTGTAGTACGGTCAAGAATTCGCCGGACTCTCTAGGCCAATGGGTCTTCCGCTATGCGAACAAGAGATATAGAGAGGACCTCGTGAATCCACAGAGCTATAGGCGCCCACGAATTTTGATTATGGTGTGGGGTATGATCTGGTTAAAGGATGATGAAGGGGGGCATCGACGTTGGTCTTCCGCGACGGCGATCCCAACTCTCCGCGCTATAGTGTCCTCACGGTTTTATTCCGATGTTCTAGACCAAGGGCTGCTTCCGTTTTACGAGTCAGGAGATCTCTATACAGGATAACGCGAAAATACATATATCAAGCTATACGCAGAGGTAGCTAGAGGATCACAGTATCTGGACGATCAAGTGGCCCGCTTATAGCCCCGATTTGACTCCATTGAGCATGTATGGAAAGCCCTAAAGGCCAAAATACGTGAAATAGAGCCTAATTTCTCCGAATTGAAGGCTAACGTCCCCTACGAGGCCTAGGCTAGGGTAGTAATCGAGGATAGGGGCTAGTATTGAAACGGCATCAGGCGGTCAGTAGGATATACCTACCACCTAACACACTGAACAGACGGCTCCAGTAATAACAGATCCCATCTGTTGGTCTTATCAGACGAAGATCGTGGTACTAGTTATAAGAGCTTCGCTCTTATACGTCTGGTGCGCGAGTTGGTCGGATGTGCCTCTGATACTCGTATCGTGATAATAGGATCTCGAACGTAAAGATAAGCTGAATAACTAAAATAACTAAATAACTGACTGAAAAGCGAAGGTGAAGATATAGATAAGAAGGAGATTATGATATGAAGATGAGGATGATGATGCGTGAAGATGGGGGACTCGTGTCCTACTCTGCCTCTGTGCCTCTCAGAGAAGAGGAAATAAACTTTCTCCTAGCCCCGTAACCTATTTCTCTGATGTCCGGCCTTACCCCGTTACAGTATTCGCACTATTCAATAGGAGACGATTTGCAAGTAAAAGATTGGAATTTAAGCGTCAGGGTCATTATAGCAGTCCTCTTAGCGAGCTCTGAACAGGTGATCTATGTCAGGGTCGTGTATAGGGGTACCAGTAGTTTATTGTTGTAGCACGAAGAATGGAACATCAGCCAGCTCGTGCAGTACCAATATACATGCGGTGCACAGCCCTAGCCCCGTGACAGATGCCACCCTCTAAACAACGTCGTCTCGGCGTTGAATATAAGACCAATTTCTCCTACAAGATATATGTAGACACGTATTCCCCCTTTTCGTATTTATGAAACATTGTACAATCGGCGCTCGCGCTGTCGCCTATTTCCTTTTTGCTTTGCCTGTTCCTCAAGGTATTCAATATACATGCGAGGTCGTGGTTTATTAGGATGCTTAGCATAAAACTCAGCGAGTTGATCCCAGCAGCCCCTCAAGTTTTCAGCTTCTTGCCAGTCGGCACGAGCCTCGCTCCATTGAACCAGGTAGCTGATATTTACTCTACCGCGTTATGCTAGTATCTCAGTAAACTCGAACTCCACTCGGTCTTCCTCCAAGTCGTCATAGTGCACCAAAACCGATTTCTAGACCGGTCTTTCGTTAAGGCGATATTGGCCGGGCAAAGGGTCGTCGAGGGCCTTAGTCAACTTGCTGTGGTGAAAGACTGGGTGGATTTTAGAGCCTTCCGGAAGCTTTAGTCTACATGCAGACTTGTATACTTTTTCAACCTCATATGGCCCCTCCCGCTTGGAGTCGAACTTCTTCGACGGCCGAGTTGTCTTAATGTCTCTTGTGTCCAAAAACACTATATCGCCCTCTTCGAAATAGGCTGCTTTGCGTAAGGCGTTAGCGTAGCGTGCTTACGTTTCCTAGGCGTCCGCCATAGCCGTGCGCAAGTAGTTAGTCATAGCCTCAAATCTATCCGCCATAGCGTTAGCCTCGAAATAATCTTCCCTCTGCTTTTCGGTCATCTTGGGAGGTCGGGGGCCAGTGGGTTCACTTCCTAGCCGGGGATGGAAGAAGTAATTCGCGTAGAACGGCGAGATGCCGGTGCTCTCGGACGTTGCGTTGTTGATTGCGAATTCCGCTAGGGGGAGCCACCGGGCCCAGTCGTCTTGGAGATAAGATATATAGCTTCTAATGTAGGCTTTCATTCCTGCATTAGCGTTCTCCGTTTGACCATCTGTTTCAGGGTGATGAGCTGAAGACGGCCTCAATTCAGTGCCGAGTCGTCTAGAGAGTTAACGCCAGAACAGTGAGAGGAATTGAGCACCCCTATCGCTAACGATTGTCAGAGGTGTACCGTGGAGGCTCCAGACTCTGTCGACGAATCCATCTACCAGGTCAAGCACTTCAAGCGATTTCACCGGAACAAAGTGTCTCATCGTCGTCAGGCGGTCGACGGCGACGAGTATATTGCAATACTTGACGCCCCTGCAGTGGCATTCCGGTAGGTCTACGACATAATCAATAGAGATATCCTCCCATGCATGTTCGGGCACGAGAAGTGGTTAAAGGAGTCCTAACTTAGCTAACCTAGAGGGCTTTGACCGCAGGCACTAGTGACAGTTCCTCACGAACTATGCAATATCCTTGTGCATATTGATCCATATATAGGTGCGCCGAACCAGCTCTGCTATTTTAGTACGACCCGGGTGGCCGGCTGTTGGAGCCGTATGGGAGCGTCGAATAACTTGGAGAATCAAGTCGTCGTCATCAGGGATGAACAACCTGCCATCACAGTAGATACGGTCCCTAATGACCGTACAGTCCTTGATAGGAATGCGCTAGAGCTGTGCTCGGATTAGTTTAGGCCAATTGCGCTTCGAGTCTGTAAGGCCTGTTTCATCAGAGTAATATCTGCGGATATATCATATACTTGTTCAATCAGGTCATCAATCGGGATATCGTCAGAGTCGAGCACTCGCATATACAGTCGCAGCTCGTCGATACGTTCGTCATCAGATTCGATACAATCGAGGGCAGTTAAGTGGAGCTTAACGCCCTGCTCCAGCTTAGCATCTAGTAGCAGTTGCTGCTTTCTATAATCAAGGCGTTGGTCGTCAGCAGAGTCTGCGGTGGTTCCCGGCATACGACTCAATACATCTGGTTTCTCGGAGCGAGCCCCTGATCGGTAAACGATAGTGAAATTAAATTGTGCCAGAAACTCCGCCCATCGCGCTTGTCGTTAGTTTAGCTGTTTCGTTGTCATGAAGTATTGTAAGTTCTTATGATCGGTAAATATGTCGAAGTATGTCGATCCTTGAAGCTCAGGGCGCCACTCTTCCAGACACTTGATAATAGCGAGAAGTTCTTTGTCGTAAATTTCGTAGTTACATTCTTGAGCAGTATGCTTCGAGGAATAGTGTGCCACTAGGCGCACCTGTCCATCGTCGCCGATCTGAGATAATATGCCCCCCGAAGCCCAATCAGAAGCATCTGTTTCCAGTATGCTCTTCCGAGATGGGTCGAAATATGCTAGGACTGGCGCAACGGTAAAGGCGTGTTTGAGGCTGGTAAAGGCTGTTTGGCACTCAGGAGTCCAGCACCAGTCCTTGGCCGCCGTAAGGGATATCAGGGGTCTAGCGATTTTCGAGTATCCCTTGATGAATCGGCGGTAGTAGTTAGCGAAGCCTAAAAATCTTTGCAATTCTTTAAGCCGGCCACGCTCTACCGTATCAGGGGATCGCCATTCGAGCACGGTGCGGACTTTGTCAGGGTCCATTGAGATGCCGTCGGTGCCGATGATTAACCCTAGGTACTTAGTCTTCTGGACGTGAAATTCGCATTTATCAATATCAAGTTGGAGGCCTGCTTCGGAAAGCCTCTTGATAACTTCATCGACTTGCTTAACGTGTTCGTTCAAAGACTCAGAGAAGATAAGAACGTCGTCGAGGTACGCGGAGCAGTATTAATCGAGAATATCATAAAGGGATTGATTAATGTAATCTTGGAAATAAGAGGGAGCGTTACACAATCCGAAGGGCGTTACCAGGCACTCGAACAACCCGTAACGTGTAATAAACGCTGTTTTCCATTCGTCTCCTTCGGCAATACGTATTTGTTAAATGCCGCAACAACATCCAACTTTGTAAACCACTTAGCTTGCCGTATACGATCGAGCGTGTCGTGTACCAGTGGCAATGGGAAGCGATTGCGGATTGTAATCTCATTGAGGCCACGGTAGTCCTGGCAAATACGCACTCCGCCACCGGGTTTCCTTACCAGGAGGATCGGTGCCGCTCCAGAGGATGTAGATCGTCGTATGAAGCCCTTATCTAGCTGCTCGTCTAGCCAGGTCTTGATGACTTTGTTCTCATCGGCACTAAACGGTCTAGACTTATGGTACGGTGGGGTCGTTCCCTCTTTAAGATAAATCTTCGTATCGGACGCCCTGTGTGGTAGCAGTTCGTCTGCCTTCTATTTCAAGAAGGCGTCAACCTGGTGGTAGTATTGATACGGTATCCGTTGCTTAAGCTGGTCGAGTATATATAGGGTCTTGTTCTGTTTTTCGATAAACCGGTCGATATCATTCTGCGTAATTCGATTTAGCACGATTTAGTCGAGGTAATCGTCAGCGAACTCGTGCAATTCTGATGGTAGGCGTTCTTTAGCCTCGATAGGTGTGATGTTACCCTGGAGGACGTCACGGCATAAGTCGTCTAGGATGTCGTTCCAATTAATATCTAGCGTGTCACTGTTTCGGAGGAGATCCTGTAGCGTGGTCCAGTGTGCTGTCACTCCTTTCTGCCAGCAGAACGTAGCCATTGAGGTGGCTTGCAGTATTCTGAGCTGAAGAGAGCTATCACCCCCGCTAGATAACTCGATAGGCGGTGGTTTATCTAACTGTTTGAAGCGTATTTTCCGTGGTTGCCGATGGCCGCCCTTACGTAGGGGTGGCCCTCCCGTAAGACGTACAGCCCACGCATCTTAAATATGTCTAAACCCTGCCGCTGCGGGCCCCCCTGTAATCGGTATATCGTATTCATCGTCAATGAACTCCGGGTCCCCTTCGTAAGCGTCGCCTATGGCGAGGGGCTCGCGGATTAATTGTTGCTGGTCGTCGGAGACTCGGTCAGCAGCCCTTCTACAGTAAGTAGTCTCGTCAACTGCCGGCGGTGGGGAGCGGTTAACGACGACTCCTTGGACGGCCGTGGTCTCGCGTCGGTAAAGGCATTCAAGCACGCAAGCGGTTTTATCAAAGAAAACTGTATTCGTCTGCCAGTCAATGGTTGGGTTATGATATTGAAGCCAGGGGAGGCCGAGGATGACGTCGACATTAAGTTTAGTAACGAACATCTCCAAGGGCTCGATGTGGGTGCCGATTTGCAGCCAAACCTGGGCTTTGTGTGTAACGTGACCTGATGAGCTCGAAGAGTCGTTGGCCATCAAGAGCTGTCGTGGTTTTTCAAGAGGGATCAAGTCAAGTCCCATCCGTTGCGCATGTTCTAAGTCAATGAAGGCTTTGCCAGAACATCCAGAGTCTATCATTGATGTAGTAAGTTGTCGCCGAATACCTACGTGTATCAAAGAGAGTAATGAGAGGCTTTTTGCTCCCATCTGTGTCAAGTGTAATAGCTTAGCTATTTCATGTGAAGAAGGACATTTATGCTTCTGCTCGCGGCATTGAGGAGAAGCTACTCGTTTCCCGCTTCCTCGATGCCGCTGCCTTCTTCCGGGCGGTCCTGCTCTCCTCCGATTCGCTGGCCTGTGTAGGGGTTGAAGGCAACGGGTCCGAAACCGAAGTCCATATGGTTGACTGTGAAACCTCCTCCAGCACTGGCGCCAGAATGGGCTCCGCGATTTCGGTGGCCGCCGCCACGATCACCCCGATTCACATTGGTGCCACCTTGCCAAGGACCCCAGCCGCCTCCGTTGAAGCCTCCGTTATTGTAAGCGTTATAGGCGTTCCATCCACCATAGTCGCCTCTGCCTCTTCCCTGGCCTCGACCGCGGCCCCTCTGCTGGTTACCGTCGTAGCCTCGAAGAGGACAGCTGCGCCAGTAATGGGTTCTGTCGCTGCAGCCATGGCAGAGGCTGTTGTTCTTGCGGTAGTTATACATTTTGCGGTTTATGCCGCGTCCGCCGGCCTTCTGAATGATGCTGTTGGTCTTGTCGATTTCCATAGCGTCGGGGTCTTTTGGGGTTTGGTTCTGCGTGTTCCCTCTATTACCTTCTCTGTCGTTGCCGCCGCCAGCGTTACCTAGTGAAAAGAATCGGAGTTGTTCAAATGCTATTATAGCCGGAACCTAGCAAAAATCGGAACAAGTCTGTAAGGCACACATCATTACCTTGAGTACAATTAGTACATGAGGAGGAACTTGGCGATGCTAGCACAGTCGACAGAGTGACTGGAATTGAATTCTCAAACTAGTGGAAATTAGCATTATATGTTAAGGGTTATCGGATAATGACTGGGATAAAGTTTAGGCTGGCATCGTGCCGCCGGATAACAACTGGGAGGCTATCCAACAACAGAACCAGAAGTTGTGGGATCGCACTGGTACTGGCTTTCCGGCTACATAGGAAGGTGAAGAAGGGAAGTACAGGTTGGGGGGTCCAAGCCGCACAAAGGCACCTAAGTATCTTGCCCGTATCCCACGTGACCTTAGGCCACCAATTCGACAGAAGTTTGCTAAACGCGATCTTGTATGTAGAATGCGCTGTTATCCTTCAGGAGTACTCTGCCTTATTATAGCGCCTAAAGCTCGTCCTTAACATATTGGATGTACTACCATCACGAAGTTTAGTAAATGACGTCCAGGTCTTAAAAGTAATGTTAGCGTCGGACTAGGAACGGTTTCACGATACCGCCCTTAGTGAACTATGAAAAGTACTAAACAACGTCCATTAAGTGGAAGCCGATAATGACAGTACTTCGCGCTTTGCGGTGCAGAACGGCAGAGGCTTTTTGTTAAAGGCCCTTCCCGTAGGGCAGGACTTGTGTGGTTCGATGGGTGGCGGTCATATTGGTCCATAACGTACGGTGCGTAGCATATGTTCTTACAAGACTGGCAGTCTTGATGTAGTAGCCTTGAAGGTCCAACACCTGTGCCGGCTTAAATGGTTATATTGAAACGCGAAAAGCGTCATTCCTCAAACCTTAGTAATAGATCTACTATTAGGGAGTACTGGATAAGCGAAACAGGGAAACTGATGTCTTCTCTTATGTGTCGACGAAAAATCTAAAATACTAACACCCTAGTACATTTTTATATAATTAGTCGGCTGGTGTAGTTGGTCACTTCGCTGGTAGATAAGTCCCGATTTGAGCCTCGCCCACTTGGGTCGGTGACGAGTCGCGGGTTCGAATCCCGCAGCTGACACACAAGGGGGTTTAGTCAACCCTTACGGCGCACTGCCCACCTTGTTGACTTCGCCTACCTAGCGATAATGTCACGACCTGGGTTGCATCGCATTGGTATAGACCTCGATTAGGTGCTATCGACGAAGATTCTACTCTAAGGAGCGAAGGAAAGAAGATGACAACTTAGGTTTGAGGGAGCGCGACTAAGTCATCCACGCTTGGCGGGGCTCCTACAAGGGTTATGATTGGCTTCCCATCTCACACTGCCACGGCAGGTGTTCCAGCTGTAAGTCACCTGGTTGTAGTGAGTCTGCGAGGGTTGACCGTCACAGATAATAGGGAGATTGGTGCAGTTTAGGATTACGAGCATCCTAGCCAGTCGACCGTCAAGCACTACGTCGGCGGAATATAACTCGACAGCCGGTCCAGAATTCGAATCGTTAATCCGACCCCTTATCGGACCTCGCCTTTCCGATAACGCTCGTCGGCGAACCCGTCCCCTCACGATAGAAGGCGCGCAGCACGCCCTCTCGCCGCGATTCTTGCGAGCGTCTGACCACGTTACGGTCTATCCACTTGAGCGTATGGTTGAGATGTATACGCTCGACGAGAACCCCAATTAGCAGATACTACGACTTGTCGCGACAAAAAAATAGTCGAGCATCTTCTGCACATCAGCAGCATCCCACCCCTGAGGACGAATTTAAGTGCCACATTACCACACTTATCGGTAGTTCAGGCAGGGGTTGTAGCACAGACTTAGGGAGGGACAGGAGGTTTAGTAGTCGTTTGGCTACAGGTTTACCTGTATAACCGCCCGACGCGGCTTAAGGGCCCGCTATATCATCTATAGCCCCTTAAGGGAGTACTTGTAGAGGTACCGAGGGTTAACACCTACGGCGTATTTAATATTATATTATTTTATATAATTAAATGACTTTGGAGGTATTAATTTAATTTTATTTATCAGGACGGAAAAAATAGGACTGGCAGCCTTCTTATTCAAGACAGGGGCTTTTGGCGTGTACTCGCCGCTATGCCGCTGTGGCGACGCCCCTGAGACGGCAGAGCACGTAATCCTCTTTTGCGGGCTGTTGGAAGGACCGAGGGAACGATTACGGGCCGCTATCGCACCACGGCCACTATACTCTCGCAGAGACCTCGCAACGGCAACAGTAGAACCAGTAGTTAGTGGGACTATTGTAAGGTGGCTGCTAGGGACGGGTCGGACAGCTTCAAGGCCCAGATAGCATCGATCTTCTCAGGGGGGACTTTGTTGGTAGGTTGAGAACCAACGTAGTATGGTAGTGAACGCAACGCAGTCGCCAATAGGGCGAACCGACGACGCAGCGTATGTATTTAGTCCCGCCATTAGGGCACGGTTTGACATACGGGAGTACTGGTAGAGGTACCGGGGGCTTCGAGTCTACGGCGTACTTAATAATAATAATAATAATAACGTCACCCACAGGTCATTGCCCCACACGGATCTTTGCCCAACTTTTGAAGAAATCTTGACTTTCCATCTTTACTTATACAATTCTTGCCTTCCACAACATGGCACGCAAATCCATTGAAGCTAATCTTCAATTAGCTATCCAAACTAAACGACGCGATCCTCACCTAAGTGGGAACAAGCTTGGTAAAATCTTTAAAGTCGACTATAAGATAACAGAGGACTAGTGGCACACAGTCCACTGGCGGAGCCCTAGTTACTCCGTAACAATGTACACTAGTTAGATAGGTAACATTCTACCGTTACACCTGACGGAGGTTAACTTAGCTCAATCAACATCACAATCCTCCATGAGGTTATGAGCCCTCTGCTTTCGCAACGCAGACTGCAGCATCATCTTCTGCAGCATCTGCATCTTTTGCAGCATCATCAACTTCATCTGCATCATTTGCAACATCATTCATCATCATCATCGTTCAAATTCGACGATAATCCATTCTATTTGACACCAAACTGCAGTGCAGCAGAAACCTGCCTGCTGTTGCAAACCTTCGTTGCAACATCTGGTGAATCGCGCGTGAAACACACGTGAATCGCACCTCAACTTCCGTTGAAAGGCATTGGCACAATTGACGAAACCATCATTCATCATGGCGCATCGAATCCCACCATCAACATTGTATAATCTCTTCGGCATCACTGACGATCAACAGCAAGCCGAATCATCATCATCATCATCATCATCATCATCATCGCGAAATTTCGTATCTCCGTACAAGATGGAGGGTTTCGCACCCAGAATCTCGATTAAACCCTTGACGGGCCAAATCACCCACGAAGCATGGACGCAATCCATCCTCGATGTCTCCAAGATCATGAAATCAACACAAGTCTTGGAAATGAGCAACAGACCACCCGATTCCCAGAAGAATGAGCAGGAAGAATGGGATCAAAAGGAAGTGACCCTTCGCTACATGCTGGAGCAGTCGATAAAGGAAAATATCATGAATGACATGATAAACCTTGGCTATACAAACGAATCAGTCCAAGACTGCTTGACAAAAGCAGAACAGGCTGTTTGGCAGAATCAATTCGGCAACAACTACAATCAACAGGGGAGATTTCTGACCATTTGTCTTGATATGTCTGAATTCAAGGATACAAGAGCATGGGTCAAAGAGCTTCTCTTCCTCAAGACAAAGATGGAGAAGGAACACGACATGAAGTTCTCCGAAAGCTTCATGATTGGAATCATTCATCAAGCAATGACGAAACAAGACAAGCACCTTGGCGATCGTCTCAAAGATTTGATCGCAGCTACCAAGATGGATTTCCAGAAAGTCCTTGCTTTTCTTCACGAAAACACAACAACAGTCGGCAAATCTCTGTCAAATGTTCATTCTGGCAGAGATAATGGCAGAAACAACAGGAATAACAACGGAAGAGAAAGTCGAGATGAATATATGAAACCTGACAAGAAGAAGGAAGCCCAAAATAAGACCGAAAATGAGTCATACTGCAGAATTTGCAACCGCGATCATTCTGAGAATGAAGAAGGCAAGAAAGGTGAAAAGATCTGCAAACATATGACACAACCAGAGGGATGGAAGACAAATCAAGCAACGAGAACACGAATGAAGGTCCTTCTCGGTAAAGAGGCTGTGGCCAAGATATTGGATAAGAAGAACAACTCTCCATCCGCGACTTCCCTTCATTTCGGCACTTCACATCTCGCGATTGCTATTGATGACGAAAATTGCTTCGGCAGCAGCTGGGATTCTGAATTCATTAATACAACCTTGGATTCAGCAATTGACGATGACGAACACGTTGAGCAAACAGAAGAAAACGAACCACTGGCGATCTCGAGCGAAAGAGGTGATAAGTGGCAAGATTATGACGAAGTTTTGCAAGATGCTGCTGATCAACAGGAATCATATGCCCTGGCGAACACGTTGAATGTACAAGCTGATGACTTCGTCGTTGATGGTGGTTCGTCAGATCACATAACGAATACCAAAGAACGATTTACAGACTTCAAGGACATCAAACCACGAAACTCTTTGACCAGCAACAGCGGATATTCCCAAGCTGTTGGCATGGGAACTCTTGAGGTTGAAGCGAAAGGTATTGACAACAAATACCGCAATGTCATCTTCGAGGAAGTATATTACTCTCCTCCAGCTTCTGCCACACTCATATCTGTTGGCAAATTACGCAAAGTTGGCGTAGTGATTGATGGCTATCGCAACTGTCTTGCAAGTGAAGATGGAAAGCCATTACTCAAACTTCATCTTGTTGACGATGTTTACATCTTGGGCATCAAGAAAACCACTATTCGACATGCTTATGCCTATTTGTCTGCGGCACAAGCATATGACCTGTGGCATCGTCGCTTTCTTCATTGTAGCAATGAGGCACGATTCAGAGCACTCGAACCACTGGGAATCAAGCTACATCGCCCACAAGGTTACAACTGCGAAACATGCCATGGAAAGGATACTAAACGCCAAATTAGCTATGATCCTTTGAGAAGACCACTAAAGATCCTTGACATTGTCGATGTTGACACGTTCAAGATCTCTCCAGTCGGAATCCATGAAATGAATCACGCTATTCACTGGTGTGACCGCAAAACAAGAATGTGCTGGCTTGAATTTATGGCTAAGCGTTCTGAAGCCTCTGATCTAATGATCAAATTTGACAAATTTCAAATCAAACAGACAGGAGGTATTGAAGTTCAGGAATACCACATGGATGGCGCCAAAGAATTCAATAAAGCGATTGAATTATTCGAAGCCAGAGGATCGAAGGTAATGATTACAGCGCCACGTAGCCCAGAAAAAAATCCTCTGATCGAGAAAATGGGCCACATTCATGAAATTCGATTGCGGGCAGCTTTCCTTGACACAGGCGTACCCAAATTTCTGTGGCCCTCTGCTCTGAAGCATGCCATAGAAGTTCACAACAACACTCCGAAGAAGTCTTTGGAATGGATTTCGCCTACTCAAGCATGGGCAAGGGAGCTGAATCCTGATCAGCGACTTCAAGATGGCCTAAATCGAAAACATATGATAGCTTGGGGTACCAAAGTCTGGGTACACATTAAGCCAGAAGACCGCGTTGCCTCCGAGAAAGCGAACTCCAGAGCAATGGAAGGCCTATACCTTGGCTCCAAAGGTTCTTATGGCAAGGTCCATAAAGCCTACATTCCTGAGCTCCAACGCATAATTTGTACTCGAGATATGACGCACAATGACGCCTCACTGAAGGATCTTCCACTTGTGAAGTTTGAGGAACGCAAGGACATTGCTGAACCTAAACCTCTTGAGATCACCATCAAAATACCTACTAAGACGGACAAAGTTGACAATGCCAATCCTCCAGACTGGAATTTGTTGGAAGATCAACGCGACAATTCTCAAGAACAGAGTAATGCAGGAAACAACGAAGAAAATGTTGGCAATGGAGGCAGCGATGATGACGATGAGGATCCAGTTGGTGACCAAGAAAAAGGCTTGTATAGCCAGATTATTGGAAAACTCCATTGGTGTGGCATCACAAGGCCAGATATCTGCCAGAGATTGAATCAACTGGCTAGAGCTTTGTCAAAACCAACAAGCCAGCATTTGATAGCTGTTGACGAGATGATTCATTATTTGAATCTGACAGCAACATTGGGAATATATGCTTTGGCGGGTTGCAATGTGACACTAGCAACACAGGCCTTATGGCAATGGCAGACGCGAGTTTTGCTGATGACAAGAAAACTCGTTATTCAACAGCGGGCCACATCGTATTTCTGACTGGCGGTGCCTTGTACTGGAAATCAGCGCCACAAGGACTCGTCACTTTATCGACAACGGAGGCAGAAGGCATAAATCTCACTCCAACTGCCAAGTCACTATTGTATACAGCCGAAATGCTTAAGGAATATGACATGAATCCGGAGAGACCATATCTACTCCATACCGATAGCGCGAATGCGATGATGCTCATCAAGGATCGTCAAACCAACGCCCGAACACGTCACATTGATGTTCGCCTCAAATGGATTCAACAGACGATCAAAGAAGGCAAAATAGATGTCAAACACATCAGCGGCATGTTGATGGCAGCAGACGGGTTGACGAAGCTATTGAAGAAGGCGAAACACCAGAAGTTTATCGAGATGCTGGGCATGGTCACAATCAACGAATTCACAAATGGCAGATGAATTGAAAGTTGAGCGGTCACGAGCGGCAGAATCGCTATGAGATTTATTGACAACAGTCGCTAAATTGACGATTTGACGGCTGAAATTCATCAAATTGGAATATCAGCTTACGCTGGGAGTCAGTAACAGAGGACTAGTGGCATACAGTCCACTGGCGGAGCCCTAGTTACTCCGTAACAATGTACACTACTTAGATAGGTAACATTCTACCGTTACACCTGACGGAGGTTAATTTAGCTCAATCAACATCACAATCTGTCGAATATCACGTGTGTCCATTCGAGTAGTCAGAAGTGCATAAGATTGTATATGAATGAGGTGTGTTCTTGTCTGTGTCTTCTGTTCTCGCGAACTCCCGTTGCTCTGCCTTTTATAGATGCTTTAGAACATGTCGGTAACTTTGGTGTTACTTTTGAGAAGAGGGGTTCCTTTCGCCTTCTGAACTTTAAGTGACAATAGTCTTCTCTACTGCCATATTATTTCTGAACCTAGGAACCAGGTGCCCTATCTGACACAATCCTCCATGATATACCAGACTAAGTCTAGTTTAGCCGCACCTAACCCAGGTGCCCGCCAGTCTATTACTGGTGGAGTGTGAGTTACCCCTATATATATATACTATGATTTTGCTAAATATGGAAAGCTGCTTCGTAGAAGTCGGTATTACTGGCTCTGGCCAGATGTGTGGTGCTAGCTTTGCTAGCCAAATGTCTGTAAGTTGCTCACATATAGTCTGCATATGCAGAACTAGTACTGATTATCTAAGCTACTCCGCCACCAGCGCACTTGTGGATCCAAATCAGAGGATCTGATTGGCTACATCGTTGCTCTTAAGCAACATTTCGTAGCTTCGGAAATAGCTGAGCTTTCTAGAAAAAACACCATCAAAAGAGATCTGAACCACACAACTGACTTGGCACGAAATCAATCCTGATATTCGTGACTTGAGTCCTGTGAGGTCAGATCGACCAGGATACACACACTGAGCATCCCGGAGATTTATATGAAGGCCAAAAAAAGATGTTTTTGTTTCTTCCTTTATGATGGTTACTTCTGTTTTGAAGCGGGGTTTTGTAGCCCTACGCTTGGCCGTACCTTCCCATCTCCCGGTGCCAGTAAGTTTACTATCTCTGCCTCTGTTCTGCAAATACTAACTATATTCAGTCGCTAATAAGACCCGCGCCAATACCAGCGAAGAGGAGCGTGGCATGGCCCGCGAGTAAGTTCTATGTTTAAGCACTGCATATACACAGCTAATACAAGCAGCGCACTCGAGAAGTATGTGCTGCAGGGCAACTGGCGCAGCGCCGAATTCCGTACCGAGCCTGGGTAGGTGCATATACTACATATATACAGTGAATATACTAATAATAATCAGCCGAGGACCCGACGCCTCACCCGGAGAGGTTAATGCTATCAATATCGGCATGATGGCTGATGATCTAGAGCTGCTGGCGTAGGTCACATATCCTGTGCATATGCACCATATATACTAACTTATATTAACTCCCAAGACCAGCAATTCGCCGCCCAGTATGGAACTCAGTTCCACAGAGACGCAAGTCCTGCATATGCACTACATGTCCCTTCTTATATTTCCAAGATATCGCCGCAAGTCCGGCGGCCAAGGGTAAGGGTTCCAGAACCCATACCTTTAGTTGACTCCGTCAACTCCGATAACGATATAACAATTATACCACGCACGCAGCCCGCGGATATGCAAGAAATACGACAACCTGTCTTTCCTACGTCGCATATGCCGCAGCCTCAAGTAACTATCGCCTCTCCGGAACCATTCTCTACACCTTCATTACCGCTAGCCCCGAATAACGATACTGTGCCTATTCTACGCATATCCGAGGCTGAAACACATGGCTTAACCTCGGAACAAAATGAGGTTCTACGCTATAAGTCACCATCTTCCTCACCACTGTCAAACTTAAGCGAGGGAGATACAGCGCATATGCGCGATATTAATGAGATTGCTGCAATGTTACAGGATGACATCGGCCGGTCTAATCCGTACGATATTGCCCCATCACCACCACGAACACGTGTACGTGACACTGTAACGGGGCAAAAGCGAGCTATAGCTCCTGCCCGGGTGCTTACCTGGGCTCAAAAGCGCAAAAGTCAGATACATAACTAAGTATCTACTTCCTATGATTGCCCTAGTTCGTCTGAACTTATTTTATATGGCCTATGCTAGAGCTGTGCATATGCTAACAACTCATATAGCCAGCGCTGCCTAAGACTCCTTCCTCGGGAAAGAAGGTAATATGAAATTTTATTAGATATGTACTGCATATGCTAATAATGTACAGAGAGGCCGGGTCCCCGCTCCCGGTCAGCCGGAGGAGGGTACGCCTTCTAAGAGGCAGAAGAGTGAGAAATCCCAGCCCCTGATGCCTTGCATATACACAGCTAATATAAGATAGCCCCTGGTAAGAAGAGTAAGACAAAGAACTGTAAGTCGCCGGATCATTCTTATATAAAACTCATATATACTTACTATATCTAGCTGTCACTCCTCGCCGATCAACCCGCCTGGCACATAAGTCATAATACAATAGCAGGTCTCGTGTGTATATCGTGAATATACAGAAGTGTTGGTTCTGATTCGACCTCGGCGTGTATAGACACACATAGCAAATAAAATGTACCGGAGCTTTGCATATGCGCAGTATACGATACTCATATCCACTACTCTCTAATCCCTCTGTAAGAAGCTGTGCTAGCTGAGCGTCAAGTGCCTTTTCCTGCTCCTTTTCTTCTCTCCGTCTTTCTTCGATGAGAAGGAACATTCTACCGGATCGCTGCTCTCCATCATTTCCTCGAGTACGGAAGAACTCACCGGCCTTGGCGGTCCGGTGATGGGCGGAACGCTCACTTTTACCTCCACAATAGTTGGAGGTATCATTCTCTCCCTCGCTGTCGGCTGGAAACTAGCATTAGTCTGTACCACTACAATACCAATCATCGTGGCTTGTGGCTGGCTCCGTCTCCAAATTCTTGCTGTCTTCGACGCCAAGACAAGGCAGGACGGGAGGGATTCAGCATCGTATGCCAGTGAGTTGGTTAAGTCGGTCGAAACTGTCGCTTCTCTTGGTCTAGAGGAGTTTGTCTTAAACATATATGATGAGTTCCTAGCGCAGCAGTCAGCACAATCTTTGCGCTCCATACTCACTGCATCAGCCTGTATGCGGCGTCGCAGTCCATTGTCTATCTCTGTGCGGCCCTGGCTTTTTAGTACGGCGGAATACTCATTGAAGATGGCGAGTATTCGTTGTTTCAATTTATAATTTGCTTTTTTCGCTTATTTCAGGCTCGCAGATCGCTGGGTCGATATTCACATTCGCGCCTGATGCGAGCAAGGCAATGCACGCTGCTTGGGAGGTGAAGGGAATACTCGAGCGGAAGCCTCTAATCAGTCCTAATCATAACGGTGGTGACCCTGACGGTGACCTAAGCGGACGAGGTGTAGAGCACGGCACCATTGAGTTCAAGAACGTCAGTTTCAGTTATCCTTCTCGGCCTCAACGACTTGCCCTGGATGACTTCAGCCTCAAGGTTGAGCCAGGCCAGAGTGTTGCTCTTGTTGGGGGAAGCGGTTCCGGCAAGAGCACTGTTTTTGCCCTCGCCGAGCGCTTCTATGATCCGAACCGGGGATCGGTGCTTGCTGGTGGACATGACATCTCAAAGCTTAACCTTAGGCAATATCGACAGATCATATCGCTCGTTAGTCAAGAAGCAGTTCTGTATTCGGTATCGATTAGGGAGAACATTGCGCTAGGTATGTCAGACCAAAATGTTCCCGATGAGGCCACATGGGCAGCCTGCAAGCAGGCAAACATCCACGACTTCGTCGCTTCCCTTCAAGACGGTCTCTCTACGCTTTTTGGCCCAAGTGGCAGCATGCTTAGCGGCGGGCAGAAGCAGCGTATTGCCATAGAAAGAGCGCTGTTGCGGCAGCCCAAGATCCTGCTGCTGGACGAGGCGACGTCGGCGCTGGATACGGAAAGCGAAAGGCTGATCCAAGCAGCCCTTGAGGACGCAGCGGAAGATAAAACTACCGTGCTGAGGTCTCGACGGATGAAAGGAGACATGTAGTTTGTTTTCCTATCGATAGTATCTATCAGTCTATGTCGACAAGCACTTCCTTTTCACTAGAGCCCTGACCAAACGGGTGCTCTTTTAAGTGAAGTGGTGAAACTGAAGTTAGGTAGTTATATACAATGCAAATTCTGCATGTTCACAAACTCCCAGTCTTCTCCCTTCTTTGCAAGGAGCTCTTCGTGCGTACCACTCTCTACCAGCGCCCCCTGGCTCAGCACGTGTATTCGGTCGGCTTTCCTGACCGTGCTGAGCCGGTGTGCTATCGTGAGTGTAACTATGAAAAAAATCTTTTCAACCTTAAGCTGGACTCCGATTCCAAAAGTCCTCGGACAACTTCCCTAGTTGTCTACCGGAATACAAACCGAACCTCCTCTCTCACTACAGCAGCAAGCTCCAGCGCTTCTCTCCTCGACACCCTCGAGAAGACATTGAAGTATGCCATGAAAGTGTTGATCCCTGTATGTGGGTGCGGTATTCGTTGCCCTTTTGTCGCTAGACAGCCATACCGACTCACGTGTTTGACGAGGTCCGGCCGCCGGGCAAAGAGGTCGGTGCAAATGTCGTCAGAATCGAAGATGCCCTCGCAAGAGGTATCATAATCGGCAGAGATGAACACCATAACACAGGTATACTGTGGCCCACGTTCGTAGGGTTGTGAAAGTGCCCGCACGCGGGGCTTATCGCGGAGTGAGAATAGCATGCCGAGACCCCAATAATCCACGCCCCATGTGGACTCGATAATCTGTGTGACTTTCATTCCTGGAGGACGAGGGTTAATCTCGATAAGCCACGGGGCGGGCTCCTTTGACTTTGTGGACGTGCCGTTTCCGTTGATGACTGGCAGCGGCGCAAGGTCAAGCACACCATCTCCCTGCCGGTAATCGACAGAAGAATGTTCGACACGGCTCTCAAGATGCATGATGCGACTCTCGAAGCCCAGTCGGGAGAACATCTCATGGAAGTTGTCACGGATAAGATCCAGCTCTTTCTGGGGAAGGGCGGATGGGGAGACACTATTGAGTTCGTGGAAATTGCTTGCTGCAGGACTGCTGCCATTACATGCATTCGGATTATCTGCTGTCTTGAGAAAGTCGTCACAACATTCGAAAAAAATAATCTCGCCATCCAGGAGTACAAAGTTGGCATCAACCTCAGGCCCTGAACAATACTTTTCGACAACAAGCTCATTACCATGTCGCTCCGTATTGATGGAGCTAACCGCCGCTGAAAGCTCTGACAGACTGCTGATGCGGGAGACTCCATCAGAACTGTATCCTCTGCAGGGTTTGATGATGAGAAGGAATTCAACCATCTTCTCTTGCGCGAGCCGGACCGCCTCCTCGGCGCTAGAGGCCCGGAAAGCGACATGCCCTGGGAAAATACTAGTTTTGTACTTGTCCGTTGCAATTCGGTAAGCTCTCGGGCCATGCAAATGTAGGGAGGCCTAATCGCTTAGCGGCATGTGCAACGTCCGCCTGGTACTGTTCCCAAAAGGTGATTATACCATCAATGGGTTTGTCGTAGGATTTGACAGATGCCACGATTCTGCCTGCAAATTCGGGGTCGGCGCCTTTAACCAACTTAGTTGGTATGAAAGCCTCCCGCCAGTGCTCATACGATCCACTTTCGAGCGAGTGGCCAGGATTGTCCAACATAACCATATCAATTCCGAGAACTTTGGCAGCTAGGTAGATGTTTGGGCCGGTGCCTCCTTGGTCAGGGTGGGGGCGACTGCCGTCGACGATGGCCGACCGCAGGCGACGTAGAGGTTCATCTGCGATCCAAAGGAATGAGAGCCTGTTTTCGAGTTCCGCATCCGCCAGACTCGAAAAGGCACCAAGACCAGTCCGCATATCTCCCGTAAGGTGTCTGTCCCGCAAAAGGAGTTCGGCAGTGGAGGACTTCAAAATCTCGTCCAGACCATGGAGTTGATCTCGCGAGACAGGTTCTCCTGAGTAGACTTGCAACGGCTCCGCAAATGATGACGCCAATGCAACCACCTCGCAGTCGATGAATTGCAGAGGTACTATGTCAGACCGAATAATCTGACCTTTCGCCAGGGGCACGATAAATTTTGATAAGCAGCAGTAGGCATTAGAGGGAATTTATTATTAAATACGCCGTAGGCTCGAAGCCCCCGGTACCTCTACAAGTGCTCCCGTATGTCAAACCGTGCCCTAATGGCTGGACTAAATATGCTACGTAGGTTCGCTCTATTAGCGACTGCGTTACGTCCACCACAATACTATGTTAGTTCTCACCCTACTAACAAAGTCCCCCTGATTGGAGGGAAATGTAGCTGCGCGAAGTGATTCCAGCAGAAACTTAAATGCCGTGGACCCTCCTTCGAATGCCGTAGACGTCATCCTCATCAGACTTCCCTTTTCTCCGGTGAGCACAGCTTGAGCATCCTGGAGACTGCCTTCAAAGATAGGAGGTGCGATGGATCCCTGTTTCGCCTCAAATACAACATCGATGGTCTGAAACGGCGTTCCCTTGAACTTATGGGGAGGGCGGCAGCTGTCAAGGATCCTCCATGAACAATCGAAAATGACTAGCAGGGGTGTGTGGGCTTGTATATCCCTACTCAATAGGAGGGGTTCAGGTCCTCACTATCATTGTTCGATACAATGGCAATACCGTGGGCAGCCATCTTCTTCGCCAAAGAATACCTAGGTGAAGGGCAAAAAAGGGGGTAGGCAGCGAGTTTTGCGGTTATGTAGTTATTGGAAAGCCGAAGGATTCCGAAGGTCAATACTAATAACGCCTAATTAATGATCCAGATAGAATGAGTGCTCCGAGAGGACGATATCGCCGAGACAGGTCGGAAGGAATTGGCAAAGAATCTGTCTATAAGAGGAAACTGATTTTCCTCTTTTATCTTGGAAAAAGGCAGGCTTCAGTCAATTGAGCCTTATGTGTGGTTGCTCTGTTACAGCTGACCTTGCAGGAAGGGGTTGTAAGTTGACCTTCTCATGAGCACCACTGCCTGCGTTATGACGTTGCTCATGGTCCTAGTACGAACTCCGTGGCCACCTTTCGTCCTTCCAGACATCGATCTCAACAGTCACTTCGCAGGGTTCTTCTCGAGGAAGCCACCCTTAGCAGAGTATCCCGAACTTTACGATCAATTTATGCATTACGCAACGGACTCTCTACGTGCCACAGCCAGCTTGCCGGTTCTTCTTGAAGAATATCGTCATAAATTTTGGTACGGTAAACTCGATTGGGACAAGAACGGTACTAATGCGAATTGATAGGGAAGTATTCTCGGCCGTCCCAATATCCTTCCACAGTCATGTTAGCGATATCTGGCCTCAAGTCTTGGTCACTACTATCCTTCAGCTTCGCCAATATTTCAGCAAACAAAAATCAGCCCCAAACCTAACCCAAATGCAAAAGACAGAGTACAAGCTTGCAGTATTAGAAGGTACTTATAGTGCAACATTCGGGTCACAGGTACATTTCATTAATATATAACGTGATCCACAAGTCATTTTCGCACACAAGTCACTTTCGCACTTTTCTTGGCACCTTCAAGTAATTCAGTAATATCCTATGCATAACCCGCATTTTATCCTTTAAATTACTCAAAATCTTCTTCATTATCAGTTTCTACTTCTATTGAACAAGTCCTTGCATTATGTCCAGTCCCTCCGCAAATACCACAGCGCCTTATACCGGTCTGCCGGCGCTTTACAGGACGACTGCTTTCCCCTTCTTCCTCCTCCATAACCTTGATATCACCCCTCAAGGCCCGTAAAACTTGTGCATCACCTATACTAAGTGCTCCTCCATATTGGATTTGCTTATTTTTCGTCCTACGACGCTTACTTAGTATATGGTTCGTCTCACGAAGCTCTTCGTTCTCCCGACGTAATAATGCATTCTCATGCATCATTGCATGCGTAGCCTTTGTAATCGAGTTAATTGAGTTCAAAATATGCGTCGGCGAGCTGTCTTGATACCTCTGGACGCTACTTTTAATCAAAGTTGACTGCGATTCGGCTTCGAGGGTGTTGGTAGGCGTCTTAGAAACCCAGACGGAGGGAGGCAATTGGGGGTCGGGTGTCGGTATTCGTACTACTTTTGCGATATCCAACGTAGATATGACCCTATCCGGGTTAAAAGGAACAAGTCCAGCTGCTTCGAATCCTGATCTGATGTTTTTTTCGTGAAAAGCACCAATGAAAGCTTCTAAAAACCCAGCTAAGAAATCCTGCTTCTCAATATGGGTTTGATGCCTTCGCATTAAACCCTCCACGAACGCACCGTACAGCCGTTTCAACACACTAAAAGGTACCAAATCCAAAGGCTGGAGCTTGTGGGATGAATGGGAAGGCATACACAATGTAATTACGCCGTGCGCCGCGAGGTAAGTCTCAAAATCCATCGAGTGGTGGCTCTCGTGACCATCCAATATTAAGAGACTTTTCGCACCCTTCCGACGGCTAATAATATGTTGAACAAAGTGTTTTGCCCATTCCACACCAATATTATTGTTAGTCCAACCGTTATGGGAAAGGTCGACCTTCCAGTTGGCCGGTAGGTCGTTACCGCGATACCACGAAGCAAGATGAACCTTGCCCGCGAAGATGATGTACGGCGGTACCGCCCAACCTTGCGAATTAATAGCCTGGATCACCGTAACCCATTCCCGACCTCCTTGTGTAGCCTGTCTAGGCCGTCCGTGTCTTTCTGCACTCGTTACAACCATACCGGTTGTGATTATGCCCATTAGGAAGCCCGTCTCGTCAAAGTTGTAGATATCCTCCGGTAGGATACCGTATTTAGCGATTGTGTCCCTAACAAGCTCAAACCACGCGTAATACGTGATATGATCTTCGCTAAATACCCTCTGGTAATCAATTCGACGGTTTAAACGCGTTCGGAGGTCTTGTCGGCGGTTAACGAAGTTCGTGGTCCAGTTCTTGCCGACGGGGGGCGCGTCGCGTACGCGTCGTAGGATATTCGCCTTTCTTCAACGTATCGAAGCCGAGGAGGAAATTCTCGCGCATCTAGCTCAATTATACGTCGGGCAATCGTATCCTCTTCGGTTTGAGTTAGATTTCGTTTTAACATATTAGCTTCGTGTCGCGTTTGGTCGCCGTCGAATCGATTCTTTAGTGTACGGTCGCAAACGTTGTAGATACGGCCAAGCTTACGCCATGAAATTTCAGGGTTGCGCTTTTTAGCTTGGATAGCTAGCTGAAGATCGGCTTCTTTGGATTTACGAGGCATGTTGTGGGAGGGAAGAAAAGTGCAAGCCAAGTTAAAAGGTTGAAATATTTGAAAAAGTGCGAAAGTGACTTGTGTGCGAAAATGACTTGTGGATCACGTTATTATCTTTCTTAACTAATACTAGAAAGGCATACCGTTCGGAAATTGAAGCATACAGGACTTCGGCTTATAGGAAGCAGCCAAAAGTAGTCGAAACAAATATCAATCCAAACAGATTACGTCAGCAAGTATGTAGTCTAGCAAAGCAAGGTTATATTAGTATCGTCGTTGAAATAGTCTCTTCTACGGGCGGTAGAGTACTAACGAGCAACACATAGAATATACTCGGTAAATCGTGCCGAGAGTCGAAGTTATACCTGATTGTAGACGAACCACTTACAGCAGTACGATATAGGGCCCCATTCGCCTTCCAGCGATCGGATTATACTTGCTATAAGCCATTATTCGTTTTCTTTGGAAAAGGGCTTAGGACTTGCGGACTCGCAGTGAATCCACGAGGCGTTACTATCGACGAGTACAATCTCGACAAGGAGAACCTTATAGAGTTCTGTAAGTTATAGTCCGATCGCCTACAATCTTCAGTTATCTCAGTTCCTTTGGCACTTGAATCTCTCGGCATCCTACGTCAGAATTTTTAGATATTCACGTATCTTGCAGTTTGACCGTGATATGACGGTTATATGAAAAGAATAATTTGGTGGTTATGGTTAGGTCACCGTTTTTTCCATGCTCGATCCCCTCTATCTGTTCTGTTGGCTGTGTGCATTGCCTTTAAGTAATCTGAAGGGTCCAGCCTTACTAGGCTACCTCTATCCCGCCTTTATCCTGAAGCACAAAGCGCTTTTATTCCAAACATAAAGCGCCTTTCAACCTTAGGAATCACTGTGGTGCTCAATCCCACATTTAATATCAAACAACAGTCTAGACAAAGCTAGAACTAACGATATGGTGCTTCTATGCTCCAATACCATGTGACCCGTCGTTTTTGACAAGATTCAGGACGAGGGATAGGTCAGACGGGGCCAGGAAGTTGGGAGGTGCCTCCGCGATATAATCCGACAATTCGACCCAGAGAGTGCCCCTAACGGACTTGATGGGCTGCTCTATCTTGCAAAAAGTACTGCAGCAAAGGCGAATATCTACAGGGCTGCAGCCGGTGCGTACATTCGCTAGATCCCACCTCTAGACGAGGGGATGGAGCAGATAAAGGCATTGTTTAGGCCGGATGCAAGGTCACTAAGAGAGGAACTAGTAAAATGGCTTCGTTCAGAGGTTTACGTAGTGTGCTCCGATTATGAAGGTGGGTTCAAGTTGAAAATTATGAGACGTGTGGGAACAGTATTTGTCGAAGCTGCAGTATCTCTGAATATAGGCAAACCTATGTAACTAAACGGAAACTATAATAGTCCTATTCTTTTGCTATAAAGTGCTAGCTAATCACATTATCCCCACATTAGTCGTAGGGAAAAGCTAATTAGCTAGCATAGAGATAACTCAAGAAACTAGATAGGAAACGACTTGAAGCTGTCTTCTGATAATCACAATCGAGTAATACTTGATAATACGCATAGCCATCGAAACTTCTCAAAACTTAGCTTCTTAACTTCCAAAAATACGTGTTCGACCTTTAGCTATACTAGTAGAAGATCCTCCGAGCAACAAGCCTTCTCCTGGTACGATTACCACGATGCCTAGACAGAGGGTAACACGGTTAGAACGAGAGCTTAAACGTAGAATAACTTGAAAGTCGAACAAGGTGGCTAATGATCGCCATCAATACCGAAATAGACGAAGCTGTCGCTATCAGACCTGTTCAACGCCCTTGATAGGGTAGCGACACATGATGGCCGAGTTCTGATCATGACCACGAACCACCCAGAATGTTTGGACAGTGCGCTCATACGACCTGGCCGTGCCGACTTGAAAATCGAGCTTCCCCTCGCCGACAAGGATGTAATCTCTCGACTTTTCTCTATAGTATTCAAGCAATTGGAGGCGGCCCATATCATTCCTTCTCTGCTGTTATATACCAATATTCACTTGCATTGTATTATTCCTAGTGCAAATCAGGTTCCAAACCTGGGCGCCGTTTCTTAGGAGGTTGAATATAGGCCTATTATTATTCCTAAGCTAAATAGGACCGCTGATTCTCGACCTCGACCTACGATAGAGCTACTAGCGGATTGTGACTCTGATTGATTCTTCAGTTTAATTCATACTAAATGGTATAGGAGCATTGGCGAGCCACGCTCACAAGACAGGTTCAAACCTGTTAATACGCTTTGAAGATACTCTCCTCTGTGCTACGATCTCAAGGACTTGGGCGTCATATAAGGAGTTAAGAGAGCAGGGTTTATCTCTATACGAAATGGCTTAAAGTTTGTATATAGCTAGATGGTATATGACATATATGCGGCTTGAACACCTAGACGAGATCTTCCAAATAGTCTGGGAGATAACATGTCCGAGATCGAAGTCTCTAAGTAACTAGCCGACGTTCGATCGACTTACGTCAAATAAGACGTAGAGAGCTGATACGTGACCCCATGGGGGTTGCCCTATAGCTAGAGATAAGATAGATAAGAGCTATAAAAGAGCTCTGCCAGGCCAGAATAGCTGACCTGGCCATCCTTTCCCAATACAACAATTCACACCCCATATGCACTCGCATCAAGAGCATAATATTACCTACTACGAAGTTAGTCGTTTTACCTTATAGGGTGGAAGTAGGTTTTACCTAAGTATAATCTCAAATTAAGTAATATCTTTCCACTTATATACTATAAATTTTGTACTTCGTATAAGACGATTGATCCTATCTATTGTATACTGATTCAACTCCTTACTAGGATCTAGCGTTGTGGCTAATCAAAGAAATTCTCCCTAAATAGGACGCTTCTTTCTCTAATAACCTCTTCCCTATGCTTTTTGCGCTTAAGGCTAGTGCTTGTTGTCTACTTCTTACTAAAGCTATAACGCTAGATCCTGGTAAGGGTGCGTGGTCTTGATACAGTAGCCTTGAAGGTCCAACAGGAATAAGCCCACTTCGAGTACAAGCCACACTGATTGGCTAATACGTCCCACATTATAATCACGTTTATCAGACAATCTACGTAGAAGCATGTCTAGCTAAGGGCAATGCACGAAGCTATGGAATAAATTATATTGGCTTTTCAGGACCAATTCCAGGCTTGGACCATTTCCGGATCACATCAGTTATGTGAAGGTCAACCCTCGCAGACCCACTACAACCAGGTGACTTACAGCTGGAACACCTGCCATGGCAGTGTCAGATGGGAAGCCAATCATAACCCTTGTAGGAGCCCCGCCAAGCGTGGATGACTTAGTCGCGCTCCCTCAAACCTAAGTTGTCATCTTCTTTCCTTCGCTCCTTAGAGTAGAATCTTCGTCGATAGCACCTAATCGAGGTCTCTACCAATGCGATGCAACCCAGGTCGTGACAAGTTAGGTGTCTTGCATTTCAGTTGAGGGTGCTTTGCCTCGGCTGAATAACTTGACTTGTTACCTCCATGATCGGTGAGCTCAACCTATTCCCGGTGCCTCCCAATATGTGGTCGGAAACATTGAAAGAGAATTGTACAGAATGACAGAAATGACTACGTCTAAGGACAGGATACGTGGGATGATCATCGAATTTCGAGCCTATTGCCGTCGACGACCCACTGGACAAGTAACAGATGGAAATGCGTGCGATCGAATGACGCGATAAGGTTTGATCTCGCAGATCGACGGCAGCGAGTGAGAAATGGCTCTTTATCGATTCAAGGGGCACCTTCTTCTTTCCAGCGGTACGTTCTAACCAGGACTTGCCACCGCTTGCCGGCGCCCGAATATTATGCCTTTTGAAGAGATGGCCCATGGCGTTTTGGATGCCAGTACCGTTGAAGTTGGCCGGATGGAAGTCCCGGTTATCAACACAGCGTTTACACACCCATCGCCGTTCATTATCCTTCTGGATATCATGCCCATGCCCACGATGAGACGGACTTACCGCGCTCGGAGAAGGCAAAGCCACGGAAACACTGAAAAAGGTGCCCTTGAGCCTCCGGGGGCATAGAAGTGGCCTCAGCCGAGGCCTGGCGAGATGGCGACAATACCGGAATCGGCGTTGTAGGGGCCATTGGATTCTCCATAGTACAAGGGCAGCGGCTGAAGCGCCAGAAGAATACCAAGATAATGGCGAAGTTTCAAAGTACTAGCCATTTTGAAGAGAATTTCAAGCAAACAAAACTTATAGGGAGCCTACAGGGCTGGCAGTGACCTCTAACTCGTTCAAATTACCCCAGAATAGGGCTGACTTGCCGCCCAGCACGGTCCAAAGAGCGATTTGAGCCTTGGCAACCATAAACCAACCAGGTTGCCTAACCAGGGCCTCCGGTGAGGTTAGCATTGGCAAGAAACTAGATAGAAAATGCGGGATCCGCTCTTGTCTGTGCTCACCTCGCGTTCTGCTTTTAGCGCTTGGAGAGTTATTGCCTGAGTGATAACTCGCGCGGGGCGCGCGAGCAGATATGCGACCTTCAGATTTCATCATTCAATATTGAGTAGACTGAAAACAGAAATGGCACCTAAGGCAGCGCAATGGATTCGTTTAACCATCTTCTCTATTTAGCATCCGTCCCCTTCCTCGTATTGTACTCCGCTGTGTCCACGACGTCCATCTGTGGGCAGAAATGGCAGTGTTCGGCCCCGCACGGACCACCCAGTGTGGCCACTGTAGATTAGCCAGAGCTTACGGCAAGTAACGATAGTCATAATAACAACAACAATGAACGGTGGGCTGCGATTGCCCACACCATCGTTCCGCAACTACGACTACGACCACGAACACGACCTCGATTCGAGCAATATGGCGCCAGATACGGACACGAAGAACATCCCGATTTCTAAAGAGCAAACTTCACTTGCAATACTGAAGAGGGCTTTGGCGAACGGGTATCAAAGAGGCAACCATGAAGAGACGGACCAAAAGACGGGCTTAAATCGACACAACTATCGCACAATAAAGCAACATAAGTAGATGATGGACTTGTACACTACGTATGTTTAATACCTACTTACTACATCGTGCTGCTAAGTTTTTGTAGGTGGTGGTGGGATCTCAAATGCAAGGAATCCGAGGAACGTTAAGAAGAAACTCCAAGTTGGGAATGCGTAAAGGCCCAGGTTTTATGCGAAGGGATTTCTGGCCCTACTCTTGTGCAGGTGAAAGGTTTTCTTCGCTTCTACTCTAAGCAAACGAAAGGTCGGCTTAAGGATACGAAAGGCCGGCCTTTACTACACGCGACGGCGGAAAGTATGAAGACAAGAGCTGAGGACTTCTATCGTGGTCTTGGAGTCTCAGGGGTCCTGGAAGACGAAGCGCAAAAAACGGAAATATACCATGTTCGTCTGATTCCTTTTCTCTAGCATCAGTCTAACTAATCGGGATAACAGTGGGTAAAGCGTGTTTTGCCCTAGGAGGGGGAAGTCGTTGACACTTGCCGACCAAAGTATAATTTTTCGGATAATGTACTGGACAGAATTCTACTGGGCCTCTGGACGAAAAAGGATCTCATCTATATCCACGAGAGGAGCAGGATCCAATTTCATTTCCTGCTTTTGATGTATTGTTGGAGTGGAGCACGCATCGGAACATTCTTCACACACGGCCTGCTATATGAGGTATAATCGCCTATAGACTCCTGTGGCATCATTCAATGGTTAATATTTAGAAGGATATTATCCTCGTCTAGAGACGTCGTCCCTAAATAGAGGGCTACGAGTTCATGTGGAGGATTAGTGAGCGATGGGTGAAGAATAATCGTCACCCTAAGAACAAAACGTAGGTCTCGATTACTTACATTAGCTTAACAATTCTTTTGCTAATATTATACAGGTTCGCCATTACAGGGAAAGATCACTCGGTTCTTGCCTATAGCGACGGTGCTTTATTACTGTCACTCGCAATTGTCGACGGTGCCCTATTCGGTAGCGACACGCTTGATGACCTTTGGCAGCAGGAAATACCCCCTGACGAGAATGAGAAAATTTATCGATGGTACGACTATTGGCAGAAGATACTAATTACTCGAGCAATTGATAAGACTAGGAAAGTGTCCCCTTCTAAGCTGATGACTCGAGGCACTTATCTGGCAATCTACAAAGCTTGTTTGCGAAATGAAGGTTACTACAAAGTTTCTGGTGGCATGCATCCGATTCGACGCTATCTTGGTAAACGGATTGATGGTCAGTGTACCCTATAGGATAGACATCGATTACTAACCCAAGTGCCAGGGAAGTACACCGAAACGGAACGATCGCAGCATATCCTGCAAAGTGACCCTCGAATCTTTGACCTTCAAAAAGTGTTAGATTTCGCCTCCTGAGTAGCCGCTGTCTTTAAGTGCAAAACAAACTTACTAAACGCTGGAAAGGAAGTTCGCGGATGAGAAGTTCAGTCGACTTTTGATAGTTTCGAATTTCTCGTAGGGCAACGGTACCTGGCTTATAGCGGCGAGGCTTTCGCTTATTGCCCTTGCTTATAGGGTCCCTCTTGCCAGCCAGCTGCTTACGAGGGGCCTTACCACCGGTAGACTTTCGTGCAGTCTGCTTAGTTCTAGCCACTAGCCATTGCGCATGATACGGTAAAATTATGCCATAAATTATTCGGCTTTCTTTATATACTTTTTTATTCGCTATAGCGTGTGCTTTTAATCACGTAAGGAGATTATTATTACGTACTTGCTTTCCTAACCACGACGGTTAATCTACTAACTTAGCTATTAGGCGGTCACGTACTAGTCACGTGCATCGGCCGAATACTGGGCCATTTCTGCCCTATCGAATTTAATAGAGTATCATAGGTTAATAGTTTGAAGCAGATACTTAACGCCCTCTTTGTCTCTTCCGCAGTCTTCCTTAGCGAGAATATCATCGTATATTTAATCAGTATTACCTATCAGAGGTCTTTTCCGAACCGAATTGAAAATTCAAAATACGATGTTACTTTACTAGAAACTATTATCGGACTTGTTTTAGGAGTAATAAGGTATGTAACTGAATGTGTCTCTGATCCCTTTAAGATCTAAAAAAAATAAATAAATACGCCGTAGGTGTTAACCCTCGGTACCTCTACAAGTACTCCCTTAAGGGGCTATAGATGATATAGCGGGCCCTTAAGCCGCGTCGGGCGGTTATACAGGTAAACTTGTAGCCAAACGACTACTAAACCTCCTGTCCCTCCCTAAGTCTGTGCTACAACCCCTGCCTGAACTACCGATAAGCGTGGTAATGTGGCACTTAAATTCGTCCTCAGGGGTGGGATGCTGCTGATGTGCAGAACATGCTCGACTATTTTTTGTCGCGACAAGTCGTAGTATCTGCTAATTGGGGTTCTCGTCGAGCGTATACATCTCAACCATACGCTCAAGTGGATAGACCGTAACGTGGTCTAGACGCTCGCAAGAATCGCGGCGAGAGGGCGTGCTGCGCGCCTTCTATCGTGAGGGGACGGGTTCACCGACGAGCGTTATCGGATAGGCGAGGTCTGATAAGGGGTCGGATTAACGATTCGAATTCTGGACCGGCTGTCGAGTTATATTCCGCCGACGTAGTGCTTGACGGTCGACTGGCTAGGATGCTCGTAATCCTAAACTGCACCAATCTCCCTATTATCGCTAGGTAGGCGAAGTCAACAAGGTGGGCAGCGCGCCGTAAGGGTTGACTAAACCCCCTTGTGTGTCAGCTGCGGGATTCGAACCCGCGACTCGTCACCGACCCAAGTGGGCGAGGCTCAAATCGGGACTTATCTACCAGCGAAGTGACCAACTACACCAGCCGACTTTAAGATCTAAAGAGTGAAGGTGACAACTGTAAGGAAAGAGCCGTTGTGGCGGGCCGGTCTCAGCTGACAAGCTGAGTCGGGAGGGATTCGCCCCCGATCCGGTGGAACCCCGGAACCGCCCAGCTTAAGAGGAGAACTCGAGACGCTCGCACCTAGTTTAGATTCTTCAAGAATCAGTCTTGCAATATACGCACCCATACACTGGCCTACTTTTAGCTACCCTTTGCACTACCTGACTATTATATTGTGAGACGTGGAGTATCCTCGTTACAACAACCGTCCCACCTTTACCAGGTGGTTGTTAAGTGAGCAGAACGAGTGTAAGGTGACCTCGAGCATGCTGGGGTACCGTTTCCCAGTGTGCAGTTGGCCCATGGGTGGGTCCGTCGATGTATAATGTTCTCCTAGAGACGGGGATTGGCATCGGTTGGGTGAAGCTGAGCAGCGTACGCAACACTCAATTTAGTAGTTATGCATGTACCATAGTATGCCGGCAAAGAGTTTGTCTTGTGTTGCTAGCCTCCGGCTACGTATAAGAACAGTCACCCGTCGCCCTGGTCATTCTACTACTCGTGCATGAGCTCTACAATGTTGTTGGAGCAGGATCGGGATCACGTCGGAACTCGTCTTGTCTGTTGCTGGTCTCTTGGAGGACAAGCCGAAGGAGGTGAAGTCTTACAGATCGTAGGTATCCTAATAGTATCCCTCTGCTACCTATTCTGCGTACACGTCTAGGTTTCATATAAGCGAGACATGTTGCTTAACGCCTAGAAAAGTTTTAAGTTTTCGCAATCTGCGAAGATCAACGTGTGACAGACCCGCAGACGAACCACTACCAACCCTTTCAATTCTGAAGGCGGGGTGCTATTCAGCCTTGAAGATCAACATGGTCCTTCAAACCCGGTGTCCACGGCGGCCACCGCCACAGTTGCTATTGGACGTCCATTACGCTGTGGTTCCCAACGAGATACTGAGTCTGAGTCGGACGTTGCCACTGTCGCCGTCGATACTCCATCTGGCTACGGTTCTCCCCCAGAATATGACGAGGGACATCATAAATCACAAGCGGTGCATAGTCTCCCGCCAAAGTACGACAGTACCTCTGCGTCGTCATTTTTGAAAGGTGTGTCCACAGTAACATTTGGCTGACTCCCACTCATATCAACATCTGCGCACTTGCATCGTTCGCTTACATGTTTCACAGGCCCCCACGGATGGAGAGTACGAAAGAGAGGAATGAAGCCCCGCTTTAACAGCCGGAGAATACTAAAGTGGGATAATCTGACTCAGTTCGAAAGCCAAATTAAAGCTCTGATCCAACAGCAAAACGACACCATTGAAACACTAAGAGAACACATCGGAACACTCGAGAAGCAGAATGATTACCTCAAGGGACGTCTTAATGGAATGGAGGAGACTCTGGGGTCCTCGGATGATTATGCCACTGAACTGGGGCGAGGCGGTGGTGAGGCTACTTCTCGACCGGAAGGGAGACCAGATCACTATTACCGATGAAGCTGTGTGCGCTATTGCAGAAAGCTTTAATCAAGAGGTGATGAGACTACTTCTCGGCCGGAAGAGAGACCATATCACTATTACGGACGGTGTAGTCAAGGTCGCGGCTGGTAACGAATAAAAAACAAATAAAAATAAATAAAATCACAAACCCATTCCTCCAACAAAAGCAGCACCAGGGATGGTGGGTGGGGTGATCAAAAAGAGCGAGTCGGCACTCATTAGCAAATTGTTGTTCTTAGGAACGTTTTGATAGCGTCCTTTCTGTCCTCAAACAATCTGTCAGACCTTATAACTACCAAAAATACCTCATTCTAGTACTAGTGGGTCCCTCGTCTTTTGACGGTCAATTTGGTCCAACACAATCCACTACATACAAGCTTTGTACTCTTGGCGGCAACTGCGCAGCGTTTGTGTGCTATGAGATGCCCCAGCGTTCATCATCGCTATCTTCAAATCCCTGGCTACCAGTAATTACCCCGCGCATCGGAGGGGTGTTTTGGGATGCCTCAGAGACGAGAAGACTAGAGCCTGTGCAGCACGCGCTATATTTCTGGGACGAGTTGGCAAAGGCCACAAGTTTCGTGTCTGGCTACTCCATGGCCAGAGGTTCCTTAAGACACCAAGCATCTCGGTATACGAATATCTCGGGCTCCCAGATGACACCACAAATACTCCAGACCTAAGGGAAGTTATCAGATCGCTACCACCATTTGTACAGCGATGCCTTCGCAAGAGGACGCGTGAGATGAAGTCGAATATCAAGGAAGATGACTTCAACGTCGTGGACGAGGACACGTCAGACGATCAGGGCAAGATGCGGCGCAAGCCCGGCCCTAGAAAAAGAGACCCGATTGTTAACGCTGATCCTGAGTCGGACCCCAAAACAGTACTAATCACACAACCAAAACGCGGGAGAGGTCGTCCCCGCAAGGAATCCCCACGGGACTCAACTGAAAACAGAGGCAAGGAGACCAAACTGTTTAACCCGCTAGCACGCCAGCGTGGCAGACCAAGGAAGGTCATGATCGAGGAAGCCCCCGCTGATGGTCATCGGCCAATCAACAAGCCAAAGCAGCCAAGAGGGCGCTCAAACAATCGACGGCAGTCTCATGACGAGACGCCACCACCAAGACGATAATTGCGGCCACGAAGGCCGCGCAACAATGATGAGATCGATCAACACATGCTCAGCACCGCTGGATCACGCGGATTTGCTGGAGGTATTATAAGGAGAAACAGCACCAGACACAAGAGATCGTGAGTGAAGTTCAGTCACTCTTCACAAACATTTGGGCATATGGATCTGAAGAACGAGACAGTGGCATCAACAAAATGAATACCGAACTCGCTGCCCATTACTTACTCGAAGAAGAATAGGACAAGGTCAATCTTATGCTAACCATCGACTGTATTGCCCACTAAACGGCAGTCGAAGTTATAGAGATAGCCGAAGCAAGTGACCCAACATTCAAGGAGACTATGGCTGGCCTGAAACGAGACAAATGGACACAATCCATCTTAAAGGAAATCAGAACAGTGCTATAAAGTGGCACCCTGGCATCCAGAGACCCTGATGAAGCCATTCATGGACATCTTGTTGATACCAAATGGGTTGTGAAGAAGTACCTGTCCACTGGAGAGTTTGAGAAGTTGAAGGTTCGCATTGTTGCCCGGGGGTTTTCGCAACGCAAAGGGCTCGACTTCAACGAGACTACTTCTTCTACAGCTAGGTCATCATCGTGGAGGATTCTTATGGCACTGTTAGCCATAAATGAGTGGCACGTTAAATAGCTCGACATCATCGGCGCTTATTTGCACGGTAAACTGAAAGAACGGATCTTTATGAAGTAGTTGCTAATGCTTCATCAGTACTTCGATACTTATCCGACTGAAGCGACCAAATATGGATACAGCAAGGAGAATATTATCGAGCTTATACGCCCACTGTATGGCTTGAAGCAGTCCGGGCACACTTGGCAAGTCAAGGCTCGCCAGGTGCTGGCGAAAAGGGGCTTCTTTCCTCTAAAATCAGATGACGCCATTTACATGAACCCCGATACTAGAGATATTTTGGCCACTTATTTCGACGACTGGTTGCTCATCGGTCCTGATGCCGATAAAATTGAGACATTGGCGGAAGACCTTATTAGTCATATGTCAGTCACATATCTTGGAGATGCTAACTGGTATTTGGGCGTCAGAATCAGACGCTCTAACTGGCAGCATTCGACTTAACCAAGAGCAATATGTCACGAAAGCTCTTAATCGACTTGTTCTTAGTAGGTGCAAACTAGCCAGTACACCTATACCTATCGACCCTGGTGCTCTCGCAATGCTAACGAAGAATTATGGACAGGAAGCAACTCCCGTGGAACGCTACTTATTAGAACAAGCAGTTAGCACCTTTCTTTTCTCGTCGAGAATCACGAGAATTGATACTTCATTTTCTGTGAGCGCTTGGGCGAGATATATTTATAACCCCTCCCTAACACAGATGACGTGCTTGAACCGAGTGGGCAAGTACTACTAACACAGTTCGCGCAGGACGCTGCTATATCAACGGCTGGGGACTGATAACCCTTATACTAAGTATATAAGTTTAGTTTATTTGGTTCTTACGATGTAAGTTTCAAAAGCGAGAGGAAACAGGCCAGTTATATTTTCTTTATGGCCGGCGCGCCTATTTTTCGGAGGTCTGCTATTCGATATTGTATTTCTCAGTCAGTTTCTGAAGCAGAGTATGTCGCTATGAACGAAGTAGCTAAGGAGGCAGCTTCTATACGAAAACCTTTTGTCAGAACTCGGGCGCTATAACCATCCTTCAAGACAACAACACGGCCGAGCTTTGGTCAAGACAACATAAATCAAATGTTGAGGGACACACAATAGAAATGAAGCGTATTCTGGTGAGGAAAGAAAGCTAGGCTAGTGTTGTTGGTCTGGAACTAAGTAGTGGTGGTGGCTGCGCAGGTACCACCTCTGACAATATCTCTAGCTGAAACGAGTCAGGTGCGGTTTCAAACCCAGGTAGAAGATCACATAACTCTTATAATCACTATACCGGAAGGTCGGAAAGGTCTTCCACAAAATAATGAGCATGGAAGTTGTTTCAAACGTTACTGATTCAAAATTTCGTACTAGAATTGAAAGACATCTATAAATTGCAAATGGCTGCGGGCGAAATCAATCTCTTTTTCCCCCTTTCGTTTTCTCCTTCCTTATTTTGAGGAGTGTAATAGCGAAAGTAGCAGCGCTACTGGTTCTTGAGTTGTGGCAACTACTCGAGTTTACCCAGAGGTTTTCCATGAGTGATGTTGTTCTGGGGATGGTATGATGTGAGGTCCACTGATGCGAGTGCATATGGGGTGTGAATTGTTGTATTGGAAAAGGATGGCCAGGTCAGCTATTCTGGCCTGGCAGAGCTCTTTTATAGCTCTTATCTATCTTATCTCTAGCTATAGGGCAACCCCCCATGGGGTCACGTATCATCCACAGTCCACGAAAGAGAAAAGAAAAGTGGGGTGAGAGGAGGGGAGAAGTGGCCCAAGCAAGGGTCTATTCAACTTCTTATGCTTTGATGCATCCGAGCATGTAAATGAGCATATCCATGCAGTCACCAAGTGTGCAACTGTAGAGCATATAGAGCAAAGAAGTAACTAGTGCTGCTAGCTGTGAGTGGATTCGTGAGCCGCTCAGTCCAACTGACTGGTGAAGCAAAGTGCTACTGAAATACCAAGGCACAGTAGTTCTAGTTGTCAAATAAGAGTCCAGACGTCGAGAAGCCCAACACACGCCCTATCTGCAGTTGCTCCGCATCCTGGGGGCTTCGATCGCAAGACTGCCCAACGATGACTATTTGAGGATTATAGATGACAGAGAATATGTGCATATGTCATAGGGTGTATTGCGATGAAGAGATCCCGGCTGAGACGAAACGAGTCAACAACTACTTCCAAACAAGAAAGAGGACGTAGAACACATTCAGAGTAGAACGACCTGGACTCAAGCCGCTCGGCAATGAACAAATAATAGAAAGCCTTGTTCTCGGAAGACTTGTCGAGGCACATGAGGTTATCTAGAGCTGTGGGGATCAGCGGGCACGCGGAGATAAATACCTAAGGAAGATATAAATATCTACTGTATTATGGGTTTTGTTAAATCTCTTATACCCTTGCGGGCAAAGTAATCTTGATCACCGTTCTCGATATCATGTCGGACGTTCAAGGCTACTCCGTCAAGACTGCTAAGTCAAAGGAGAAACGTAAAGCCGCAAACCGTACGAAGTATGGGTCAATATGACCTCTACCCATTGAACCACACAGGTCCTGGCTGTGGGGCAGGAATCAGTCATTTCTACCTATATAAGGCCCCTATGGCCGCCCTTCACTTCTCTCAGGACTCTCCAGAGATCATGACACTTTCAATACAAGACCATTTGCCCACAATCCAATATATCAGTCTGCTGCAATTCGCTCCATCATAATCTTCCGGTCTGCTACCGCTACATTTATTCATTTGCCTAATATCGAAAATCAGTAATGCTTCCTGGACAATTAATTTCACGCGCTTGCCGACAATACTGCGGCCATAATACTGTTGTGCTTCATGCACAGTAACTTCACTACAGTCTTCGCAAAAACGCGCCTTAGCCGCTTCAAGTCAGATATCGTGGTCCTGGCAAGTAGATATCACCTACCAGGTGGGTCTGACTGAGGTACATGGATGTCAGCGCCGGATATGGATCGTCCGTGCGCAAAGACAAGAGAAGAGAGACAACAAGAAGAAGCCGATTTTGATTCTGTCTGTATCTTGACATTGATCAGGTAAAAGTTTTTTATTCGAACTTACGGGGACAAATTTCAATTCAAGCATGGCGAATCATACCCGTGCTCCTCCCGCTCCTCTTCCTATGCTTCCTGTCACAGTTTTCTATAGCGCTTTTCAAGAGTTTGCTCGCTCCTTTCACCAATTGCAGATATCTGCAAACAGTCTACAGCACGAAAAACAAAACCTTCAGACCGAGAGAGACGACCTCCTTGAAAAACTCGAAGAACTACGCGAGACTAAAGTACGTCAAGGACATATGATCGAGCGTCTAAACGCCATGCTCAGCGTGTCAGATACGCCGACGAACCAGAGCTTTGGAGCCCATTTCCAGCAACCGGCACTCTCTGATAGCGACACCGACTATGTCCCTGGCTCAACAAGTCTTCCTGCAACCCACGTCCACACAGGCCTAGAAGCTTTGAAAGAGATATACGACCGCTACCGATTGGTCGTTAATGCAACCGAACAGTGATGTGAAGCGATGGTAGCTGGAAAGTATTGCCGTCCGGCCCGTCATTGGGTATCCCGCAGCTGGGTCCATTGCTAACCCCGCTCGACCATAATTACCACTCTGAGTCTGCTATGAAATTTTATTTACGTTTCAACACGCCTGGTATTGGAGCGATCGAGTTACGCTACTTGTCCAGTGGTGGTGATATATTCCAATCGATGCGCTGTGTGCCCGTAGCTCTGTAGAACATGCTGTCTACGATCACTGCACAGCGCAGCTTTGGAGTGCAATGGATTCGGGCAAAGTACCTGATCGCTCGCTTTCATCTTTCTGGCACTCGAGACCAGAACGTTCAAAGCTATCTGGATTGGAAAGTAGAGCTATACCGGGACGGTGGAAGCCCGCAGTCCGGGAATACGTGGATCCTAACTCCAGCATCCGGGTACGGAGTTCAGAAAGAAACTTTGAAAGGAACCTTTCCACTATTACTTTATAGCAGTTTGGGGTATCAATTATGGCAGCTGGATATATCAAATAGTTTCTATAAATGGGATGAAATCAATTGTAGTTTCGTTCGTGATTTACGAGTGAATCGACAGAATCAGCTCAAAAGCATTCTGTTTTTATGTGCACCCATCGTGTGCTTTTTCTACTTTTCGGTCTCAAAGAAATTTGACATGGGAAATTCAATGCTGACCCACCGTACCTCTTCTACTTGTTGTAATCGGTCGAGTCTTTGCATCTCCAACAAGTGTTGAAGCAAACATAAGAGGCTGCAAATATGTAGCTTCACGCTCTGTATTTGTCAATCGTGGAACGGTTTGACGTGAAGCGGATCTGGCGGCGCTGGAGCTTCGGGTGATCGAAGAATAAGTACTGTAGAACGTCTCTTACAGAGGACTGGACCACTTTTTACGGTTTTTATAGCTGCCAGTCCGGCAGCTCCTGTAGCAGCAGAACAATGTCCGACTTAGGTCACATGCTTGTTTCAACAATCTTTAGCGCCAATTTTCGTACTTATGACACGCGAAGACTGTGATTTGAAGGAGATGAGAAACATTACCAAAATATATTGAGGCAGAAATGTTGGAATTAATGCGTGCTCCAAGTACAATGTACCAAGAACAAAAGGGAAGGAGAGGCTTTAAGAAGCTACTGTACACATCTATAATACATAATTGAAACATAACAAGAGCCTAATGTGACGACTGAATTGACACTATATATAGTGGGGGTATGCAAGTTTCCTAAGCCCGTCGGATCCGTACGCGCAACCGCTTTTGTCGCTAGATGCATTCGACCATCCATAATCACCTAAACTATCCGTGAAGGATTCGACCTGCCATGTATATGTAACATAAGCTGTTTGTTCCTTATCAACTGCGAAAAACCGCAAGAGTGAAGCAACAAAAGTGAAATCACCTTCTGGAAATAAGGGATCATATCGTCCCAACCCCAGCCATCATTGCCGAGATCTCTCCACATGTCGTAATCAGCACGGGTTCCCTGTGTTCATATCATACCGTTGAGAACTGTTCTACCACCCACCACATGGCCTTGGCTGAGGCACCTTGGCTGATTATCAAGATACTTTTGCGCGACCGTGCTGATGTTCCAGTCATATCTTGACTCTATGGATTTACAGCACGCAGTGGACAACTATGTAAGCCAAGAAATGTCCTATTTACCCGGTTCATCTGTTGTCTTCAGCCACAACGCCTAAAGAAATTATACTTAGTTAATAACGAAAACATTCACGAAGAATTCTACAACATTACATGAGATCGCCAATGCGACAACTAAGATTTTGAAAAAATACAACTACGTGACGCTCATATAAATGCAAATTTGGCTTCAGGGATGGATATCTGACAAACTCTATGAAGGAAAGGGGAGGAGCAGTGGAGCAGAAGCCCACACACCGCGGATATGTGGAACCCTAAGTCCGGCTTCCCGGTTCTGGGGTAGGATAGGTTCGAGCCACGGACATCGTGGAACTGCTGATGAATACAAGTGCGTAATTGGCTTCATTTATTATGTTCACTTTACCCTTCGTAGCAATAGCTTCTTTTTCTGTGTTGGGAGTAGAGATGTCATTCTATTGTATCCTTCAATCATATAATCTTTGATCAAACTTTGCTACACTGATTTCTTCGATAAGAAATTTGAAATCAACATATCGACACCTTCGCAAGGTGCTGTGCAAAACCGCACCGGTTGTATCGAGCAAGTTTGTTCTGAGGTGGCCGGACACGGCTCATGTGCACCATCACATAGCGAAAGGCTTCCCGTTATGGCCGATCAGAAACAGGACGACTTGGACTTGACACAGATTGTACACTAATTGCCGTACCTATCTGCTGAAGCAAACTGCACCAGCGCAGTGAAATACAGTCACAGCTAGATAACCCTCTCTTACTATTTACTTCTCTTCGCATCCAAAGCTCCCAATGTATTACCGTCCTAGGTCAAGAGCATACCGAAGAACAGGCGCGAAATAATTGATTTCGTACCTGTTTGAGCTACTGAAGTTGTTTCCGCGTCTCTGTGACTTTCAGCGTTGGCTGCCCAGCGTTCCACGCCAAGCTCCATATACGGAGCGGTCCTTCCGACACTTTTACAATCATGAACTTTAGAGACAGTGTCTGAGCTAGGAACGTAAATTTGGACATATTATGAATAATTGAACTATATTGCAAAACCCTGAATCATCAGGCTTGTCCTGAAGCGTCCCGAGTTGCTAATATTCCTGCTAGTCAATGAAGTTGATGAATGGGTCGGTCCTAGCACTCGTGATTTTAGTTGAAGAGCAACTTGATACATCCGCTCCGCCTCTCCGTACTTCCCCTATCTGCTGAGCACAAGACCCAGGTTGTTCATGCTGTCGAATGTCGACGGATGTTCTGCACCTAGCATCGACTTCCTCAGCTACAGTTCCTCTCGATGCATCTCCACTGCCGCGGCATACACCGACTGATTATGACTCTCCGCCACAACGCAAAGCAAATCGGCCTCCGCCTCCCCGTCTGTACACTTCTGATGGTCGACCAGGACTGTCTGAGCGTGTGGCATATATGTTATACAGGGCTGTCGGTTCCCATGCCTCGTAAAAGGGTAACTTCAGCTGGTCGCTGTATCGCTTTCGTATAACGGACATCCCATTCCTGTTTGATCCACTTTCGTGACGTCAAACCGTATCAAGCGATGGACATCAAAGGCATCTCCCTGCTCTCGAACCGAGATGAACGCATGTCCTCTCAGAACCCCCACTGCCTCGTCTTCCCCCTCCTGGTCTTCACCGTGTGGCAGTAGCGAGGTTGGGATGTCTTTTTCGGCCAGGAAGCAAATTAATTTCAGATATTCCACGGCCAATGGATACGTTCGTTCTAGATGTTGGAATGAGATCAGCCACGTCGTAGCGATAGGGCTCGTACCTCTAGAGTATCGCCGTCGGTCTTCGAAACCGGCGTTCAGGAGCTTTATTTGCTTTTCATTCGACTCGAGACAATATTGTAGATAGGTTGATGTTGTTGTGCTCCTTTTTGACATATGCTTGACGCTTGCTTGATTGCAAGAAGCAAATAAGCTAGGTAGATCAGAAGGTCCTTTGTCGCTTGGCCATCGCTATATTGCCGTTCGTTAAGATGGCTGTGTAGTAGCTCCAACGCCTCAGTCTTGCTCATTTGTTCAATGGTGTATGTATCCTTCGGCGAAGCATCGTAAGAAGAATTGATTCCTCATGACTAAAAGGTAGATGCTTCCGCAAACCTTCGCTATTCAGCAGGCTGATGCGGATCTTGTGACCGTATTCCGCCGTGGAGGACAAAGAAAGTGAAACGGTGGACGAATATCGCGATGACGCAACTTTTGAACGATTTATTCCTCGCCATTCCTCCCTGTAATGGAATGAAAAGAAAAATAAAACACATCGAGCTCGGCAAGAGTAAAAAATATCAGACGAAACAAGTTAGTAGAAAAGAGGAAGACATTGTGACTTTTGAAATGCGCAGGAAGAGCTCAAGGATCTGGCATAATCTGAAGATCCAATAGGCACCTTCGTAAACCTTCAGCTCTCTGAGTAAGTTGCATCCTTTCCGTCCGTCGCTTTTCGTTCTCAGTGCCTATTCGAAGCAACTCATCATCGGACAACTCTGACACTTTGGTAGGAGAGAAGAATTCCATAAGTGGACCGAGCATGTGGCGTTCGATTGTCTGACAACAAACATTATCCACGAATGTCTTGATCGCGACCTGGACAGTGCGTTAGTCACAATAATTGGACATCATGTATCATAGGGGTATACCTTGTGATACGCCTGTAGTCCTGCCTCTGCTTCCACGCACGCTTGCTCTGTCATATTTACAATGACATGAGTTTGTAGTGACTGACGTAATCTTTCCAAATCCTGGGGTAGGTTACTGACGTGGAGCTTTCCGTTGAAGTCCTGCTCGATCGTATCGAGCAGTGCCTTCTCGATGGACTTATGGTTAGAATTATTTCTGGCCTTCTGAATATTGTCAGTGTAGTAATGATTGTATGTGATGGGCTGTCACCGTTCATCAGCGACGAGCCTACCCAATTCTTTTTGAGCTTGATGAAACACTTCATCCAAAGAGGATTGGCAAGTGATGGAGACTTGTTGACGAACATCATCCTCGGCCACGACGACCGTGAGGGCTGCATGCAACTATTCATCAACTAGATCCCGGACTGTATGGATGTGCGATTGGGCGATATCAGGCCACCTGCTGGACTGTTCGTGAAATAGGTCAGCCAATAGGACGTGATTATAATTGCCTGGAAGCTCACGGCCCCGAGTGGCAGTGTATGTCTGATCGTAGGAGTCAGCAAATCCACCGTGATTACTTGAGACAAATTGACCGTACCTCTGAGACCCAAAATCTCATCTCCTCCTTGGTCACATGTATCACTTCTGGTCTACTTTCCTGCGTCGGTAAATCGTCTGTATCTGAGCCGAGATCGAAGTGTTCTATTTTTCTTTTCATTCCATATGTGCACATCTTCTTCGCAAACTCTTCATTGGCATTGTGCACTTTTGCTCGCAAACGGTTGGAATGATTGAGAAAAAAAGTCGCTCTCAGGCCCTTGGTAGTTCCCATCCAGTGCTGCCTATGTGAGGCCGTGAAAACGTATGCTGATTCTGGTGAGGAAGGATCTGATCCGATGTAGAGTTGGTCTTTCTTCACCCAAAGTCCCCAATCGACGTTCGGTCATGACGAGAAGCTGTTTCACCTCGTCGCGAACTTTGGGCAATTCTTTTGCGATATGCCGATCAAGAAGGTCTTGTAAGAATGACCTGAGGTTGATGATGCCAATTCAGGTCATGTCCAGATGTTGAGATTGCCAGATGACATGTCAGAGAACAGAATGCCATAGGCACCCGTGGGTGTCAGGACACTGAACGCAGGACACCGGTGGGCCGCCGGAGGGGTGTTTCGGACAAAAGACTCCCGAGTCATGATTACAATCTATGTGAAGCTTTGGGATGACGAGAGTCAAGATCCTTGGCATCGCCGACCCTGCTGTTATGCCGGGTCCAAGCGGCGGCCTAGCTATCTATATAAGGACCATCTCGAAGTAGGATAGGGAAGGAGTTGTCAGAGCCACAAGTGTCATCCGAGACGGGCCGGCTTCCACCAGGTAGGAAGCCGTTTGTGGCGGCTAGAGAGCCGCTTGTGGCGAATGAGAGCCGTTGAAGCCGTTTGCAGCGGATAGGGAATCGCTTGGTTGCAGATAAGGAGCCGCTGTCCAAGATATTGGCCGAAGTCGGAGGAACACAGACATACGGAAGCAAACATCCAGAATCCAAGAGAGAACCTCGGCTGGCTATAAGTAAGGAGTCGAGACGGAGGAAGATAGAGAGGGCAGAGATCAATGCATCACCGTGGGCACCCCTACCTGAGACCGCCAGTGACCACCCGGTGCTACGTAGGAGGGACGCCCGTTACTCCCCATCACTCTGTACTATTGCCTTCGGCCTAGCCGTACCCTGACATGACATCAGGAAGAATTGAGTTTCCTTTTGACATTGCGCGTCGAAAGAAAGACCAATATCTGATGGACTTGGGTTCTTCAATAGAAAAAAGCCAAGCCTCAACTTGACATTGTCAAGGTTCTTGGCGAGTCTTGCAATCTTTGCCTCGGTGCCTTCATTGATGAGATCTGGTTTTGTAATGATCCCAACAGTGCGCTGGCCCTCAGGGTCATGCTTTCGAGCTAGCTGTAGGATTTTTTGGTTTGCCACATCGTTGCTGGCTTGGAGTACTGCGAGAATAATAGTCCGGGTGCTGGAAAGGTAGCTCTCAACCATTTGCCGGACTATCAAGACATCCTCTTCAGTTGGTTCCTCATTTGAGACAGAAATCAAACCAGGAAGATCGACAATGGTAAGATGCAAACCTGTTGGTCCGGAGATATCTATGCGCAGGGTATCGGGCGCAAAAGCACCACCGCTCATTGCATCATCTCCATATTCCCGGATCTGCATCAGTCCTGAGACTTCCTCGATAATGACCGGAAGTTCCGAAAGATCAGAAATGTTGCGATGGTATGCTCTTAAGGACTCTTGCATCTCGGTGCCACGAGAATCGTGGGGTTGAATTGTGGCGAAGATCTTTTGGACGCCGGAATCATGGCGCAGAATAATTTCGGTCGGAAAACGGGTGCATACACCATTGTGCCGAGGAAAGGGAATCCCAGTCAAACGCTCAAGGACGGAGCTCTTGCCTGCAGACTGATCGCCGCAGACAACAGGTTGAGGAAGAGACACGAGGCCGCCGACACCGTTGGCTCTGACCCTATCGATCTGATTCAAACGATAGGTGGAATTGGTGGAACGGAGCCCGTCCACCAGGACGGGCGGTGCTTCACCCGCTGTGTTCAGTGTCATACTAGGTGTCGTAGTACAACCCAACAGGAGGGTGAAGCACAGGGAGCTTATTTTTGCTGCGTAAATGAGTACTATTTATCTTCGTGAGAGATATGCTGGATGAATTAATATCCTAATATCAAAACGAATCAAATATACCCGCTCTCCAACAGGTTCGAGTGCTTCACCATTGTTTTGATTTGATTTCATCGCGTCAAACTTACTCCCACTACCTTTCTTTGCGCATCTCGGGACGTGGAAGATTACTGGTCAAGGTTTTGTTATTGTTATCGCACCACAAGAACGCAAGATATCCGGGAATATTGTTTTATTTACGGCACTATCGTCCCGTTGGCAATATTGAACCTTTTTCAATTCTCTGCACTCGGCTTTCCCGCCACATTTCTTATGAGGAACTTCCTTTTGCAAACCTTTTGTATCTTTTCTCGTCTTTATAACAAGTTTCGAATTGTTTTTGAACCTTTTTGCAGGTAAGGCTCGGTTCTCATCCATCTAGACCACTTCTCCGTGACTGCGATGGCATGCAATGGTGCGGTTGGGAACCATTCGAGGTGATGGTCCAAGCGATTTCGGCAATTTATGTTAGGCCGAAAATAATCAAGCTTAGCATGGCACAACCTCTCGATTCTCTTTGGATAAGAAACCATTCTGGAAGAGCTAGACAATTTGAATATAGGCTTTCGAGGACCTATTGCAGAGAAACCTCAACTGAGCCAGACGTTCGTTAACCGACTGAGTAGCGCAACCGACCTCGACGTACCTATCATTCCCCACCTCAGATAGTATGTATACAAAATCTAGACGTGGTTCTGTCGGGTCCAGTGGCTGCTTGGGGTTTGTTTCATCCTTCATAACAAGCTGTTGTATTTCTTCTCTCTTGGAGAACTCTAATTTGACTTCCCGATCAATGATCTCAAAAGTACTAATGTCATGAGCAGTAGGCCAGCACGCGGAGGGGTCTTTCATAAAATCTGGGTTGTGTGTATGCATTTGGTGAGTCGAAGTCGTCACTGTGGAATGTGCCGCAAATTTCATGGATTCTCAAAGTCCACAACAACCTATTTTTGGCAATGCATGGTGTAAGGACTTTGAGTAGGGAGCTGATATTGGCGCCACTGAGAAACGCCTCGGGCTTAATGAGTTCGTCGATCGTTCTTGCAAGCTGTGAACCTTTTGGCCACCAATATCCCCTTCACAGACAAGGACTTTGGGTAGAGCTCGGCTTTAGCAATTGCCGGACTTGCTTATCTGTATCCTCGGCAGGTGAAATGGAGGCGGAGTTCAAACTGGAAAATCGTTCCCTCCACTGCTCAAGCCGAGCTTTTTACTATGAAGGTCGGTTAGATCCTGTTTTGGAGCAAGTTGAACACAGACCTCAACTAGATGTACTTGGTACTGTTATTTACTAGTATTTTTAAGCTAAATTGCTTGTCAATCATTACATATAGTTACAGACAAAATCAAAATCGGCTTCTTGTTTTGTCTCTCTTCTCTTGTCTTTGCGCACGGACAATCCATATCCGGCGCTGGCATTCATGTACACCAGGCAGACCCACTTGGTACTGTCATCAATGAGTACTTCGGCCAGCCAAAGTCACTCAAGCTGACAATAGAAAATTGCTTGTCATCCCTTTGCCAGTTAACAATTCTTCCATTTCATGCTTGTACAGTGTTCTCGAAATTAACAGCACAGAAGTTGTTCGACTGGGAGCACCTACGACTTACAGAATGCTTCGCATACATTTTACATAGATATTGTCAGCAATATTTGATATCTGGTACTGCACTCGCTTAGGGGTTTGCAGGTGTCCGACAGATGCCTAAAACAGGACCGAAGGTGGGGTAAACTCTACTTGTGTATATAGCTGAGATTATTCAGATAAGCTGTATGTAGAGAATTGAACCTCGCTTCCTACCCGAACTTCTATATAGTAGTATCTCCTTACTTCGTAAGATAATGATACGAAAAGGCAGGGGAACCCACTGGTTAGGTGAATCTTATTCAATTAGATACTATAACGTTGCGCACTGCTGCATTATCATGGAGGATTGTGATGTTGATTGAGCTAAGTTAACCTCCGTCAGGTGTAACGGTAGAATGTTACCTATCTGATGCGAGTGCATATGGGGTGTGAATTGTTGTATTGGGAAAGGATGGCCAGGTCAGCTATTCTGGCCTGGCAGAGCTCTTTTATAGCTCTTATCTATCTTATCTCTAGCTATAGGGCAACCCCCCATGGGGTCACGTATCACTATCTAACTAGTGTACATTGTTACGGAGTAACTAGGGCTCCGCCAGTGGACTGTGTGCCACTAGTCCTCTGTTACATTATAGCATCCTCCCCCCTAGGTGCACGCATCAGATAACTTGCTCCTCCCTTGAACATAGCCTAATAAGAGGCTATTGTGTGCTAGTTACAGCAGTATATAGCACCCTTGTTAAATAAAACGAATAAGCGCGTAGCCGAACCCCGCAGATAGCGTCGGCACTAACCGGACCGAAAGCTGAACCGTCTTTGCCTACTAGTGAAACGGTGATGCGAGTGCATATGGGGTGTGAATTGTTGTATTGGAAAAGGATGGCCAGGTCAGCTATTCTGGCCTGGCAGAGCTCTTTTATAGCTCTTATCTTATCTTATCTGCCTTATCTGTAGCTATAGGGTAACCCCCCATGGGGTCACGTATCAAACGGGGTCAGGCGGTCGGTAGGATGTACCTATCACCTAACACACTGAACAGACGGCTCCAGTACCAATAGATCACATCTGTTGGTCTGATCAGACGAAGATCATGGTGCTGGCCGTAAGAGCGAAGCTCTTATAAGTCTTGTGCGCAAGTTGGTCGGATGTGCCTCTGAGCTCGTGTCGGGATAATTCTCAGAATAGGACGTCTGGCTCCTAGGAGTCGAATTGAAGCTTTCCCTAGTACTGGATTGCTCTGATCAGAGCAAGACATAATGTCTCATAGTTGTCAAGGCTAAAATGGAAAGGATAGATGGATTCTTAGAAGCTATCCCCTGAACGTGTAAGTGAATCATGAGCTGAAGCTTCTGAATTGCATGCATTGAAAAGAGTGCGATGATGGCTAACTATTGCTTGTCGAATGGAAAAGATAAAGAAGTCATTAAAAAGGGTCCGTCCTCGAAAAGAAAGTTGCAGTCACAAGCCTCCTTCATCAAAGCAAAAGATCCTCCCCATTCCGTCACCTATTTTCCCTGGCGTCCGGCCTTACCCCGCTACATTCCTCCCCCAGGTTCGTCTCTCTGTCCTCAGAGACAATCGAACCTGTATGACTACAAAAATTCCCCTTCTCCCAGCGATCGCAGTGTTGGACTTCGTCCCCTCTTTACTGCTGTCACTGCTCGTTTGTCCACCTGGGATTGTGATGCCCCCTTTGCAGCTCGCTCGTTGTCAGCCAACTGGGCCTCATAGGCGTCCCAGCCTTTCCATTGGTTCGGGAACCAAGGCAAAGGCCTGCCCCCAACTGTGACAGCGGTGTCGTCCTTCCACCGTACATACGTATTCCACCGCCCTGCAATCAAGCTGTCCCTGCGCTGCGTCCCCACAGGCGGCCTTGCAATGTCACTCGTATCGAGGACAGCCGGCTCTCGCCCGTTGTCAATGGGTTGGCGGGCGCGAGGTGCTGAAAGGGATTGCCCCCTCTGGGGTCTCGAAGGTTGAGTAATGGGTTTGGGGTTCGAGGGTCTTTGTGACTGATCAGAGTCCTCGTTGAATGAGATGCTGATGCCTACCCATCCAGCAATTTGCTTAGCCCACCGGCGTCGTAGATCATCTGCAGACTCCCAGTTGCCTTGGCCTAGCTGCTTAACAGCGGCCGGATCACACACGAATTTGTGCAACCAGTCTAGCACTCTGAACCCACAACTCCAGCCGTCCTTCTGATCAGACAGCTGCCATCCATAAGCATCATTTATTGCGGGCTCTGGCAGCTCAGCTTTGTCCCAAGCCTCGCAGTACTGCGCTACCAGGGCTTCACTTCTGGCTTGCCTGCCGGCAACAAGACTGTCAACTACATGGATCGTTCGGGTTTTCAAATCCACGAGTGCTCCAACCCAATGGCCTGTTGCTTTGTTAGGTGACACATTGCGGCATGACATCAACCAGATAAAAGCCGGGTTGTGTTGCTTGATGTCTCATATCATTGTACTGCTGAAACCATGCTGAGAACCGTCCTGGAGGGTCCATGACGACGAAGGCTCTCTGATCAGATGTTCCTTGGGGATCCCTTGGAGCAGGACGTCAGTGACCCCATCAATGTCCTCGTTTGAGAGCCATCGTGAAGTATGTACCTTTTGTATCGCATTCCAGCATCCTCGAAGTGTCACATCAGTCCATCGGCGGCGAGGAATTATCACAGGCCCTGGCTTGCCCTTCAAGAAGTCTGGGGTCGGAGATGAGAAAGCAACGAGACTATTCGGGCGGAATGGGATGTTAGTGGCAGGGGCATTTGGGATGGCTTTTCTGGTCTGCAGGGCTCCCTGGCCATGAAAGCTCACGATGGTGCTATGGACAGCCTGGTCCTCTTTGTTGGCCGACGGGCTCTTTGATTTTCCAGAAGGCATCTTGCTTCAAGTTGTCGTGTTGTTCGATGGAGTTGGAATAGGTCTGTTGGAAGTAGAAGCAGAAAATCTTCTCTGGTCGCTTCTGCCTGTATAGTCGCTCCTTCCATTTCCGATCGTAACGTCGATAACCGCTTTGCTGCCTAAAATGGTCTTGCCAACTGACAACAAGAAGTATTCGTAAGTGAAGTCATTCCCATCTTTTTCTTGACCAATCTTCAACTATTATTGGCATTTCCTTCCCACCATCACTTCCAACCATTCATAGACTTCAGAACCAGTCTGATCAGACCAATATCATTATCATCATGCCGAAAACACCATCCAAGCAGCGCAGAGGTTCGTTGCGTCCATGTGGGCATCCGGAATGCAGTCACTTTGTCTGTCTGCGCATGCCATCCACAAGAGGGAACGTGGGCTCCTCCCTAGTAACTCCTGGTGGTCGTTTCATTACGAGCCCCAAAAGCTCACCTCCTCCCTTCTCATCCACTTCCTCTTTGGGTCATACAGGCCGAGTAACTCGCAGCATGTCTGGTCGGCAGCAGTTGCTTCTTCCTCCTCCACCAGTGGTCACTGATAACAACGAAGAAGACACCACTGTACTCCCAGATCTTCCTTCCGGCGGGTTGACCAATGAAAGGCCATCTCAGATTCCGGTCTTCTCTTCGTCCCTGAAAGATGTGGAGCGCCTCTGGGTTCGCCAGAATGCTCTGGGCAACCAACCCCTGGGTGGGAAGCTCAAGAAGGTCCGTATTCGTCCTGATCAGAAAGATCTCTTTTGATTAACTTTGTCGCACAGGTCCTCACACTCTTAACCATCCATATTGTCACGGGTGCGGCCAAGGATCACTATGTCCGTTGGGAGATCACAGACCAAAAATTCTGGTCAGCCCTCCAGCTGCAAGACCCTGCTGCCTCTGCCTTGGCGTCCGCTCCGACGGAGAGGATCAAGGAAGTGTTCGTGGAAATCACCTGCGGAGGTCCCTTCGACACCTTCTTGGTCCGGCTGTCAAAAGATCGCAGGCGAGCCACCGGACTCTTCGTCCAGCTCTACGGCGACGAGAACGAGGTTCCTTGCCGGTCTTGTTCCAAACGTCTGATCAGTTCAGAAACTGGCGATCATCTTGGTATGTGACCCATGTTTGGCTGCCGATCGATTCCCGGGGCCTTCGGCCATGCCTGTGGTAACTGTCTCGCCATGGTGGAGGGCGAAAAATGCACCTTTCGCGATGACAAGTACGATCACCTTCGTGCTTCATCAAAGAGGGATCCTCCCCTTGTGAGTGACCTCTCTTCATCAAACTCTCCCGCAGCCATCAGCTTTGGCCTGAACGCACTCAGGCGCCTCTATGCCCAATACAAGGAACACAGCTCCCAGGCTGTCAGAAGCAACGAGGGGGCTCAGGGAGCCAAAGGAAGTCCCAGTGGCCAAGGCAAGGGATTCTGGGGCTGAAATGAAGCAATAGCCAACCGTTGTGCACTTGCAGTACTGAATCAATCACGCATATCAACATATCTCCTCCCCATTACCCACATAATTGCAGAAGCACAAAAACTCCGTAACTGTTAACAACTTCAAAACAAAAGCAAGAGAAAACGCAAGAAAACAATACGCCTGGTCAAACCAAAAACTCATCATTGTCAATCTTACTGTACCCATCCACCCTCTTATCCGGAAGTCTAACCTCAACGTTAGTCACTGGCTCCCTGTCGGCTTCAACAAGCCAATCCTCTTGCTTCTCAACCAAGGTTTCTCCCACGTCCTCATCTGTGAGTCCTTTATATCCATTCTTGTTTCCTTGACCTAGTCCATACGATAGCCAGTCGTCCTCTTCTCCGTCAAGAGGCATCCAAAATCCTCTATTGTCTTGTCTGAAGCGTTTGAGACGATCTGAAGCGTATGTCCCCTGCAACTTTGTGCCGTCAACTTCCATCAATTGACAAGTAGAAAGCGGTGATATCTTGTGAACAATATAGGGGCCACGCCAACGGTACTTTAACTTCACACTTCTGGATAAGTCGGTGTGCCTCGGTATATCGTATAGTAATACCAGCTCGCCCACTCGTAGCGGTGTGTGCCTCATCTTGTGTTTGTCTCTCTGATCAGACTTCAGAGCAGCGTTTTTCCTCGACTCTGCTAGTCTTCTCGTAGCAAGCTTGACGTCTTCCTCGTGCCTTTCAAGTATTCGAATCCTTCTTGAAATCAGGTCGTCCCTTGATGTGTTGGAATCCCAGTTCATAATCCTCCACGTCGGAATTGTTGTTTCAATAGGCAATACTGGATGGAATCCAAAAGCCATATAGAAAGGGGATATTCCAGTCGGGCTTCGAACAGTAGCCCTGTCTGCAAAAACGGCAGCAGCCAAGTGCTTCGACCATTTCGTCCCAGTACCTTCAGTGTGCTTCATCAACGCCTTCGCAATCGGTCGATATCCTACCTCAATGATTCCTTGAGACTGTGGGTGATAAGCTGATCCGATCCTAACTCTAGAACCAAGGCTTCTAAGCAGCTCAGTAACCAGCCCTCGATTCTCCGAGCCTCCGTCTGCTCTGATCAGATAAGGAACACCAAAACTGAGAATGATGCTTTCCCAGATCCAGTCCCGAATAGTTGCCGAGTCTACTTTTCGAATTGCTCTCGCCACGAGATAACCGCTTAATTCACAGCGAGCCTCTGCAATTGCAATGTAGCTATTATCGGTGGGCATGAATTGAACGTTCATTACCCATATAGCGAAGATCTCGTTTGGCTGGGAAAAATGATGACTCTCCACCTCCCTGTTGTTGGAAGCCTTTTGGCAAGGTGCGCAGGAAGCAAGTGCCTTCTTGATATAGGCGTACATCCCATTTCAAAAATACTGCCTTGTCGCGGCTCGGTAAGTGGCGTCACGTCCGCGATGTCCTAATTCTTGATGAAAAGATCTGATAATAACCCTTTGGTGTTCAGGATCATCAACCACTCGTCGACGTCCTTTATTGCCTCTTGCTCGCTTCCAGAGTATCCTTTCCTGAACCAAATAAGCAAAGGCTCTTTGCTTGAAGCGATTCTTTGCCTATCGTGTTCCGTATTTCAGCCTATCAGGCATTCGAAGCGTTGTGAGATATTCTGGTATCTCAAATGAGTCTTTGGTCCAATTGCCTAGGAGAGTGGATTAATTATCGGTGCTAATAGGGGCCGCTTGTGCTGTATTGTTGATTCTGACACCAATCTGATTCAGTTGGATATCAATAAAGTCGTCTACTTCTCCCTCCCATTGGTCATCCAACTGATCAGACGGACCAGAGGGCTTTCGTGATAATCCATCTGCGATAGTGTGCTTCTTTCCAGGGACGTGTTTAATCTCGAAGTCGAAATTCTTGATCCATGCAATCCACCTGATAAGGAGAGATCCTGGAAGATCCGAGGCAGCATCATTGATCTGAGCAATCAGAACTTTGGCATCGGTTTCGAGGATAAAGTGTACACCATAGACGTAATTCCGTAACCGCCGTAATGCCTTCAGAACGCCTCTACACTCTCGTTTCGTTGCATCGTAGGTCAATTCTGCCCCTTTCCAAACGCCGCTTTCGTACCTCGCGGGTCGCTCAATTCCGTTAATCAATCGGCCCAGCTGAGCGCCCCAGCCCTTGCCGCTTGAGTCAACTTTGAGAATAATCGACCCTGCGTTTTCGGAGTAGTCCAACGTTATCAGGATAGGAGCGGTAGTGAGTTTTTTCTTCAGTATCTCCATAGAAAGCTTCTGATCAGATCCCCAGCAGAAAGGCATATTTTCCGGAGAAGAATCGTGAGCGGCTGCGTAATATGGGCGTATAAGTCGATCCATATCCTGTAGTACACCGCGATCCCTAAAAAGGCGCGGACTTCTGAGACGTCATGGTATCTTTCCCTACTCAATGATCTTAATAATCTTGGCCTGATCAGGGGACCTCCCATTGGTTCCGCACACGTATCTCACGATCTTAACAGAATCTTGACACCAAATAGTTTTCTCGCCGGAGATAGTCGCCCCCGCTAGCTCACAGTTGACCAGTACCTTGTCGATATTGATTAAATGCTCGAGAACCCAGCGACGAATTCCAGGATAGGCTTCCGCGTGGTCATATTATGACTTCGGTCCTTTCACGCCGATGTCGTCTAAAAAATTCCTCGCTACGTCTGAGATAAGGTCAAAGAGTATCCTAGCTAGCTGCCGACAGAAGTGTGCCACTGAATTTGTCGCCCCTTGCGGTAATCTGGTCATTCTGTACAAGCCAATGGGCGTCATGAACGAAGTGAAATTGCGGCTCCGTTCACTAAGAAAAGATTGGTCGTAGCCCGAGAAGAAGTCCATCAGAGTATTTATCATACACATTGCGAAATCGGCGGCAAATTCGTCGGCATTCTGTGGCATGAATGCATCTCGGATCGTCACTGCGTTCAGCTTTGTAGCTGAGTTGATCAGGCGTAGTCCACCGTCCTTTTTCTTCACTAAGAACCGAGCGTTGCGGCAGGGCGCATGGGATTCTTCAAGGAGGCCTTTCTCGATCCTGATCCTTAGCATTTCAATAACCTTTTCCGTTAATGCCGCTGGGATAGGGATGCTTTTCGCTTGCCAAGCCTTATGCGGCACAGTCCGAATCACATAGTCCGGGCTGATAGAGGGCTTAATCCGGCCAATCTCCAAGAAATCCCATGAGATAGCTGCTTCCCTTCTGGTAAGAATCTCCTTCAAAAGTTCAGTCTCTTGGTCAGTCAGCATGGATTTAGTCTGATCAGAGATCGCCTTCCACCGTGTGGGTGTCAGTCGAGTTCCCCGAGGGAATGTCGACCACTTTGGTGTGAACTGCGAAAGCGGTCCCTCTTCATCTTTCGGCAACATTGTGGCTTTTGCTCGTTCCCACTCCTCTTCCTTCCAATTCAAGCTGCCAGGCGGGACAGAGCCGTCCTCAGGGTCTCCATCGACTGGGTGAACTTTTACTCCTTTTGGCTTGTACATCGTGTTAACTCCAACAGTTACCTCGTTTTCTGCTAATCCATCTGGAACTTGTCTCTTGAGACTGTTCAGTAGCTTCCGAACCATTCTTGTTGAGGGGTTTCCGATAATGGTTTCATCCGGGTCCAAGCCGAGAAGCTGCGGAATTAAGGAGTTGGGGTCTTGATCAGTTTTCTCTTGCTGAAGGACTGACATCTGGTTTGAATATGCAATTGCTTCTGTCATCCTCTGATCAGACTGATCATGTCCCATTTTAGGCCTTAGAGCGCCGATAACGCGGCCACTGTTACCGGCTGTCCGTTTTCCGAAATATCCATAACATCTTTCAGGGCGTGCTTTGATTCTTCCACAGCCCCCAGGGGAATAACAATTTTCGTCGAGCCAAAAATCATATTACCGATAATAGTATTTTGCTCAAAAGCAAAAGAAATCCTTGCTCTTATAATGAAGTTCATGCCTAGTAAGAGAGGCTGAGAGGCATGTTCATCGTCAATGACGTACAGGGGAATCATGATACACCTCCCCGCTAGCCATATAGAGCCTCAACGACTCCTCGGAATATCGTTCGTTCTTCATAGCTGCTATTAAAGCTTCGGATAGTGACTTTTGTTGTTCTCATCACAAGTTTGTGCTTGTAGACGTAGGAGAGGCAAATCACACTTGTCTCAGCTCCAGTGTCAACGATTCCAATAATCGGGGTTTCTCTGCCGGTTGGTCCAACTCGTATTGCAATTCTGAGCAAAGGTGCAATGTAGTCCGTCGCCTTTCTCAAGCCTGCTGCTTCAATGCCCGTCTGATCAGACCTGGTCGCATTCACCTGGGCTAACACATTTTGAGTGCCAACTCCGGATGTTTCTGGGACTTGCGCTTCCTCCCTAGTCAGGTAGACCACCTCATCCCAAGATTTCAGACCGGTTGCGCCTTTCGCAGCCGTAGCTCGCTTCAGGCCTTCAAGAAATTCAGGGCAGAATTTGCAGCAATCTTCCCAGGTGATCTTAAAGTTAGACTTTAAGTTCTCGCTGACTTTGTCAGTCCAAAATTCCACGGCAGTCAAGTTCAGAGTCCCTTCGCTAATACGCCCTTCAGGGACCGAAGGATCGCTAGACTTTGAGATCGGCTCAGCAGATGAGGGCTCATTCGTAGCAGTCTGATCAGACGAACTGCTTGGCGGCAAGTCAGTCTCGGGATCCTCAGAGAAGAAGGCTCTCTTTGCTCTTTTAGTGCGTCTGGGCAGTATCCTGGCTCCTTGACGCTTTTCCGCAAGTGCAATATTGGCCTCGTCAAGGTCTTCCAATTCTTCAACGATTGATCCAGTAAGGACTTCCGTGACAGGCTTGTCGACTGATCGGACCAAAGGCTCCCATGCATAGTTTCTCACCGGCTTTTCGGGAAAGAATTCCTTTCCTTCAGGGCCGAGTATCAAATTCACATTTACGCCCGCCGATGGCGCTGGGGCTGGAGTAGGTGGCCGGACTGTGGAAAGCCGGGGTCGTGCTTGATTCAGTGATGGCTAATACTGATCCTGGGGCGGAAACGTAGCGTCTGTGATAGGCCTATTAGACGTGTGATTGAAATCTCGCCTGAGATAGTATGCTGCAAGCTCCTTCAACTTTGGATCAAGGTTATTAGATATAACCCAGTCGCAAACTTCCTTCAGGATAGGCTTGCCCTCTTCTCTGGCTTTCTTGTCAATCCAATTCGGTACCGGGATTGTGGTCTTTCCTTCGTAATCGCCACCAAGATAATAAGCTCTGTACATCGGATCCCATCGAAGAAAACTGTCACATTTAAGTCCTTTATTAGGGTACACCGTGAGACAAGATGGCCAGGCGTAGCGCAAAAGAAACAGTTTCCAGTTGTAGGGCCCCAGCGATCTGGATATGAGTGATATTGTCCAGGTTCTTGAGTCCTGACAGTATTTACTTAAGCCTGGCGCTGATAATCGCTGTGCTGGTCTCTATTCTACTACGTAGGCGGTTGTTGACCCTAAGGCTGCTGTGATTGATACGTAACTCTTATGTCTTCCATCTGATGCCTCTGATCAGACGGACCTACTTGGTTCAATCGTATCTCTAAGGCTTTAAGTCTCTCCGTAAGGGCATCCATCTCCGGTTGATTAGAATGTGGGTGCCTCTGTTGAGATACCTGAGTTATTTGAGTGGCTGGTACTCGTATTTTAGTGGCCCTTTCCGTAACGACGGACGGGAGATACTCAGGGCTTTTTCTTTCTTCCTGATTAGAGGATAGAGTCTTATCTCCTCGCTTTGTATGGTTGTCCAGGCTGACTTATTCTTCGCCTATCCTCGTACTAACTTCTGGGCTTGAGGGTACTCCATCTTGAAGAGCTCTTCATACGTTATCTTGCCTTTGCTTATAATATCTTCGAGACTGTGACCGTGGATCCTCTGAAACAGGCCTCGAGTGCAGTCAAGGTCGCTTGGTACTCGTGCAGTATCCTTCGTCTCTTCGACTTGGATCTCGTGATTAAGACAGTACGTATAGATCTTTAACGGATTGGATAATAGGGGCTGCTTTTCGAGGTCTTTTAGGCGATCATAAGCACCCCGAAGTTGGCTAGGATCTCTAATTGCAAAGGTACTTTTCAAAGCCTTCGTTGCGGCGTTCCAGTCGTCAAGGTGATTGACAACGGCCTTCACCCTTTTTTGATAGGTCTCATTTCTAGTCCAGTACGGGACTTCAGTGATCTTTTGGATATTATTGAGTCGAGCTCTCTTAAAGATACGAGTGACCTGTTCAATCCAGCCAGATACGCTATCGCCGTCGAAGCGGAGATGCGGATATTGAGCTACATCGGGAATAGCATACGGCGTAATAAAAGCTTGAGCCATCTGGTTCAATTTTTCGTTGATCCTGACTAAAATGGTCTGATCAGAGCTAGGTGAATGACGAGTTTCGTAGTCGAGGACGTCGTCGCTCGTTGTAGTTGTCGCCGAGTCGCTTGTTGTCGGCGTAATTGCTTGCTTTCCAGTGGTAGGTGCTGGAGGTAAGAGCTTTTCGTCGCTCCCTTCTTGCTTATCTTGCCTTAATCTCTTGGGCATGTAAGCGTTTTCGAATGAGATCTGCGTAGTGATGTGAAAAATTGGTCCGCCTTGCGTGTTTTCTTCCGATCTTTGCTATGTGATCTCTCTCTTCTTCTTCTTAAGAGCTATTCTTCTGTGGGTCTTGCTCTACTGGTCGAATCTCTGTGCCTGAATCTCTCTGCGTTCTTCTTCTTCAGAAAAGGAGTGTTGAAGCCGTGGTGTTCGGGTCCAATCCCGTACTACTCTTGCTCCCTTTTTCTCCTTCTTCTGTCTCTCCGATCGCTGATGATTCGTCTCTTTTCTCTCTTGCTGATTCTCTCTTTCTCTGATTGATGATACTGATTGCTGTTTTTCGTGTCTCTGTGTCCTTTTATCTTCCAAATAAGAGCCGAGGAGCTCTACACTAAGTCTTAGTACTTTGATAGTGGCCAAACTTAATCTGCATAGCTCGCGGGCAATTTCAGCTGTTATTTTCCAGGCTTCATTATTTTTGATGGCCTATAGACAGCGTGGAACAGACTCTAACCATGCCCAGTTATTAAACTTGTTATAGTTTTGAAGTCCTACGCCCGTTAGTCTGACAGCTACAGCGCCACTATGGTAATTTCGATAAATTTGAGGGGCTTCTGCAATTCTTCGTCGAATTCCCATGTTCGCTGTTATAATTGTCGTCTCTTGGCTGGAAGCCTCGTGGCACCACCCTAAATTCGCTGGTCCTGGCTCCATTTCCGAAATGTCCGTGTCCATGCCCCTGAAAGCATTTTGGGGGTCTCCGTCATGCCCTTTTCGCAACTGATCCGTACGGTCCTGCTGTCCTCCATCATCTAACACACGCGAGAGACCCAGTGCCGTGAAGCATCTGAATTGTGTCGCCTCCCTCTGATCACCATTGAAACGGGGTCAGGCGGTCAGTAGGATATACCTACCACCTAACACACTGAACAGACGGCTCCAGTACCAATAGATCACATCTGTTGGTCTGATCAGACGGAGATCATGGTGCTGGCCGTAAGAGCGAAGCTCTTATAAGTCTTGTGCGCAAGTTGGTCGGATGTGCCTCTGAGACTCGTGTCGGGATAATTCTCAGAATAGGACGTCTGGCTCCTAGGAGTCGAATTAAAGCTTTCCCTAGTACTGGATTGCTCTGATCAGAGCAAGACATAATGTCTCATAGTTGTTAAGGCTAAAATGGAAAGGATAGATGGATTCTTAGAAGCTATCCCCTGAACGTGTAAGTGAATCATGAACTGAAGCTTCTGAATTGCATGCATTGAAAAGAGTGCGATGATGGCTAACTATTGCTTGTCGAATGGAAAAGATGAAGAAGTCATTAAAAAGGGTCCGTCCTCGAAAAGAAAGTTGCAGCCACAAGCCTCCTTCATCAAAGCAAAAGATCCTCCCCATTCCGTCACCTATTTTCCCTGGCGTCCGGCCTTACCCCGCTACATCATCTAGACTCTTTATGCGTGGGAAATAAGGACAAGCCAAGTTGAGAGGCATTAACGGAGGTACTAGACGCAAACCACTCTTTCGGAGCCCTGTTTCCTTCTTCTTCTTTCTTCGTTTTGACCCCGATCATTTAATGGCTAATAATCATCTTTGAGTTTCGAGTCGATTAAGGGGCGGTTTGACGTGAAGCGGACTTAATAGCGCTAGAACATCGGGTAATCGAATAATATATAAATAAATAATATTAAATACGCCGTAGGTGTTAACCCTCGGTACCTCTACAAGTACTCCCTTAAGGGGCTATAGATGATATAGCGAGCCCTTAAGCCGCGTCGGGCGGTTATACAGGTAAACTTGTAGCCAAACGACTACTAAACCTCCTGTCCCTCCCTAAGTCTGTGCTACAACCCCTGCCTGAACTACCGATAAGTGTGGTAATGTGGCACTTAAATTCGTCCTCAGGGGTGGGATGCTGCTGATGTGCAGAAGATGCTCGACTATTTTTTGTCGCGACAAGTCGTGGTATCTGCTAATTGGGGTTCTCGTCGAGCGTATACATCTCAACCATACGCTCAAGTGGATAGACCGTAACGTGGTCTAGACACTCGCAAGAATCGCGGCGAGAGGGCGTGCTGCGCGCCTTCTATCGTGAGGGGACGGGTTCGCCGACGAGCGTTGTCGGATAGGCGAAGTCCGATAAGGGGTCGGATTAACGATTCGAATTCTGGACCGGCTGTCGAGTTATATTCCGCCGACGTAGTGCTTGACGGTCGACTGGCTAGGATGCTCGTAATCCTAAACTGCACCAATCTCCCTATTATCGCTAGGTAGGCGAAGTCAACAAGGTGGGCAGCGCGCCGTAAGGGTTGACTAAACCCCCTTGTGTGTCAGCTGCGGGATTCGAACCCGCGACTCGTCACCGACCCAAGTGGGCGAGGCTCAAATCGGGACTTATCTACCAGCGAAGTGACCAACTACACCAGCCGACCGAATAATATATATTTGTATGTGCTATGATACTGTCTGTGGTTTTGAGCTGCTAATATAGCTATGCTGCACGTGTAGCGACATTGTGTTAGACTCAAGTTCTCTAAATTACGGTAGTGTAAATTTTTATTATATGTAAGTACGTTTCTTAAAAAAATCCTTGACGTAAGGGTTTCCTGACGTACGCGTAGAACATCTCACGATGTCAGTACTTGACACAGCCTTGCTTGCAACGTACGCTTGAGCAAGCTCTACACTCGAGATTCTCAAGATATTTGACACACCGTGCTTGACATATAGAGTACTGAGCCTATCGAGAATCGATTAGACAGGAGACATCCCCCTAAGAATAACACAAGGCAATCTACCTCTACTATCTTTGTGAATACTCAGGTCTCTAGGATATGTCTGTAGATGCTATCTGTGGCATCACTTCCACCTATGACGTAATGCCGGAGCGCAAACTCAGCAATTCGCAAAATTAGAACCGTGGGCCGCAAAACTGGTATATGCCACGTTGATCACCAGCGTAGACCTCAAGGCCTGCGTAAGTGTCTTGATGTGCGTTTATTGGCACGGATCAGCGAGTGCAGACTTCTTTGGAGGTCTTGGCCTTCTGAAGTTGCCTCCCAGAGGTTGTAGCTTAACGTGACCATGTTGATCTACGTGCTGAGTTGTTGACAAAATTCCCAGATCGGATACTTCTGCATTGGGTACGGGCTATAGCGATAGAGCTTTTCTTATCCCGAACTCAATATTTGGAATCAGGGAACGACCCATGTAGGCAATCTGGACGAGGAAATACCGAATTGGTCAATATTGCGAGTCCCTGCGGAGCGAACTAGCGTCAGATGCGGTCCTGGTTATACGTACGCCTGTACAAGCCTGAGCCTCGGGTGGCCTCATCCTTTTTGTTTAACATTGAAATAACGGCTGAGGATGTCGCGGTCGAAATAGAGTCGCTTATGCATCCAAATCGTATCTGCAGATGCCCTGGTGGAGCTTGATTAAGAGATAACGTCTGTGAACCTATCTCTTCAATTAATAATGTCAGGGTCATGATGGCTATGGTTGGGATTAAGCATTTCTAGCTTATTCAGCGTAATTCACAAGTCGCGAGTATTATCGGAAATTGCGAGGTAGGATAACGTGAATGTACACCGAGCTGGCCATGACACCGAGCTGGCCACTTTCATGCGCCAACGCGACCGGCCAACTTAATGTTTGATTTTCTCAACAACCAATTATGGCAAAGTCATACAACGAAGCATACTTAATGCTAGCCCTTCAAGCTCTCAAAAATGACCAAAAACTTAGTCTCCGACAAGCGGCAAAAATGTACCAAGTCCCCCGAAGCACCCTCCAAACGCGTAAAAACGGCGTACCTTTCCGACGCGATATTTTGCCCAATTCACGAACTATGACAGAATTAGAAGAGGAGGTAATTATCAAGCATATACTGGACTTAGATGCACGAGCGTTTCCGCCCCGGATTGCTGATGTGGAAGCAATGGCAAATTCTATCCGCGCGACACGTAACGCAGGGCCCATTGGAACGCGCTGGGCCTCGAGGTTCGTCGCACGTCGCAAAGAGTTGAAAACTCGTTGGAACCGTCCTTACGATTACTAAAGGGCCCAATGCGAAGATCCAAAGCTTATTGCAGATTGGTTTCGGCTTGTTGCGAATGTTATCGCGAAATACGGTATCAAAGAGTCGGACATCTACAACTTCGACGAGACTGGGTTTATGATTGGCAAGATCTCAACCAATATAGTAGTTACAAGCTCTGAACGACGTGCCAGGACGAAATCAATACAGCAAGGTAACCGTGAATGGGTTACCGTAATCCAAGCGGTCCAGTCTACCGGTTGGGCGCTGCCGCCGTTTATCGTTGTTGCGGGCCGATACCACCTCTCTTCTTGGTACGAAGACGACAACATTCCGAAAGATTAGAGAATTAGACCTAGTCCAAAAGGATGGATGACTAACGAGATCGGTATGGAATTTATTAAATACTTCGATAATTGTACGAAAGATCGAAAGTCCGAGATATATCGATTGTTAGTGTTGGACGGTCATGAGAGCCACATTTCCGGCGATTTCGAGTTATATTTCAAAGAACACAAAATTGTAACTTTGTGTATGCCTCCACACTCATCTCATATCCTCTAGCCACTTGACGTGGCCTGTTTCGGTCCATTAAAGCGGGTGTACGGCCAGATGGTAGAGAAATTGATACGCCGGTCACTAACACATATCGCGAAGGAGGACTTCTTTCCTATCTTTAAAGACGCCTACTTTGCAGTTTTCGGCGAAAAAACGTTCAAGCTGGCCTTCGAAGGGCAGGACTTGTTCCATTCAATCCAGAAAGTGTGATTTCAAAGCTGGACGTACGATTACGGACCCCGACGCCTGTTGGCTCCCCAGAAATCGCAACCCGACCGTGGGTATCAAAGACGCCACAGAACCCGATAGAGGCTCATGCACAGTCTACTTTTTTGAAAAAGCGCATATCCGAGCATCAGAATAGCTCTCCGACGAATATTTTCTCAGCTGTCGACCAGTTTGCGAAGGGAGCAAAAATGATAATGCACGAGCTCGCCCTCGTACGGGCCGAGTGCGCTGAGCTTCGAGAGGCAAATAAGATGCTAAGCAGGCGCCGGAGGACTAAAAAAATGCAATTACGGGAAGGAGAATCACTTATTTTCCAAGAAGGACAGGACCTACGGGACTCTAGGGAGTTGATGACGCAGATACAGCAAGAAGAGCGCCGAAATGGTGGTCGCGCAAAGCGTGTTGAAACGCGCCCGAGGCGTTGTGGTATTTGCAACGGGACTGGGCATAATGCGCGAACTTGTAAGATCGCATTGCCATCTTCTGGAGAAGAAGATTCAGAGTAGTTTCAATTGATTTACGGCGTTGTGGTTTTACAATCGTAAAATTTCTATGCGAGGTTATGTAAGGGTGGCCAGCTCGGTGTCATGGCCAGCTCGGTGTACAATCACGTTAGTTTCTATAAATAGGATGAAATTAATTATAGTTACATCGAGGCTATTATCAAAAAGACTATGGGCCTGCTGAAAATCTGTGGTGAACCCCTATGGGAGATCCTAGCGGATATAGCGACCGCAAGCTTTAGGCTAGGATACTACCCGGAGCGCCTCCGCTCGGCAAAGGTAGTCTTTATCCCTAAGCCGAACAAAACGACAGCCCAAAAGCATACCCCTAGCGGCTGGCGACCGATAGCGCTGCTTAGTACGATAGGGAAGGTGATAGAGGCGGTGATGTGCCAGCGTATCACTACCGTCGCGGAGACGGCCGGTCTGCTACTAAACGGCCAAATGGGTAACTGAAAAGGGCGGTCCACCGAATTAGCGATACGTATAGTTGAGGACGTAACCCATACAGCGTGGAGGCGCGGAGGGATCGCCTCACTATTACAACTTGATATCAAGGGGGAGTTCAACACAGTCAACTACAGGCGTTTGATTTCCATACTATCCCGGAAGGGCTACCCGGAGTGGGTTCGGGAATGGGTACACAGCTTCGTAGAGGATAGGACAGTACGCCTCCGGTTCGACGGTAAGGAGTCAGAGCCAATCCCTCTACGAGCTGGCGTCCCCCAGGGGTCGCCACTCTCCCCGATACTATTTATCCTATATATCTCGACGCTATATGAGTGATGCGAGTGCATATGGGGTGTGAATTGTTGTATTGAAAAGGATGGCCAGGTCAGCTATTCTGGCCTGGCAGAGCTCTTTTATAGCTCTTATCTATCTTATCTCTAGCTATAGGGCAACCCCCCATGGGGTCACGTACCAATGAGGAACTAGCGGAGAAACACCCCCTACTCTTAGTCGTGGGGTTCGCGGACGATACGAACCTACTTAGCGTTAGCACAGACACGGGCACGACCTGCCGCCGACTAGAAGACGCTTGGGCTATGTGACGGGCTCACTGCGAAACTATACAGCTCAACATGGCCAAATACTGTTAATTATCTAACTGAGGAGGAAAGTAAAATAAGCGAGTTTTCCGAGAACACAAACTATGTTTTTATATGTCCTCGATGGTTTCTTTATTACCCTTGACCCTTACATTTTGTTGGATCCGGACGCAAGGTTCTTGCAGCTCCGGATCCTATTTCAGGCACAGCCTGTCACAAGCGGTAATGGTACACACCGTATTTGCGCTGAAGAGGTACAGGACTACTATGTCATACCAAGCTATCCACATACGAAAAAAGAAGGTATTGCAACCTTTGTTCATTGTGGAGAGCCTCTCTTACCCGATAACCCTACGGATAATAATATCCGCGTTGCATTTACAAAAATCAAAGACCAGGTACGTATATCTATATTTATTCTATAAATCGTACACATACTAAGTATCTTAGATTGAATTTGATTATGCGGGAAGGGGTAGTACAACGAAGTTTACATCAACTTCGCTGAAGTTTATCGAGTTTGTATATGTCTCGCGTATGCATGTCTTATACTTACAACATATAGTGCAAATATGAAAGAGAACAAAGCATGACATATGGCATACAAGTGTAGTGGGGTTCGCCTTTGTGGTTGTCACGACGAGAGGTTAACAAATATACAAGAGTCATATAACCGTGTTGATGTAGCGCATATACACGATCTACAGAAGGAGCCTCCTTCTTTAAGCTCTTCTTCGGTCCATCAGTTACTAAAAGTTGAGACTGAGAAGTATTTCCCCTTTTTTATATATAAGATCTTTTACTAATTCTTTATTAGTCGGTACAATTCCTTTCTAAAAGACTGGAATAATCTCGGATATGCACCGTGGAAGCCGCTTCGTAGCATTATGGGTGCTTGTAGCGGCCAGCAAATGAAGGTTTTTGAGAGACATGGGGTGTGTGGTTCTTGTATATGCACCGGATGTGCCGTGCATATACATAATAACGCTAATAACTGTAGAACATATTTGTCGGCTGTAGCAGAAGTTGTTATATGGAACCTTGGCATGCAGCTTGGTCGATTCCTAGGCATACGTCTCGGATTGATATCGATTATCTTCGTCACCTCTGTATTACTGGTATCCAGGGTCCAAAGGATAAATGCACCTGGGTTGGTCGTATTAACCAAGATAGGAGATTCTGTGGTATGTATGTCCATTGTTCATGCATTGCATATGCTAAAACTATAGGTCATGATCATCGCAGAGGCCAAGTGCCAGTCTGGCGCCAGCATTGTTAGGTCGAAATCGATATCTATATTCCGAAGAATATGCACCGCTTCAGCTACTTTATTATCGTCTTCAGGGGCGATCATAACCATCATCCTCCACTCCCAGACCGTATATCGGCTGATGTTGCACGGCATGTGCGAAACCAGATTCGCAGCTTCGGACCAGACGTGATAACTCTTACCACAAGTACGTCGAGATACCATGCATATGCACAGCTTCTACTAATCAGAAAATAGGGATGTTTCTCCTGTCTGGAGTTTTATCATCAATACGAGATGTGTTTGGCGTTGATACGCTACGCCAAATCGAAGATGGCTTGAATATTGAAGATCGTGTCGAGGCTCTTATTCGAAAAGAGCGGCTAATGATCTTCCCAGCCGGATCACATTTTGCAGGTATGTACATATCCTATGCATATGCATCGTATATACTAATCTAGCGTAGGAGCATGTCGACAGTTTGAGCTAGAAAAGAATAAGCCCCGAAGCCAACGTTGGATTCGACATATCCACCGCTTCGACGATTATAAGCACTTCCTTATTATTTGTTGTACCCAGAAGCAAGCTGAACTTTGGAAATATGAAAAGTTTCTACAAGTTGATCTATCATATAAGATGATTAAGGGCGATACGAATTTATTCTCATTTGCTGGGGAGAATAAAGATATAGGACGTAAGTATTAATCAGGATTTGCTATGCATATGCACATGATATACTAATTATCTCTAGGTATTATTACGTATATCTACTGCTTCACAAATTGGGATTCTAGAGAGGCATATGCAGTAATCTTTCAAGAGATCTTCAGGATAGTAGCTGATATTACTGGAGAACCTATAAAAGGGCATCATCTAAATGGTGGTATAGGTATCCAGGCCGTCACTTTGGATATGTGTCCGAAACAAGCACCAGGTACGTTTATAGTTAGTATATATACGGTATTTACTTACTTAAACCTAGGTCTCGGGGACTATTTACGTACTATAGATCCCTCGCGTACATGGGAAGAACATCTACGGCATATACTTATCTTCTGCTATGTACATGTACAACGTAACTTCTGGTCACGATACCCGAATCACCCGTGGTATAATCACCTTTATAAGCTCTGGGAGACGAAAACACGTACTGGATATGTCGAGCTCGTGGAGCGCATAAGCAGACAGTACCCAGAGCTAAGAAAGTGGTTTAAGGGTAAACAGGTTGACTGGGTTGTTGCTGGACTCGTCCCTTCCGAGGGACTTGTTAACCGTATTAGCAGGACATATGCTTTTAAGCATTCAAACCTTGCTGAGTTTACTCATTTCGAGGAGAATAACGCTGTAGGGCGAAGACTAACATTTGTTGCTGCACTTATTATGTAAGGATATACTATCTATATACTACATATTTGCGTAATATATACTAATATAGCCTAGTCTCCACCGATTTATTCAGGATAAGTCTCATAAACACTTTATTCAGAAAGAGCATGCGATAGCCCAAAGCTGGCGTAATACCTCTCAAGAGGGAAAGATGAGCAGGCAAAATCAGCGTCAACGAGCGAAGCATCTAAAGCATGCAGAGCGTCGGCGACAGGACCCCTCGAGGCACTGGAATCCCCAGAATCCCTTCGATAGTCAGCTTGTTCATGCAGCGCATATGCGCAGCTCCAGTCAAGTTAATGACACTTCATCTGTTATCAGCGAGAGTTCTAGCTTTCGGAGTCGTTTACTTGAAACGCCGGGGGTAGACACATCTGCCCTTGGTTCAAGCCCAGCATATGCGGTGTTAACACGAAAAAGAGGCCAGTCAAATCTGAGTCAGACAGAAGAGGATATTGCGCGTACGCAACGTATACAGGAGAAGGCGGGTGAGATCGCAAGGCTTGAACAGCGAAGAAGCAACGTCTTGTGACATGATTGATATAAAGCAGCGGTCTCGTAGGCGGTGGGATAGTTTCTCGGTGGAATAGGCAAATGCTACCCCGGCTCCTAGCCAGGATAGAAAGGCAACCCCTGCCACCATCAAGAATAGACCAGCGTACAGATCAATGTCGTTTCTGAGTTGATGGTACCTCAACGAATGGAGTGACAGAGTCTCTAGCACTTTTGCAAATATTACCGATTGCCTGTTGAGATTGTCAGTTAGCAGCTTCCAACCACTGGGTGAAGACTAAGAAATGAGCAACTGACCCCGGAATCGCTAAGCCGGCAATGATGGAACAGCATAGCCCCAGAATCAAGAGTGGATACTCCTTGCTGTTATGCTTGACGTTGAAGGCCAAAGTCCTGGTCAAGCCCAAGCTTTCGATCTTCTTTTCGAAGTTTGACACGTCGGCTGAGCCGTTTGACAGACTGTTTTAGATAACGTCCAGATCACGAGGTTGCTTCTCATTTAGGTCTTGCACAAGGGCATCCTTGCCATGACTATGGGCCTCTGCCTCTTCGATTCCTTCATGACTATCGTTGCTGCTGGCCAATTTGCCTTCCGAGGAGCCAGAATATATCTGCTGTGCACGAACCAGGCTGGGGTAGTGACCATCCCGGGCGACTATATCGTCATGAGTACCCTGCTCTGCCACTCGCCCTTCAGACATGACGATGATGTTGTCGGAGTGGCGGATTGTACTCAACCGATGGGCAATAATGATTGTTGTATGCTGCCGTGCTGCTTCCTCAATAGCTACTTGTACTGTAGCTTCTGACTTGGAGTCCAATGCGGAGATGGCCTCGTCCAGCAACAGAATTGAGAGGTTCCTGATCAAGGCTCTGGCAATGGAAATCCGCTGCCGTTGGCCCCCAGCGAGCTGGAATCCCTTCTGTCCAACCTGAGTCTGGTAGCCTTCCGGGAGGGCTGTGATGAAATCATCGGCATTCGCTTTTCTTGCCGCTGAAATAACTCGTTCTCTGATTTCTTCCGGGCTTTCTTGTATCGCCTTCTCCCTGCGGCTAAGTTCTCCATACCGGATGTTCTCAAAGATGGTTGCGTCGAAAAGTCTAGGCTCTTGTCCAACGAGAGCCATCTGGCCTCTGAGCCAACTAAGATTAAGTGATTGGATATCCTTCCTGTCCAGGCCTAAAATCAGTCAGAAAATTCAATTGATATGATCATTTCTTGCGCATATCGGCAGCGGCTGAGAAAGGTCCACTCACAAACCTTGCCTGCTGTTGACTCATAAAATCTCTCTATCAAAGCGACAATGCTGCTCTTTCCACTGCCCGAAACCCCTAAAATGGCCGTTATTTTCATTGCAGGACACGCAAACGACACCTTGTGCAGGACGATTCGGTTATCTCGCGAAGGATAGATGAGACTGACACCTCGAAATTCAACATCTCCTTTTACGGTAGCGGAACAGTCCCCCGAGCTCGCGAAAGGGTCCTGTGTAGAGCGTCGGGCGATCTCCTCGAGAGAAATCTCTGCACTCGAAACTGTTGAACTAAGAGCTTGTGCTGCAGGGTCGATTCTGACAATAACAAAGGCCCCGATAACCACCACCAGTGCCGTAGTGGTCAGCGCCGCCACAGATACTTCGCCCCGAACAAAGAAAATAGAGCTAGCCCAGAACGTTAGAGCATACACAAGAGAGGGCACAGCGTTGGAACAGGCAATCATGCCCGCGATCGCATTCTGGCTTCTGATACCAGGCCGTCTTGCGCTCGTCAAACACGAGGAATACTTACCGGCTATGTGCTCCTGGATGCCAAAGGCCGACACGAGCCTCATGGAGGCGATTGCCTCTTCGGCGAGACTAGACGCCTGGCTGCTTTGTGCCATGACTATTTTGTGTTGTTTTACGACATACGCGCCGCCGAACGAACCAATGACGACCATGGCAACGAAGGTTGGGCTGAGGACTAGCGCTGTCTTCCAGTACATGATGAAGTTGATAACGAACGCCGTGGCAAATGTCGCGAAGGCGGTCAAGGCAATGGATGCTTTGCTCGTGATTCCCTCCTGCACGAGATTCATGTCGGACATAATACGGGTGGATATCTCGCCGGGGCTGTGGGTGTCGAAATAAGCCATGTTCTGGCGCAAGATTGCCTTCAGATATGCATTTCGAAGGGCACGTATGATGCGTTTGCCAGAATAGTAGAACTCGACCGTTGACACGTAGATCACGACAAAGATAGCGATGGCTAAATACACGTAGTACAGTGTATATTTGTCGAGTTTTGAGCGCATTTGACGTTTTTCGACAGATCCACCTACATAATCGTCAAAGGCGCCGACGAGATTACCATATATAACCTATAATACAAACGTCAAACGTTTAAGACTACGCGTATAAACATGGTTCGCTATCATACAGCTATAAGTGGGTTCAGTATGCCCCCATTACTGCGCAGATAAAGCTGACGAGCAGTAGTCTTGTCGAAGGCAGTAGCATATTCGAAAATTGTTCTTCGGTGGCCTGGATCCTTAGGGAGTAGACCGTTAAGTTGATAGCCAAGGATGTTTCTCTCCTTCTTGCTGAGATCTATCTTGGAGATGACGATGCGAACAATTGCAGATTAGTGAAACGAGGTCGAGGCTGAAGCACTAGTGCGGAGGCTAAGTTTAGGAAGTTTCAATCAATTATTGTGTCTCTAATGTTTTTCATACAGATAGTGATTGCATTCAAGGAAAAAACATGTTCCGTGTTAGTGCTTAGTTATTTTTCTTTAGCCCGAGAACCGTTCTAATGAGGAGGACTGCCACAGTGGATAAAAATTGATCCTTCTGACTGTACCTTACCTAACAGCTGACCATCTTAGAATCTGCATAAAGGTCAACTTACAACCCCTTCCTGTAAGGTCAGCTTACACCCCTTCCTGCAAGGCCAGCAACTCAACCTAATCGCACTTCCATCCGTGACGATAGCACTCAGGTAGCATAGCGCAGTGCAAAGGGTCATGCAATGAAAGAAGGAAATCACAACTTAATGAAGGCCCAGGTCACCTGACCTCCTGTAGTTAGATAGGCTTGCGCTGCCACCACAGGTTGCCACTATAGCTGACCTATTCATCACTTTTCTAGGTGTCCATCACAACTCATGATCACATGGGAATTCCTCGCATCCCGTTAAGCGTGCTGAAGCACAAGGTGAGGAGATTCTGTGATGTTGCATCCGTATGTTCATCTTAGACCCCGGATTCGTTAACAATGCCGTAGTCGCTGCATCAGAATATCCGATGTGTTGTTAAAAGCGGCGCTGGCATTAAGTAAGCGCTTTAGAACTCTCCTCGACTGAAGTTTATATACTTTACAGTGAACACTATGGTCTGTTGAGGCGTGAACAACGTTCTATTTCGAATGTGTTATATCCACGCCGACTAGCATCGAACTCTATCCTTAAAATGCGCTTGTACTAGTACTACATGATCCAAAACATTGATGGATGTTTGGACATCGTGAAGGTTATTATAATGAACCAGGCTCACACGAAGCACACCTTCATCACCGAGTCCAAGGACACCATGCACCGGTCTGAGCGAGTAAGCGTTCCCTGCTAAGATACGGCATGGAGACGACTCGTGAATGATCCTAGCGATCACCTGGGAGTGCACTCCGTTAACCGTGAACGAAACAAGAGATACTCGAAGCTTCAGATCAGACGACTTTTCGCCATAAAGAGTGAACCATTCCGGGTGTGAATTGAGGTATTCAAGCAGAGGTCGGACGATGACTACCTCATGTGCAATGATGTTATCCCAACCGAGGCGCTGAATGTACCGTACTATCTCAAGTACACCGTCCTCGAACTCGAAGCAACTCATGCCCTGGCGGACTTTGACGTTAAGGGGTGTGGGGTCGAGATGGTAATGACTTAGACTCGTCATGAATCGTTGTTGTACGGAGCTGCGGGCGTACATTTGTGCGTAATGCGGCCCAAACAACTTGTACCAGCTGAAGAAATAGAAGTCAACGTCCATTACTTTGACATCAATGGGCCGGTGAGGAGCCCAAGCTACTCCGTCGACCGAGAGTATGGCATCCGGAATTGTATGGACAACATCTGCGACTGCACGAATGTCATGTATAGTACCGAATATGTTTGATACATGACCACAAGTTGTTTCCTAATCAAGTTTCTTCTTACTTCTTACTACTAGACGTTCTTTCTATATTATGGAGAAACCTAAACTAACTAAATGGAAAGCTTGCGAGAAATGCGGCGTGGTTGTCCACAGGGGTTCGCTCGCGAAACATTCTACTATTCTTCATAATTATTGCCATCATTGCCATCGATACTACGCAGGAAAGAAATGGGAGCGGCATCAGCAATTATGTTCGGGTAATATACAATTCGCTTGTCGTAAATGTCGAGAGGCGTTCACAAGCCTATATTATCTCCAGAAACATGAGTCGCGTTTGCGCTTTCATTGTCGATGTGGGGAGTCTGGCCTCAAGATCCAGGAAAAAACCCACGCCAATATCTGCAGGGCAACCCAGCCTTTTTTACAGTTTGTAAACACCTATAACCAAAGGGCAGCTACAGCAATCAAAAAGGCACGTACAATATTCGGTCAGATGAATCATGCCCGTCCTGATTTATAGGCGCGATATAATAATATTCTGGAGGCATGTGATATTGGACAGGCAATCACAGCAAACCAATATCTAGCTAGATCTTGGGATATATGCACGCCTACTCACGAGTTCATTCTCTGTACTTAAGAAGAAGCCAGGATTATTCTAGAGAAAGCGACACCGGTCTTACCTATCCTCATCCCTGCAGAGCTCCATGATGGCTACTCTTGCCTGTCAATAGAAGGGTTTCTGGATTATCTTGGAGCCCAGCCGACACTCGATGTCCACAACTTCAACCGAAACATCTCCCCACCGCCTGAAGAAGTTCAAGATCTATCGTCATTAACATTCGACATACCATCGCGGATGAATTCTCGAGACGCGATTGTACTATTCAAAGATCAGAATAAAGGGCCCGTTAATTTTCTGAACCTCAGCTGCTTAAAACAGAACCCTGTTCCACCTTGTCTATCGAACCTGCGCCCTTATCAGATCCTAGAAGCACTAAAGGAAGTCCCGGGTAGTTGCAAGAGGAGTCGTGTACAATTCTCCGACCTTTCGGAGTGCGCTCGATTTCATATATGCGGCAAACGAGGGGCTTTGATACGTGACCCCATGGGGGTTACTCTATAGCTATAGATAAGATAGATAAGAGCTATAAAAGAGCTCTGCCAGGCCAGAATAGCTGACCTGGCCATCCTTTCCCAATACAACAATTCACACCCCATATGCACTCGCATCAAATGGTAGCATCTCCTCGAGATTGAGTAAATCCACCAAACCAAACCAACCATCTATCGATCGATCAAGATCACCATCACGGCTACGATCCTATCGCCGCCAGCGTTTCGCACGCACCAAAACCAGCCAGATCGGCCCCAGATCTATCAAGATCACCATCGCGTCACGCACCTATCACGCACACCTTCATTAAGAGGACCCTTTCATTAGGCCAGTCTTCTAGCAGCACCTAAGTATTACGATCGCAGCGATTACGAAGCGATCACTATCACAGTCTATCGAGGGACCCTTTCACTAGGCCAGTCTCTACCAGAATAACCGTCCCGGAGTCTATCTACAACATCAAGCGCCCACAGCCGCCGGCCGTCAAGATCTCTTCGACTTCGTTTCCTTTCATCGAGTCGAGTCTATCGCCGTCGCCTTCCGATCATACGATTCCCTATACTAAACGCACTAGAGCGAACATATCGTCAAGAGCACTGCCCCGAACACAGTCAAAGGTGTCAGCATCCGTATCCCCGTCAAGGTCAGATATACAGCAGCTGGCAACATGATGCAACAGTACTTTGGCCTGGCCATCGACACAATGCCTTCGGAGACCCCGCTATACAGAGCTTGGCTTGAGCAGTCTCCTCCGAATACAGCGATTTGGCCAACTTAACAGCTCTACACCTTGGCAAGTACCGCTGCACCAAACGTACTGAGGACAGTACCATTTTCCGTGTAGCCCGGCATTTTGATACGTGACCCCATGGGGGTTACCCTATAGCTATAGATAAGATAGATAAGAGCTATAAAAGAGCTCTGCCAGGCCAGAATAGCTGACCTGGCATCCTTTTCCAATACAACAATTCACACCCCATATGCACTCGCATCAGGCTTTCTCGCTACCTCATATCGACCATCACGGCGTTCTTACGACGGTTTTTAACGAGGCGGGGGGAAAACTTTGGATATGCTGGCCACGAGGTGATGTTTCTAAGTGGGCTTGTTCAAATAATCAGCCTAAGCGACCATATTGTGGACTATACTTGTACCTAGGCTGCACCTTAATCCAGCCACCAGGAACTATTCACGCCCCATTTTCTATCAGATGTCCTTATGACCAGAACAATGCACTGGGATAACCGAAACATGCTCCAAATTATGGAACTATCGAAGCTTGATGCGGAATATCAACATATTACGAACGAAGGAGTGGCTAAGGAGTTCATACGCAAGATCGGACGGATCGCGGACCTGTGGGCACAAGGCTGCCCTTCTTGGACGTGGCCGCAAATAGAACACTATGATCAATTCATCGCTATTAAGAAGTTAAAGCTACCTAATCGTTCCCAATTCTTATAACTAGCTAATGCGAAAGTAGTGGTTTGAACAGGGCTGCAAGTGTAAGAAGAGGTGGGGTAAAAGTTGCAAATGTCAAGGAGAATGCAATTGTCGTTGCCACGATGGAGACCCGTGTCCTTCTTAAGCTATGTGAGACTTCTAATCACCTGTCTATGCCTCCTGAGCACTAACTCGTTCGTTAGATTACAAATGTTGCGGGATATAAGGCGGACGGAGTATTGATACCTTCGTATTACAGGCCGCTTACCAATGCCCATAGTTATGGGAATGACAGAAAACATATCATGCGTACCGGAGAAATAGAGAGGCTTAAATAATGTGTTCGGAAATTTCCATCCAGGAATTTGCATAAATATAAGAGTAACTGGGGAGGCGACTTACCAGAAGATCGTCTCACGGGAGGGCTCTAGGCAACGAAGCGACTTTAAATATCATATTAGAAGAGAAATATAAGAGTAGCTACAAGGTTAGGGATAGTAGTAGGCGAGATGGATAGAGTGTATAGCTGTTCATGGCGATCTCGATTTTATTGCTTAGCTTAGTGAATTGAAGTGAAAGGAGATAGCTGTAGGGGGGGAAGGGGAGAAAGGGGTTGCAAGAACCTTGCGTCCGGATCCAACAAAGGAACCATCGAGGGCATATAAAAACATAGTTTGTGTTCTCGGAAAACTCGCTTATTTTACTTTCCTCCTCACTTAGATAATGAACAGTATTTTGCCATGTTGAGCTGTATAGTTTCGCAGTGAGCCCGTCACATATTATCTAACTCATCTTCCACTCTTTTATTCCTGGCACTCTGGCATTATTATGAGCAGCACCTTTCGTGCACCTTCCTCCGTTTCTTCTGACGACCGAAGTACGCCCGACGACGCGATGGCAGAACCACCCTCTCAAGCGGGCTTGACTTCACAAGCGGCAAACGCCCTGTTCACACCAGAGGTTCTTGAGCAACTCAGAAACCTCTTGAGGACCGACGAAGCTCCCACGCCGAAGCTCGTCAGAGCCCAACCGACTGGCGCTAAGAAGAGATCGGAATGGCCGAAATGGGACGGCAAGAAGGAGACGTACATGACATACATCCACAAGCTCGAGGTCAAGATCGAAGTGGATTGGGACATGCTGGGCAGCCGAAAGGCTATCTGCCTGGATATAGTCAACACCCTCTCCGCGGACCTCCAAACTCGAGTGGCACACTGGTTCAAGAAAGGAGGACCAGATGGTGAATACGACCACGAGAAGTTTATCGACCACTTCAACGAGAACTTCGAAGACAAACAGGCCACCAATGCTGCTGGAGAAGACCTCGCACATATGCGTCAAGGGACACATCAGCTCTTTGCAAACTTCCTGCGAGACTATGAACACAAGCTAGCCCAAGCTGACGGTCTTGACTGACCTGATCGAGTTAAAATTAATGGGCTCAACATCGGCATAAACGACCGGTTACGAAATGCTCTGGTCTCTGTGAACGAGTTGTCTGACGACAATTACCCTCTCTTTGTTATGCAATTGAGACGGACGTCGGGGAAGCTGGAAGCCTTGGAGGACTATACCTGAAGGTCAGGACACAAAAACGCCAAGACAGTGTATAGCCACCGAAACGGCAGGTCACAGCCCACCGTCGCCACACAGGGAGGAAGCTCATCCGGTACAAGAACCAGGCCCTCCTCCCTTCCAGCACCGCCCGCGATTGACCATAAGGGAGATGTTGCAATGGCAGGAGTCGACAATGTCACCCTCCAAACATTAGCAACCCTTGTTGCTGCAATGCAAGGGAACCCTGGCCGCAGCAAGAAGAAGGTCCGGAGCAGAGGTGGTGACAAGCCGAGGGCGCCCTGGATGCCTCAGGAGGAATTTGAGCTCCTCAAGGATCAAGGCAAGTGTACCCGCTGCAAGAAAAGCAGGCCATTTTGGTTTCAATTGCCCGGACTTTTCGAGGCCAGCAAAGCCATCTCGAACGAATCACGCACAGTCCAAGGCCGTAGCGGGATACGTTTCCGAAGACTCAGTGTCGTCGTCGGAAAACGAGTAACCCCTGAGCTAAGACGCACTCAGGGGTCGGAAACAATCTCGGCGAAGGAAGTGAAGGAAGCAATGAAAAAGATGGATAGCACACCGTTTCTCATAGATACACTAATTAACTCAGGTTTTTATGTGGACTCTCTGTTCGATACCGGCTGCCTTTGTTTCTCTGCATTTTCGGAGGGACTAGTCCGACGTCGAAAATTACCGCGCATACCCGTCAAGGCTCGAGAGCTTCAATTAGCTGAGAATGACGATAAGAAGAGGTGGATCCGAGAAATCACCCACGTTGGCATGGACATTGACGGGAGACGAGAAACGGTGTACGGGTACATTATCCAAGATCTGGCATATGACGTAATCCTTGGGAAACCATGGATGGAGGCCAACGATGTGGTTTATCTCGCAAAGAGGAGAGCTATTCGGTTCGGCAGCAAGAAACACGGTCTCGTAGTCAGGGAGAAAGGATGGTATCATACTCGCGCTCCGAATGACGTGAAGAAGCGAGTCTCAGCGGTATCAGTGGGTGCTGCACGGATGATCATCGGCAGCCACTTTACGGTTCTCGCGAGGAGAGCCAGGAAGGATCGAAAGACTCGGCTATTTGCTGCTACAATGGCAGATATTAACAAGGCCTTAGAGCCAAAGAGGAAGCAATCGCCTAAAGAAATAGCGGCCAACTTACCTCGAGAAGTGAGGGAAAACGCCCGGTTCTTCACAGAGGATGAGAATAACGAGGTTCCCCCACATCGCCCTGGAGTCGACATGGAAATCGAGCTCCAGAAGGACGAATATGGACGCGAGAAAGAGGTCCCAAATGGACCCCTCTATGACATGTCCAGGGAAGAGCTCCTAGTACTTAGGAAGACTCTTACCGACCACCTTGATCGAAATTGGATTAGGGCCAGCGCCTCCCCAGGAGGTGGACTCCGATTCTGCGTGGATTATAGAGAACTGAACGCGATCTCTGAGAAGGACCGTTACCCACTCCCTCTGATACGGGAGACGCTGAGAGCCGTGGCAAAAGCTACATACGTTACGAAGGTAGACGTGAGAGCCGCTTTTCACAAGCTTCGGGTTCGAGAGGGAGATGAGTTCAAGACGGCGTTCCGTACGAGGTATGGTTCTTTTGAATGGTTGGTAACGCCATTCGGGCTCACAGGGGCCCCAGCGGCGTTCCAGAGGTGGATCAACAAAGTTCTCAAAGACTTTTTGGGAGACTTCGTTTCGGCTTACTTGGACGATGTCTTGATCTATACTGGCGGAGACCTGACAGACCACTGGGTCAAAGTCAATACTGTCCTTGCCAAGCTGGGAGCTGCTGGCCTGAAACTCGATCCGAAGAAAAGCGAATTCGCGGTGAAGGAAACAAAATACCTAGGTTTCATTATTTCGCTGGGCGAGGGGATTAAGGTCGACCCGGAGAAGGTCGAGGCTATTAGAGGCTGGGAAGCCCCCACGTCAGTAAAGGGGGTTAGAAGCTTTATCGGTTTTGCCAACTTCTACAGGAACTTCATCCCAGACTTCGGCAAAATCGCCGACCCCCTATTACGCCTGACCAAGAAAGGCACGAACTTTCAGTGGCGTGGGAAGGAACAACAAGCGTTCGACCAACTCAGGGAGCTGTTTATGACCGCACCAGTTCTCGCTATGTGGGACGAGTCGAAGGATACGATCTTGGAAGCTGACTGTTCCGGATACATGATGGGCGGGTGTTTATCACAGGTCGACAAAGAAGGACGACTCAGGCCCGTCGCCTATTTATCCAAAAAGCTGAGCCCAGCAGAATCAAACTACGAGATTCATGACAAGGAACTGCTCGCGGTAGTCAGGTGCATGGAGGAATGGCGTGGCATGCTCATCGGATTGGAAAAGCCCTTCGTGGTACTGTCAGATCACAAGAACTTGCAGTACTTTATGACAACCCAAAGACTCTCAGAACGACAAGTCCGGTGGTCACACACCCTCTCGCAGTTTAATTTCACGCTGAAGCTCAGGGCTGGTAAGAGCGCTTTACGTCCAGATGCACTCTCACGGAGAGAGCAAGACATGCCTCAAGGCGTCGACGATGAACGCCTACGAAACAGGGAATTCCAATTACTGAAGGACTCATGGGTCAAGCCTCACCAGGCGGACTTTGTACAGACCCAGATCTCCTCCATACAACTCGCCCCAGTGTCAACCGAGCAACAGTCAGCCAGCCTGCCCAAAGGACGAAACAACTGGACGGTAAGAGACGTCAATAGCGTGGAGACTACGCCTTTTTGGGCTACTTACCAGCAGGCATTGTGGTGCCTAGGAACGTGATTTCACAGCTCCCATGGTATCCAGTAATGCGGTTCTGCGAGCGTCATGGTGTCCAGTAACCTGATTCACGGCTTCGTAGGGTTCCTAGAAACCTAGATGAGGGATGGCGGAGCTCCTGACTGCCTGCTGTGTCTAGTAACGCAGTTCACAGACTACTGCCATGTCTAGTAACCTGGCTCAAAGCATTAAGTCGTGTCTAGTAACCCCCGCCCTTAGGCCGTAGCTGTGCCTAGTCACCCGGCTTATAGATAGTGCATTGTGTCTAGTAAGATAACTTTAAACACTCGACGTGCCCAGTAACCTGATAGGGCTTTCAAAGGGTGGAGCCAATCGGACAGCAGCGCAGGTACATGGGATAAATATACAAGCCACTTGGAAATAAGCTTAAACGGTATAGGATGAAGAACTATGGAGTAGTGAAATAAGAACTAGCAACAGCCAGTTCCAATTGAAACTTATATATAGCACTTCTCGCCATGTTCTTATTTTAGCGTGTCGGCTGGTGTAGTTGGTCACTTCGCTGGTAGATAAGTCCCGATTTGAGCCTCGCCCACTTGGGTCGGTGACGAGTCGCGGGTTCGAATCCCGCAGCTGACACACAAGGGGGTTTAGTCAACCCTTACGGCGCGCTGCCCACCTTGTTGACTTCGCCTACCTAGCGATAATAGGGAGATTGGTGCAGTTTAGGATTACGAGCATCCTAGCCAGTCGACCGTCAAGCACTACGTCGGCGGAATATAACTCGACAGCCGGTCCAGAATTCGAATCGTTAATCCGACCCCTTATCGGACCTCGCCTATCCGATAACGCTCGTCGGCGAACCCGTCCCCTCACGATAGAAGGCGCGCAGCACGCCCCCTCGCCGCGATTCTTGCGAGCGTCTAGACCACGTTACGGTCTATCCACTTGAGCGTATGGTTGAGATGTATACGCTCGACGAGAACCCCAATTAGCAGATACTACGACTTGTCGCGACAAAAAATAGTCGAGCATCTTCTGCACATCAGCAGCATCCCACCCCTGAGGACGAGTTTAAGTGCCACATTACCACGCTTATCGGTAGTTCAGGCAGGGGTTGTAGCACAGACTTAGGGAGGGACAGGAGGTTTAGTAGTCGTTTGGCTACAAGTTTACCTGTATAACCGCCCGACGCGGCTTAAGGGCCCGCTATATCATCTATAGCCCCTTAAGGGAGTACTTGTAGAGGTACCGAGGGTTAACACCTACGGCGTATTTAATATTATTATTTTTTTTTATTTTAGCGTTATGCGTTTTTAGTAGGTGAAGGGTCTCCACCCACGAAGCTATTTTTAACTAAGCCATTCCGACGTGGCCAGAACTGGACTCAACTTACCATAGTAGCCAAAATAAAAAAGGTTCGATTTTGGAATTGCTCCTAGAAGGCTCCTAGGTTATATAAATAGTGTAATATCTCCATAAAAGTTGAGCCTATGATGTCCAGTACTATCGTTTTGCGGGTGCCATGGTGTCTAGTAATGTGGGCTCGGAAAGTGCGTCGTGTCTAGTAACGCAGCTTTTAGGCCGCTGTTGTGCCTAGTAGCCCGGCTCAGCCCCTTCAGAGCCGTGCCAGGTTACTGGACACCACAGGACCGTAAAACCGTGATACTGGAAACCATGGGACGCAGAACTTACGGAGTCCAGTAACCTGGTTCCAGGGCTTCGTGGGGATCCTAGAAACCCAGTTACCTTGTAAAGACCATGTGTCGTGCCCAAGAACCTGCGATGCAACGTGTCTAGTAACGCAGCTCCCGGAGCTGCTACCATGCCTAGTAACTGTGGATCCAAATCAGAGGATCTGATTGGCTACATCGTTGCTCTTAAGCAACATTTCGTAGCTTCGGAAATAGCTGAGCTTTCTAGAAAAAACACCATCAAAAGAGATCTGAACCACACAACTGACTTGGCACGAAATCAATCCTGATATTCGTGACTTGAGTCCTGTGAGGTCAGATCGACCAGGATACACAAAAATAATTATTTTTGTTGAGACACCCTCAGCAAATCCTACACAAAACGCAACCGCAAACATCACAATCACCACTACGTCACGTCCGTATCACGACCGTGTCACTACCGCGCAAATGGCTGAACCCCGTCCAGCTTCACCTACAATCACTGCCGATGATGTGGGCGGCAAACTCGAAGCACACGCCAACAACGCACAGATTGTCAAGCATGTCAACAATGTGACTGCTAGCATTGCTGACCATCTTACCAAGCAAGCCCAAAGCATCCATTCGCTAGATCAAAAGCTGGAAAGCAAGTTCAACGATGTCAATAAGCAGCTTTCCGAGCTTATGGCAGCTATTCGAGCGAATAACAGCGTCCCTAACTCACACACAACCACCGCTGACGATGAAGCTACTATTGATGAGACCACTGCTGAGACTCCTCACAATGCTGACGTTACCGCTCGACAGAACGGTATTCGAGACGCAGCCCGATTGGCCAAGTCGGGAATCCGACCAGATGGCACCGTCGACGCAGCCTGGAAGCCTGATAGACAGAGGCCTAGCTTAAAGCCTCTCCATGAAGGGCCGCGGTACTCTGATGCCGAACGGAATCTCGACGGTACGATCAACCTTACGCGAGCCTCTAACACTATGGCCTATACAGACGATGAGAAGCGCGTTCAAGACGCCTGGCCTGACATTATGCTTCAAGCTGAAGCTGAAGGACTTGGCGAGTGTCAAGAGAAGAACAAAGTTGTCCTGCCGGTACATCTCAAACTTGTCCGAGCCGACGAGAAGGTATTCGACAAGCTTAGCGAGATTCAGCTACTGCTACGTCAAGCACTCGTGCCCTATCGATTATGGGGTATTCGCGTTGCCCTCGAACTCAATGGCGATTTCCAGCAAGTAGCTGCTTGGGCAAAATCGTGGCGACCGTCGTGGGTCCTGTTTATCGAAGCGATCATACAGGTATTGAACAAGCACCACGTCTTGTACAACTCGATTACGAGCTTCACGTCTATGTTACCACGTCAGGACGAAGCTATGCTCAACTTCCTTTGGAGAGTCCGCGACGCATTCTATCGAATGCCTTCTAGCCAGCAATCGTCGTACCCTATCCGCGGTGTACTGACTGATAAGCTGAAGACAGTCACTCCAAGCGTGTGGAAAGACCTCCATAAGCATACGAATCTGATAAATACTGCCGAAATCATCGAAGAAGCTATCTATTATGCTGAGTTGATTACTCGCACTAAGATTGAAGACAAGGTCTTCAGTACGCCAGCAACTACTATCCAGCTTGAAGGCACTTCAGCTCCTTACTTCAACCTGAACATATCTGAAGCAACTACCTCTAAGCCTGGCATTGCACAATTGCAACCAGCTAACGCTGTTACCGGTACCCAAACTACACTCACAGGTTCCGCTATTTCTGATCCCCGCATCGATGATCGCACTGTTCATCTAAGCACAGAGAGTTGCTGTGCTACGCATGAATCACAAAACAAGTGTTTTAACTGCGGCAAAGTTGGCCATTGGGCTAAGGACTGCAGATCCAAGGTCAGCTGGCCAGGAAATGATAAATCCCCCGGTCAGAATGTCACAATCAAAGGCATGATGTATAAGGAAACTGACAAATTCGGCAATAAAGTCCGAAGAACGTTTGACAAGTGGAAGTCTAGCAAGAACGACAAGAAAGTATATTTTGTAGAGCCCGAGACCGGCGATGAAGACGATAGAAGCCCAGCAGAACGTCTCGAAGACGACGATATTGACGAAGAGCTTGCTGCAATCTTTGCAACTATCTATGACGAAGACTAGGACAGCCGCGTTCACCTCGTGGAAGTGAACGCTGGCAACCAACCACCACCATTACGCGACAAGCCGTTACGCGAAGGATTTGGTGATCCACATAACTTATTCGCAGCACGTCTTTAGAACAACCACAAATTTTCCGTCTTCTTCGACTACGGATGCACTAGTTGTTATGCGTCTAAATCACTAGCGAAATATCTTTCCGCATGCAACACGTCCAAACCAGCAACTATGTGTCAGGTGCAAATAAGCCACAGTGGCTTGGCCTGGACAGGGGTCGGAGATGTATAACTAGGCTGCTGTGACCCCTCTTCTTTTAGAGAGGGCAGCGATTAACTTGTCGTTATTGAGTCCCCTATACTACGCTATTGGTACCTACCTGGTGACTGGCAGCTTGTTTCGCTTGAGCACTCTCGTCCTTCACTTTGCACTTGAAATCCCGTGACACTATGACAGGCGTTGGCGGCTCAGGCCCGCAAATCGGACAAGATGCTGTGGTCACAGCAAATTTTCGTACGGATGATAGCGGCTGGAGCACTTCTTTCTCTGTCTCATGCGGGATTGTACCTGACGGCACTTTCCCCGGTGATCTTACCTTAGGTAAAGGCATCTTCCACAAATGGGGTCTTTACTGTAACGGAGATACGCGCAAGTCCGAGAAGGAAACAGTAACCCTGAGAAGGTTTGATGGAATGCCTGTCTTGCAACCAAGCATACCTGGTATCAGACGACAGACTTCCCGATAACGCGTTTCAAAGCGAAGAAAGGGAAGGAGACGAAGTTGATGATAACCAGCAGCAAATTGAACTACAATCGGTATTGAGATGCCTTCGGTGTTCTTGGGGGAGGAACGAAAGATACTTGTCTGATGAGCCCTTACTGTCTTTGAGGAGGATCTATTGATTGACTGAGGACAGTCAATTTGACGAAGGGGGTATTGTGGATCCAAATCAGAGGATCTGATTGGCTACATCGTTGCTCTTAAGCAACATTTCGTAGCTTTGGAAATAGCTGAGCTTTCTAGAAAAAACACCATCAAAAGAGATCTGAACCACACAACTGACTTGGCACGAAATCAATCCTGATATTCGTGACTTGAGTCCTGTGAGGTCAGATCGACCAGGATACACATAACCATGCCTGTACTAATATTTACGTATCAGTATCTATATACTAGTACATGGGCTCCTTAGCCTCAGGCTGGACCCATAAGCCACAAGTGGGTTAGTTGTGGGTCTGAAATTGTGGCTGGTGCGTTGTCGTCAAATGTTTTGGAACTAGTGAGACCAGAACTTTCTCGCCATCTCGTGACGCGTCACTCTATTTGCTCCATATGGCTCCCAATGCAAGAACATCAAGACTACAGACGCGAAACCTGCTGGGATGATGGACCAGCTCCGATTAAATATCACTGAAGACAACCTAAATATCATTGAAGACAACCCCATTGACACAGGCCTTGACAGTTTTCATGTTTCGTTCGCTTCGACCTGCCAAAGTCGCGGCCTCTCGTGTTCGCCAGGCTCCCTTGGCCATCTCGGCCATAATGGTAATTCGTTCCAATTTCATCTACCTACTTCTCTGACTAGTGCAGACCTCCAAGACTTGACTCTTGATCTCCTCGCAGCGCTGCAAGGCCTTCGAATCTCACGACTCCTTCCCTCCACTGGCAGAGGCAAGAATCTTCTCAGCGATCTGACTAGACTCAACTCTGCCGCCAATTCCGATAACTTCGACTTCGACCGAGTCCGGCCTCTTCTAGATGTAACGCTCGCCAAAAGCGCCGACGGCGACATCTGGGAGCAAGTCTACATCGCCGTCACCGAGTCCACCCCCCCTCCCCGACCAGTTGCCTCTTCTCTCCAGCAGACCCCATGGCTCCGCAACACCAGCAGCTTCCCGAACTCTTCCGAGTATAGAAAACACGTTGATGATGTGCTGAAGGAGGAGCTTGGCCCTATGTATATTGGGCTCCCTCACTTCTACGACACATTTTTCGACGACGTCGCCGATCTCAAAACAGCATCTGAGGCATTCTTCGAGCAGTGCATCGGTGGTACTGACCCATTCTTCGAAGACGGTTGGAGAGGCTGGCCACCGGACGCGAGACAGGACGATGTGCTCACATGGTTTACGGGCTTCTGCGAGGAACTGGCGGCGTTTGCAGAGGGCCGTGAGAATCGTCCTATGCGTCAACCGAGACTCTTGGCAAAGCCTAATGAGCTGATTGACGGTTCCGTGGGGAAGCGCAAGATGGACATTGGCTTCGTGAGCAACCCTCGTGCGGGAAAGGACACGAGATGCCAATGGTCTCAGATCCTGGTGCCAGGAGAGCTGAAAAGCAACCCCGCTGCCGATAAACCTTCCGAGGCATGGCTTGACCTTGGAAGATACGCGAGGGAAGTGCTCGCTGCGCAGGATACGCGACGTTTTGTACTAGGCTTTACTATCTGCGGGTCTCTTATGAGGGTGTGGGCTTTCGACAGGGTTGGTGGTATCGCCTCTGAACAATTTGATATCAACAAAGATGGGCATCGATTCGTGTTTACGATCCTCGGTTTCCTCTGGATGAGCGACAGAGAGCTCGGGTTTGATCCAACAATACTGACCGCAAATAAGGAGCGCTTTATCGAGATTAAGCGGAATGGTTCCACGGAGCGGGTCATTATCGATGGAGTAATGCTGCGGGCACGATGCATAGCCGGCCGAGCGACGACTTGTTGGAGGGCTCACCCCGACGGTCGCGAAGATATACCGCTTGTTATCAAGGATTCGTGGCAATATCCTGAACGTGATGAGGAGGGCGAACTGTTACGCGACATAGTGGACAAAAGTGTCGTTAATGTCGCCCGGTATTATTACCATGAGACGGTTCAGATTCGCAATATGGACGACGATATTCGAAATAACATTCGACGGGGACTGGACATTACCACAGCTACGAACTATCGGCCGGGACGCCCGATATTAAGCAACGTAGCAGCGGATACGGTGCGGACGGGCCGCACCAATGCGAGCATCAATAGGAAGCGGCCGTCCAGCCAGACTGACGCCGAGTTGCCACCGAGCAAGCGGTCTTGCTCTGTATCTCCAACGAAGGCTATCAGCGCACTGCCAAACCGGGTACATCGGCGCGTTATCCTCCGAGACTACGGCGAGCCTATATACACGGCAAGCTCCCGATCGGCTCTACTTGCTGCTCTGGAGGGCTGTATTGAAGGCCACGAGTCCTTGCGAAAAGCGGGCATTCTCCACAGAGATATCTCCATTAACAACCTCTTGATTAATGAGGACAGTGACAACCCGTCCTGGCCTTCATTCTTGATAGACCTTGACCTTGCCATCAGGGAGCAACGAGACGTTGCCTCGGGAGCAAAAGGAAAGACCGGCACGCGAGCTTTTATGGCAATCGGGACATTACTAGGCGAGCAGCATTCCTTTATGCACGATCTCGAATCCTTCTTCTGGGTACTCTTCTGGATATGCATACACTACGACACAAAGGGCAGAGATATGGGGCCAACTGAGTTTGATAGTTGGAATTACGAGAGCGACAATAAGCTGGTTCGATCAAAAGTTGGTACGATAGGCGATGAGAGTATCTTTCTCAAGATCGCGACTGAGAATTATACGCCATATTACCAGCCACTAATCCCGTGGGTTAATAGGCTACGAAGGAAGGTTTTTCCAAATGGTGAAACGTGGAAGAGGCCGGAGCCGGAGCTTTATTCCTCAATGAAGGAGATCCTTCGCGACGCGCGGAAGAACCTAGAAATGCCAGTAGACGAGTAGCGTTGTATGAAAAGACCAAGCCATTCACAATTGACCGAGCTTCATGGGCAACTCTAACCTCCACAGACTGTTTAGCATCCGTGAGTTGGTTCCTTTCGGTTCGCTTCCACCCATCTATGTCAATTTCTATGTAATCTTTGCCCTCTTCCGATACTCTGTTGATGACGAGATGATGCAGCGACTTTGTGTTTTCCGCTTCAATGGCGAGAAAACAGGATGGTGAGCTTCCCGAGGGCCAGTAGGCGTCTTTATATCCTGCTTGCTGCTGTACATGGGGGAATCACGTGATTGGATGTTGTATAGGGCTAAAGGAAACTAGACAACAAAACTCGTTCGTTCTGTCCTTCATCTCTCCCACAGGGGCACATAGTACTAAGCCCCTATGCTAGTACCGGGCTCTAGGGGATCACCAGCTCCTCTGTACTCTCCGAGTCTTCGCATCTCAAGTTCGCTCTCCGTAATTTCCTTCGCTCCTTTGCGTTCTTACACCGTCCTGGGCGGTGTTCACGACCATCGCTCTTCGGAAATTCATCCAGCTTCAGACCATCCTTTAAGTGATCGAACTTAGGTATTTTCTCCTTAATAAGATGATCCAAGTTACATGAATGTAACGTGGCAGCTCCATAATACGATGCATTAGAATACCATCTAGGAGACCGTATGTTGAGTACAGCTTTCATTGTCGCATTAAAGCTTGTCCCTGTTAATAGTGATCCCCGTTCTAGGCTAAGGATCCCTTTCGTATTCATCTCTTTCGTAAGGGCACCAAGCAATATTGACGAGCATTCGAAAGTGCATCCGGATCGATCATCGCGCAGGTATAGAAGCAGATCGTGGAGCACAGCAAGGATCTGTTCGACGGATTCCTGTCTCTTTTGGTCGATTGTATCTAAAAAGGCTGGTTAGATACTGTGCATAATAACGTTTTAAGGATACTAACCAACGAGCTTTTCTGGGATTGGGAGGCGCAAAGTTTGGAGTGCTCCCTTACTCTCCATCAAGATAGTCCCAGTTATAACCTTAAACAGGTCGGCCCTGGAGAATACCCAAGATACAAATAGCCATAACACCAGCTCACGACAGTATTCCTTTGGCAAATCATGTTCCAACCTCGAAATCCACATCTCTGCTACAAGCTCAACCGCTTCATGACATTTATAATAATCAACCAGGACTGCGAACTTTGCGAGCATCTCTAGACGTACAGATCGGGGAACGTTTCGATTTCGGCCGTGAAGAATATACATTAGGATCAACAACGCATCAGAGTCCCAATCCTCTGCATATACAGAATAATCGGAACCAGGTTCTTTGGTGCCTTCTTGCCAGGGCCCTTTCAGCATAGAGTCGAAGTAGGGAGAGGCTAACATAAGATGTCTAGACGAAAGTCGCATGCGTGTTTCCAGGGAATTGAGTGGAAGGGTCAACGAGCCGGCCATCACATTCGGTAGATTCCATGGTAGTGTGTCAGCCGAACCAGATAAACTGGCGTTGGCAGGATTGTCAAATCGATCCATTCCAAATTTGACGAACTTGATGAATACGTTTTTGTCGTTCGACAGAGGACAGGTAGGTTCTTTAGCCCATAATCACAGGGGCTACTAACAGATACGCAGATAAGACGACCCAGAAGACAACGTCCTACCTGGATATCAAGTCTACATTTCTGCGGGATATCCTAAGAGAGGCCTGCCATGACGTCCGCGGGATCTCCCTGGCCGAGAATACACCATCGGTATGTACTGTGACCGTTACTATCGTCATTGTCATTAGTTACTGACATTTTCAGATTGAGCGGGATGCCGCCTTCCATGTCCGCAAAGATCTCCAGCAATACCAACAGCGTCTTGCTGGCGAAGGCGAGGAAACTATGGCCGAGAAACATTTGGGTCTGTTTATGCGGTATCTTGAAACGGCTTTTAAGCCAATCGACGATCGTCTGTCTGTTCTCTTTGCGAGGAACGAGATTACATACGACCTGCTATGGGCTTTATTCAAGCCCAACGCAGAGGTATACACAAGCTGCCGAGGGACCAATGTGCCGAGATGCGTCCTATTCAACCATCTGGAGGAAAGGACAGACGTGAGCGGCTCGAAATTCATCCGTCTTGAGACCCGATACCTAGGCTCCGACGGAGAATCCCTTGGCGAGGTCACAACAAGCAGCTCAATTGCTGTCTTCCGCGGTGCTATGCGGATTGAGCTTCTCCCGGCGTATCCTCTGCAGTATCACCCCGAAGTAAAGGAGATCCGCAGCCAGCTGGTGGAATGTGGCCGCAAGTTCGTATCTTTGCTTGGCATTCACCATCGACGGTACACAGGCAGAGCCTTACTGGTATGGGACAATCGCATCGAGTCATGTCACGGGATTTCAAGTGCAAAGTGAAGGACGAGAGTGCTCAAGCGAAACAAGCAGCCAGTAACCAGGTAGGTACCAATAGCGTAGTATAGGGGACTCAATAACGACAAGTTAATCGCTGCCCTCTCTAAAAGAAGAGGGGTCACAGCAGCCTAGTTATACATTTCCGACCCCTGTCCAGGCCAAGCCACTGTGGCTTATTTGCAGCTGACAGGACGCCCTCTCCCTATGGCTTCTGTCCTCAGAAGCCGAAGGTACTCAGCAGGTGTACCTCTGGGGTCCTCTGAAGGTCGACTCCCCAAAGCTAGGAACATCTAGTTCCGACAACCAAAACAACAATCCATCTGCTCCTAACCATAGACTTAGATTCGCCTCCAAGAGAACAATAGGAATCCACCTGCGATCCTCTCGTAGACACACACTCGCCTCCAAGAGAACAACAGGAATCCACCTGCGATCCTCTCGTAGACACACACTCGCCTCCAAGAGAATAACAGGAATCCACCTGATACCCTCCAGTAGACACACACAACTAACCGGTCACCCTTGGAACACCTCCGCAGGCCCAGCAGTCAAACTCGCCTCCGGGAAGAACAACAGGAATCCACCTGCTATCCTCCCGTAGGCACACACTCGCTTCCAAGAGAACAACAGGAATCCACCTGCAATCCTCTCGTAGACACACAACTAACTGGTCACCCTTGGGACTCATCCGTGGGCCCAGCAGTCGAACTCACCTCCGGGAAGAACAACAGGAATCCACCTGCTATCCTCCCGTAGACACACAACTAACTGGTCACCTTTGGGACTCATCCGTAGGCCCAGCAGTCGAGCTCGTCTCAGTCAGCACCAGGAATCAGACCTGTTCCTCACGATATGCTGACTTCTGGTAAGTCAAGTCCATAGTGCCTCTCTGGTATTCCGGGCGTAGCCAGTGGTTGTGAATATCGATGTGCCTTAGCTTCGTCTGTAATTTGGCATTTTCTTCTACAATAAGCCGAATCCTCTGTTTGTTGTCAACCTCGATAGTTAACTGTTCATCCAGATCGACGCTCAATTGGTGTAGTTGCCTTTCAAGGGCTATAGCTTCCTTGACGGTGGCTGCCACCCCCTTGAGCTCGGCCTCCGTACTCGAGGTGACTACCGTATCTTGCTTACTGGATCGCCAAGCTATCGGTCCGCCCAAGAGCTTGATAACGTATCCCATAGTGGACTTTCGGTCAGTGTGGTCCCCAAAGGACGCATCACTTGACACTACGAGATTACGGGGCTGCTGGCCATCCTGTTCCTCCGGGCCCTTTGGAATTGTAGCACAGGACCCTCCGTCTTCGAGTACTAGATCTTTCGTGCCGGATAAGTACCGTATGACTTGGTCGATGGCGGCTTGGTGCTGTGGGCCAGGATTCTGGCTGTATTGAGCCAGTCTGCAGACGGCCTCTGCGACGTCCGGTCGTGAGGTTATCGCTGCGTACAGTACGCTACCGACCTTCCTCTGATACAGTCGTTTGGTATCTTCGTCAGCCTGGCCGTCGAAAGGCTTCAGCTCATGGTACGGGTTTCTAGGCACTTCTGGATAGTTGCCAACCGTCTGAATTTGGTACTGTCGAACCAATTTGTCAATATACGACCTCTGTGACAGCCATAGGCGCCGAGTGGCCCTGTCCCTAGCCACTTGTATGCCAAGGAACCATTTGAGGTCCCCTAAATCCTTCATCCGGAATCGCCCGCTTATTTTGGTGACAAATTCGTCGGCCCTGGGCCTATCTTGGGGTCGGAAGAAGAGGCAGATGTCGTCGACATAGAAGAATAAGATGAGCCAGTCGTTAGAATAGATACAGCCGTCCTCTGGCACGGCCTTGAGCCCCAGATCGGTCAGTCCTGCTCCCAGGTCTCTTTGCCACAGCAATGGGGAGCGGCGTAGGCCGTGGAGCGCTCTCTTCAATCGTAGGCAGTATCCTGGCTGCTTGAAGCCGTCAGGGAATCGGACGTACACAATCTCGTCTAATTCTACGTGCGTAAACACGTTTATTGCGTCCAATTGGCGCATATCCAAGTCGAATTTAGCTGCGATTGCCATAAGCGTACGGAAAGATCGTCCGGCTAGTGTGCTGGCGTACGTGCTGAGAGACGAGCTTGGCTGTAAGTCACCTCTTACAACTAGGCGAGCCTTGTATCGTATTACGTATCCGTGCTTATCGAATTTGTACGTGACGTACTGCTTTGTAAGGGAGTAGCAGAGACATCCGAATGCCCTCAGGTGGCTGATTTCTGGCCTGTAGTCTTCTTCTTGACGGCCTTTCCTCTGTGCCAGCCAGCGATTCGTCGCTTCCAGAGGGGTCTTCCATCCTAGGGCTTTTGATGGGGAGCGATTAAACAAGTACGCGGCTGTCTCTACGGCCTTTGGGCGTAGACTGGCTGGTAGGCCGGCACCTATGATCATGGCTCTAGCCCTCGCGTTCAGGACGCCTCCAGCTCTTTCTGCAGCCCCATTGGGTTCCTTGGTGTACGGCGGCATGTGTTCCCAGATAATGCCCTTGCGTAATGCAAGCTCTTTCAGGCTATTCCCAAAAGCGGCCTCGTTGTCTGATGTGATAACCTTGACCCTGACCTCTAGTTGTGTCTCAATGAATCCTATCAGGCTGATCAGAGCGTTCATAGCCTCTTTTTTACGACGGAAGGTGTATGCGAATTTCACTCCGAAGAGTGTACATGTCCCGATCAGGGCTCTAGTACGCTGGTCATAGGCAGGGAGGTACTCGAAGAGGTCCACTGCTATGTGCTCGAATGGGCCATGTCTTTTGGATCGTGGCCTTCGAGAGACGACCCTCCTTCCCTTGGCTAGGGCGCAATCCTTACACTGGATTGACTGTGGTGCAGTAATCTTGGCCCCAGTAGTCGCCGATACCGCTTTCTCGAGGGCTCTAGCGTTTAGGTGGCCAAGGCGACGATGCCAGGTGGTGGCATCGCCTGCGAGTTCCTTGTGGACTTTCCGGGCGTCATTACCGTGTAGATTATCGTCTTTGCAGCCTCTTTGGCGCACTTCTTCGTCGATCGTGGTCGAGTGTCCTAGTATAGGAAGAGGGTGGAGTATTCCGGGGGTATAGGATCCACCTACAGCCGGGCCCCTCAGGCTCGATCGCTGTGGTTCTGGATCTTCGTCTTCGGATGTGAAGATTTCCTCGTCGGATTCGTCCGTATCAGCGGATTCTTGTACCACGTTGTCTGAGTCGTCAGATTGGTCTGAGATGCTCGTGATGGAGTGGGTTACTTTCACGAGGCTGGCTACGGCCTGTGGGGTTACTGCTGAACCGTCCACTTGTTGGCCGTAGAATTGGCCGTAGATCTGGCCGTAGATTTGGCCACACTGGCCGAAACCTATATAGGTCGGAAATTGAGCACTGGCTGTCCCTCGTGCTCTGAGAGGTAGGCCAACGTTTCTTTCTGGGGCCCATAGTACAGTCTGGAGCCCTCCATGTCGTAGTACACACCTGCTTTCTTGAATAGACTGGCTGAGGCCAGATTGGAGTGCATAGATGGTACGTACGCGGCGTTGTAGAGTATGAAGTCTCTGTGGCCATCTGGGCCAAGGATTCGAATTCTGGCATCTCCCCAGAGCGCGATATCCAACTTCGTCCCCCCGGCTAGTAGTACGTCAGACTCTGTAGCCTGCCGCCGATTTGTGAGATTTGCGTCATTATTGACTACATGGACGTTAGCTCCTGTGTCGTAAATGACCGAATTCTTCAACGGATAGATCGTATCCGCCGAGATACAGCCGGCGGTCAACGTATTGTTGAGGGCGGGTCAGTTGTAGACCGTCGAGGCGCCAGCTAACGCTAGCCTCTGGTGGTTAGGTCTATCTTGGCCGTAGGTGCCGTCGCGAACAGCATCCACTATGACCTTGAGATTCTGTGGCAACTTGGCGTAGTTGGAATCCACAATCTTCTGGACGCTTTTCCTACCGGTCCAGTTAGCCGGTTTTATTGGGATAAGATAGTAGCACTTCTGCCACGAGTGCTTCTTTCCGCAGAGGCATTTGGGCTTCGAATCCACACTTCCTCTCTGTTGGAGTCCCTCTGACAGCGGTGCCGCTTCGCTCCTAAGAGTAGCATCAAAGGTAGCCATGGATACGCTGCTGGTATCATCCCTGTTGAGGTCCAAGTGTCGTTGGAAGGCTTCGTAAATGGTGTCTACCGTAGGTACGTCCTCGTCTTTGGTAATCAGCTGATACTCCCACATAGGGTTGAACTCTGGTGCGGCTGGTTTTATTCCTCTGGCGAAGCTGTATTGAGGACGCTGGCCTTGGATTATCTCGCAGCCTGGCTCGGAGGCGTTGATGTAGGCTGTCCACCAGGCATCAGCCCATTTGGCTGCATTCTGCTTCTGGGCTGGCCTACAGGCCCTCAAGTAAGCGGCTTCCATGTCCATCTTGTGGGCTTGAGATCTTGTCTTGAAGTAGACTTGGATAGCCTTCATCTTGTCAGTCAGCATCTTCCTGGGGCAGAAGATGGAGTACGGCTCAGGGCTGATGGTTTTGAACAACCAGGCGGTGGATTTATCGGCTTTCTCTTCAAGGGCTTTGAATTCAGCTATTTCCTCGTTATACCTGGATAGGAACTGCTTCCACAGAGTGCGCTCGAGGTCTTTGAGGTCAGAGAGAGCTGTAGCGTCCTTGTTGACAGTATTCGGATGTGGATAGATTGGCTTCTCTGGCATGTCCGTAGGGTTGGATGGGTTGATTATTTCCCATAGCTGGCGGCCAGCCTTGACTTCGGCTATTGGAATCCATAGATGCCAGTCCTTCTTGGACTTCAGAAACACCGCTTCGCGCGTAACGGTGGTTTCGGGGGTTTGAAAGGCCATAATTGTCGACGGCTTCAAAAGGCTGACTGCTGTAGTACTGGCAGCGGCGTCAGAATTGCTCAATCCGTAGATGATGGTCAAGATAGAGCCGGTGCGGTTATTCCGGGCTCATAACTATTGGATTGTGGGCAAATGGTCTTGTATTGAAAGTGTCATGATCTCTGGAGAGTCCAGAGAGAAGCAAAGGGCGGCCATAAGGGCCTTATATAGGTAGAAATGACTGATGCCTGCCCCACAACGAGGACTTGTGTGGTTCAATGGGTAGAGGTCATATTGACCCATACTTCGTACGGTTTGCGGCTTTACTTTTCTCCTTTTGACTTGGCAATCTTGACGGAGTAGCCTTGAAGGTCCAATACACCCCCTTAGGGCTGCACCCTGGGTCCCCGCCTAGTCTCCAAAGTGCTTCTTCAATGTGACTGTTGATATAAGGTATTCTGAGTAAGGTGGAAGAAGGGCTAAGGTATTTGCCTTTAGGTATCAGCCTAACGTGACGGTAGTATAGAGCGCCGGCTTAAGGGATCTGAGGTCGATAGTAACGACCCTCCGCTATAGAATCATACTACAAATAACTCATGGAGGATTGTGATGTTGATTGAGCTAAGTTAACCTCCGTCAGGTGTAACGGTAGAATGTTACCTATCTAACTAGTGTACATTGTTACGGAGTAACTAGGGCTCCGCCAGTGGACTGTGTGCCACTAGTCCTCTTACTATTATGGGACAATCGATTCGACCTTATATCGACGTAAAAACGTCCGGACGTAGGCTCTACCCCCCCAAAGTACGGCCTGCCTAATCGAATGGCGTTGTCGGCTGAGTCGTACGATGCCGGATACGGCGTGCACCCCCTATCGGCGTTTTTACCCTAGGGTTACCAGGGTTAGGGTTATACGGGGCCCGTGCTCCAAATCGCATCGCCTCGACTCAATGCGATCAAAGCCGCTGATTAGTGTCAGATAGGGCACCTGATTCCTAGGTTCAGAAATGATATAGCATGTGAAGGTCAACCCTCGCAGACTCACTACAACCAGGTGACGTACAGCTGGAACACCTGCCATGGCAGTGCCAGGTGGGAAGCCAATCATAACCCTTGTAGGAGCCCCGCCAAGCGTGGATGACTTAGTCGCGCTGTCAGAGAACAGAATGCCATAGGCACCAGTGGGTGTCAGGACACTGAACGCAGACACCGGTGGGCGCCGGAGGGGTGTTTCGGACAAAAGACTCCCGAGTCATGATTACAATCTATGTGAAGCTTTGGGATGACGAGAGTCAAGATCCTTGGCATCGCCGACCCTGCTGTTATGCCGGGTCCAAGCGGCGGCCTAGCTATCTATATAAGGACCATCTTGAAGTAGGATAGGGAAGGAGCAGAGATCAATGCATCACCGTGGGCACCCCTACCTGAGACCGCCAGTGACCACCCGGTGCTACGTAGGAGGGACGCCCGTTACTCCCCATCACTCTGTACTATTGCCTTCGGCCTAGCCGTACCCTGACACGTTGATCTCTCCACCCGTTTCCGGGCGTACGGACCGTTGGGGAGAAAATGGCGATGCGAAGAGCCCTGATGCGAAGCCAGACCACAGCCGCAGCCACGCTGGGTGACACCGGAGGAGCTACATCGAGTAGTGCAACGACGACGACAGCGACGCAGACGAACAATGGCACTGTCGACGCTACGACGACCACAGCGACGATGAGGCAACTGAGCCGGCCCCAACTAGAGGAGCTCGAGCTAGAAGAGCTTGACCGTCTAGTAGAAGAAGAAGTAGTGAGGAAGAAGAAACGAGAAAGGATTGAAGAATTGGAAGCTTTAAGAAGGGGAGAGCCGCATAATAGTACCGCCGGTGGGACCCAGGTTGAACCTATCGGACCAAGCCCAAAGCGACCTCGGCTTGATCTAGGAGGGAGAGGCCACTTGCCGACACTCAAGTACCGGGGCACCAACTGGTCGGAACTTACCTCGTTCATGTTAAACCTAAAGGGGAGATTCATGATGTACGCGGAGGACTTCGACACTGACGCGGCGCGTGAACTGCACACCACCGGATGCCTTGATGGGGCGGTGCAACGACGGTGGACCAGCCACGTTGCTACTATTTACAAAAACGACTTGGGGAACGTCCGGTGGGACGCTATGGAGAAGTGGCTGGAGAGGAGTGTGGCTAGCGACGATACGCGAGTGATCAGCGTGATGCAGAGACTCGATAGTATCACCCAGCGCCCCAACCAGAGCTACCAGCAGTTCATCGACGTATACGATGCTATAGAGACAGAGTGCCCTGATCAACTACCGGAACGTATACGGGTCGTCAACGTACTCAACCGCTTACGACCGGAGTTGAAGCGACAAGTCATGACCCGAGGACTTCCCTCGACTCGGTATGAGCTTGACGACGTAGCTAAGCAAGCCGAGGCGATTGAAATAAGCAGCAGACCACCGGTGTACCAACAGCCTGGCCCGAGGACCAACGCAACATCGTCCTCGACCCCAGCACCAGCAAGGGAAGAAACATCAGACGGGAATGCAGGCCAACAGGCGCCCAGGAGGGATGTGGCTTACGGCCAGTGCTACTCGTGCGGACAGACGGGACATTACTCTCGACAATGCCCTAACTGCAGGACCTGCGGTAGAACCAAACATGACGGACCTTGTCCTGAGGACCGGAACCCAAACACAGCGCCGCTGGGGGTCCGCCACACCGAGCCTCAATAGGGGTACGAGCAGCCGCTCCGTCTGGAAACCACCATCCGTCTCCGGGTTGGCGGCTGCTGGCGCATTGGAAAAGCCTTGATTGACACCGGAGCCGACGAGAATGTCGTGGACTCAAGAGTGCTTGGCATCGAGCCGGGTACGTTACAAGACTCCGGTAAGACGCTGCGGGGCATGTGGGGAAGCAAAGGTCCCAACTATGGCAAGAGGGTATTACATACAAAGATGACGGACGGCTTCGGGGTGACGAAGACGAAGGCTCACGAATTCCGAGTCTCAGATGCAGAAGACTGGGTTGCAATCCTTGGGCTCCCCTGGTGCCGTGCCGTTGAGCCTATATTTCGATGGTCCTCGTTAGGATGGACGTACCCTCTCGACGTGGACAGTCTGCAACTGGTGACCAGCAAGAAGGATATACGGAATGCGTACCACGAGGCAAAGTACAGTATGATAGCAGTGCCCGCGGTAGCAAGGGTCGAAGCTAGCAAGGACAGAGGAGCCGGAGCAGAGCCGCAGACCAAGTGTGCCACCGTGCCGTCGGAATACGCAGAATTCCTCCATCTATTCGACGCGCAGTTAGCAGGGAAATTGCCAGATGGAAGGTTTCGGTCACACAAGATCGAGCTAGAGCCAGGTGCCGAGCCGCCGCACGGGCCCATCTATCCACTAGCGGAGAAAGAGCTCGAGGAACTACGAGAATATTTGAAAATGGCCTTGAGCAAGAAATGGATTCGGCCCTCGCAGAGCCCAGCTGGGGCGCCGATCCTATTCGTACCGAAGAAAGGAGGAAAGTTGAGGCTATGTGTGGACTACAGAGGCCTTAACAAGATCACTGTGAAGAACAGAGCGCCACTACCACTGATCGGTGAGATCTTGGATAGGCTAGCTTCCGCGAAGTGGTATACGAAGCTGGATCTGAAGGATGCATACCACCGGGTCCGGATCAGCGAAGGAGACGAATGGAAGACGGCGTTTCGGACGAGATACGGTCATTTTGAGTATCTGGTCATGCCGTTCGGACTAGCTAATGCGCCGGCGACCTTCCAGAGCTACATCAACGACGCACTAGCTGGACTTGTGGACGTGATCTGTATCGTCTACTTGGACGACATCCTTATATTCTCTAAGGACAGGGAGTCACACCCAGAGCATGTCCGGGAGGTCCTCCGCCGGTTGGACGCCGCTGGCCTGTACGCTAATCAAGACAAATGCGTCTTCCACACGCAAGAAGTCGAGTTCCTAGGGTTCGTGGTGTCACCGGAGGGGATCCGCATGGAAACCGACAGGGTGGATGCTATCGCGCAATGGCCAGCCCCGGCTAGTATCCATGATATACAGGTTTTCCTCGGATTCACTGGGTTCTATCGCCGGTTTATCAAGAACTACTCGAAGATAGTAGCACCCCTGACAGACCTACTCAAGGGAGGATCATCTGGAGCGCTGCAGCTCGATAATGTAGCACACGAGGCGTTCTACAAGCTACGCCTGGCCTTCACACGAGCACCTATCTTGAAGCATTTCGAGCCTGGACTACCTATACGTGTAGAGACTGACGCATCAGACTTCGCAATTGGCGCAGTACTTAGCCAGCTGCACGGAGACAGGTGGCACCCAGTGGCTTTTATGTCCAAGAAATTGAAAGGCGCTGAGCTACGCTACGGGACACCCGATGCGGAGCTGCTCGCGATTATTGAGGCAACACAACGATGGCGGCACTATCTGCTGTACAGTCAACAGACGATTGAGATTCTCACAGATCACTTGAACCACCGCTACTTAGCCAGTAAGCCGCAGCTCAGCGCTAGACAAGGTAGATGGCTACAGGACCTTGCGAACTATGACTTCGAGATCATATATCGACCAGGCACGAAGAATCCTGCCGATGGGTTGTCAAGACGGCCTGACCACCGCGCGACAGCGGGTGAGAAACAGGAGGCGCAAGTAGCGTTCTTGCCAGACTTCCTACAACGATTTAGGAGTATCAGAGTGCGAGTAATGGAGACACAGCGCGCAAGCGGTGCTACAGCTGGCGTCCCTATGCCGGAAGAGTTGGCTCCGACATTACTTGAAGATGTCAGGAAAGCCCAGGCAGAAGACGAATTCGTCAGTAGCGGAGCGTGGAAGTCGCTCAGCCGCGTACCGGGTGCGTGGTACCAGGAGGACGGGCTGCTTTGCTATAAGGGCCGCGTCTTCGTACCAGATAACCATCCGATCCAGCGGGAGATACTGATGGCCTTCCATAACGAGCAGACTAGTGGCCACCTGGGGGTCACTAAGACAGTCAAGAGAATCAGTAGGTCGTACTTTTGGAAATCGCTGACAAGAGATGCGAAGGACTTTGTTAGGGGGTGTGCAGTCTGCCAGCGAATAAAGGCGCGACACCATCTGCCCTACGGGCAGCTAGCTAGTCTGCCGGTACCAAACCGACCATGGGAGCAGATCTCTCTCGACTTTATTACAGGGCTTCCATCTTCGCAGGACACCAATGGGAAGATGAAGGACAGCCTCTTGGTAATAGTGGACCGCTTCACGAAATACGCACTATATATACCGACGAAGAAGAGCCTTACCGCTGATGGACTCGCTATGCTGCTGGTGCACTACGTCTTCACTGTGTTCGGGATCCCAGTGACTATGGTATCCGATAGGGGTTCCCTGTTCACAAGCAAGTTCTGGGCAACGGTGTGCCACCTACTGGCTATCAAGAGGAAGCTGAGTACCGCATACCACCCGCAGACCGACGGGCAGACAGAGCGACAGAATCAGAACGTGGAAAACTTCCTGAGGGCGTTCTGTAATTTTGATCAAGATGACTGGGCATCGCTACTACCGATGGCACAGTTCGTGTACAACGTGGCGTGGCATTCGGCCATCAACATGGCACCAGCAGAGGCGCTGTTTGGCTATATGCCAAGGGGGCCACATGATATCGAAAAGGACGGTACTGGGCCGATCCGAGCTATTGCAGCGGATGAAAGGGTCCAAGAGCTCCAGAGCCATAGGGATACCATTGCACAACTCCTTGAGAGGACGAACAAGGACTATGAGAAGTGGTATAACAGGCGACGAGAGACCATGTCCCTCACCGTAGGGGACCTGGTGATGCTATCGACGAAGAACGTGAGGCAGCGCAGACCGTGTAAGAAGCTGTCGGACAAGTTCCTAGGTCCATTCAAGGTGCACCGGGTGATCAACGGTGGGAGAGCCTATGAGCTGGATCTACCACAGAGTTACCGCATCCATAACGTCTTCTCCCCGTCACAGCTCGAGCCCTACAAAGGAAAACCGGTTGAGCACCAGGTGATACCAGTGGAAAGCGACGACACCTTAGAATACGAGGTCGATCACATTGTAGCACACAAGGGACCGCTGAAGAGCAGGCGATACTTAGTCCGGTGGAAGGGCTACGACGAGTCAGAAGATACGTGGGAGCCGCAACGACACTTGTCACGAGAGCTACGAAAAGAATACGAAGACTCGGTGGCACGACGTATCACCGGGTGACAACTCGGACTGCAATAGTTGTATCAAGGGCACGCCGGCCAAACAAGTCCTCATTGACCGTAAGAGGAACTATTGCCCTCTATGGGGCTATGAGAGCACAGAAACAACACCACCTGCCACCTAGGAGTAGAACAGGTTAGCACCAGTGCCTCAGGAGCGGCACTCAGGGAGGGGGCATGAACGGAACAAAGATCACAGGTAAGTCACCTATTATCACATCTACATAACTACGAGGGCAACGGTACACCGTTGGGAAGCCGGTAACAAGCAGGGTCTCTATGGCAGAAGATGGCGGGAAGCACTGTGGTTAGGCCACAAGTGTATACGTTGTCGTGCGCGACTGTCAGGCAAAGGTTTTCGAGCAATGGCTGGACCGATGCTGTGACGTGTGAGAGCGGGCGACAGCGCGAAGCACTGTGGTTAGGCCACAGGTGTATACGTTGTCGTGAGCGATTGTCAGGCAAAGGTTTTCGAGCAATGGCTGGACCGATGCTGTGACGTGTGAGAGCGAGCGACAGCGCGAAGCACTGTGGTTGGGCCACCAGTGTATACGCTGTTGCGCGTGTGTGTCGAACATTGGCTTGCGAGCGTTTTACTGGGCCAATGTTCCGACGATTGGGAGCGTAGGGCCACCGGTGCTGTTCCGGTAGGCACCTATAGCTTCGGAAGGCGGGTGACAGCGCGGAGCACTGTGGTTAGGCCACAAGTGTATACGTTGTCGTGAGCGATTGTCAGGCAAAGGTTTTCGAGCAATGGCTGGACCGATGTCATGACGTGTGTGTGCGGGTGACAGCGCGGAGCACTGTGGTTAGGCCACAAGTGTATACGCTGTTGCGCGTGAAGAGTTACGGGGTATACACCGGAGGGCACCGGCGCGGCATCGGAGGATGTGGGAATAGGAAGGGCCGGTGTTCTACGGGATGAGCGTTGAGGCCCTGAGGGCAGGGCCTTGTCAGGGGGGGTCGTCGTGTCAGAGAACAGAATGCCATAGGCACCAGTGGGTGTCAGGACACTGAACGCAGGACACCGGCGGGCCGCCGGAGGGGTGTTTCGGACAAAAGACTCCCGAATCATGATTACAATCTATGTGAAGCTTTGGGATGACGAGAGTCAAGATCCTTGGCATCGCCGACCCTGCTGTTATGCCGGGTCCAAGCGGCGGCCTAGCTATCTATATAAGGACCATCTCGAAGTAGGATAGGGAAGGAGTTGTCAGAGCCACAAGTGTCATCCGAGGCGGGCCGGCTTCCACCAGGTAGGAAGCCGTTTGTGGCGGCTAGAGAGCCGCTTGTGGCGAATGAGAGCCGTTGAAGCCGTTTGCAGCGGATAGGGAATCGCTTGGTTGCAGATAAGGAGCCGCTGTCCAAGATATTGGCCGAAGTCGGAGGAACACAGACATACGGAAGCAAACATCCAGAATCCAAGAGAGAAACTCGGCTGGCTATAAGTAAGGAGTCGAGACGGAGGAAGATAGAGAGGGCAGAGATCAATGCATCACCGTGGGCACCCCTACCTGAGACCGCCAGTGACCACCCGGTGCTACGTAGGAGGGACGCCCGTTACTCCCCATCACTCTGTACTATTGCCTTCGGCCTAGCCGTACCCTGACACCCCTGAGGACGAATTTAAGTGCCACATTACCACGCTTATCGGTAGTTCAGGCAGGGGTTGTAGCACAGACTTAGGGAGGGACAGGAGGTTTAGTAGTCGTTTGGCTACAAGTTTACCTGTATAACCGCCCGATGCGGCTTAAGGGCCCGCTATATCATCTATAGCCCCTTAAGGGAGTACTTGTAGAGGTACCGAGGGTTAACACCTACGGCGTATTTAATATTATTTATTATTTATCTGTAGATTCGACTAAGTAGTGCTCTTCCGGGCCGCTGAGGGGATTTAACACGACACCCTACAGTCTTTTCTCAGTCGGGATTCAGCATTCCGTGAGATATTGACGTGGGGTTAGGGTTTTTGGGTGGTCGTTTTCGTTTTTTCTGGTTTCAGACGAATTATGTAAGCGTGTTCTTGAAGGGTACTTAAGACCTTATGTACGTAGTCACTCTCTTGAGAAAAGATAGAAAAAAAGCGGCCTTTTCCACAGTAATCTGAACCAATTTCTCTTTACTTGGACAGGCATTCAATGTCTGACGTACCTGTTGAGGTACTTTCGTTGCCCCTATAGATCTGATTGTGCCTGTTGAGGTTCCTTTTCTTCCCTAGCCTGCTGAGGCTCCAGTTGTTAGTACCTGTTGAGGTACTTGTCGTTCCGATCAGGCAAAGAGCTCTTGATCTTATTATTTCTTTCCACCTTCCGGATAGTAAGGTCTTGTTGAGGATCTTGTTGTCCGTTGCCATCATCATCACACCTTGAACCTGCGGGTGGTTTCACTGCCCGTCGTCAATATACCTAGCGAATAACTCCCGGCGGTAGCAAAAGCCAAATACTTACACACACTGGTTTCACAGTAGGCCCTCTATTGTAGTGGGGCCAGGCCGGACGTTAGGAAAGTAGGTGACGGGGGCTAGGGAGGACTCCCCTATCTCCCTTACTTCTTAAGGGATACGGTAGTAATAGACGACTTTTAATAACTCGTTATTTTTTTTCATAATCTTATTCTAATAAACTTAACTTTTATTTTCGATTCTAGCTAGCTAGCCCTTTAACTATACGGTTTATTCCTACGTGCACTTAGATACTACTTTCGAAATCCTACCATCCCCCACCACCCCACCGGTAACACCACCCCACTGGTAACCAAATTAGCAGCACCTACACTATAATTACTTCAACTTCAATTATACGGATCTCAATAGAAATTGAAGCTATTTACAAGCAGATTGCACGAATAAATAGCGAATTGAATAGAGTTTTCAATTTGGCATTTTTAGTAAGGTTATACGATACTCCACATCGGTACTACGGAGTTCCGGCAGCCGTAAAATTCTGATTCTACTACTTTTGAGGCCACGATGCCCCTTTGACTATTATTCTATAAGTACTACGCTTCAGTACACCAAAATGCCGCGCCGTAGCTGGACAGAGGACCAGATAGCTGAGGCTATTCTAGATGTTACCGATAATGGCCTGTCGCAGTACAAATCCGCCCAGAAGCATGGAGTGCCGCAGCAAACCCTTTCCGACAGAAGTCAGTAAATTGGATAGAATGACGGATGCGGCGCCAGTTGATAAAGTCAACTTTATCCGGTGTTATAGTACTGCACGCAAGGCTATAACCGATAAGGTCAGTAAATCTGGCTGGAGAACTACTGGAAATTGGCCAATTTCAAGGGCCAAGGCACTACGGCATCCAGAAATCCAGGTAGATGTTGGTAAAAGGGGCACTCCACCGCCGCCAGAAGCCCCTGGACTTGACAGTGATTCTACACCCTGTACGAGCCGTCAAATCCGCAACTTTGCGAACAAGTCAAGCCCACATAGCCGCTATAGGCTACGGAAGGTTGCCAAGGGGGTTGAAACCTTAGAGGCAGAGTTGGTAGCCGAACGCACTAAGGCTACGGCATTACAGGAGGAACTAGACCGCTTGAAAAGGGGTAAAAAGCGCAAGTCACTGCCAAATCCGAATCGCCGTTTTATAACAGTATCAGAAGAACTAGCTGCAGGGGAGCCTATACCCCCTAATAACCGTCAAGAACCAGCCAATAATGGGAAAGTTGTGGAAGTTGAGGATGAAGGGGTTGATTCATCAGAATCAGAGGCTACGGCCGATGATTTGCCGGCCGCTGTAGTCACACGAAGTGGTCGTACAGTCAAGAGGTGGCGATATTCTTAAACTCCATAACAATAGCTACATAATGGTATAACTACGGTATAAATAGCTTCAATATGTACGGAATTATGTGTAAGTAAAAATGTAGTGTTTTTGCAGTATTGTGCTCAATTAACGTTACCGGTGGGGTGGTGGGGGATGGTACGCGCCTATGGCATTGCATTGCCAGATGTCGATGAGATAGCCGGTGATGGGATCGCAGGTGGAGATTTCGACGAATTGGAGGTTGAGGTATAGGGGTACCCCGGCGGTGCCCTCAGTCACGTCCTCGCGGGTCAACACGCCGGCTACATAGTATGGACCGATCGTGACCTCGGACGCGAGGGAGCAAGTCGCGTTGCCACTAAAGATGGTGTCGAGGGGCGTGTCGCTGGTGTAGCCTAGAGCGCTTTCGTCGTGCGAGACGGCCATCCATCTGGCGAGGGCGTCGACGTCGCGCTTGTTTTTCATGGATTCTGATGTGATTGTTAGCATACATTTGTGCGAGGAGAAACACAAAATAGTATGGCTTACTGTCAGTAAGAGCTCGCTTCTGACGAAGATCCTGCGCCTTGGCAGCTCGATGGGCAACTGCACGCTCCTTCAGGGCCAGAGAAGACGGGGTGTTCGCGCACTGGGCCAAGGACTGGCGACCCTTGATTTGAGCAGCCTTGTGCTCAGCGATCTCCCGCTTGATTTTCTCTTCGCCAGGGTGTGCGAGAGCGGCTCCGAACAGGGAGTAAGCCGCCAAGAGGGCAGTGAAGTGGTGGAAGATGAACATGCTGCCCTGGGGGCTTGGATATCTGTAGAGATTGCAGAAAGAACAGACGAACTTGGTGGCTTCGTGATGGGAGTAGCACCAGAACATCTCGGACAACTGGCTCTTATACTTTCAGTATCCTCATGGAGGACCGAACGTGGAGCTTAGAGTCCAGACTGCACCTCGCGAGTTGGTCAGGTGGTCCATAGACATCACCGCCAAGATCGGCCATACGCAACACGAATGCCAAACTGTAGCGGCATCGCGAGCGGTTAGGAAGATGAACAGCAACCATCGTATCTTGGAATTTCTCCGTAGTTTATATCATAGTTGTTCCCACGAGCTACTGCTGTAGCGTGACATTAGTCAGGGTCGCAACAGGGTAGATGAGAAGGGGTAAGCCAAGTATCGTCCAATGGCAGCAAACGGATCACTAACGCATGACAATGGTGCCCCTAATGGCGCTAAAGACTTCGAGGAAGGTAAGATGTTTAATCATCAACCAGGGAAGTGTTTGACGCGACAAGGGACCAGAGACGTCAGGATGTAGGCGAGCGTACGCGGCTCCTATTTTCGATGAAGACGTAGATCGACGCCAAATTCGGTCAAAACTGAATAATGCCATTTGAGAAGCTCACAGTCGTTTGCCCGATCACCAGTACAGGCCTAGGCAGACCGAAGTCACGATAAAAACATCCTTTTGGGGCTTTATGTTTCATGTGGATCAACTGAGAACAAGTATCTGGCATACAAATTCTCCAGCATAGGGAATCTGGAGGATAGAGGCGGACAGGACGCCAATCATACTCCGGGTCGATCGTCTCGGCAGTTGGGACGATGGTTGTTTGGTGGGCTACTGTACCTACAGGGTGCATGCATGTTTCTGAATCGGTCAAGCAACGGACTAATTGACAAATCGTCAAAGGTACATGTGGAAAGAAGGCGGGAATGCGGCAATGGCTGTGGCACTCCATTGAAGATCCCTCGGAAGCGGGCAACCATGATCGAGATGTAAATGCAAGCGTGATTCAAGCGACGTAGTCATCAGCATTGTGGAGAAGCTTCAGGGTAAGGGTGGAGAAACACGACCGTTCGCCTTCCGTCCAAGAACATGACATCCCGATCCAGGGAGAACATCCGTCCGAACGCCATCCAGAGTTCGACCTATTTTCCACGATCCAGTACCTCAATGAAAATGATACCTCACTGCCCTTATGCCAGTTTCCCAATAACATAGGGATGACCTGCACTGAGGCCTCCGTCGACCGCCCAAGCCTGGCCATTGACATAACTTGCCTCATCACTCGCGAGGAACAATGCGACACGTGCAATCTCGTCGGCGACACCATATCGCTTCAGGGGATTCAGCTGCCCAATTTTCTTCTCCGTTCCCCGTGCTCGCGCTGCTTCGAAAGTCGGTGCCGTCATGCCCGTCTCGATGATGCCGGGACATATTGCGTTGACGCGAACGTTGGTTCCAGCAAGCTGGTATGCGCAAGTCTGCGCGAGCGACACGACGCCTGCCTTGGCTGCGGAATAGGGTGTTGATCCGGCGTTCGACCTGATCCCGGCAACTGAAGCGGTGCCGATGATGCTCCCAGACGAGACCTTTTTGTCGCTTGATGTCTTCATCATGGCCGGGGCTGCATGTTTCGCCGCGAGGAAGACACTGTGATCATTCAGCTTATGCATCTTCAACTTTCACATATAACCAACTGACCTTGCGACATTTGTTTCCATTACTTTCATGAAATCATCCTTCGACACATCCTTGAAATGTGCATGCGGGCCAACAATGCCAGCATTCGCAAAGAACACATCGAGTCTTCCGTATTTGCTTATCGCGTCTTCCACGACCTCTTGCACCGCCTTCTCCTCTGCGGCATCGAAACGGCGAACGTGGATATGGACATTGGGATATATAGAGTTGATCTCGCGCTTGTGTTTACCCAGGTTACTCTCGTCGTAGTCGCAGATGTAGATGGCTTTGGCGCCATTCGCGGCGAATTGGTGCGCGCTCGCTCGACCAATTCCGAGTATCGAATTGGCGCCTGATGCAAATGAGATCAACATACGCTCAGTATCCAGACAATCCGGGTTTAGCTGATTCTCGTACCAGTGATAATTACCACTTTGCTATCCAATCGCAATTCGTTTGCAGAACCCGCGACCGTTTTCACAACCGGCATGCCCTCGAAAGTGGCACCCGATTGCAGCTGCTTCCCTAGCGCTTCAACTCTTTCCTTGGGAGTCGACATCTTGGAACACAAGACCAAAGGTCATTGGTGAGGGCTTTATTGTTGTTGACAGAGCAATTCATCCTCTGTAATGCCAGGAAGCTGACCTTGGAATGGAGATCATATGTTTCCCCGCGCTTCCCCAGGTTGTCTCCAAGTGGAATCTGCAAGCTACTGTGGGGAACACTACCAACAGCCGAGGTGTGACGGCATTTATGGACCGAGCGTATCTGTCGCAATTGTTAGTGTATTCACCTCTCACAACTTTACGCTCAGTTGACTGCAATGAAGCCTGGTCATAACAATCGGCTGCTTCCAATGCTACGAAGTTTCCATAGTCCATTATCATGCCAACACAGGTCAATTGCCTGCTCAAAATATTTAGCATCGTCTTCATTTGGACCCGACGAGCTCTGAAGTGCGGAGCAGTATCGAACCGACGAGCACTGCTGCGAACTCGATGAGACAAGATGCAAAATCACAACTCGAGTGATGGAGTGGTAAACACCGAGCTGCCATGAGACTACCACAGCTCCTTGTGATGACTGAGGCCGATTCTGTTCAGATCTTCCTGGCTTGAAACTGCTTGCCAAACAAGTCCAACTCATTCTAGAAGCTCACAACAAGTTCTTCCTTACAGCCCTCCTCTCAACCACTTGGCACACCCGGCCTTTCAAATGAGCCAGTCACATTAACAGCCAGTTTCATCGTTCAACCATCATGTGCTCGAATCAACCCATATCATCAAATTTTCCACCCTAATTAACTCGTCTCCCTATGTGAACCCCCGATGTAACCCGTCCCTCTTTCGCAACAGAAATCCCAAAACTCTCTCTCCGGACCCTACCAAGCCTCCAAAATGCAATCCCTGTTTCCTTTAAATGTCGTCGCATAAGCTGTAAGGTGATTCCGCCAATCGTGGTACTTGAACGTTCCCCGCAATCTAGGCCGTACTCGGTAGACGGACAAGGAGGCTCCAGCAAACCGAGGCGTTTCGATGGAGGGAAAATTATCTTTGACTTTGAGATGTTTCACTCTACGTGCAGATACGACTTTGCTTGCCGTGAGTCGTGAAATGAGTTGAGCGGCGATGCAACCATGAGGTGGACGGTCGTCCAACAATGACACCTCGAAGTCATGGATCTCGAAAGGGACGTTTAAAAGGATCAGTGCCGCTGCCGGATATATCACAATAGAGATAACGAACATCATTCCTTCATCGCTAACTCCTCATCAAAAACTCCCCACTGGTACCCTTGTTCCTCATCTCCAACCTAGCGACCCAGCCCACCATGAAGTTCTCCCTCCTCGCAACGGCCGCCTCCCTCGCCGGCCTGGGCTTAGCAACCCCAACACCTACCATCGAGAAGCGCGCGAGCACCTACTGCGGCCAATGGGACTCGGCCACAACAGGTGCCTACATCGTCTACAACAACCTATGGGGCGAGGCGGCCGCGACGTCTGGCAGTCAATGCACAACGTTGACGGGCCTGTCGGGAAGCAGCCTGGTCTGGAGCACGTCATGGACATGGGCCGGCGGACCGTACAACGTCAAGTCGTACGCTAATGTCGTAACGTCTATTGCGTCCAAGCAGCTATCGGCTATATCCAAACTACCCTCGACTTGGAAGTGGAGGTGAGTAAACAACCTACCAACAGGCCAGCCTGTCTGCCTGCTGGTCCTCCCTTCAGTTTGACACATGGCTAACTTGACGCTCAGCTACACAGGTACTTCTATAATCGCCAACGTAGCCTACGACCTCTTCACTTCATCTAGCGCTAGCGGCAATGCCGAATACGAGATCATGATCTGGCTTGCGGCCCTGGGCGGTGCAGGCCCCATCTCGTCCAGCGGCAGCGCCATCGCGACCGTCACCATCGAAGGCGTGAGCTGGAGCCTTTACAAGGGCGTTAACGGTCAGATGACGGTGTTTTCCTTCGTTGCGTCGAGCCAGCAGACTAGCTTCAGCGGCGACATCAACAGCTTCGTCAAGTACCTCACTGGCAACCAGGGTATGCCCACAAGCCAGTACCTACTGAGTGCCGGAGCGGGAACCGAGCCGTTCACTGGGTCGAATGCAGTGTTGAAGACTAGCGCGTACTCTTTTTCACTCAGTTAGATGACGAGCGCTTCCATATACCAGCCAGTGTTTCCGGTTGGCTTGCGAGTGGGGATCAGATTTTGGATCTTCTTGTACATATTAAGACAACATTCAGACAACCTGTGGATATTATCAATGTCCGGTTGCAGGTGTCGATGGTGACTTCAACGCCAGTAGTCCGAAGATAGATAGCGCGTCGTGCTATCCGTCCGCACCAGCTCGAGCTTCCCCGTCCAATGATCAGCCGTTCCCCTCGTCCTAAGACGATACGCCTTGATCGCGGCACCGACGTCTTTCAGTTGACCCAGCGAAGTTGCTATGCTCTTCGCATCGGGCGGTTGTTTCGGATAGATCATGGAGTCCCATGCCGCGTAGAAGATGTAGGAGCCGCAAGGGACTCCGGCGGCGACGTGATTTGGTGACGCAGGTCCTACGTTGGTGTGCAATCCCGGGTTTCGCAGGTTATTCATGTACTCGTTCACAGCAGCATGAGGACCAGGGATGCCATTCCCGATCCACACTGGAAGTGAGAAGACGTTGCGGTTCCATGAGTCCCTTGAGTCGACGCGATGGGTGATATAATCACCGTCGACGTCCGCATGGCAAAACGTGGGAAGGTTAGGACTGGGAGGTGACACGATCTCATTGTCTCTCGATCGAGGATATGGCGAAGCAGCAACGGGTGCACGGCTCCGTGAAGTTATTCCCCACGAGTAATTATCGAGGAGACCGGATGAGCTGTCTCCAAAATTGTCGCTGGCCAGATCCAGGAGCTGATCTACATTGTTGTTAGCACACCCCGACATGCTCGGCGACTCGGCGGAGTGATCGGGTTCCAACTCGAGGCGAATGTGACGAAGGCCAGTTAGAACTGTTGGACCGCCACGGCGGAACATGCTACGCGTTTCGTCAATAGCCTGTTGTTGCGCCGACGCCAGGTCCAAGAATCGGATAATCTCATCAATTAGGGGGCCAACTGAACGGGCTGGGATGCCTGTCAGTGTGATGGAGGAAATCCGAGGATTCATGTTCGGGATAAATGTCAATGGATACGCCATCGCCATCCGTTCACGAAACAAAGTTTCAGCAAGCAACGCTGCCGTTCTGGCAGTGAACGTGTCTGCTTTGAGACACGGCACATTAGTAATAAGGGAATGGTGGATTCGGAGTGAGCGCAGATTCGATGACATGACAGGGCGGAAGAGGTGCGAGGAACCGAGCAAGCCGAAAACCTGTATTGATCTCGGGAGGACGCCACGCGCGCATACGCATGCAGGTAGGAAGCGTGGCGAGTCGCACTCGAAATGTTCCAATCGACCGGACGAGGCACGGAGCAGCCTCTCAACGCCCGTTGATGTGAAGCTGTTTCCATTCAGGTAGATGTGCGTAATACCACTCTGGCTCGCTCGTACATTTTGATGAAGTTCTCCTGATGTAGTGACGGATTGGGCGATCGCGTCGCGCAGGAGCAACCGCTTGATTTCGTCCGCGTGGTCCTGTTTTCGGCTTTCGAGACCATCTAACCGTGCAACTTGCCATTCTTGAAGGGCTTGTCGATCTGCCCGCCTTGAGTATGACGGAGCATCCGACATGAAGCTATCGGGATGGCCGAAGGTGGCACTGAACTGGGATTCCTCGACGAAAACAAAGGGGCCATGGTTTGTGGTACCGACATCTCGTGGACGGACCAATTTCCCTTCGGTTTGGAAATGTGAGTCGGAATGATAGGATATCGAAGAGAAACATGTCGAAAGTAGGGTGTCGATACTTGCATCTGTCAACTTATTGTGGGAGATATCAAGAGTCCACAGGCGTCGCTGAAAGGTGCGGAACAATAATGATGCCGTCGCATCATCCATTTCGCGACCTTGTACCTTCAATACTCTGAGCTCGGGAAGACATCCTGGGTTCAGTGATGATTTAACAGCAGTTTTGACCGATCCAGGAGTGAAACACACATCAAGGTAGACCAAGTCCCTGAGATAGTCGGACATAAAGAGCTTCGGCGACAACTCGGTGGGACAATGGGCCAAATCGAGAAGCTGTAATGACGACTGAGACAGCCTTGGTAAATTAGCACCCGAGTTTTGTATCAGACTTCCAGGGTCAAGCTCCGGGTGGCCGTCTACGAGTAGGCATAGCAGGCCCGGAAAGATGCGCGGGAGATCCTTGAAGCTCTCCGAGATAGCCCTTTCGCTGGCTTCGGTAGAGTAAAGTCCGGATGCCAACTGAGCAAATTTCCGGAAGTCCAGTGACCGGACTAATCCTCGTGTGCTAGGTCGCACCGACTTTATGTGTTTGCTGATGAAGTAGCGATACCAAGCAAGATCTAAACCAGATGTGAGCTTGCAGTACATCCCGGGTGGGGGCAAGTGCCTGAACAGGGGCCGAGGGGTTTGCGACAACCAGTAATTGCCGATAAAGAATTCTTACCATCATTTGGATGAAGCCCTAACTCTCTGACTGTTACCAACGGGTCTAGCCATAGACGGGGCGCAAATTGGCGATAGAAATGTGTGTTCACCAGGCAGCATCGTCGCCACTGGCTCGCAGGTATGGTCGGAGCTACGAGCCCGAGCCAGTCCGGTGCATTGGTCGCCTCTTCATATGAGGGTAGAACCTCCATATTTCAAGTGATCGCACCACATCCGAAAGAAGGTAATATGAAATAGATAATGCGTGAGGGTGATGGTTAATGTGAGGGGTTTATGGTTTCAATATTCAAGGCTGATTTGGTTGACTGATTGACGTTATGCCCATTGCACTGCCACTTCGAAATGCCCCAAATACCTGCGTCTGCCGGGTTAACCACGGGCCTCAGCAACCAAATCAACCAATAAATCATGTGGCCACCCCTGGTGTGCTGACTTGATGGTTCTTTATTCAAAAAATACATTTTGGCATTTGCCTTGTACAATTCCAAAACAGCTGTCACAATCGCCAGGGCTAGAGTGCAAAGCTAACGAATCTCAAGAAATCAACCCCCTGAGCCCCTGGGCCTCTTGCAAAATGTCGAAAGCTCCATTCATCTGACGTGCACGTATGCACAAGATCGTATGACAATACTACCCCAAAGACAGAAAATTGCATTTAATGGGTTGATTTGTTTGTTGGGTCGTTGATTGCATCATCAGATCTCGTGCCTTGTTGATAGTCGATGTCGTCAGGCTAATGAACAGCACAAAATAAAGCCGTAGCAATGTTCATACTAGCCCCATATCAGCTACATTTTAGTACTTATAGTGCATTTGGTAGCATTTGCTGAGCTATCATGGATCTGACTTCGAATTAGCGCTTATACAGTTATGAAAATGTGTCATCACTACCGTGGCCGAAGTAGCGTTGGGACGTCGCAAACAACGTCATATTTTGCGTCAAGTTCAAAAGGCCATAGACGGTGCTGAGGAGCCTGAGGTGGCTCGGGGAAAACATGTTGAGCGACCCAGAGAACACCCAGAGGTTGAGGTCGACAACTTGATGAAAGTCTGTCGGATTTCATTACGGAAAGGTGGAAAGGCGTTCGAGATAGATCTCAAAGTCAGTTTGGGTGAAGACTCTCATATTCTCAAATCCAGGTTCCCCGACTTTACGGACCGGTTCGCAGCGCAAATTCAGCTGATCGAGAAATACGAATTCCTCTACGATACCGCGATCTCGGTGCTAATGATTCAATTTCACAACGATGCTAAGAAACTCAACAATGAGACGCAATTCAAAATATGGCAAAGTCTCCAGTGATTCAAAGAGAAGCGAACAGCGACTGATTGTACCAAGATGCTCTTCGATTCACTTCAACATCCGCCGGACCCAATGGACATAATCAAGGCCCAAGGGTGTTTGTTTCAATACTGGAAACCTGCGCTATACACATATGCTACATGGACAACATGGACAGTGACAGGTCTTGCAGCCGACTTAACTAGTCCTTCTAGAAATTCATTCTAGTTGGCGTTCGGGATGGGTTCTTGGTCGAGTTATGCAATAACTCGGATGACCTCAACCGAGTGTTAGACTGCTGGGCAGAATACAGATCGAAAATTGAAATGGTTGAGCTGCTCGAGATAATGCAGATGCGAATAAAGGAACCTAAAGCGAGTATAATCTAGGGCTATGATACGGAGATACAGAAAGCTGCAAAAGCTTTTCATTCGTTCGAGTATTATTAGGACTGTTATGAAATTTACCATATTGGTTTTTCTTGAGCGTAGATTGAATGATGTGATCCAAGACCATTTTAAGTTCTGGGCCTTGCTGAAATCTATAATACCGTGCAATAACTCTAGTTCGATAGTATTTCTGTTACATATATAATTCACCTCCTCGGCCACTGGAGGAAGAGATGGCTCACCGGAGCAGAGCATCACGATCGCCAGCGACGCGCTATCGCTGAGGAACCGGAGGGCCCTTCGATGCAGATACCGAAAGGGGGCAGGTATTTCGGCCTGAACCGACTGGAGGCGTCTACGCTGTGCCAGATCAGGACGGAAAAAATAGGACTAGCAGCCTTCTTATTCAAGACAGGGGCTTTTGGCGTGTACTCGCCGCTATGCCGCTGTGGCGACGCCCCTGAGACGGCAGAGCACGTAATCCTCTTTTGCGGGCTGTTGGAAGGACCGAGGGAACGATTACGGGCCGCCATCGCACCACGGCCACTATACTCTCGCAGAGACCTCGCAACGGCAACAGGAGAACCAGTAGTTAGTGGGACTACTGTAAGGTGGCTGCTAGGGACGGGTCGGACAGCTTCAAGGCCCAGATAGCATCGATCTTCTCAGGGGGGACTTTGTTGGTAGGTTGAGAACCAACGTAGTATGGTAGTGGACGTAACGCAGTCGCCAATAGGGCGAACCGACGACGCAGCGTATGTATTTAGTCCAGCCATTAGGGCACGGTTTGACATACGGGAGTACTAGTAGAGGTACCGGGGGCTTCGAGCCTACGGCGTATTTAATAATAATAATATATAATTCTATTAATTGACTGTATCAAGTATACTGTTTTTCCAACCAGATATACTCCTCCACTATAACCATTTATATATGCAATATAGGTTGGTCATCCGCACCAAGATGCTAGGCAATGTGCCGGCACTGTAAGATTAGAGTAAACGATTGGATCGGTGAATCATAGGCTTACTCTCTGTTTAAAGGGTCGCTACCCTGTCTCTTATGTTCCAGATTTAGGTACACTTAACTAGTTGACAGCACGCTACACCTGAGAGCGAGTTTGTAAGCAGGTTTCAGTTCCTATTCTCAAATCAGGACATCCACGGTTTCGTATGTGTACGTCGCAGCCTCACCATGCTGCTCCCCTAAGGCGACATATATCGTGCGTATGGTAGCTCGATACCTTTTACCTCCGGAATGGATATATAAGCCAACTTTGGAGCAACAAGCTGACTATAAACGATGGCTTCAGCTATATATCAATGATGAACATCCAATAGCCTCCTAATCGTTCAAGATTAATGTGGCTTACTATTTTAAGGGTGTTTACACGAGGATGTTTCACAAAACCAACGACTAGTCATGAGATGCTGCTAACGCAACAGGGAAAAAGCCCACAAAATCCTCATCGCAGCATTGCAAAGAGATATATGACTCAATAGCACTGAGGCCAATATTATGAGACCAGTTGCCTACTCCCATTACCATGAAAGTCCCACCGACATCTGTGGCCTGTCTTGAATGGAAATCTTTGTAGGCCATTGACCGAACGAACCTACCGAAAGGACTTGGTCATCGACCGCCAGCACTACTGAATTTCTTTCAAATCAAGAAGCTGTAACGGACTCGGATACTGGCCGAGAAGGCACTTGACAACTCGGGAAACCATTCACCGAATTACCTACATGAATTGTGTTGTGTCGTGTCGCAGGTCGTACAGCATCTATTAGTCCAACTCCTTCAATGACCACGTGCAGCATATCGGCCGAAAAACTTCCACCGGTGGTTTGACTCATATGCCGCGTTATCCACTTGAGTCTTTGTTGGCCCGATGTGGCCGAGTGTATGGTCGGAATGTATATTGAAGATAGTGACGAAGATTCTACACCGCCGACGGCTGGTGATTGTCAATATCCACCAATACCACGTGCATCCGATCGACGCAGTTGATCTGACCACTTACTGACCATGCGCGACACTGGAACTCTACGGACTTGACAGGTGTAGGTGAGAATTAAAGCATACCTCAAGTGTGACACACGTCACAAAGCAGGTATGTGGCGCATTTATTCGCCTACCGGCATGACAAGCCTTGGTTGAAGAAATGAGTTCCGACCGGGCGGTTCCAGACGGTCGGAACGCTTTACCATATCTGATAGAGTACGGCCGCATAATATTATTTCAGCATAAAAAGATTTCGAGCAGATAAACCGTGACTATTGCCAACTAAAATCCGGATGTTTATGTCATTAAGAACAGGCACGGCAATAGCTTCAACAGATTTGACAAACTTCATTGCAGCTTGTTTGTCTCTCGAGTTGACTAAGTCCGCTCCGCCCATATTGAACCCCTTTTAAGTGAATGTTCCAAACCATCGGGTCTAGCTCATGCACCCAATTTATTTGAAATGCAAATGGCCATCCATCCCACAGCCCAGCAGGGGCACCACTGCCCCACCGTGGGCAGGCTGAGGGCAGCTGCATACACACTGACAAGCACTGCCAACCGCCGGGTGAGGCCAATCCCCGTTCCTCTTCCTGGCCAACATTTCCATGTTGCAGTTCAGCCCCAAACCTGTCAAGCCTGTCAGTCACCCCGCAATCCACGAAGATCCCGAGACGTTGACGTTAGTTTTATCCAGGATAAATATGCCGAGAGCCGTGAACTTTCGTCGGGCCGTGGCGTTTTACCAAGTCTAATTTGGCAATAATGTTAGTTTAGAGGGATTCCATAGGGATGCCGTAAGCTGAAACTTCGCCAACAGCCAAATACCTTTTTTTCTTTCCAGTCCTAGTTTGGTGTGTGTGGATCGGCTGCGCTGCACAGGTTATCAGGTGTCGATGGAAGCTACATACAACGCTTGGGGCGGTAAGCCCGGGAATTTATTTCCATTCTTGTTTGCAACTGCATCATGCAAGCTCGTCCTGCAAGTCATGGACAGATAGCCCTCGGTGAACCCTGCTGTCAGACCAGCACGCAAGCATTGATGCGCTGGCGCACACCACCACTTTGACGCCTTTTCTGTCTCCTATTGCCAAGCTTGCCTGCTGATCTCGGCCCCTGATACTTTGCGGCTCTTCTTGTACTTTTGCAGCGTTAGCCGCGGCCGTTGACCACCAGCAAATCTGGCGTCTTACTTCCTGGATTGGATTGGACTGGGGGGGACTTGCGGTGTGTACCCTATCCTTGTGAAGATCACAAATAGCAGTAGCACGTGATTTGATCTCTAAGCGGCAACGTGTGATGCATCATCCGCTAATCGGGAACTGAACACGCGCATTTTCTGATGTGAATGGTGTACTTCAGGTTCTCTCCACCATTCCCCTCTCCCCCCCAAACTCCAAGTCAAGACACCCATCAGGGTATTTAGTCATTGAATTGGCGGACAGATAGGTGGAATGTACGTGAAAGATTCCAATGTTTTGTAGCAATTGTGCCATCGGGAGCGGTTCTGTATGTCGAAAGCCTGGGGCTACACCATTACTCTTTCCAGACTAGCGGATGGCAACCTGACTTGACCTAGCCTAGCCCATATTCTAGTGGGAGAGCACCGCATATCTGAGACAGGGGGGGCACTCTTTCAGTACCTTGGTTCGTGGGGGTGGCATGGTCTCGATGCAGCCCCAATTCCGTCGCGTCAAAGGCTTCTGTGGATGTGTGTGGATGTGCCATTCAAAATGATGCGCATGTCGCGTGTAGAAGAACAGCAGACGGATTCCTAGCGACAGAGATATGGAATCATTCGCAAAAGGTGCAAGTAGACGAGGAAGATGGAAAGCAAACAAGTCTTGAGGTAGATATCTAAGATTTTACCAGGTTGCTCCATGGCTGCAACTGATAATGATATGGTACAAGCTGCACATGTACCTACGCCTTCCGAGTCCCCCCAAACAAGTGAGAGGGGCTTGGAGCAAACTCGGCGGCAACCAGGTCCTGCCTCCGAGGCTAACGAGAAGTTGGTGATACAGTGAAAACACTTTGTTGAATCCGTCGATTGTCTTTTGCTCCCCAGGACCCCAAAAGATCACAGTTGTCAGCAATCATGCAAACGGGACGCCAGTGCATTTGTTGCCATCCTTCCCCACCCAAGTAATGTCAAGAACCCCCAACCTCCTGAATGTGTGAAGCGCAATGATCCTAAAAAAACAAAACATAAAGTCAAGATATGTGAAAAAGATATCATCTTTCCCTAACCAAAAAGTCGAACGAACTCCGCCTGTAACATGTTTGCCTGAGCCACCGATCCCAATGTTCTAGTTGTACCAGTAAATCCAGCTTCTGGCCTAGAAGTCAAGCCAAGCAAAATGAGAAACGAGCCGTCATGGTATTTGACACCTGCTTTATGCGTTTGTGCCGCTTTGGAAGACAACAGAAGAAGAAAACATGAAGATGCATATAAAGCGGAGGTATTGGGAGAAGGAAGCAGTTGGCGTTAACACTCATTCTACTCCTTGAGCTCCGCCGCGGCGGCCCCCTTCTTGAACTGGCTGCGATGTTTCGTCTTCCTCATCTCCTCGTCATAGAGCTCCTGTGCTTTCGGGTGAAAGTCAGTGCGCGAGATGGACCGGCCCTTCATCGTGTGCAGCTTGAGGTGTTGGCGCCAGTTGTCGCGCCGGTTGAATTTCTTGCTGCAGAAGATGCACACTTCCGATACCGAGTCTATGTCAGGGTTATGGCAGCTGTGGAGATGTTAGTACCTTCTTAGATCTTGGTTGCATGTGTAGGTTGAGGTAGAAACTTACATAGCGGTGGTTATGTGTCTCTTGAGGTGCTCTGAGCGCTTGAACGCCCGCCTTGCCGTGCAGTTCGGCAGAGTGCACTTAAATGTACCGGCCGGGATTTTCTGCACTCCAGAGGCCAGCTTGTTGTGGTAGCTTTCACGTTTAAAACTGTGAGGACGGTTGGTGAGTCGGGATTGTGCGCGGTTGAGTGCTCCCGTTCTCTGCTGTGCGTGTTCTATTGAGAGCCGCCGCCTACCGTTGCTAGCCAGGTAGGATTGGGGAACGTAATTCCTGTCCCGCATGGCCATGTTCTGTACTGGTGAGGGTTTCATGACCTGGGGGTCATATCTCTCAAAGAACATCATATGGGTGTCATCTTGGCAGTGCCAGACAGAGTTGTCGAATGTGGTGTCTGTTGTGTATGAAGGTGTGGGCAGGTGGAACGGCGGGTTGGTCATCGGGTTTGAGTATGGGTAAGAGTCCATCCCGTTCGTCTCCAGGCCTTGAGGCGTCAAAGTGGATGACAGGACGCTGTCATAGTTGTATTCCATGATGGGCAGTGTATTCCTCTTGTCAGGTATTCCTGTGAGACTGTCGCGCGCTTCTGGTTTGATATAGGCTGAAGCAAGTCCGTCAGATCTTTGGAATGCGGGGTGTATTTCATAGCCCGTGGATGACTGGCAGGTGACGTGGTCAAAGGGAAGGACTTGCTGTGGTGTTGAGCAGCGCGATGCAGAAGTCGGTGTGAAGGGTCCGTTGGTGGTATATGAAGAGGCGGTGGACGCAGTGGTGGAGAAGCTGCTTCCAATGGACGAGGAAGAACACGAGACGGGCTGGCTTCCGAAGTCGAAGTCTTCATCGAAGCCCACGTGCTTATCTTTGGGAGGATGGTCCATGGTGAAACTTGAGATTTCGAACTCGTCTGCAAGGGCTGTTTATACGGTCAGGCCGAATGATGCTAGTAGCTTTAAATGAGTGAAGGACCTTGATGAGGAGCGATGAGGAATGAGAGGTATGCTCCAATAGATATACAAAATTTCGATGGTTTCGAAATTACAGTAAACTGAAATGGCCCCTTTCCCTACCATGTACTAGGTTGCGCCAGGGTACTAAGTTGGGATTGTCTTTCTCGATATAGGTATTACGTCTGGGGGGCACTGCAAGGACTCTCTGACAGCTTCGTGGAATGTAACTCAAAAGCAAACGTGGTAGCGTGCACCCAACTGTGGAAACCGGCGGGCGCGCTATGTCCAAGGTGAGCCGAGACCCCGAGGTACTTTAGGAGTATTTGCTTGTTGATTGTTGCTCATAAAACCTACCAGGCTGGGGTCGGTAGCTTCAAGAGAACGGTGTAACTAACCATTCACACTTTCACTCAGTTGAAGTTGGGGTCCGCCTGGGTCTTCACCTTGTCATTGCTCCGCATTTATAAATGATGTTCAACTATATCTCAAATGGCCGCACTGATATAGCTAGTTGATCAGGGCCAACTGGAGATGGACAGCTTAGCCCAAAGACCTCGTTCTGAAGAGCCTTGCAATCCCAATAACGGACACTAATAGGCCACATGTTGAGTTCCTCGCATTGCGGGGTGGCCCTTTTTTATTATTAGAAAATCAGAGAACAGGATAGCAGCAGCAGTAGCAGATGAAAATGTCTGAGATGGCCGCGCTAATCTGAAGATGGACACCTTAACCCAAAGACCTGGTTCTGCAGGGCCTCGTAACACCCAACGATGCACAACTAATAGGCTACACGCAGTGCTCCTCGCATTAGTGGGGTAGCCCTTTTTATTATTAGAAAATCAGAGGCAGGAGAGAACAGGATAGCAGCAGCAGCAGATGAGAAAACGTTTCATCGTCGGATCGAGTAATAGGCCAATGAAAGTAGTCTTGTGGTTCTTCTAGATTGGGGTTGGAAAAACAGCAATCCATGCATTAATACGGTACTTACCGGTGCATACCCACCTGTCGCGATCGGCAACACAGGCATACGAGGAGGTATCGCCAATCCATCGCCACTAGGAGGAAATTTAGCAGAGGTCTTATGAAATGTGGAATGGAAATGCCATACTAGATCATAGATTGCCCCGCAGTCCGTTCCTGGTGCAACGGCCCAGTCCTTCAGACACGGGGCATCACCTTTTGGTAGGGATCCAGGAAAGCCGGGACCATCGAGTAATCGACTCCAGACATTGATGGAGGGCAGGTGGTCAAACATGGCCAACCCTTGTTGTGTGCACGGCCAACGCAACACCGTTGACGACAGACTAGTGAGAGAAACGAGTCGTGATCAGTGACGAGATCTCCAGGCCAGAACCATCATGGCTTGAGCATGAGGACTTCTGGATCTGCAGATGTTTGCTATCTTGCAGCACCGTCGCAGCCTGCTTAAGCCTCGTGATGATCTAAGAAAAGAAACAAACCCGAGGGCCATGGTGAATCCACTGTGCGCAGGTTAGTAAATTGGCCAATCATAGGTGTAAAGCCCGGGGGCACTTGTTCGAGGACACATGGAAACGGGGGGACAGCAGGATGGAGATGACTTTGGACGATAGAAAACGGTGCGCTAGGGCATTGGGACACTATTGCTATAGACGGTATTTCAATTGCATATTACCGTGCATCTCGCCACCTGTTGTCGTTTCCTAGTTGAGACTTGCATTGGTCTCGCAGTGCCCAGGTAGCTCCGCTTTGTCCACTGCTGGGGTAGACCCGCTGAAAACAATCCACTATAAATAAAGTATAGTTTGGTTGGGCCTGTAGTTCATATTAGCGCGATGGGACTGACCTTAGGCCAATGGGCTAGCATCGGAACTAGCATCTCAAATCATATGGGGTCGTGGCTTTAAGTCGACGAAGTTACCCCACCTGGGCAATCTTGTACAGCCAGTCTCCGATGATTCCCAGTCTCTTTGGACCCCCATAACCTAGCCGCTAACTGGAACTTCTAGAATTGAATCATCACGGGTATTGCGAATTTCGTAGTGTTAACTGTCAGACCTTATAACTACCAAAAATACCTCATTCTACAACGAGTGGGTCCCTCGTCTTTTGACGGTCAATTTGGTCCAACATTAACGTTGGCATCAATGCAGAGCACTGTGTAGTGTTCTTGCTCCTGAGGAGCTTCTACACCGATAGATTGTGTATGAATTAGTATCAGATCATGAACAACGCCATTCTGATAAGGATTGTCGAAACATATTGTTAACCACCACTGTACCACCCTCGGATCCAAACAAGCACCAGGGCAAGGATGGCATTGTAATTGTAGGCCTTCTCGTCATTGGGCAAAGCAAATGTCCCAGTGTATCAGTACTTTTTAAATGCGCCACACACGTAGCCTGTTCTGGGGAGAACATCGCAAGGAATCGAAATCACTAAAGACATGCGATTCAATCAATGCTGAATACTGACAGATGGGCAATCGAAATGATTTCATACTGGATGGTACAGCGTCTCCGAATTCGGGAGCCGGCTACCTTGCATCTTGCCTTTAAAGCGCCCAGTTTCTCCAGACTCAACGGCAGTAATCAAAAAACCCATCAATTCCCCTTTCCCCAAGCTGGTGCTCTTGACCTTCAGGAGTTGTCAGTCAAGCAGCCACAGATCGCATTTGTCCCCTTTCGATCATGACTTTCTACCGAAACCAACACTGTCGATTCCCGATCTGCACTGTTTCTCCCTTGCCACAGGCTTATATAAAATTACCATGGTAGTCGCTAGACTTGGGCAGCACCCCTGTTCTCTGTCGGTTCCCGCTGTCGCATTTCGACGACTTAGATTTAGCCGTTGCGGTCGCAATCCCGTCTGGGTTTGCTACCTCTGAAACTGACCTGCCCCAATCTCAGGACTCTATGTTTGGTTTTTCCTCGTCTATCATCGCCCTGTCGAGTAACTCATCTTCCGGCTAGCACAAGCATAGCCCCGCTGCTGTTAATAACACCGAACTAGAGCAAACATTTTCTGTCTTCGGCTGCTCCACCACGTGGTTCGGTGAGAGACGACGCGCAGGTTGAATGTATTCGTTATTCGTCGGCGAATTATGACAACTTCCATCTGCGATATAGAGCTTTTGGCAGGATAGCTGTCGAGAGCACGAGAATTTTCGTTTCTCGGATGATTCGACGTTGGCAGGGTCTCACGTGGTTTGGGATTATAAAGATCGTTCGCCACTTGAGAGTCCCACGAATGAGAGGTCGTGGCTTTTCGGCTGCTGGATCTTGTACTACGCTGAATCTCATCTGCCCGTCAGATTCACTCAAGCCACGGTGCTTCTTGCCGTTCTTGCTGCGGTTCGGATGACATGGATATGTCTGTGTTTTGGTATTAGTCAGTAATATACAAATCAATCTCTATATTTGATTTGCTTCAATAACTTAGGACTATTTCCAAAACTACCCTGGAGCCGGAAAACATTTATCCAGGTCACTGAGATTGTAGAGTTTTCGAGTTCCCATGGTATTTTCAATCCATCAACCCGCCAGTCCGTTAACAAATCTACTATTACAAGGATACCTACAGCAAATAATATCTGCCAGGAACGCGGCATTAGTATCAGATGACGAGTTTATATCCATTATTCCGTCCAGCATGACAAGTCTTAGAGTCCATTACGGAACATATAAAAGCCAAATGCCATTTTACTATGTGAAGTCAAGTCGACTTAGCTCATTAATTCTCCTTTCTTGTTCTGATCTTTGAATTTACATAAACAAATCCTCCCTAACACTAATTACTCGGCTGCATACATATCTTCATATACACGCTGTACCACCCAGATCATGTGCAATATCCACGTCTTCCTATACGGATGTCCTGAGCATCACGTTCACTACGAAAAGCTCGGGTGCTGCGATGACCCCGGACCATTGTGGCAAATCAAAGGAGAATGAGCTCGACTAACACCAAGTGCGAGGAAAACATTGAATACAAGTCACGGTTAATGAAACCTTGCATTGCCCATTCTCTGGCAACTAGCTTAATCAAATCTATATGCCATATGACGAGGGTACGGCATATCTGTGGCGGATTGAGTTTATGCCATGATTGGTTGTTTCAATGGTTTATAGAGTTGGCATGTCATAACTCCACTAAAAGTTTGGATATACACAGCTACTAGAGTATCATTACGACCTTCACCAGTAGTGTTCGATTCGATATTGTCAGCTCATAATGTAATTCATATTTCTCATCCACTGAGAAAGACGCCAGAGGATGACATGGATCCGCCACAACTGTCAGCAGTTACGCAAATTTACAAAGGGCCGACATAATGCGGGGATGATATCGGGTCGCTACCGACAGCGTCATCCTTCACATTCCATTTGAGCGGCTACTTGCCAAAGAACACCTCCCCGAGTTGGATCCTGATGAGGGTACGGCTGCCTCTTCGAACAAGAACAAGAGATGAACTCGCAATGAGTCCCGCAACATCTGAATGACCTCAAAAATGATACTAGATATGGCTTACAGCTGCGACATAGTGGCGCGGGGAGTCTAAAACCCTGCCAATCAGTGACTTACATGATCATGGCGGTACAGTCGGGCGGAGAACGATCGCATCGGAATCGTGCACTTTCGGAGTTATTGCTCCAAAGGATACCGTCACGATCCAGCGGAGATAAAGGTCAACACTACTCACGGCAGTGGCGGATAGCGTCAGATCAATCATTATTGGGAGAATTTGCGAGCAGTTTTCCTATGCCGAGCTCACCTCTGGGTAGTTGCAGACCAAGACGAAGGAATCCAGCCAACTCATATTATTCCGACGAACAACGAACCACGCCCACGGAAAACGCTGGGCGAACCCCAACCATTGAAATCGCATGCCAATTTCAGAAATCATCTAGAACACGCGATATGCGCTCGAGAGTCACCAGTGACATAATCGTGCAGCGAAATAAAGCCAATATGCACTGATTCAGGTTCTAGCCTCAAAAATACGATAAATCTGGTTTGACACAGCATGAGGCCCCCCCTCTCAGCATTGAACTTGTTGGCTGTAAGACCCTACCTGATAAGTGTTTGTAGGACCTGTTAAATCCGATGCCCAATCAGCACTGCCCATACCACTGAACCCCGTAATCCCCAATCCTACCTCAAACAAGCGACAACATGGTGGATAGCACATGGCAAACGGCCCCCCTCTTACCCCTCACCGCATCTAGAGATGTCAAACGAGCAACAAGCATACTCCCCAGAGAGAAGCAGGTTGGCACTGCCCACCGAGATGAGGAAGTATCTTAACTAGCCTTCGTAGTCGAGGAATGCGAAAAGTGGGCCAATGCCCTTCACCCACTATGCCAACCCATAACCATTCACTGAACTTACAAATGGGCCGGTATAGTCATGAAACGCAAAGAAGGCCTGCAGATTTCCCTCACTTGGATGCCACTATACGAGCTTCAACCCAGCCGACAATCCGTCATGTTTGTCCGGTAGGTTATTGCAAAGCAGTCCTGTTGCAAATGCTTGTCCGTAGCCTGCCCTAAAGTCTTGCTGGCAAATAATGACCTTACCAATCCAAGGTTAGTGATAATCATGATCATGATGAATCTCAAGAACAGGGCCCAGGTCCAGGATCAGGGACAAGGGCAGGAAGTCGGAAACTCAAGGCTCCGAGATTCGACCAAGATGCTCACATTGCCAATCCAGCCCTATTCCTTGACAAGGGCAACACCCATATGAATGATCTGAGCAGAACCCCTGTCTGAACCCTGACCCATGACCCATGGAACAACTTTACTACCCCATCAGTGATCATCTACCTATATTTACGAGGACTCCGTACTCCGGCGGCCAACGCCGCTTGGTTCGATAACCAAACTGGGTTAAGCAAGGTACTTTTGGTCAACATCAACCAAATACTTTGATTTCTTTGATCTTCGCCCGCAATGGCTGAAACCCTCTGTTCGTCACGATATTGAAGAGGGGTAGTGCGAAGCCAAGAGAAAAACGCTATATATTGGTAGCTTTATGACCGCTTTCGGTGTAGTTGGCGTTCGGAGCTTGGCATGCACAATGATTTGACGATGCCCAGGTTCTGTTTGTCCCCCATGACATATGACCATGATCCCCTGTGAAGGCGGTTCTTACTATTGTGGGAGGGGCCAGCGATCATCCCACAAGGATGCCAAACTCGTTCGACATGTGCCGCAATGGGGGAACCTAGCTTCGCATCATTTTATCTACTTATGTAAGCAACTACTAGGTACTGCGTACATACACAAGCCTTTCTCAACTGACGGCATCTCCAGTGTATGTCTTGTGAAAGATCTCCTGTCGTAGCAGAACCAATCCCAACGCCTTGTCGTATGTTGGTTTCGGATTCTAGTTAACAAGATTGTTATGGGAATTTCCCAGGTCCGACATCACGCACTCAATTTGTCAATACGACGTAGCAATACCCAAAGCTGTGGGAACAACCAGAGGTGTTGCTGGGCATAGAACCTGTATGATTGGTCAAATTTCGCAGCGTTGGGCTGGGGCATCATCCTTGTGGCAGTTACTTGATTCGGTGGCTTGCAGAGTGATAGCTGCAGGTATTGCATGGAAACCTGCAGGCGCAAACCTTGGCAGGCTGCCAAATGGCGAACACGGCGTATTCATCACCGCATAGACATTGCTGATGAAGGCCCGTATGTTACATGGATTATTGTCGTGTTTAACTGATTTCTCGAGACTGGATGCGCAGGGCACTAGGTCATGCCCAGACTTTCCCTGCTGATTTAGAATCTTCTCAATGTATTCACCGCTACATTTCGAACTCCTCATCTGCAAGTGCAAGGTCGTCGATTTCTTGTTGGGTGGCTTCCAGGCCCTCGCTGCTCATGAGTCTGTTATCCTTGTCCTCGGCTAGAAAAGTTGTGGTCAGCGATCGGCATACCGAAAAAAAGGAGCAGTACGGAAGACTCACTTTTTGGCTCAACGAGCAAGTTCTCCTGTACCTCACAATTAGTGAGGGTGCTGCCTTCCCCAACCACACTGTTTTTCCCCAAGATGCATCGAGTGAGCTTGCAGCTCTTTCCGATCACCACACCCTCCATGAGCAAGCACTGAAATAGCTTTGCGCCTTCCTTAATTTGGCAGCTGGCCCCCACCACACTTTCCTTGATCGACGTCTTTTCGTCAACCGTCACGTTCTCGGCCAACAGGCTGTCTTGCCGTGTGATCGTTGTCCGCGGCTTCACCCCTTCTGGATACGCGACTTTTTTGACATGCGCGAAAGGCGATGCATCGGCGCCTGCTTCTTCCACCGAAGGCAGTTTTGCCAGCTGCAGCGATACCGTCAGTTGCAACTGGGCATCGTCGACGCGTCGAATGATCGAGCCGCCCGATGGATGTATGTAGGCCAACATAGGGGGTATAGTTGGCGTCCGCAAGTTGCCAATAGCATGCCTTGCGGGTCGGGGTTGTCGTGTAGTCGGTGAAGAAGCCGCATCATTGTCGTCCCCGTGAGTTGAGCCCTCTTCCGATGCCTCCACGTTATAATGCAGTATGGACTTCATCCCTAGCTTCTCTGCAAGCCCGGTTTGCCAGGAGGCCTTGGCCCACCACCCAATGACATCCTCGCTGATGCTGTCGAAGCGGGGGTTCTCTGCAACGAAATCCATAATCCACTGAGGGAAGATATAGATGTGAGCATCTCGATGCGTCGTCAGCAATCTCACCTTAGCATGTTTGCCAAACAATGCATGCCGTATCGGCAGGCCATTTTTCATTTCTTTGATATCGCTCAGTGTGTCGGTGGGCATAGCGATGACCAGCTTCGATAGATGATGCAGGAGAGAGTCCTTTGATGTAGGGACGGCCGGTTGGGCCAGGGGCGCCGTCGCGATGAAATCGGTCATTTCACTCTTGACGGGCGTAGTAACAGTCTTGGTGTCATACCAGACCCCTAAGCCTCCGCTACCACGTCGCGAGCCATCATTAAGGGCTGAACGGTCCGCGGCCCTGACCATCCATGTCTGTAGTAGCTTGTCGCCGCCCAGTTCACAGACTAGATCGCAGGGCAGAACGAGAAAGTCGGTCGTGACCTTGGCACGCACCTCGGGCAAGCGCAGTATCTCTGCTGTACCTGCGAAGTCGTTAGTATCTCGAGGTGCAAGTCTACTCTCATCGATGAGCTAGCTCAGCTTTACCTGTATTTTCATCAAGATTCTCCGGGGCCAAGAGCTCCGGCCAGGGGTGCGGTAGATTGGTAAGGAATGGATTGGTTTTCAGAGCCGTATCAATGGCGGCCGCAGCGGTTGGAGGGCAAATGAGAGTGATGTCTGATACGTCGTCAGTTCAGCACCCGACTAAATCTGTAAATTGAACCTGCAGGGAACCGTGGAAGCTAAAGAAGAATGTTCGAAATCAGGGGGCCGAACGGCTGAAACTGGATCGGCACCGAAGGATCCGTGCGAAGGCCGGGTGAAGCAAGTTCACTGCCGGAAAATAGGAACATTTGAGGAGCAGTGCGGTGCGGAGGTGCCGGTTGCTCTTAGCTAAGCGGGTACTGAGACTCCTCCATGAACCTCAAGGACTTTTTGATCGCAATGAGGCTAACAATAGTAACAAGAAAATCGGCCTTACTCGTGATGCCCATTCGATAGCAAAAGTCGATGGGGTACCAGACCATCGGGCGGTTAGCGATGGGTAGCAGAGCCTTGGGGTTCTCATCTAGGTTGGCCAAAAAGGTTGTGAAGGACATGCCCGGCCCACACAGAATGAGGGCCTGCAGGCCAGGCGCCGGCATATTTACCGCGTGCGGCATCTTGATTCGGTTCAGGTCGTCGATCTTTCGGAATGAGTATATGCAGGCCGAATATCTAACATGTTTTTCCTGTTTTGTGCTGCCAAGTTGGTGTCAACGGACGTTGTGGTCCTGCAAAGAGAGTCGGAGTCACTCACCAAATATTTGAGCAAGGGCCAGCAATGATGGAGACAGAAGATAATATCACGTGATTCAATACGCTATCTTTGCTTCAGTGCTCAGTGCTGCTTGCGGGCCCGAATTAAACACTGGACCCAGCTTTCGACAGGGCTGCAACTTGCCCCGCCAACCAGATCGTCAGGTCCGTGCTCTCGGTGCCCAAGCTCCATTGATTCGGACAGGCAGTTTCTGCATGAACAGAGTAATTGCCATTGCGAATGACGCATGTGAATCTTGGGCAGTGATGTTTCTAGCAATTTGACATATCGCGTATGTCTGCACAAAAGCTTCATGATCTTCTTGTTGCTCGTGGTCATTCTCACCGCTACAGCGAAAGTCAAAGATAGTTCAATACAACCAGCAGACCAGCAAGCATAATTGCGGAAATGCTGCGCAAGATGGGGTGTCCAGTCTTTCGGCCGGGATTGTCAACACTAACACCCAGCCACCGGCGATTGGGAACCTGCTTCAGCTGCATTAATTGACGACTGCTCCGTCCCAGCCTTGCCAATTTCTCAAACCGGGCACCACCACATAGCACATTTCTTGAGCATTATCGAAAATCGTCAGTGCCCTCTCTCTGCTCTGTGTGTCGTGAGCTTGCGCGCATGAGCCGCTCAAGCATTATCGAATGAATAAACCTTATTTGCAATGAACCCCCCTCCCGCATAAAACCCCCCAAATGTCGTCTTCCTACGATTCGTCGCGCCGCCGGGGCGTCTGGAGCCACTGGGTTCCGCTGGTGGTGACCGTGACAGTCGCGACGGTGGGTGTGGCTGCCTGGGCCTGGAGCCAGCGCACCAACGAGGAGGAGCACGATCAGCCGCCCCCCGACCTCGATTATGACCATGCTGACTATGGCGACAATCCGCCCTACGGCGCCGGCGACAGTACCGACAAGAACAACCCGAATCGCAGCCTGAACAAGGCGAGCTCGACCATTTCGCGTGCCGAAAGCGCTACCTATGGTGTCACCGAAGCACATGCCGAGGCCAATGCGAATGCCGGATGGGGACAACAGATGTCGGGGGCTTTGCGCCGGACGCCTAGTCCCCAGCAGTTCCTCACCAACGCGGGGAAGACGGTTGCGGCCGGTGTGGGAGCCGTAGGAGCAGCCATGGGCAGTGCGCTAGCCGCGATACGAGAGGAGGACAAAAATGCATATGCAGACCACGAGACGTGGTCGGAGGAGGCCGAATCGCGGAAGGACAAGCCCGCTGCTACGGCTGCGTCATCGCGCGATGTTAGTAAGCATCGCAAGACAGTCGCGGTGGTTGTCTCGGCCGACACAAACATGGATGATTTCGATGAGGACGCATTTCATGAACATGCGGTATGGCCTCACTGTGCAAGGCTGATAGAGTCGTGGGCTTTGTTCGTTTGCTGACTCGCTACACAGTCCATTCTCTCCCATATACCCCAGAACACGGATTTCTCCAAGATCAAGCTGTTTGTCTTGATCTACTCACCCGGTCTCAAGGAAACGGTCCTTGAAACCACTGCAAATAACCTGCCTCCAGCTTCTCTGAGTTCGTCATTCTCAATGATTGGCCATGACCAGGGGCAAACACCAGGGTCTGAAGCGAAGAGCCCACTGTAAGCATGCCTAATCGCAATACATCCGATGGTAGACTGACTAAGCAGACTGAGATCCAACGCGGACCCATCATTCAATGCTGTCTATTCGCAAGCTCTGAGCCTAGTCGAGAAAGAGTCGATGGTCATGCCATTCACATCAGCCAATGGGCACGTCCACATATTGCGACATCTCGGTCCCGAAGTCGTCTACTTACAAGAGTCCCTAGCCGGTGACAGCGGGAGTTACATCACGCATCTCCAGACCTGGCTGAGGCATGATGTCATTCTGGTCGTTGGCGCAGACGGTGGTCACGGCGGCCTCGCAGACAGCGAGTCGGAAGCAGAGAAGCCAGAAAAGACAGAGGTGTGGTGGCAGAAGGAAGACCGAGTAGGGCGCGGAAGGGGCGTCGTCGTCGTCGATAGCTTACGGGTCGGTGATGATTGGGCACGCAGGGTACAAGGTCTGGAGTAGACTTGCTTGTTACGACTTTAATACACATATAGCGCTTTTAGGGATATGAACATGAATCGAGTGATATGGTCATCTCATCATTACTCTCTCTGTATACCGAAAGTTGACGCGATTGCATCTCGGCATTATCTTGGCGTTTACCTGTAATTTACAGCCTTACCCCTGAACCGGGGGTTTGAATCATTATCACATGGACAACTACTCATGAGGTTCATGAATTGCGTTAAGCTCACTTGTTTACTTATGGACTAACCCCGAGCCTGAAGCTGATTGCATTGATGAACGGTGCTTCGACCAAAGGCCCCACGCGAACGCAACTGCCCAGAAATGAGTTCTGATATCCCTGATAGAGACTGTTGTTGATGTTCACCTTTATTTCTACAGGTCATTCTCTGCTCATCAAATGTCCATGGTCGAATGGCGATTATGTGATCTCCATTCGTACACGGCCTGCCCTCATCTGTTTGGGGAGGCTTTTTCTGGTGCACAACGTTGAAGAGGATCGTCATCGTGGCTGTGAAGATTGCATCGATGGCAGTCATAACCCCTCAAATTCGCTCATAAAAGTACATTCATGCGTACTATAAGCAGGAAGTACAACATGCATCGAGATTGCCCACACGTAGTGCGAACATTTGAACGCTTTATTAACCTAATTTGTTGGAGTATACTGTTCGCATCAAGCCAAGACATCACAATGCCGAGCCTTCCCATCGAGTGAATTAGTAAAATCCACCTCGAGGAACCACCTGCTAGTTTACGCTACCGTGTCAGTAGGCTGGAAGAAGATGGTAGAGCAGCGAACCCTCAGCATTCTACATCTCAAATTAGACCGTCTCGTCCCTGCTGCCAAGAGTGTTGAGCAGGAGCTTGACTAATTCGTGCTTCTTGGCAGATTCGTGAGCGATTCGTTTCAGTACATGGCCAGGCATATGGAGGTGCAGAATTTCCTCAGTATTAGACTGTTAATTCGCAAAAACGTACGAGACTAGTTCGAGGAGATGTCAATAACAACAGTGGAGTAAGACTTGAGGGAGGGAAGTTCGACCTTACTCTATCCAAAGTGTCAATGAGAACAACGACCAGGCTACTTATACGCATTAAGTCCTCAATAATGAAATGCACTGATTTCGGAGAATTCAATTCTTTTCTCCGTATTTCGTAGGCTTCAGGGGCCGTTTGGCAAACACAAGCTGCGTATGAGGTTAGAGGTGGTCGCAATTATCGCCACTTCATCCTCTTGCGGCGTGAACCATTGCTCTACCTTGTTTACATATTCGGTCACATATCCAACGTAGGGTTGGCAAAGACCCTAGCTTAATAAGCCGTGAGAATTTCGTCCAATGTACCTTCAGTATTCAGTTATAGGAGCCACTCCTCCAGACGTCTAGCGGTGCGCAGGGGTATTTTTTCTGGCCCAAACCCAAACTCCGTCCGATATGCCCACTCCTAATGAATTGCAAAGTTTCCTGTTTATCTCGATGACACCATGTCTCGGCTCTTGCATGGGGTTGTCTGACCAACCAGCGACCGCTCTAAGCCTCCCCTTCACCTCAAGAGTAAAAACATGATAATATTGAAGGGAGTAGCTAGCGCAGATGCGTATAGATGGATCATGGGAAGGATAGAACGAGTCCAACAGTGGTTGATTTCTCTGGTGTCTAGTGCCAGTATATTTCCACCAACATTGTATCTCAATTGATCCCGGTATGTATGGGAAGAGCCAGGCACCGCTGAGAAGGATGTTGTGCAGAAATAATGAAGGACTTTTCAACTTGGGCCAATAAGGTCGCTCGCTTGGATACTTATGTATAACGCAGAAAATTTTACCGTTGACTGAAACAATGATGGTCAGGTCTGTAAGCTGTTGAAACACTCGCTGAACCGAGCAGCTACGGCGGTCGCTGCCCTCATCCAGGACAGGTTCGTGACGTCTAATAACTTCGTAGACCTCACAAACAGAATCGAGATTCCAGCGCTCATGGGACAAACTTCGTTTTATACCTGTTGAAGCCTTTGTTCTTCAGCAGCACCGTCCAAGCCTCCCGATGTTTCTTTGTTGCCACGTGCAATTCAGGTCCTTCAAATTAGGCAGAGCCTTATTGCTTTTTCGATAGCTTGACTTTGACATATGGCGCGTAGAGAGGCTAGTATAAATGGTGACCATGGGCTTGAATAAGCCGAAAGCCATCTTTAGAGATAGATCTCACCACAGCTGAGCAGATGTGGGTAACTTGTCCTCAAGAAATAATTCTAATATTTTACGCGCTGTATGTAATCTGACATGTTATGACGGAATAGAGGTTTATCCCTGTTTTGATCAGCGTCGAATTGTAGGTGATCTGTCGGGCAGTACGTGACAAGCTCGAAGTTAAGGCCATTAGCTCTTTTATGCTCAGAATTCCAGGTTCCAAGAATCTTGAAGCAATTCTTGATTAACGTAATGGAAATCGCATATTATGAATTTCCTCAAACCCAGTTTTAAAGTGTATGCATGGGTCTTAGCTGTAATCATTGAGAACAATATGCACGCTGATCGTCTCGAAGGTGCAAAGTCGCCTCAGTATTAGGATTGCTGGTGTCTTCCATGGCTATGTTTCGAAATCTGAGTCAGAGATTGCTCCAGAAGTTATGTCAGTATTGATCATCGGCCCAAAAGCAGGTAGGGTAGTTTCCGCTGATTTGGAATCATGCCCAAGAATGGGTAAGCACATATCGTCGAACATCAACTGCTACACTCGATGCAGATTGAGGTGCGAAATCTGAACAGTGCGCTCTTCAATTATGGCTTGCCACTTTCTTGACAAGGTGGCGTAAGTGCCGAGCGGGCCTTCCAGATGGAAGATGATCCAACGGGGGATTTTGGGCCATGTACTCAAGGCAAAGAAAGTGAGAAGGTAAATAGCTATGAGGTACCTTGTAGTTGGGATCGAAGTCGACTTTAAAGGGCTAGTTGTAATAATAACGGCTTGGTGAACCAGCTGTATTCGTATGCAAGTTTCAAACCGACGAAGAATAGCACATTATTATGGTGTGTCAGATTGCCACCAACGGGGGCTTGATTGATACTACGAACGTGCGTGGGGACCAATGACAAGTTCGCCCCCGTGAGGTCCCTAAATACGAAAACCCGTACCTGCCTGCCCCATATTCCTCCATACCTGAGGCCACAGCTTCCTACATGATATATGTGTAGGATAAATTAGCGTAGTAGTAATTGGGTGGACTTGTTCAGATTTGCTTCCGAGTATGTAGGTAAAATATGAAGCACTTAACTGTGAGAAGCTGCAGTTTATACAACTAAGCTAGTGGCTGACGGTTAAGTTATAAAAGTTGGAGGTTTGGTACTCAGATGGATCCTTTAGAGAACTGACGCTCAAATATGGACCAAAAGTAGTACAAGTTAGTTTGATGGGGAAGGTTTGGCAGTCGGATGGATAATTTGACGAAACCAGAGTATAGACTAAGGGCATCACATATACGATTGAGCAACGAGGTTTGGCGATTTAATGAACAGAACCATAACGCACAGGCGTTGGCCCAAAGCATCATAGGTGTGATTGAACGAGATGATTTTCTCTCCCATTGGAGAAAACTTTATCAACGGCAAGGTGATAAAAGCGAGGTCGATTCAGACAGGGTGAAAGTAGAGAAGCAAGAAACCTGTCCTAGTCAAACAGTGGAGTTAACATTTAGTATTGGCTTATCTTCAGAGTGGATTAAACAGCATCGATACCGCATGAATATATCAGCAGATATAACTCTGTAGCTGTGATAAGAGGACCGCCGAGCAGATGTGGGTTCTATTTAATGCTGTTAGTAGGATAGTTGACGGATTTGATCCTTACTGAATACTGTGGTTTCTCAATGGTTTATATCGCTACTTATGTTGCAAGGTTGATCGTATTTGCAAGGCCCCCAATTGGGCCGAAATCTTTCTTACAATATGTCCACACTTTTCGCAGGCGCGCTGGCCTCCTTAAGTTGTCTAATCCTCCGTGTTGTGCCAGCGTATTATCGGACAATAGTCTGGTAATACCCGTCCACAGCAGTGGAAACCGAATTGATCTATACTGTTCCACCCCAGTGCGCCGTTCATTCTATTACTTACGACAGTACCTACTTAAGGTGGTCATCTAAAATGTCAACAAGATCGGATGCGGATGTTGTACGACTCCGCGGTTTAGAAATGCGGGGATCACGTGGAGTAATGCAGTTATTGGTCCGAGCGCTTTCTTCAATGGATCGATTTTAGCGCGAGGCGCCTTCAGGTAGCCGCCAGGGCCATGCGGCTCTTTGTCCAGTTCTTAAATTCAACTCCCAGTCAACGAACCCCACACAAAGGCCATCGCGACACGCCATCGATTGCGGCAAAGCAATAAACAGGGAGTGCAATTCAACATCATTTCCGAATATCGAAGCAACCTGCATTTTGTGGACGGACACGGCATTCATTTTCCTCAGTTGATGCCATAGCCTCCGCGCGCCCGTGGTGCGACGTCACTCGCTACTACGGAATCCAACGAACGACCCGACCCACCGTGCTACCTTGACCTCCAACATATAAACGCGCGACATCACCACCATCATCAATGCTCACCATCGTCGCTGCGGTGTTATGAACTGCAGAAGTAGTTGGCGACGCGTCCACAGGCTTTCACAATTCTGCGACGAGCCGCAGCCATGGCTCCGGTCGTGGCTGCCCATTCGACAACCGCCCCAAATCCGAATTCGAACCCCAATCCCAACAAGATTAAGCGCCCACCCCCTCCCGGCATTCAGACGAATGGCGCATCCTCTTCGCGGTCATCACCCTCAAAATCTCCATCCATGTCGGCGAAGCGACCGCCTACCGCCGGGGGAAAACCGCAACTGACTCCGACCTCTGCCTCTGTGAACGGCGTCAACGGCGCGGCCAGCCGGCAAAGCATCAGTCGATCGAGACGCGAGACGTCCACTCAGGCGATAGGTCGCAATGGAAGGAACAACGGCCTGCGGTCGGCAAGCATGGCATTTGACATGTCTTTGCCCCAAGCCTTTGAGCCGCGGCCGGAGGTCATAACCGACTCGTATATTCTCAAGAAATATGCCGGCAATCCGCCATCACTGATCATACACCTCTACCCTAATCATTTTCGCTTCGACAAACAAGACGGCATATTCCCGTACAAATCACCGATGCGCATATTTCTCGACCATGTCCGGAGTCGCACTATTCCGCATGATCTTCTGGTTTATCTGAACGATTGGGGTATAGTCTTCTACGATGGTCGCTTGATTGTTCAGATCCACGACCACAAGTCGGCGGCTCAAGCCAAGGATGTTGCGAGACCGACATCTGCATCCAGCAAAACTACTCCTTTCTCTATACATAACTATAACCCCTATATTACACCCTCGCCCTACGTTCCATATCCTAAGGAGAATTTGAATGGGGGAGATGGTGGCAAACCCGCCGAGAGCAAATCCTCGGGCAACAACGAGTCGCACGATCAGGAGAACATGCCTGCACCCGCGGTATCAGAAGGCCAGAAGTCGAAAGACCCTCCACAGGTCAAGATTTTCACCGTCGTTCTCCATCCCACACCACAGAGCCTGCGGATGGACCTGATGATCAAGGCTACGACCCCAGTGGGTTCTGCGGATGCAAAAGCTGGGGATGGGTCCAGTATGATCCCGCCCCAGACTCCAATGTCGGCAGTCCCACCGACACCCACCGCGACGAGTATGCCGCCGCCAGCCGCCAAGAAGCTAAAACGTGAAAAAACGGAATTGGCGGCGTGTACCTTATACGCTGCGGAGGGTCAGATTCTTCTCGCAACCGCAGATCCTCTATATTTAGAGCCGACCAAAAACGTTGAGGAGACTATCGCACTCCTGGAACATATGACTGACGCCAGGCACTCGGAACCGCCACCCAAGCCGAAGACTAGGAAGCGCACGGTAGCAGAACGCGCCGCCGACGAAGCAATAGCAGCAGAACATGAGAAGTACATGCTTACTTGGGATGATCGATTGTCCTCAAATGCTGGCGGGGCACAGGGCAGTGCAGACGGTGCTGAAGGCAACGGGCAATCGGGTGGTGCGGCGTTCGAACCGCGCTTCGAGCGTCTGAACGTGATACAAGACCTACAACGTGAGCATCTTGCAAAGAAGGAGCAGGAAAAGGCAAGACAGGCCGAGCAGGAGCGCAAACTGCAACAGCAAAGACTTCAACAGCAGCAAGAGCAAGCTCAACTGCTACAACAACGTCAACAAGAAGAAAGAGTTCGTCGCGAAAACGAAGCCCGGCAACAGCAGCAGGAGGCCGCTCGACGGCGTGCCATGCAGCAGCAACAACAACAGGCTGCTCAACAGGCCCAGGCCCAGGCCGCCCAGGCCGCTCAAGCTCAAGCAGCCGCAGCACAATCTCCGCCCAACATGCAGCACACGATGTCGCAAGCATCTCATGGTCATCCTACGCCTGTGCCTATGTCCAGCGCACATGCAGTCCAGGCAGCCCAACGCTTCTCCCAAGCTGGTGTTTCCTCGCCCGTGGTTCGGCAAAACACACCGCAAAACATGTCATCGCCTATGGTTGGTCATGTTCCCATGCAGCAGACCAACAGTGGTATGGGAGGCAGCCCACAACGACCCTCATCTGTGGTACAAAACCATCAGCCAATGTCCGCACCGATGGCTGTTAGCATGTCAGCTAGAGGCAGTCAACAGAGTCACGCTGCCGGTACACCGCGGATGCCCAGCGCAACTCCACAGATGCCTCACGGCACGCCTGTCAACCGACCCATGCAGCACACTCCGCGCTTAAGCCAAGCGAGTCCGACCCCGAACATGATGGCGCAGAACTCGCAGATGGGCCAAAACATGCTTATGGGCAACCACATGCCCCAGCAGATGCAGCAGAACAACATGGCAACACAACATGCGGCGGCACAGGCAGCACAGCAACAGCGTCAACGCATACAGCAAATGCAAGCAATGCAACAAAACGGCATTATGAACGCCCAGGGCCACCAACCGGTGCAAAATTTGCAATCCGTCCAACAACAACACATGCTTCGACAGCAAATGATGCTCATGCAAGCGCAGAATGGCAACATGCCGAATGCCAACGCCGCCCAGATGCATCAACTACAGCAACAGCAGCGGATGTTGCAGCAACAAGTTGGTGGCATGAACGTGAACGGAATGAGCCAGGCCCAGATGTCTGCTCTGCAACAGCAGATGCAGCAGATGCAACAAATGCAACAGCAACAGCAACAGCAACAGGCCCAGCAGCAACAACAGCAGGCTGCCCAACAGCCACAGATGATGAACGCGCAGCAACGGAATATGCAACTGATTAACCAAAAGACTCAGCAGCTCTACCAGCAGAACGTCGGCAAGTGGGCGGCGCAGTTTGGTGGTATACAGAACGTTCCCCCCGAGGCACACGACAACTTCAAGCGGCAATGCCGTACTAAGGCCCAGGAGTGGATGCAGCAGCAGTTGGCTATGAGGAATCAGCAGGCCCAAATGGCGATGATGCAACAACAGCAGCAACACCAGCAGCAGCAAGGCATGAATGGGATGAACGGTATGCATATGGGCATGTAAAAGGTTATTCCACTGACATCGCTCGATACTCCATTGGTCTAATGAGCTATTGAGCAGCATAACCGGTTGTTTCAAAAGCACAACTTTTATCTGCGCCAACCGGACGCAGAGGCTCGTCTCGCTGTCCAGTCAGTGTGGTGTGGGATAAGTCATACGAGAGGGTAAATAATCTGAAAGGCGTTTTTGGTTGGTCATGGTTGAGGGTCCGGCAAAGCAAAATATGGTGCGGCTTCAAGCCACGGCTCCTTTTTCTTGTTCTGTATTCTCGTGGTAAGGCGGCGTTCCCGGTCCGGAAAGGGTGGAATCATATGTGTAGCGTCTTTCATATACCCCACGGAATAGTCATTGAAGGCGTGGAAGGCAAGGGAGGCTGGCTCACTTGTATAGTTGCTGTGCATTAAGTATCGGTAAGGGAACTGTCCTGACGAGACGAAATAGAATTGGCATTGCGTTCAATGTCTTGCGAGATGTATAGGCTGACTTCCATGCGGGGTAGTATGCTTGTTTTAGTATTATATCTATAGTATAAAGGGGTCAATTCAATGTCGAATCGAAGGTATAAACCTACTAAGGAAACTGCTCTAGTGTAATGATCGGGTCATCCCATTTGTTAGATGGTTATTGGTGATTCTGAGAGCTGAATGTATAAGAGCATAATTCATTTAAGTGCATAGCTCTATGCATTAAGCAAAATGGCTACTGTATTGAAGGCTGCGGCGTTAGCGGGTCCCGATACTTATGACGGAGGCTTGGAATCAGCATTTGATCGCGATGCTGTCATTTCACCTGATCAAACAGTGTCCATAGCAAGCGAAACGTTAGGCAATTGAGCTCGTGCTCATTCCGCGGAATCTTTGAGAGCTTATCCTGACACGCTCAGCTCCTCCTTCATCTCCTCCTGCATCTTCTGTGCTTTCCGACCTGCATACCCCCTGATGATTTAGATGAACAATATCCCGGGCGTTAATTCTCCTACGCAAGCGCAGCACCCTGAAGGTTCGCCGCAACCTTCCCGAACTTAACTATATTTGCCTGGGAAGCTCGACCTCTCACACAAACCCCCCGACTTCGATCGTTGCGCATCAGCCGTCTTCTATAATCATCCCCCCTTCCACCGATTGAATACACGCTCCAAATGAAGTTCGCATCGATACCAATGCCCGACGCGGCAGCCGTCGTCCTGTTGCTCCTGGTATCTGTCTCGCCCGTGGCATCGATGCTACATTGCAACCAGATTATCGCCGATGGGAAGAAGTTCGATTTATCCAAGCTCGGGGGTCCTCACTCGGTCGTCGTCTCGGAACTGGTGGCGGGCAATTACCACAACACGACTTTCACGACCGACATATGCCGGCAGCTGAAGCGCAAAGGCACTGTGCCGGAAGGAGAAACATGTAGAAATGGGGCCCGAGGTGAGTTGCGCCTGCGGAATGGATGGCCCGCTCCCTCAAAGCTTGCAAATTACTTTAGATACTGACGTGCACATCTGGATAACAGTATGCGCAATCACGCGGCTGATCGGCAAAGGCGATGACCACGAAGTCATCGAAAAGATCGAAATCGCCGGTGAACTGGCCGACTACGGTGGTGGTCACCTCGATGCCGTGGCCCACAATCTGGGCTCGTCAGACTCCATCGGCGACTCAGGCAAGGAGGGCGTGCGCATTACCATGAACGGTGGGTTTCGCGAGGCCTATGGCCAGAAGCGCCCGCAGAAGGCTGTTATCGAGTTTCTCTGCGACAAAGACCGCGAAGGCACCGAGGGCGAGTGGGATCCCGAGGACGATAAGTACGAAGAGGGCGACGACCCGCTGCGGATCCGGAGTTTTGGCGCCATGGAGGATGGCGAGAAGGACGGGGGTGAGGGGGACGGGAAGCCGAAGTTGGTGCAGCTGGGACCTGCTAACGCCAGTCTTGTCTTTGAGAGCTATGGCGCGGTTGACGAAAGTAGCAATACCGACGTTCTGAAACTGACGTGGAAGTCGAAGTACGCATGTTTGGATCAGGCAGACAAAGATGATGGACAGGCGAGCAGTCATTGGGGCTTCTTTACTTGGATTGTGATTATGTGAGCATTCCTCCTTCAGCTGCCCCCCTTTCCCCCGTCCCATCCACTCCCCTTGCCTCCGGTCAAGTAGAGTCATGGCTTTCATACAACGCAAGGGCATGTAGGGACTTTGAAGTAACTGGCTGACCACCGCTCCAACCTATAGCGTCTTTCTCGGCACCGCGGCCTACCTCATCTTCGGCTCGTGGCTCAACTACAACCGCTACGGTGCCCGCGGCTGGGACCTGCTGCCCCATGGCGACACGATCCGCGACGTGCCTTACCTGATGAAGGACTGGACTCGCCGGGTCTTGAACACGGTGCAAGGCAGTGGCTCAAGGGGCGGATATAGTGCGGTCTGAATAGCGGGAAAAAGGGAAAAGGTATAGATTGGGGCGCACTGAACCGGATGGAGAACTTGTCCATCTGGATTCTGGTCGCCTTTGGTTTCCTTGCTTTTGGTTGGTGGTGTTATTTGGTGCAATAAGGATTCGGGAGTAGTGGAGGTGTAGTATAGCAGGAAGATGAATACAAACGACAGGACACAGCATGCCCACTGTCTCGAGCTATTTCCCATAGTATGCCTTCTCACTCCTGAAAATAGGTCCCGTAAAAAGCGGATTAGATCGTAGACCTGCGAAGAATTCGGAATGCCCCGGAACCACCTTTATTTTAATTAGTGACTGTTTCACTTGAGGTTCAGCACCACACTAGCTTAAGTAACCACGTTTTTACTTAAAAGAAACTCGGAGTACTTCGTGCAACGCTTTTTCGGAACGGTCGGTACTATTGTTTTGAACCATATGCCCAGAATTACGGTACTCTTCGGTTGTATGTGGCACCATGGGATATATGGAAAAAATCACGTTAGCCGCCCTCGCCCAGAATCGAAGCCACAGGACACACTACTACATTATCGAGCATAGTAACTGTCAGTAGTACGTGTAGGGGTAGCTTTGCTTTGGCGGCGATTCATCGCTCACTTTCGCCATTACCTGGGTTTGGATACTCGAGTAGATATAATGATATGTTGCCTGGAGGCATTGTGTAAATCCTGAGATTATACGTTAGGTAGAGATTGGAGTATAGGAGATGTTAATACGATGACAAAACCTAGTTGTGTTATTCCTCCTCCTATTGTTCTGGTTCGTCCATATTTTATTCGGTGTCTTTCGTCAAACTTGCGCTAGGTATGGCTAGTACAGGAGTCATTGGACTTCAACTATACCAATAGAAGGCATTTATTTGTATCTATTTGATGTAGTCTTGAAGAAACTCTAAAGTGTGCATCGAGAGATACTGACCCAAGGGAGACTTTTATTAATGAAAATCCAGCCCACTGACGTTTCAGCATGCCAGGGGTTATGTCAGTATTAAGGTTGTTGAAGAGCCGGAAGTCCGACAAGTCGCTTAGTTATAACCCATGATCTCGTGTCCGTTATAATTACATAGTACATGTCCACTTACGTACTCAAGTATTAATCATGCGAATTCATGGGTAATATTATTATTATTATTATTAAATACGCCGTAGGCTCAAAGCCCCCGGTACCTCTACTAGTACTCCCGTATGTCAAACCGTGCCCTAATGGCTGGACTAAATACATACGCTGCGTCGTCGGTTCGCCCTATTGGCGACTGCGTTACGTCCACTACCATACTACGTTGGTTCTCAACCTACCAACAAAGTCCCCCCTGAGAAGATCGATGCTATCTGGGCCTTGAAGCTGTCCGACCCGTCCCTAGCAGCCACCTTACAATAGTCCCACTAACTACTGGTTCTCCTGTTGCCGTTGCGAGGTCTCTGCGAGAGTATAGTGGCCGTGGTGCGATGGCGGATGGGTAATATTGAAGTGAGATGGTGACCTACGTTCTACTAAGAAAATGTGTCGGAGGATGTTAGAATTGTGATCTACTGGAAGGTTGATTGCTTCTGCATCATTCTGAGGGTTGAATCTGTGCCTATGGTGATGTATATGAGGCTTGGGAAGTTATCGCAAGTGTTCATATGGTAAGGTACCAGTTTCGATTAAAACTCTATTCGAGATCTGTGTGTTGAGTTGGATAAGACTTATGCTATCCGAAATTCGACTTTATAATGGTGCATATGTCCATTCTGATAGTGTGGCTTATTAGACTCTAAGCAGGGTTTTCCAAAGCATAAAACTGAGCATCCGAATTTGAAGATCAGTTAACGTCCCACACCCACATCCGGGACACCCCCACATGTGGGACACCCAAAAATGCCTCATCAACACCGCTAGCCTCTAACTTCAACCTCTTTTTTCTTTACTAATATCGATTCAATCGTTACGAAGTTTTACGTACGTCTTCGTTACACTAATGAGTCAATATACCGAAGATGATATTTATCGAGCTCTTCAAGCAATAGCTACCGGTCAAAGCCTCCGAAAAGCAGCATATGAGCATGGTGTCCCAAGGTCTACTCTTTCACGACGGATTCAGGGAGCCCAGTCAAGAGATATAGCCTTCGCTGACTATCAGAGGCTCTCTCCAGCCCAGGAATATCATCTGGCTGAATGGGTTCGAATCCAGGCTGCCCTAGGCCTCCCACCAACCCATCAACAGCTCAAAGACTTCGCCGAGCGTATCCTACAGATCCACGGAAACACCGAACCACTTGGAAAGAACTGGGTCCAGGCTTTTATCAAGAGGAACCCTTCATTCAAGGTCCAGAGAAGCAGAGCTATCGATTCCCAGCGTACTAATGGAGCCTCAGCTAATGTGATCAGGCAATGGTTCAAATACCTCGCTATCCCTGAGATCAAAGCTATTAAGGCCTCGAATCGATACAATATGGATGAGACAGGTATTCTAGAAGGCAGAGGATCAAATGGTCTTGTTCTAGGATCATCTGAGACTCGTTCTATACGGAAGAAACAGCCTGGATCTCGAGCTTGGACATCTCTTATAGAGTGTATCTCTGCGACTGGTACTGCACTACCCCCACTTGCGATATACAAGGGGAATTCTGTCCAGCAGCAGTGGTTTCCTCTGGACTTGACTCCATACGAAGCCTGGAGATTTACAGCAACAGAGAATGGGTGGACGTCAGACTCTACGGCTACAAAAGATCTTTATTCCTTTGACCCAACCAGAGAACCCTGAAGAGACTAGGTTACTTATCCTAGATGGGCATAGTAGCCACGAAACGACAGAGTTTATGTACCTCTGCTTCATAAAAAAGATACACTTGCTTTTCTTGCCGCCACACACATCCCACGTTCTCCAGCCTCTCGATCAGTCAGTCTTTGGACCCCTCAAGGCAGCCTATAAGAAGGAGCTTGGTTACCTTGACCGATGGGATACTACTACTGTCGTAGGGAAGAGAAACTTTCTCCTCTGCTATAGAAAGGCACGTCTAGCAGCATTGACCGCTAAGAACATTATCAGTGGATGGAAATATACTGGTCTCTGGCCTTCGAGCATAGCTATACCCCTTATGAGTCCCCTGCTCCTTGAGAATACGTCAGCACCAATCAGACAGCCTAGTCAGACTTGCAAAGGGTACTCTTATAGTAAGGATAGTCAGGACTGGGCGTTAGAGATATCAGCAGTAGCCTGGTCAACGCCTAAGAGGAGAGATGAGCTCCAAGATCAACTCAGCTTATTCAGCAAGCTTGATAGTGATCCAAATACCCAGCGGCTACTCTTTCGGAAAGTTCAAAAGGGCTTTGATGAGAAGGACTACCAATTAGCTGTCGCACAGCGAAATATTAAGGCAATAGAGGCAGAGCTTGAGGCTAGTAGGGCTAGGAAGCGGAGGAAGGTCAAGATGAGCCCAAATTCGAAGTTTACTAATATCAAGGCTATTCGGAAGGCTCAAGTCGAGGCTGGTGAAATTGAGGATAGTACAGATGAGTCTAGCGAGTCTGAAAACCCTAGTGACGGTGAAAGCTGTATTGTAGTCGCATTAGAATAAGTGTAAAAAAAGGTTGAAGTTAATGGTTATAATATACAGTGTCATTTTTAGGGCGTCCCACATGTGGGGGTGTCCCGGATGTAGGTGTGGGACGTTATACGTATGCAGAAAATTCATTTTAAACAATTCTTCGCTTCTCGGATGTAGAATTTCTTCCCAGAACTTTTCAGTTACCGACAACTGGGCAAACCTGCCTATTCACCTGGTGATCAGACCTCCAACTCTATCCATCCAGGCTGCGCAGCGACGACGAGACCTGCTCCAGCGTCTTAAACAGCTAGTCTATCAACGGATTTTCGAAAAGGGCCATCAGCTCTAACTAAAAAGGGGGAATTGCGTGTTTCCCTTTGCCCGAAGTATCTCTTCGTGTGCGAATAGCGAAAGTGAGACGTATGATAGTATTCATATAGGGAACTATTATAATACGACAGATATTTGGGCCTGGTTGGACGGGAGATTAGAGTAGGGTGCCAGGATGGAAGATGGTGGGGGAGTGTAGGATTATGGAGAGGGCAGTGAATAGAGACGGAAAAGGAGTGGGTGAAAGGCAGGCTGATGCGGAGGGCAGCGTAAGCCTTGCAAGGGATATTTAATCTTCGCTGATAACGGCATTCATATGATCGGTCATATTGATAGCTGTACTTTAAGAAGTTCATAGAACACTAGCGAGATAAATCGAACGAAAGAGCAGACCAGCCTGAGACCTACTGTGATATTAACTTGTAGATAACCAAAGAGATAGACCGAGTTGGCAACATATCTGTTTGAATTGGGGGTTTGAGAGCCAACTCAATGGTTTAGCTTCTGCGGACCTTTGATTGAACAACGCGAAGCCCCTCGAACCACCGTACCATGAAATTGCAGAGTGTTTATCTGATCAATCATATGTGGAACTCAAAGAGACAATGCCGCCGATACACATAGCTCTCATTGATTCGGAATGGCGTTGCTCTGCATTGTTTTATTAACGCGAACCCAACGGGCTGAACGTGATCATTCATCCCTGTCTTCTAATGATATCAATTGTGGAATTGTCTAAATATAGCGGACTTAGATTGAAGACCTAAGCCCCAGGATAATTCAGAGGACACCGGAATATTGATGTTGCCTGGACAGCCCTCTTGCTAGAGATATTCTGGATTTCAATCTAAGGAATGTGGTATCAACAAGCCCCATACATCTATGACGAAGCCGATCTATACAATAATTGGCTTTGTGGAGGTACAATAATTCCGAACCCTTGCCCTCTGCTAGTAGTGTGTGCATGCGAAGGGGCAGAATTGAGCTTCTCCTACATATAAGTCGAAGTATAGGCTGGGGTTCAGACCTGATTCCAAGGCGAATAGAAGCACTATTGATCTAGCGGTGGTACGAAAACTATCTACTATGGGACCACTGCGGATACCATACCGCAGGAATTATGTACTGGGAGGCTTGGGACCACACATTGGGCGAAAACCTTCGTCATATACGCAACTAAACAATCCAATTTATTTGTCGGAATAGCTGGAGTGGACTTGATAAGAAGATGCAAGCCTCTGCTGCAATCAATTTGACTGGATACTGTGGGCGCCCTTGCTTCTGATAGTAGATTTACGGGAAAACGGCAGGGTGTGTACATAGCAGTGGGGTGGCTTTCAGTCATTTTTCCATATCTATCAGCAGTGTGCCTTCAATCAGAACCTTGATGAATAGAACACACCTATGAGACCCAGAATTCATCTTTGATACGAACGTTGAAGTTGCACTGGGTATTGCAAGACAACGTTCATGCTGGAGCCCAGTTGCACAAATAAAGCTTAGCGATGCAGCATGATCAAGCCTTATGAGCAGTAGCCAATGTGAACATGGTAGACAATGAGCATCGGAATAAGAACATCCCGTGCGCCATGACATCATTGCCGGAATTTGCGCTGCCGCAGATTGGTCATATTATCGTGGAATGGGTGTGTTTGACATGCGGGTATTCAAGGAAACTTCCTTGATGCAGCCCGCGTTGGCGTGTCTATACCCCGCATGATACACATAATCATGCAACTAGGATCCCCTGGCAACGAAAACAGATAGAACCGACGTACAGCGAATACACAGGACGAAGGCGCAACAACCAAGCAACAGTCCCATATCTGACCCAAAGCAACATCAGGCGACCGCTTGGACGTCCATCCTCGCAGCTGGGTATTAATCCCAAATCCCGAAGGAAAATATTGTTCATGTACTATGACGAAAACGCCGCCGAAATGGGCCAATGCCGATAAGGCTGTTGACGTTCGCGGACAGGGCGCAGGCTTACTGCAGTCAGCCACAGCTGCACGAGGAGCTCCGTGAACGGCCTCTTTTTCCGAATTAGGCAATGCGCCGTTGCATTCCTTCTCAGCCTCTGTTTACACCTCCAATCGAGATGAAGATCGTCACACACACTTTACCAATACCAGGTTTGAGTGGCCGGGCAATCATAAGCTTATATGCTAATTATGGTATGCAGTACACAAAATGACGCCAAGCTAGCTCCCGCTGACTACAATGACTCGGTCAGGTATGTTATCAATACACTTACATGTTGGGATCGAGTGCGGATGACCCTGACTCGGCGTCCTCCAAGTGTGGGCTGCAGATTGGAAGTTTGCGTTGATCTCTGGGTGAGCTGGTCTGTTAATTTCTGGTGTGAATATAATAGAAGAACATGGTCGTCCTGGATAGTTAGAACATGAGAAAGAAGCAAATCTCCAGCTGGGTACTAAGACGTTCTGTCAATATGCATATTCAGTTACTTTTCGGCGTGGTGCTACTCTCTCATGCTCTTGCTGCACCTCTTATCTTAGAGAGGCAGTCGAGTATCCCGTATGGCACTGTCATCACAAGATGTACACAACCAGGTGTCGTCGCTCTGACTTTCGACGATGGACCTTTCATATACACCGAGGAGCTGCTAGACACTATTGCAGCAAGCGGGTTCAGGGTGACGTTCTTCGTAAACGGTAATAACTACGATAACATTAACAACCACGCTTCGACCATTCAACGTATGGTCGCTGAGGGTCACCAGGTCGGATCTCACACGTAAGACTCACCTGAGTTCTCCCCTCTATCAACATCCCATACTATACTGAAATTTGACTCTAGATGGGACCACGGAGACCTAGCCACCATGGACACCGCCGGAATCACCTCCGAAATGACGCAGCTGGAAGATGCTTTGGTCGGCATCCTGGGGTTTTTTCCACAGTACATGCGCCCGCCCTACTTCAGTTACAACGACAACACGCTTGCCACGCTCGGTGACTTGGGATATCATGTGATTCAAGCTGATATCGATACCCTGGACTGGCAAAACAGCACGCCCAGCACCATTGGTGGTAGTGAAGAGATCTACGAGGAAGGGCTCGAGAATGGAGGGACGCTCAGTCTCATGCATGATGTGTATCAGACTACGGTGGAGACTTTGGTGCCTCAGGCTATCAAAGATATTCAGGGAAGGGGGCTGACTTGTGAGTTTGTTCTATGACTGGATATGCGATGGTGTGTACTGACGATAATAGCTGTTACTGTAGGAGAATGTCTTGGCGATCCTGCTGCCAACTGGTATCGGACGTCGCGCTAGTGGGGGGGGCAATCTCGAAATGGATTTAGCAGGGGAAATGCCCCAGCCGGCCATGAGTATAAATTGAGGAATTATGGAAAGTAATCACGGAAAATTAGTTATATTTCGGATTATGATGTAATTTAGGTGCTAGTTAGTTAAATACCCTGCCTAATCAATAAGACGCAGATGTTGGTAACTCATCTAACGAAGTGCACATAAGTAGTTTGGGAGCTGCCAAACTGTGACATAGCTGTGTCGTTTAACGGCGATGCCTAACTTTCTGCTTTTTGTGCCGCTACGCTTTCCATCTCGTTGTCAGACCTTATAACTATCAATATGATCACATTCTGCAACGAGTGGGTCCCTCATCTTTTGACGGTCATTTGGTCCAATACTCGTCTACAATCAGCTTCGCGAATTATCCTTGCCCAAGTACTAAACATTCCCATATACGAACAGAGTTCTTCGTTTCACTAATACACTCCACCATCGCAAAGACGAGATTTTATTTCATCTATGGCTTCTTGGACTCTTCGTGATCATCCGTCTTCTTTTGCGGTCGGCTGTCAGGCCATTTACGGAACAAGTCCCTCAGCTTGTCGATCGGAGCAGCAAGAAAGGCAGCCGCATTATCGAACGGCGGCTTATTCGGTGCCATCGGGTGGCTCCGAGATGGAACAAAGTACTTTGTTTTTTCAAAACTTTGGCAGAGCTCCTTCGACTCCGTCAAGGTAAGTGCCTCTTCCAGCTTGCTCAAGTTCTGCTCCTCATCGCCTTCCACGTGGATCTGGAAGCCCTTGAACAGACTTGCGAGGCTGGGAATGAATTCCTTGTCTCCAGGTTTGAGCTTCTGGAACTGCTTGAGTTGTTCCTTGATCTTTCGAGGGTTAGTGTTGAATCTTGAAGATAGGCTTGGGCTATTTATCACTGTACCAACTGATGGCTCGCACGATCCTTCTCCACTCTCTCGCGTCCTCCCGGAATGTTTCGTTCCAATACCGGATATACCACAAGCTCCTTCGCGATGGCAAGTCTCGCAAGTTCCCATATGAACAAGTTTTGGTAGCGTTGTTGCTGGTCAGAGTCGTTGGAGTTGACCATTTTGTGGTAGCTTTCCTCTATTCGGTGATGATCATGTTGGATAGCTTGGCTGAGCTTCCAGATCTGACTGTGCTCCAGTGCTGGGGTACGCTCACCTGGGAAGTGATAGTCGGCAAAGTTTCGACCAAGGACTTGCAGCACCGTTTTAGGCCGTAAGCTGACAATGCCAAATTTTGGAGGTGAGATCGGACGAGCTGCACGGCGAAACATTATGGTATGTGAACTTGAATCCCTGGCCCAAGACGGCAGCTGTCGTAAACGTCGAAGTAGAAGCTGCGGGAACTAGGGGTATTGGAAGTATGGTGGAGACTTGGAATTCGCTCAAAAGCCCCTTTCACCGGTCAAACGGCGCGAAGCTTATATTATGACGACGCGATTCAATGTCTAAGCGTCACTTTCTATGGGGCTAGAATTAACCACAACTAACAACAACCGGCGCACCAACGTGAGCGATCGCTACCCGTCCGGCTTGTGTCAACATATGTATACATGGCGGTGTACAAACTGCAAAATATTAATTTCAATCCAGTGACTGAGCTAATTGTGTAATCTCCATATTAACACTACCCGATGCTTGGTTTTCTTCCTTTTGGGTGTCAATGTCATTGTTGAATAGAATGTCAACAGTATTAGTAGTGGAGATACTCCGGGCGCCAACTTCGACCTGGCCTTGAATAACAGACGGGAAGAACCAACGGGGGACCTGAATATGAAGAACTTAGATGTCCGCAATAGGAGCGGCAATGGAATTCATAGCCACTGGGTACCATGAAGATTAGCCGTGAGACTAAAACAGCAACTTTCAGCACAGTTTAGACTGCCAGGCACATGCGCCAAATGCACCCTTTTAAGGTTAGCCCATAGCTCATAGCCCAATAAAAAAAGAAACTGACCGAACACTTGTTTATTGCCTAATTAGGAAATCTCAAGGTCTGTACCAGAAGTACATGATGCAGTTGAGAGGCTATATGCTACAAGTGAAATATGAATAATAGTATGGGGACCATGGGTGCCTGCAAGGATGCTCCCCACCTCGCACTCGAAGTTCAACTGGTCTCATTTTATTGCTCAACGGCAGATTGTACTATTAGCTCAATAACTTGAAATCATGAATGCCCCCACCCTTCTTGTATTGTGCGGGTGATCCAACGACCAAGGGCAACGGTGACGGCTACCTGAGCCACTGCGACAATATGTCGACCACGTGGCACTTGGTGCACTGGAACCCGCTGGGAGACCTGGGTTTATACCTGAGGATCAACAATGTGAGCACAGTCTGTTTAGTGCATGATACTTTATTGTGTCATGGTATAGAATAAAGAAAGGAGGCACGATAAAGGAATGGGGTAGAGGAAACCCGGTTCGTCAAACCTGGCGTGGTTTCCAGCAGTGAGAACTGCCTTCTCAATAAAAATCCCGAGGAAACTGGGGAGCCTTATCTACCACGCCTTCAATAAATACACTCAAGACGGCCAATAAAATCCCCTAGAATACTTGGTATCAAAGGGCGTAATCGAGCGTACTCAAGAAATGGGTGGTGGAAGTGAAGGACCTGGGCGCATGCTGAACCACAAGTATCCGACCGCATGCCTAGCATTTTCTCACTCAGCATATTGTGGGTAGCGGAGAGGGATGTCAGTTCTCGATGTACTTCAAACCGGTCAAACTCCCAGTGGGCAACTGCATCTGCCGCTACGAAAAGTTGAAAGGAGACTACTGGGAACCGACGCACCTGAAGAGCTGGAATCATGGCTCCCTATCCAGAAAAAGAGTCAAAGCAGCTCTTGTAGCAGATTACTCCGCTCAGGCAATGGGCAACTACGTTGACATTAGGCACTGTGGAGCCCGAGACCTACATGCATGCGAAAATCATATGCGCCGTTGATAGTGTTGCTTCAATATTGATTGCAAAGAGTCTGCGCTCTTTAAGGAGGCGTAGTATGCTTCTGCATATCACGAAGTCTTCCAGCAAGGATGATCTGTAAGTAGCAGAGGTAAGGCCAGCAGAGCATTTGGGGCCATTCAATGGTCTGGCGAGTACGCTATGAATATTCTTGAAAAAGCAGTTATAAATGCCATGGCGTCGCCTCAAGTACCAGTACTGTGTTGCGCGATCATTCCTTGATCATGACCTTAAAGAGTTTGGGAATTGCAGAGGGCGTGGAGTATAACTCGAATTGGACTATTGGTCAACTTTTCGATGGAATTCTGAATGAGACGAAAATGAGGCGGAAATTTCAGGGAAAGAAGTGCGTTGTGATGTGCGATTTGCTTTTACATATCTATCATGATCAATGATGACTATGTAAAAAGTACCCGACCAGACAGGGGCATATCGTTCCTAAAAGACTTGAATCTTGTTTTGCTTTAAATATGGAAAGACATGATTTAGAAGAAGTCCCTATGTATAACACCAGTTACGATCACAGGTATCTATGTTTTTCAAATATACGGAGTGATTAAGCGCGTAACAAAGTTTTCTATTGCCCTATCCAATATGATAGAACTAACTGGTACCAAACAGAACTCCGGATGAATCAAGCTGGTAACTTGATATTCCACTTGATTTCGGATTGATTGACTTCCCGAGTCACATCTTGAAACGTCTTAGCCCGCTGCTTTAGTGTCTACCCAAGCCTTAGTGTCTTGTCGGACCGCACCAGACTTTCTAGCTTTAACTTTTCCCTTCACATCTCTTTCCTGCTCTTTCATGCTCGATGGCTGATTTAGAGTTCTTAAACTTGCTCCATTACAAGCAGCTAAGAGGCAAACTTTTCTGTATCTAAATGCCTTATGGCTACCTTCACTCCTTTGGGCTGGAGGAGATTAGAGACACATTCAATCCTATGCCTCGTTAGAGCTTGCAATAAGTCCGATATGTTATATCTGATGGAGTGCATATGGGGTGTGAATTGTTGTATTGGGAAAGGATGGCCAGGTCAGCTATTCTGGCCTGGCAGAGCTCTTTTATAGCTCTTATCTATCTTATCTCTAGCTATAGGGCAACCCCCCATGGGGTCACGTATCAATATCCGATCAACCACGGAAGTCGTATGTCCCTTCTTCCATCATTGGCCAGCAACAAGTAAATATGTAGCTTGCTTTCTTAAACATGAAAGCCAACAAGCTGTAAACCCTGAGGAGCTTTTTGAGGATCGGAAGCGGAGCAGCATGGATAGGAGGAATGCAAGATAATGAACGAGTTAACCATTCTTACCTGTGTAATGAAGTTTTGAGTCGAATTTCAAAATTACATAGTGATTCTCCCTTTCAATAACTTACAGTCAGAAAGATTCCAAACTACATGTAACTTGTGAAGTCTAATTGAAACTCGATAAACACCCAAAGTCACGCTTGTGTACCTATGTTGGAAAGTAAGAGGACTGTATTAGTAAAAACTCAATGCCATCCCTAAAAAAGACTTCGTCAACACCGAGGTGGTGAAAATGAGAAGAACAAAAAAATAAAGCCAAAAAGCACAACCAGGGTTTTCTCTAGCCAGCCCCAAGCAACAACATCATGACATTGTGTATTTAGCTGCTTGATATTTCACACATTAGCATAGCAGCATAAAAGCCTCCCATGGTTATTCCAGGTACAACAGGTGTTAACAACGCTTGAGCCCGGGTCTCCGAAACCCGGGTCAGCCTTGACCTTCGGAAAGTTGCAATCCCCTGCGTTGTGCCCCAGTTCAGTTTCAATCCACAAGACCCGAAAACCCAGCCCGTATGATATTCTCCTTCAAAGTTCCGTTCAGGACGATACCAAAAGGGCCTTGTTCAAGTGGGCAGAAAGATTTGTTGCCGGGCAGCTTGCCAGTCTGGAAGTAGGCGCTTATTTTGGACAAGCCGCAGGTGTTCCTTGTAGCGATGGTTGTATGCTTTGAACTGATTAGCATCGTAAACCAGCTCTTGGCCAAAAGTGATGAACTTACGCCCATTCCATCTACCGTGAGTACCTGAGAATTTGGGTAGTGTGGTGCCGACGAGAGTGCGCTGTTCACTGCAGTCAGCTTCAAGGCCGTGTTACAGGAGGAGCGGTTACTCGCTTATCAATAGGTGTCACCGGGTCGTGTGTGTTGCCGACAAAGAGTATGGGAATTGCTGTATCGCCGCCAAATGGCCCAGTGAAAATCTCGGTAGCTTTGATGGGCCAACCGGTACATCCCAGTGCTGACTTGATCCATATTTCCCCGATGATACTTTGGTGCTCAATCTCTTCGAGCTGAGGTCTCAAGTCTTCCAGCGTCTTTTTGGATCACGTATTGTTCTGGTCAGAGCACAGAACAGCGAGACTCCATTCCGGGTGCTCATAGCCAGCCGTTCTGGGGTCACCAAATATTGTCATGGCTTGTTCTGCCCAGGGGCTGATATGCTGTGTTGAAAGGGCACTCTCGAGATCCACCAGGGTTTGGGGTAATAAGCCGAAATACGAGAAGGGCTCGTTCGCTGTGCTCAAAAGTCCTACTTTCAAGACTAGTAATGCGGTCTCAAGATCTGTAGCGTTCGACCAATTATCAGCTTCCGCTTTCCGCGGATCAAGCTGTACGAACGACCGGTTGAACCGCTCATAGATGTCCTTTGGGGTTGATCCAGTATAGTACGAACAGTCCGCCGGCCCAGCCTTGTGGCAGTAGATGAAGAAGGCAGCGATGATTCCATCAAGGTGGTTGACGCTTTCGGAGGTGTAGTTGGTCAAGTAGCTCTCTGGACTCATAACGCCATCCAAGACCACGTTGCCCACACTTTCTGGAAACATGGAAGCGAACGTTTGACTGAGAAAAGTTCCGTAGCTGACTCGGTAGAAGTGTAAAAGGTGATTCGGTTTGGCGGCTCTTTCGCCATCTTCTGTCTCTGCGAATGCGTTGACAATGCTGAGCATGTCCCTTGCAGTGGTTGCGGTAGACATATGTGGGCCAGCATCCTTCTCTCCTCCAGTGGTCTTCTCACATCGCCCACCCAAGTCCTTGCCGAATTGGATGAAGCTGTTATAGAAGTCATCAGTTACTCTCGGAACGGTTTTGGACCTCAATGTGATAACCTGGTCTGAAGTGATATTGGCTGAGCAGTCGGCTACAGGTTCGCTCAGCCACATGCCCCGGGGATCGAATCCGACAATATCCCAGTTGGTGCCTACCACGGCCTAATAAAAATATGAATGTTAGTTGGCACTCATCAAATAATTCGAGAGGGTTAACATGGCTCAAGGAGGGCAGTAAATACTGACCTGAATGGTAGATGCATTGTCCAGAGCTTCGCCCACGCCTGAAACTCCAGGTCCACCAGGGTTGAGAAGTATCATGCCTTGATAAGCTCCAAAGGAAGAATTCGATTGGGCGGGCTATTTCACAAGAGCCACCGAAGCTCGAGCAAGACTGGCGTTCTGGTAGTCAAGCGGCACCTGCATAACTCGTTCAGCATGCAAGACAAGGGCAAAGGGAGAGCAAGCTGACATCAAGCCTTGCACAAAAGAACCCCTCATTGCGAGGGCACCAAGTGAGCGTCTGAGATGGGGATATCTTGTCAAAAGTACATCTTTCAGAGGAAGTTCCTATTACAAGGTAGAACAAGCCCATTAGGGCGAGAACGAGTGGAGTGGCCATCATGAAGGTAGCTGGTAAAATACAAAAAGAGTGAGCAGTGAGCAGTGAGCAGTGAGCAGAGGGTCGAGAACAAGTCAGAGAGTTGAGGTAGACGAGATAGACGAGAGAGACTGCGATGGAGAGAGTAGACAGGCACATATATACACAGATCATTTTGCTCAGTTTCAATAGCTTTGCTTGGCAAGTTTATGCCTTGGCGAATAACATTATGCAGGTACAGCTACCAAATAGAGGCATTGGAAACTTCCTTGGCAGATCGTAGGGACCCTGTCGTGTAGCTGCTTTTGAATTTACAGATACGAAGTACAAGCATAGATGAGCAAGGATAATGAAAGCCCGTCACAAACCCAACAAGACCAACTTCTACCAGAGTGGGCCTTTTAGCGGGGAACGGTCTGTTGGATATTCGTCAGTACGCTTAAACAGCAGGGTCCGTACGAGACGACCAATCAGGAGGTCGGGCTTTAATAAGGAGACCAGTAGGATCGATCATACTAGCTCAGCTCTAGAATCCTTTAGGTACGATACGGACGGCCGCCGAAAATAGTACTACCAGACCTCAGAGGCGCGGCCAGATAGATAGTCTGTTGCTCCTGTTTTCCATTGTCCAGTGACTCTCCCACTGACATATTGCTGCGCTGAGAAAATAATCTCATATCTCAACCGGTGGGCCATCTCGAGCTCCAGATGCCCAAGGTCGCTAAGGAAAGAGAAAGCGAGCATATCGGCCGAAGACCAGGTCGGGGTGCCTCACTTGTCGAAGTAAGAATCCCAAAAGTGGACCAGAGATCAATATCCATTCTAACCGATTATACAGTAAGACGAGTCAAATGCGACGAGGCACGGCCGGCTTGTCAAAAATGTACATCGACACGCCGTGTCTGCGACGGCTACTCTCACGTCGAACTACAGCACTCGTCAGGGTCGTCGCATTTCCAAACAGTCCCTGTGGCTGTCATGGCAGGTCCTTCGTTTGACATACACGCCTCCACCAAATCAAAGAGGACATTTGCATTCTTCGTACAGCGGGCTAGCCCGCAACTAGCCGGGTTCTTCAGGTCAGACTTCTGGGAAAGAAACGTCCTCCAAGCTGCACATCATGAGTCGGCTGTGCGTCATGCGATTGTCGCCATAGGCTCACTCCACGAGCTGCTTGAGCAAAAAATAACAATAACAGATGCAAGAGAGACCTTTGATTTGGAGCAATACAACCTCGCGATTCAAGACCTGCTGGTTTCTCTGTCTCGGAATGAGAAGCGAGGCGTCGATGTTTGCCTTATTTCGTGTATTCTTTTTACTTGCTTCGAGGTACGTGTCAATTCCGCATATACGTAGCTGTTGTGTCGTGTCACTATTTATCCATTCGTGAATGCTGATTCTTGTAGAACATGCGAGGGCACCATGCCTCCGCCGGATTCCACATCCGAAGTGGTGCGAAGCTACTGCGCGAAACCGTTTACGACCACCAGAATGGCGTATTTCAACATAAAGCTCTTGGGAAAACGAATGATTTGGATTCCTACGCTCCGCTGGAGGTTCTTGCTGGAATCTTTGCAGGACTGGATCCACAAGTCACAATGGTAAGCGGGTGTCGCTACGTACCCCCAGGCTCTACCTTGGCTCATACATGCAGAGCAGATACCCAGAGACTACAAGTTCCAGCTTTACCAGAGGTACTTTCCAGGAAACGGGTACCACGACGCCCATTTCTCATTTTCGAGGATCGAAGAGGCCAAGAGCATCTTTGATTATGGTTATTGTCTGTTCGCCAGCAGTCTCGCCTCCCAACTACCATGCGACCCTGAGCAATTCTCTGCCGCCATTGAAGCCCGCATGGGTTACTGCACAAATCTGCTAGCAAAATTTCTCGCTCGCACTGCTGGAATTCGCCGAGTCAAAACGCCCATCTTTTACTCCAAAGCACGAATTGGGCATAGCTGTGCTCCAACTTCACCTGCTGAACACCTATGTCTCGTTCCATCTCGAGCATCTACCTCCACCTTACTGGTCACGTTGGGATATATTCATACCGCAGATGCAGGAAATGGTCCTGCTTGGCGAAAAGATCGTCTCTTCCACCCGCCCTGAAAATAATCTGGGAGGGCATACAACGTCCTTCTGCTTAGACATGGGCTTTATCATCCCACTTTACACCGTGGCCAGTCAGTGCCGAGACCAGATAGTCTGTCGCAGAGCGATTGCCCTTCTTCGTTCTACATCACGGCAAGAAGGTCTTTGGAATAGCCTGCTGGTTGCAAAGGCTGCTGAGAGGATAATGGAAATTGAAGAGAGCGGATGGGAAGAAATAAAGCCTTGTACCGATGACGCGAATCGGTCGGGCGTGTTGAGCGCCGCTAAACCGATCTTGCGCCTCGATGAAAGAGGAATGCGGTTGCAGTATAGTCGACAGGGACAAGGGAATAATGCTCAGACGACTGCCGTTGAGGAGTTGGGCAGTTGGGCAGGCATATAGGTCTCTGCGATGTACAAAGGAGGCAGTAACGGACATTAAAAAGAATGTACCTCCATTTAAATGCTCGTCATCCCATTGGGCTCCGCGTACGTTGACAGGATTGCTGATGCCTCGACTATACTAGTATAAATAAGCGGATTCTTGACGTCCCATTTGCAGACAAACCCAAATCCCACTATGGAACACTATCACTGGCCTCTAATCAAACTTACTGTTGTTGGGAGTCTCAAGTTGGCTTTCTACTCCTGGATGATGGAAGAAGTAGCACAAATCCGATGAAATAAGCCGAGGCAGAATAGCGTTTCACACTTAATCAGACCCAACAATAAACTAACCTCTAGGCTGGCAGACACATCGGTTCTCTTTATGATTATGTACAGTATACAATACAAAAGGAAACTTTGACCGACACCTTCTCAAGCTGGGCCACCAGTCTATATTGGGTACAACGTGCCAGCGAGGTTGTTTGACTTCTATCCAGATATGTGCAATACCATCCATATACCTCCGGTAAACAGTTTCGTGTATAAGTAGAAAGATTTACACTGTCAGCCCTCCGCTGTTCTTCTGCCTTGTTTCACCAACCGCTTCAAATACCCCTTGCGCAACCCGGATCCCCTGCACAGCCGAGACTCCTTCTCTAACCCACGTGACATTGTGGCCCTTCTCACTCATGCTGGCCACGGTGGCATTGTCAAATGTGACCTCGAATTGAGCGATATCTGGCATCAACTGATCATGGATCCTGGGCTCCCTGATCGCATGCTCCATATCCATTCCATGCTCAAGCACTCTCCAAGCGACTTGCGTCGTGGAACTGATGATACGGGAACCACCGGCAGCACCCACAGTGACGTAGAGCGTGCCATTGGGATATTCGACAATGACGGGTGTTATCGAAGACATGGGTCGTTTCCCAGCTCGAATGAAGTTGGCGGGCGAAGGGGCATATCCGAACTCGTTCGGCACCCCTGGGATACTGAAGTCGTTCATCTCGTTGTTCAGGATGACGCCCGTCTCGGGCACCATGATCAGGTTCCCGTAAAGCAAGTTCACCGTCGTGGTGCTTGAGACTGCCATGCCATCTGCATCCGCGGTGACAATGTGGGAGGTCCCGTGTGAATCTGGTATGTAAACCTCTGGGAAGTCATGCGGATGGGTAAGATAATATCCGACGGGGTGGGTGGTTTTGTCCGAGATATGCTTCCTGGTCGCGGCCGCACCACTGGGAGACAGCATCAGGTCTTCCAGGGCTTCGATAGAATGCGTGTCCACGAACTCTGGATCGCCAAGCTGCTGATGAGCTGCATAGGCAAAGCGCATAGCTTCGTCAAAGCGGTGGAGGGTTAGATTCTTGTCTTGAGTATCCTCGACGTCGTAGCCGTCCATCGTCTTGAGGGTAGACAAGCACACGGAGCCAGAAGAAGGCGCTCCACTTGAAAATAACCGATGCCCACGGTATGATACGCTGAGTGGCCGGCGCACAAGCGCTTTGTATTCGGCAAGGTCATCGAGTGTCATGGTTCCATTCGTCGCCTGGATGGCGGTAATGGTCGCATTGGCAATCCCGCCGGTGTAGAACACGTCGGCTCCACCGTCCGCAACGGCGTCCAACGTGTCGGCGTATCGCCTCCGCGTCATAATATCACCAAACTCGACGAGCTTGCCATTGGGTGCGAAGTCCATTGCCCAACTAGCATCTTCGACCAAAAAGTTTCGCCCGGCGTACTTGATTCCGTTTTCCATGTATCGCACCGTATCCTCTGTCACTGGGAACCCATTCCTGGCCACATAAGCTGACGGGTGAACGACAGCCTTCCACGGCAGGCGACCAAATTGTTTATGGGCGTACTCGAGGCCGCGCAGTTCACCGGGGACAGCGGCTGCCAAACCACCGAAAATGCTGCCGATCACATTGCCTTGGTACATATCCTGGTGTGCGGCGGCCGGTGCCGCTTCCCGGAAGTCGATGACGGTATAAGAGCCATTCTTGTCCCGGATCAAGCTGAATCCACCGCCGCCAAGACCTGAGTGATGCATTCCAGTTACGCCAACGCAAAGCTGGGTTCCGACATAAGCGTCCACTGCATTGCCTCCGCGGGCGAGCAGGTCAATGCCGATCTGGCTGCATATTTTGCTCTCGCACGCCACGGCACCATGGCGCCCGGATACAGAAAGCGGCTGCTGATCTGGGACGTGGCCTCCCGACTCAAATAACCATGGTGCGGCAGCAAGAGAGTTTGATGCCGCCAGGAGCAGAATCAATAAGCCTCGGGGAAGAACTTCCAAAGTCTCTGGATAACGAAGTCAGTATAAAACCTTCCATATTCATCACTTTATTTACTCACTCATGGTGGTTTTGTAATTTGTCAGCCGTGGGAATGCCCCCTGATGGTCCTTTTCGGTGAGATAAGTAACGAGATAAGAACAAAGCCAACAACAGCATACACAGTGCGAAACGATGATTATTTACAGCAAAGCAGGCCTCTCAGCTCTGCAACTAACTCCCGCTCTCTGGAGCTGGAAGAGAAAGATTGATGGGAATGGAAGGAAGGCGTGACGGCTTGACTCGGTCGCCTGACCGATACAGAACGGAGTTAAATCGATAACCGATGCCGCGATAAGACGCCCACTATTCGCGATAAGGACCCCTGGCTTCTAGACCGCCCACCCGTGCAGCTGGATCCAATCATAAAGCTTGATTTGCAAGCTGAATTTTTGGGTTTCGTCCAATTCGAGGTTTTCGACAGCTCTCCACCCTCCTGCTTTGGCTCGTTTACTTGGTGAAAAGATAGTCTCATCGATGCGGCTTCATCAAGCGATCTTCTCACATCTAGTCACTAGGGGCAGGCCTCTCATCACACCTTTTGTTCGATACAGACCATTTACCGCCATGGCCTCGCCTGCAGTCTTGATACCGAGCGAGTTCATGTGCGACCCAGGCGCACCAGCTCAGTCTGTTCAGAAACAGCAGAATGGTCCGCAGCATAATGGCCAGCAGCACAATGGCCAGCAACGCAAGCAAGGAAAGCGGCCATTCCAGCAGGCCAACCAGAATCATAAGAAGTCAAAGAAGCTGCGGAAGCGTGAGCGTGACATGCAATCTGGATCGCACGAAGATGTACTTGCTCTGGACATTCAGGCCTTGAAGTTAGCGAATGAGTCAGTTGGGGACGAAACTGAATATATTCTGCCAGAACAGGGCAGTGAAATTGAGGTTGAAGTGTTGGAGCTTTCATCGACTGGCGACGGACTTGCACGACAGAAAGGCTCGAAGGAGATCTACGTCGTGCCCTTCGCAGTGCCCGGCGACACGCTCAAAGTGAGAGCCTACCGCCAGCTCAAAGACGAGGGATATACAGTCGCAGACTTCCTATCGGTGGTCAAGCCATCGCCCATGCGCGACGACAGCAGGATCAACTGCAAGTACTTTGCGACTTGCTCTGGTTGCCAGTTCCAGTCGATGGATTATGCCGATCAGCTGCAACACAAAAAGCGCATTGTGGAGAAGGCTTTCAAGAACTTCTCTCAATTACCCCCAGAACTCATACCGGCCATCCAGGACACCATCGGCAGCCCACTTCAGTATGGTTACAGGACGAAATTGACTCCCCATTTTGATGGCCCCCAGGGGTGGAAGAGGACTAAGGAGCCCTTCAAGAGCAAGCCAGCCGTCGGCTTCATGCCCAAGGGCAAGCGGACTACCATGGACATCGAGGACTGCCCCATTGGTACTGATGCTGTGCGAATGGGAATGAAGACGGAGCAAGCGAGGATGGAGGTTGAGTTCAACAAGTACACCCGCGGTGCCACTATTCTGCTTCGTGAAAGCACGGAACGGATACCGAAGGATGCTTCTCCGCCTCGGCCAGCCACACCAACGGATGCCATCAAGGTCGAGTCGGAACCCTACACAGATCTGAAGACGTGTATCACCGACAACAATGCGACATCGACCGAGTATATCGGTGACTACATCTTCTCGAACCCAGCTGGTTCCTTCTTCCAGAACAACAATTCTATCCTGCCTCCATTTACGGATTATATCCGGCAACACATCCTGCCACCATCCACCCCAGTCAAATACCTCATCGATGCCTATTCTGGATCTGGGCTGTTCACCATCACTCTCGCGTCTCTATTCCAGGGCAGCACGGGCATCGACATCGCCGAAAAGTCCATCGAGTTTGCGCGTACGAATGCTCGTGCGAACAATCTCCCCGAATCGCAATGCAACTTTATTGCTGCTGACGCAGGTGAGCTATTCAAGAGCGTCACGTACCCCGCCGATGAGACTGTCGTCGTTCTTGATCCTCCGCGGAAGGGGTGTGATGCCAGTTTCCTGGGTCAACTGCTGCGATTTGGGCCGAAGCGGGTCGTGTATGTCAGTTGCAATGTGCACACGCAGGCGAGGGATGTCGGGATGCTGGTCCGAGGTGAGACGGGAGTTCCTACTGATGGAGCAGCAGGTGGCAGCCATAAAAAGAAGGTCAGATACGAGATCGAGAGTCTGAGGGGCTTTGACTTCTTCCCTCAGACGGGCCACGTGGAGGGTGTCGCGGTACTGAACCGAGGCGAGATCGCCGCCGATGACATCGACGCAAATGATGACGCTACTGCTAAGGTCGAGGATAACGCAAGCGCTGCTGTCCAGGCTGAGGCTGAGGCGATGGAAGCCACCCTGATGTAGCGTAGAAACGGGGAGAACATTGCGGGAAATATGAGGCATGAGGGTGGGGCTTAGTTGGCTGAACTGTACGGATAGACTCAACAACGAGGTACGGGGATATTGTATTAAATCCGACAGCCATAGCTACCGATGGGGATGGCTATGGTGCAACACCGACCACTTTGATGTACGCTTTGGTCGTGTTCTTCCGCTCAACCACTATCCAGTGGTCTCATCCTCGAATATCGGCATATGGCAAGCATATTCACGAGTCTGCTGACAGGACTAAGCAGCGGGGCAATGGGATACTTGTAACTAAGCCGTACAAGCCGGGTTTATGCCGGGGTAGTAAATCAAGTGGCTATCTAGTAAAGTTGTGATATACTCATAAGTGGAAGTATAACAATTCGATGAAAAAGGACCCTGTGAAGATAAATCCAAGTGTCTCCATATTAATCATACAAACTCTTATAAATAAAAAGTTTTTAGGGACGTACGTATCAAAGAGCCGCGATATAGATATTGAATACTAAGAAGGACAGTGCGGTCTTTTTTACTGTACGTATCGTATAGAAATTAGAGATATCTGAAGAGTAAGTAAGTGACTATACCAAGCCTTCCTACCCCCTTTTTATGTGCTCCTATTCAGACCAGCCTTTATTCATCATCGAATGTTTGGAAGTCGGGCAAATACGGCGATAACTAAGTATGCCGGTAAAAGTATCCTACACAACACATATCACTCACAGGCATTGGATGCCAATTTTCCTTACTCAGACCAGATTTCGGATAATGGTAACATGTTTCATCTCTCGCTCCATAACCCAACCAGCAAATACATTCCAACATAAGTGAGTCATCTCGAGTCGTCTCGCATGACCACCCAAAGATGGGAATATTTGCGTAAGAGCATATCTCTGTAGAGGATAATTGATAAAACAAAAACCCCATCAAAAAACCCGAGCTGATGCCCGCGCAAGGCAAAGTGATGATCCAGCCCGCATAAATCCAAAATATTGTTTCTTATTATGGGTGATAGCATTGATTATGTTAGGTCTAGATAAATGGCAGTGGTTAGTAAGTACGATGCTACAATCGAGATATGAAGACAACTGATGCCATGTGTTGGTACCCTTGTGATATAATTATCTTGGCAATGAGGAAATCCATCTTATAGATGTGACAATGTGAAGCATCGTAGGGAGCCGGCGACCGATTCATGTTCCTTTTCTCGGCGTACTATAACTATACATGATACTTACTTACCAATCCATTTATTCTACGTTCACATGCTCAACGCTATCGCAGATTCCATGAATCATGGGTGTTTATTTGAAGTTTTGATGTACAGCATGGTCAATACCATGTCATCATGCTGGGTAGATAGACGTCGTGATTAAAGCATCGAGTCGATAGCTTAGGGCATCAAGACAAATGAACGTCAGTATTGAAAACTACTGTACGCAAAGGCTCTATAGCAGGATCAGAAGTCAAACTTCAATGATTCAATAGCTCGCAAGTGAGACTACTACACAGCTCCGTGGAATAATGAGCTGCCAGGCAAGTAAAAACAACCCTTTGTCAAAAATTTGACCGTCATCAATTTATGCACCTGTACTACCCTTGGGTACTTGCGAAGAATTATCTGTAGCTGTCTGCGCAGTCCCAACAGTCATCTGGCCACTCAGCTTCGGCATCTTCCAAAACATATTCCCCGTTTCGACTTTAGCAAGAGGATTCCCCTCCCCCTCCCCTGCATTCCCATACTGCTCCTCAAACCCAACCTTCTGGTAAAACCTGTCTTTACCCCTCGTACTAGCCACTGAGGCACAAATACCTTCTTCCTCAGCGCGGTCAAGTCCCCATTTCACAAGCATCCGGCCCAGGCCTTTCCCTTGGAAGTCAGGATGCAGAGCCAGGTATTCCAAGTACCACGATTCCGCCCGCTCGCCAGACCACACGTCGCCGAAACACGGATATGCTCGCTCAACGATGTCTTCGTCTATGGGATCGCTGGCGCGGTTCGGCCAGATCAGGGTATGCAGGCCCATGGCGGTGCATGAGAGGGGTTTGAGGAGGTTACCTGTTTTCACCAGGTCAGAAACCCCACCAGAGGAACACAATATTGTACGCAAATGATTTTTCGATGCTGGCCAGGAACCTACGGGGATCAAACCACCAGCACTCCATCTTCTTCCCCCCGTCCCCCAATCGTTCCCACTGCGCAATACCCACGATAACCTCTTTGCCGTTCTTGTCCCTGTCCACAGCCACGACCCATCTCCACCGGTAATCCCAGAAGTTGACACGGGCCCGTCGCAACCAGTACAAATCCACGTCGTTGGGAAACTGGTTACGATGCGGGTGCACTATGTCTCCAAACAAATTGTCGTCGAAGAACGCCAGGGCCATCACGTGGGCGATTTCGGGAAGCTCGCTATAGGAGGCATAGCGTAGCTTCGGGGCTGACATTATTGCGCAACTCTGAGTAGTAGTAAGACGGAGCGCCTGGCTTCTTTCTTTGCCCGAGACTGTCGGCGTAACAATTTTTGCAGAAGGAGGCCTAGAAGAGGAATTCTGGTCTGGCGCTTATTGCGCAGGTTGTTATGGCACAGTGTCGTTGGTAGTGCTACGCCTAATTCGGAAAACAGGGTTGCAGCTGTATGCTGCCAAGGGTGAATGGGGAAATTAATCGCTGGATTCCTTACCGAACAAACGAGTAGCATTACACAGGCTGTGCCGCGACCTTGCATCAGGAAAAATCAATGTGACTGTGCAAGACGAAAATTTCTTCCTTGCTGACATTCTTCTTTGTCCATCAAGAAGCGCGGGCTCATGCAGTTGGGAGAATTGAGTACGGAGTAAGCATGTAGGGTTTATTACTAAATGCTCAAACTTGCATAACCATGAGCGAGCCACAAAAATCCTTTTGTGTTCCTTGGCTATGATGCCATTGTGGGTATTGAACGAGCCTGAGGGAAGTTGACGGAGAGAAATGATCTATCATGTCGTTCTCGGGGGCCGGCAAAAGCTGCGAGATCGAATGGCTTTACCCGTCGCTCTCAATCAGTTCATGTCTATCGAGTTGACTTCGCATCGACAGCAAATCACACCTCACAAGATTCAAGCCATGGTCCATGCCGGGTAGAGAGTAAAAAATGAGATACCGCGTCAAGTGACGGGAATAGGATGATCCCACTCCTCCGAGAAGCAACAAATACATGAGATCGTGTGCATAGTCTAAACCCAAAGTGTTCCAAAAATACGCGACGGCTATCTCTCACCATGGCTCATGGCACACATCCCACTGCACATCCCGCTTGATAATCAACTCCTGGCTATCTTTCCTCGTCATGTAAATTTCATGTCCCGTGGTATCACTCGAGTGGACGACTGTTACCATGTTCTCCAGCCCATCCGGTCTGAGTTTAAGCTCCTGATTATCCCTATCCTTGTCATCTTTCCGAAAACTTCTCTCTCGACTAGACAACGTCCCGTCGCTACGGGACGTTGTTTTTGCCTTGGTACCGCGCCGAAACGATCGCAAGGTGTAGGTGTTGTTCGAGCTCTGGTCGCCGGTCCTCATATTTATCTGAAAGCTCAGAATCATAGAGAAAGACATCATAAAGCTTTTGAGATTGGGTATAGTGGCCGAAATAAGGGACCACGTCAGCATAACTTGTTGAATGAGGAGACTATTGGTGATATCGAACTGCGGCTCGGCGGAGGTAGGGTACTTCTTAAAGTAGGCTAGGTGCAACGCCGAGGCGACGATCAGGGGAATTCGAAAGCTGAACGCAGTAAAAACTTGACATTTCAGGTTAAAGGACATGTTAAGAGACCACACCAGCGCGATGGGGAGGAGGCAGATCAGTAATTCGGTGATGATGTCGATGGCTGTGATGATTTTCCAACGAAGATACTATAACTGTCAGCACCGGGAATCAAACTGTTCGCAGGCAGGATAATATTACCTGCTGAGGGCACTGAGTGTTGTTATCAGTCAAGATATCCACTGCACTGCAATTGATTGCCAACCCAATGATGGATCCAACTCCCCATGCGGCAGCTAAGAATAATAATACAGCGCAAAGTAAATTTTTCCACATCTTGATGGCAAACATACGGAGCATGAGGGCGATAACCGAACACTTGGCCAGGCAAAGTGCCAGTATTGAAAGAAGCTCGACAGCGAAGAAGGACTACATGTGTCAGCTGTTCAGTACAGCATCTTCTCCAGACGAGCACAGGAGCAGTTTGACCTTCCCAGATAGTTGCCACTGATACTCAGTGGTGATTGAGTTGAACTTGGCAAGACCATTGTTTAACCCGTAGAAGACGACGGCTGACTGTGCTAGTTTCACAACCTTGAATCGTCAGCTAGGAAGCTCTCCAACCTAGGCCTAGTACACAAACCGTGGCGGATAAGAGCAAGTAGTCGTCGATGCCGTGTTTGCCCCATTTTATATGAACCCTCAAGATTGCCGCCAGAAAGCTGTAAATCGTGGCCAAGATGGTGATGATCCAGAGGTACCCAGCATGGTCGTCGGCGTGGATGGGCGAAAAGCGCAAATGATCCTTGCCCGAGGGCTCTGAGCTCATCTTGTCGGCCTCTAAAAGGTCGAAAGCGTATTCTATTGGAAATATATCGTAATATGTTTCTTTAGTCAAGAACTCGGGTTCAAAGTGTGAGGGCGATTGCTCTCCTTGTCACTACAGGATGTGCTGAGGCGATAATTGAATGTCGCAGTGAGAATGTGCGAATTGTCGAACTCATACAGGAGTTTCCCCGGGCACTGTCACAATCTCGTATTTCAATACATCATCACAATGCCAAACGCGATAGTATTGGGTGCTGGTATCAGCCAGGAAATATTTGGGAGTGCTGCCAACAAGCGGATTGCGGCGTCCTTCAGAATGTCGTTTTTTCTGTGCAACATTACAGATTTGCAGGGCCGCATTCCAGGCATCTACGAACGTTGCAGCTTGGCAGACGCGGACCTCGTCGTATTATGAGCCATTCTTACGCCCCCACTGGCGCCTTTTGCTTCAGATGGCCATTGGTTGACCGAGAAAGCTAGACGAGGTTGCACTGCAGTGCGACAGAGACTTCTGGATCGGCTCGGATGGCACTGCAGAGACAAGGGTGGGTGTTCCACCCAATTCCCACCCTCCAGTACGGAGTAGCATTCAGACAAATTTCCCGACTGCCTTTCCTCTGTTTGGGTTTGCAACCACTTGTCCTCTCGTTGCCTTAAGATATAGCTTCAACTGCGACAGCAAACCAACAATATGGCCACAAAAGTCAAGCTAGACATGCATGCCGAATCGACGCTGGTCGACCAACAATTCCAAGACGATGTCGTCGATGAAAAGAGAGGAAACGTGGATGACCGTGCCAACATGATGCGGATGGGCAAGGTCCAGGAGATGAGGGTCTGTTGATTGTGAACGCCAAAAAGCATTGGATAAAATTGCTAACACGGATCAGAGAAATTTCCGCTTCTTGTCTATCTTTGGCTTCTCCATGATTCTCATGGCGTCATGGGAAACTTCTCTGAGGTGGGTGGGATTACAAGCTGGAATCGAGCATTGTTTAACATTGCGGCAGTGTTTCAACTATTGGCCTCGTAAACGGCGGTACCGCCGGTCTGATTTGGATGTTTTTCATCTGCTGGATGGGCTTCATTCTTATTAACACCTCGATGGCCGAAATGGCCTCTATGTAAGTTTTGCGCACATCGGGCATCAGTTACGTCACTAACTCTACTCCAGGGCTCCAACGACTGGCGGGCAATACCACTGGGTGTCTGAATTCTCCCCTAGAAAGCACCAGAAGTTCTTGAGCTACCTCATGGGATGGCTCTGTGTCCTCGGATGGCAAACCTGCTGCGCCGCAGCCGCCTATCTCGCCGGGACTCAAATCCAAGGCCTCGTCGTGCTCAACTACCCCAACTACATCCCCGAGGGCTGGCACGGGACCCTCATCACAGTAGCCATCGCCGCCTTCGCCGTTCTATTCAACACAGTCCTAGCCCGAAACCTGCCCTTGATCGAGGGCATCGTCCTCGTGATCCACATCTTCGATTTCCTAGGCATCCTCGTAGCCCTCTGGGTTTTGTCCCCGCGAGCAGACGCTAAAACCGTCTTCACAAAATTCAGCGATGGAGGCGGCTGGGGCAGTTTAGGAGGCAGCACGCTCATCGGTGTTACAGCGGGTATCATCCCCCTCATCGGCGCCGACGCTGCCGTCCACATGTCAGAAGAAGTCCGCGATGCCGGCAGAACCGTCCCGCGCTCCATGATCTCAACGACTGTCATCAACGGCGCCCTGGGCTGGATCATGATCATAACGTACTGCTTCTGCCTCGGCGACTTGGAGGAAGTCCTCGCCAGCCCAACAGGATACCCTTACCTACAGGTGTTCTACAATTCCACCCAGTCGATCAGCGGCGCGACGGTCATGGCGGTTTTCGTCATTTTCATGGCTATTTTCTGCAATTTGACGATGGTCGCCACCGCGTCGAGACAGCTGTACGCTTTTGCTCGCGATGATGCGATTCCGTTTAGTCCGTGGTTTGCACGAGTTTCGCCTACGTGGGATGTACCGCTCAATGCTATTGTCACGACTTTTGCTGTGTCTAGTATCCTTGCGCTCATTAACATTGGCTCAGCAGCAGCGCTGAATTCCATCACGTCTTTGGCAACTACGTCGTTGCTTTCCAGCTATATTTGCTCTATAGGCTGTATGATCTGGAGGCGTTGGACGAAACAGCCTCTGCTGCCTTCTAAGTTCAGTTTGGGCAGGTGGGGACTTGCCGTCAACATTGCCTCGGAGGTTTTTCTGGTCATTGTTTTCGTTCTGGCTTTCTTCCCTCAAATACCCGCGCCTGATACGGTGGCTATGAACTGGAATATTCTTATCTACGGCGTCGTGGTAGTTTTCTCCATGGTTTATTATTTCTTTTCTGGGAGGCATAAGTATGCTGGACCTGTGGAGTACGTGAGGAAATTGGACTGATGAACTATGGGACATGGAGAGAGCATGCCTTGGATTTCCTAACTGACTTCGATATGGGGTTCTTATCAAAATTTGAATCTTCGGCAAAGTATTCAGAGTTGATGTACCTCAATAGAGCAAAGACTAGATCCTATTCTGACTGCGATACGAAATTTCCCAATCGTTATATAGTGACAGGCCAGATCTACCCTATCCTCTTTCTAAGAGTAGCCCATGTGGCTCGAAACCGGTGTCTCTCACAAAAAAAACAAAAAAGAGCTAGGGAATAAGTGACGGTGTTGCCGGAAGAATTTGACGAAAACAGATTTGGCACCATGTCTTATTCCGCACTTCGCGGATGTCAAGCTTCAACCTTCGAGCTCTAAACTCGTGTATAAAAGAACCGTAGAAAAAATCCCACCAAATCTTCCAGCACGTATTCCATACTCTCTCGCTCTCTATCTCATACCGCGGTGATGTGCTGTCCGTGAAATCCGAATCCAACGGCAAAGTCGCACTCCGCTCTGCCTAGCTCCGTCATGGTCTTGGCGTCCAAACAAAGCAAGTAACTCGTTTTCTTGTATCCATCCAGAACAACGCTAAGCAAGACTCCGTCGTCCTCGTCGAGAATCTCTTTCTGCTTCTGACAATCAGCAACGGCATGCGCACCGGCAGCACGGGGTCGAGCAACGAAAATAGCCTCGCTAGGCGTGTGCCCCTTCGGTCCAGCCCAAACTACAACTTCCCGTGTCTTCGTATCGATCTTAGCAATGGAGTCGAATAGTGTGCTGAACCCGCGGCTGGTAAGGTTATAGACGAATCTGTTCTCAAGGCAGGCATACTCCGTGTTGATAGTCGGCATATCTCCAACATACGGACACGAAGCCAAGACTTTTCTCTCCGGCTGCAACAACGCGGGGGCGATGTTCTGCTTATTCATCGCCAATGCCTCGATATCATCTTTGCGAAATCGGTATCTGACCAAGCTGGGGCTCGACCCATCCTTCAGCATGCGCTCGCGCCAGAACTCCTTCCCCTTGCCCTCGCGGTCGAGGAGGACGTCGTAGTACAACCCCGAGATGATATTCAGGTTGGGGTACTCGACTAGCTCGCAGATAATATCGCCGGAATCGTGTTCTTCGAAGGCGTTGGTGGAGTGGAAGAAGAACGAAGCAGGAGAAAAGAACTCGGCAAGAAGTCCTTTGCCGTGGCGCTGATCGATAATGTACCACCTGCAACACTCAGTAGGGTCGAACGGCTTCATGGCGTCGAGGATGCAACCCGTCCAGATCATTTTGAGTCCGAATAGCTCGTAGTGCGAGACGGGTACGCAGAGGACCACGTGGTTCTGCGTCATGAAGAAGCTGTGGATGTAGGCCGGCTTGGATTTGATGGTGGCCAGGATTGAGGTCTCTCCCGTGGAAGCGCTGATCCGGAAGATCTGGTACTTGGCTAGGGGGCTGACGAATTCGCAGTTGAAGCTGATATAGTCTCCTGTCTCAGGGTCGAGCTGGCCATGGGCGGGCCCCATTGCTCCTATGAGCTTACTGTCCAGATATCCTTGGTTGATGTAGCGACGTGGCTCCATGGTATCCGGGTCGATCTCGCAGAACCACGCTGTGTCAGTACCGAGAAGGACGGATTTGGTAGCCGCACGATGACCTTGGGTAATGTCCTTGTCATTCGTCTTGCTTTTGGTGGCGACTTGGGCAGCTTTCTCGAGTGCGCTCATGTTGGCATTGACAGTGACACAGACATTGTCCTGTCGCTCAAATCGACGGAAGGTAGCCATGAACCTGCCGAAGATTCCCATACAGGGGTCGCTGCGCTGACCAAAGCAGATGGCCTTGATCATACCAGCGTTTCTAATGGAGTCCGCCAGGGCTTCAGCCTGACGGCGAGACGAATACAAGACCCTGACTTTGACGTCGCCATGGTCAGTGAGACCATCATCTTTGACAGCCAGGATTTCGAACTTATGCGTGTGCGCAAGTCCGTCGAACCAGTGAGATATGTGAAAGGTTCCGGACTTGGTGTCCTCGACCTTGCAGGCTCCGGGCCCGGTTCGGTAGAGTGAACCTGCGGTCCAGGCAAGGATGTTACCCTTGACTACGAGCTCTATTGGGCCTCGTTGCTCGGCCAAGCCATCAAACTAGGAAAAGTGTCAGTATATTGTTAAAGGCCTGACTGAAATGCAAGGAAGACTTACGCCAGCCTCGTTGGGCCACTCGGAGAACGCTCCTTTCTCTAGATTCTCCTCGAACAGCTTGACGTCGGCTTTCTTGTCGTCTGCAGTGCGCCGGATAGTCTCAGACTCGTTTCCCGGCGTCGAGTTCATGGTGATCATGAATGGTTCTTACGTCAAGATTGAGGGCAAATTTTGTCTGCATTTAAGACAAAGGTTTCCACGGAAGTTCGACTTAAAAACCCATTAAGTTTGGGAATGTCGCAATTTATACCCTTCGAGGACAATTGTAACATTGGAACGTTGACTGGGACTGGATCTAGGAGTCAAATCAGTCCGTTATTATTTGTATGTTTGCTCGTGGCACAGCTGTGGGACGGGTTGTGACTGGTTCTTGCCCCAGTAGCTTACTTCCCTTGATCTTTCAGCACCTGTCAGAAGGTTTGCCCAACCTGATACTACTGTCATGGGCTTATTACTGTCCAGATAGTAATTGGAAACAGGAGAGCTCACAAGTCCGGGGTCTGCATTCTCTGCAGCCGCAACCAGCAGCGCTGTTCGATCGGAAACTCCGACGATGACCTCGATGCGTTTCAAATTGCAATCCGCCTACACGGGTTGTTGGGCTGGAATGCTTGCGCGTCATCTGATAAGAACAACAGTTTCCGAAGACCATGGGGTAGACGAAGTCAAAATCCTGGACGCTGCGGAACGAGGGACGAAGTTCCTCATAATTCCATGGCAGCACAACTGCATATTTCAATGTTATGGGTGGGTGGATTCCCATCATGGTGGCTTCTACCACTTGCAAGTATATACCTCACGTAAGATCTGTATTTGCATGTCCACATCGCCGTTTTCAATGCCATTGATGCATCGTGTTTTCTGAGCTATTATGGCCATGAATTCTTACCGGAGTACTCGTTGCAGCTAATCATAGAACGATGATGACAGCGGAGTCAAGGTTGGGAAAGATAGCATTTCGGGGCGCCGATACAATACTTCAGAGCCTTCCTGGCATTTTATTTAAAACCAGCTTTGCGAATGTAAATTAATACAATTTGCTCCAAGAGGAGTATCTTTGTCTTATTGGGCGGCACCTACAACTTCCGTTCGTAGTTGACAAGCTGGATTGTCACTCTTCAATGAGAGGCCAGAACGAGAGGCCGGAACTATCTAACAATAGCTTCCCGATATTAAAATCTTCAAGGACTTAGGTGATACTCGAATCGAGCTCTGGGGTCTTGGAGGGTTGCGCTCACCACTTTATTTTCACCAATCTTACCGCTACTGATATCGTCTTACTTTACCTGGGCCGCTCGCTCAGGATACCTCGTTCTATCAGTTCCTCGGTAAGACTTTACAATGAACTTCTCGAAAGGCATATTTGGTTTCAGGAGACAGGAGGCGAATGAATTCGCCGGAAAAGGTGGAAAAGTCATGTATTTTGCTAAGGGAAAGAGTCTGCATCAATCGGATAGCACTATAATGTTTGATAGGGGAAAAAGCAAAGATAATCTGGAGCAGTTCGTGATGGCATCAAGATACTGCTCGGCTTCCAGGAGAGTTCCTTACTATACATTTTCCTCCGTCAAGGCCAGGTGGTTGCTGCTGCTCGTTCGGTCTTTTTTGGCCAGAACATTCCCACTTAGACAACCCTGTGTACAACTTACAATGGATTCCCGAGAACAAGCAAAAACTTGAAGATACTGAACCCTCCTCGTCACTGGGTGTTATACGTGACCACATCTCAGTCACAAAAGGGGGAAAGCACGACTCTGTTATTCCATTGTTTTGCCGAGGGCTCCTTCCTTTGAACTTTTCTTTATTTTAGGCAACCCCTTGCACACCAACTAAGACACGGGTCGCGTTGCTCTCACCCGCGTCGTTGCCTTCTTCTGGGAAACCGTGATCACGTCTTTGCCCTCATTCTCGCATGCCGAGCTCACGTCTGCGGGTGCGCCCACATTGGTTCTGAGCCCTCGACGTACATATACCAACTTCACTTTCCGAACACGTCTTCTTATCAAGTTGCAACTGGTTCACAAATTGACGGCCAATCCCCGAAGCACTCTCAGCTACAACTCATTCCGTGCATCGGCTTCTGGCAACGCCTTTGGCAACTTCACTATATTTTACCGCAGCTGGTCTCAAGAATCCGTGGTCAGTCCCCGGTGCAACATCTACGAACGATTGCGTGAATTGGCAACTAACCATCACTCTATCAGTCTGCGGAACCTTCTGCTGTCACTGACAGCACAGATTCACTTTGTAGTGTGTTGCTCAACTGCGGCTCTTCGCCAGCACCATCGACTTTCATATTGTCCATCATCCTTGGACTGCTATGATTCACCTTCCACTGCAGTTACGCTTAGGCACTCATTGATTTCGCATTCTAACGGACACATAGTCGCCTTTTCACGTATTCCAATCAGAATCACCTCCTTTCAATTTTCCTGACTCTGGAAGTTCTACTGCTCATCCTCCAGATCATTCATAGACTTCCACCGTCCTTTCCCTCAGTTGGCGACAGTATTCTGAAAAGAAAATTCTTTTTGGAGTCTCTGGCTGTTGGCCCTCTATCAACCACCACTCTTGTCAGCAGAGCGGAAGTCTTTGAGAACTATCAGCCACGATGGTGCTTACTAAGGATCCCCTGCCCTCGGCATCGCTCCTCCTGAATATTCCTATAGAGGTATGTCTTCACTCCTTCACTTTCTCTCAAGCCAGAGACTTTCCTCATTCATCTCGCGAGGTTGCTAAGCCCGCTAAATGGTTCGAATAATTCCGGCTAACTCCCATCAAGGTCCGTTTCAACATCTATGAGTTTGCTCTCGCCGAGGCAAAGCCCATCGAGCCTCGCCAAGTCTGCCGCCGATCCAACAAATTTGTTTGGGGAAATCACGATTGTAATTATTCCGACAACTTCAAGCATTCCGATCCTCTAGACTTTTCAAGGGTACTATCCTCCACAGAGGAAAAGTGCCTGACCATTACGCAACTTTCACAAACATGCCGGACGGTATACCAAGAGCTGGAGGGAACTCCTTTCTTCTATCGAGTGAATGAATTTCATTTCGCAGAGCCGTACCAGCTGCATGTGTTCTTGGTGGCCATTACCCCTAGTCGCCGGGCCATGATCCGCAACATCACCCTTGGGCGAGCCAATGACAGTGACTTCTACTTTCATACTTGCTTTCCCGGAAAGCTCGTTCAGTTCAAACTTGGGAGCGAGTTTGACACGACTGGACGTGCAACAGATGCGGGAGGGTGGGTCGATCGCTCCTTTGCTCGAGAGTGTATTCACGCCTTGACGATGCTCTCTGAATGTACCGACCTCAAAGTACTCACCATTGTATTGGAGATCAATGAGCGCTGGGGTATACCGATGGTGGAACAAATCAACAGTCACTGCCATGAAGTTTTGAGTATCGCCCTCTCGACTGATGATCACTTTGGCTTTTGGAGCCTGCCTGAAATGAAGTTCTGCACTAGGATTACGGAGGCTGCTGGTCATCACGAAATCAATCTCTCTAAGCCCATCGTCCCGACGCTCCCCTTACACTCAGAGCTCATGAAGGAGCCCACAGCGAGTATGATCCGCATGGTCCAGAATGCCATGGTTGCTCGCAAGAAGCGATTAGAACAAGAAGAGGAAAATGGAAATGGCTGGAGAAACAAAATCACCAGATCTATGAGACAACATGCGTTCACGGACGCTAAAATTGACTTCCCAGGCGAAGCTCGAGTCCAACAAAGCATGGCTGACACCGAAGTTGGAGCTGTGTCGTCAAGAACCAGACGTCGCTGCCACGTCTCCAATGTGAACTCTTCGGGTATCATTGAGTTCCAGCGTGGCAAATACTCGACCACTATGATAAGCCCTATGGATTCCTTCTACATGAAGATCGAAATGGTCATATGGACCGACACCGGCATCAAATGCCAAATCTCGCCCCAGGTGGTTCTAGATGGAGAAAACACTTCTTGGGTGCCACTTGAGAGGATCGACGCCGACTTTGCCATTGACATCCTCTTCAAGTACTACAAGAATCTCATGAACGGACAATTCAACAATTCTGCACACCTGCAGGAGTTGCAGGCCATGCCGACGCCAAAGGAAATCTCTGGGGTGACCAAGAACATCCTCAGAGACAATACGGACTTGGAGCCTCGATCAATCAAGAAGCGACTCACATCATGGAATACCCTAGAGCAGCGTTACGAGGCCTTTGTCGCCAGTCTGGAGGATCAAGTCGAGTCAGAACAGCAAAGGGATGCCGGAACAACTGTTGCGGCGACAACAGCTGCCACTACCAAACCCGTCTCCAAAGCGAAGGCCAGAAATGCTTCCGTCGGCGAGCGCAAGATGAAGTAGACTGGGATCTATTGAATCCTCCATGAAGTCTGACTTCCACATCGGTATTCAAGCACCAAATTATGAATAGCAGTCAACAACCTCTTGTTGCCAAGCAATATCCCTGCATTCATCCGTCATGACTCTAGTACCAAGATTGACAACAGTTACATTACGGTACCGGCTTTCACGGCCGTTAAAATGTGAACCCTTGATCACCTTTTTGTATGTCGCACAGCTCTCGAGATTCATCCTTGTATTGGCAAATCTTCCCCTGCCTTTGATTGTGCGGTCACATCTTGGCATGTTAGGGCAATCCTGTATTGGCCATTAGGAAAGGGAATTGATGTTGGCAGGTTGGGAAGCCAACGGGGATAGCTATTTGATTTTCTTTTCAGCTGCATGTTGATTCAAAGTTGCCTTGGGGCACAAATAAACGTTTTTGAGATTAGGTGGTAAAACTTTGACAATTCTCAAGGATATACGACACCTTTTTCAGCTGGGCCCAAGACCAGTCTAGTTTCGTTTCTAGTCATAATGATGATCTCTTTTCTCCTGACTTTTCTTTTCCCTTCTCCTTCTTCGTGACGATATAATTAACCTTCTGTGAAAACTCTGTCGCGAAAGTAATTACAAAAACAAAATAGTAACATATCTTCAGCATGATCGCAGAGTTATCCTATCTTGAACCCCTGGATTGCACCATATATTGTCTATGTACAAAGCAATGCTGATCCAACGCCACCTCCAGCATCGAAGTCTATTTGACTTAGCAGTTTACGATATAGGCGAGCTGGGGTTGGCCCACAGAGTCGGTAAACTGCCGAACCCAGCACGGGTCGCCGCATTCCGGCACTGTAAAGCAAACCCAGTGTCAGTCCTTGTGACAAGTCTATTCGAGAATGTTCTGTTCAGGGGGCTAGCTATCTGTGGAATTAAGTACGTTATACTGAGACATTTGAGTGTCAGCGAGGCACGTATTTTCGTTGGCGTTGTGGCAGAGATAGTTGCACAAAATACGATCATCGCCAGCGGCAACACTGCTCAAGACACAGACCCCGCATGGGTGGCGCTGATCAACATCTCGCATATCTAGAGGCGAATGTTTTGGTATTGAATCGTGCTCTCAAAGTGGTGATTGGGTGTAGGTGTATGCCTTTATGTAGAACAGGACTATATATGCCGCCGTAGAGCACTATTCGTGGCGGTCATCCCCAGGAAGCTATAGCAGAGACCGATCAAGGAGAAACGCATGATGAATTTAAATTAGTGAACATTTTTGATGGTCCGAAGCTAAAAAAGCAGACGATTTGGTGCGTAATGAGCGAACGGGGTAGACTTTACGATGTCGCACAAGATATGCTGGGAGGAGGTTCCCTTCCGAATCTCAAGGAACCTCTATCATGTAGCCATCTAGTATAATCACAATGAAATGTAAATTCTCACATGCAGGTCTTCCTGCTGTCCATGTTTTTAGTTGGATTTGCATGCAAAAGACCAACCAACCGACAGGGTTCTAGATCCCCCCTTTTCCCAAAAGCTCGTCGCCCGCTTGAACAGCGCAGTTGTGGGAGTAGAAAATTCTCCTGTCGATAAGAATACCTGTGCTGGGTTCTCTATGCAATCAATCCGACATTCTGTCATATTGATGATACATGGAACTGCAACTGTAGTTCATTCCCTTGCCACATTCCAATGTGTAAACCATCGTTTTGCGGTCTAGAAACAGTCCACCCCGGATTCGAGCGAACCATCCTCTGTTTCATCTCTGGTAAAACGATTCCGACTGATTTAGTTGGGAGCCGGAAATTCGACATCGCTTTTTCGAATTACATAAGCGCCGAGACGAGGCTCAGAGAATAAAAGTATCGAGCCAACTTACTGGTACGCATGGCTATTGGATTTTCCGGTGATATGTCCGACGGCCTCAAAGCAAGTTAAGCTCAAGTCTGAAGAACCCCAAAATCAAATATCCATCATTCAATGCGGAAGGTATCAGGTCAAGCTTCCATATGCCAAATTACCGAACCCATCTCAACGCAGATATCCAACTCTCTGCTCCTCGTTCATCTCTCTGCTATCTCACTTACACTCTCTCCCCTCCTTATCCGATACTCGAAAATGGTGTTGTTCCCACGATCCTCTCGGCCAGGCCATCGAGAATCTTAAGCTTGCCAAATCTCAAAAATGGTATATCCCGCCCCGCCGTCCTCCCAATTCAGTATATAACCTCAACTGCGATCAGAGATTCTACACAATACGCACCCGCCCGGGACCACTCGCATTGATATCCTTCACCATCATAGCCAGGGACTAAGCTAGTTTCCGTAGTAGTGCTCCTAGGACACATCGACGGGCTTTTTCCACGGTTATCTCAGATTTTCAAGTGCGAGAAGACTGGGTCGCGGCTCCAGAAGGCAAGCTGCACTTTTTCTTAGTCCCCACTACTCGCTAAATTGCTGCCGTCCTCACAGGAAATCGAGTATGAAGTCGTGACCAAGTGGGCACCAGCAGCTAGGGCAATCTGCGCTGGTGTTACGACGGCGATGTCTAGCATGGCGTTCAGATCGGCCTCCTGGATGTTGAGTAGGGATAGCCGGGTCAGATTATGCTCCTGCACGGAACCCGCGTTTTTGGCTACGTAGCCAATGGAAGCGACCTTGCCAACATCTATAGCCGTGGCTGATAGGCTCAGGAGTCTGCGATGCGCCGTTGAGACTGGTAGACGCAAACAGCGGCTCAGTTGGATCGGTCTTGTTGCTCATGAAGTTCACAGTGGAACGTGGCACGAATGATTCATTGTGGTCGATTTAGAGTGGCAACATTGGCGGGAAGCGGGCGGGAAGCGGGCGGGGACGGTGTGATATCTCGTTTTGAGCAAAGCTGAGCAAAGGCACATCATATGATTCGAACCGCCGCTGAGCTCAGAAACGCTCAATATGACTTATAGGTAGGACGAGGCAAACTAGACGGCTTCAATACGAAGCGGTTTAGAGCAAGATTTAATCGTTAGAGATGTCAAATAATTTGCCATGCAATAGGCTTATTGTTTGGAGACGTTACTTGGATGGAATAGATGATCCTACTATGTCGACATGTTGAAATCTCCGGAAAGGTTTTGTGTTGCGTGTTAGCAGCCGTGGAGAAAAGGGTTTTGTTATAAATCATTAGAAGATTATCATTCGAATAATTTTGTTTCGTAAAGCAGACAACGAGAAGAAAGTGCATCCCCATCACTTCATGTGCACGTTGTTGATGTCCAAATGCTAGTTCTCGGCCCATACTTATTATAAAGTACCCAGAGAACATAAAGAGCTCATCAGTTGAAGTCCGGCGGATACCGCTGCTCAACGCATTGCGGATATGTCCAATAAACCAGTCCAGTCATGAGAAGGTTCATCAGTCTGCCCCTGAGAGGTATCTGTGGAGCATAACGTTTCGTCAAGTCGTACTCGAACATTAGAACAATATTACCAATGAAATTGAGTAAGCGGAAGATCCTGAACCAAAAGTTAGAAGGCATATAGAAGTCAATGCGCCCAAGTAAGCAACTGAACGCGTAATGTGATAACTGCACTTACATATTAATAGCGAAGAAGGCCAAAGCAGCAACTGAGCTACCCAGAATCTCCCGTTGGACAGCTTTCGAAACGGCATAAATAGGCGGAATCCAAAGACCCACGATGGCCAGCTCGAGCAACCCGACCCAGTGGTAAGTCCGAACTCGATTGCCCCTGAGGACCAAGAACGTCATGCATATCCAAAGCAGGATGAAACTTGCCTAAATTCAAGAGACCATCATTAGTACCAGACAGCCACTCGAGGAGTCCGTAGCACCCGGCCTAAAACTCCCAGAAGATGGAATAGCAACTCACCACCGCCGGCCCCAAAACCACCTTCTCACCCTTAAAATACCTCAACGCCAGGGTAGCCGCCACGACGCCCACGGCAAACTGCGCAAAGCCCAAACACATGAATATCCACAAAACCCGACAATATCGATCATAGCAACCGACATGAAACTGCTCATGCGCCCAACTATGCGGCCCAACCACAGGCCAACCACACCACCTGCAGACCCACGCAATCCCCGAATTGGCCAGGGTAACCGTGGTGCCGACCCTCAAATCCCGCGACTGCACCGCACACCGGAAACACTTAGCCGTGGGATGGTTCTTTGGATGTAACGGGTGCGGATGACTCTGCGAAGCCCTCGACACAGGTGGCCTAGGCTGCAAAACCAGTGCCGACCGTCCGGGGGCATCGAGACACGTCTGGCAAGTACTCGTCAACTGGCCGAGAAACCCGCCCTGCTCGGACTTTTCGAAGAGTTCCCGGATGTACTCATGACTCAGGAGCATACGGTAATAGTGGCACGTCCTGCGCAAACGCTCGAGGTCGCCAAAAGCGAGAGAGCTGAAGATGAGGAATTGAAGTTCCAAGGGGAGGGCGAGGAGGCGCGATGGCGCGTCTGGATTGATGGAGAGAGATCCCGTGGAGGAGGCCCCGGAGGATTTGCGCTTTATGCGGTCTGCGAAGGATTCGAGCGGTTGCATGGATCGCCGGAGCGGGGAAACCGGGCCAGCGGAGTCCGGGTCATCGGGGTCCAAGACTGGAGTTGTGAGGTGCCGAACCAGGTGGTCAATGCCGCTGGTCGGCGTGATTTTCAGCTCGGGCCCCTTGTCCAGGGACTGCAGGGAGCGGACGGATTTCCGCTTGTCCCGTTCCATGGAGGAGCGGGATCTGGAGCGCCGCTTTGCTTTCTGCGTGGTCATTGATTGTTGATGTTAATTACAGACATTGAGCAGGTGCAAGAGCGGCGAGGTGCATCTCGGTTATGAGTGAATATGTAGTCGTTGATAAGTGTGAGAGACGTGTGGGAAATAGGGTCGCAGCGGCGGATTTGATGAAACATGAATTGTGTGAAGGCCCCTGGTGGGGGTTGAGAAACACGATTGCCGACGTCCTATTAATTGAAGGTCCGATCACAGATGTTTCGAGCCAAGATATCGGTTCTCGTCTGAAGTTGGGAAATATGTTTATTGTTTTCAAGGGGAGTATCTGTGTGTTGATAATTTTTTATTCAGTAGCTGTTCCGACTGGATGGTACACAACTTCGAGGAACCACTATCATAGAATCGTGGTATGGGAGAGTATAGGTCGTTTCCGACATGACGTGGGTGTAAATGGCGAGGCCTTTTGATCTTGTTAATTCAAGTGCAAACTGGCACTCGCTCAGTGAGGTCAATTACAGAGATATAATGAACTAGGTTAGATGTTTGTGGGTGTTCAAAAAGATCCACAGACGAACATCGATCGAGAGCCAACCTGGGTTGGTGGGTATAATACAATGGATCTTCCTCCCTTAAAAGTTATTAGAAGCAGTCGCCTAATTGCTGAATTCCTCTTGTCGCAAGTTGCTTAGACATGTGTAGGAGGATTTACCGAAACAGGAGCGGAGCTCTCGCAACGTCACGGCCAAGGTCTTGGCTCCACATATGAGGGCATATGGAGACGACCGAGTGATGTTGCAAAGAGCAACGATTCATTATCCATCTTCAAGTAGATCTGCAGATCTGGAGGATTTGAGCTGATTTGGACCGGGATATACGAGTTCCATTTGCGGGTCATAGCGCACGCTTGACAGAGATATCCGGGCAACTAAGAATACTCGGATGTATACTTCGTATGCGTGCATGTAAACGTTAGCTACTAATTTTTTTGACTGGTAGATGCTGTCCCGCATTGCCCACCGAGGTGATGTTAACGTTGGTCGAGTTGAAGGCAACCGCCGGGGAGTTGTGTGGTCGTATTTCTCGACGTTCAGAGCGCTCATCCTCGATACACAATCCGGGTCCGCATTTCGAGATCCAGTTGTCGCATATTTAGAGTTCATAAACCGGATCAGGCAGATGCTTGGCTTGCCGCCTCTGATGGGTGACGCAGAGGCTACTATGAGCCCGCGTACGTAAAGTAAAGATATAGTAGCGGCCATCGACACCGCGGGGCACTTGCAATCACATCAGCTTGCCAGCAGAATTCATCGTAGTTGATGGGCCATGATAGTTGCTTTCCTGTCTGCCTCGCTTTTCCGTACATGACAGCTTTTGACACCTTTCGCCGTCTAATTCTTATAAACAAACCCCTTGGGCTAAAGAAACTACGAACCACCCGGACCTCCGAGCAGGGCAAATCTTCGCACGATTCCTGGACCATATTCGTCGTACTATTTATTCGTTAGTTTCAGACATCTGCATGATTCCGGAATAGGAAGTACTCACCTCAGCCTTGGTGTGGCAGTATGAGCGGAACTCGGGTGTCTGTCCTAGCAAGCTGCCCCCGAACCACGGTCCGTGTCTTTGGCGCTTGTGGCTGATAACCTGCACTTCCAGACCACCACTTCTTGCTCCGCCACTCTTTACTTCGCTGGCCCGGATTCTCGCGTCTACCAGATGCTTGACGTCCCGCTGCAAACGTCGGGCGAAATCCTTGTACAGAGTGCTACCGCCGGAAAGCACGATGTTCTTGTAAAGCCCACGACGCACATCAATCGGGCTTTGCTGGATTACACCATCCACCACGACTGGGAGCGGGGTCAGAAAGTCGGAGGAGTAAATTTCGGGGTTGAAGAAAATCTCGGGAGCAAGGAAACGTTCGTAGCCTACGTCGACGCTGACTTGGCGGCCGCCAGGTTGCGTCACGGTGTGCTTGATGAATTTGCTCGGATCACGGTCGTATTTTGCGAATTCTTTGACAATATCGGGGCACACATAGCTGTATTCCTCCTTGATCTCCTGGGCCGTCTTCATTGAGCTGTCGGCCTCGCCTCGGTCTCGGAGCATGGACTGCACGAAGCTGGTAAGGTCACGGCCAGCAATTGGAATCGACTTGATCGAAGAACCGATGACATATCCCTCGGCAACGGGGATGACGTGTGTGACACCGTCGCCCGAATCAATGACGGTGCCCGTGAGCGATCGGTCGTGCACCTTTGCTGATGTCCACGACGCTGCTAGAGCAAGTACAGCTTGGACGGCAATATATAGACCGGCGCAGTTGAAGGATTCGAAAAAGATCTCGGCTGTGTTTTCTCGGTTCTCGGGAGGGTTCAGAGGCTACATTGACAATTAGTTCCTAGTCAGGACGACCCAAATGCCCAAACCCGAACACGGTACAAGAAGTAATAACGTACTGGTTCCGTTAGTAGGAAGTAATGGTCTTCGGGTTCCACGCGTAGGTATTTGAAAATGGAATTCGACCAGAAACGTTCCATATGGTCCTACATCGCCGTCAGTTTGGAATTGACATTCCCCGTGTCCTCGGTGGTGCTGCCATACCCAGTTCTCTATTTGACCATGTCGAATAGGCCAATGTGTTCCGTATCCTAAGATCGTCTCAGTCTCTGTTGTAAAGAACCGCTAGGATATCTGCCTACCCGGTCCATTTCCTGCCGCGAGAGCTTCGTCGCCGATGAAGTAGTCGAGATCCTCGGTCCCCCGCTTCCCTGATAGATGACCAGTCGGGCCCGCACCGCCAGTTAAGCGGGAAGGTTTGTTCGCAACAGCAGGTCTACCTGAACCAGTCCCCCCGGAGCCACCCGCAGGTGCTTTTGTCGCTATTGCAGTCGGGAAGACGAAGGACGGTGAGTCGTTGCCGGCGAAACCTGGAGGCGAGGGAAGGTCTGTGTCAGTAATACTACTTGCGCATTGAGGGCAACTCGTGGCCGAGAGCTCGAGTCTGTCTTACCAAGCTTTGAAAAGCCCGTACCGCTGTAGGTGCCGGGTTAGCATCACGATGTGTAACTTAGAAGCTCCAAGTTGAGTGAAGGCGGCGGGGGTTCAGGAGCAACATACTTGTCCATGACAACGGCTGGCGTTTGGTTCGCCATGATGAAGGAGGTCGGCAAAAGATGCGCAAGTCTATAAACGATGTCGCTACAGCGCAATTGAGAATGATGAGGCAGAAGGCTGTTGGCGGGTAGCTGTCTCGGACGACAATGATGCGGCGCCTACAACCATCCAAATTACGATGCCTATCATGACTTGGAGACGTTGGGCCGCCGCTCAACTGTGATGTCGATGTGTGGCTGTGCTGAGGGCCAAGCTTGCAACAGTGGGGCGCAGAACCCCGCCAACAAGCCAAGGGAGGCTTATTACGGCAAGCGTGGGGGACCTCAAATGCAATTTGAGACTTTAGACGACAAGAAGAAGCTCGCTGAAAACCTTTCAAACTAATGTCTCGAGTGAGCGCGACAGGCTGGCTTGCTGCTAGTGAGTTACAACGTCAACTCATTTCAGGCAAGCTACTAGAGAGACACGATGAGATTCGGACCACTATTCATTACAAGCCCAGTTTAGAGCACTTGGCCAGCTCAGGAACCCCACGTCCATATCTAGATGGCAACTGCCACACAAACGTCAGTAAAGCAAGCGAGCAAGATAAAGAGGAAGGCACGGCAGACTCCTGAAATATGCTAGTAGAAACAAGAAAGAGCGACACTTCTCATTCAAAGCCCTTCGGTCGGAAGAGATCCCGATGGTGACTCTAGGCTGAGCTGGGTAGTTTCGGGGTTTTTCGACAACATACTCGCCAACCTCATCTTCTCCTCTCCTTCTGCCTCATCGTCAACTCCCCGCGGGACTGACAAAGGGAGACACATCAAATACTCCAGGGGAATATTCCTAGTTCCAAACAATCATTAATCAGTATACCTCTTCACTGCCCGGTGGCGCTTGGTGCCCAATTCGACTGCAAATCTCTGTCCGTCCGCTTTCATTGGGCCAACCTACTGATACGTTCGGGACGTAAGACCACGACCGCTAACGACCAGGCGTCATAAAGCCTCTCTCCGTGTCAACCATCCTCGCTATCCTCGCCATAATTTCAAAGATTCTGGAAAGTTCGCGAATCTCTCGGCCCAGATGAAACAAACTCAACAGTCGCATCCCAACAGCTCCCGACTTCTCGTCATTCGGTTTCAGAAGTAGAGCAACGCCTATCCTTTCAAATCTCTTGAGCAATAAATCCGAATGAGACAGTCGCCAAGTTCATAAGATAGCACAAGAAAGAGTTAGAGGGCAGCCTTGGAAACAACAATTCAGCTTTGCAAAATCTGGCACGGCTGTGACCTCGATTGGCAGGTTGAAGCCCGTCCCATTCGGTCCTCGCACCCTGCGGCCTTTACAGCACCATCATAAATTGCCTGCCTGTAAGGAACAGATTAACGATACCCCTGGTACAGGACATCGACTCGTCAGGCTTTGGAAGACATATGAATACGTGTGAGAATTACGCGACGGCTTACTAACTGGTGCGTGACTTGCGAAGGCTACCTGTCCTATCCACACCACATTTCTCTTTGCCCAAAGCTGCGGGTTGATTGCTTTTATAAGCCTGCTCTCACCAATAGTTTCCCTCGCTGCTGGCACGACTGTCTAGAAACAAACCAACCAGTCAGCCCCAGCAATCAATCCCAATGACGCACACAGCCAAAGCATGTGCTCCTCGATCGCAGCATTAGAGATACTTTGACAAGATCCGCCCATTGCTTGGGAAAAGATACCGTCACAAAAGCATTGCAATGTCTGTTCAGGACCCTTCACTAGACGCCCTTGGGGCAGCATCCCATCCTCCGGAGCTTGCCACCGAATTTACGCCTCTTGTTGCGGACCAATGGAGTGGCTTGCCAATCCAAGATGGAGATGAAGCACATTCGGGTTCCATCTTCCCATCTGGTGCAGAGATAGAGTCCTGGCACCAAGGTTCCTCTGCGGATCAGAATCTGTGGACGGATGGAGGAGCCGATCGCTTTGGTAGGCGTTCAAAGCCTGTCTCAGCTATATTTATACACGCAGGTGCTGGATACCACAGCACCGCAAATGAAAGAATACACCTTGAAGCGTGTAGCCAGTAAGTTATCCGCCAGATTTCGATTGAATGTGGCTCCGTGTTCTATACTCACCAATCCGAAGTGCAGCACGTGCCGCTATGAAGCTTCTAAAAGGCGGAGCATCTGCCATTGACGCTGTGGAGGAAGCCATTAGGGTCCTTGAAAACAAGGAGATCACGAATGCTGGGTATGGGAGTAACCTAGCCATCGACGGAACGGTTGAGTGCGATGCAACCATTGTTGACTATCTCGGACGAAGTGGGGGTTGTGGTGCTGTCCCGAGTCTGTCTCTTCATCCAGCGTTGTGACGCTTCGAAGACTAATATTTACTTTTCCCAGACATCAAGAATCCCATTAGCCTCGCCAAGCTGATTCTGGAACGGAGCAGTCAGCCTCTGTCTCTTCGACGGGTCCCTCCCAACCTCCTTATTGGTGACGGTGCGAAGGAGTTTGCCTGGAAGAATGGCATGGCACTCATTCCCAATGACTGGCTCATTTCCCGCAATGCTAGAGACCGCTATGTCAGATGGCAGGAAGATCTGAAACGGGCCGACATGCAATCGCGAGACGTCACTCCATCCACTCCGACCAAGACTCCAAATCCGGAGTACGACGAAGAAACGCATCAAAAGGCCCAGCGAGACCATACGACTGCTATCCTGACAGGTACTTGGAATGAAGGTCAGCCAGACTCGCCAGTACATCCCGCCACGCCCTCAGACAATGGACCACCCTTGGCACCCCATGTTCCCAGCCCACTGAAGGCCCAAACTCCCCAGTCAAATGGTTCGACTAGTTCACGGCTACAAGACCGGAGTCCTCTGAGCTTCCTGGGCTCCAAGTATACATCTAAGACGGACAATTCTGAATCTCCAAAGACAGGATCTCCTGATAGGAAACGGCCGCGTTTCCTGGAGCGTCACAGCACCAGTTCGCCACGAAATTCTGATGTCGGGAATCCAGATGCGATGGATACCGGTGATGGGACTGGATCACTACCAAACGACCGATCCACGATCCCTTGTCTTTCCGACACTGTCCTGAAGAATTTAGGCACTCTAGTTGATCCAGCCACGGCGAAGGAAGTTGAAGACCTGTGTACATCCAACCTCTCACCCGCCAGCCGCAAAGACTCGATCTTCGACGGCGAGTATGACGAAGATATGATCACCGATACAGTAGGTGCGATTGCTATTGATCAGGATGGTCATATGGCTGCAGGCTCATCATCGGGAGGAATCGGCATGAAGCACCGTGGACGCGTCGGCCCTGCGGCTTTGGTTGGCATCGGCACAGCTATCATCCCAGCTGACGACAGTGACCGCGATAGTGTCACTGTTGGTGCGGTCACCAGCGGCACGGGTGAACACATGGCCACCACGGTGGCAGCCCAGAAGTGTGCCGAGCGCTTGTACCATGGTAGCGTCCGAGGCGAAGGCGGCTTCGACGTGAGGGAGGATGACGAGAGTGCCATCATGGAGAGCTTCATTATGCATGACTTCCAGCTTCACCCCGGTGTTCTGAACTCATCTTCAGCCGGTGCAATCGGCGTCATGGCTGTCAAGCAGGCTCCCGGGGGCTTCTATCTGTATTTCGCCCACAATACCGATAGCTTTGCGCTCGCGAGCATGGGTAGCTCTGACCGAGACCCACACTGTGTCATGAGTCGTATTGATGAGAAGAGCAGAGATCGTATTGCTCAGGGTGCAAGGAAGATTAGAGTGGATTGAGATGCACAGGCCAAATGCCTTTATAGTCTCCATCTTACTTCGCCCCTGGACCATTTCTCGTACTTTACGTTCCCGCAATCCCTAAGGTCGGCTTTGATGACTTCGATGGAGGAGATACCCTAATAGACTGCGCCACCAACCCTGTCGTTAGATCAGATAGAGATACCATGATATTCCTTTGCATTAAACTGTGACAGTAGTGGCTAATGAATATATCTGTGAACCTCTATTGCCTTCGTGATGAGGCTGTCGCGATATGGTTATTACTACCCTCTTTTATAGTAGTTCAACAAGCTTAACATTCTAAAAGTCATTACATGACTGACCGTAATTCAATGTCCTGGTTAGCATAAGGACCCACGGTAACTTACGTTGGTTATCTAATCCCGCCATTGCCAAAGAGAATGAGATAGCAGCCTGCTGTTTACAATATGAAGACGCATATCTCAAGACCTACTATCGGGTGGAATTTTGTGCACCTATCTTAAGTTTGACAAGGAAATTTTGATGGCAATCTGCATGTCTGAATCGATATCTTGCCTTCTCTTGGCCTTTGAGATGAGAATCCCCACACAGCTAGCTCATGGTGAATACTTAAGCATGTTCGAACACCACGCTCTACATCTTCCGCGCCGCACACTTGAGCAGATTTCCTAGTGACCATTTGATCTCTACTTCGATATCATAGAGCTATGTTGCTGCTATTTCATTGTTGAAGGCTTTGCTTTGTGGGGAAAGTTCGAAAATCAGGGGCTGACAGGGCCTCTTCTCTTTGCGGTCAGGGCATACGAAAATACAGGAGTCGATCCTGTATTGACCGCGTCTCTGAGAGTTTCAGACTATATATATGCTCATTAGATTCGTATCAAGGGATAATCTAGATATTATTACATAAGCTGAGCCTAAGTCCATGCCTTCCAAGCCGCGCCCACTGCCACGCACAATTCATCACATCTAGGAATTCATCACATATCTCGACTACCAGAGACAATATCGTTCGTCTCGATTAAATATGGGTACATTTGGTACTATGAATATGATCTTACAGTGAAGTATCATCGACTTCGTTCACATGGCAAATCACTTATACATGTTTTGGAGTACCTGCATTGCCAAGCCTGAATCCAGGAATTGAAGATAACCTATTTGTGAAGCTCCACATGTATTTTCCCTGTAACGAGTATTATAGGTGCTTTATATCTACTAACATGATGTCGTTGAAGTGGATACCATCACCGGTAGAGTTTGAGTCTCCAGTCGAGTTCAGCTCAACTGTCTAGCTAGTCATATTTTGCTGCCTTAGATCCGCCGTTGTATATAGATGGCTCTGACATCAAGCCGATACATCGGATATAGACTTCGACACTGGGAAATTCTCGACGCAGAGAAGGTCTAGAGGTTCTATACGGGGATTCTGAGGCCGAGGAAGACCAACCGCTCTAGGTGATATACCTGACGGCAAACCGTACTCAAGGTTTTTCAATTCATAGAAAGACTCAAGGATTTTACCACATGTGCTCCCACAGTGAAACCGACCCAAATATCAGACCATCGCAATCAGCCTCGTTTATTTAAGCTAGAAACTACGGTTAAGATCAACTTGAGTGGCATGACAGTTGGAATGGCTTATCATTATGCAGTTAATTCGCCATGAATTTGTATTCCGTAATACCCTTACCGTGCATCCATGTATGCCGATGTATATGAGACTGGGGTACCTATACGTCGCTAACTACTTGATGCCTGTCCAGCAGCCATACGTTCAAAACGATCATATGATTAGATGAACCGATGATGGGCGAGATATGGTTCATGAGAAAAGGGCATGCGTAGGCGGGGTTGAGGCTCTCACAGAAGCTTCCAATGTGCCGGGAAACCACCCGCGGTCGATGTGAAGATTCCGGACCGTTCCGTGCCCACCACAATTCATATGCGCCCCTTTCCCCGCGGGTTGGTTACTTTGCGGTCCTAGCGGCCGGCTCGGCATGACTTAGCACATGACGGATAAGCCATTATAATGGCTCGATTCCCAACCAAGGTCACCCCAGCTTGTGCAGTAAGCTAATGAGCTTGTTTACCGGAGAGAAACCAAAGGGTCGGATACAGAACCACTGATTTCGTAAACATCCTCTTTATCCTCATCGACCTCAGCGATAACTCCTAGCTACTTTGACATGGGTGCTCGCAGTTGCTTTCACCCGGACTCAAGTGTATAAGATGAGCGTTGCCACGACTTTTTTAACGGAGTTTCCCTCCACCTTCCAAAATTTTTCGGCCACCTGGGCGTGGGTTATCGTACCATGACCCTTCTGTAGCAGTTCTGCCTGGTTCATTCTGGTCTGACGCTTTGACGAAGTCGTAAGTCTCAGCACCATCGAGACTACTACCAGAAACAAACCAGAAACCCAATATTTCTTCACTCGAAGGAAGCTATTCTTCAAAAACACCAACTTCATCGCGTACGATAAATGCTTCTTTTCCATCATTGGCTCCGCCGCCAAGGTAGAGCATGTGCAGCCCCTAGCGCTGCAATCTTACGAAGCACCCTATTATAGCCCTTCGACGCATGAATTCCTCTCTGTAGAATGGTGTCCCCCGGATGGTGACGACAGCGTGCGCCCATAGCAGTACATGCTCAACACCAAGAACAATACATTCTGGAAAATTACCACCCGCTCAACAACACTCAACTTGCATGGCTGCGTGTTCGACGACGCTTTCTACGCCGTGACCGACGGGTCCTTCAACACAGCCCAGCTCGCCAACATGGGCCCGGTGCCCCTCGAGATGACGGTGCTACTGCACAATTTCTACCAGCAGCCCTTCATAGGCTTCAAAGATTCGGAAATCGACCCCCAGAGTAACTTTTGGATCGCCGACTCCGAGTTCGGCTAGGACTGGGACGTGATCCTTTGGACCCCGCCCACAATCCGACGGCATACTTCGTAAACGGGACCACCATGGTGCCGAGGTCGATCCACATCACCACGAGAAACGCCAACAGCGTTGCTTCCACTATCGCTGGGGATGGGAATGGCCTCAGGGTCGACATCCAAGATACGGGCGCGTTGCAGCAGAATCTGGTTAAGTTCAAGGACCCCTGTGGAAAACACGTCTTATACGCCCAGGATAGGTATCCTGGCGGTGGCGGCGTCTTGATGAGCCGGTGCATGCTAAGCAACCCGATTTCGAGCTTCTACGATGGCTCGGCAAGAACGCATTGAATTCCTCGGGTGCTGGGGATGGCGTGAAAGTGATTAGTCCCACTGACGGCTTCACGCTGGGGAGTATTCGGGTTGGGGTCGGGAAAAACCTCGCGGTTTTATTAGCGTTTGGGGAATGAATTGTAGATTGTGGGTGGGGGTGGGTGTGTGGCATGTAAGTGGGTTGAGCGAGACGACTGGGAAGGACTGGTAATGATATATAATCACTGGAAGGTGAACATGTACATTTACCCTCACGTTATTGCGTCATACAAGCCTTTTAACTATCTTGGTTTATATTGTCACCCCAATGGAGTGACGAGATGGGTTCGCGATGTTCGAGCTATTACAAAGTCTGAGCCCCTGGTGTTGAAAATGTCGAGAAGAAATTCAAATGGCGCATGACGTACCCTTGGCTGCGGCTGGGCAGGACTCGAGCGTTGCGAAGCAATGCGGAAGGGAAATTTGTACTTTCCAGATTGGACGTCTAGGAATGTTCGTCCAGAGGACAGTCAGGAAGTAATAGACATAGAACGCAATGTATGATTTCCTATGCTGTACAGCAGTTTTTCTTTTATGGCTTATATGGTATCAATCCAGATCGGACCTACTATGCAAGCAAGGAGAGCCCATATGCTCCCAACGCCGTGCCCATCCCCTTCCATGCAAGTTAGCTTGGCATTACGGCATTATTTTTCAACCTGCAACCATTATGCAACTCAGGTCCATACAGATCTCGCGAAGCTGCCGAATATCAACAAGGCATTCGGTGTCGGCCTTTTGAGGTGCATTATGACAAGATGCAGCACCAGGCCAGCCGACCGCCGAAGCCCGCCCGATACACCAGTACCTTTGTCTTCCAGCATCATTACGGACTCCAAATTGTTCACTTGGTGACCCCTCTCATCATCCAGGCACAGGCGTTCCCGCCGCACTCCCCGATGCGTCTCTGTCCATCACCCCATTGAGGGCCTTCTTTCTTTTCTTCTTCTTCCGCGGCACCACGGCGGGGTTCGCACCATAGCTTCCAAGCGCTAATTTCGTCCCGCATGTAAGGCACTCGGCTCCTTGAGGCACCTCGCAGAAAATGCTCAAGCAGATGCTACACACGAACCCTGTGTCGACCACCTTGCGGTGACAGAAACACGCTGCTCTAAAGTCCACCGAGTCTTGTGTGGGAAGGGTGACGGAGTTGCGCGCTTCGGCGTCGGCAAGGAGCCCAAACATGAGGTAGGTTAGGAGGCCACGTGGATTGAGCGCAGCGGACAGGAACACACCGCCTGTGATGACGGCTGCCTGCTGAAGGAAGGTCGGACTGCAATGTTGGGACAAAGAGAGCGTATCGATGGGTATTCGCGCGTGACTAGCGGCGAACACAGCGTTCATCGTTGGTATGTATTGTGAGGGCTCCGAATCCGAGACGGAAACAATGAGGATGCGAGCGTGTAACGTCGGTTGAGAGGGCGTGAGGGTTACTGCTGTAGATGGGGCGGCTGGGTCGGTGGAAGCTTTTGGCGGCGCGAACGAGAGGGAGGTTTTATGGATATGTGACAGCGATTGTGACAGTGCGCCGGCGATCAAGGTCGTTGGTGGTAAAGTGGATGGCAGTGTTGACTTGATGAGCGACTGCAGCGAAGACAGAATCGAGGACTCGATCGCACTGAATTGCGGGTATTTGTTTGCGTTTCCACGGTCCTTGTCGTCATCTACATCCTTCATCTCGACATCTCCATCTGTTGATCCATTTGGTTCTCTATCAGAATGGGGCGACTTCGGATACAGCCACACGGCCTTGTTGCTATGCGCTGCGAGAACAGCGACCTGGTTGTCATTGCCGAATGCCAGGTGGGCATTGATGAAAACAAGTATATTTGCGATGGCTTTCGAAAATGGCAGAGTGTCCTTCAGCGCTGCCCAACCCCGCGGGTTTGTATCGATAACAATGGTGAGGAGAGAGGGGGTCTGGCCCGTAGCATTAACTTCGACGTGGGAGGAGCCATCGATCGCATTCATCTTGACAATTCGCTGTGGTTACTGGAAATGTGAGATGGTCGGGCTACATGTACAATTCAGGGTCAGATCGTTGTCTGTCTTCAACGCTGATCTCTGTTGCCTGGATCCTTTCTATCCTGATCAAATCAACCACCCGAGGCCTGAAGCCCCGAGATTTGAAAGGATAGCAGTGTAGTAGCCGACAGGAACTATTGAAAGGCGATGGTTTGCACGTTTTTACACAGTCCTGGACTTGGGCATTCGTCCCTTTGTTGTCCTGAAACCAAACCACCTGCAGTCTTGGAATGCGGATTTGCGCATCGACCGCGTTCAAAGGTCACCACAGGGAAACGGGCATTCACGTGAGCCTTTGGGCCATAGCTGCGTCACCTTAATGCCAAAACAGGCTAGTCCAGGTGCGGTCGTTTTAGGCAACAGTTTCGACAGCCAACTTTGATGCGGGGGAAAATGTCAGCTTGCACTGTTTTAGCAAACATCAATGGCATTTGTAGGTGAGGGGCAATTTGTAGGTGAAGTTGGAGGGGTTGGGTGGACGCCTATTTGATATCACTTGAGAAGAGTTGAGACACATCTGAAAGACCAAGAGATATTGCCATCCCGCGTTCGGCACCAAATCTCCAGGAACCACCCACGCTCTCTTTATCGGAAGTCGCTGCTGTCAGCCTATTACAAGGCCACAACACAGCATCAAGGTTCTTGTGACTTGATTACACTTTCTTGTGCTTGGGACATTCTGAAGGGAATCCTGCGTCACGTCACGCATGTGCACAGGACCCCCAACACGAAAAAGGCAGGCAAAAGGGTTTCTTCACCCAAAGTGCAAGCAGCAGAAGCTCCTACGAAAAACATACTTTTTTTTCTTGTTGCACATCTAAGGGCAGCCGGCCAAGCGAGACATATCATCTTCCATATCAATCCAGGCAAGCACCTCCCTTCCTAAAGTTCACCCCACCTCTAGCAAACCTTCCACCCATCCTCATTCTACCAGCAGGGTTTTCTTCCCTTCTTCCTCCAAATAGATGAGTCGTGTGGTATATAATTTTTTAGTCTTTTGTCTTGTCATCTAGAATACTTCCTCGTTGTGCCACGTTCTGTTGACAGTTGGCACTAGAGCCAACGGCAGTGCAACGTGCCCACCGTAAGGCGTCTTTGATATATCCGCCTAAATCCGTCAGCAATCGTAAACCAGCATCAAGACCAACAATTATGGACGAAGCACACGTCGCCACTCCCCAGGAGGAGCTGGTGAAGTTATCTAGGGTCGAGCAAGCTCAGCTCATCCTCGCTCGATTGATGGAGGGCGGCCAAGAAGACGATGAGACTTGCCGAGCTTTGGACAAGCTCACCAAACTACTCAATGATGACACTGAGGCCCTGAAAAGGGACAAAACACACGAGCCTATCGTCGACATCATTGACGATGTCTGCGTTGACACTATTTTCGGCTATCTTGACATGAGGCAGGCCGAAATTGTACGCGGCCATGGAACTTTGACTGCTTCTGCCTTCTTCAACGCCGCGGGCGAAAAGGGGTCTGGTGCTTTGCCTCATTTTTTCTTCGAGCGTATTAAACGGGGTACCTATGACGACTATATTCTCGCCTTCTGCGTGGCTGCAGCTGTATTTCCGATTGTCCCTGGTATGACATCGGACATGTTCTTGACCGAGGGTTTCCTGCCGAGTCTGGGGCCATTGATGCGACGGAAGTGGAAGTCGAGAAAGGTGGAGACGGCTTGTCTGGAAATGCTTAATGCCGCATCGATGAACTCGCAATGTCGAGAAGCCATTGTCAAATACTGCACCGAATGGCTGGAGGAGATTGTGGATCAAGATCCGGCCGAGCTGGACACTGCTGTCCACCATGCCGATGCTGGAGTTGACATCCAGGGATCTATCGCCATGAAACGCCATTCCGAGGCAGTACAGAACCTGGCTGCAGTTATCCTGGCTAAGTTGAGGGTAGGCACTCTCAAGTTCCCGCTCGCTTCACCACCAGCATTCGAACACCTTCACTGGAAATGAACACGGAGGCAAGCTGGCTGACCTGCAGGCTTCAGGCAGTACCATCGGCACAGGCCTCTACAGCAGCGGCTGGACTGGAAGGGACAAGGATTCAACCCGCCATCACCAGCATCGAGGACCTATCCAAGAAGTTCACGAACATGATACTAACTAATGCGGAGCATGAGAGGCAGCACTCGGTGGAAGGTCTGGCATATGCAACGATTCAGCCCACCGTGAAGGAGGAGGTTGCAAACGATAAACAAGTTCTGCAGAATCTGGTCAAAATTCTGGCCCAATCCCCGCCAAAATCACCACTCACCTATGGAACCCTAAGTATCTTCCTCAATCTCACTCGCTACCAACCCAACCAGTCGGAGGAGGAGAAAAGGATAAACCAGCTGAAGGCCTACACAAATGCGGCTGGCAAACTGGCAGCACCAAATCCGCTCAACGATCACTCCCACGTCTCAACGAGATGCAAAGCCGTCTTCGAGTCGAATGTTGTGCCTGTGCTAGTGACGCACAGCAGAAACGGCTCCGCTGCCTCCCTTTCGATCATAATCTCCATCATCCACGCTTTGGCCGTAACGACGTCCATACGCGGTCCGTTAGCTCAGCAGGGAGCAGTGATTCTCCTCATCGCCGCATGGACAGCGTTACCTGAGGCGGAAGCGCCCGCCAAACGGACAGCAGCACAGGCTCTGGCACGCATACTCATCAGTACGAATCCGTCACTGGTTTTTGGAGGAACTCGGGCCTGCCCGCAAACATCAGCAATTCGACCCCTGGCCTCCATCATCCCTCCTGACCCAGCAGCCGAGACCCGTGACCTGCTTCCTTCCTTTGAAACTCTAATGGCGCTCACAAACCTCGCGTCGACTGATGATGACACACGGTCAGCAATCATTAGAGCCGCATGGCCGCAAATAGAGGACCAACTCCTCTCATCAAACAACCTGGTTTCAAAGGCCGCCGTGGAACTGATTTGCAATTTGGTTCAAAGCCCCTCCGGTATCGAGCTGTATGCTGGTTCAGGGGACGCCGCGTCCGATGGGGCTGCAAGAAATCGCCTCAATATTCTACTTGCGCTTGCGGATGCCGAGGACGAGGGGACACGAAGTGCAGCCGGGGGAGCGTTGGCCTCCTTGACATCATATGAGCCGGTTATTAAGAGCATCTTGAGTCGTGAAAGGTGGGTCCAGGTTGTGCTTGGACTTTGCAGTGAGGACAATGAGGATCTGCGACATAGAGGTGTTTTCGTGGTGTACAACGTGGTCGCATGTGACGGAGAGACAGGGAAGAAAGCCATAGAGATGGTCAAGGCCGAAAACGGCATCGAGATACTGAAGGAATGCGCAAAGAAGACCCGAAGGCCCGAGGTCGTGGAGGTTGCTGTGACGGCTTTGAAGATTTTACTTGAGAGCTAGTACGTCTCGCCTCCTGCGCAACCAGCACGGAAGGCCGGGGCAATTGGTATCATGAAGTTCGCTTTATCAACCCTCCTCCTCCGAATGACACAATTCTCGAGACAATGCATCTTGGCGCCAGGTTAATACCGATGCTGCCATGTGATTCCGGCAAGTGTTCTGCGCTTGTGTCTGCCGGCCTGAGGCACTACTGCAGCTCAAGTGTTAGTTGCACGTGATTTGAGATTTTTTTAGATGGGATAAGCCCTGCGCCACTTCTTTCGCTCCTTGAACTCCTCTCCAGGTTTTCTGCCCCACCGACATAATGGGCACTCCCGATCGCTCGACCCTCCTTTCTCTTGCACCCGAGCTCCTGTTAATGATCATCGACTGTCTGGAGAAACTGAAGGATAAGCAATCATTGGTGAGAACTTGTAAAGCCGCGCAACGTCTTACTGAGCCACATCTCTACTGGAAGATCTACACCAAGATTGGGACTCAAAATGACACGGCTTGGTTACTCCGCTTCCTGGACCGAAGACCTGATGTGGTTCCCATGATTCATTACCTTGTGCTTGATGAATGGGATCCGCGCTCTTTCCAACAACTTCTTGCTCGAGAGTTCCCCAATCTCGAAAGCATAATAGCACAGCACGAGGGACCTGTTACGGATGAGCGAACGGCGACGGAGAGGCGTGCATTATGTCGTGCGGTACGCCCGCAGCTGCGCATGACCAACTGTCCGTAGATATATCCATCAGAGTGTCAAGCTGCCGTTGTTCAGACAGGCTGCTGACTCTTATAGCAGTAACGCTCTCCGTTCAGCTGAGTTTGGACACCGCTACGAGGGCGACCACGTACTACAAACTGGAGCGCGAAGACCGCTCTATCTTCCGGCACCCCAGTTTAACCCGCATCAGACTGTCCTACCTCGACTTCTCCTGTCTAGCAGATACCAGACCAGACTACCTCATCCACGAAAATCTGAAAGAACTCCACATCGAAACCTCGATGTACACAGAGCAGGCCCTGACCCGCCTCATCTCGCCATCCAAAAAGCTCTGGAGATTCAGACTTCACCACGACAGAGAACTCCCCTTTCCAGCTTCACTGTATCCTAGAATCCTCTCCTCTGCCCGAGAATCTCTCGGCATGGTGTTTATTCTTTTGCGATACATGCACCCCACCGACGATGTCAGAATGGACTTCGGCTCCTTCCCCGCCCTGAATTCACTGACCGTCCACCCACGCTACATCCTAGGCAATGACTATGGGCCCAGCCAAGCTTCACAAGCGATCATCCGACAACGTCTTAACACGCATTTGCCCCCTAATCTACAAGTATTCGGACTGGAGGGCCTGGTACCTATGTGGCCATGTCCGCCGCCGGGTATGAAAGTGGTGTTGGCGGATCGCGATTGGTGTCTGGTGCACATGCTGCTTGCGGAAAGGGAACTGGTGCCGAAATTAGTGCTTTTGGGCATATACTATCTAGAGCGCTTGACGTATCCGGTGTATTTGCACGGGCTGGCTAGGGAGAGGGGGATCAAATTTACGGGGTTATATTCTAGTGATGAGCTAGGGGTCGTAGGAACGAATTTGACGAAGATGGAAGTCTTCACGGATAGTCAGGCGGTTTTGATTGAAGAGGACGATAGGAGTGGCCGTGGAAATAGGAGTAGGGAGGGTGGGGGTTGAAGTGGAGAGGATAAGAATATCAAGCATCATAGCTGAATGATAAACAATAGTTGACTCCAGATGCTTTTTAGAATATGTATTTTCATTGTAGCTGTAAACATGCTGTTATGTCTTTCGGGTTTGGTGCCACTCCCGACCCCAGCTATGCAGACTTGTGGAATATGTATAGGTACTGCCGTCCATTTAGGTCTTCTGTATTCTCAGATTTGTTCTTCAACGACGGAACCCATGATCCAGACTGAAATCCAACCAGCCGCCAAAAAAATATGGATAAGAAACCAGCGACGGTTTGTGGCTGATATTATTGCGCAGCTGCTGCGGTACGAGACGATTTTCGCATTGTAGCGGCGCGATGCTACCTGGGTCAGGAGAGACGTGAGGACTTTAATCCTGCCATTTTTTCTTAAGCTCAGCTGGGCGAGAAATACTCTTTCCAGCCCCGAGGCTCTATCTGGAGGAATCCGGCCTTCTTGACTGGGCACGCGGGCCTTTTTTGTTTTATGCGCTTTCTCTGTTTTAGTTGGGCACTGGTCTGGTGCTCAGTACGTAAGGAACACAGGTTTGCCGTTCAGTGCTGTTTCGTCCCTTTTCTGTCTCTAAGCATGGGACACCGGCACAGCATGACTCTGTTGCGTGCCCTAGGCACACTGCCTGTGTTGTGGGTGCAGCGCTTGGGCTACTTATCCATAGAGAGCCCTTCCGGAGCTGCAGCCTTTGGGACTTAGTCCTATAATCATCATCACCACCAATACATCCCTCTAGCCTGTATTGCCAACATACTCTGACACAAAACTGCTATAGGGCAGGTTGCGAATGGAGCTTAGATTGAGTGCCTGGAAAGATCCGACCTGAGAAAGTAATTCAGTTACATCAGTTTATTTTTGAGGGTATTATGCATATCTGTCCATGCCTACATAGTCACACACGCTGGTAAGTTTGGTCGTTGTTTTAGCTTGTTTTTTCAACGGAAAATATTGCCTACATACATGTCCATGTATCCAAGTTGTCGCAAGACGAAGTAAATTCGATGAAAAGCACAATCAACTGCTAGGGGAGTGCGCCACAGTTATTGTGTCAAGACTTACCTAACGAAAATTTTCTTCACAAAATTTGATCATTTCCGAGTTCAACACTTTCGCCCGATGATCTCTATAACTTCTACATGCTTTTATCTTGATAAAAGATTGGCTCGGAGCGTTATACACATGCTAGAATCGTCATATTTGGATGATAGTTGTATGGCCTTAACGTGTTCGAATTCACTTATCGGTCTCGGGCAAAGTGCTGACATATTAAGCGTACGCACTAACCTTGGTACGTAGCGACACAGAAGTAGTCCGTCGTTACTGACGCGAATGTCGAGAAGGCTCTAAATATTTTTCAAAAAAGAGGCTGTCTGACGACGTCTCGAGCTGTTGACTTCATCGTATCCTGATTTGGAGTACCGACAATACCCCATAATGCCGCAGAAGGATTATTGCAGCAACCGGGCTCATAACCATCGGACTTATTGTGTGCAAATAATCTTGCATCGAATTGAAATAGGTCTCTGTCCTCCTGGATCTATCAAGAGAACGATTTGGATATTAGGGCCTTAAACATACAAAGTGATGAAGTCAAATGGGGATCTTGTATGTGTTAAAATAGTTTATCCCCATGCATATATCGATTATAAGTAGCACTGTCCAGATAGTTGTGGGTGGCACCAGTCCGCCAACGAATGGTTAATATCAATATTGCAGCCTCGACACCATTTTGCAACGGGCCTATGGTAAAACCGCTTTACTCCAAAGTTTGATCAGCGGTAAAAGCGGTCCATGTAGGAGACAGAGGACGTAGGGATTATCAATTGGCGGCTGGTCGCTGGAAAGGATTGGGATGGATCGTAGTGTGACCGTAAAAGGGGAGGTGTCAGCACAGTGCTCTAGGCAGCAATTTGCAGTTCATGTGTCTGTCCCCAATAGGCAGGATACATAAAGCACCTTTGGATATGGTACAGGAGTATGACAGTGGGTATGAGTAAGCTGCAGAACAAAGATCGATGTAGATCTCTTCATGTGGCAATCTGTCTTCATAATCTCGTATAAGAGGTGCCTTTAAGCACGGAACACCTGATAACCAAGCCTCGATGTTATAGCTGTATACGATTCTGTATAGTGTGAAAAGTTGACGCCGAGCCTACATGTCTGTTGCATAAGGCCTCATGATTGAGTGGCTGGGTACCTGTAAATCTGGGGCTGGATCTTGGGAGCCATGCCTAGTTCCCCCAGTTGGCTTTTTGAGCTGCGTAGGCTATCATAAAACACACCACACAGGGCTTTACAATGGGATAATACCAATTGTACGCCCTCTCCTCTCTGCAGTATTTGCAATCCCAAACTTTTACTCTCCTGGTGCCCATACAACTCCAAACTGCAAAAGACGCTAGTTTTGTCTAATTTGTTCCTCTCGATGCTAAGTTAGTCCTTGAGATGTTTCATGGCGCCTCTCTCGGATGTTATCCAGGGCACCCCAGACCCATATACAAAGGCCATCCCATTGTCGGTTCAAACCCGTTAACATCTTAGCCAGCAGCAATTACATCCTCGGCTCAGGCGAAGCGATGCTCAATTGGGATGCGACACTCGAAGATGCCATGTAGGGGATTCGAATATTTCCCACTAGGAATATTCTGAAAAAATAATGCCCGCTCTCTCTCCTCCCACACGGAGTCTAGGTTGAGTTGGTGGGACATCATCACACTACATTGTCACACTTCTGGGTAATGGCTTTCCCTATCAGATAGTATATGGTATTTGGTAGGAAACTATACCGACAGCAGACCACCGCTACCTTATGCATCAAAGTGCTATCAGACAGGCACAATACATCATCAAACCCTCGTTCGGGACCGCTAACGGAACACCTTCTGCGATGCCAACAATTCTAGCATTTTAAACTTTGTCACGATTCTTCTTCTGCTCATCAATATAATCCCATTTGGCCTCAAAATGTGTTCATCAGTATCCTTATGCTTCATTGCATTTTTGACGTTCCCCTTCTTACTCCGACTCCCAGCCCGCACCATGCAAGCAGCTTTTCCCTTTTCTACATTAGGATCGTAAGCAACAACCATCTTCTCGTCCGATGTGTCCAGATTATCCGAAAGCTCTAAGCTCTTGGTGCGAATAGTCCGCGATGTCGACGATATCTATCCTCTCGAGACCCGACAGCATTTGAGTCAACACATCCTGAATGGTGTTAACCTGCAGCATGTACTTCAAAGAGCCACCAACGCCCTGTGAGGCTGTGTTGTAAGGTATGTATATCCACTTGAAGTTAGTTGGTGCGCAGATTCGCTTTGAACTCACACATCGAACTTCCTGTTCTTGAAGAGCATATTCGCAGTTGTGTCACATCTTATAACTCCCAATATGACCACATTCTGCAACAAGTGGGTCCCTCGTCTTTTGACGGCCAATTGGTCCCAAAAGTTGATCCATTAGCAGGGATAACACCCCCCCTGCAAGCTCATGTGTCCCTCAATGCGACAGCTCACATATTCCACCTCCACATTGGCATCTATAGTACAAGTTTTCTATAGAACCCCCCGTAGCAGATTTTGGAGACGGGAAATAGCTACAAGCCCAAGCAGAGGTGCTACGCAGTGAAGATTTGCGATTTCATGACAACGGCAGGATGTAGGTGCTCAGTGAGATCATACTTGGCCGGTTCGAAACAGGGGGGGGACAAAAGTATGGTATGATACTACTTGAACCACAGTTACAGTTGACCTGCCAAAGGGTTTGAGGTCTACATATCTTGTCACCTCCCGTCTCGTGAAATCTGATATTACCAAACAACACTTCGATAGCGGGGCAGGGGTCAGGGGGGTCATTCTCATATTGGAGACTTCTGACGCTTAGTTTTAAACATCAAACTACAACTTACGTCTCCTCATTTTTCACAGTGTTCAAATCAGAGCTTGTTTCTGGCATCCTTCTCCCGCACAACTTGTTCGTCATGTATGCCGTCAAAGTGGAATCCCGTGTCCGCAATGCCCGTCTTGTCGCCTCTCCAACGCGGGCGTTCAAATTTGGGGTTTGGTTCGAGGAAGGCTGCCTGAGCGCAAATCTAGGTCATCCTAGTAAAGGTGCCAGTCGCCCGCGCCAGGAGCAGGGCTCCGGCTAGTAAAGCTTTCTTTCTTAGGCGGGAGGCAAGTTCAGTGGTGTAATCTTAGTTTTAGAAAGTGAGGTTGAGGCAGAGAGCCGTGCGATAAGGCTACGAATAAAGTATGGATAGCTATTATGTCTTCTAGGGCTACAGATACTATCGTTGAGAAAATACAGCGGGTTCAGAAACGACACAAGTGCAGTGGTGATCAGACAGACCGGACAAGCTGGGATATCTACCAACTGCTGATTTATATGGTTAGTCGTGTAATTGAACCTCGGGTCGAGATCGGTTTAAGTATTAGTGGTAGCCGCTTCCCATTCAATGACATCTTCCATTGATTCACTTTCCTGGGAAACCCCATTGATGAATATTAGTATGGAATGTCCTGGTATAGCGGGATAATCACGTCTAAGAAGTGGCAGAATGTAGTTGTTGACCTAGAGTTAGAGCAGAACAGAACAATAATTGTCTGAACGTGGACGCGCAATTTCTTTAGCGCGCCAAGTGCAAAGGGGTATCTCATCCACGACGCCTTTCAAAACACAATTGCTCAAGCCACAACATCAGCATCCATCTCCCCGCTCTTCGCATTCTCCATGTCTTCTATCCTCTTCATGATATCCTCTTTCCAAAGGCGATACTCTTCCCGCTTCCGGTCTGTCATGACCCATCGGCTCTGGAACATGGTATCACCTCGTTGCGTGAGAGCTCGCTCCCCTGCAGCGCAATCTTGACCTTCGTTCGTTCCATCGACATCCGCTCCGTCACGATTCGTAGGGTTTTGGCTGTGAACCATGTCCTGGATTCCCGTAAACCATTCCTCGTCCTGCCACGTACTTTCAACGACCTTATTGACAGCCCCATCGACATCCTTGGTCCCAATGTCGCTCCAGCCATCCCAGCTATAGTCGTCGACCTCGGAGTGGGCCTGCTCGAGAGCCGCTAGGATCTTCCTTCGTAACTTCGTATACTGCTTAGAGTCGAACTCCTTCCCCGTCTCGAGAATAACCACCTTCGTCACGACCAGGAAATAGACTGCTGCCAGCAGTGACGTTAGATGCGCGTTGACCCAGTCATCCTTGGTGCGCTGATTGGACGGTGCCACAATGGTCTGCATGCCAGCTAGAACGGTACGGCCAATTCTGTCACTGTCAAGCTGTGTACAGATTGACTTGATGGTAGGCCGTATCCATGTTGGAAGCGGATTGTCCGACGCTGTCGGCGCCTTTCGCTTCTTAGCGGTAGATGTGGACTTGGTGGGCGTGACGTCCCCTTTCTCAGGCGATCTAAACTGTGCAAGCGACACATCTTTACTTGGAGTCTTCCTCTCCTTGACCCTTTGTGTACTTGCACTCCCGAATAGACCACCAGCACCGCCGTCCCTCGCCTTCGAAATTGGCGTCCTCACTTTTGCTGATGGAGCAATCAACACACGGTCTAGATGATTGTACAGCCGCTTGTAGATACGTGGCGGAACAGGCGGTCGGGGTTGAATGGGCGGCAGATCAAGCGAAATCTTCAGGCGCTCGCAGGCAATGTGTGCGCAGGCATACAGGCGGCTAACTTCTTCTTCGGCTTTGAGAGTGCTAGCGTTGTGGCGGGATTGGGCTAGGAGCGATGACGCGAGCTCGAGAAGTTCACGGGGAAGAGAACTCGAGGACGGAAATGTGGGTAGGAGCGAAAGGAGGGTTGGCTCCAGAGACCGAGACATCGTCGCTGGTGCAATGCCAGTTCAAGGGCTCGGCGCGGGCTTCCTGTTTGGTGATTGTTGAGTTCGAGGACGCGAAATCAAAATCGAAACGCGTTCCCCAACTCGAGAGCGCGACTGCTCCAAGCTGTCGGTTGGGTCGTTGGCTGTTGTTTTCCGAGGTCCGGGCGCAACATGGACGTCAGCACGATTTGTGGCTGGAATTTGGCATGCTAGGAAAATACGATTTGGTAATGCCGAATGCAGGGATTTATATGTTCATTCAAGTTGGCGACGTTGACACATCACGAATAGGCGTTGCGCATTACTGAGGATTGGGACTGCTTGGACGCGTTTCCATGGGTCTGAGTCGCCAAAAACGACCCCTGAACCCCTGACGTAGCAACATCAATCAATCCCTGCAGTGCCGCTGATCGCCCTGCAGCTTACCCAACTTGAACGTCGACTTCTTTGTTCGAATTTCCAAAACTCAAGTCTCAAGTAAATATTTACTTTCTCACCAGTCGCAAGGTATCCTGCTGCCACCATCTAGACCAATTTCCTCGCGCCATTTCGAAAGCCAGCGCAATCGATACTACAAGATGCGCACTATCGCTATCCTGGCACTGAGCTTTGTCGGCGGAGGTCTGGCTCACGGCGACCACGGCGGATCGCAAAAGCCAATGGTCGATGAAAATGCCGACTGGATGACAAAACACATGGCAGGTAAGGACCGCCTTGTGTAATGGGAATGGATGTTTAGTCCAGGTTCCACAGTCTGGATCACATGCATCTTGCAATGGAGCTGCGCAGCTAACAAACAATCTTTTCCCCAGAGGAACATCACATAGCTGAGTTTGACGCCTCGTCGTTCTTCTCCTTGCACGACTTCGACAGCGACGGGCGTTGGGAGCCTGAAGAAATCCTGCGGACATATGGCCTCTTCGACGACTCCAACAAGCATATCCTCAAGTCGCGAAGGGACGAAATCACGCGCCAGCTGCTGGCCCTGCTCGACACGGACAGTAGCGGCTACGTGACCCGCGACGAGTTCGTCATGTTTATCAACGAGGGGAAGCGGCTGCCCGACATGGCTACGGGGCCCGGGCACCATGGAGACGACGAGTATGAGTACGAGATTCACCATTGGGAGAAGTACCATGATGAGAACACCAAGTTGGAGGACTTGACGCATCCTGAGGATATTGAGCATTTTAAGAAGCACGAGCAGATGGAGGATGAGGAGGAGAGGATTGAGGCGATGAATAGGATTCAGATTATTGAGGATAACATCCCAGGCAAGTTCCGAAGAGGTGGTTAGGAAACAAGGTATCGGATGATTGACTGGGTTGGCACTTGAACGGCGTATGCGCATCACCCTGGCCCGTGGGTTACTATTGGACACGAGGAACGACTGGGAGTATACAATAAGACATCGGGTAATAATGGTAAAGGATCTTGAGGATGTGGGGTGTCATGCCGCGCCGCTAGATCTCGTAATGTAGACATCAAACACACAATGCCAAACACCTGGCGCAAACGTCTTGACGAGCTCCACATGCGCCACGACGGCTTTTCCGGATTGGTGCTCCGGATCCAAACCGTCAAACAGCTGCTGAATCTCCGCCTTTCGGGTTTCGATATCCGCAACCCCCACGTTCTCGTGCAGATGCAGCCAAGCCTCCTGGCCATCTCCCTCGCGCACAATGTCCCAGACATCGGCCCAACTATCCTTGCTCGTTGGCAGAAGTCCACAGTTGACATGCCGAACCTCCAAGTCAACAGCTAGTTGTCCCTCCCCCCGGAGCCTCCGGATATCCCGAATCCGTCCCTGAGCTTTCCGGTTGTTCTCCAAGAATACCACGATTCTCTCGCCCCCTTCCATCACTTTCTCCATGGGACCCTCCAGCTCCGCACCCTGTACGACCTTGACGCTCCACCCATTCACATCTGCGCCACGCCGCAATCCTTCCACACTCCATGGGTTGAGCTCCCAACAGAGGACCCGCAATCCCATCTTAGCATAGCAAAAGACGAAATACCCAATGCCGGCATACATATCTATCGCCCACTTCTCCTTGACGTCTCCAGCGGGCAATACTCTGTGCGGCAAGGCATTCTGGCTGTCCGAAGATGCCGCGTCATGGAAAGACAGCAACCGTGCCTTCTCCTTGATGTTGCCGCGGCTGAACATAGTCCACCGAGGAGCCCATGTTTGATATATGCCATTCTGCCTCGTGGACACCCAGAACGCATTTTCGAAATCTTGACCCGTCACAATTTGATCTGGGGAGGATAGCCCGGACGGTCCGAAGTCGCCGTGTAACATGCGTAGTCCGCCCGGACTGCGCAGGATGTTCTCTTCAGGCGCATCATCGTGGTCATCTTGGGCAGCGTGCAAAGAGATGCCCTCATTCACTGCAAGATGAGTAAGCGGCGTGGTCTTGGAGCACCCCGATTTCTTCGAGATTTCGTTGAGAATGGATTGCCAGAGCTTGTCGAGTTGATCTTCAGTCAGACTGCTAATCAGACTTGTCCAATTGGCGTTCGTGAATGAGCCGGCTGGTAGCAATACCATGGGTTCGTAGACAGTCCATCTCTTGGGTGCGTGATCTATGAGATCGTGGTGGACGCCCAAAGTCTCGAACTGGACCGTTATAGAAGGTGTATCCTGATCTACGAGGATGAACCAGGAAATTATTGCCGCCTCAATGGGATTCGAAAATTTCATTTTGGACTTCTTGGGTCCCCTGCGCTTCGAATTGTCGCGTGCTGGCTTCATGATGTCGCGATGTTGACGTTTCAATTTGACAAGCGGTGGCTGCTTATTAGAGTTTACGGGTCGTCCACTTGCAAGCAGTATCCTAGCAGTTCTGAACTTCGAGTCCTAGCGCACGGGCCATTTATCCCGGATAGGCCCCTATTCAAGACTCGAATTCGTCTTAGACTGGGATCTGTTCTTATTGGAATTAATTCGGTCCTCGAGGAACTGCATGCTGACTGAATCACAAGCATTATGCCCGTGTATGTTGTCGGTGGAGTTGACCGCATCTATATCACCCATCGAGCAGGATACCTATTGCCATCTATAACAAAGCATAGATTGAATGTGTCTTTGATCTCCCCAAGTCCAAAGGAGGGGTGGCCATAAGGGACTTGAGTACAGAAAAGTGTGCCTTTTTGAGACGCACGCTTGAGTCAGTTGCTGATACACCAGAGGTTTCGCTCCTGAAGCTCTAACAGTAGGCTGTTGCCAAGGGTGTGGTCGAGGTTCTCCATTATCAGTCAACCGGCTGTAGTAGCGGGAAGCCGTAAAAGACAGTCGCTAGAAGTCATAAGCTTGTGCGGTCCGACAATACCGTCATCGTTGTCAGGAACGGCTAGGCCACAGTAGTACAGAGTGAAGGTCAGAAACAGGCGTTCCCTCTGTTAATCACCGGGTGATCAATGGTGTTTACAGGTAGGTATTCTCTGAATAATTTGATAATCTTTGACCTCCCCTTCTTCTTCCTCCAAGACGCTTCCCTTATACAGATAGCCAAACGCCTATTCTGAACTACAATACCCGGATTCCTCGGGTGCGACGATATTCTAAGACTTCTGTAATATTGTGTGACCCACAGCCACACGGGCCGGGTGCCCACCGGCTCCCGGAAGGATTGTCATACGATAAGCCAACGTCACTACTGGGAACCAAGGATTCGGTGGCAAATCCTATCCCGTGAGTACACGGAGATTCATACCCAATTAATTGAGAATGACACAAGATTAGCGATGCCGATTCTCAACTGCTTAGATCTGCAATTGCCGGATTGGGCACCATTACTCAAGCCTTGTGAGGTGTGACTAGCGGCCAAATGGATTCACAGCCGCAATCTGACCTAAGAAACGGCGTGGACTTGAGAAAACGCCTGGAAACAATGCAACGTTTCGTTTTTTAGTGACGAAGAAGTCTTTTGGGACATCACGTTGTATAGTTGGACACAAGTACCAGGTAGGTTATAAAAGCCAGTAGCTAAGGTCGGGTCGACCGAAGTTCGATCAGACATAAATTCATTCCATCCACATTAACATCCAATTATAATAAATTGAGATATCTATGACAGAAAAGAGAACTACAGCAAAAGGCAATATGAAGTTCACCGCTACCACCCTTCTTGCTCTAGCCATGGCTACTACCGTGATCTCCTCGCCTACAAAGGTACTGTTATAACACTCTATTCCAATCTACCCATTCGCATATTAACCCGGAGGGCAAAGGAGACCCGGAACGTCGTCGAGGATTTATCGAACCTGAAGCGCGACCCCAGCGGCCAGGGCTTCACGTACATCGGTTCCGACAATGTCGCCAGATCTTTCGACTCCCGCTTTAACGTCCTTGATGCTGCGCCCCTCGACTCCCGCTCCACTGGCAGCTTTGCTCGATCGCCCGATGCCGCATTCCTAGAGGAAGCCAAGGCAGCTAAGGCTCGAGCTCTGGAGCACACGTCTAAGCCACGCAAAGAGCGCAATGTCATTGTTGAGGGCAGACAGAACAGCTGTGTCTCGGAAAACTGCCCGAACGATCAGTACTGCATTGACCAGGCTGTCAATGGGTATAATTGCTCGTGGTGCCTTATTATATCAAATGGGATTGGGAATTGCCAGACTTAGGCCTAGGAAGGGACAAGATAGGAGATGGGAGATGGAGGGAGGTTGCTGGCATACGGTACAGAAATACAAAAGTCAGTTGTTTTGCATTGCCTTGAAGCCTTGGCCAGGCTCTCCATAGATTATATTTCAGAATGTCACGCGTTCACTCTCTTTGAACTACTTGGGCAGTATATAAATGCTTGTTTCCGTCAACTTGGCCATATTATAGCCATACGAATTCACACCGTAGCATGAATATCCATAATCCTTGACATTATGAAGGTCACAGTTAAATCACCATTACTATTCAGGGCCAACAGTGCTTACACGCCTAGCTACTTCAGAGAACAGCCGAGAACACAAATTCAAGTGCTTGGCTCTGAGTGGCTGTGCTCAGGAAACACGAGGCGTTCTCAATTCTTTTCAGTTGCGTATTGATGTCGTGCTTATCCTTTGACTTATCGGTCTCTACAATATCTAGAAGAACATTTACCGAGCGATGGTCCTTCTCTAGTATTGTCGAGTATATGCCTCCTCATAGCACGACTGGACAAATTCTGATAATGCCTAAGTTCTCATTCCGAACTTTTATGGAAATTCCGGCTATCCCAAAATGAAGCATCTATGTTATTCCCATGAAATCTTTGTGACTACATCATCTCAAGGGCTTACAGTCTCTCGCGGAAGGACAAATCCTCTTTCGGATCAAAGTAAGCTAGGCGCAGCTTTCTTCTCTTCACTATTCCCCATAATCTCAAGGGCTTACAGTCTCTCGCGGAAGGACAAATCCTCTTTCGGATCAAAGTAAGCTAGGCGCAGCTTTCTTCTCTTCACTATTCCCCATAATCTCAAGGGCTTACAGTCTCTCGCGGAAGGACAAATCCTCTTTCGGATCAAAGTAAGCTAGGCGCAGCTTTCTTCTCTTCACTATTCCCCATCATCTCAGGGCTAGGCGAAGCGACCAAGGCCTCGGGCGGCGACTTCACAGGTAATGTAGCCTCCTCCCAATCGGTGTCGATGCCCCTGTTGGTCTCGATCATGGTGGACTTGTGCACTGGGTCTTAGTTCGGCGTGCGCAGGCACTTGTTGAACAGTTTGCTGGCGTCGAGGTAGCGCACCATCTGACCCTGCATGCCGGCCGGCTTGGCGCTCATGTACTTATCGATCCAATCATATGTGAAGAACATGCTGATCAGGATGCCCCAGCAATCTTTAGGCACCATCATGACGGCTCATGTGTGCTTTGCATCCGGCAGCGGGTTAGAGTACTGCGAAAGTGACCATTTCCGCGTCTCGTGCCTTGTTGGTGCTGGCGGGACAGGAAGATATTTTAACTGACGAGTGAGAGTAATTGGCCGGGCGTCACACTGTATTGCGGCTTGTCAAAGGTGACCGAGTGCTCCTTACCGAACACTTTAAAAGCGGCTTTACCTTCCTTTTCGATGCCTTCTGTGCCCAACTGGATCAGAGCAGGCGTTGAGCCAAGTCCAGCGATATCGAGACTTTCCCCTAAGTTGAATTCAGAGGTTAGTACCAGTTTCCATTGACTCTACCAGAACAAGGGATATTGCAACCAAAACTCACCAATGATGGGAATGATAGCCTTGATAAACTCCATAGGTGGCAGCAAAACCAGTACAATGGTTCTGCAGAAGGCTTTGAAGGTAATATTTAGCGCTGCCTCATCGGCAAGCTCCTCGGCCTTCTTCTCAAGTTCCTCCTTAGTTGGCATCGAATTAAACTCGTTGTAGTAGTAACTATAAATCCCACCATTGTACTTCTGTTCGCTATTCTTTCTGTGGTTATTACTGTTCTACAGCGCCTCGGTCTCGTCGTCGTCACATCTACCCCCGATAGTCGTTTGTGGCTCACTTGTCCGCCGTGGACAGCTTGCCTAGCTGCCCATTAATCTACGTCACTCTGTTGGTGCCCTTTTTGCACGAGGCTCCGCAGTCTGTTATGTACCTGGCTTATCTGGTTGGCATCTTCTTGCCCGTCGTGACGCTTTTGGCCAATGCGAGGCCGTTGTCTTCGTCTTGATCGCACTGGTCCATGGCCCAAACCTGGCGTTATCCAGAGCTAGTACTTGGTTATGTAGGTACGTCAAATTATATAAAAAAAGAATTGACGAAGTGGACGAAAAAACAATGAAGGTCTCACCATGGTCCCTCCAAGACACCGCGAATCCGCAAACTTGTGTTTCTGGTGACGACGGGCAATAAATGCCCGCAGGTTTAAGATGAATATGATGGCAACGGAAAACAAGATCCTCAACAAGACCTTAATATCCGGGAGGGTGAAATAATAACAGATCGAGAGTCTTCTTGCCTGATCGGATCAATAAAAGTACCTCAACAGCTACGAACAATCGGCTGAGCCTCAACAGGTCCTAGAATCGAATCACCTCAGCAGGGGAAAAACAAAATGAAGCCTCGAAAGGCTGGAATAGATCGTCTTGAACAATAAAAGTACCTCAGCAGGTCATAAAAAAGAAACTAGAGTCTCAACAGGCGAAGGGAATGAAATTCAATTACTACTTGCTTGGCCGCTTGCTTTTTTTTCTTCCTTCTTAAGATAGTGACTACCTACACAAGTCCTCAAATACTCTCGAGACGCATGCCGACTTTTGCGAGTTTAACGCCTCCAGAAAAGCTACATCTCTAGGCCGATTTCTGTCACCTGTGAATGGCGAAAATGACTTTGAGAAACGGCGGTCGAAAACAACTCAACTGCCAGCGTGGATATTGTACTCGTGAACTTCGAGCCAAAAATATGGTCGAAAAGGAGTCATGAAGACCCGGGGGCAGAGACACTCACATCTGTGTGCGATACGATGAATGGACCGATAGACTGAGATTGCGCGTCCCAGGCTCCATGCTGATCATACGCCACAATATTGAACCAGTCGAAATTAGGCCGGATATTGTCCAGGTCAAAGTGCTGCAGATACCAGCATTGTTTTTTTGACGGCCTGTCGAAGTTGTGAGTCGGGCTGGATTTGAGTGAGACTTCACTTCAGGACTCACCATAAGGGACTATACAGCCTCCCGCCGTGTCTGCAGGTGCGATCGCAAAAGTAGTAGAGTAAAAAAGGCAAAGGCAAAGGCAAAGGCAAAGGCAAATTTGATGTGCGAGGATTCATTTAGATTAAGATCCTCCGGCGATACGACGTCGCAGAGGCGCGTTGGCCCGGGCCTCGAAGTACCTGATGGTGCGCTTGGTGATGGAATTGTCAGAGAAGCTGGGTCTATTCAGGTCACCACAACCGCCGTAGTCATATATTCGGCCCACGGCTTGCCAGATCTCCGGAGGGACGCCGGCGACACGCTTACGGCACGTACACATGATGAGAAGGCAAAATTACTAGCTGAGAGGTTCTTCCCAGACCCGTATATAGATCTATCGGACCTCGATCGCGGCCTATTACAGACGAGACCAGAGCTGAACGTCCCTAGGGAGGTGACCACAATGGATATCGAGTCTATCATCAAAGGAACGGCTGCTCGGAAGGCTCCCGGCGACGACCTGATCCCCACTGGCCTGCTAAAGGCCTGCGGTGAACCCCTATGGGAGATCCTAGCGGATCTGGCAACAGCTAGCTTTAGGCTGGGGTACTACCCGGAGCGCTTCCGCTCAGCGAGGGTGGTTGTTATCCCTAAGCCTAATAAAACGACAGCTCAGAAGCAGACCCCTGGCGGCTGGCGCCCCATTGCCCTGCTTAGCACGGTAGGGAAGGTAATAGAGACGGCGATGAGCCAGCGTATCACCAAAGTAGCTGAGGCGGCCGGCCTACTACCAAACGGCCAAATGGGTAACCGCGCTGGGAGGTCCACCGAACTGGCAATACGTATAGTTGAGGACGTGGTCTATACGGCGTGGAGACGCGGGGGCATCGCCTCGCTGCTACAGCTAGACATCAAGGGGGCATTCGATACGGTCAATTACAGACGGCTGATTTCCATATTAGCCCGGAAAGGCTACCCGGAGTGGGTTCAGGAGTGGGTACGCAGCTTCGTGGAGGATAGGACGGTACGCCTCCGGTTCGATGGCAAGGAGTCAGAGCCAATCCCCCTACGAGCTGGCGTCCCCCAGGGGTCACCGCTATCCCCGATACTGTTTATATTATACATTTCAACGCTGTACGAGGAGCTAGCGGAGCAGCACCCACTACTTTTAGTAGTCGGGTTCGCGGACGACACGAACCTGCTAAGCGTCGGCACCGATCCAGACACGACCTGCCGCCGGTTGGAGAGCGCATGGGCTACGTGTCAGCGGTGGGCAGTGAGGCACGGGATGGAGTTCGCTCCTGACAAGAGTGAGCTAATGCACTTTACTAGGGCCCGAGAGCCCTTGCCGCAAAGTATTCGCCTTGGGGACGCCACAGTGTCGCCGGTAGTCTCAGCCAGGTTCCTAGGAGTCTGGTTCGACCGCAAACTGACGTGGCACGCCCATGTTGAGCGTGTTAAAACAAAAATGGCAACTCAAAAGCTAGCCCTGACAAAGCTAGTCAATATGTCGTGGGGCTGCGATCTTATACGGGCGAGGCTGTTATATACGGTGGTTATCCGTAGCGCGATTGCCTTCGGGGCGACTGCGTGGCATACTATAAGTGAGGAACCGGCAGGGCCAGCTAAGAGCCTGATGGGGATACAGAACGAGTGCCTCCGGGTAGTCTGTGGTGCCCACAAAGCGACGCCGGTTCGCCACCTGGAAGCAGAAGCAGCAATCCCGCCACTAGACCTCTATCTTAGTGCCCGGGCTGCTAAGTTTGAAGAACGGCTACGGCTTAGCGGGAAGAGAAATCTGCTTCGCAGCGCGAGCGCTAAAGCGTCACATATACTCCGGCAGGATAGGCCGGCGAAGAGGAAGCAGGCGTCGCAGCTACTCCGACCGGCAGGGTACACTATGGAGAAGGAGGCCCGGGGCTCCGAGTGGATGAGTGAGGAAAAGGAGGTCCCGGCTGCCCTCCTCGACCACTGGAGGAAGAGATGGCTCACCGGAGCAGAGCATCACGATCGCCAGCGACGCGCTATCGCTGAGGAACCGGAGGGCCCTTCGATGCAGATACCGAAAGGGGGCAAGTATTTCGGCCTGAACCGACTGGAGGCGTCTACGCTGTGCCAGATCAGGACGGAAAAAATAGGACTAGCAGCCTTCTTATTCAAGACAGGGGCTTTTGGCGTGTACTCGCCGCTATGCCGCTGTGGCGATGCCCCTGAGACGGCAGAGCACGTAATCCTCTTTTGCGGGCTGTTGGAAGGACCGAGGGAACGATTACGGGCCGCCATCGCACCACGGCCACTATACTCTCGCAGAGACCTCGCAACGGCAACAGGAGAACCAGTAGTTAGTGGGACTATTGTAAGATGGCTGCTAGGGACGGGTCGGACAGCTTCAAGGCCCAGATAGCATCGATCTTCTCAGGGGGGACTTTGTTGGTAGGTTGAGAACCAACGTAGTATGGTAGTGAACGCAACGCAGTCGCCAATAGGGCGAACCGACGACGCAGCGTATGTATTTAGTCCAGCCATTAGGGCACGGTTTGACATACGGGAGTACTAGTAGAGGTACCGGGGGCTTCGAGCCTACGGCGTATTTAATAATAATAATAATAACATATATTCGTCAGGGATGAACAATAAATGCTCGACCGATCTTCCTGTGCTCGATGGGTCACTTTTTGACACTGATTCTGGGGAAAGGATTCGAACTACTTCTTCTCAAGCTGAAGCGACAGGAGTATTGCAAACCGGATTGTGCAGATGAGGAAGAATGCAGTGTCTAAGCTACTGACGATATTTTTCAGATCGCAGGAAGTCACTAGTAGAACCACAAAAGCTGGCCGAATCTCAAGTAAACCAGGATGCATATATCTAGTGTTTTATTCCTCGACGCGTGGAATGTTACCCAAATTTCTAGGGAGCCCATTTGAACCAAACATGAAATTTTCCGGGATTTATGCTGGACGTCATGCCAGCCAGCTCACCGTTTTATGCAGGTGTCGTCTCTGTCTATCCCTGGACGAGCCAGCGGCTTGCCTGCAGGACAATTGTGCCAAGGAAGCTTGTCTCCATGCCCAGGAAGCTTGGTTGTCGGGTGGACCTATATAAGTGTGCACGGAGATTCAATATGTGTGTCTGAGGCACAACATTGCAGACAGGTCCCTTGCATTCGCCACCGTTCGATACACAGTTGGATTTATCTGTCATTGCATTACATAATTCGTACCTAATAATTTACACCACTGTATTTCATACCCTTTCATGCTCGTTTTGATGTCAGCGGGTAGAGTTTCGAATAAATTATTGATGTGCCATGGAAAGAACGGGCCTAGTTGTAGTAAGAAACGTAGATACAGATGTACCAGAACATTGCCAATATGGAAAGGAGGCTGCTTGAAATCCGATATGTCGCAGGCCATGTCCTCATTGTCAAGTCCCCGTGGTCACCTCAGCAGCCATGACCTTCCAACTACAATTCGTTTTATCCTCATGTCTCTTCATTCGAGTCAATCTTGCATCATTCAATCTGTATCCAGGAGTCAACCCAGACAAACTAGCTTTGTCGTTAAACTTCACTTCGCCATACTGGCAAGGGGCTTCCCAAAAACTTGGGTGATGTTCCCCAACTACAATCCAGATAGCAGCATGTTTTGGCTGCCCTAATCGACGCCGTTCATGTACAAGAGCTTCCCGAAACTCATCGCCGCGGTAGTTGTCCCGCCACCCGTGCTCCATAGGTCTTTCCCATCGCCTGATTGTGCCACCTTAGTTTTCTCAGTCCAGCCGTTGTGAAAAAGATCAGTCACCTCAGTCTCGTTCCACATAAAAACCACCCTGCTTCTCAGCACGGTTCAGCACGGCTGGCCAAGGACGTCTCCCGGCCATAGGTAGAAACTGCAAGGTCTGGTACTTTTCCCGCTACTTGCGTGCCAGCTGCCCCACCAGCACCGTCCGATCAACACAACACTCGTCCCGCCAGGTCCGCGGATTGTCTTTGGCGTAAAGATCCGGCGGGTCTGGTTAAACAGGCCCCGTCCGGACGCACTTGATCACCATGCCGTCCATAGTGTCCAGCATGAAGCATTCGGCCTCACGATCGTCGCCTGCCGTAACCTTAAATCAGCAGATTACCAGGAAACGAGAAATGTCGAAAGGACTTGCCCATAGTGTTCCTGTCCTCGTCCGACTTGGCCAAGTCCTACACGAAGGGTCTATTTCCCCTGGTGACGCCTACGACAAAGCGGCAGTCGACGGATGAGCGTAGAGCGCGATGCTCTCGCTGGTTAGCTGCAAGGGTCGGAACAACCTCACCAGGCCAACCTGGTGAAACTGTCGGCTCAAGTCCCCCCTGCCATCATCTCAAGTTTGAATCCTGGGATTCAACTGTCTTTTCCAGTTTTATACTATCAAAGTAATAGAAGTTTGTGGACAAAACCTCTTGGCAAGGGGAAATGCGGTGACTTGGGTTGGGCCTCTTTCATTACATATGGATGTTCCTCGAATGATGAAAAGGAGGGGGGTCCCGTCTTGGATTTCCCGCATGCCAAATAAAGGAACGGAGGCGAGTCGCATGTGATATGACTCTCCGTGTGTACGCCAGCATCCCACAACAGTTTCTCGACAGTGGAAGCCGCGAAATCTCCACTTGCCAGTTTGGATCTCGATGTTTAAGGGAAGGCGCACATGCGAAACCTAGCGTCATCTTTTCGAAGTCTTCCGACCATATGGCCTCTCTCCGATTTCTTCCCGCTTCGTCGTACTTATTTCTTATCCAGTCTCCAAACATCGTCTTCACCACCATCTTGATCCTCACAACTTTTGGCAACCCGAGAACATATTCCAAACATCTCATTTGCTCCATGGACTAACCTGAGCATCATCAGTCCCCTCTAATCAGCATGCAGCTCCAAAGCCTCGCCATGTTCGCTGCTGGGCTCCTTGCCTTGACTGTCCAGGCACTCCCCAGCTATTTGGGAAAACCAAGTACGGACACAAACAGCATCCAGAACGGCGGAGGATTTCTTGCCTACGAAATTCCTCAGCTCTCCTCCAAAGACACCCAAGCTTCTGTGGTCACATCTGCCGAGACTTGCAACCGCAAAACTGTCTGCAAGGCGATCGCCAACGTCACAAACCCTACTGTCGCCGACTGCAGAGGCCTCGCTGAATTTGTGGCCTCCCGCCCGGGCTCGGTCTTGAACGTTGATTTCAGCAATCGAGACGCACAGTGGGTTGCACGCCATGGTAGCTGCCTCATCGTCGTGTGGCCAAAGGTTGGCAATGCCAGTACTATGTGAGTGTTCACCAGGGCGGTATCTTGCCAAGAAAATAACGATGTCTGACTTTGTTACTTCACCAGACTCTTCGCTGGCGATATTTCCCAGGACCTGGAAAATGGCCTAAGTTTTGATACTGAACCAGATCCCACGGATCACATGGTGGCAGTGGGAGACACCTCATGTTCATCTGGCTCTGAGGAAAAGGCGTGGTATTGGGCTACTGTCTCGAATGACAGGTGATTCTTCACACTGGTACTATCCACTAGACGTAGTGGATTTCTTTAGACTCGCTGGCTCAAGGATGGCTATGATCACCAACCCATATTACAAATTGGGGTCAAGCTTCATGATAAAGCCTCCCCTCGACGTAACACCTAGCTGGTAGTTCTTATTCAATAACATTAATACAATCCACTTCAAACACTTTTCCTACTATCCCCCGTACACCATTGTTTATTCAACACCCACAAACATGCTGGACAGTTAGTTTTGTATGGGCCGCGGGTCGAACTGCCTCGCAGCATAGTGTTTGTAGCGTTTGGCGTTCTTGAAACGCCACTCCTTGCCCTTCCAGATGAAGGCAAAAGCGAAAACCAAGACGGCGGACCCGATGGCACCGATTGTGTTGAAAACGTTGGCCATGCCAACATCGGCGATCCACGGTGTCATGGCGAAGACGAAGATGGTGCTCAAGGTGTTTCTCGAAAAGGTGAGGGCAACCAGAGCGTCACCGATGATCTGTAGTATTTGCGTTATTATCTCCCATGCTATTCATAGATGGAAGCTCACGTACCTCGTTGTATGCATCCGTCATGTACGTGAGGGCAATGCTGGAAATCGGTGCTGTGCCGAAATTGCAGATGCCGAATGCCAGAGCCACGTTGACCCAAGACTGACCGTCTTGCAGAGCATAGCCAAACCAGAACGCACCGGCAACCTGGAAAGGGATAAAGGGCACGAAAAGCCAAAGTCGCATTTCGGGTTCGTATATGCCGTTGTTTCGTCGCGCAAGTTTGAGAATCACTTGGTCGCTGAGTGGACCACAAATGACAGACCCGAGTGTGTTGCCGATAAAAGGGGCCAAGTTCATGAGTCCGATCTGCGACGAGGAGAAGTTGTACGGTGCTTCGATCATATAAGTGCTTAGTGCTGCTGAAAATACCGTGGACCAAGCGAGGAGCACGGCGTAGACCAGAGACATGTACGCCACTCCCGGGATGGTGAACAGGATGAGAAAGGGTTGGTAGCCATGTCTTGCGAACAACTGCCATGGGCCTTTTGTCGTGGTCGTCCCCAGAAGCATTTCCCAGTACGTCTTTCGAGGAATGCTGGGATCGATCTGGACAATACTGAGAACCGGCGATGGCTCCGACGACGCGTGCTTCTCAGGATCAACCGCAACCTTGTCCCCAATCGTCTTGTCGCTCAACACAACATCTTCCCCCCATGGAGTCCCCTGAACGGCCCCACGCCAGTCAAACTTGGACTCCTCAAATCCAAAAATGAACATGACGAGCTGGATCCCGAACAGAATAGCGCACCACCACCAGACCCACCGCCAGCCCATTGATTCCGTAATGAATCCCGAGGCAACCACGGCGAGATTTCCACCCACATTGGCCACCCAAACATAAATGGAGTTCATCAAACCGCGTTGATGCACAAAAAACACATCCGCGACCGTCATCTGCACCAAACACTCCCCCAGCGATCCCAACCAGCACTGCAACGCATTAATCCCCCACCAATCCCCCGCCGTGCGCGTATGAGCGGCCCACACCATAACCCCCAACTGCGCGGCACTGCTCAAGATGTAAATCGGTCTTAGTCCGTACTTGAGCGCAAACGGAACCAACATGAACGCGCCCAATGCCAAGGTCGCGCACCCGATGGCGTAGGTGTTATTCAGCGTCTCGGTGCTGAAGTTTAGCTCGTCGCCCATGGGACCCCAGGTGGGGCCCGTGGCGTTGATTTGCGCGTATACCATGAGGGCGTAGAAGATGGCCATGCCGAAGTTGAGGTACTTGCGCCATTGGGGCCAGTTGAGCGGGTCATTAGGGTTGGCGGTCGGGCGTGGTTGTAGGATGATTTGGGTGGGCTCGTCTTGGGTGAGCAGTTCGATGCGGACCGTGCCTGGGGGCCACGAGGGGTCGTCCCAAGTTTCTGGCATTTTGGATATGGCTAGGTGGTTGGTAGTCTGGATGTCAAGCTCATCTCATGATCATGACGGACACGTTCGGATCTGCGAGTAAATACATGGTATGTCTTGTGTTTATTTGTAAGTAGGCGTATCGTATTCGGCCTATCTATACCCCTGCGTGCCGGTACTGGATCACGGACGGGGCTCCCATGCTACAGAAGCACTGAGGAGATAAGGGCCTGATAGGCATACGCATACTGACTCGTACGATAGTGATAAGTTGATACTACATGCATGTGGGGAAAGAGTATCTTGCATTACATTTTCCGTTCGTTAATTAGAGTTGAGAGATAAGCGGGATTTGATGAACGGCTGGCTCTGCAGCAACGCGTGGTAACCTTCCGATTGGCCTGATCAACGCCTCCGATGAAAGGACAGTAAGTCTTCAGAGCCCCACTTGGACCGGCTCCGAATGTTTACACCCAACATATTGACGATGCACAAAAAGAAGTTTATGTAAAGTCCCGCGTTCGGGTCTTTGCGGTCCCGCTTCTAGAACTGCTTCTCCAGGTTATAGACCATTGACTAGTACCATTCCTAATACTAACATGGAGTCCCCGCATATTACCGCAGATTGGCAGTGGAGACTCAACTGCCAATGTTGAGGTGTAGGGATATTCCCAGCTTGATTCCAGGCCATCCCTCATATGACGTGCCTAAGTTTCTCCACGATGTGCTGTGTAGAGTCATACGAGTTTAGATCAGAACGGGACCATTACCGCTTGGCGGATACTAGATCTCATCAAATTGCGCGTGTATAAAAATACACATTCACGTCTAGTTGTGTATAACGAGATGCCTGGCACATTGTTACACGCAAAGGTGGTCAAAGATTTGTGAGGTTGTAAAAGCATGACATTCTATCTAGTCCTATGGAGCACGAAGGTTGGACTTAGTCCCGAAGGGCTAAGTCACGTGGTAACCTTGGTGGTCTTGGCAAAGCCCACCAAAGTTGCCTAACACACGAAGGGCTTCTTCTCTCCAATAGGCTAAGCAGGTTTTATTCGTCATCTCCTAAATTTCTTAGAGATCTTGCTAGGAAAGGGCTACAAAGTTCATAGCCTGATTCGACTGTCGTCGTAGAGGCGACAGGCTCTTAATCTACATTTAAGAGACTGATACGTGACCCCATGGGGGGTTACCCTATAGCTATAGATAAGATATATAAGAGCTATAAAAGAGCTCTGCCAGGCCAGAATAGCTGACCTGGCCATCCTTTCCCAATACAACAATTCACACCCCATATGCACTCGCATCAGAGACATATCGGAGTTAGGATGCCTCCTTCAGATCCTATGAAAAATAAATGTTAATAAGTTCTGCCATGTCGCTGCTTCATCTCACATCGGCGTCTCATTCCAAAAAGCTTGATGTGAGTGCATATGGGTGTTACGAATCTACGATTCTAACCAACGCAACAGGCCCGATGGCAGGCCCAGTGGATACAGGACAAAGAAGGAGGGGAAAGTCACACAGGAGTGGCTAGCTGCAGGAGGAGCCAGCTAGTACAAGGATCACAAGTCACGTGACTTACAAGGGTGGATCATTTGGATATGAAATGATCCAACATATCCAGTTAGGACCAATAGTATCCATGAAGGATCTAATGGCCCCAGTTATCAGTGAAGGAGGGAATGGATATATAAGGGACAGGACTCCCAGGCATTTCATAGATAGACAGTCTCTACTTCAGTGATCAATCTAAGCATCAATCTAACCCATTGGTGAGGCAAACTGCCTTGACGACTCTATTCCCAGTTACCCTACTTGAATACTTCAGTTACCCAGAGCCCTATACTCCATACGTCAAACCCCGATATTATTGCTTGAGGACTCCGCAGCAGGACTTACTTACTAGCACAAACCCTTACAGACTCTTTAGTGGTTTACGCAGCTAGACTATTAGAGGTTTCGTTACACATGGATACTATTGGTCCTAACTGGTTGATTGATTGATTGAAATTTAACGTCTCATCACGTGAGACGTGCCGGGCGCAGTGCCGGCATGGTCTATGCTAGTCGAATCTATGTTACAGGGGACTGTCTTCATCTAACATTCCTGTTCAGTGCGATGGGCAGATCTCAGTAAAGAAATTGGTCTCCTCCGCCCATTGGCAAAACAAACGAGCTCTCTTGGCCGTGCCTAGGAGGGAATCTATACTATTCTTGGCCATATGCGCTTTTAGATGACTGGGCGTGGCCTTGCGGCCGCGCTTGCAAAAGTAGAAGTGGACTGGTGTCTTTGTCTTTCCACACCCGCAGTTTAGCAGTGCGTCGCGATGCTGGAGTCTCTCGTGGTAGGTCACGAAATCCCCGTGGTGCGACCTCGCTGCGAGTAATCTGCCTAGGTGTTGCCGGGGCAGGCCAAGTTCGGGGGGTCGCGGGTGGATAGCGATCCCTAGATCTCGATACTGTTGAGGGCAGGTAGTGGCCCATCGATCGTTGAAACTCTTCCAAGTGTAGGATCTCGCGATTCTCTTTATATGTGCGAATGAGGCCGGGTGTTGTGTCTTGGGTGGTTGCTCACAGGCCGCTTTGGCCTGGACATCTGCTTCTTCGTTTCCGGGGATGCCTACGTGTCCTGGGCACCACCAGATATACACTTGTCCCGGGGATGTCCAGGGTTTTCGCTCTCTCTGTGACCAGGTTTTGGACAGCTCTTGGAAGGCGGTGAATTTTGCTTGACTGCTTCCGGGACTTGGACAGATGAGCCTACCCGCAACCGCGAGATTATCGAGGCAGATGTGGACGTTATCTGCCATGCTGTTGGACGGAAGCTTTACAGCCTTCTGAAGCCCCCGTAGTGCTGCGTGGGCTTCCGCATCGTATACCTCTATCTGAGAGCCCAGTAGTTCGGACCCGCAGAGTAGTCTTTTACTGGCCTGATAACCAGCCCAGCCTGCTCCAGCTAAGGTCCTGTCGCTATGGGTAGCCAGCGAGCCGTCTGTATAGATTATTATATCGCGCTTTGAAAACTGGTTTATCCTTTGTAGAAACGAGCGGGCAGCCTCCTCCTTTGACTGTCCTGGGATATAACCGATCTTGGCGAGGGTGATGGACCATTCGCCAGCCTGCTCCCAGGGCGGTATTTGCAGAGGATCTATATATTCTGCAGTATCTGAGGTTAGGCTCGCCATACGCCTTAACCTCGAATCGGGGCCCGTAGGATGTCTGAGCCTCCTGCGTAAGGGATGGCGGCTATCCAGTTTGTGTAATCTAACAGAAGCCGCATAGAGTTTTGCGTCGAGTGCGATTTCTGCTGGCGGTAGTGCCGCTTCCCGTTGCAGGATCGGTATTGGCGTGGTCCTATATACAGGAAGCATGGCTCTCATTGCGGTATTCTGCGTTCGATCCATTTGGTCAGCTAGGGATTGGACCCGGTTTGAGATAATGCGTCCATTCTTGTTCTGTCTGGCAGACGGCCACCATGCTTCCGAGGCGTAGAATTGCACGGGGAGCACGCACGCGATTACAGATTGACGGAGTAGTCGTGTTGGGGCCCCTCTGATTGTGTTTCCTAACGACCGGAGTCCGTTAGCAACCTGTAGAGCTTTAGCTGAGACGAATTTGACATGGGCCTTAAAGCTAAGCTTTCTATCGAAGTAGACGCCTAACCACCTGAGTGCAGCACCGATTTTGATGGGTTGAATAGTGTGGATCGTTCCATTCTGTTGCGTAGTGGTAATGGGTGGGTTTGCATCTCTCCCTCTTCTTGTGAAGTGTATTAGCTCAGTCTTGTCGGGGTCGAACGTGATACCCTCAGACATGCTCCAGTCGAGTGCTGCTTTCCACTCTTCGGCCAGTATAGTGCAATTTTCTTCTAGGGAACTAGAGCTTGACAGTATAGCTATGTCGTCCACGTAGCCGAATCGCGAGCGCTTGCGTCCAGGTCGGCAGGTGCCCAGCTTAAATACGGGCTCGATATATAGAAGGAGGAGGATCGGCGAGACAGGCGATCCTTGCAGAAGTCCACATTCGAGGTCAAAGGTGTCTCCGGTTTCCCCGTCTAGCCGTATTCTCCCCTTTCGCTGCGTGGCAAAGCTATAAACCCAGCGTACCAGGTTTTCCGGCCAGCCTTGGCGGTGGAGGCGCTGTGCCAGTCTGCCTGGTAGGACGGAGTCGAATGCACCTCTGATGTCCATCGTCAGCATAGAGGTAAATTTTCCTTGTTGCCAAGCGGTTTCTATATCATGGATTACAGCTGAAATCAGATCGCCACATGATCGTTTTGGGAGCGCTCCGAATTGTTGGCTATGCAGGACTCGGTGCTTTACTGCGACCCAGGAGAGGCGTTTTGCAATAAGTCTTTCAAGGCCTTTCCCAAGTACGGATAGGAGGGCAATAGGTCGATATGAGCGTACTGCCGTTTTATCCTTTTTGCCTGGCTTGGCCAGAATAACGAGCGTTGCCTCTTTGAAACATGTAGGATGCCATCCAACTTCGACGCAGGCTCGTAACAATCCATTGTAGTAAAAATAAAAAGGGGACTCAATATTGGTCCTAATCAACATAAATACCTCAATGCGCCATTTTATATTATGAGGACACATAGTATTCAGTGTTATGAATTTGAGGCTACCGGTACGAATGAGCTTCTAACAGGGCAACAGTGGCAGCGATAATAAGAACAATCGTAAAGTAGCCAACAAAGAAGGGGAAGATCAGAACATTGGTGACTAACAAAAGTATGTGATTCTTCCTTGCATACAATGGATCGACTTTGTAATGTTTTGACCACACAGGTTTCAAGAGTCATCTAACTGCTAAGTAAATATATGAAACCAAGCATAAATATACTGACTACCGTATCCATTCTGCGCTCTAGTTTCTGCTCACACAGGCGACATAGCACTCTCAGTTATACTCGCCGGTACTACTGCCTCTGAGCTTTCTTGGTACGATAAGACATGTCGATCAATCAAATGCACCACTGAAGAGTCCAAAGACACCCCAGTTGTTCTGCAGATACTCGGCCTCCTTGCCCGGTACGCAACAGAATGCATGGTTCAGGCCATCATCAAGGCACTGGCTATTCTGACCATTATGGCCACTCTGTCTCTTCTGAAAAGCTTTTCCTGTCTGGTTTCCCTGTGCGACTGGAGAGCTCTTCTTCTCTGAACCCAGACTCGCATCAGCATATGCCCTAGCATCCTAGGAAACTTCAAGTGACTCACCATACGGAAACCAAGTCGTTATGGACTTAGCACAATATGCCTTCTCCTGCCCTTTACACTTCGGCTCCGGAATCAACTGCCCAGCATGAGCGGCCCTCCGCGTCTTCTCAGCAGGGGCTTTCATGCTCGGAACTGTGGGGAGTTGGAACTGAGGGGGCGGCTTGATGGGTTCTGTATTCGGAGTCTGTGGTGGCACAACGGGCAGCTCCCATGGTTTGGAAAGGTCAAGACAGCCCAGTTGCTTGCCGGCCCACACGGTGCCCTCGCGGCACTGGCATGTATGGGACTTTTCATCCCAGAGCTGGGTTTGTTGGCATTGGCCTTGGATTTCGCCGTTGGGTATCGCTTGATCAAGGACCGGAGCGCTGACCACAGCAGGTCCAACAGAGCTGCTAAGGCCATTGTTGGTATTTTCGTTGCTGATAGTTGGGGAGTTGCTTTGCGGGATGGGGGTTGGTCGGGCGCTACAGGAGGATACAGCCAGGAGGGCGAGGGCGAGGGTGTTTGTGAAATGCATTGAATGAGCAGAACAGCGAGTGTGGGATTATGTGATGGTGAGGTTTATGATGTGGTAATTTTGGGTCAAAAGCAGCTGGCGAGATGTTTTATATTAGGTTAAGAGACAAGTCGGACGCTTATACATAGTGCTATTAGCTTATCGCTCTGAGCTGGATCGCTCGAATATTTGCTGCACCCGTTCCGTCTCGGCATTCAAGGATTGTGTAATAATGTGGCGTCTAAACTTGCGTCATCCAATCAACCCCCATCCCAAGAACAGAGAGGGTTCGCATACTATCCGTTCTCTGTGCCTTTGACAGCTCAAAGTTCAAGTACTGGATTATTAAATCCAAAGCCTTACTCATATCCAGGCATTAGTTGACCAAACTCCGGCCCCGTTGTTAATTCGGTCTATCTGTTCTTCGCCACTAGCACAGGAGCTGAGTGCGACGGCTGCTGGAAGTCTTTGATGCAGTACATCGGACCAAATGTGACATGGACCGGATATAAACAGCAGAGTTCATCTGATCTGAAAAAACGACCACAATACTCTGGCATTGGAAACTGGGCTCTCAAGAAGGTTTGTGTAAGTCAGGGATATCCAGGCCAGACAATGGTCCGATGAAGATGCTCACCCCGAATCGTCGGGAACTAACCGAGTGCTCGTACATGTCAGGGATGTCGTCTTGATAGATGACTACGGAGGTAGCGCAATTGAACTATACATCTGAACCGCGGGCGAATAGAAGAAGCGAAGCGCGCTGTCACGATCACTAATCCGCATGGCTAATAAATACGTATTTTCCCGGAAGCGCATATCTGAAATGTCGGGTCCGAAGTACGAGCCAGAATTAATGCTATGAATAGGTCTATCTGCAAAGGTGGTAAAGATGCCCCGTGGCCTCAACCCCCCGGAACTGGTTACCCTGTTAAGTGCGAACATTACACAAATCTGCTTCTACTTTGCGGTGACAGTCGTCAACTAGGAGCATTTTTCGATGGAATGAGCTCAAATATATTACGTGTTCGGAAGTGAGATACTCTCCGATCTTGATATTCCAAATGCCAGACAATCAAACAAACAAACTCACCTGCCCCTTGCCCCTCCCAACAGCCCTCACGCGGCCCCCAACCTCCAACGGACTACCCTCAAACACGACAAAATCCCCCATCTGTTCTGCTCCCTTCAGCCCGAGCATCTTATACACATTCCCACCCACCAAATCCAAAGCCTCCTTCTGGCTTAGCCTCTTGCCACTATTTTTATACGCAATACCCGCGAGCAAACCCATGTTGCTAACCAAAGAATCCTCCTCGATACCAATGGCAGTCAGTACACCTGCGTCAACCAGTTTATCGATGGCAGTCCCGTTCGTCAACGGCGCGCCCGTCAGAGCCCGGCGCTGGTCCCAAGTTACACGGTACGATTGCAGCGGTGCAAGAACAACGCCCACTTTCGCCGCAGCTAGCTCGTCGGCGATTAGATGAGATTCAGCGCCGCCGATGATGACAACGGTCAGGGTGGAGTTGCTGGCTTCTTCCACCGTACTCTTCAGCTTCAGCGCATCCGCGATGCCGTCAGCATCATGGACTGTCAAGGCAAGCGGTATGTGACCGGCCACGACCTTCCGAAGGAATGCCACCTCATTATACTCATCGGCCACATTTTCTCCTTCACGCTCAGCCTCAACGGCCTTCAGCAGTTTCTGCCTAAGCTGTCCCAAAGCAGCGGAGATCGACCCAACACCGCTCTTGGAAGCGTCGTCAAGCGTGTAGTGGACGGCGACGTCATCGGCAAAGACAGCACCTTCCTCTAACGAGTGCAGGGCACCGGTGTTGAAACCCACACTGGTACCAAAGTGTGTCATTTTTCCTGTGAACTTGGGCGCCGAGATGGCACGAGTGACACCGTATTTATGCGCGTAGTGCAGCTTCTTCGTGTCGAGACGCAGACCATCGACGCCACGGCTGAAGTGTTCTGTGCTGGCCCCGTTGTCGGTAACCCTTTCGGCGTCGATTGCGTTCAAACCGAGTAGCGAGCCAAAGGCAACGAAGGATGGGGTAACGTGGCCGTTGTTGAGATTGATGACACTGGTGCCCGATTTAGCGGCCGCTTCGAATTCTCGAACGCAAGTGCCGATGCAGCTGATCTTGCCATTGGAGATGACTACGGTGAAGTTTGCACCGCTGTCATCCAGACTTGAAAGGTCATTTGACAAAAAGGATGTCGTAATGCCGGTGAAAACAACATTGGGGGCAGTAATTGGCTCCTCCGGAACAGACTTGATGCTCTTGTCCGTAGCAATCGGTCCGCTGAGAGGTTTTCTCAATTCGACGGGATCCTCGTACTGCGCTGTGCCATCGATCCAAACCTGAACAGGCGTAGCACCAACACTCATCGGGTCGCTATCCCAGACGACGACATCGGCGTCAAAGCCGGGCTTGATCTTGCCCAATCGTTCTCCCAGACCGAGACGTTCGGCTGGGGCAGTCGTAACAGACGCCAACGCGGCATGGTATGGCAAGCCGTATCCGAAAGACTTTGCGGCCTCAAAGACGACATGCTGGGCATTTAAAACGGGGTTGTCACTGACGTAGATGGGCGTCAACCCATTCTCCCACAATGTCTTGCCGGCAAACTCAGACCCGATGTAAGCCTCAGCCTTGTACCACATGTTGTCCGCGAACAGCGCACTCGCTGGCGCACCTCCCCACGCTCGCTTCAAGATCTCAGGAACGAGATAAGTTTGATGGGCGTGGTGGAACGCGCGAACTGGAAACTTGAACTCATTGGTGTGGTCCACGAACGCCTCGAGATCAGGCACCGTGTAGCAGTGCGTGTTGACATGGACCTGGCCACGAAGCACCGCACCGAGTGATTCCCATTTCAGGTCCTGCGGGAGGTAACTATCCATGTGTCTGACGCCGGAGGTCTCAGCTGTGTCGCACCAATCATTTTGTTCGCGAACCAGGGTTGCTGCCGTCTCGAAGGCATGGCGGAACTCGTAGGACTCGCCGAGACGACTGACGGGCCCATGTTCACCCACCTTGCCGTAGATGCGCTTGGCATTTTCACCGCAGGCCATCTTCATGTATCGCCAGGTGCGGTCCGGGTCGGCAAGCATGTCACTAGCCGAAATCTCTTCGCGGCCGTCGGGCTTGCCGACTGCATGCTTGATGACATAGGCTTCTCCGCCAATGTTGTTGCCTGAACCGGGCAGGATGAGACTGGTCGTGACACCTCCCGACTTGATGACTTGGATCTGGTGATCAAGTGGGCTCAATCCGTCGATGGAGCGGACATAGGGAGTGGTGTCAGACGACATCTCATTAACATCCTGGTTTCCGACCAGCTCGGGAAGAGATCCCACTCCGGCATGGCTGTGCATGTCGATGATGCCGCTGGTGAGCTGTCTGCCCTTGGCGTCGTAGACGAGGTAGTCGGATGAAACAGAGCTCAAGTCGAGGTCTTTGCTGACCTGCTTGATAAGCCCGTACTCCAAGTAAACGTCGGCATTGATCCACTCAAATCCTTTCCCAGCCCACGAGTCCTCCGCGCTGGTGCCCTCGACAGCTTCGCCAACCCAGACGGTGGCATTCTTGATGAGTGTCGGCTTGTGGCCATCGATGTAGCGAGCATTGCGCTCACGACCTAGGCCAATTGGATCAGTGGGCTTCGTGCGTAGCTTGGAGCAGGTCCTGAGATCAGCTTCCAGCCTCTCAATTGACAGCGACGTCGGAGCCCGTTTGCTGGTCGACGACGGCGTTAGCTGGGTCCACTGTGCGTAGACGATGAAGCCCAGACAGGCGAGGGCGACGAATTTCACAGCTCGTGAGCGGCGCAACAGTCCCGGACGGCGCCTGCGCCATTGAGGGGTGTCAGCCACAGTGTAGGGCGGCAATTCACTCTTTTCGAACTCCATCTCTTTGCTGAGCGTGAGTAGGAAGAGATGGAGAAAGAGGGGAGCTTTAGGCGAAAGTAGTGATGAGGTCTGATCGGGGAGTTATCTTATCTTGGAAGGTGCTCGTCATTCCGTAGCGGGGTTTCGTGATAGCCTAATTCAATTACACAACCACGCACTGTGGATATCCACGGACGCCACTCATCGTTGCCTTTCGCTTAGGAAACGGTCCGCACCGGGGAATCGAAAACAACAAAGGAGTAATGGCATTAATGATCGATCACTAACTACCCATGCAGCGGCAGACCATGGCCAAATTCACCCCGTCCCTCGGAAACGACTGAAAATAGTCCGCCATATGGCGCAAATGCGGAAGCGTCATATTCGCACTCTGTCCCTTGCCATTATGCGTACTCCGCGTGACCACAATCGGCCCCTTCCCAAATTTCCTGATCACTCTCTCGTCAGCTTCCGCATACTCCGATTCACAGCCTAAGCTCCCTCTGCAGTCTGCACGAAACCAAGATACTGTGATCGAGAGTAAAGCCACCGCTGGCATCGCGATCGATAACGAGAGTCTTCTCCGCCCCGCCCCGTATAGGTCCAAGCTCAAAGTCGCTCCTCAAGTATGGTTTAGCTCGTTCAGTGGCGGGTTGCCAGTTTGCATGTGGGTCGCTGTCTTGACCCAGGCAAGTGTTGGCTTGTCTTCGAAGAGGTGGAATGGGATGCCGATAGCATGGGAATTTGAGGACGGCCGGATATGGTAGAAGACTTTGTATGCGCCGCAAAGGATCCGGTGTTGCGTCGTGTCGACTACGTAACCAATGTTAAAGCAGTAGGTGGACGCTTCGCAGGCCATTTGGGGCCTTGGGGTATCTCCATGGTCTAATCACCCCATACTAAGGATCGAAAGCAAGCTAGGTTAGACGTCTGGACGTCCTAGATTATGAGAAGAAATTTAGATGAGGTTCCTGCAAAGCGTCCTCAGATGCTGGGCCGGGAAGAGGTTTAGGAGCTGGTGCCACAGCCGATTCACCCTTTTCTCAGCGGTATCGGTGTGATGAGAAGAGCCATATGTTGACCAAACAATAATGGTGTGGATTCTGCGCAGGAAGATTGATTGCGAGCATGCGAATGAGGAAAATGGCTGCCAGAGAATCTGGGATCTCAACACAACTGTATCGATACAGCTGTGTGACTAAGGACCAACGGCGACAGTTCTTTGACAGAGAGGCAAAGGCGTGTCCCTTCTCATCAATATCCTAAGTCAAGATCTCGATTGTGTTCTCGACGTAAAGATTGCCAGCGATATCGTCCAGAAGCTTGTTGGGCGGCTTTAAAATAAGTCAAATGGTTTGTCATTGCCTTGTTTAAACATGAATTTGGTCTTACTCAATTATAGTAGTTATTTACTAACTATACTGTAAGGCAAGGTTTGCGACCACTCATTTCCACTTTATGTGAACAAACAAAACAGTTTATCTTCCAAACGTAGATTTTATATATGAAGCAAAGCAAAGTGAGCGTCTATCTTTCCGTACGGACTGTAAGAATAGCATGTATTGAAGTGACCCTGAAGAGCTAGAATTATGAGAAGAGTGGATTTGGCCTGAAATATATAACGCAGTGCATCCGACTCACCAAAAGGGTACGTGCTAGTCCTAAATAGCGGAAGTCAAAAGATACTCCAGCTGGCACCAAGGGCCGAAAACAGTGGCTATTTGGCGGCGAAGGTCCAATATCCTGTCGTGATTATATCATTTACGTGAGTAGTAGGACCTCCCGGCTCTTTAAAAAACTTTATACTGACATAACCCCTGGCATGCTGAAACGTCAGTAGGGTTGTACCTTTATTAATAAAAGTCTCACTTGAGTCAGTGTCTCTCGAACTGGGAGTAAGACCGCTTATCGCTCTGTACATAATGCTCTGATGGCCGCCTTCATACATTCCATCGTGTACAGGCATCATCCGAGGTTACGTCAAATAATATCCCTTTCTGTTGCTATAGCTGAAGTCCAATATGAGTATTTCTTTCATGTCTCGTCAGGTCGAGTGCTTATGGGATCGACTGTTCTGTTCCCTATTTGAATATCATCATATGCCATTTAGGTCATTTGAGCCACCAAGCCCTCGCGGTCCTGCGGAAAATGTTTGCCAATTTACTCGGTCACGGCTTCGACTTGACATCGCAGCACTCATCGCCACCGCCAACCATCTTGCTCGCTGTCGGCAGTGGGTCCGACACCAGCACACTCTTGTTAACCTCCTGCCGACTCTGTGGTACGTCAAGTGCTGGGTTCCGGTCGAAGAAGTCAGCGGGCTTGAGACTAATGGTTGAAATCTCTGAAGGCATAACGGGGAAATCCTCAACCCGGGGGTTATGCGTCATGCCGAAAGTCAACCAAACCACCACGTCCTCATTCCTGACCTTCTCGTTCCGTGCTGCGTAGTCAAACACGCCATCCACCTCGGACAGACTCTGGTTCGTCCACTTGCCTCCTGCCCAGAGATCGCCGTCACGATATTTGGTCACCCAGACGTGATGCTCAGCAAACTTGGCCCGTTTGCGAACGACGGAATTTTCACCCGCGAGGATGAGCTGACATGGTTGCGGGACTAGCTTGTACCCCACAGGATTTCCTGAAATTGGATTCCGCTTCGTCTCGTTCACCATCTTGATCACCCTGTTCGCAAAGGGGTCGGCGTCGACGAAACCACTCGTTTCGAAAGGCGTCTTGACCACGCGCCAGGCATTGCCATGCGGGTTCTCTTCCTCGGAGTACGGCACTGCGATACTGTCCTCGTAGAAAACGGAGTTTCTGGCGCCGTCCAACATAGGGTCGACTCGCAAGCTGAACAGATGTTGATGATTTGGCGCCAGGACCCCTGGGTTCACAACATTCCCCCACTCGCTCGTTTTGCCAGGATCGATGAGCGCGGTTGAGAGGATTCCAGTAGCCCGCGTCTCAAGCTCGACATTTCCATTTTGCATGAAGCACCATGCGAAGATGTACTCGTAATTTCCTACCGTGATGATAGTCTGCAAGATCAAGTTTCTCGCGCGGGCTATGCTCGGGTTTCGCGTTCGAAAATTGGTGTGCTTCCAGCCGACGCCACCATCCTGTTCGTGCAAGCAAATGACATTTTCTGCTTTCACAGGCGCTCCTTCCTCATCATTGAGATAGCCGCTGAAGTAGGCGATGGAACCCAAGCAGTCGCACCCTAGAGACAAACAGTTGGCCGTACTTCCGGCCCCGGCATCACCCAGATCAAATGCCTGCTTGCGGTGGAACGGGCTGCGCGGATCGCCGTAGGGGACTGTCATCTCGCTCACGGAGAGACGGTAGAACACAGGTCGGCCATCATAACGCACATCGTGGACTGTCATGCCCTCGCGGTAATTGAAGCCCACTCTGAAGCGCCATTTCTGCCAAGACACGCAGTTCTCCTCCGTGATGGTGAAGCTTGGTCCCTCGGGTTGAATAACATGCAGTGGCTTCAGATCTGTCCTTGCTGGAGGAAGAAGGTCTGGATGGTACTCGTTCGCTTGGCAGTGCGCCATAGGCTTGTCCGACGCTGTGTCGTATGCAAGTCCATCTTCCTGGCCTCCAGTAGCCAACTTGGTAATCTCCACCACCTTGTCTTCGAATATGTCGTAAAGTGGGGATATAGGCAATGGAAATGCATACTGATTACTGTCCGGGTGGTTGTCGGGTGCCCGCGCATATAGGAGCGCTTGCATGAATTTGTGAGTATCCTTGTTGGAGTTCCTGTCTGCCCCGTACATCCACTGTCACCGTGTTAACTGCATTTGCCAGCAGAAATCAGGGGCAAACAACTTACTGGATCACTCTGAACAATAGTCCCTGGTGGCAAGTTCAGCTTTGCAATAGCCTCTATCACCAATGGATCCTCCAGCATCCGCTGCTGACTATCGCGTACCTCGACTCTACGATATTCTCGAATCAGATTCCGGCGTCTTTAGGTCTCAGGCCCAGGGACTGAACAAAATTCAACTTACCGATCGATAGATCCATGTTGCCCCTTGGCCGTCTGACTTTGAGCAACCTCTGTGCCCGAGTCCAAACTGACGACGCTTTCCACCACCCGGCTCTCTCGATCATAACTCCAGATCGCCAATATGAGTCTCGGGACGAATGGTCTATCAGCCGCAGGAACTCCTGCAGCTTCTGCGTCAAGGTACGGTAGTAACAATGCTTTCGGTGGATCATGCAGCGAAATATTCTTGAACCGCAGTCCAGACTTTGTCCCAATTGCAACACCCTGCTTTTCTGCGATGCTGCGAACTATCGCACTGGCCTTCGTGACTTCATCGGCCGAGATGAGCTGTAGAGGATGTGGCCGCGAAATTGCCATCTTGGAAGCCGATGATGAGTTTTGGAGAGAAGCCGCCTCAGCTAACTTTACGCGAGCAACATAGAAAGGATCACTACGGCAAAATTCTGAAATACTTTGGAATCAATATCGCAAGAGCCAAAAGGACGCCGTAGTCGCATATCGAACTTTCTGATGTAGCTTCGGATCCTCCTTAATTCACCGTCATCGGCTCCCCACGGCCTTCGCGGTAGCTCTTGTCGGTTCCGAAAAAGGTAGTACCAGGTGATAGTACCACGAAGGCTCGACCCACTTCTTATTATATGCTACGGAGTACTCTACGAAGCTCGCCCCGTTGCACGATCGCCGAATTTTTTCACTCTAATTTTTGACGACTGATAGGACCGACCCAACGTTGCGGACACCCCCCGATCGGTTTCACAATGCGGCCTAGCCACTAGTTGCATATGAGTAGATCTTATCGATCGTCAGTCTACTTCTACAGTATCTTTCTCAATATCATCCTATCTATCCGGGTTGATACGGACAAACCACTCATAATGGCACGCAAGCGAAACATCTTGAAGTGCAGATAATCAAGTCATAATACCCCAATCAGATCCAAACCCAGTTCAGAGTACACATGAATAGACCCTTTTCCAAAGCTCGTGCATTAACCCCTTACTTCTTCAAAATCGCATCTATCAGCTTTGATGCCTGTAGGACCTCTTCGTCGTGAAAGTGCTTTCCTGCGAGTTGCAGGCATACAGGGAAACCGTGCATCAACTCTGGATCGTCTGGTAAACCTGTTAACACTCATGCGATTTGTTGTCGTCGGATGCACACTTACAGGCTTTCAATTCCCACTCATCGTGCCCATTTCTCGGTGTGTAGCCCTCATACGGCCGATCAATATCCTTATCCACTTTCACTCCACTAGGGAATATTGAAGCAGGCTGATCCAATATGTTCCAGATAGCAGTGTAGTTCCAGTACTTGGCCATACCCTGCAAGACACCTGCACCAGGATACGCTGGGCAGAGAATGAAGTCAACTCCTCTCTCCTTCATCAAGGCATGGTATTCACGTCGATATGCTTCTTTTTGGTAGTTCAGACTCCAGTTCTCGGCAATGGTCAAAGGCTCTTTGCTGCTGAAGTTAAACGCGTGCTGTGTTAGGGGCAAAACGGGTTCGCCAGTTTCGGCAAATGTGTCTAGATACGGACTGGGACCTTGCGGGAAGTAGAGGGCAGACTGTTCGCTTTATCAGCCTTTGAGATTCAGGAATGCTGGGAAGGAACATACCACAATATCCCAACCCCTTTGGTGTTCGAATGGCTCCCAGTTGACAACTTTGATACCCGCGCTATTGAGCTTCTCGGCTGCTATTTTCAACGCTCGGACCATTGGAGGGTGTGGTTTCACGATTCTAGTCCATTAGTTCTGTCTCTGTCGTCTGAGGGAACCAACTCACCCATCGTCGTACAGAATCCCAACCGTCATCTCTTTGTTCGGTGCAAGCTTCCTCCATTCAATAGGCACCAACATCGTCTCGACATCCCACGGCTTGCCCCCAAGAATGGCGCTCATGAACAACTCCAGATCCTCAACAGACTGGCCAAGGGGTCCAACAACACCACGAATGCTCTCTTGTCCGGCCGTAATACCGAAATTGCCTAGGTTTGGCACGCGAAGTGCTGTGGGTCGGAGGCCGTAGCACCCGTTGAAAGCTGCCGGGGCTCGCACGCTTCCACCGATGTCTGTCCCTACTCCAATGACAGAACACTTCGATCCGACGGAAACACCTTCACCCCCAGACGAGCCACCCGGCGAGAGCTTTAGATTCAGAGGGTTAAGGGTCATTCCTGTGATGTTGTTGTTACTGTCAAGATGCTATCCCTTAAATTAGTCGAACACTCATCTACGGTAGAGATCATCTTACCATTAGAGACTGCGGTTGATTCGTCCGCACATGGATGACAGCCCCAGCCTTTTTCAATAATTGGATGCTCAGTGCATCTTCCTTCGGAACATTACCAATTTTGCTGACGAACCCCGCATGCGTGATGTGGCCGTCCATGCCGATGTGTTCCTTGACCGAGACTGGAATGCCATGCAGCGGCCCTGAAAGCTTGCCTGTCTCCTTGAACTGGGCATCAAGCTCCTCTGCTTTCTGCAACGCACTTTCGGCCAAGAATTCTGTGGCGAAGTTTGTCTTTGAGTACTCGGTCAGCTTCATGATCTTGAAGGCACTCCACAAAGGTCTCCATACCATTTGTTGCATGACTGTGCCCCTTTTCAAGAACGCCGTAATAACCTGCTTCACCGTCCATCTCCCGGATTCGTATGCCTTCAGTAATCCTCCAGCATCCTGTGCCGTCATCTCCAATTCCTCGGCTGACATTGTGCCAGCATCATAAGGCACTGATGAGACATTGAGCGTCTCCTCTGAGGGCAACTTGTCTTTCGACAGCATCCATTGCTTGGGTATAGAATCTTGCTGGATCTTGACGCAGATCTGCGCCAGTTCTTTCCAGTTTCCAGAAGTCTGAGACCCCATAGTGAATACTTGGCTGTTTTGATGATCAAGTGATAAGAGTGTTATTCATGATCTTGGCCAGAAGTGTATAGTAATCGCAGTGGTTGTCCAAGAGTGTATTTGAAGCAATGTGACTATAGCAAACAGCATGACAAGGATCAAATTCCAACCATCGTTCATATCAGCACATCGATGGCAATAATAAGCGACAGGGCGATTCCAAGATTAGGAAAGGCCGACGCAGGTCGATGGATTCCACTCCACAACCCAGCCTAGTTCCGTAGGCCGCACAATGTGCAACAATGTAAGCTGTAGCACCTTGATAGGTTTGTCCATGGCGCCAATATGTCCGATGTCGCATCGCATCGCAGCATGATAACGTTGATCGCAATTCCGCACTGGTTACAGGTGCACAGGCAGGAACCATATCCACTCTCTTTCGTAAGTTGATTCAAATGATAAGAGAAGTTAGGTATCACGCGCCAAGCCCGCTGTGGCCCGGCGAAGACGGTTCTGGGCCATGGAAACCCTGGAACTGTCTGGATGTCGGCTCCGGCGAACAACGTTTCCGAAACATCGTGTGCACTGTGTTTCCTTGAGTCACGGTGTTACAAATGCCAATTTCTTCGACATTGGCGTTGGGTAGACGCTTTTCAACGGTTGCCGTAGGCTACCACCGCATTTATTTCGCACTGTTTGCTAAGGAGGGCAGAGCCAACATCAGTCGCCTGTCAGATATGTTTGTGCACCAGCACTGGAGTTTTATTTCGTGTTGTGATAAGCAAGGGACCTGCAACGTCATTCCCGACATTCATGTTCTAGATATCTCTGATTGCGACGTCAGGTAATCTGTATGCTGCGGATCCGAGCTTTCTTTGCATGTCAAGATTTGTGGCAAATGCAACTCGCATTCGTCGTTATCAACAACTTCAGGTTTCCAGTAGCTTTCTTCATCAGCTGTCCCGAGGCCAAACTGGCGAACCTTAGTATTCGCCATCTTCAACATGACACAAGCACATGAGATAGAGGACGAGCAATTCCCGCCCGGCACTTCTCGTCTGATCGATGTCGAGGGTAATATCGTCACCAAGCATGCCACTGGCGAGGGGCAAAAGGACATCATTTTGGTGCCGCGACCATCTGAGGATCCAGAAGATCCATTGAATTGGACGTTCAAACGAAAACTGCTGGCGACATCATGTATCGTCGTGTACACCATCATGATTGCTATCCCAAGCAGTGCTGTCTATTCGGTCGTTACACCAATCAGAGCCGCCACAGGACTTTCTTTGACTGATATCAACAACGGAACGGGCATCATGGTAAGCCACCAGCTGTGGTTGAAACCGTTTGATTCGAGCTAACCATACTGTAGTTTCTGTTCTATGGATGGGGGTGCATCATATGGCAACCACTGGCACTGCAATACGGAAAGCGACCTGCATATCTCTTCTCTCTGATTGCCAATATTGTATTCCGCCCTCGTCGCATACCAATATAGGAGGCAAACAAGTCTAATACGGACATCTAGGCAATCCTTGGAACTGCGCCTCTCTGCACAACCAGAAACACCTATTTGGCAAACCGTATCCTGCTCGGCCTGTTCGGTTCTCCCGTCGAGTCACTCTGTGAAATCTCTATTACCAATATTGTAAGCGGCGCCACCCTCTTCCAGAAGTCTTATATTGACCATTCGTGCTAGTGGTTCTCACATGAGCGGCCAAAGTACCTGGCTTGGTACGGATGGAGTTTGAGCATGACCGGCAAATTCGCGCCCATGTTGTCCGGCTTCATCAACATTGGAATGGGATGGAAGTGGACGTTGGTAAGTAATGACTGACTTTCAGGGATGAATATCTACTTACGGATGACAGTGGTGGTGTTCCATATTCAACGGCATTGCGTTTGTGTATTGTTTCTTGTTCATGGAAGAGACGAATTATGATCGCCCAGCTCATCACTCGCCGCCCGCCCAAGCTTCGCCTGAAACACATGGCCACGAGTCCAGTGAGACTGATGAGAAAGCTGGGATGAAGACAGCACAAGTTGCAGGTTCGGCAGATTGCGAGTCGGGTGATATAGTGTATCCCCGCAAGACATACATCCAGAAGCTGGGTATTAAGGATAAAAAGAGGGAGAATCGAATGTTGGACGTCGCCTTGGCTGCTTTCAAGGGGTTTACATATCCTCCGGTTGTCTATGCTGGGTAAGTGAGTTTAGCCAAGTCTAGCACACCAGTCCTGCTAATTTATCATAGTCTCATGTACGGCGCCAACAACCTGGTGTGGAGCGGCGTACAGAATGCCACCGCGGGAACAGTGTACACAACGATGTACGGTTGGTCCACAGCTGGTGTCGCAGCAGCGTACTCTGGTGGGCTTCTGGGAACTTGCATCGGTGGCTACTACTGTGGCAAAGTGGGTAAAATGCTCACCATCAAGCTTGCCCGCCGTAACGGTGGAATTGCCGAGGCTGAACACACGCTCTGGCTCTTTGTCGCATCCATGATCCTGGTCCCTTTCAGCATGCTGCTGTATGGACTAGGGGTCACGTATCATATCCACTGGTTTGGACTTGTCTTTTCGCAGGTAACGCTCGCTATCAGCAATTCGCTTTGTGTCGCTGCTGGTTTGGGCTACGCAATTACGTCATATCCTGAGTTGAGCGGCGATATGGTCACAACGTGTGTTCTCATCCGGAACACTCTCAGTTTTGCTATCAATTATGGCATCACGCCTTGGATTACGGCTATGGGGTACCGAAACACATACATCATCGTGGCTGTGATTGGATTTGTGTGGAATGCGAGTTTGTTCTTCATGGTGAAGTTCGGTAAGGGGTTCAGAGTCAAGACTGCGGTGAGGTATTGGAAGGATGTGGAAAAAGCGCGAGCAAAGGGGTTGAGCCACTGATTGTTAGGTTGCATCTGGACTAATAAGCCGTGCCATTTATTTAACATATCATAGAAATACCATTGCCATCAAGATGCGATGCGTTCTAGTGCTTATTAAATGCTTGTCTCCAAACGTCAAACTACACAATCCTCTTCTCGGTATGCCGTCATTATCCGATGGCGTAGCCCTGTGCTACTTCAGTCGTTGGGAAAGTCTTAGACTTGGCCATGCTGCATAATTTGGATGACCCATGGTCCACAACGGGAAGAGGGGTTTGTGGGGGTCATCTGGCTGTGTTCTCATTCCGCGCATCGCCGGTAACTTCAACGTTCTCATCAAATCGAGAGTTGGACAATATGGGCCCTGTGGGCCATGTGGGTCCTATACTTGCCACTATCGCCACCTAGAACGGCGACCATCCCCACATACCTCTATTACGAGAAATGTGGCGAGGATAGAACATTCCCTACTTATCTATATGCTTCTACAACTTGTCTGAATTAATCAGCAAGTCTACCATTCATTGACTATATAAGAACCCTTTTGTTTCCATACATAGACCCTCGAAGAGAGGACCAGAGTTAGCTACAATACATACAGGTTAGGCATATGTGCCCTCCTTTTGCTCCTTCAACGGGAACATCAAATCCAAGTTCGAGCTACGGAGATGGAATTCCGAAACGACCATCTTTGCTCAAAAAAGCTATAAAATGCATCGCCACATTGAAAGACGCATCAAAAGAACATCGTATACCACCACCAAACCTCACATCGATGTGCTCTTATTCTGGCTAGGAAGAAAGCCACCGGAAGTATTTTCTCAGTTTCATTTTACTGTACACTAAGATCAGGTAGTATATTAGAGTCCTTTTTTGGTTTATATGAGATCTGCATTCTACCACCATTAAATAAATGTAGTTAAAATCGGCGATTCATGTTGGTCCCAACTCATGTCAAGCCTTAATCAAAAGTTGCCTCCAGTTCAGAGCTTTGGGATCTGGAATCGCTTGTCGACTTACGTTTTGTTTCTTTCAACCTCGGCAGATGATGATACCATGTAGCATATTGATAAGACAACTTGTGTCCGGGATAACTGCGTCATGACATACTGTATGAAATGTACTTACTGAACAACACATTCTGACTTCTTCCCCCTTTTCCCCTCGACAATGCTTCCACTTACTACACCACCATATCTCCAACAATCTTCACACAACAAGGGACGGTATTTTTCCTGCTTCTTGACGTCACGGTGACCTGGGCACACGTGAGTGTAAGCCTGCGCAGCGGGGCAACGAATAACATCACTCTTTACCTTCTTCTCGTGACTGCAGCCGAACAGTTCGTAGTGGTCCAAGTCGTAGCACATTGTGAGTAATTCCGTGGATAGCGTAGAAAACTGTAGACGTGGTGAGTCCCGAGAGAAGGCAAAGCGATTGGTAGTTGAAAGGTAACTATGCCAATCAGATGTGTTGCTGGTATCGAAACGTCTCGAGGAAGTTTGGGGGACTGATTGTTATATCAGAGACTGAAGACAGCCACAATGCAACTGTCTGGTCAAAATAATGCACGTTACTAGCTAATTACCTTTCTATAACGGTAAAGAAATCTTTCTGGGGAATCTCTTTGTATGTCATAATAACATTGCGAATGGCAGCCATCTGGCGTCTTACCTTACAAAAGTATTGTTTTTCTGGGGTTGGATAAGACAAACGAACGCATAGACCGTGGGTAGCTAATTAAAGAATTGGATCTGGTCTGGGCCCAAGATGTTATGGGCAAAAGACCTCCATGTAAGCGACCAATCCCTTTGTGCTTGTGTGACGGACCTCTTCCAGTTACGGCATGCCCAAGTTTGAGGCCTAGGACTACTGTACCTGCATAGTGACTAAAATACTCAATTTAACCATGAACAAAGGCGCTTAGGGTCGCTTTGTTTCACAATATATGAAGTTCCTAGAATACTAACAAAGAGCGATTGTCGGGCTGAACCAAGTTTTGAGTACCATAATCAACTCCGCAAAAGTATTCCCACCATTAAGAATCAAGAATGCGGAAATTCCTAATATTTTGGAGCCCAGAATAACCTCCTTTCTCTTGGCTCTGAACTAACGAATTTCGCTCGGCAATGCTGCATCAGCGGGACTACACCAAGACCCCTTCATCATCGGATGCAGCAGCCAAAATACAAAGGAAACAATCCAGCTCTGCAGATGGCCCTCCTGCAAAGCATCATTGAACGCATGGCGAGCAAAATCTTGAAACTCGCTGAACACTCTAAAATCTGCGGCGTCGTTTCGGCGCCCTATCACTCCTCGATGCTGTCTTACCTAGTCGGTAAAATTAATGTCAGTATTGACGTCATGCACTATTGAGAAAGTATCGTTGAGAGAGATGGCAGATCATACAATAGTTATAACCTTTTCGTTCAAGTTCGAACGTCTATATCACCTGTTCGAAGTCAAGCTTACAATAGCGATGCTTTTCTGTTATCTGCAATGACCCAGGCAAAAGCAGGCCAAGCGTTGGGTGATGAAGAGGTATATCTCAATACGATCACCTAGCACTCCAACTACTACTTGATCTTCTGAAATACAAAATCCCATTGTGTCCCATGCATCATCATCCACACCCTCCCCGTCGACTTTCATGGGTATCATCGAACAGTGCCTGTGTCTGCAGCAAAGGGCTCTGATATCCAGTAAATTGTTTCCCATACTCGTAATGGCTTGTTTCTTCGGTCATATCGTCAAGTTCCATGCCGTGTTGGTAAGATCTGGGCGCCTCATATATCACGCCTTCTGCCCTTACGTCTTTGATGGGAACGGCTTCGCCACAATCCTTGGGATCACCTGCATTAACAAGGAAACTCTTAGCAATTGAACGTTTACAGACACCATGAATTTAAACCAAAAGGTAGAGGTGCATACGTATAATAATATCGAGCCATTCGAGTAGAACCGGCACCCAAGTGACCAGCGAAAGCGTTTGACCGAATGTCCAGTTCCCGTCCTCGTTAGAGCTGTGCGCTCGATTACGGACGTATTGCCTGTAGACGGTGAAGATTACGATCATGTACCACATCATGATGCAACAGACAGTCCCGTCAACGAGACCCAGAATAGGCATCCCGGCTTTCCAGTGGTACTTCATTTGGGGGCCACGGAGGTTGAAGATTTGGAAGGTCTCGAGTCGGGATTTCAGATAGTTGCGTATACGCTTCGGACTGTCCATGAAATAGTACAGTAGCCAGCCGAGGTGCATACCCAAGACGACGTGGCTTGCCGTAATGCTCTGTCGGATCTGTGCTAGCTGATGGCGGTCGTCGCAGGCCGCCAACCACACAAATTCCCGAAGGATACCCGGTGTTTGCATCGAGTTACTTGATTCGGAAAGCGTATCAATCTTCTTGAAGAACTCGATCTTGTACTTATTCTGGTACTTTATCCCCGCCGTGATGTTCAAGGCTACGAGAGTAAACCAAAGCGCATGCCGGAGGGTGCGGTCGCGAAGACCTTCGGCTACGGTCTGAAGAGCCAGACAGGGAAACACGGCGAACAGGCACATGAAGATGGAACCAATCAGGCGGTATGACGAAAGATCGTCCTCGTTGGCTACGTGATCGAGCGCGGCATATCGGAAGATTGTGGAAGCGGCCATGGAGACGGCGAACACGAGGGCCGAGTCTAGAAACGTCTCGACGGATCCTGTAAAAGCAGCTATGGTTCGTCCAGGAAGCCAGTAAACGAAGCCAAATTGGTTCATGGTGATGACAGTGAAGTAGATGGTCGATAGGATGGCCACTGTTGCTGTTATCATAGTGAATCTAAAGTGCAGGGAATATAGAACTCCTCTTCGAAGAAGAGCAGTGCTCATTATCATCACATACGCGTATAGTAGGATCCCATCATCTGGTTACAGTCGTCAGCATATCTCAAGCCAATCAAATAACTTAGGGGCGACATATTCGGATAAAACATCTACTTGCCCCAGTGCCCGTCACGTCAGCGTCACCTTTGACATCCAGATTATCACAGAAATCATCCCGACAGGTGTCTAAGACAAATATATGTAAATCGTACCAAACTTGATTCCACTCCGTGTTGTTGATGTATGATGAATTGTCCCAGACACCGAAATACCATGCGGCCAACTGATTCCAGTCTGGCGGAGGGTCCATCCAGTCCTCAGGAACTACGTGTCGGAGGAACCTAAGCACATCGGCGAACGCGGGTAGGTCTTGGGTGTTAGATAGGTCGTCAGTGATATTTCCGTCAGAAAAGGCGCTGATGTAGCCAGCATAGAACTTAGCCGAGGTATTGCAGTGGGTGAAGTTCAGGTTGGTGAAGGCCGGTGCAGTCCAGTTCACCACGACGTCAATGGGGGCATCCATCTCGTCTATGGAATTCATGAATCAAAGGTGGATCTCGGATGAAATCTCTCGTTATCAAGCAGAGAAAACTCAAGAATTTGCGTAGCGCTGGTAGAATAATACATATTGGAAGAAACTTCCACAAGGCTCGGGGCGGCAAGATCGATGATTTTCACGTCTGCGGCCGTTGGCCCCCAATTTTGGGAACAGGCATCCGCGGTGCACCTGAATTGTGGCGATTAATACTCTATTGAAATTTATAGGATTATTGGGGGTGGTGGCAGCTATGTGCATGTCAGCCGCAACGTGCACCAGACCCCTGCCTGAGTCCGAAAAAGGGATTGGACCGCTCACATAGATCGTCGCATGAGATGGAAATAAAAGCCGAATCGTGTACTGGTACAAATTGTACGCACAAAGTATTGTTGCAATACAACGCAGACGATTTACCTCCTTTCGACTGGCTACACAGCTACTAGGATGGATTTTAAGTGTCATGGTCGCTGGGATTCTCGATAGAAGATGGGATCTGGGCTCTATCGAGCTAAAGCTCTATAATACACCCTAATAGGTAACGTCTGTAGCATCCTACATCATTGTATTGGATGGTACGGTAGTTTGTTTGCAGGTATTGACAGAACACCGCGCGCAATTTGCCCATGGAAAACCCGGGCTAGCATGCAGATTAGAGCCTCATCATAAGATGTGATGTTTATATAACGAAGAATTTCCCGCCAGTGAACAGATATCCGAAGCACGGCATCGCCGGCAAATTTGCTGACGTGAGAATAATTGTGATTGGATGAAGAAACCACAGCCGTTATGATACACACCTAAACTGATGTGAGGAAGCTAATTTTAACAAGCAAGGCTGGACAGCATGAAAGATAACAGATTTTGAGGTCCAGTAGTTTAGCCACATTTCTTATTGACAGTCTGTTGCAAGGGGTCCCAGTTACGACTTATGAAGGCCATCAGGCTAGCCTGGATTGCTCCCACAAATCGACTACAACAGTTATTTTTGATGACTCAGACATCTGCAATAGAACGATATTTATTTATGTTCCACACAACGTGAATCTCTTTCCATTTGCATACGGAAGACCTGAATCATCTCTTACTGTTGATATGCGCTATTCTAATTTCCACATAATGGAAGTTATGGGGGATCGTACATTCAGCAAGAGAAAAGTCGTACCGACTGCGTTATGTCTACCAAGCCCTTGGATGATGGGTTGACCGGCTGTTGTAATAGGCCAGATGAAGAGAAGAAAGAGTAGTTGACCCAGTCCCGTCAGCACCCGGGTCAATCCCTCGCAGCATAAACTTTACTGCAGTACAAGAAGAGGGCTTCGTTTCTGAATGACCCTGCCCGTGTGGAACTTGCATCGTTTACGTCTTTGATGTGTTTGGCCTAGCCCGAAATCATGACGAATTTTTGCGCATCTAAACATTACAGTGGTTAATATTCCATGTTTATGTGATCGGTGTGCGTGATATATACGCTCCTCGTGTTCAAACTACTGACTAAATTGTTTAACGCCAATTCGTAGTCTATACAGGTAGGCCCTGTCACGGAACAGAGGTGTATCACCCCAATATTTCCTTCCCCTTGTCCTATTATTTCTCTTCCACTGCAGGATTTACAGGAATTCTCGGCACATGGCCGTGCGTATCTTCCGACGAATGTTTCTCACGATTCTCTTGCCTGCTCTTGCTTCCAGCAATCTCAAGGTATGAACCTAGCAACTCGTAAAGCATACGCTCTCTATCTACAGCCCGACTGCAACTCAGCTTTTTTTCACAGTCTGTCACTACCTTGAGTAAGATGGTATACGATACAATGTCTAACTGTTGACGCGTCAGAGTCAACCGGATTGGTTGGTCACACCCCAGAATCGATTGAGCGGTCTGGGCATTGTTGACCAACCCCAGGAAAACATCCTCAAGCATATCGTTGTCGACAACCAGCCGGATCAACAACTCATGATCGAGATTTACCAGATCTGAACACCCGGGCTTCAGCCGATGTTGCGCCATGATTGCATCCAAGATTTGCTGGTAGATGTCGGTGTTCCTGAAAGGTCTCGAAGGAATGATGAGACGATCGTAGCCAACCTTCTTCCTCCAAAACATATTGCAGAACACCGAGCCAAAGATGCAGGGAATCAAAATGACGTATCCCCACCACCTCGTTGAGCTGATGAGGGAGCCGATACTGGAAACCACCAGAGTGACAGCGTTGGTCACGGCGTATATCTGATGGTTTCGGAAGATCTGACGTGCACGCTTCTGCATTGGGTTTTCTTGGATGTAGTCCGTGACGAGACGGCAGTGGCGCCTGCCCCGCTGCCATAGGTAAACAGACCAGATGGCGTTGATGAGACCATAAAATGCCACAAAGCCGTTGCCGACGTAACCCGAAAGCAGATTGCTCGCATGGAAGATGCGATGATTGGCGCCTCCAATGGCCATAATGGTGCCGGTGCCGACTAGGATACCAGCGAAACCGACAATACCGTCCATAGCTACCCTGTCAAATACCTCCCACCCAAGCTCGCGAAAGTTGGCCGACTGGCACGCTTGAAGGTAGTTACACGGCAAGCGCTCGGTTCTGGCTATCTCGGCACGGAGAAAGGCGCGTTCCTCTCGCAATAACCGTACGTTCCGCCAGCTCCGGCGAAGATCCACGAATGCGAGGCAAGATGCAAGGATTGCCAGTGTCCCCCCTACGATCATCAGGGCCATGGCGAACTTTTTAACCGGGACCTCGTTCCAGACGTTGGCCGGAAAGTCAAGGGCATGGAAAAACTCCAGGTACCCAACGAACATCATAAGGTCGTTCCGCCGTCGGACTTGCTTGGCTGGGACATATTTGGATTTCTTCGGGTTCCAAACCAAGGTGACAGTATGACTCTGTTGTTCTCCGCTTTCCTTCGTCTCGCTGCCTTCCTTTGGGGAGCTGTCCGTGGCGGTGTTGACTTTCCCGCCGATTTTTGCCTTCTCGTCCTCGTCTTTTGATGAATCGTTCGGAGTTGTATCGCTTTCTACCACACCTTCGGTTTCGGAACCTGCACTGCCCTCCTTGCGGCGCCGGATCTCCAATGAGTCGCCAAGCGCAGTATCTTGAACGGTGATCGACATATTTGGGCGAATAGTATCGAAGAGCATCCGATTGCTCGGATTCGACAAAGTGGAAGGTGCCTAATCCACGATGGTATAAAGGACGTAGCGACACCCAAACAGATGGAAGAGTTCGGCAACGTTTGATTTCGACCGTGACGCCAACAGAACGTTTCCCGACCAATCCCCGAAGTTTGTTGGTGCTAAATATGTTCGCAGCCAATGACGTCATTAGAGGTATTTAAAAAAAAAAAAGTATATAAATAAGTATCGGCCGCCTGCTGGTAGACTTTTGGTGAGTGGAAGGCGCGGTTTTATTGGTTCAGGGGTTTGAAGAAAAGGGGCGAGAGTTACTGCAGCGACTCCCCACCAACACGGTCCTGTTGTCGGAACCTGACTCAAAGAATGAAATGTCTCGATTCAAGGCACCAAATTCTAGAGGACATCAATTCAGAGGTTAATTACGCATCTGGGTTAATATACGTATGATCCCACTCAGCTTAACGAAGTTTGGACGGGAAATAAGGAAAGGCACAGAAAATCGAACATGACTGGACACCCTGAATACAGTCTACAAGCCGGCCCGTTTGGGGGATGCCGCACAGCCGAGTTAGCATAAGAGATCCCTATGAAACGGACGAGCATATTGCGAGGCTAGCTTAGTTGGACTCCATTCTAACAATATGTCCTGATGGTAGAGTTATTGAGCTCTTTTATTTGATCCTCTAGGCACTAGAATGTGTCGATAATTGGGTAATACTAGACTTGTTCGGATGCAGACCACGCAGCAGCAAAACTAATAATAGCCACTGGATTCAGCAGGCTAGCATTCGTATTATAGTGGACGGTGATAGATGATTGCATTACTAGCATCTCCAATAGTAAAGACGGACACTTCCGTTCTCCGACTAAATAGGGGAGCTTCTTACGTTTGTAAGAGTTTTACTTACCCACAGACTTGTATATAATAATATTCTTTCTGGGGGATTCAATACTCTATTGATGACTCTGCGTAGATCCTGTCTTGATTGATCTGTCTGTCTGCACTATTGTGTTGTGTGTAGTTATTTTATCTACGAGGAAGGGTTTTGTCACGGGATTTCAAGTGCAAAGTGAAGGACGAGAGTGCTCAAGCGAAACAAGCTGCCAGTCACCAGGTAGGTACCAATAGCGTAGTATAGGGGACTCAATAACGACAAGTTAATCGCTGCCCCCTCTAAAAGAAGAGGGGTCACAGCAGCCTAGTTATACATTTCCGACCCCTGTCCAGGCCAGGCCACTGTGGCTTATTTGCACCTGACAGGTTTTGACCCCGGCATAACCGTGGCTCAATCCCACACTTTCTCTGGTTTTCTTGTATTTCAGCAAGCTAATAGAGCGACGTCTGTACCTACTTTTCATGATGTACCTAAACATGTTAATAAGGCTGAAATTTCCGAGTACAACATAACCTTGTCCTCGCCGTCAGAATCATTATAGATATCAAATACTAGTTGTTACACGCAAAGGTGGTCAAAGATTTGTGAGGTTGTAAAAGCATGACATTCTATCTAGTCCTATGGAGCACGAAGGTTGGACTTAGTCCCGAAGGGCTAAGTCACGTGGTAACCTTGGTGGTCTTGGCAAAGCCCACCAAGGTTGCCTAACACTAGTTCTATCCTGGTATAAAGAAGTGTACTAAACCTACCACTAGTAATGGCTATTCAAGCTAGTCAGCGCTATATCCCTGCTTATTATAAGACATCACCGTGACGTAGTTAGTTTAGGTATAATTGTAGAAATCCTCATTATACGGTGGTTGATCCCCTTGCATATTCGGTAAATTAACGCGCCCATCTGCGGCAAGGGGTCACATGACCTAAAAAAGAGTCACGTGAAAAACAGCTACCGGAACTAGCCGAGTTTCCTCTGCAGACCAGATGACAGAACACGCACAACAGTCAATCGATTGCAATGAACAGTCACATAACCGTCACATCAAGGTCACACCGCAAGATGCGTGAATATATGACACGTAGGGTGCTACACGGCACATATTTCATTCTGGATAACCGGCGCTGCGATCTACCATCAAGTATATCGATTTTAGCGTCACGCATACGTGTTTTAGTTGAGATGTCCGTAGTCTGTAACGAGGATACCACACGTCTCACAATATAATAGTCAGGTAGTGCAAAGGGTAGCTAGAAGTAGGCCAGTGTATGGGTGCGTATATTGCAAGACTGTGGCCTGAAGAATCTAAACTAGGTGCGAGCGTCTCGAGTTCTCCTCTTAAGCTGGGCAGTTCCGGGGTTCTACCGGATCGGGGGCGAATCCCTCCCGACTCAGCTTGTCAGCTGAGACCGGCCCGCCACAACGGCTCTTTCCCTACATAGTCGCAGGTAGGGCTGAAGTAGAACAATACGTAGTTAAGTTTTCTTATCAATTAGACGCGTAGCTGTGCCGTTATATGGGAAATAGTAATGGGGATGCATAGGTTCGCGTCGCGTCGCGGAGTAGGCGATTAAGTAAGGTAGCCGCAGATGGGTACGTGAATATCGGCGCCCTTCTCTAGGAGTAGCTGTATGATCTTCTCGTCGCCTCTTATCGACGCCGCCTGTAAAGCCGTCCCGTAATGTCCAGCTTGTACGTGAATATCGGCGCCCTTCTCGAGGAGTAGCTTTACGATCTTCTCGTGGCCTCCGAATGACGCCGCCTGTAAAGCCGTCTCGAAATGTCCAGCTTGTACGTGAACAACCGGTTATGCTGCTCAATAGCTCATTGGACCAATGGAGTATCGAGCGATGTCAGTGGAATAACCTTTTACATGCCCATATGCATACCGTTCATCCCGTTCATGCCTTGCTGCTGCTGGTGTTGCTGCTGTTGTTGCATCATCGCCATTTGGGCCTGATGATTCCTCACAGCCAACTGCTGCTGCATCCACTCCCCGGCCTTAGTACGGCATTGCCGCTTGAAGTTGTCATGTGCCTCGGGGGGAACGTTCTGTATATCACCAAACTGCGCCGCCCACTTGCCCACGTTCTGCTGGTAGAGTTGCTGAGTCTTTTGAATAATCAGTTGCATATTCCGTTGCAAAGCAATTCCGTACTGTCCAGCTTGTACGTGAATATCGGCGCCCTTCTCGAGGAGTAGCTGTACGATCTTCTCGTGGCCTCTGAATGACGCCGCCTGTAAAGCCGTCCCGAAATGTCCAGCTTGTACGTGAATATCGGCGCCCTTCTCGAGGAGTAGCTGTATGATCTTCTCGTCGCCTCTTATCGACGCCGCCTGTAAAACCGTCCCGTACCTCTCCAGCTTGTACGTGAATATCGGCACCGTTCTCGAGGAGTAGCTGTACGATCTTCTCATGGCCTCCGTACGACGCCGCCTGTAAAGCCGTCCCGTAATGTCCAGCTTGTACGTGAATATCGGCGCCCTTCTCGAGGAGTAGCTGTACGATCTTCTCGTGGCCTCCGTACGACGCCGCCTGTAAAGCCGTCCCGTAATGTCCAGCTTGTACGTGAATATCGGCGCCCTTCTTGAGGAGTAGCTGTACGATCTTCTCGTGGCCTCTGAATGACGCCGCCTGTAAAGCCGTCCCGAAATGTCCAGAAAAGGGATGCCCAAAGACTGCAACATCAGTGTGGGCGTCGCCGCCTTCGCAACCAGTCCCCATGTTGCTTTTCTTTACACCGATGTCAACAGTAACAAAACCTATGTTTTGTCTACGAAGGGATGCTTTTCAACGCTTCTGCCATCTGGAAAAAAGAATCCAAAACTGAACCTGGAAACCAACTGGGAAGACCTGCCCCAGACTTCATACGAGAACCTAACGCGGATATCCGTACCGAAACCACAAACACTGGGGGAAGACGAGCTTAAACTCCAAGGAAGCACCACGATCAACTTCAGATCACTCCTCTCCCAGGAGAACATAGATGAATCTTTGATGAAACAGATTCTGGAAAACGAAGACAACATGAGGACGCTTGCGATAACGGCCAAGACCAGAGGCGAGACGAGCAAGTTTTCCCATTGGCTGGACAAAGTCGATGCTCAATTGCAAGGAAAGCAACACGACAACGGAGATGACATGGAACTAGGGAAAGCGTCGTACAGCAGGTATTGGGAACACGTCCCTAGAGTAGTCCCCAAGCCAGCGGGATCATTGCACGTATTCTATAACGGTCGTCAGGACCAAAAGAACAACCCATGGGACGAATTAGAATTTTCAGAGGACGAAGAGGCTCTACCGCACCAGAGACATCCAAATGTGTTAGTGTCGCAAGACATACCAGGGCCAAATACGCTGGTCGGCGGGTTCAGACCTGCGGATCAGGCCGGCGATGAGGTCATCTATCGTTCAGTAACGAACCGAATGCGGGCAATAGCCTTGACTGATTGTGGCGATGCAGACTCCATGAGCTCCATTGGCGATGATTACGATCTCCAAGAGGCAAGGGCACAAACGCAGATTTCGAAACCATCGCGACGTAAACATCGAGGAGGCGGTGCATTGCCCGGTCCGTCTCAAGGGTCGGAACTGAAGTCTTGCCCTGGCTTTCTAAAGCCAACAAATGCCAATGATTTCTTCTCCGGAGAATGTGCAGTATGTTCTGCTAACGGATGTGTATTAACGCTGGCTCTTGAGCCCTTTTTGGCGTCGCATTCGAAAACGGAGAACTTTCCCGAGGTGGACAGTTTTTCTAAACAGCTTTACCCTCTCGCCTTAGGCAATTATCCCGAGAGAGACATTTTGTCAGACAGTCTTGTCTGCGATAACTGCCGGTGCGCTTCAGGCAAACCGACGAGTTCCTCGGTTATCATGCCATTAGTTTCGTACAGCCACAACCGTGGGGCTTGGCTCGAAACGATCAACCAGGCCACGGGAAGGCGCTTCGACAAGTCCGACCTCCCTCTCATATGGCTGGCTATCGTATATACCAAATTGGAAAACCTCGCCCTTAATACTGAGGCTAGCTTTAGCAAGTATTATCGGGAGGCGCTCGAGTGGGAATGTAGCATGACTCAGTCCTCGGTCCAACTTCAAGCGCCCTCAATTCAGAAAGGGATGCCGCATGATCTGGACAGGGGAATCATCCAAGATGCGGTTCTACTCAGCTTCCGAGATGCCTTGGTGAAAGATAAGGTACCAATATTTCTTTACTACCCCATTGAAGGCTTCATCGTTGCCAATGCCATTCTTTCCAACTCACGACGCAGCGGGGCACTTGGGTCGGACAAACTGAGAAGAGTAGTCTTGATGCGGTTTCTATTCCACATCGTTGAATCACTTCACCGCATCGATTATCCAACCGGGGAAATCCGACAGTCCATGATCAAGTTGTTGCTCATCCGCGACGACGAGCGAGGATCGCGTAGTCCCTTACGTTGGAGCTCCTCAATACGCAAGATCTCCGGGTACCTAACGGCGCATGACAGTAGTCTCGGGAAAAGATCCACCACGTCACTTCTGACGGTGGTGGCACAGAGCGCATACAAGGTTACAATATCTGTCGCGGAGCTGGTGGCTACAGATCTAGTCAGCACCGAGGATCTGGCGAGTTTCCAGAGGCTGGGACACCTATTCAGCTGGATCCAAGATGGCAGTGCTGGCCATGCTCTTGCCGTCTTCGTCCATTATATGCTTCGAATGAACGGCGAAGAATCTGAGCCATTAGCTCACTTTCAAGTTATCTTGGCGCAGCCCGAGATCCAAAACGCATTTTCACAGCCAGAATTGCTCAGCGCGCGTGGTGTGGTGCAAAGAATCAAGGCCCTTCCTAGCTGCGAGGAGTAGCCATGGGTGTTCACGAAGATATATGAATGGTGCGGCAACAAGCTGCTGGTGATTTTCTAATCTGATGCTTAACATCAAGTACATTTCGTTTTTTTCAAGGACTTCCCCGAGAGCCTTTTTATGGGATTTGTTCGTTTAAGGGCATCTTGGATTTAAATCTCTCTTGATTTTCCACTCGAATGAGATGTCCCTAAACCTTCAACCAGTAACACTGTCAACAGGCCTTATCGAAAACCGCTTAAGTATTGGAACATACAGTAGTTAAGAATAGCCATGGAAGTCGACAGCTGTTCTAGGCCCCTGATCCTCTGTAGGGTGTTTTTTTAGACCACTTTGTACTACAAGTACTAAAGAATATCAGTCACATTCATGACTGCGAGGTGCAAGGCAGTAAACCCCTACTACAGTAGATCTCAAGCTTTTAAGTGAGGAAATGCCGGAGACCTGCTGGATAGGCCATGTCGGAGAGCGCCACGGAGTCATTTCTTCGCGCACATTTCATCAGGATCTTTGTGGAATGGCTACCGTTATGTCCATATCGAAACTTGCCACTGCCATCAGGGCTGAAAATAGGCGGATAATAGCGCTTTATGCTGACCGGAAGCTCCAGATTGAGATCCGAAACTTAAGACCGTCTGTAGGCACTTTACTCGCTACCAGACCAAAGCAAGTAGAGAACACCGAAGTTTGAGTCAGCAAATATCGGTGCGGCTGGTGGGATGGCTACGTCAGTCGTCCCAGCCAACGCTAAGGTCAGCCCACGATCTCATCCGCTGAGCTATCTCGAGCACCAGCTCGTTTGAGAGGCGTGGAGCTGAGCCATCAAGTGGGCTGTCGTTGCTAGGGTCCTATCAACACATCACTTGCAGCAGATACCGAACAGAGGAGTAACACAACTTCGGAACCTGCAATGTCGCTTGACGACATGGCTAAAACTGAAAGATTTGTATCTTAAGAAACAGATCCTGCAGATAAAAATTGAAAACGATGGAAGTTGGGACAGATTCACGAAGTAGCCCCTGGGGGCTGATGTCGCTTGTTGGTTCGAAGGTAAAGCAACATTCGCCAGCCAATCATATTTATTAATTCCTCCTTGGGACCCCGGACAACTGCATAGACTATACTGAAGATGTAACACACCCCTGCCTGAGTCCAAAGCTGCAGATGTCCCGCTTTTACGTTGATGGCACACTGGATGAGCCTAATCACTGACATATTGTTGTGACAGTTTTATAATAAGACTTCGTACATGTGTTTCACTCATATCTGAGACTACCACAGTCTGGTCACACTATTTGACAGAATCACGCTATACCGCTTTAAGTATACGACTTGACACTGGAGTATACGTGCCAATCATCGGAAGTTGCAACACGACATAATTCTTGAGCCATACACCAAGTGGGGGGATTATATAGCAAAATGAAGTGATTCCCTCTTTGGCAATTTGTTTACCTGGCCGTGTTGTGAAAGCATTGCATTTTCAAGAAATCACTGATTCAAGACCAGTCACGGTCTTTATGCATATTTTGTTTTATTTTCCGTTCCTATTTGGTACCCTTTTGAGTTTCCTCCTTTTGTTCGTCGTCTACGTCAGTGCCAAGGCTATAAATTTATCCTTACTTCCTATGTTTTCCGAACATTCGCAGTGGGCGTGTTTCTCGTGTATGAGAAGTCCAGATCTTCAACAACTGTTGAAGATCAGTAATTAGTATTAATTCACGCTGTGGTCCAGACGAGACTTCACACGAATCGAACAATTGACGGCCAATGTACACGTACAATTTTGCGTTGATACATGGCGAGCGTGAACCAAGGACGCCTTCATGGTGTGCACAACCCTCCCAAAACAAAAATAAGACTCCTCTATTTTTTATATTACACGACCGTTGTGCTGCCTAAGAAAAATTGGCTCCCGCCACCAGATGGAAGCCCAGGGGTATCATCCGGATCTCGTCCTATCTACCTCCTATGATTTGTCCATGCCCATATTCTTACAACTCTGCGTATAGAAACGCGATGGTCTAGCTCTCTGAATAGCTATAACCAGGACTTACATCTAGCCCTTATGAGAAAAAGCATCACGAATTGCTCTTCTTCAGGGCAACTAGGTATTCCATCTGAGCTAACCATTTCCGTGCGAACTCTTCCTCCGTGAATCTCGTTGCCGAGATGCGAGCTCGTCGTCTGACGGATAGGGGGTCTGGAAGCGAGAGCGCCTTCTCAAAGCCCTCAGCGAATTCTGTTGAGGTTGTTGCATGGAAGCCTATCCAATATTAGCGAACACGTGCCTACGAGTTTTCAAAGCGTGGACAGAGGACGACAGGAGCGGGATCATTAATAGTGGGAACTGGCGTACCTGTGGGCTCACCGTCGACTTCAGTGACGATGTCGATCTTGGGGCCCCCGCTGTCATGCACAACGCAGATTAAGCCCGCAGCTTGGTACTCAACGACGCCGATGCCGAAGTGTTCGTTCCACATGCCATTTACTCCAACGTACGCCTTGCTCAACCACTGCAGGATATCGGGCCAACTAGCATTGAGCTGGAAGATAACCTGGTCTTTGATGTGCAGTTCATTAACCAGCAATCTCAACTGGTAGACACGTTTCGAGTCGGCATCATCGCGGACACTACCCACGAGGACAAGCTTAGCGTCTTTGGAGGCTTCACCCCCGCTTGCTACAAACTCGGCGAAAGCGTTGAGTATGAGAGTATGATTCTTCTCGGGTCGGAACTGCGCGATGTATACCAGGACCTTCTCACGACGCTCCTCGTTTGCCTCATCGACCGGGATTTGGGCCTCGAGCTCGCGAACGGCGCATGGTGGATATACAACGGCAATGGGGTGGTCCTTCTTCCTTGCTTCTCGGCGTGGTCCCCAAAGCTTCTTGATATGGCCCTGTGTCCAGGTTGAATTCGTCATGACGGCGTCAACGGAGGCACCCATCCAGGAGTAGATGGCAGCGAAAGCTTTCCAGTAGTTGCGCTTGGCCATACCCTTTGCGCCAACCCCTTTGCCGGCGTTCACACCTTGGCCGCCAACCGATGTGCTTGGGTCGAGGGAATCCAACATGTCGGTGGATATAGTGGGGTAGTGTACATACGCGCCGGTTGGCATGTCTGGGAACAGCATCTTGCTCAGGCCAAGCACGAAAGCGTAGCCCATGGTGTCGATGAAGATGTCGGGTACCAGGAGCGAAAAGGCATCCCATCCCAGGATCAAGGAGCCTAGAGATTGCCCTAGCAATGTGACGTGTGGCCAGGTGGAAGGAAGGACCCAGTGTCGCGTCGATAGGTAGAGGAAGGTGATCGTGGGTGGGTGAATGTGTATACTAAATGTATTCTGCAAGTTGTCAGTTGGTGGTTTGAGCTAGGTGCCAAGTGGGGATACTCGAACATACCTCGACTCTCGAGAGCATCTTCTCCTTTGTCACTTCGTGGTCGCCGGTGTACACGACACACCTCGCCTTGGGCCATCTCTTCTGTGTAGCGCGAATCGCAGCCCACAGAACTCGTTCGCCTCCACCACCAGCATTGCAAAAGGGATGAAAGAATGCGACAATGCCATCCCAGTCCTGTTCACCCTTCTCTCCATTTTGCGCAGTGCCGACCGAAACTCCGCCCTCAATAGTCTCCCAGTCACGCAGACTATTGTTACTACTACCGCCACTGTGCTGGCTAGAGTTCTTCTCCTGGAAGATTTTCTCGTTGTCCTCAGTGATTCGTAAGATCAAAGCCCGGCGACCATCTGTCTTGCGTCGCAGGTACCAGCCTAGTGTTATGCCCACGGTCTGCGATATGATTCGGAAGAGGAGCGGGAGGCCGTAGTTCCAGAAGACTAATGCAACAAAGGGCGTGCTTACGACGGCAAGTGCCGTAAACACGAGCATCGAAGATGCCATGCTGCGATGAAGAGCTTGTTTGTTGCGACCTGTGTCACTGGAAGGAGCGTGGTGAATTCGGTAGGTACGGGCGTGAAGTGAAGCTGCACTGGAGTCGTGAATGAGTGGATCTGCATGCACGAGTGTGTGCAGGCGAACTGCTCGTTAGATTTGGTGGTCTAGGCAGTAAATCTAATGCTCTGCCTGGGATACCACAGAACAATTTACCGGGACATGAACCCATGGATTCCGGTCAGACGGAGAATTGGGCGAAGGGATAGTGTCGAATGTGGTCACCAGTTGAATCAGAGTTCGAACGGGATGTTCCAGAAGCCGCCGAAGCAGCTCTGGAACTGACCTGCTGACCCACTAATGTGGCTTGACGTCGCTCGGTGTGCACGGACCCCTGAACCACGGACGGCAAGTGGACCTGGGAAATTCATGTTGAACGCCCACCGGAGAATTTAGTTCAAGATTCGTGAGCCTCCACAGCAGCATGGCAAGATCCTGGTAGCATGGCCCGTTATGAGCTCTTATACTCGTTTTGGCCCGCCCCAAGCGGCTAGGGTCTCTACACTGCTACGATCAAATCAACATCGACTTCGACCACTTTCGTCTCAACTCTCACCTTTGATCTCACAGCCAAGGAGGCTCACCCCACAACCAATCATCTCACAACGGCGCCCCTTCCATTCTGAACTCGTCAACACAGCTGTTGGCGCAACCCAAACAGCTCTCCTCTCTTTCCACTCCGTGGTTGGGCCGTGGTCTCTAACTATTCCCCTCATTGCCCTCACCGTCAACATACTCTTCCGCCTTCCATGGACCGCCTACACGCAAATCATTGTTCGCCGGCGCGAGCGTGTCAGCCCAGTCCTACAAGCATGGAATGTGCGTATTCGGGCAGATCTGAGCAAGAGGCGGATCCCTCCTGGCCGGGTGGTGATTGAACATAAAGACAGACACGCCAAAGTGACTAAGAGAATCTACAAGGAATTAGGATTGCAAAATTGGCGCCTGTACTTGACGATGCTTAACATCCCGTTCTTCGTTCTCGGTCTGGATGGCATGAGACGGCTGTGTGGTGGACCGACAGGCTTGCTGGGGAAACTATTCACGGGTGGTGTGGATGTTTCCAAGACGACGACGACGACGAATGACGCGGCATCGGCCGCTAAAATAACCACAGAGGCCACCAAAGCCGGCGAGGACTCGGCAGCGACTTTGGTAGATTCAACAGCTGAAACGGCAACAGAGGTTGTCAGTGGGGCCACCAACTCCGGCATTGAGCCCAGCCTCATGACCGAAGGCATGCTTTGGTTCCCTGACTTAACAGCCGCAGACCCCTACGCCATCGTTCCAATGGCGCTGTCTGCCATGCTTGTATTAAACATGCTGCCCAAGACCAAGGAAAGGAGGGACATACTGTTCTCGCTCCCCGCTTCTCCTCCACCGGGCCTCGACGGCATTGCGGCCCCTGGGATCACCCAAAAAGACGAAAAGCCGAGTTGGCGACGAGCAATACCCCGGGGTTTGATAATTCTGGCAGGACTCATTGGGCCTTTAACAATGAACATGCCGGTGGCACTGCATTTATACTGGCTCTCCAGTTCGGCTGTTAACTTTGGGCTGGGGAAGTTGTTGAATTGGTACCTGCCTATTGGAAAGGGGGCGGTCCGGAGATGTGCGGGAACTGAGGGATTTTTCATTCTACCGAAACGAAGCAAAAAGACTGAAGGAAGAGAGTGCACCTAGGTCGGACTTGTAGAGGATACTGGAGACTGTGTTCATAAGTTAGTTGTATATGTAAAATAGCGGTATCATGTGTCAGCAGTAGAGCCATACCAGCTTGGTGTCTGTTGAATCAATTGGAGTGATAGAGATAACAGCGCTTTACCGGGTGGGAAGGTACAGTTACTAGCATTGGTGACTTTCATGGCAATCACCCAGGTTCCCGAGTTACTCTCAAGACTGAGGATGAATTGCACAAATTAGCCACGACCGGCAGCAAGCCTTTCAGACAAAACCTGTCCTTGTTTCTATTGTCTCACGTTATATCATCATTAGCTTATTGAAAAGCAGTTCTCATTAAAATAGACCTGGCGAATGAAACCCGACTCCAAACTCCCTGAATGCGGTTGCTGAATGTCCTACAAGCCCCTTTCCACTTCCAATTCGTACAAATCAGGGATTTCTCATCCCAGGAACACAGCCAGCAGGACAATAGTCAATATGACCGCCAGAATCAGCAGCAAACAGCAAGCCTTGCTCCGAGCGTTCTTCTGATACCGCGCCGCGCTCCTCAGCTCGTAGTCCGCACCCTGCGTATCGTCCCGCACCTGGATGGCCCGATCCTCGATACCGACTAGCTGCTCGCCCTGCTCGTTGACAATCGTCGCCACCTGCCTAAACAGCACATTCAAGTCCGTGACGCCCTCCTCGATCTGCCGGATCTCCTCCTCACGCTCCTGGATCAGTGCATCCTGGAAATCCACCTCATCCTGCGCCGCTAGGTGCTGGTCCTGCTGTTGCAACTGCAACAACTCCCCATGCTCGCCGCTGCCTCGGCCTTCCCCACCGCCGGGTGATTGCGCATCGTCGAGCGCGGCCTTGGCCGCGCTCACGCTCGCGCGCTGCTTTTCGAGCGCTACCCGCTGCAAGCCTTGGAACTCCTTGAGGCTCGTGCCGAACTCGCGTGTGATCTTCTGCTGGCTGTACTTTTGGCTGGGCGTGATGTCGTTGCCGCCGTCGCTGTCGCCCCACTTCTGCAGCTTCTTGACGCCCTCGCCTACCTCCTTGAATTGGTCGCGCGACTCGTCCAGCAGCTTCTGTACACGCTCACGCAATCGGGGGTTGTCCTGCCGTGTGCCTAGGCGGTCGATCTCGTTGCGCAGCTTGGCATTGTTGCCTTGCAGGTGGAAGAGCTTGTTCGAGAGATTTTGGGATAGGCGCGAGAAGTCGGGGCTGTCGGAGTAGGCACCGCCACTGGAGCCGTTGTTGCGGCCTGAGCCGGACTCCAGAGAGGAGAGTTGATCGAAGGACATTGTGGTTCACCTATGGTCTAATGGATGTTCTAATGGAGAGTGATGAGTGGTAGGTAATGAGAGGGTGGTTGAGGGAAATGAATTGGTCTTGATTTTGAGGAACATCGAATCGGCAAGCCTCTAACCTAGATTGAATGTTAGATGCGGCGGGTGTTACGTAGTTGCACCGCCACAACGTTCGCAGCGACAGGCAGCCCAATTTCTTTAAACGTGTACCTTGTATGTATATAGCGGGGCTTCCATCCAAACGAATTTGGTGCCTGGGGCGCGGTCGGGTTGCTTCCCAAGCGCGCTGGAAGCTTTGAACATTTTTATTTACTTACATGTCAGGCCCCAGACAGCATTTCATCATCCCTTCGTCTACGACAAGAGTTCCAGCAGCTCACCACCAGCAAAACCCATCCGGCTTTGAGCCATGCAATGATTCGATCTTAGACTGGAGCTGCAATAATGGCTCCCCCAACCGTGCGAAGGGCACCCTACAGAGACTTTCTGCAGCCCACTTTGCAGAGACGCTTCGCCTCGACCGCCCTGGTTCTGCTAGCTGTCGCATACGTTGAGTCGCTTTTGTTGTCCCCGTGGAACTCTTGTATGTACATTGTTCACCCTGCGGCGGAGTACTCCTTACTGACCTTTTATTCAGTCCTTTGGTCATGGTTTCCGATTGGCCCTGCAGGTCTGCGCACCCTCATAATCTTCAGCTGCACCATCTTCATCGTCATACTGCGCATAGCGCACCCCCACCTCGGTCTACGAACCACGAACTCTCCCATCAGCACGTTTTACCAACATGCACCCTCGCTCGCTACCTCCGAGACGATCCTCACCTATACCATCTCGGCTTTCCTCTTCAGTCAGGTCTATCTCTTCTCCATAGGTGAAAAGGCGAACCTGCAATGGATCGTATACCACAGCGGTGATCGAGCCCGCGTGAACGAGCGCGCTCTGTTCTATACCGTCAGTCTCTCACTTTTGGGGCTCTTCGAAGGATTCATGCATCTCTTCTTGGACTATGACCGCCTAATTCTCGGGGCAGTCAAGGCAAGAAGTGAGAAGACAGCTGGCGCATCGCCACCGAAGGCAGAAGACCCGTTTGAGAAGCTACTCAAACAGGCACCTGTCTTGTTGATACGATCCATCACAACATCAATTACTATCGCGTGGACCAATTACATCGTCGGCTATTCCTTGCTGCGGGGATCGGCTTGGGGCTGGGCCATGACATTCTTGCGCCCGTTCTACAATCTTCCCAAATCAAATATCCCGCCTAGCTCCGCGCCGTGGAGCTTTTGGATGCTCTGGCGGTCAATCTTGGCTGGGACTTTATTGTGTCTGTTGTGGAATTTCAGTAACACGGCCTTCACTTATCGACTGGCAAAGGAGCCGGTCAAAAATGGCAAGCCGCTCACGGCCGAGTCTAAAGACCCCAATGGCAGTTTACTAAATGGGTTGAAGAGCAAGAAGCCACGCATTGCGGTAAGTTTTCCCGCCCATGAACATCAAACATTTCTCAGCTGACCTGAAAAGGCCTTCGCAATGTGGGAACTAGCGTTGATAGCCCGCGACTACGATGAGAGACGGAAAGCCATTTTTGAGGACATTGACCGCAAAGATGGTCCCATGTGGTCACAGATCTATGCGCTCTGTCTAGAAACGATCAAGACACTCGAGCAGCGTGTCGACGCATATAGCAAGCCTGCTGCCACAGAACAGATCGCACCCACCAAACCAGAAGAGAAGCGAAAACACATTGTTGAGCCACCTTCCAGTGCAGACGTGTGGCTCAAGGCCCAGCCACCATCGTCCTATCGCGGCTCTCTTGGCAAATTTGTAAATGACGTCGTGCGCTCACCGGGCAAGAAGCCATCCGAGACAGTGGTTCCGTTTGCCATGAAGACTGTTGCAGAAGTCAAGGACCACCTGCTCACAAAACAGCAGCAGGAGCACCTAAATCCCGAGAGCATTTTTGGCGCTGCACAGTCAATCATCCAGTACTTGGTGCAGGTACCGTACGTCGGCTACCTCTTCCGCCAACCTTATTCTAACAGACTGGCAACTGCTGTCTTGGGCACACCTTATGGGGATGCAAGTCTTTATATTAACTCGGTCTTTGCGCTCAGCCAACTCGCAGTAAAGAGTCTGGCCGAGGACAAATACGGAAACGTTCACCGAGATGTCCCCGCTATTATTCGGACGATAACCACCGTTGTGAAGAAACTCGAGGTGTTCGAGGAGAATATCCCTATCCACTGGACGGATACGACGGGACAGCGAAGATGCGAGCCAGTGGAGGCAGTCTTGGACGCACTGAAGGACGCCCTCGCCAGAGTTGTGGAAGCTTTTGAGCCGTACGGATCCGACTTGAGACTGACGAGAACGGACTTCAGACTTGCAAAGGAGGCTGCAGAAAAGAAGCAAAGAGCCCCAGAATTGGCACGGGTTGAAGGCAAAGAGCAGGAGATGGACGCAAAGCGGGAGGAGCCGGAGACCGGCAGGCGGCGTCAGAGAACACCTGAAATGAGGCAGTTGAGCTAGTGGCTCGAAGGTTTCGACTGGCATGTAACTCACCGTGTGGTGCAAGTCTTCTCGATCACCAGTTTCTACGTTGCTCTTTGGCGGTTCACTGAAGTTGACATAGACCTCTTGGCCTGGCCGCTTGTCTTGCCGACAGGATGGGCTGTGTTGAGGCTGGCGACGTGGATCTCGAGAAGCGACGCGGTTGTGATAAGGCGATTGAATGAAGTGGCCCTCTAATGGACTACGATGTGGCTTCATAGAGCTCCCCGCAGCAAGACGCGCAATCCGCAAACAGCAGCGCGACCATGCCTTTCGACTGCCAATAAATCGCAGTTGGGTGGTATATCCAGGTCCTGTCATAATACGGAAACATGCAATGAGATAACGTGTAAATTGGCTCTAATCTTGATGTGATCTATGCCCATCCTTCATTGTTTGTGCACCAAAAAGCCTTGTCAATTATTCATTGTACAAATTACCGTGGTGCTACACCATGGTGCTATTTCCACAAGACGTAACTGGATCTTCTCCAGGCCTCTCATCAAATCGTCAGCTCACCCAGGTCGGGCAACAGCGGGGAAACATTGGACAAGGCGACCAATGAGGCGGCAAGCGCAAGCTGCGCAACCCCGGCAAAAGGCGGATATTGAACAGTCGCATCCTGGCACTGCCAATTTAAAGACGTCAACGGCCCGCCCTCGATCGTACTCCCCCCCCCCCCCGATTCCTGAAATCAGCTTTCGTGCATCTTTCTCCCCGTCTTAATATCCAGCGTCACCCTCTTTTTAATTCGGCACGTATACGTGTCCGGCCCAAATGTCTTTTCTACCGTCTATTCGTTGATCGTATTCCCTACTGCACCCTATGTTCTAATTCGTACAGCTTAATGTGGACGAGAATAAGATGCCTCGAGGCTGCAGCACCATTGTCTCGTTTCAACACCTGCGATCGTCGACATCTCGATATCGACCATCTGATCGATACCGTACTGTACACTTTAATACCAATCCGCGCCGTTGCGGTTTCGAACTCCATCCCATACCATCTCGCGAACCGAATCTGAACACGCCATGACAATTACTTCGCTACCTCTAATCTACCGAGTCTAGCGAGTTGGGAAGAAGGCGAGGAGCAGCAGAATGTCAACACCCCGACTCATCTTCCGCATATTTTACTCGCTTATCTACACATTCTTTTGTCTACTGTTGGCCGCCTTGATCCTCATCACCCCTGCCGATGCCGTCGTCCAAGCTATCCGCGGTACCTTTACATACAACAACGTCGTCATCATCTGCATCGTCTACTTGGTCACAACACTCGTTGTCTTGTTCGTCTACTCGCTCAGGCTGTACATCACGAGAACTGTCTTGGCCGGTATCCCGAAACAATGGATTCCGATCGGGAAGGGCGACGTGCGCAAGGATGTAAGGAACATGATTATACGCGACATCGGAAGGAGTGCGGCTATCGCTTATGCCGCGCGACCAAAGATTGGCGACCACGACTGGCATGATTGGAATAAGGGAGACGGTTGGGAAGGTGAGAGCATGCTGCAGGACATACCGGAGGAACAGGGTGACCTCGGACCTTCCACTCCCAGCCGTACCGGCAGTCCAGTTGAAAATGAAAGGTACTCGTCCACAACCCGTCCAAAATCTTTTGGTCGGCAGTCAACAACGATAACGCCGTCGCTAGAGAAAGACCAAGGCCTTCTCACCGTTCCTTCAATCTCCACATTCCTTCCGGGCCCCAGCCTGAAGTTGGTCAAGAAACCCGTAAGCAAGACCTCAAACATTGAGGATGATATGGGCATCGCACTGCCACCCACACTACCTGTGTGGGGCAATGTCGACCATCCCGGCTGGGGCAGTCCCAACAGTCCCGACCTGCGAAATGTACAATACGGTACCGTGCTTGACGAATTACCAAACCTCATCGAAGCGAAGGCTGTGAGTCTCGCGCCGCCTGATCTGGAAGCCGGCGGGATTGGGGCCGGAGCAACGCTGAATATGGAGGCGGTCGACGTGCTTGGACGGAGTCTCAATATGAGCATGCGTGATTATGTGGTGCACCTAACGGGTTTGGACGTGTTACCCTCAGCGTCGACGGACGAACAACCAGGCATTACCAGGGATATCTCCGAGTTCCTTGATACCTACGAGCGCGCACGATTTTCGGGGCGACCAATGACGAGCGACAGATTCAGGCGATTGATGCAATTGTTTGCCGAACTGCTGCGCGCCATGCGGCCTCTTGATCCTGCAGTCCTGGATACGCTCGATCAGATGGGCAGTGTCGACATGTACAGTGGTAGCGACGAGAGCGGAGGGAACATCGACGACGATGCCCCAAGAGACACGAGGACGGCGAGTCTCATCTCGGGTCAAAGCTCTGCTCGCAACTTTTCCGACAGGTGGAGTTTCTCAAGCTCAACCGGGAGCAAAGCAAGTAATTTAGGTAAGATTGACAAGCATCGGCAACGGCGACCGAGTCTACTACCCAGGAATTCGTCATATGGCACCGCACCGACAACACCGAAGAGCACGCGCAACTCTGGACTCTCAATATCTAATCGCCCAGCTATGGAGAGGAATCCCAGCACAAAGAGCGACTCGACTGACACCTGCGCGCAAACGAGACGGCCATTCGGTGCGTCGACTTTTAGTAGCGATGTGAACAGTCTCAGGTGGGGTAGCGGCGGAAGTCTGGGTAGTCGTCGGAGTGTGCGGAGTGTGCGGAGTGTGCGGAGTGATGGCAGTGGAGGTAGTGTAATCAGGCTCGCAAGAAGAGAGGACCAACTCAGCGGGGTGGATTTGCCGTACGTGCTGAGCGTGGGGGAAATGGTATGAATACCGAGCAGTTGGATATCGATTGTATGAATATCCTGGGAACTCGAATTGGTTGAAGCCTCAAACCGAGGAGTTTGATGAGAACCTCCCGATCCCTTTCGACGGTATCTGTACGAAGTAGTGTGCATTATTTTGGGCTGCGGCGTCATGGTACCGGCGTTCTCACAGATTAGAGCAGGCAACTGAAGTTGGTCATATGTTGCATCGCACGGTTGGGTATCGGCATGGAAGGGCACAGCATTGGTTGGTATACCAGTTTTTTCATATTTTCTAATCTAATCCTTTTTGTCTTGTCCATGCTGTCTCGAGCTGGAACATCTCAAAAACCCAACCCTGGGATGTCGCGACTCGTGAGCTGGTGGTGAGTTGATGGATGGGTGTCGGAATGAGCTTGGACAGAGGCATGGGGAATGAGTCGTTCGAGAAAGAATTAATCACCGAGAAACTACAGCTACACAAGAAAGCTGTATGCGAGGAGCGGTAAGCACCACCAAGTTGGCCCCTAAGCAGTGGGTGGTGTCCTCGGTGTTTTGTATGCTTCCGGCTAATAGGCAATGGAACAAAACATTGAACGGCAGAAGAAACCTTTCGTCCACGACAGGCCGACATTAGGGTATACCATTATCAAGAACCCCTATCACGGCCACGATCATGATGACAGTCGCGTTATATCAGCACCTCGAATGTACAAGGGCTCTCGGCCTGCATATGGTTCCGCTGTGTAGCGAACAATTAGCACGTGGCCGTTCTGTTTCGGGTCTGGCCTGCAAACGGACCACTATGCCAGCTGTATGTACCCTGTAAGCGACTTACACGAGATGTCGCTAGGTGCCATTGAGCCTCAACATAATCATGGCGAGTTCGTTGTCAACAGTTGCGCGACGCTCAGTAACACTCTGGTCAAAACCCTGGCCTCGGTATGGAAGTGCTGTGACCGGGTCGCCGCCACCATTCTTGGTTCCGATGTACTCGTTGACTTTGCGGATGGACCTATTTATCTTCTTCCTCGTGGAGGAGGATGGCGACGACGACTTGGAGGAGTGGTGGTGCTTGGGCTTGGTCGGGGCTTCTCTGTATTCACACCGTGTGTAAGCAGTGTTGGTGGCAATTGGCACCAACTAAAACCGATGACGATTAAGATGAGGTTAGACGGCATGCTGAAAGCCCTACAGACGTTGCTAGCTCCGACACATTTGAACCCGACTACGACGATCTTGGAGACTTCAAAGCCAGTCCCTTTGCGGCCGAACGACCGGATCGTGAGTGCTCATGTCGATGATGGCATTCGTTCTGTGTAGCATGGTCTCTTTCGTCCTTCACCACTGGCATTTGATCATGAGAAGATCAATGTCTACCGTCGGGCACACCTAAGTAGGTATGGACAATCCAAGTCCTCAATGGGGCAGTCGATGCAGTACGGTAGACCGCAGTCCGAGCTGAGAAGGAGCTCCTGCACGCTGTTGAGTTCGATGCATGCACTTGCTTCAAGCATGGCCAAGCCATGACGTCGACGTATGCCTTCCGACTTGGTTATTACCATGCCAGGACGTCGAAATATACACATGAACTCGGCCATGGCAGCCATGAAAGTCACATGTGGACTTGGACGCGACGACAAGGATATGCGTTTGGCTTCAGAGGAAGGAGGGCAAGGAGATGGGTTTGGTAAGAGAGTGGGCTCAGTCGGTCGGATCGATGATAGATGAATGGGACTCACCCGCCATACACGGCACGATGGGACGTGACACTGCCGTCTCGAATCGAGGACTCGGATGCTGATGGTCTGTATAAGACAGGTGTGAGTCAATAAGATCGAGCTCGTTACATGAGCAGAGTACGGTTCGCCATGTCCTTACTTACCTTTCCGTGGTAGCTGAAGTGTGAGAATGAATAAATGAACTCGTGCTTGCGACTCTACATGAGACCAGCGAAAGGCGATATGACAAAGATAGCCCGCATGTAATCGTCAAGGTCAGGATTCCCTCACAAAACTAAAGTAGGCCTATGGCTTTATAGCGAGTGATGCTTTCTCACACAGTGAGAGCAATGGGCAGCACTATTTGGTACTTCGCCTTTTATAGGCAACCTGCCGATTGATGCGAACCATACTGCGAACCATACTGCAGTCAACAGTCTTGAGACAACTGATTTGTGCGAACCATATTGCGATCAACAGTCTTGGGACAACCGATTCGTGCGAATCATATTGTGCTCCGCAGTCTTGGGACAATATCACGTATTTCTATGGTCGTAAGCATTTTCGAACGTCTTCTATCAGCTTGCATCGACTCCCAATACTATCTCCCAAAGCAGGCAGTTCGGTTGTTTTGGCATATGTAGATTCCAAAGTTTCACTATCGACAGATAAGTCGCATCTCGGCCGAAAAGGGATCGGCCTAAAGGAGGATGCCCCTAGCCTAGATGCCTGACGAAAATCCAGGATCAATACGAGTTATCTAGCGAAAGAGACTGGTAGTGAGGCGAAATCACCGGTAAAGAACTCAAATGCCGACCTGCCATGAACGCAGGCGATTATTGCTACGTGAAGTGGGGCGTACAGGGAATGCCTGAACGCGACAGGCGAGTTCTGGATGGAGAAATCCCCTCCTCTTCTTATCGATCCATGCATCTGACTATTTCAGACTCACTCAACGGCGGCTGCTTGGACTTATAAGCTTGCATCAAACACTTGTATTAATATGGCACAATGAAATCGATATATGTGCTAAGCCAACCAACCCATCTGCGGCCACAATACTCAACGGCCCATGCCAAAATCGCCAACTTCACGATATTTTAACACAACGTCACTCTATAAATACTAACTACAATATTCACCAATTTCTACCAATGTAACTAAACCACGTTTGAGACTAGGAATTGCCTATGGAGGCCACCACTGCCAAACGGACTTGACCGAAAGGTCCGACAATCTAATTCACTCTAACCTAATTGATGAAGCTCAGGGGTGCCACCAACACGAGCTGCAAATCTTTGCCATGCTGACCAATCATGGCGTGTGTTAGTCGCTCGCATGATTGGTTTTCGGAGAATTTAGATCTTGTGAGATGCGGGCATCCTGTGTCATCGGCCTAATAATTACATGATCTGCAGCTGTTCAGGATACGCCCCTGAGACCCCGGTGCGCTTAGTTCGCCAAATTATTTTTCCGTCGAATCACCTTGTCTAGAAGTTCGGAGGCAGACCTATACTACGTATGTTACTTAGACATGCATTAATTCTCCGAGTGACACACTTAGGACAGGGTCGTCCTCGGGATGACCCGCTCAACTGAGATCTGTTGATGACCTCGCCCAGTGAGCGGTCATTTGAAAGCTTATTGCTGATCACTCCAGGCTGCATATTGGAATCGATCCTTCAGGCATGAGCGAGGATAGTGCCATCCTCACGTTGACATGTAGTGCTGACCAAGGCGAGTCGACAGATATCCGAGTTGGTGGCATCTGCGGGAACACGCACCCGGATTGAATGAATATTCCGGTCTAAGACATCATGTTCTCTAGCTTTTTGGTAGTGAGTACGTTGGTGCGAAATTTAATTAGTAGTCTGTCAACTGTTCTTGCGAACATAGGTCTTGTATCTGTAGCTGGCATGGTTGTTTGCTGACACTCGTTCTGTATAAGAGTGCCCTGGGATGAACCCCGCACTTCGCAGGAGTTGCAGGGATAGACCTGTTGTACCGATCCCGACAAACAAACTGAGCACATTGCCTTCCTAACTTCATAGAACTCTTACCTTAGAAAATGGGCAAGTCTGATGGGTACTAGATATGCGACTGCTCTACTCATGTGGAGTATAATACACTCTAGTATCCAAGGGTTGTGGGTTTTCTCTATGTCAGTCAGCTACTCGGCTCGGTTTGTATTGCATAATGTGAGATTCGAGTTTTCTCATGATGTCCTCGATACATCCCATTTCTTCTATCTCCCAGGCCGTGAGCTTGAGGTAGACCTGGTCGGCAGAGAGGGCAGGTACTTTGAAGGCATGCTTTACAGAAGCGGCAGAAGATGATTTATAGACAAGTGAGTAGCTGAAGAATGCTCGTTGCAGACGCCCAGTTCGGCTGCAGAGACCTCATACAGCTTGACAGAATAATGATGGTCGAGCTTCGTCAGGGAAGGCTCCCGTTCTTTCTCAATGACAAATTCGATATAGCTTGAGATGAGAGTAGTCATGGTCGAATGTATTCGGTGCAGACGGATTATGTTTCGGGTTTTCTCTGGGGTAGCCCATGTTGGGAGGGTTGGTCCTTGAGAAAGGGCGACACTTTTGACTCCCACTTCGTCACCCTGGAGGTTTGCGGCTTAGATGCCTTTAAAGCCGCAGACTCGGGCATGTTGGAGCCTGCAGGGTAGATATTGCCTTTCTGCTTGAGAAGGGGACCACCGGTTATATCGACTTCCTCCTCTTCATTGATAACAGCCAGTATCGTAGGCAAGCACGATATGAGGGTTATATATTTGAACAGAAGGAATAAATAGTGGATTTGGCGACATGTGAACTTTTGGTGAGAGGACCATGAATGAAAAAGGAATGAGTTAAAACTAGACATACCCAGCAATGAAACAAGGACAGTACAACGCGCCTAAAGCAGCATTAAAAGCTTCGGGGCGAATAGCATTGGCGATCACTCGGAACATGACCCAGCGTCGTGTTGCCACAAATGCAAAAAGAAGGGTCGTGATGCTTAAATGGCTGCATGGAGGCCCTTCGGGTCGTCCAAATAGGCGATAATCTTTGCCGGTATATTGGCGGCCATTACCTTTCTCTTGGCAGTAAGTTTCTTGTATCCACTCGCATGAGAGTGGGTTAGAAGATTATTGGAGTGATCTGATTTTAGGACGACATTCGTAGCGCCCTTGGCGACCAGCGGCTTGAGGTCCGTAGCTTGAAACTTGGTGGGATGTGGATCGTGCTCCGTAGGTCGGCGCTTGACTGAGCACGTAATAGGGTCAGTCGCCCGGCGCTTCGGGGATAGAATCGACATGGTGAAGGTTGCAATACGGGCGAGAAGACGGGGTTGGAAGGACATATGTAGTGAGTGGGTAAGGACTGAGATGCATTGTTATTAGTGGAATGATATGTTTTCCAAGGGGTAATTTGAGGCTTTTGATTTAGTGAAAGGATTTCTTGTTGGTTTAGTAAATAAATTTCAGTAGGCTAAAGAAGGGCCTCATGGAGTCGTTGTGACCTCGATGTGAACTTCGACACAACAGATGGTGAAATACCAACCACCACAGCCCTGTAGATGGAATGAATGCTCTTACCCCGACGGAAGTGGCGCAAGAAAAGGAAAAGCTAGCCAGCCAGTAGTCACGCCTCCAGAGGGATGTTTTTGTGTTAGTTGATGTTGTCTGAGTACCTTGGCGCCATGGAATTAGGTGTGCAATTCATTGAGCGGCTTCTCAAGTAAGGTTGAAAAGCTTGTTCTCAAATCGGGTATCAAGCAGTTCCAGTTTGTAGGAAAGGATTCTTGGGTCTGGGAAACTACAGGAATTGCCGATTTGAGTGACTGACATTGCCTGGTGGGTGTCATCGGGGTGAATAGAGCAAACTAAGCCAGCCGCCACATGCTAGTATCTTTATCACTAACTTATATGTAGGGATCTATGTACAATACCAAACAATCGATTTAAACGATCGAAAAACAACGCAAAGATATACCCTTAATTGTTCTCGCCTATATCATATGATTGTTGATTCCAGTCTGATTCTGACGATATAGAAGAAAATTGAAGACCAGCCTTCTTTCGCTCGGTGCGCTACTGGGAAGGATTCCTCCAATAGGCCATCGCGGTAACTGGATCGCCGCCACCCTTCACCGTGTTCATATACTCGTCAACCTTCTCTTTGGACATGGAAGCCTGAGACGTCTCTGACGAAAACATGTGCTTTGGCTTGACCGGTGTATCACTGTTGCCGCGAAACATGGTCAGTTTACGGAGGCATTGAGTGATAAGAAAATGCGAGCAGGTCGTCTTGGAACGTACCCATCATATGCTGAGCAGAGAGACGAATCGCTTTCGGAGTCATCTTTGACTGGGTTTCTATAGGGAGACATATTAGTTACACCACTTAAATAAATTTGGGCCTAGGATCAACGTAATGTACCTGTCCTCATTAGACTCCGGATTCGATCCTTTCATGATAACCGGGAAATGCCGGAGCGAGAGCTAGAGCTTAACTGTAGAAACAGTGAGGCAATGTCTCTTCAAGAAACAATAGATTAGGAATACGTCTGGGTGGTATGTCGAATTAGGAAGAGGGAGTTGTCGGTGGTAAGAGTAGGTGGACGCACCGTAAACGAAAGGGAACAGATTTTGGGGATTGGGCAAAGATGCAAGCAACATTGTATAATTAGTAGTGAAGCAGCCAGGTTATATCCAGAAGGAATAATTCATGTGCAACGACAGCCACCCACCATACCTGACTAGCCGTGGGGTAGATAACACATCTTCCGCCGCATTCAATTATAGCACTACGGAGGTTCGGTCGGAAACATGCATGATGCAGGGTGCCGAACCCGGGGGGAACATCTGTCGAGGTTTACTAGTTTGAACGTCAATTCCATAGTAAACACAAAGCAACCTGAAGTCGTCATACCACTAGTACACTCAAGAGACCACCATGCATACTTGTCTTATCACAATGGAAAATCATGCGTAACAGTGCCTTAATATTTTGTTTCTGTTCCTCACATCCCGATACGAAGGTTCATTACCATACGGACTTCTCAGCCGAACTTTTCGATGTGGAGCTTCAAGAATCTAGATATAAGAGTATTGTATATGTGTACCAAAGCTGATAGACGTACCTATAAGTACACCACGTCAGAACTCTGCGTCTCGAGACAACGGCCTGTCGCCACTCGGGCGTTCTTTTGTTTCTGCAAGATCCCGTTCTTGCGGCCCAACCTGCTTCTACTGATGATTTATGCAAAGTGTAAACCTTGGAGTCGAGGCATACAGGACGAGACGCGCTACCCACCACTCAATCCTCAACACTGCACGTAATGGGCGTGACTATCAGAGATTCGGGTACCCGAGGGTGGCATATGCAGGTTGCCGCAGGTTGCCGAAGTTTGTCTCACAACGGTCGTCGAATCGAACAAATTATGCAATCTGCCGAGGTCGCAGAACAACTCTATGCCAACGAATGACGGATGCTATCAGGCTAATTGGGGTACGGTATCGTAAGCAATGAAAAACCAAAGCAGCCAATAATCCACTCTATTTCAAGAAGCATGACGGGGCGAACTGGCACTAAAGGCGGCAATGTACTGGTCTGCGGCACAAATCCTTCCTGCCAACTTTTTACATCTGCCTCTTGGTCGCAAGTTCATCAGCAATACATTGTCGAGGATAATGGAAGCTAGTGCACAAATTTTTTGGGTTAATCACGTCCATGCCTGTGTATTGTCTTCATTTTTATCGAATTGCTCAAGACTTCTGCGTTCACTGCCCCTCTTCCCATCACTACGCGTCGAAACGAGGGGCGAGCACCGTGAGGGATTTACGCACTCGCCTGCATCGCACTACTACCCAGTTCATCACGACCTGGATCATTTAATCGTTGTCAAATACGTATACCATAAGAAAATTCTACATGGATAACGGCTACGTGCACTAGGTTAAACCAACTGAAAAATTAGTTAATCGACTAGTGTCTATTGATCCATGGGAAGTGCAAGAGAATTTGCGAGACGTAGTGGCGGACATATTACCAACATTACAGGCGGGGCAAAGCAAATTCCTGTCTGTATGTTGAGAAGCCTGCACAAGGCAAGCATCCGCCAACTTCGGCACCGTCAAGTGTGCTGTCAATGAAGAGTGAGCGTGTTGACGTATCTTCGGATAGCAATATCAGATATGGGAAACTTGGAGCAGATGTTACACGAAAACCGCAGTTTTATACAACCGTGATGAGCGCTTAACACTCCAAATGCATACCAGAAGCCTCTAGGCCCGCTAGGTGTTTCCATAGACTCTAAGGAATGCCTGTAGTGCACTTAGTGCTGTAGACATTAGGTTCGACATGAAAACTGCAACCCAATACCGGTAACTGTCCTCTGTTAGCTGCATTCGCTTAAAGTACCAATGAATATATGTGGTTAGTCAAAAGACCCTTGAACAAGCTCAGGGGCTTTTGCATTTTGCCTTGGTGAAGCGGTTTACAGTCAATGAGAACTCATCTAGACCGAGAGCACGAGGTAATCTATTAGGAGTCACATGTTTGCGCACCCTGCCCCCTACGTTGCTTTCACCTCTGTGAAGGTACATCGTCGCGACCTTGCCCTCCAAATCCATACGACCCTATGTAGCCATAACGCAAACCTTGCAACCGTCAAATGAGTTGATAGAATGTTCAGTATCGCACAATTGTCGTGGGCTTCCACGCACCCATCCATCAGTTGCGAGGCAGGAAACCCCATTTGATCCAGCTCACGCCGGAGAACCCGGGGAACATCATTCGTCCCCTCAAAACTTCACCTGAACATACCATGAAACACAACTATGCGGGTATCCAACCGAGCAACAAAAGTGACCGAAACCCAGGAATGATAATTCTATGCTGTGTACTTTCCATTGGCTGGGAGACAGACGGATGACTCCATGAGATATGATGATTTCGCCCGAGTCTTGGGCGGGGGGAAATTATGCTGACCGATCACCTCAAATCCAAGACAACCACGGCGCGTTGCACCATGCCGTGAAATAATTTCAACCGATCCAATCCTATCCTCGACCTGGATTGATCGGTCGCTCTCCGCGATCCACTACCGCAAGCCTCGGATGGGTCGAGTTGTCATGTCTCGTGTCTGGCTAGAACATAGCCAGATTGGGGATTCATGGCTCCAGTTCGCTGACTGGCGCCGGAATGCTTGAGGCTTTGAGAAGTCCATAAGAAAAGTTGTCAATTCGATGCGTTTTCATGATAGTGCCTTGAATAGTGCGATGCAAATTTTGATCTTGGCATTCATCTGTTCGCATTTCTCTGACTCCAAATACTGAAGTCTTGCTGTCATGCACCTTCAGCCCTCACCCCACAATCCAAACCTGGTCAGGCGGGCAATAAGATTGACCCACGACCTTGCGGCGTTTGGAGGGGCGAAGGGCAAATGGTCATCAGAGAATGGCGCCGTTCCAGGTGTGAGAACCATGGCTTTATGGCCATTGGCCACAGGCAGTCTGTAGGAAAGCAGGCATATATATAAGCGCTGATCTTATGGCGATGTTGGCATACAATGCGGCTTCCCGTGAACCCTTTATTCTGACAGGTAGACCTTGCATTTAGACGAGCTAATCTTCGGATTTGGCTGAGCTAACTGAATCCCCACATTGATCCAACCATGGATTAGAAGTGTAATTACTGTCTGCAATGTTGGACTGGTCTGCGTGTGCCGCTGGATCTTTCAGTTAATCAACTCCTGGATGGACCGGTCCACCCCAACTTAACTGCAACGCGCGAGAAATAGCAATGATTCAAACCTATTGGGCATTAGATTGAGGTTGGATGCGGAAGATTAGTTAGCTTTGAGTGGAGTGTTTATCGCCGACATGTTACCTAGAAAGAAATATTCCGGGGATTGCTACATACCTAACCGCATTGACCCCCCTTTGAAGCGCATTCCCATTTGCAATACTAATTTCCACCCAACGCGACGCTCCCTTTTCTCTTCAACCACCTTTTCTCAATAACAACAGCATAGTGAATGACTAGTATTTGGCAGACAACTATGTCTAATTCTAAAAGCCGTATCGAACGCGCCAAAAATCTTGAATATCTGGGCCACAATACCAGACCATCGATGCGCAAATCCGGCATCTCACCACCAAAGCAAATTAAACTTGAAGCGTACCTAAAAGCAGCCAAAGAGTTCCTCTGCGACACACCGCAGAAGTTGCAGGGCCTACTTACGCACTTACGTGATATTGAGAGGGAATTTATCGGTGTTCATCGTTGTCTATGCGGCGTACTACAGAAGGCCGGGAAGGGCCTCGACGTGAGTTAGCTCACGCGATTACGGGAGAAACTTCATAATTTCAAGCCAGATGTACGTCAGACCGTTAAGAAGAACTGGGTATTCTGTAAGGGTGCATTGTTTCCCTAGAATATGCCATCTTTACCACTGTATCTTGATCGCTTTGGTGGCAAAACCAATACATGCAAGCGCGCCCGAGTCAACAAGGGTAACGAAGACCAGAGTGGTACCATCTGGCTGGACGGCCTACTATCCTACGAAGCAGGGCAGTCAATAGCACTCGATGATCAACCTGTCTCAGTATATCATCTTCCTATACCGCAGTAGCAGGAACAGCACAGGAGAAAAAAGAACAGATTCTCAGCTGTATCGGCAAAAATGGCGGAGAGCTGTTCGAGATCGACAAGAGCAACTTTGCCAACACCTGCTCCGACCCGAGACTTAAGACGACCAAAAGACGCTCGCGGCTTGGTGCGCGGAGCTTACTCCGGGCTCCGCTTCTCATTCGAGCATGAAAATTGGTAAGGATTTGATTTTTAACCCTCCAGTGAACCGAGTCTGTGGCCATGTATACTTACCCTCGGCAGGTCATTTGGCCGCGAATGACGATGGGCAGCTGGCCTGCGTGGGACACCCCGACCGTGCCTGGAACAGACCCGAGTGCCAGGGCAAGCCGAATGGGGTGTTGCGGAGTGGGAACTTGTTTTGTGGAGCCTAATCTTGGTGGAAAAATGTGACGTCACATTGGGTTTCTGGGGTAGGAGGATAGGAGACACCAGACTTGGCAGAAGAGTCTACCCCTAATTGCATTTCTGGCGCCTGATATGATAATTGACAATGGTATACCTAGGAATAGATTCCGGCGAGACACCTTGACAACACAAGCAGAAGCCAAGAAACTTGCCCGTGATAAGAAGCATGCACACGTCTCGTTGCAATAGATCAAGTTCCGCAAGGCCGTAGACTATTCCTGATGATGTTCACGTAACCATTGTGAAAGATGCCCATAGTTCAGTCTTAATGTAAAACATTCATTCCAGCTTCCGCATCTATGAGTCTCGAGTCGTCTTGGTCATCCCACAAGAGAGTATCGTTTCGGTCTTGGACAAAATATGGCTCAGTCTTCCACAAGTTATGAACGGACAATAGTCGCTATTGCACACGGACCACACCTTAGACATGAATCTTGAAGACTTCGACTAGATCCCTGTCAGATAGAGGATTACGTAATATTGATCTTCTAGAACAATACATATCTTCCTTAAATGAAGTAGAAGACAATTGTCAAGACTCGCTCTGTTGAACAGTCTCGCACTCCACTTCATAGTATCCTCAGTATGAATGACAACACAGCGCTAAATGCAAGTTTGCAGGGTCAGTTTTTCGACGGATTTCAACCTTCAATTAGAATCTACGTAATAACCGCCAACCAAGGCCTGTCTCGAAGACATCTGTAGGCTGTAATTGGCCTGTCAATCGACGTCTTCTAGCTTCTTTTGCGGCATCAGAAAAGCTCTTTTTGGCTACTCTACGTAGTCCTTCACGATACTTGGCGAGAACTCTCTGTGCTTTAGCTACCTCATCTTCAACCTTCCTCTTCACCATCTCTCTACCTTCTGCGACGGATAAAACTCCACCAGATTGAAGATGATAGTTCTTCGTAGCGCGCCGTTGTTTTGATATACGTTTGGCGTACTTTGTACGGCTAAGATCGCGCTTAGTCTGTATAAGCTCGGTCGCATTACGAGGGACCCTTTAACAAAGCGACTAAGTCGATAGGCTAGATCTGGACTAATACCAAGCTCTGGATCAGTAAGACAGTTCGTAATCTTGCTAGCTACTTTATTAATTTGTCGAAAAGTAGTAGGTGTGCCTTCGTATGACGAAGATGAAGGGGCTGGTGGTGGTGATGGCGTCTTTGGTATACGTTCTTCAATCTCTTGTAGTATTGGATGAGGGTAAAATGGATATATACCGGTTTTCTTGAAGGCTGACTGGATAGTATTCGCTTTGAAGGTCTTTTTGCGTACATCTTCGATAATTGAGAGGAACTCTAGCTTGGTTATATTGGTACATCCATCCCGTACTAGCTGATCGAGGGACTTCGCATGCCAGTGCTTATATGGCTGAAAAACAACCACATCTAGTGGCTATAAGAGATGAGTAAGATGGGGGGGCAAGCCGAAGGGTATAATATCGTGGTCGTTGCAGTACTGGATAAACTGCTTTGTATGGTGGCTGCCGTGGCCGTCTAAGATCAATAGTCGCTTTCGACCTTTCTGCGTTTTCTTAGAGTGTTGTTCGAAGTGCATAAGCCACTCGAGAGATATCTCGTCATTCGAATAGCCTGTATCTACCGGCCGTAGCTTCGTATCTGGATGAAGGTCTTGCGCGTACCACTGAGCCGAGTGGATAGTCCCCGTGAGTATGAGGAAAGCTGGTATTACGTCGCCAGCAGCAGAGATAGCTTCAATAGCTGTCGCTGTCTCTCTATTTTCTGGTAGGCAGAAGTAATGGGCCCTCTTGCGCTTAGTGATGATAAGTTGATCCTTACCAACACCAATCCGGAAGCCAGTCTTGTCCATATTCCAGAGATCAGAGGGATAGATTCCTTCTTCCCGGAGGACTCTCTCAAGCCGTGTAAAATACTCTCGTATAGTGTCGAGGTTTTCAGCAGTCTGGCGGTTTGAATGGAGCTTCCGCTGGGAAGCGTGGAAGTAGCTATGGCGCTTGAGGAAACGTGTAGTCCAGTTTGATCCGACTGTTGGTGGTGGCTGATTTGGTAGAACCTGGACTCTCTCACGTAATATCGTATTTGCAGCGTCGGTAACGAATTCTACGCGAACCGCAAGATTGATCCTATCAAGGCGGTCGATTTAATTACAGAGGGCCTTTTCTTCGGCTTCAGATAGTAGTTTGTTGAGTCCTCCGTGGTTCTTAGTCTTCCCAGCTTGCTTGACACGGTATCGGAGGGTCTCGCGTTTTACGCCGCTTTCTCGCGCAATCTTGGCAATTTTGGCTTGAGGATGCTCTTGCATGTAGAGGACGGCCTCCTGTAGCTGTGAGTCCATTGCGATTGGAAAAAGCTAATGAATTGACGAAGATAGGATAGGTTGAAGTTGAAAGTGTCGAGAAACTGGCCAAGTTGGTGAGCTCAAGCGAATCCGAAATAAGTGGGGTGTGGCACGGGTATATCACGCGTATTCCCATACAGAAGCGTCAAAGGGTCCGCCTAGCACCAAGAAAAGGGGAACCCAAATGGGACCACATCATCAGCCTCAAAACCAATCCCTGCCACGACCTCCTGCGAAGACTGTCACGGTTGCAAGACGAGCAAACATTGCATCCGGCTCAAGCAAATTTACAAGTGCGTCTGTTCCGGAGCCTCAAAAAACTGGGAATGGGTATGTGCAAGAAATAATCGACGCCATAGTCGGGTCTTTTCCCCCCTGATGTTAGGTTTGTGGGAGTATGGCGGAGATCAGGGTATGCCAGAAAGCAGCAATCGACTACTAGGGAGTCCGAAATAGCGAGTTGAAGTTGCGCAGATTCTTCTTCGTAGGGTCGTTCATCAGTTTGGGGTTATGAAACATATGCTCTGCTGGAGGATCCCGAGAGCGGTCTGGTCAAGGATCAGATGGCCATCACCGTTAAGCGCGCTACTAGTAGGTTTCATGGTACATCGAGGGTGACGCACCGTTGAGGCCGAGGAGCAGGTAGCCTGGAACTCTGAAGCTTTGAGAGGCATAACGTTGTTAGATAGAGTTGATCTCCATCTTCTCTACTGCATCTTGCACTGTAAAAGCCTCCGAACAATGGACGCAGCCTGGAGTTTTGAACATTTCAGATACCACGTGAGCAGTAGCGTCCTTCGAACTAGAAACGAACCCTGTGGAGACCTCTTTCGTTTCTTATGCTCCCCGTCTTTCCGAGGTGGTGGAGCATTCCGAGGCCGCACTTCGCTTGCGGACCGGATTTGCCAGTCTGGGCATTTAAGCTTCCCCCTTGGAACGCATCATCAACTTCCGGGAGTCCGAGCTATCCGAGAGTATGGGACGACTATGCAGTTGATGCAAGGCTCTTTTGTTGTTTTCCCAAAGTTGGTGATGAGGTTGTATTGTCATGAGTCGTACGTCCTTGGCACGGTGATAACTGGTTAGAGCCATGGTCGTTCTCCAGGTGGATTGTGAACACCTTGGATCACCTGAAAGACGTCAAAACTCCGAAGAGTGGCTGATCATAGTTGAATTGTAGACATTGTTTTCTCAACTGAATCGTTGAAGAACGACTAGCTTTCCGTCATATTGCAACTCACCCAGCGGACACGAAGGATAAACCCCTGGAGAATCGGAGTCTCGGGCCCGTAATTCTAGCAATCCTTGCCGAACGCAAAATCTAGAACGTTAACGCTAAAATCCCCATCCCAAACTGGGTATCATTTTGCCAAGCTGGCCCCAGCCCAAACTTTAATCGCATACTTGAGACGAGCTCATAAGACTTGAGGCGAATTTTGAGACGATAAAGTCTTGGTGTCGCAGAGAAAATCGCAGCAAATCTGTATCGGTCACAACTTTGTGTTCCTGGAGCCACCCCTTCCAGTCGCAAATATGCCATCCGTTATGATCTGCAGATGGGTAGGTTTCTGCTGAAGTCTATTCTTTGGATGGCACGATGTTGGGACGAAGACCGTTGGGGAGTATAGATGATAGTATATAAGAACTAGTTAACAGCCTCCTAGACAGCCTTCTCTATCATCACATCAACACATTCACTTCCATTCTTGTCTTTTTCGAATTCTGTGGCCGGCTCACACTCTCTTTCTGGTTTATCCTCTGTATTAAAAATACTTTTTTTTATACCAACTCTCTTTCAAGTCGACCCATTCCACCAAGTTCAAGATGAAGTCCCAAACCTCCGTCATGCTTCTCACCGTGCTGGCCGCCGTGGTACAAGCCGTCCCCACGATTCCCGCCTTCAGGAAGCTGCACCGCCGTCAGGTCGCCAACGCCACAGCCGACCTCGTTCTCCCTGACGGTCGCATCGCCGCGGACGCCGTCGCCGAGGACTTCAACGTCCTCGCCAGTGTCTTCAAGAGCGCCGTGGTCAAGGGCGATGGCCTCGTCTTCAGCGATCTAATCGTTTTCCCCGAGGTTGCCTCACCCTCCATCTTCGACGTCGCCACCAACACCAAGGCCTTTGAGATCACCCTGTCGGACGCGTCCATCTTCATACCCGAAGGCGGCGAGGCCCAAGAAAACATCCGCCGTGCCGATTTGCTTCCCAGCATTCGATCCACGCTGGACGATGTGGCCACCACTGGTGTCCGGACTATGCACTTTTCGGTCCAGTCCGATGCTGACAGGCCTTTGAACTTGACCCACGACTACCAGATCATGAACCTCGAATCTGCAGATTTCACTTTCCATCAGATTGATGTTCGTACTGGTGGCGATGCCGGCGAGAACATCGTAGTCAACGGCAACTCGCAGACAGCTGGCGGCGCCCCGACTTTGTTTACCACCCCCTTCACTGCGGGCGAGTTCCAGAACTTTGCGCTGCAGATGGACTTCGACGCCAAGTAAGTCATCATAGACCTCATCCTAGATGTAATCGGTACTGACTCTTCAACCAGCACCGTCCAGGTCTTTCACAGCACCGGAGACGCCCCGCTGGAATCTGTTACTGAGGCCGTTGCCAATGGTACGTTTCTATCCCAGATATATGCTGTACTAATCAATTCGCTAACTTACCGCAACAGATCTTGCTGGAAATGGCGAGTACCACTTCTCTCTGCAGAAGAACCCCGTTGGCACAGCTGCTCAGCCGACTGGTATCGACGAGGGTATCATCTTTGGTGGTATCTTTATGGAAGCTGACACGGTTACTCTTTCATGAGCAACCACACTGGGCTGGAATATGAGATGTCAGGAATGAAAAAGGGCACCATGATATATTAGAACTAATGATAGAGACATCGATATCTTTAGCAGTAGCCTCCAACTTCGGTGTTGGTGCTAGACATGAATGAGACTTTGGGGCAAATTATTGTTTAATTCCATTTTCCGGCTGCATGGCAACGCTGAACCTGCAATGATCTATATCTCTAGGATCCATTACATCGTGTGAATAACCAGGTTGGTCAGGTTCCGTTACTGGTGCATTTGAGAATTGCCTCATCCTAATGTATCGCCCACTCAAATACAACTCGCACACATATGCCGCCTGCCGTCTGCAGACCTCAGATTATAATTGGCAATCATTTCTCCTTTTTCGCCTCAGCCTTCTCAAGCGGGTCATCGGCAGCAGAAGTCTGCTCTGGGTCGATGTCATCCGCCTCCTCACCAATAGCCGCATCTAGGGAGTCCTCGCCTACCATTCCGCTTGCGGCAGACGGGCCCTTTTCATTCTTAGCCTCGGCCTTCTCGATCGAATCATCCGCATCAGTGGTAGTTTCAGGGCCTGTAGTCCCGTCAGCTTCCGCAGCAAAATGAATTGTGAATGATTCGGGGTACCTTTAGCGGGAGATATTTTGCTTTTCTGGCGTTACTTGTAGAATTTGACCTCTTCTGCGAATGTTCTACGAGTAGTACAGTTCAGCAACGAAATATATAAAGTTTAGTCGAATTATTGTAGAAGGATTCTTTCGACTGAGTCAACCTCCCCCTTCGCAATATTTATCGTTGCGATCGCCAGTGTTCTTGTAAATCTTGTTCGTTGGTGTTTGTGTGCCGCTGTGATGTCACTTCCTCCTCGGCCGAGTGTAGGGTGTCGCACACAATTATCCAACATGAGGCTGATTGGTTGGGTTCATATTGAGCCGTCTTCGTACATCTCATGCACGACATTTCGATGCTGCTCTATGCATGCTCACAAGGTGTTCCCAATAGACTGGATCGATTTTCCGATTGGATCGTTTTGAAAAAATTTCGACCAATGTCGATCCGATTGGTAACGCAGCAGGAAAGTTAGGACGAAGGTGATTTCATGTGGTCATGTTTGCAGCACAACTGTTGACTGTTAGTTATACTGCATACCGAGGTCCGTCCGAGTAGATAAAACCAGACAATACTAAGTGCGTACCTTTGATATCATGACGATACCCCTGTCACCCTTTATATTTTCGTTCAAGGCTAGAATAGCAATATATTCTTACACTTCACGGGAATACATCTCCGTCACCCCTCGTGGCTTTTGCATGACCTGCAACATATAGTAAGTCTCTAACATGATACATAAAGCTTATCTTATCCTCGACCTTTTAATTATATCTAAAAACGGACAACGATACTTGTAAAACTAAGTAGCTCTGAATCGTTCGGGTTGATGTATGTGCTCGGCCGGTGGTCGTTTCCACGATGTGAGCTCGCCACATCACGCAATATACAAAATTGAGGCTGTAATCGTCTCGGTCATTTGTTTGCATATCGTAACTGCATTCTAGGTTCACTTGCGTCAAATGATATTTCCAGAATCCCCAATTCTTATAGTGACCCCTTTTATTGCCGTTTACGCTCAGCCCCTTTTCTGCACAACTCACCATGCATTTCATGGAGCAAGTATCCTCCATATTATTTCGTACAGTTTTCCAGATTATTATAATGCCTTTTTCAACAAAATAGAAGCAGATTGCAACAAGCTTCTCCTCACCTAGGAAAAGGCTTTGAGTTGGGCTTGCCAAGCACACTTCGTGATCGTGTTTCACGCCAAGGGGCACGGGCCGACCAGCCACCAGCTGAAATACCACTCCTCATTTTGAGCAAATATTGCAAACCACGACCCTTGGTCAATCTTTATTCTTGAATAATACCACCGATACGTACATCTGCAAAACCCGTCACGATGTCAGGCGAATACAATCATGAATCCACCCCCCTCCTCCCCGCGACCATCCCGCGCCGCATCCCCACGTTAACCAATGGTGTCGCCCACGAAGGCGAAAGCGGCCGCAGCGGTTTCCACCCGCGGCACTTCTTCCAAGTCCTGTGGCGCAGCTCCTGCACTGTATCCATGCTGGTCAACGTCCTATGGCCCTTTGTACCTCTGGCCATCATCCTGCACTTCGTCACCAAGGCCCACCTATGGATCTTCGCCATGAGCTACGTCGGCATGGTACCTTCGGCCAATTTGCTGGGGTTTGCGGGGCAGGAGTTCGCACGCAAGATGCCCAAGGTGGCGGGGATTTTGATCGAGACTACGTTTGGGTCTATTGTGGAGATTATTCTGTTTCTGGTGCTGATTGTGAAGCATAATGCTGAGGAGGGGAATGGAGATGAGGGGAATCTCATCCCTATTATCCAGGCGGCTATTTTGGGGTCCGTTCTGACCAATCTGTTGCTGTGTCTGGGCCTCTGCTTTTTCTTCGGTGGTATTCGACACCAGACTCAAAAGTTCCATGCCATCGTTTCTGAGGTAGGCAGTGGGCTTCTGCTGGTGGCCGCCTTCGCCCTGCTCATTCCGAGTGCGTTCTACTCGGCCCTCAAATCCGAGACCGTCCCCTTGCTCGGAGCTCTCCATGAAACCTTTACCGAACGAAAGCTACAGGAGGATGTCTTGAAGATCAGTCAGACTACATCGATCGTTTTGATCGTGGCGTTCTTCCTCTACATCTGGTTCTGTGCAAGCAGTCAGCACAGTATCTTTGATGAAGTCATCGAAATGGATGAGCACAGGGATGCGGATCGAGAGGACGATATGGCCAAGCCGAAGTTCACCATGACTGAGACGATCATCGCTTTGCTCGTTTCGATTACCTGTGTGACACTGCTCCTGATTTTCCTGGTCGAGGAGATTGAGCATGTGGTTGAAAGTGGTGTTCCAGACCAGTTCCTGGGTCTCATTCTCCTACCACTTGTCGAGAAGGCCGCGGAGCACTTGACAGCTATCGATGAAGCATGGGGTAAGTCTCTAATGAACTATTCTCAGCCTGAACATTTACTGATCATATTCCATGATAGACGGTGTAATCAACGTGGCTCTTTACCATTGCCTCGGTCCCTCGATACAGACTGCGCTTTTCAATGGACCGCTTGTCGTCCTGGTCGGTTGGGCGTTAGGCAAACCCATGGATCTAAACTTCGAGATCTTCATGGTTGCACTACTGGTCCTCTCTATTCTAGTGGTTGGAAACTTCCTTAGGGATGGTGACAGCAATTGGCTTGAAGGTGCCCTTCTTGTTGTAAGTACATTCAATTATCGGTTTACCGCGATGTACCTTTAACGAACGCCCGCAACAGGTCGTTTACGTGATTATTGCCATTGCTGCGTGGTACTATCCCAATCCAGACGTGGCTGCCTCAAATGGGCTCGAAGGCCTCGATGGTGTAAAAAACGTGACCATTAGTGTGGAGATGCTGGAGCAAATCCGGAAGCTGCTGCAACAGACTTAGGAGATTCTTGGGTGTTGCTCGAGTCGGACCCTTAAGGTGGTATGGGACTGCTTCTGGGTAACGGGACTGGTTATATATAGCACTTGACTGTACGAGATGTTTCAAGAGGCGTGTAAGTAGGCATAGATATTACGGTCCTGTACCTTCTCATAGAAGTAGCATGAACGAGGCCGGTATTCAGGGCTCGGGCGTTGTAGGTTCAATAGTCTCAAACCCAGACGCGCTCCTCTTCAAGGTAGGGGAATACTCCGTCTCATCAACCGTGCAAATCGTAAACAGTGTCGGTATGGACTCACTTCCTTTATCTTGCTTCGTTTCGTCGAAACTCTTTTGTCGGTGAGCTCATGATTGGCCCGCGTCAGCAGCGATATCGATCCACAAGAAGCGAGACTTGCTTCCGCACTTTAAGCCACATGATGAACACAAGAACACCATAATTACAAGTAACAACGCCAGCCTAAAAAGTATAACCGCCCGTCCAGACACACCGCCCGAAGCCAGCTTGTCGACACTGATAATCTGAGAGACTTTTTCAGCACTGATGATCGATGAAGATACGGTTGAAATTCTGCCCCCAGAAGACGCTTCAAAGGGTACCGGCCTCTTATTTGAGTTTGGTGCGCCTACAGTGCTCGTTTAATCGGACCAGGAGCCTCCCAAATCGGGGCGATCAATGTCCAGCGTGCATTCTTTACCTGTTCATATATTTAAGGAGGAGGCGCATGACGATGAAGATGAAGCAGAAGAACTGCACGAGTTGCTCCTTTTGGACTGGCCACCGCCGTGCTGTCCACTGCCGGCCTGGGAATAACCTCCTTGGTTTCCGCTTGGCGATGGGGAAATGTCATCGTCGCCACCTCAAAAGACTCCGAATCTTGGCATAGCGGTTGTGGATTGTTGTGCAGGAGGAACGAGCAAAGGAGCGGTGCGGGTTTGTAATTGTAGAACATTTCTACTTTGCGGTCTTTGTCTAGCGCGTTGCAGTGCAATGTTCACACTATGGCAATTCCGTCGCGCATACATTTCGCTTTCATTTTCGTTGGTCAGTCAGGGCTGAAAGCGACATTACCCAGCATGTATATCAAGCTCCTTTATCCCAAAATGCTCGATTATACGCGTTGTGATGGCAACATGCTTCATATTTGGGTGCCGGATATGTCATTGATAGTCGGGCGCAGAATTCCTGTGTCAGATCAGATTTCAACCCCCTGAATCCTATGAATTTCGACAACCACATTCGGAATCATGGGTAGATCGTAGTAGATGAGATATGATTTGAAACATTTGCATCCTATACTACGTCACAGCAGCGGTTGAAATTTGCAGCTATCATGAACAAGGAGGTATTAGACTTGTTATTAATAACAACAAAGCATGGAATTTGACATATCGGATCTCGCCAAGTCCAACGAAGCGAAAATGATTGGAAAAGGCTTTCAGTACGAAAAGAGTTCCTTTTGACCGCACACTTGAGTCAGTTGCTGATACACCATAGGTTTCGATTACGAAGTTCTGACAGTTGGCAGTTGCCAAGGGTTTGGTGCTCAGGGTCCATCCATCATCAGTTAATTGACTATAGTAGCTATGATACGGAAAAGACAGTTTTTTGGAAGTCGAAGGCTGGTGCGGTCCGAAAATAGGTCAGCAAATCGAGTTACTAGCAGTCTAGGGGATAAAACCGGATGCATGTATGTATACATTTTGTTTGACTGTCTTTGACTATCTTGGTCTTGGGTTGGATTAGAATTGCGACTAGGGTTATGACGAGAGTTTCGGTTAACGACAAAATGATAAGGTTTTACATAGTCATTGGCTCCATGTAATATACGTCACTTTGACGAATGGCTCTGGGTATCATCATTTCCGATAGGAAATAAACATTTGCCGGAATTCTTGCCGTACTGCCCGCACCTGGCATAGTCACACGGCCCACATCCGACACTTCAACAAACAAGGCCAGCTTCCGAACATTTGGATTTATCTCGAGTAGTCATATTCGTTCGCGCCATCGGTCAGCGGCTAGTGTGATCGGTAGTTGCATTGACACTAGCTTTGGCCTAAAATTAGTAGAGCGACCCTTTTTCCTACGTTAAAACGTGGTGTACTCCACCGTCAGTTTCCGACAAGTAACAGAGATAGCATCATATTTATCGAGAGTTAAATCTAAATAATTGCTGTGTCTTCTAATTGCGGTCTTGGAACCGCAAGTCACACAAGCCAGGTCGGCTCGGCCCTCGCGGTTAGCTATAGTTCCGACGACTGCAAGACCCAATGTAAGTCAACCTCCTGAACTGAGAAATCTATCATGATGGGCAGCCAATGGGCAAATGCGCTGCACATTACTGGTCAACCGACAATAACCTAGCAGGGGGGGTCCACTCCTCGGCTTTCCCAGGCGCTCATCATTACGAGCTGGGTTCTGGGTTATGGGGTCAGGGATAGCGAAACGTGGGGAAACCCCACTAGTTCAATATAATGCTGCGCGAAAAAGGCATCTGGGTCTGCGGAGATCTCGGCAGGGTGTGGATCTCCTTCGCCTTTATGCGGTGCTGTCCAGAAGCATGGTGTTGATGATCATTCTCAAGACGTTAAAAGGAGATCTGCCCTTCGAGTAACTGACTAGTCAGGCGACTGGAGATACTCACATATACGCTCCAGAATTCGTCAACTCTGCTAACAGGGATCTGCGGTGTGTTTAAATACACGGCAACATAACCTCTCAAACAGTATCACCCTATACGAAACTATACACAACAACACTGCTATCATGGCGCTCTTCAACCTTATCTTCTCTCCCCTCGCCCTCCCCGCTACCTTATTAGCCCTCCTCTCCCTCTACCTGATCCCGTACTTCTTCACCTTCTCTCACCTACGCCGCATCCCCTCTCCTTTCCCCGCCCAGTTCACCAACTTCTGGCTCCTCTACACCTGCCGGCGCGGTAAACGCTACGCCTACGTGGACGCCGTGCACGCGCGCCTGGGGCCTGTAGTGCGGATCCAGCCGAACCACATCAGCATCGCAGATGACGCGGCAATTCCGCTCGTGTACGGGCACGGCAACGGGTTCCTCAAGTCGAACTTTTATGATGCGTTCGTGTCGATTCGGCGGGGTTTGTTCAATACCAGGAGTCGGGCCGAGCATACTAGGAAACGGAAGGTCATTTCGCATACGTTTGCGCCTAAGTCGGTGGGTCAGTTTGAGCCGTATATTATGGAGAATTTGGAGGTTTTTACGAGAAAGTGGGATGGGATTGTGGAGAGGACGGGGAATCATAGCAACGGATGGGCGCAGGTGGAGTGTCTTGAGTGGTTTAAGTAAGTTCACTCGATTTCCTCTCCCGCTGATATGGAATATAATGATGGGATTTTTAAAGGACGCAATGGTTCATGGGCGATGATACGGGCTCTGACAGTGTATAGCTTCGTAGCATTCGACACCATCGGCGACCTCGCCTTCGGCGCCCCCTTCGGCATGCTCGAAGCCGGCGCCGACATCACTGAGATTCGGCACTCACGCGACGCAGCACCCATCTACTCCCCGGCAGTCGAGATTCTAAACCGCCGCGGCGAAGTATCTGCCACGCTTGGTATCTATCCCCAGCTGAAAGCCTACGCCAAGTGGCTCCCGGACCCCTTCTTCAGCAACGGTCTCACCGCGGTACATAATCTCGCCGGTATCGCCATCGCCCGAGTCACAGAGCGCTTGGAAAGTCCGCCAGATATCAACCGCAAGGATCTCCTTTCCCGTTTGCAGGAGGGCCGCGATGATAAAGGGGAACCACTCGGCTTTGAGGAGTTGACTGCGGAGGCGCTGACGCAACTTATTGCGGGGAGTGACACTACGAGCAACTCCTCATGTGCGCTGCTGTACCATGTGACAAGGACTCCAGGTGTACTTCCCAAGCTTCAGGCAGAGCTGGACGCTGCTATTCCGAATGATACGAAAGTCCCCTCGTATGAAATGGTCAGGAACTTGCCTTACTTGGAAGCCGTCATCAACGAGACCCTGCGTCACCATTCAACCTCGGGAATCGGGCTGCCGAGGGAGATACCACCTGACTCTCAGGGGCTGCATTTCCGCAGTCATTATTTTCCGCCGGGAACAGTGCTGAGCGTGCCCACGTATACGATCCACCACTCGAAGGAGATTTGGGGCCCGGACGCTGACGAATTCCGGCCGGAGAGGTGGTCTACTATAACGGAGCGCCAGAAGAATGCTTTCATCCCTTTTAGTTACGGGCCTCGATCATGTGTGGGGAGAAATGTGGCGGAGATGGAGATGAAGATGATTGCCGCGACGTGGGCGAAGCGGTACGATGTCGAGCTGAGGCAGGATCTTATGGAGACGCGCGAGGGGTTCCTTCGCAAGCCGTTGGGTTTGGAAATTGCGCTCAAGAAGCGGGAATTGTGATAGCATCACATATGGACTTAGGGGATAATATGGGCAAGAGCTTTCGTCAATTGATTCATCAGAAGGCGTGGAATTGTTTATTATGCATAATAACCCATAGCATCACTACCTTGCAACATAGTGCCTTGGATGAAGCGAATCCACATCAGCGCTCCAAGCTTTTCCCTCTATGATCATCTGACTCGTGACTAGTCCAGCACCAGGCGCATTTTGTATACCCCACTCGTCAAACCCAGTAGCAACCCACAAACCTTTGACATCCTCCATCGGTCCCACAATCGGTCCAACCTCCTCTCCCTCCTCATGCTTCCTGATTTGCGCTTTATAGCACGCCTGCCTAGCAATGACACCCCCCTCACGCAGCTGCTGCGAGACACCGCTGATGGCAGTAATGACTTCGTCGCACTTTACACTCTCCACCTCTACCGTTTCCACAGATGACGGGAGGAGCGAGTCGTAGTAATCTGGTCCACTCGAGTACGCAGTCTCGAAGCCATTCAACGAGTCTTTGGGACGTGGGTAGATGTCGGCTTCAATTTCTCCTCCTCCCTCCGTCTCGATGACGGGAAACAAAACGTGCGAGGACAGGTCTCTTGAAGGGTTGAAGACGACGCTGTGCCCTTTGGGGGCAAGGAGGTGAATAGACGGGATTAGTTTCGGTGTCCAGGGGCCGGCGGCCACGAGGATGTGCGTAGCTGGGACAATGGTTTCGGCTGCGTCGCCCGTGACAGTCACGGATTTTACGACTGAGCCGGTGTCGTCGTAATTGATGCGCGAAACGGATGTGTTTAAGATGATCGATGCACCACCTGAAATGACGGCACTTGCCATGGACTGCAGGAGGAGTTTCGGGTGTGCTTGGGCTGAATCGACCGGAGTCCCGACTTCGGTGTAGTCCTCAATCGAGCCCGGGAGAAGCCAGTCGAGATTCTTAGGCGCCTTGCCGGAGACATTAATATCGGGTTCTTCAAGTTCAATCTTCAGCTTGATTTCAGCGGCGTGTACACGTCTATACCCCCATTTATCGCCACCCAGATCCTTTGCAAGCTCGGCATGCAGCTTGAAGCTTAGGGGCGCGAGGCATTTGGGCGTCGCCCATGAGGCGAGGAAGCCGCCGGCTTTACCTGAGGCGCTCTCACCGAGGTGACCTGCTTCTATGACTATTACAAAGTCCTTCTTGCTGTCGTACTGAGGGTGCTGGAGAAGGTAGTAGGCGGTGCTGATGCCGACGATGCCCCCGCCTTGGGATGGGGTGGTTAATTGACGTCATTGGGCAAAGAAGTAGGATAGTGGAGGGCGCACCGATGATTATTATCTGCTTAGCATCACTTGGCATCTTGGATGATTTATGAACAAGAATTTAAGCAAAGAAAGCATGATTTTGGGAGATTGGTATCATGAGGGCGTGGTTGGTGGAACGAATGGTCGTAGCGGGGCTGGAAATCGACTCCCAAGAAGATTTACCCTTGGACAACCCCTCGCGTTTGTCTCTATGCATGTTTCAATGAAATACTATTCACAACTGCAAATTTCAGTTTTGATTATCCTCCCATTAGTCTTATGTAGTACAAACGAGGTCACGTCACATATTACATAGGGGCTCAGGCGTACTTATATTATACTTTGAGGCGCTTAGCTATAGTCCGAGCTATATACGCCAAACACCCCCTCCAGCAATTTGAGAACCATCAATTTCCTATCTTCCGACCATCGCTGCTACCATAGTCCAGAATGCTACCAAAGAATTCGGCAAGCATACACCTTTCCTTGAAGCGGGGATTGAGAACTTCTTCGGAATATTCAGACTTTATCTTCTGCAGCCACCAGAACCGCAAGACAAACCATGATAATGATAATGCATCTGCGCATGCAGGGGCGATAGGCTCGAGATACTTGTACAGGTAGAACGTTCCGTGTTCTCGGCAGTCGGGACAAACTCGCATGCCCGGGAGTAGGAATTTTTGGATGAAAGAAAAGTACGGTTCCGTCATTGTGGGCGAGACATGGGCTTACTGCTGTTATTCCTGAGGAGGTTCGGTCATCGGATTCTTGTTTGTAAGCGTATACAATAAGGGGTACCGCTAGGAGGAATATTTAGCTTCGGCAATCTCACAGATTATAGTGAGACATCAGTTAGCAGTACTAAGTTCCACTTTAAACAATAGCGGCCTTTCCTCTTCGTGGGAGTGGAGAGTTTTAGGATATTTCCTTGCGTTGATACAAAGTCTTTGTCCAATATCTACGAGGTCCGACGGGGCGTCTTTGCTCAGTTCCACAATGATCTACGACAAGGCTGGGCATTCTACCCCAGGATTTTGCAGTACTTCGATGAAACCCATTTGCACTGCAGTTAACTCATGACTTTTGCATTAACGTCACCCACAGGTCATTGCCCCACACGGGTCTTTGCCCAACTTTTCAAGAAATCTTGACTTTCCATCTTTACTTATATAATTCTTCCCTTCCACAACATGGCACGCAAATCTAGTGAAGCTAATCTTCAATTAGCCATCCAAACTAAACGACGCGATCCTCACCTAAGTTGGAACAAGCTTGGTAAAATCTTCAAAGTCGACCATAAGACATTGAAGCGCCGTTACGAAGGCGTACAACCATTACACATTACTAACATGTCCAAACGGAAAATGACCGAAACCGAAGAGAATACGATTACCCGACGCGTAATTGAGCTAGATTCGCGAACTTTTCCTCCCCGGCTTCGATACGTTGAAGAAATGGCGAATATCCTCCGACGCAACCGCGACGCGTCACCCGTCGGCAAGAACTGGGCCTCGAGCTTCGTATGGCGACAACCAGACCTCCGGACGCGTTTAAATCGTCGAATAGGTTACCATCGGGCATTCTTCGAAGATCCTGTCGCGTATCGCGGTTATTTTAAGCGTGTTGCCGACACAATAGCGAAGCACGGCATCCAGCCGGAGGATATCTACAACTTTGACGAGACGGGCCTTTTAATGGGCATGATCTCAACCGGCATGGTCGTTACGAGTACCGAAAGACGTGGAAGGCCTAGCCAAGCCCAGAAAGGCAATAGGGAATGGGTTACTGCCATTCAGGCGGCCAATTGCCAAGGCTGGGCGGTGCCGCCGTACATCATCTTCGCGGCCAAAGTTCACCTCGCTTCGTGGTATCGCGACACCACATTACCGGGCAATTGGGTCGTTGATCTATCCCACAACGGATGGACAACGAATGATATTGGTCTCAGCTGGGCAGCTCACTTCGATCTGCACACACGCGATCGTACGAAGGGTGTCAAACGCCTCCTGATCCTTGACGGTCACGAAAGCCATCACTCGATGGATTTCGAACAATACTGCAAGGACCATGGCATCATTACCCTTCCTATGCCTGCCCATTCATCCCATAAGCTCCAGCCTCTCGACTTGGTGCCTTTTAGTGTTTTGAAACGGGCGTACGGTATGTTTGTTGAGGGTTTGATGCGACGGCATCATACCCACGTTGCGAAGGAGGATTTCCTTGCCGGTTTTTTGGAGGCGTTTGGCGCTGCTTTTACTGAAAAAAACATCAGATCTGGTTTCGAAGCAGCTGGAATTGTCCCTTTTGACCCCAACAGGGTTATATCTGCCCTGGATGTCGCAGAAGTCGCGCGTACACCCTCTGCCGACCCAGAACTCCTACCCCCTATTTGGACTTCTAAGACACCTACTACCACCCTTGAAGCCGAATCGCAGTCAACGTTGATTAAGAATAGCGTTCAGAGGCATCAAGACAGCTCTCCGACGCATATTCTTCATTCAATTGACTCGATTGCAAAGGCTACGCATGCAATGATGCAAGAGAATGTTATCTTGCGTCGCGAGAACGAAGAGCTTCGCCAGACTAACCATGTGCTAAGCAAACGTCGCAGAACCAAAAACAAGCAAATCCAGTATGGTGGGCCACTTAATATAGAAGACGCACAAGTTCTACGGGCTATTAGGGGTGATACGGGTTTGGAAAGTGAGGAAGAGGGTGAAAGTAGTCGTCCTACAAGGAGGAGGGCAACGGGTGCTAGGCACTGTGGCATTTGCAGAGGAACTGGACATAATGCGCGAACTTGTCAGGCAGATGTAGAAACAGATAATGAAAAGAATACTGATTAATTTCTTGGATGAATACGGGTTGTTGTTGATCTATCTAAGATTAAAGGTTGGGAGGTCGTGAAAAGTTGGGCAAAGACCCGTGTGGGGCATTGACCTGTGGGTGACGTTATCTATGATTACAATACTACCTATAGGCGCTCTGAAGTTTACTCTCTACTCTCATATCTAGCAGAATATATTACCACATCGCTTGCTCCTCCCAGTTGTAAACTAGTGTCTATATTCAAGCAGTCATACTCACTCCTTGGCACACTCAGACAGTGTACCGGAAGAAACTCGCGTTGTCGCCCTTCTCTCTCTCCAAGGCCCGCTCCTCATCAGTGTACTCAGACGGAGGCTTGTACTCGCGGTCTCGGCGCGCGTTCTCCTTACGCAGGTAGAGGGTCATAAAAATACAGAGGATAAGCGACATGGTTTCGGTGGCAATCAAGGTACCATGGCCGGAATAGAACATGGGCGCATCCTTAGTGCGGTACATGAATCCGGCAATGGCTCCGCTCAGGTTTCCGAATCCGACATGCATGGCTAAAGGGATCAATCGTTAATTAAAATAGTGTCTCGGGTGAGTGCAAAATGACAACATACCGATACCAACTCCACGCTTGGTGGAACCACCGATGTTGTTCCCGTTCCACGCGACACTTTGCGGGATATTCGGGAACATACCCATAGCAGCAAGGAAAGTTCCCGCGTATTTCAGCCTGTTGTTGCTGGAGCATATCTGGAAAATGAAGCCTAAGATGGCGACAAGGTTGAAGAAGATCATGTAAATACCGCGCTGGCCATGTCGATCCGCCAACCAACCGCTACCGATGCAGCAGATACAGGCGGCGATAAAAGGAGGTACGGTCATGAGCTGAGCCGTCTTATCGTTGGTGTATCCTAGATTCTTAACGATGGTAGGCAGGAATATGGAAAAGGAGTAGAGAGGTATGGAAATGCCGATCGAGATAAACATGTGCACCCAGATCTTCCAGTCTTTCAATGCATGCCAGAAGTACCGCATGTCGAATTCGTCGGAAAGGGATGAGCGGTCTTCTTCCAGCCGGCGGAGAACTTCGATCTTCTCCTCGGCTTTGAGAAATTTGGCCGTATCGGGGTAGTCGTTCATGATGAAGAAGGCGACGATGGCTGTTTATAGGGTTAGTTTAATGGCGCGATCCGAAATCAGAGGAGTGAGTGGGGGAATTTACCGACAATGATGGTAAGTATTCCTTCAAGAACTGCAAAATTGTCATTAAAGTTTCTAAGGAATTCATTATCGGTGCTGCTCACTGAAGATCCAGGCCCATCCACGACGACCACCGACACCGTCCATTTCGACGATACCACGGGCTAAAAGACCACCAAAAGCACCAGCCGCTGTAGCTGCCGAGAAGAAGATGGCCATTCGTAAGCCGCACTCATGCCGCTTGTACCACAGAGTAATGCTACACAGACACAGATCAGAAACATGCAAATGTGGGGAACGGACAATATCATCATGTAACTCACTAGTATGCAATACCGGGAAACAGACCTGCCTCCGCGATTCCAAGTGCGCATCGAGCAGCGATAAGACCAGCGTAATTGGTAACCGTCCCCATGGCAGCGCAAGTTACACCCCACAAGACCATGATGAAGGGAATCCAGATCGAAGGACGGAATCGCTTCATGGCCAAGTTGGACGGGATCTCAGCTGCGACATAAAATGGGAAGAAGACGCTGATGGCAATGTTGTAGTCGAGGCTCTGGGGGTTCATTCCCAGCGACGACTCGAGCCCGGCGAGACGCGCATTGCCGATGTTGGTGCGGTCTAGGAAACTGAGCAGGTACAGCAATGCGAGTAAAGGGATTAGATTGTAATCGATCTTGCGCATCAGCTTTTTGGTAGATAAGGTGTCAAACCCGCCACTGGCTCGCTCAACGGTGTTGAGTTCCTGTGAGTTAACTTTGACTTCCTTGGTTGCGTCAAAGCTCGGTATGGATGAGCCCTCAGATTGGATGGGTTCCTTGACGTCCATTGTAACGAATAATGAACAGATTTCGTGATTGGGAATGATAAAATGGAAGTGTAGGAATCAAAGAGGTGAACGATTCATGAATTCAAAGGACAAGTGAACAGAGTGAGTGTTCACTGTCCGAAAATAGTTATGTCTTGCCAGGAAGTCACAGGCAGCGGTAGTGCCATGACGACGAACGGTTTTGTGAGAGTCTCCACGACATGAAAGAGTTCTCTGTAACTTCTTTATCAGGACAGGGGGAAGATAGTTCTGTGCATTCGTCCGGGACCCGCAGGATGGGCACCTCTCCAGCAGGTTACAGTTGGCCAGGGTTAGAAATTTTATAGCGCAGTAAAGTTAATCAGGGTCAGAAATTTTCTAACCCTGGCCAAGTCTTGCCAAGCTACCGCTAACGATAGTCTAACTAAACAAATCATTACCACAGTACTAGAGAAAAGCTTATATACGGAGTAAATATATAGCTACAAGTATCTACTATATACTACTAAGAATAGGCTTTGGGAAATATCTATACGATTGTATTCCTACACATAAAGTAATCTTTATTTACATATATGTCAGAGAACAGAATGCCATAGGCACCAGTGGGTGTCAGGACACTGAACGCAGGACACCGGCGGGCCGCCGGAGCGGTGTTTCGGACAAAAGACTCCCGAATCATGATTACAATCTATGTGAAGCTTTGGGATGACGAGAGTCAAGATCCTTGGCATCGCCGACCCTGCTGTTATGCCGGGTCCAAGCGGCGGCCTAGCTATCTATATAAGGACCATCTCGAAGTAGGATAGGGAAGGAGTTGTCAGAGCCACAAGTGTCATCCGAGGCGGGCCGGCTTCCACCAGGTAGGAAGCCGTTTGTGGCGGCTAGAGAGCCGCTTGTGGCGAATGAGAGCCGTTGAAGCCGTTTGCAGCGGATAGGGAATCGCTTGGTTGCAGATAAGGAGCCGCTGTCCAAGATATTGGCCGAAGTCGGAGGAACACAGACATACGGAAGCAAACATCCAGAATCCAAGAGAGAACCTCGGCTGGCTATAAGTAAGGAGTCGAGACGGAGGAAGATAGAGAGGGCAGAGATCAATGCATCACCGTGGGCACCCCTACCTGAGACCGCCAGTGACCACCCGGTGCTACGTAGGAGGGACGCCCGTTACTCCCCATCACTCTGTACTATTGCCTTCGGCCTAGCCGTACCCTGACAATATATCTATAGATCCGGATACTACTACGTTTATACAGTATAGACTAACATTGTATAAGAGTTATATAAGCGATATAGAGGTTATATATATACTATATATATATTGAAACGGGGTCAGGCGGTCGGTAGGATATACTCACCACCTAACACACGAAAAGACGGCTCCAGCACCAACAGATCCTATCTGTTGGTCGGATGTGCCTCTGCTACTGGCCACGAGATAATTCACAGACAGGAAGCCTGGCTCTGGGAATCGAATTGAAGCTGTCAGTGGCACTGGGTCGGTCTGATCAGGACAAGATGAAGGCTTCTGTAGTTGTCAAGGCTAGGATAAGAACAGAATAATGGATTGGTGAAAGCTACGTCTCAGAGCACATGTGTGTGAAAACGAATAAACTCAAGATTGACTGACTGACTGGAAAAGAAAACAGAGAAGATGATGATAATGATCAGGATCATGTGGGGCGAGGTGGTCCTCGGTCTCAGTATCCTCCCCGCCCCTGTCACCCATTTGCACTGATGTCCGGCCTGGCCCCACTACAATATATTTCGTACTTACTAGAGAAACTTAAACTATATTAACGTAGTCCACAAGCGAACGGGTCACCCAACCGAACGGGTCACGCCCATAGCAAAAAATAGAACTAAACTTCCTAACTTTACCACGCAACTAATTCTCGATGGATTCTGCTCAAAAAGAATCTCAATTACTCCTTGCAACTCAGGCTATCAGAAATGACTCAACACTTAGTATCCGACGTGCTGCAACAATCTACAAAGTCTCGAATACTACTCTCTAGGCGCGTCTTCAAAAACGTCAATCACGTCGCAATATCGAAGCCAACGGTCGGAATTTATTATTATTATTAAAAATAATAATATTAAATACGCCGTAGGTGTTAACCCTCGGTACCTCTACAAGTACTCCCTTAAGGGGCTATAGATGATATAGCGGGCCCTTAAGCCGCGTCGGGCGGTTATACAGGTAAACTTGTAGCCAAACGACTACTAAACCTCCTGTCCCTCCCTAAGTCTGTGCTACAACCCCTGCCTGAACTACCGATAAGCGTGGTAATGTGGCACTTAAATTCGTCCTCAGGGGTGGGATGCTGCTGATGTGCAGAAGATGCTCGACTATTTTTTTGTCGCGACAAGTCGTAGTATCTGCTAATTGGGGTTCTCGTCGAGCGTATACATCTCAACCATACGCTCAAGTGGATAGACCGTAACGTGGTCTAGACGCTCGCAAGAATCGCGGCGAGGGGGCGTGCTGCGCGCCTTCTATCGTGAGGGGACGGGTTCGCCGACGAGCGTTATCGGATAGGCGAGGTCCGATAAGGGGTCGGATTAACGATTCGAATTCTGGACCGGCTGTCGAGTTATATTCCGCCGACGTAGTGCTTGACGGTCGACTGGCTAGGATGCTCGTAATCCTAAACTGCACCAATCTCCCTATTATCGCTAGGTAGGCGAAGTCAACAAGGTGGGCAGCGCGCCGTAAGGGTTGACTAAACCCCCTTGTGTGTCAGCTGCGGGATTCGAACCCGCGACTCGTCACCAACCCAAGTGGGGGGGGCTCAAATCGGGACTTATCTACCAGCGAAGTGACCAACTACACCAGCCGACTATTATTATTAAATACGCCGTAGGCTCGAAGCCCCCGGTACCTCTGCTAGTACTCCCGTATGTCAAACCGTGCCCTAATGGCTGGACTAAATACATACGCTGCGTCGTCGGTTCGCCCTATTGGCGACTGCGTTGCGTTCACTACCATACTACGTTGGTTCTCAACCTACCAACAAAGTCCCCCCTGAGAAGATCGATGCTATCTGGGCCTTGAAGCTGTCCGACCCGTCCCTAGCAGCCACCTTACAATAGTCCCACTAACTACTGGTTCTCCTGTTGCCGTTGCGAGGTCTCTGCGAGAGTATAGTGGCCGTGGTGCGATGGCGGCCCGTAATCGTTCCCTCGGTCCTTCCAACAGCCCGCAAAAGAGGATTACGTGCTCTGCCGTCTCAGGGGCGTCGCCACAGCGGCATAGCGGCGAGTACACGCCAAAAGCCCCTGTCTTGAATAAGAAGGCTGCTAGTCCTATTTTTTCCGTCCTGATCTGGCACAGCGTAGACGCTTCCAGTCGGTTCAGGCCGAAATACTTGCCCCCTTTCGGTATCTGCATCGAAGGGCCCTCCGGTTCCTCAGCGATGGCGCGTCGCTGGCGATCGTGATGCTCTGCTCCGGTGAGCCATCTCTTCCTCCAGTGGCCAAGGAGGGCAGCCGGGACCTCCTTTTCCTCACTCATCCACTCGGAGCCCCGGGCCTCCTTCTCCATAGTGTACTCTGCCGGTCGGAGTAGCTGCGACGTGTCACGACCTGGGTTGCATCGTATTGGTAGAGACCTCGATTAGGTGCTATCGACGAAGATTCTACTCTAAGGAGCGAAGGAAAGAAGATCACAACTTAGGTTTGAGGGAGCGCGACTAAGTCGTCCACGCTTGGCGAGGCTCCTACAAGGGTTATGGTTGCTTCCCATCTGACACTGCCATGGCAGGTGTTCCAGCTGTAAGTCACCTGGTTGTAGTGAGTCTGCGAGGGTTGACCTTCACACGACGCCTGCTTCCTCTTCGCCGGCCTATCCTGCCGGAGTATATGTGACGCTTTAGCGCTCGCGCTGCGAAGCAGATTTCTCTTCCCGCTAAGCCGTAGCCGTTCTTCAAACTTAGCAGCCCGGGCACTAAGATAGAGGTCTAGTGGCGGGATTGCTGCTTCTGCTTCCAGGTGGCGAACCGGCGTCGCTTTGTGGGCGCCACAGACTACCCGGAGGCACTCGTTCTGTATCCCCATCAGGCTCTTAGCTGGCCCTGCCGGTTCCTCACTTATAGTATGCCACGCAGTCGCCCCGAAGGCGATCCCGCTACGGATAACCACCGTATATAACAGCCTCGCCCGTATAAGATCGCAGCCCCACGACATATTGACTAGCTTTGTCAGGGCTAGCTTTTGAGTTGCCATTTTTGTTTTAACACGCTCAACATGGGCGTGCCACGTCAGTTTGCGGTCGAACCAGACTCCTAGGAACCTCGCTGAGACTACCGGCGACACTGTGGCGTCCCCAAGGCGAATACTTTGCGGCAAGGGCTCTCGGGCCTTAGTAAAGTGCATTAGCTCACTCTTGTCAGGAGCGAACTCCATCCCGTGCATCACTGCCCACCGCTGAACGAAGTTGGAGGCCCAGTCGCAGGACTGAGGATGGGCCTCGCAGCTCGAGAAAAAGTCGCTGGTCGGAATTTAACAAAACTAGAAGAAAATACTATTATTCAAAGGATAATTGAGCTAGATTCGCAAGCATTTCCTCCCCGGCTAAGTGCTGTTGAAGATATGGCAAACCGACTGCTACGCGACCGCGACGCGTTACGCGTCGGCAAGAACTGGGCCTCCAACTTCGTTAAGCGACAACCACAGCTCAAGACGGTATTCAGCCGTAAATACGACTATTCTCGGGCCTTATGCGAAGATCCAGAGCTTATTCAAGGCTGGTTTGACCTTGTGCGCAATACAATTGCGAAATATGGGATCGCCGATGCCGACATCTACAATTTCGACGAGACCGGCTTTATGATAGGTCAGATTACCGCATCGATGGTTGTTCCGAGCTCTGAAAGGAAAGGCAAGCCTAGGCTAGCCCAGCCTGGCAATCGGGAATGGGCTACGGTGATCCAGGGCGTCAATTCCCAAGGCTGGACGGTTCCGCCATACATCATTGTCAAGGGCCAATACCACCTCTCTTCCTGGTACGAAAACGACGCGTTGCCGAAGGACTGGATGATCGCCGTGAGCCCAAATGGTTGGACTACGAACGAATTGACCGCAGATTGGCTAAAACACTTTGACAAATACACCAAAGGCCGGAAATCGGGTGTATATCGCCTTCTTATCCTGGATGGCCACGAAAGCCACCATTCCGACGCCTTTGAGCAATATTGCAAAGAGAACAAGATTATTACACTTTGTATGCCTGCCCACTCTTCTCATATCCTCCAGCCACTAGATGTGGCATGTTTTGCGCCGTTAAAAAAGGCCTACGGCTCGCAAATTGAGAAGCTCGTCCGAGCCCGGATTTCGCATATCACAAAGGAGGACTTTCTTCCGGCATTTTGCGACGCGTTCAAGAAGAGCCTGACCGAAAGCAATATTCGTGCAGGCTTTCAAGGGGCTGGGCTTGTGCCTTTAAGCCCAGATATTGTTATTGAGAAGCTGGATGTGAAATTACAGACTCCAACGTCCTCCCGGCCCCCTACACGGGAAACCCTTCCTTGGGCTTCTCGGACGCCAAACAACCCAACCGAGGCTACTTCGCAATCCGAATTTGTTAAATCTCGAATTGCCAGGCATCAAAATAGCTCCCCGACGTCAATTTACGATGCTATCGATCAGTTTTCGAAAGAAGCGCGGAGTATTATGCATAAGATGGCTTTACTCCAAGCTGAGGTCGCCGAACTTCGAGAGGCAAATGCTCTAATTAGCAAGCGGCGCAGGGCCAAAAAAACACGAGTACGGCTTGGAGGATCACTTAATTCACAAGACGTACAAGATCTTCAAGATCAAAAGGACGTTGCGCAGCAAGTACAGCAGGAAATGCGTGGAAATAGCGCTGGATCAAATCGTGGCCAGCCACGGCAACGGCGCTGTGGCGTATGCGGGAAGACCGGGCATAACGCGCAAACCTGTCAGGTAGAGATAGAATCATCTGGGCAAGAGTATTCTGAGTAGTTTTAATTGATTTACGGCGTTGTGGTTGCGAAATCGTGTTGAATTCCATGTTTTGCTAGTTGGCGTGACCCGTTCGGTTGGGTGACCCGTTCGCTTGTGGACTACGTTATATTATAGCAACTACTTCTATTACTATTCCCCTAACTAAACTTGATCTTTATCCAATTAGTATATAATTAGTAGTTATATTCTTTATATATATTTTAGTATATACCTTACTTGCTTACCTTTTAATTTTCGTAAAAGTAGCGCTTATTATCTTCTAGGGATATATTTAGTATATAAACCATATATATATTATTATTATTATTAAATACGCCGTAGGCTCGAAGCCCCCGGTACCTCTACTAGTACTCCCGTATGTCAAACCGTGCCCTAATGGCTGGACTAAATACATACGCTGCGTCGTCGGTTCGCCCTATTGGCGACTGCGTTACGTCCACTACCATACTACGTTGGTTCTCAACCTACCAACAAAGTCCCCCCTGAGAAGATCGATGCTATCTGGGCCTTGAAGCTGTCCGACCCGTCCCTAGCAGCCACCTTACAATAGTCCCACTAACTACTGGTTCTCCTGTTGCCGTTGCGAGGTCTCTGCGAGAGTATAGTGGCCGTGGTGCGATGGTGTCAGAGAACAGAATGCCATAGGCACCAGTGGGTGTCAGGACACTGAACGCAAGACACCGGTGGGGCGCCGGAGGGGTGTTTCGGACAAAAGACTCCCGAGTCATGATTACAATCTATGTGAAGCTTTGGGATGACGAGAGTCAAGATCCTTGGCATCGCCGACCCTGCTGTTATGCCGGGTCCAAGCGGCGGCCTAGCTATCTATATAAGGACCATCTCGAAGTAGGATAGGGAAGGAGCAGAGATCAATGCATCACCGTGGGCACCCCTACCTGAGACCGCCAGTGACCACCCGGTGCTACGTAGGAGGGACGCCCGTTACTCCCCATCACTCTGTACTATTGCCTTCGGCCTAGCCGTACCCTGACAGATGGCGGCCCGTAATCGTTCCCTCGGTCCTTCCAACAGCCCGCAAAAGAGGATTACGTGCTCTGCCGTCTCAGGGGCGTCGCCACAGCGGCATAGCGGCGAAACCATATATATAGTATTATACCCGTAATAGTATAATATCTCATATATAAAACATATATACCTAAGAGACGGGTGCATATATTCTATATATAAGATACTATAAAAGTCTGATGCAATACTTTATATCTAATTTAGTAAGCTATCCTTAGCACGAACTTGGCCAGGGTTAGACATATTTTTGACCCTGATCAACTTAGCTGCGCCACAAATTTCTACCCCTGGCCAACTGTACGCTCTCTCACAGTCATTGGTGTCTTGGTGAGCATTAGAGTTAGTAAGAAGGACAAAGCTGACAGCGCATGCGTACCCTACATACTCATGTGTAGTAAATATTTCGTCAAGAAGCACTTGCGCGAAGGCTGACTGAGCTAGACCCAAGACGGGTAGTTGCACCGTAGGCTATATGTTGTGTGGCCCTTGGCGATTTGGCTTTTGGTGTGGTCGTCTCAATCTACGGCCGCGTTGCGTTTGATGATCTGGGCTTGGCTCTTTTTAACAGCAAGTGGGTTTACATGTTCACACTCACACCAAGATTTCAATGACTTGGCAAAATATCCCTAGAAGTTAGCGGGATAATGCAGTTGGGGGCAGAAACAGGGGGCATATGAGGATTCTATCTCAACTTCTCCTATTCCTAGTGGCAATTTTGCTATTCATGGGGGCATCGGGAAGGGAAATGGCAGTTGAGCGATAATCCGGGGGGAGGATTCACATACAGTGGCCTAGACTTCGGTAACAATATCTAACCGGATCCAGGTCGAGCTCCGTCAGCTCCACAGGGCAGACGTGGTCCTTGGACACTCTAGATAAGGTAGCACCCCGACTTGTCCAGTTAGCTTCGGAGAGGGCCGTTTCCGGCCTTCTCCGTATATCTATTGAAGTTAACTTTCCCCGCGTGTAATGAAGACATCTTCAGTTGCCAATATTCTTGGACTTCTTGACTCGTAATCCCAAGACCATTCCTTTGGCTTTTCAAGTTTTCAAGGTGCGGGGTAAGCTGTCAAAACTGGGGAATTAGCCGCGGCACTACGAAGTTTCTTGCGCGGCATAATAGTCACAATCCCCTGCCTTCTCGAACGTGGTTGACCTCTTCCAACCACGTGGTACTCATATCCCAGCCTGGTTTTCGGGTCGTTTCACCGTCCCAATGAAAATTTGCCCGGAAAACCCCGTCAATCAACAATCGTCAACTGGAACTTGCGCACTGGGATAAATTAGAGCGGCTTGCCAAGACGTCCCAGAGAGTTTGGGAGACTCCACTACAACGCACAGAGATGCGAGGAGGATTTCCTGGAGCTGCGCCTCTACAGGTATGTTGATTTCTAGAAGATCGAAAACTTGGCTAAAGGTCAACACTGAAAGGCTTGGATTCCCAATTTGAGATAAATGTGTGGCAAAATATTACCAGGCGGTTGGGACCAAAGAATAAGCCTTCTCAAGGGTTTTGCAAATGCATTAAGGAGACCAGTTACCTAGAAGTTTGTAAAGTCCAACGGTTCACCACATGTCCCCGTCGACTTGCAGGAACGATAGATTGATGGTATTTCCCGTCTAGACTTACAACACATACACCTTGTAAGGTGCAGTAGGTGATGTAAAACTCAGACATCTAAGTCTACCGCTGTAAACTATACCTAGGAACTACGGCATGGCCTCACCTAAACTGATGAGAGAAACGGTCGATGTTGGGGGAAATTCGATAGAGAATCTCCTGTTGCGTTATACTACACCAAAATCAAGGGAGTGTGCCAAAGTTCATTAAGCAAACCTAAAAGCGCGTCTACCCTCGAGATTACGTTCGCCAGACAGGTTACGGCTCGTTGTCTCCAAGTGAATTAGGTGCGAGAGCGACCTGATATGTGCAGTTCCCAGCCCTAGATCTCGTTTAGGCAGAACGCAACCTGCCAGACTCCAGAAACTAAATGCATGGTGACTTTCTGTGCCTGTGAAACGAGGCGGCTCAACCCAGCGATGAAATTTCGTAAAACCAAGTTATCAGGCAACGAGCAACAACGTACGTAATATATTCAAATACAAAGCTTCCCCATGGAAGCTACCCTGCTTCTGATAGGTAGCATGGAACCCGGGTCCTCCAACAGAAATCTCGCCGAAGGTCAGATTAAGGGTTTGGCCTTACGCACGTCAATCTGCATATACGCAAGATTGTTGGGTTGCCACCATGAAAACGAAGATTATGCTGCAGAATTCCTTTATACGACAGCTCATTACTGAATAATAAGGCCGGTATTATAATGCAACGGCGGGTTGCGTCTTCCCAAGTGACTCGAATCTGTCGCCGCATAAGCTTTCGCTCGGGTTGTACAAAGTGAAATCAAAGCCGGCAAGATGTGCCATCATCTCCGAGGGCTTCCAGATACGACTTTATTGTTTTTGTCCCTCTTTTGAAGTGAATAAATGGGCTTGTGAGGCGAACCGAGGCTCACGCGTACATATGGGTACCAAAATCGGCATGCGACCAAGCACCAGTAGAAAACTGTCAGTTGAAAGTGCGGAATGAATTTTCCGATTAATCCAATCTAAGGGTGGTTATCCAGCAGCCGAACCCGCTGATTCGGTGTGAAAGTGTTATAGTTTGCCCGAATAGCAAAAGATCTGCGCAGATGAAACCGTGACAGTTGCAATTGGCGCCAGCTGATCATGAAAAATGTAGTTATGGAGAGGGTTTCTGAGTTTTTGAGTGCGTATCACTGTGAGGGCTACTATCAGCACTCACGGAAGCTATTGATGTTGTGATATCTTACGCTGAAGATACTCCTGGTTGACCCAAACCCGAAACTATCGTCTACACAGAGAGCATCATGGACGCCACACAGCCAGTGGTGCTGCCTGCTATCCGAGATGCGGCCAGTCGGAATACAGACAATCGGGTTGATCTGATCCTGACACTGTTAGCGTACATAGCACAGAAACGCCCGAGGTCTACAATTTCTAGTTCAAATCGTATTTTCGACATGCATTTTCAGAAATGTAATAGATGTATTACTACTGTAACCCCTGTACGCGGAACCTATGGGCGGGAAGCGTGGGTGCTAGACTCAATTCTCATGCCGGCTATCCAGGATTTTCTTGACATCGAAGGCTTGAAATGGTCTTTGTTGTAGGGCTGCTAACACAGTAACTTAAGTGGAGTCCCATACACTAGAATGGGTGATGTTTCTGGTTATATTGAGGCAATGACTGTCACTTGATAGTGTCATCTTGAAATTTGTAGGGCACCTGTATAGAAGCTTGTTTCAACTGTGCCAACTAAAACTTTAGGTCAGTGTTGTTAACCCACTCCGCAGTAGCCGTTTATCATCAACCCGCCCGGTCCAAAAACCTACGCTCAGCCCTAGTGCTCAATAACCTGAATGATTAAGAAACCACCTATGAGCCAGGAATTTTTCAGGCTCCAAGCCCTCGTCTTCTACATTTTTCATGAACTCTCATTCTACTATCCCGTCGATGTAGCAAGTCCCAACCAGGTGGTAATTATCGCAGTAAGTTACACACCATCTGAGAATAAGCGGCACAGAAAACCCTAGACTTATGTTTCTAGTATCTCCCTTATTCGATCTTCCTGAGACTAGACCCGTGGAAGTCTTCGTCAGTGCGAACTGTGGCCCCGTATCACAAATTTCCCAATGCATGAGTTTTGAGGGATACTGCTTTAACAGTATCTATCCTGTTGTTAATTAATGGTGTTGAAATGGGATTTTCTTTGGGATTCACCAGACAAGTTCTGTTGCCTTTGAACGATCTCTAGAGAGCATCCGGAAAGTGTGACTTTTGTTTCTCCTGATGTTTCCGGTTATTGTATCATCGTACCAGCTTTGAGAAGACCTTGATGCCGCAAGTTGAAGCCATTCACTAAGCACATATTTGCAGCTGTTTGAACACCACGTCTGAGACGTGGCTGTAGCAACCACGCGCACTGGTAACCCCCTAACAAGAGGCTTGGGCATATTCGTACGAGTTCCTAGCTAGATTCTAAAGTCGGAGTTTGTTCCCTCCGAGACACAGTAGACTGTATTATCACATTCCTACCTTAGGATGCCGCCTGTAGCAAAACTTTGCTATTTTATCTATGAAAACAGCATCCAAAGTCGCCAGAGCATATCTCGAAATCCGTCGCTTGACCTAAGTCCGGAAGCCAGGTGCAAACGTGTTATATTCACACTCTTTTGAATTATATATTATTCTAGTGATTGGCTTTGTTTGAACATGTGCTCCGAGGCATAGGAAAATACTTTGGTGACAGAGGTCGACTCAGAGTAGTCTATCAGGAATGAACTCTTACCAACGTCACTACCGAGTGACAGCAAGGGGCCCACCGCATCTCTTGAATTACTCGAAAGAACTTGGTGATACTTTTTAAGGAGTGAGTCAAAGGTTTGCAGCTGTGGGTTTTGGTTGTACTGTGGTGTAGTAGCTAGATGAAGTGCCATATCCAGGTGCTTCATTGAATGCATGTTTTCTTTCAATTGGATATGAACCTTAAACGCCCCAGCACCAATAGAGAAGCGAAATACAGACCATAATACCCATATGAGTCGCGCAGGATGAATCTATTTGACAATACAACCGTTTCTTCGATCCTTATCGTCGTGTGAACCAGTGGTGCGTAAGTAGCTGCCGCAGAGCCCGCTATTGAGGTTCCAGTCTTTTGTGCGAGATTCAAACTTTTCATAGACCGTATCACGATTTTATGGGCTACAGTCATTTGATTCCAGTGGTGGAAGAGTCTTGGCAGTTCCATAGCAAGATTTTAGTCGTCGTCCCCTCCTTCTTTTAGCCATACGGCGATCCTGGCTGCTTGTCGAAAGGGTTTTTTTTCCATATTCCGGACTTGGTCAGCCTTCTCCTTTGTGCTAGCCTGATCGATACACATAGCATCGATCCAGAAAAAGGGCGAGGCGCGGGAAACCGTACGTGAATAGTTGTGACATTGTTTTAGCCCCGCGAAAAGATTTGGTCTGACTGGAAGCTGACGAGTTTTTTCGGACCAAAACATTAGGTCACTAGATTGATGCGAATGGCATGATGGCGGAAAAAAGATTATGGAGGCAAATTGTGATATATGCGAAATGACCGTACTCAAGACGACTTTGATGAAAATGGCAGAATTGCACGATTTGAACAATGCATTATCATCCGACCACAAAGCCTCGTCACAAGATCAGTCAGGCTGTGTTAGCCAACCACGCAAGAAAATCGTCGAGACTGGTAGGGTTGAGGCAGAATTCGCGGCAATATGCCCTAGGCGAAGAATGGGTCGTCTGTGAAGATCCTGAATGTTTCCGAAAGCCAGCGAGGCTTCAAATTCTTCGGAACAGGGACTTATTTCATGGACTGAGGTTTTATTTCAATCCGTCCGGCATAATGGTAGCAGGATGTCGATATGGTGACGCATAAACGAGATTTGCCTGCCAGTTTGTCTCTGGTTGGTAAGGTAGAGTAGGGAGGCTGTTCCACGTCTAACGTAAGCGCATATTATAGCCAGGCTTTTTGCCCTATACATTTTCAACGTTATGAAGAGCATCGAAGTCTTGAATCAACCAAGACGTGTGAGTGGCCTGATGCTGCCTAGTCGTCAAACATGTTCCCCAAGACCGCGTACTGTGTTCACTGCATATTGCGGACAGGTCGAGCTCCATCTTCTACCGTGAAAAGAAGAGAAGTATCTCTTAACGATATAGCGTCAAAACTGATATACATATCTCAAGAGTATAAGACAAATGTGGGTCATCGCTGTCGACTATACCCTAAAAGGAAAACGGAGATTTGTTTCTTCGTGCGAAGTCGCCCAGCGCGGGGCACGTTGTACCACTTCATGATGGGGTGCAATGAGATCGCGTAGAGTTGGAAACCAGGTCTGCTTGCCGGGTTATTCTCATTGCGGTTCCGGCTATCTCTGCAACGTTATTCGGCGGACTAGCAAGAAGACGAGATTGCAGACGACCATTTCCAGACCAAGTGCCTTGCTATTTAATTGCGACTTAAAAATGAAATAATTGTATGTAAGTCGAATCACAACTTGTGGGTTAGCAGATAGGTATATTAACAAATTCTCTGGGCGTTTAGTCGACCGAGCCCTCATATTGTGACCAAAAGAAACTCGACGTGCTTGCATAAGTCACATAAGAGGCCCAGCATCGCTGCTTACCTGCATTATATTCCAACAAGCAACGAAAGAGAAGTATAATCCAAGTTTTTCTCGATTTCATAGGCGTTATGGAACCCCAATCGCTGGAAAGACTGCTGAGTATCGCTGAGATCGAATCATGGGCCATGAAATGTCTCAGCCCCAAAGCGATATCGTACTATGCATCGGCAACAGACGACGAGTTGACTAAGGAGGCTAACGGTCGCGTGTACCGATCCATCATTCTACGTCCACGTGTCTTCGTAGACTGCACCGAATGCTCCCTCTCGACCACTATCTTGGGTAACCAGCTCGCGCTGCCAATCTATGTATCACCAGCAGCCATGGCTCGGCTCGCGCATCCTTCTGGAGAAACTGGAATCGCGGCTGCATGCTCGAAATTCAATGCATTGCAAATAATCAGCAAGAACGCTTCGATGACACCTGCTAGCATCGTGGAAGCTGGTCCAGGAGCGGTCTTTGCTTGGCAACTATACGTTCTGAAGGACATCTCTGCCACCGAAAGGACCCTGGCTCAGATTAGGGCGATCCCGGAAATCAAATTCATTGTTTTGACCCTGGATGCTCCCTGGCCTGGAAAGAGGGAGGCAGACGAACGGTTCAAGATGGGCGAAGTCGCAAGTGGTGGTGCACCACAGACTTGGGGAACTGAGGGTGGCTTGACTTGGCGAAAGACACTGGAATGGCTGAGCACACAGACAGATCTGCCGATTGTGTTGAAAGGGATTCAGACACACGAGGATGCGAACGCTGCCACTCTATTCCCTGTTGTCAAAGGCATTATTTTGTCGAACCATGGCGGAAGGGCCTTAGACACTGCTCCTACGCCGGTTCATGTTCTGTTAGAAATCAGGAGACACTGCCCAGAGGTCTTCAACAAGGTTGATGTACTGGTTGATGGTGGCATTAAAAGGGGCACCGATGTTGTCAAGGCCCTTGCTCTGGGGGCTAAAGTGGTTGGCATCGGAAGGGCAGCGCTGTATGGGTTGGCTGTTGGGGGGCAATGTGGTGTTGAAAGGGTATTGAAAAGTAAGCTGTATCCTCTCAAACAGATGATTTGTTCCCGACGGTTTGGCTAATATGGTTTCTGCCACTTAGTTCTCGCAGATGAGACCATGACGGCTATGAAGTTGCTAGGAGTGCGCCGTATCTGTGATTTGACGCCTCAACATGTATGATCCCCTCTGAACCTGTTTGCGAGTATGAGCAGCTAACTTGGTAACAGATCAACATCAGTCCCTTCACGTCACAGCTCCTTGAAAGGTCTTCCAGTCTGGAAAAGGGGGAGAAAATTGTATCAGTGTTATAACGTCTCAAAAAGCCATGCTTCTACATCGAATACAATATTGAGCTTCACAAGGTGGCGGCTGAAGGCTGTTGTGGGCGGAGGCCGTTGAAAGGTAGTGGACAGATCCTCGACGTAGGCTGCATCCATCGTAGAAACCCAAGTGCATCCCCTGGGTTTTTCATGGTGATAAGTTGTGAATTCGTTCTCGAGACCGTTTACATAATGTTCTAAGTGTAATGCATTTGCATAGCGGTAGGACTCTCCAGAGTCAACTGATACTTCAAAAGCCCATCGATCAAGCTGGCAATGAATATGCGGCTGTAGGTAATGAGATTACATTGACTTGGGACTGGGAAATATGAAGAAACCTAAAATGAGGAGTACAAAACGATTTAAGGGTAGAGAATGGCTATTCCTATAAGGTGACTTCCATATATCTCCCTAGAGAAGAGTTTAGATGTTAAGGGCTGTTTTTGTAGATTGAAAACCTAGTAGGTCACTGTCTTCATAAGCTGTAGGCTTGCATAGGGAATTGTCCCAAATGGAAATTATAAAACCGAAACAAAAGGGTACATCGAGAAAATGGTATATCGCTATGTTTCGTGAGCAGCCAATCATATAATCGAGTGTCACGATATACTGCGTAGTAGATACGAGTATGCTTCTCAATTACTCGTGGGTGAGTTAACCAGGCCAACCGCTCTTTCGTACTTCGTTCGAATTATGTTGCCTCTATCTCATTCCTTGTCGTCGCTTCAGGAAGCAGCGAAGCTGTAGTGCAAACATGTATCAAGATACCGATACCTGCCACTTGCAACTGCTTGCTGGAGTGGAGAAGGCCCCGCTTTTGCCTACACCTGTCTCAAAGTTTGGCATCGCAGGAAAGAAGTGTCGGTGTTACATATCCCCGCCAGGTAACCGCGAAGGATGGCCGCAGTCGGAAGTTCTCGCCAATCTTTCAAGAAACGACAGGTATTGCACGGCCTGAACACCTGCCCGCTTGACCCCCATCTCATTTTGGCACAACCGACGACAGCTCTTCGGCACGACACTGTTATAGGGACTAGATTGCATCGTAGTCCTGTGCAACTGGACAGCTACGAGGCGGTAGAATATGTCATTTTGTCTCGCCCTGACTTTTTTCGTGGCAACTTCTCGAAATGAATCCAGCTATTTCTCTTGCGATGCTGCCAATCGTTAATCGACAAGACCTTGAACACCATTGGGAGTTCAAGCGGAAAGAGGACCGAAGCGACGGCCTCTGGTGGCCTGTCGAGCGTGTGCCGAGCAATGTTTACACCGACCTGCTAGCCAACAATTTGTGAGCCATATTCACTGTGCAGAGAATTGGAACATTGCTGATTCACAATTTGTCCTGGTCAAGGATCAACGATCCGTGGGTAGACCTCAACGAGCTTTCGGTCCGATGGGTCGCAGTCTGCGGCTGGATGTACAAAACGGAGTTCGATAGTACTTTGAGCCCAGCGATGCTCAGTGCCACAAAGACACAGGTTGATATGGTATTCGAAGGCCTCGACACTTTCGCCGAAGTCTTCCTCAATGGCAAATCCATATTGAAATCTGAGAATATGTTTATGTCGTACCGTATCAACATCACGAAATACCTGAAGACTGGAGAACCAAATCAACTTCGTATTGAGTTTGATTCTGCCGTGCGTCGGGGCGAGGCACTGGTCGAAGAACATAAAACGGAACACAATTTCATTGCTCGCCAGACTGTGGATAGCCGGATACCTGTTCGGAAGGCCCAATACCACTGGGGCTGGGATTGGGGGCCAATATTGCCAGGAACAAGCGGACCGTGGCGACCAGTGTATCTCGAGACATACTGCGTCAGGATCGATGACGTGTGGGCTCAGAGCTTTGTCAGCCACGACCTGCAGAGATGCACCGGGCGACTGTTCGCCAGAATCATTGGCGCCAATACTCAGACAGACAAAGTCGTTTTGTCACTGTCCTTCAGCGGCGTGGTCTTGTTCGAGGAGGAATGCAACATTGAGCAAGATGGCATGGCACAATGCCACTTTGAAATTGTAAACCCGAAGCTCTGGTACCCGCGTGGATATGGACAACAAAACCGCCACCAGATCAAAGCATACCTCCCTCGTGAGGCCAAGGTGGCCGATGACGATGTTCAGACATTTCGTCCTTACATAGTCCTGCATGAGAAATCCAAGTTGATTGGCTTCCGCAAAGCTGAGCTCATCCAGGAACCCGATCTTTTTGGACATTCATTCTACTTCCGAATCAACGGTATTGACGTGTTTTGTGGCGGGTCGTGCTGGATTCCTGGAAGCAGCTTCCTCTCACAGATCACGGCGAAGCAGTATCGCGAGTGGATCGAGCTACTGGCTGAAGGAAACCAGACGATGGTGCGAGTATGGGGAGGTGAGTATCATCGAGAGCGGGTTCCTGCGGTGGGGTTGTTGCTAACTCGAATCAGGTGGCATATACGAGGACGATGCCTTTTACGACGCTTGCGATGACCTTGGCATCCTTGTTTGCCAGGACTTCTGTTTTGCCTGTGGAAGCTATCCAGTTTACCCCGAGTTTCTTGCCTCCGTTGATCAGGAAGCAAGGCAAAACATTCAACGACTGAGAACCCATCCATCTTTGGTTTGTTGGTTTGGCAGGTAAGCAATCAGTGGGAAACAGCGACTCTAGCCGTGCTGACAAACCTCTGATAGTAACGAAGATTATCAAGTCCAAGAGCGTTTCAAACTATATTATGACTACCAAGACAAGGATCCTAAGTCATGGTTGAAGTCAAGTTTTCCGGCTCGTTATTTGTACGAGTACCTTTTGCCGACGGCCGTTCAAGATGAGGACCCCGGTGCCTTGTATCATCCAACCAGCCCTTGGGGGGATGGGAGGAATACCGCGGACACTACTGTTGGTGATATCCACCAATGGAACAGTATGTTTCGGCTCCATATTGCCGGGCCAGTCATGACTGACTGACATGATCTTCTAGTTTGGCACGGAGATATGAGAAAATACCAGGAGGCTCATCTTCTCAGCGGTCGATTCGTCAGCGAGTTCGGCATGGAAGCTTATCCTCATATGTACACTATCGATACTGTGATCAGCAACGACAAACAAAAGTATCCCGGGTCAAAGTCGATGGACTTCCACAATAAAGCCATAGGTCACGAACGACGCCTTTTATCCTACATGACGGAGAATTACAACATCAATTCAACTTTAGACGATGACCATGATCTACTACAATTCATACATCTATCCCAAATGGTCCAAGCTGACACGATGGAGTTTGCTTACAAGGCGTGGCGAAGGCTTTGGGCCGTTTCTGGCTCTCGCGTGTGCGGCGGTGCTTTGGTCTGGCAGCTAAATGACTGCTGGCCTACGATCTCATGGGCAGTGGTGGATCATTATATGATCAAGAAGCCTGCGTTCTACTCCATCGCGAGAGCCTTGAAGCCTTTGGCAATAGCCGTTTTGAGAAGGAGTCCCGATTGGACCCAGAGCAAGGTTACGGATGCGTTGGACGTTGGACACGTGGACCTGACACTGGATTCCGGAGAACCTACACATTTCGACGTCTGGATAGCCAGTAGCGGGACTGAATCGGTGGATGTTCGAGTGAAAATTCGGTACATATCTATCGCCACCGGTATTGATGTCGAACCAGCAATCATAAAGGATACCGTAGCACATCCCAATTCAACCACTGACGTACTCCTTGACCATAAGTACCCGGCCCGGCGACCCGACCTGCGGTCGCCCAACCGTTGTTGGGTTGCGGATGAGGAAGACCCCTGTGTCATCTATGCGAGTCTTCTGGTGGATGGGGAGGTGGTTTCATCCGACGTGGCATGGCCCCAGCCGCTGAAATACATCGACTTCAGCAATGCGGCCTTTCACGGCGAGATAGACCATAACTCACGCCGAATCGACCTCATATCAGCTCGGCCTTTGAAGGGTTTGGTGTTTGAGGAATTGCCGGGCTTACGCTTTAGCGACAACAACCTTGACCTTGTGCCAGGTGAACGGAAGGTTGTGCACTACGAGGGGCCGGCGATTCAAGGATTGAGATGGATTTGTGTCGGAGCAAGAGGATTTCTGATGCAACCTGGATAGTATGGGCACATTGGTCTCCAGCTTGATTTGCAGGAACCAGATGGGCAGAAGACGAAAGGGTTATCACATATGTACAAGTATCAGTCGGGGTAGAGAGCTGGCTTGACCCATAGCTAGCCAAAGAGAGGACATCCGCAAAGTGGAATGAGCTCACGGGAAGATACGGCGTTCCCTTCCGACACTTGGACTTGGACAGGAAGAGCATAAGAAAATAATAATATCCATAATCAGCCCTATCTGGTTATATCTCTACAGGGTATTATTTCGCCGACAGTTCTCCGCACCCCGCATTATCGGTTCCCACTTCCCCGGGCCGACTTGTGCTTCGATACCGAGCCACGAACGCAACTCTGGAGATGTCGAACTCTCCATCGTCACTTTTTACTGTATTTTGATGCCCGTTTCAATGGTATGTTCAATAGATTCTCGAGCCGCGAAGACCCGCCTGCGTCCATATCAAGCGCCGCCCGAAAGATCAACCGGAGCTGCACAGAATGTACGCGCCGCAAGGTGAAATGCGACGGCGGTCATCCATGCGGGAGCTGCTCGTACTATAAGATTTCCCATATTTGCCAGTACCGCCAACGGACCAAGCGAAATGCCGTGAGTAGAAGGTATACACAACTCTGGATGTCCATTATAGGCTCCGCGCTGACGTGTCTTCGTTCATCAAGTGCTCTTGGCGAAGTTTCAGACCAACTGCAATCACGAACAGACGTGCTGCGACGACTGTTTCCCAATAATGATCTCGAACAACTCAACAGCAAGACTCGATCCGAGCTTATCGATATCCTACTTGCTCCACTCCGGCCTCCCACTGTGACAGCGACCGAAACGGCCAGCAAGCAGTGCGCTGAAGACGAGGATCCTGACGATTCTGGTCAAGTCTCGGTGAATGGGGAACTTGCGGTCGATCGGCAGTGGGATGAGGCTACACTGCATCCCTCGATGATACACGCTGGCGATGATATCAACGCCATCAATATCGCGACTGACGGACATCGTCGATCGTACCTGGGCATTGCTTCCATCAGCGCCATCTTCCGAGCCATCTTTCGGCTCTGTCCAGCAGCGAAAGCCCACGCCGTTGAACAAGCAAGGTCTGCAAGCCAGATCCAGATTCCGTCTTCATTACCTTCCTTCATCAACGGCCAACAATTTCGGGCCCCCTTGGAAGAACAGCGGTGTATCGACTTCTACTTCGAGCACATCCACTCCATAACGGGCATGCTCGACGAAACCGAGTTTCGCACGTCGTACGCGCTGGGAACCCGGCAGGAGCCTTCCTGGCTAGGGCTCCTGTACATGGTCTTGGCCCTGGGTTCCATTGCATCTGGCAGTGACGTTCTCCACGAACAGTACTACCAGCAGGCGCGTTCTTTCATCAACTTCGACTGTCTTGGGTCTGGCAACCTAGAAAGCCTTCAAGCTCTGGCGTTACTTGGCGGCTACTATCTGCACTATCGAAACTCGCCGAACATGGCATATGCGGTTCTAGGAGCAGCTCAACGCGTAGCCATCGCTTTGGGTCTTCATCGCGAGCCTCGACGTCAGGCTTCAAGTGCCGAGCCTGCGATATCTCTGGGACAAATTTCGCGAATTGAGACGCGTCGAAGAACATGGTGGGGTCTGTTCTGTCTAGACTGCTGGGCCAGCATGACCCTCGGCCGACCTACGTGTGGTCGATGGGATGACAGCACCATGGACACTCTCTTACCAGTAGTAGCCCCTGACGACCACATTGCAATCTGCTTGAATGCTAGCGCTCAATTTTGTCTCATTGGGAACCGTATCCAGGCACGGTATGCCCAATTTGGTCGGATGACAGCTCAAGAGCTTATCGCATTCGACAACGAGTTGCAAGGTTGGCGTGACGATCTGCCAGAAATATTGCAGTCTTCGACTAATTCGCCATCTCGCATCACTATTGCCCGCGAGTTTATGCGTAACAGATATCTGAACGTGCGCTTGATCCTTCTGCGGTCGCAACTCCTTTACCTTGCCAATGGGCGCATTCGAAGGGAGGATCTCTCGCCTGAAGAGCACCAGCTTATCGGCAACTGCAGAACTGTTGCATGTGAAGCCGTGGATGCCGCTGCCCTGAATTGGACCTCGAATCGCGTTCACGTCTGGAACTCGGCTTGGTACCTATTTCAAGCCAGCATGGTCTTGTTGCTGTCCATTGTCGTGGAGAGTAGAGCTCAAATGGAAGGAGAAGGAGAAGGAGAAGAAGATACGATTGACCCTCTGCGCAACCGAGTCAGGAAAGCTCTACATACATTTACGGAGATGCGCCCTTGGATGCGCGACTCAGACCGGTCTCCGGAAATCGTGGCGGTGATATTCGAGGCCGTGACGTCCGACGCCTCGGCACTCCAGCGAACTCCATCAGGCACAGATAGGGAGTCGAACTTCTTTGGCTGGTACGATGAACAGTTTCATTTTGGAGGCGAGCCTGACTGGGGCTCTATTCTCCTAGAGGATGAAATGCAGAGACAGCTACTACCGCGCTCGTAACGCTAAGCAATCTACCCGCCATGCCAGTCTGAACTGTCGGCTTTGAGATCGTGATGGTCTTATGGCATCGTGATTCATCTGGCCTACCTGCCAGAATCAATTGCGCGATTTGATACTTGTATGTTCCGACATCAGGACCCTGGTCAATTCACAGAACCAAAATTTCTCTTGAAAGTCTCAACCAACACGGTACCGATCACAAACAAGCACCATCTGTCGTTCCCAGAGCGCCGAGACCCTCGCTATAGGTGGGAATTGTGCACCCCGACACGCGGACGGGAGGCCGGGGTTTGCGTTTCCTGTTTAGGACTGCGGAGGGTACCCAAAGTCAGAGCTATATGATATGACCCTCTTGTCGTATTGATCGGCATAACCCTGGGCTATGCCTGTTGCGGATTTTTAATTTGAATAACAGCGTTGTTGGCTTAGACGCGCAAATACTACCGAAGTCTTTAGTGAAAAGTCTGCCGAAAAGTTTGCCGTAAGGGCACTTTAGTACTTGTAGTTACTCCGAAGACCAACATACAAGTTCGAAAGCTAGAGATAGATCCCCTGTACGGCTCTATCCCTGACGTGGTAGCTCATGCCGGCACTTCGTCCCGTGTTGTCAAGAGCCTTGTCGCAATACCGATATTATGTCGAACCGGGTTTGCGAACTGCCCCTTGACTCCAATGACACCCTCACACGAGCAGTGTAACGGAGTCTCCCCTCCTTAATTACTAGATGTGCCTTCATTTACGTATCATTCATTTATTCTAATCCAATTTTGGAACAAGTTGCGCATAAGGTCGTGACCAATGGCCAGGGACATCACATGGACGGTACCCTAGGCCCGATTAGCATATGGGCATCAACCCAAGAACATTGGGATAACAATAAGGAAACAACAGGAGAGCCTAGAGGTGTGAAGACGCGCGGCAGTTTCTCGCAAGTATATAACAGAGATGCACCAGTGATCTGATGTTGATTGACGGTCTGGAGCACCGAAGCCAAGCCTCTGTCATTCACTCAGGTCAAAGATATCAACTTCAACATGAAAAACATCATAGCTCTAGTTATTATCTCGGCCGTCCAGGCTCATTGTATGTAGTCTAGCTACACCTTCTGTTTATGTACTGATGCTCACTCTTCCCTCAAGACACCTTCCCGGACCTTATATACAACGACGTGACCGAGACAGACTGGACTTACGTCCGCCAAACCGAAAATTACCAATCCCACGGCCCGGTTCAAAACGTCACCTCCGAATCAATCCGCTGCTACCAGCTCGCGGCGGGCAACGAAGGCGCCCAGACCCAAACCGTCACCGCCGGCGATGTCGTCGGCTTCCGCGTCGACCCGTCCATCCAGCACCCGGGACCTCTCGCTTTCTACATGGCCAAAGCCCCAACGGGCGAGGTAGCCGCTGACTTTGACGGCGCCGGCGACGTCTGGTTCAAGATCTATGACGACCAGCCTACCTTCGCGGCCGATGGGCTTACGTGGCCGTCGGCCGGGTTGACTGAGGTCAACGTTACGATCCCAGAATGTGTTGCGCCGGGGGAGTATTTGTTGAGGGTCGAGCATATCGCACTGCATGCTGCTTCGTCTGTCGGAGGGGCGCAGTTTTATATTGCGTGTGCGCAGTTGACGGTCGAGGGGGGCGGCACGACGGAGCCAGAGGGGGTTGCGCTGCCGGGGGCGTATAGTGCGACCGATCCGGGGATTTTATTTCAACTGTATTATCCGGTGCCGACGAGTTATGTCAACCCTGGGCCGGCGCCGATTACTTGCTAGATCCGAGGAGATGGGAAGATGCGGCCAAGTGCACCGTCGAAGGCCTACAAAACCCCGCCTCAAGCCAGAAGTAGCTATGAGATGAGAGTCAATACAACGTCTCTTTTTGACCTTCGCATTTATTATCGAGGAACGCGGGTTGCGCTTGACGTTGATACTTGGTTGTATTAATAGGACCCTGACAGCTTGTGAAGTGGGATGTCCATTCGGCTGTTGATGGCTTTTCTGATATTTCTGTGGTTGTCTATTCCGCCCTGATAAAGAGCTTCCGCTCAATGTTCTAGATATGCCGTTCACGATATTAGCCAATAATAAGTCCGACTTCCTCAAATTGGAAAAGGTCCATACCGCAGGAGCTAGCGTCGGCAAGGAGCGACTTAGAGGTAGAGAATTTAGTTGTGGTGTAGAGTCTACGTTAATTAATCGGTGCTTGCGATAATATCAAAGTGTCTAGGCAATTATGTGAAGTTTCTCCGGCGCGACCCATGCTGCCAGGTTGCTTGAGAAGTAGCCTTGAGAAGAGTTTTGGGAGGGGGAAGTGAAGGAGAAGTGCACCAGGCCGTCTTATAGTCCTGCCTATCCATTCGTTTGCGGCTGAAGAGGGTAATATCGCGGCCAAGGGATTGACGCGTTGTGGCCTTAAGTGCAGTAACTGAAAGGTCTACCAACAACAGACTCGTCGCTTGCTACCTTATTTTCCGGGAAGACAGTTGCGGTCAGGAAATTATGAACCAAGTTGTAACGATGGCATGGTTTGCAATGCAGTACCCGTGCCACGCCCCACCTTTTTTGATTTCGCCGAAGCTCACCAACTAAAGTTGGTGCTGGACACCAAGTTCGCCAGGACACCAAGTACGCCAGATTTCGCAAACATCCATCATTACACTACCATTTAACCACCAAAACGACGAAATTTTCGAGCTCGCGATGGCTTCACGTCTGTACGATGCCGTTCAATACGCCCTTGAACATCCGGAAGCCCCAAAAACGAGGGTGGCAGCTGCTTTCAAAGTCAAACGCGAAACCCTCCGCGATCGCGTCAATCGCCCTACAGACACCAAACAGCACGGCGGCAACAACAAGACCTTTACCAAAGCCGAAGAAAAGGCTCTTTGCAACTACATTGATCGGCTTGATCGAATCAATCTGGCTGTTCGCCCGGAGTTTGTTACAGAAGCTGCCAATCTGATCCTTTTGAAGCGGCTTCGGGCAACGGATAGCGAAGGCCGGCCGATTGAAATCCCTACAGTCGGTACGAAATGGACCACGCGCTTTCTAAAGCGTCATGGATACTTCCATCGAACGCAAAAACAGCTTCAAGCTGAACGTCAATCTGCTGAGGACGTCGAGTCTATAACGCTCTATTACGAACGGCTTCGGACGGTTATTCTAGAAAACGGGATTGGCCCTAATGATACCTGGAATATGGATGGAACTGGGTTCCGGATCGGAGTAGGCAAGAATCAGCTAATCGTAACCAAGCGGAAACGCGCTCACTACTTCGGCTTGCCAGAAAATAGGGAATCTGCTACTATTATCGAAACTATCTCTGCTGGCGGCGCTTCTATCCCGGCATTTATCATCCTTCAAGCAACTGTTCATATGGCTCAATGGTACCAACAAAGCCTCCACCCCGAAACGAAGATATGCCCAGTCGATACTGGGTATTCAAATGATGAGGTCTGCTTAGAGTGGTTAAAGCATTTCGAATACCAATCCAGAAAGTCGCAAAAGGGCCGTCGCCGTTTATTAATTATAGATGGCCACGGTTCACATCATACGAAGCAATTCATCCAGTTCTGCGAAGATCACGATATTATCCCCTTTGGATTGCCACCTCACCTTACCCATCTTTTGCAACCGCTAGACGTAGTGGTTTTTCAACCGTACAAACACTACCACGCAAAAGCGCTAGATCTGCTGGTTCGTGATGGCGTTCAGAACATCTCCAAACTGGAGTTTTTGTCAATTATCGAAAACGTACGCAAGTCTACTTTCAAGAGAAGTACTATCGAATCGGCCTTCCGAAAAACTGGCATCTATCCATTCAATCCTACCCTAGTTTTGCAGGAGGTCTATGAACGGCAAGCCAAAACACCTACACCATCACCACCACCTCATTCTTCCTCTATCGATAATACTCCGACTACTCTACGACAAATTCACAAAGTAGCTGTACATATCGAGAACTCCCTTTCGGACCCTGAGCTTGGTCTTAGCCCCGAATTCGCCACCAAGCTAAATCGGTTTATCAAAGGGTCCCTGATCAACGCTACGGAGCTGGTCCAAGTTAAACGGGATCTTGGCCGCACCAAATACGCCGAACGAGTTGCAAAACAGCGCCGATCAATGAAGAACTATCAACTTCAATCCGGAGGAGTTTTATCTGTTTCAGAAGGCCGGGAAATGGTCAAAAAAAAGGTTGAAAGTGAAGTCGTCAAGGCACAACGGATTTTGGATAGCCATAACGAACGTATAAAAAAGACCGCCAAGAAGGCCTTTTCAGAAGCAGCCAAAAAGTCCAGGCAATGGCGAAAAGATGGCAATTTGAAGCCAGCAGAGATTGTAACTACAGGTGGTGTGGTTAAGCAGCTACGTCGATTTTAGTTAATAGCAGCTATTTTTGCGAAATCTGGCGTACTTGGTGTCCTGGCGAACTTGGTGTCCAGCACCAACTTTAGTTGGTGAGCTTCGGCGAAATCAAAAAAGGTGGGGCGTGGCACGGGTATGTTGAGTGTAGCAGAAGACACAGCAAAAATATAGCCCTGGGACCGGGCACCTCGCGGACCAATACACATGTTCTAGCCGATTACATGTAAATGCTTAAGCCATTAGTCTCCTCTGATAAGTTAGAAGTTAATTTGTAAATGATAAGCGGTTCTTGTAGCGTTACTTAGCATGTAATACAATTGGGATACCTTGTCCTGCTGCCTGTCATCTCGGCCATGTTGGAATTGGCATCTATGGCACCTGTGTGCTTCCCATTATTTCTCTTTGAACTCTCTAACAATACAATACCCGTCGAAGATGTACAGTAGTTAATGCCGTCAACTAGAGCAAGCGCCTGCTGCTTCAAAATTAGAAGAGCAATTGTTATTACTGAGTTAGTACTGTTACCTAAGGGGCAACTTACTAACTTCAACTACGACAGCAGAAACCAGAGTCATCGGGTCAAATCTATAAGGGGCTCTAGAAGCAAACTTTCTTCGTTTATGCAGGTGTGCGCTTGGATCACTTTATCATCAGAGCAGAGTATTGGTTGAGTTTCTTCATACAAGATGTATTGTAAGTTCCCCCCGATGAAGGGAGCAAAAATACACGAGTCAAGAAAAAGTAAGCTCAAAGCTTGCCCGAAACCTTCGCTCCCAGTAAAATCATTGCCCTCCAGCCTTTTGTCCGTAAAGTTTGTGTGGGCAATATAGCATATATTGGCGATGGTTATGACGTGAGGGAATAAGCTAGGAAGCTACAATGGACGACGGGACTTAAGTATCACAGCTATGGCATGACTTGGCTCATGGAACAGTTTCATATGACGGTTCCTTCAAGACCGTATTGTTCGTTTTCATGCCGCTGTGTTACTGCATGTGAACTCCTTGGCAGCGTTAGCCCATAACACATTATAGAGTTTATGTCATGCAGCTTATTTGCAGGTAGGTCATTGCCAATCGTCCATAGAAACATCTTCTATCTTTAGCAAAAACCATACGATACAGAAACAAGTTGAAACACTATAGCTCAGATCTGCCAAGAGTCTCAGGTGTATTTCGTCGTCGGCCACGCGAGTCATAGACACATACATACTGATTCCCGGGCTTGCACAGGAACTCGAATGCAAGAAGAGCAATCACTTAACTACGAAAAAGATGACGTTCTTTGACAGAATATTATTGTTGTTGACCTTTGCCACCCTTACAATTACGAGCTGGACTCAAGCTGCCGCCATCGGCAACAAATATGCCGTCGCAAACACGAAAAGAGTCACGATCGAAGGCGAAGGCATAGTAGTCCAGCCTCTTACCGGAGGCCAAACAGCCGAAGTTGGTCCAGGCGGCAAAAATATCACGACGACAACGCCCACCGAGGAACCTACGTCACAAACCATCAATTTGGGAGGAATACCCGTGCAGGTCTCGGGCGAGGACATCACCTTGAACGGCAAGCCGCTTGAGACGGGACCGAAAAACACAACAGAGTCTGAGGATACTCTAGAAGTGGCCGGAAGTGATATAGTCGTGAATGGAAAGCCGCTTGATGAACCGGGGACAGGGAATACGACCGATCCGGGGCTGACCATCACGATCGGGAGCTAATTGAAAATGAAAAAATCTCGAATGGGATTCGAAGAAGATATGTGAAGCACGGTTGGCGGCATTTCTACTCGGCATTACTGGCGGTAATAGGAGACGGGAGAGCAAAGAATTTACTTGGTGGATACGTGGCCATAGCAGACTTCATTTCTTGGCAATTTGATTGTTAATAGAAAGCATAGAGAAATGTCTATATAGAAAGTACTTGCTCAACTTGATATATGGACTTTACGAATTGAAAATCAATGAAGACTTCCAAATCTCTCAGTCGTACATCTGTCTCCTCTGTCCGTTCGAACTAGTATAGCGCTAGTTGTTCTCGAAGCTAGACAGGAACATTATCCATTACGCCCACTTCGGTCTATTAGGGGTGAAATTTACTCACCCAGCATGCCATCAGAAGCAATCTACCCTCAGTCGTCATTACACTGCATCTTCCCAATACACCTCTCAGTCTCCGATGACACTCACGGAAATCATGTCATAAAATGTCAATCTTGACACTTTGCATGACCACTCGCGGCTTTTGCTTAGGCTAGCTTAGGCATATCTGAGGCATAGCTTAGTTTAGCTCAGGTTAGCTTAGACGTAGCTCACCCTGCTCGCCCGCCATTACCTCGATTCCGGAGGTCTTAAGAAGTGTTCAATTAGACCGTGGGGTACGTTATACCTGGTCCTATTATAGCTATATCGCAAAGGAACCTTTTCGGTATTTATAGAGGTAAAAGCGAGACGGAAGGTGCCTATCGCCTAGGCCTTTATAGCCTAGGAGGTGTTATAGAGGCACAGGCCCTTGTTACTTTTCACATGTAGTAGCTAGTCCACTTCACTGTCTTCATAACTCGTAGGCTTCTGTAAGGTAGTATTATAAACGATATTTTCAGCAATTGTTTGAGTTCATTAGGTGACGTAGTCCACGGTCCAATTGCACACTTCGGCAGATTTTCGTACGCTACCACTTTGACCTGCGGTTTTTCACCACATAACTATGGTTGGTTCTTGGAATGAAAGTGATATGATTCTAGCATTACATGCGCTTCAATCTGATCCAAAATTAAGTGTACGTCGCGCTGGTCAGATCTATAACGTACCTTTTAGAACCCTTGCGTATCGACGCGACGGTAAAACCGCTCGAGCGATTACGCGATCGCCAACGCAAAAGTTGACTCCTTCCGAAGAAGAGGCAATCGTACGACATATAAACGACCTAGATTCGCGAGCATTTCCTTCCCGATTGAGTGGTGTTGAAGATATGGCCAACCGATTACTTTGAAGTCGCGACGCGGGACGCATCGGCGTCAACTGGGCCTCGAGCTTCGTAAGACGACAACCAGACCTCCGGACGCGTTTAAATCGAATTATCGACTATCAGAGAGTCCTCTTCGAAGATCCCGACGCGTATCGCGCGTGGTTTGACCTGGTACGGAATACAATTGCGAAATACGCGATCCAGGAGGAGGATATCTACAACTTCGACGAGACCGGTTTTGTGATGGGCCAAATCTCGTCCGAAATGGTCGTGACGACTTCTGATCGGCGCGGAAGGCCTAGAGCAGCCCAGCAAGGAAATCGGGAATGGGTTACAGTTATTCAAGGCGTTGGGTCGTCCGGTTATGCCCTCCCTCCGTACATCATTTTCGCCAGCAAAACCCACCTCTCGTCATGGTACGAAAACAGCCCATTACCGCCTGATTGGGTTATCGCAGTTACTAAAAATGGCTGGACTACGAACGAGAGAGGCGAATATTGGATAAAACACTTCGATCATCACACCAAGTCTCGTACGAAAGGTACTCATCGCCTATTGATCCTCGACGGTCACGAAAGCCATCACTCGACCGATTTCGAGGTATATTGCAAAGCTAACAATATCGTCACGCTTTGTATGCCTCCTCATTCGTCGCATAAGCTCCAGCCTCTTGATGTTGGTTGTTTTCGCGGGTTAAAAAGAGCGTACGGAAAAGAAATCGAAGATCTCACGCGAGCACATATAAGTCATATCTCGAAAGAAGACTTTTTACCGGCGTTTTTAACCGCGTACAACGCAACTTTCACGGTTTCAAATATCCAAGGAGGTTTCTGAGGGGTAGGAATAGTTCCGTACGATGCAGATTATGTCATATCACAGCTCGATGTGAAATTACATACGCCAACACCTCCGGGTAGCTCGGCTGGTCTCCCCGTCACTTGGGAATCAAAGACTCCGAACAAGCCAACCGAAGCCCAATCACAAACCAATTATGTGAAAAATAGGATTGTACGACATCAAAATAGCTCACCAACGTCAATTTTTGCTGGAATAGATCAGATTGCGCGAGGTACAACGAAGGTTATGCATCGGCTTGCCCTTTTAGAAGGCGAGGTCGAATCACTTCGAAAGGCAAATGAGACCTTAAGTCGACGTCGCCGTGCGAAGAAAAAACAGCTACAGAGTGGAGGGTCACTTCGTATACAAGCTGTACAGGACCTACAGTCTCAACGAGAAGTTGATGGGCAGTTACATGACGAATTTCGTCAAATTGGTGGTCGTACGAGGCGGCGAATTGCGCGTGTACGACGCTGTAGAGTCTGCGGCGAGCCCGGACATAATGCGCGCACTTGTGGAAATGATGTAGAGACGTCTGAAGATAACGATTCTGAGTAGTTTCAATTGATGATAGGCGTTGTGGTTGAATTAACTTATACATTGTCGTATAAGGTCTGCCAAAGTGTGCAATTGGACCGTGGACTACGTTACTGTATTTGCTGTTACTAGTATTCTGGTCCTATTCTAGCTGGTCCCAAACCTCGAACGCGGGGTAAGAAAACTCTATACCAACTGTGTTTTCTTATTCATAGGATTAGAATCTCAGCATGAAAATTTATGTCCTAGATCTTCAACATTCAGAATGTGTGTAGTCGAAGTTGGACTTTCATACAAAGAAGCACGAAATACTCACATCATACTGCTATATATAGAACATCGCGGGATTTGCGGAGCCCGTAGTGACTAGAAACTGAATCCAGACGCTATTATGATCGTGAGATTACTATAATATCGAATTATATATAAGGCTAAGGCGGTAACGGCTAGCAGAATCGTCTATAGTTTAGGGTAATAACGTCGGATTAGCGCTCCTTCTAATAAAATGGAAAATCATAGGAATCAGCGAATCCGCGAATCCGCGAATTAGCTAGAATCGACGATTTGTAAGGAAATAGCCATCATGGCGGGCCGGTCTCAGCCGACAAGCTGAGTCTGGGGGGTTTCGCCCCCGATTCGGTAGCCCCGGAACCACCTAGTCAAAGAGAACATCTCGAGGCGCTCCTACCTAACTTAGATTCCTTAAGAACCAGTCTTGCAATATACGTCCCCGTAATCCTGGCGCCTCATAGCCGCTCTTTGCACTACCAGACTATTCCCGTGAGACGTGTGATATCCTCGTTACACGGAGTTAGACTCTAACAGACTTAGCGAAGCAGAGGATTATATAGTAGTACACTGGCTGTACTTAATTTAGTAAAAATCGTTGAATTGTGTGGTTAGTAAGTACGAAGTAACGTTATGTTGAAGTTCGCAATTTCTTTCTAGGGCCCAACAACACGATATTGGAGTTTTCTTGGCTGTAGCACCTCAATGCCCAGACCTTCCGGTATCTACAGCCAAGCCAATCACCCTGTACTATCTCCTCCGATACAGCATGTATTCTGGGGTCATTTTTTGTCTTCGTGTACTTTCAAGGATCTTATGGCCCATTTGCGCTCTTGGGAAGGATTTGGAGAGATCAGAGACACACTCAATTCTATGCTTATTATAGCTTGCGATAAGTCTGATGACGTCTTTATAGATCGGTATAACTTGATGGGGTGTCCTCTCTAGGCATAGATGATCTTTAAACAGCTCTGGTAGTGTGGCGGATGAATAGGGATTAGAGTCGAGGTGCGATCTTTTGGCTCTTGGGATCGTAGACTGATTGGTCATTGGTGTCAAATTCGTTGCGGTATGGTGTTGGTCTGGAGATTTGTGTAATCCGGACGTAGGCCTAACCCCAGAACCATTTGCTTCTTTGGCGAGGAAGTTACTGTCGCACTCAACAGCCTCGTAAGTAATACTTGCTGCCGGTGGTGAAGGATTCATGACGTGTTCATACTCAGGGATGGATTATCAACTCGTGTAGACCAAGCCTATGTAAAACGACTTGAATTAATACGAAGGCGCGAGTTGAATAGGCGGGAACTGCTGTATATATAATCATAACTGTTAGTCGAGGCTCAATCGAAAGGGGGGAAGGGGATGGGCTCGGCCACCACCATGGCTGTGGTATAGATCCCACCAATGCACTGCAAATAAGATGTTTCAGGCACAGGTTTATCAGCTCCAGTATTATGTGGTTAGGTTTGTAACTATAACGTTGTATTGTCTCAAGTCCAGTTTCAACATCCCCGTTGGACACCTTTGCTCATTCGAGCAGTCCTTGATAGTTAGCAATTCTACAGTAGTTTCACGCCGTGGAAAGATACGATATAGAAGACGCATAACCAAGTTGTGTCTTATTGAGCATCGGACTTCGCGAAAACCCCTAGAATCCCCTGAGGAAACCCCTCTTCCTAATTGGTGGCTTCTCCCCTTCCCTCTTCCTAACCTCCTTCTTTCCCTCAAACGTATCCACCACATAACGATCTTTATCCCTTTCTTCCTTCCTCTTCTCCCTTTCGTTCGCCCACCTCATGAAATAACAACACAGCGGAAACAGCGCCGTGTTCACCGCGGTCCAAGCACACAACACCCCAAAGTTCAGCCCAATTCGCGAATGCAAATCAAACAAAATATGCCGACTCGCCTCCACGATGTTATGCAGCGGCCATGCATAACCCCACTTGAAGAACCCCGGCGCGAGGTCTATGGCGTAGAATGAGGTCGACACGTTGGTGATAACCCAGAAGATGAGCCAGAGCGCCGTCCAGGGCTGCCCGACGAGCATAGCGACATTTTCACAGGCGATGCCCAGGGCGCACATACCGACGAAATTAAGCATCCAGTAGACGGGGAAGGAGGCGCGGCCGTACGCCGTGGCACCCAAGGCGACTGAAGTTGGGGAGGCAGGACTGGGCCAAAAGGGCACTTGGAAGGCGAGGGAGACGAGGGAGTATACTAGAGAGATGATAAAGTAGGCGGTCATGGTGGCAAGCCAGCGCCAGATAATAAGTTGGTAGAAGTGGAGGGGCGGGTGACCTTGGGGGTTAATGTAGTTCTGACAGGATTTAGTAAAAGGGGTTGAGATGGGTGGGGACATCTGGAAGATTACTTACGTTGTGGATAGGTAGGAAGAAAGCAAAGGAAAAGAAAGCCACTATGATAAGATAGATAAGACCGATCGTGACGGCTGGCGTCGCCTGAGCGGGTTGGAATGGCCTCAAGTCAACCATCGAGGGTAAGATGCCGGGGTTCACAGCCTGTGGTACTCGAGCCAGCACACTATTTGACGTGGATGTGTTGGACATGAGACTCTGAATCCACTGTGAGCCAAACTCTGTAACAAACGCTTTCGTGAACTCCTGAAGTTGTGGGATGATGTAGGTATAATAAGTCGTCTCATCCCTGGCCGAGAGCATAATAATCTGCACTGCTCCCGTTGGATCGTAGGAAGCATTGCCGGTCGAGACAGCTTCTACCAACAAAGCTGTGGCATTGGGGTTAACAATTATAGCAGCATATGAGTGCCAGTCGTAGACTGCCCGTCGGACTGCAATGGGATCGTTGTGGAACTGAGACGGTGGCAAGATCGTGTAGCCAAGGCAAGGTTGACCGACTTCTTCGACCTTTTCCATGGCCAGTTGGGTGACCAATGGACCTACTACGGGCTGCACATTGGTGTAAGGGGCAACTTGGCCATCGAAATCGACGACATGGACAACCAGGTTCCCCAGACGGCCCTCAACGCCGTACAAGACTGCCCAGTACAGTGACAAAATAGCCAATACGAAGACTACAAGTATACATACTGGAATCCATTAGTATTATGCAATATACACATGTGTCGTTAAAATAGGGGGAGCCAAAATACCTGTCTTAATCCATGACAGCAATACATGGGCCCTGACCTTGCTCATTTGATGATGCCAGAACCCAACTGACTGGTGCGGCTGATTTTGGTGCACCCCCCTATCCACCCCAAACATGGAATTAACATGTTCATCGGTATTTCGACTCTTCCCATTCGCACTCGTAGTCACAGTCTCCCAATCCGAGTAAAGACGAGTCTCCATCGTAGTCGTCGGAGTCGAATCGGAACACCAAGGATCCCGTGCGGCGACAAGTAAGCTCGAAGCATCCGGTATTTCTCTGCTTCTAGCGGCCATGGCTGCTGTGAGAGGACATAGCTATTATACCAATTGAATTTGATCACAAATTTCCAAACATCGGCTTACCGACGACGCCTCTAAACTAGGTTCGCAACTTACAATGCTTGATATGAGGAAAAGGTGGCCCGTCGGTTGCTAAGTCTGCCCGTTGCCCACGCGCACTGATGGTATGTGATGAGCGACGCAGGCAAACCGTGACGGAACCGGAATGGTGATGTCACCCCTTGAGCTCTACCGGATCTGGCGGATGGCTTGCTGTCAAACGATTGGCCGCAGGCAGTGATCTACCGACGATTCACTTGGCAGACCATCCAGAAACATATGCAACGAGGACAGACATGGCGGTACGAATCTCGCCGCCATGGCAAGCGGCGGCCAGATTGTGCGGAGAGCACCCTCCGGCATGTGGTTGATCATGAGATCCGGGGCAACCTCCTCCTCTAGTGAAGTACCTCTTAATTGGCTTCAAAAACTTCTCTTTCAAGACCCAATTCAATACTAGTGAATGCTTGATCAGTTAAACCAAGCATACCAAGCATTGCCCAAATGTCAGGTGCAACCACCCCGCAATGGTGAAGATTCGTCTATGAACGATGCTGATACTAAAGATGCTTAATCAGTTAAACCGAGCATGCCAAGTATTGTCCAAACGCAAGGTGCAAACCCACAATGGTGAGGACCGTTGTGGCACTGTATACAAAGATGCTTCATACGGACCGGACACATTTGTGTCCACCGGCCACCTTCGCAGTTAGGCTTCATCCATCCTGATCACAACTCTCATTCTAACCCTTACACCAAATCCAGGCCAGCCACCGTCCCATCTGGGCATCCCTCGCTGCCAAACCACGTGATACAGGAATGCCAGGTCTACATCAATGGCTAAAGGCTGAGATCCATCCACCACATGGCGGAGACGCATCTAACTCTATCAAGCACCTTAAACAGAAGGTGATAATGGTTTATTTATATTTCTTGTAACCAACCACGGGCTATGCTAGACCGGCCTTCCCCCGTTTGGTTTCCGGCGAGATTCCCATCTCATCACCCTCATTCAGTCAGTCAGTCGACTTTGGACCCGAGACCGAACTGGGTGTTGTCTTCGACGAGTTTCGTCCCAACGGCTCCGGGTTTTCGACTCTGGAGGCGACTGCACCACTTGTAATGCATATGTCGAAGAAGTACGAAGTTAAGATCCGAATTCGCGACACGCGAGGTTTCTGCTGAGAGTAAAAAGCAGCTCGGAGGTAGCAATGGCGATGTGACCGTCACAAAATTGGAAGTGAAACTCGGAGTATTTTACAATCTGTTATTCATTGAGCAGCGAATTGCCAGCTATCTATTACAGCCCATCCAGGCTGTACTTATCCAATTCGTTCTAATCATAAACGAGTACAAATGTACAGGAACCACTTTCCCACACTCGTTCATCCATCCTCTATCTCTTATATCTTGTCCTTCGTCCCACGCTTGAAAGCAAGAACATAGTACAAATAAACAAACAAAAATGTCGCGTGAACCTTTGCCACCCCATAATCATGTGATGACGATGATGCTAAGTAACCCTGACGCCGTGCCTGGGGGAATATGTGTAACCCGTAGATAGAAGACAAAGGAAGGAATGATAGTAGAGGAATGATAGTAGATATGAAGGAAATCACAAGTTGATGGTGAGGAGTTCTAACCTCGCCATTGTGGCCTCAAGGCTGGCAGAGATGCGCTGCACCCGCATTAATGCTCGGGAAGCAGTGGCGTCCTCTGTTGAAGCATCGACGAGCTGGTAGTGCGCCAATGCCTTTTCCGATTCGACGCCACCGAAGAGGTCAATATTGGACAGGCTGTCCGCATCAACCTCGACATCTGACGAGACCGGCACCTCGTCGTCGTAGATGTCAGCATCGAGATCGGCGACAGTCTTCTCGCCCATTGTCGGGGCGACAGGAGACGCGGGCGCATCGTTCTTGACCGACTCCATGGTGGGCATTTCCACCTTCTCATTGACCGACTCGAAAGACTCGGGCATAAGGCTGGAGGACTTGCCAGAAAGCATGGCAGCGTCAATCACCGGCATCTCAGGGGTCTCGACAGTGAAGACCTGCGGCTGGTAGCTGTAGGCATCGTTGGACTCGAGGTTGAGCATGGAGAAATCCATGTTCTGCTCGGGGATCATAACCATGCCAATCTGTTGCTGCTGAGCTTGGTGGGCAGCCGCGTAGGCGTTGACATCCTTGGGCATCTGGCGAGCTTCGGATTGTCTCTGGTCAACGTGCTGAGCCAGTTGTTGCTGCTGTTGTTGAGGGACGGATGCAGGGTTGTTGCTCAGGTTGTCCAAGAAGTTGGAGAAAGACGGAGAGGACAGGAGCATGCGGGTAAGGTCGGACAAACGCCTGTTCTCATCCAAAAGAGCACGGTTTTGTGCGCGGAGGTCACCGTTCTCCGTAACCTTGGTGGCAATCTCTGATTCGAGCTGGGTGATGTATTCTGTGACAGGTTAGCAATGGTAACAGGGTTTGGGATGAGCGCGTAATACTGACCCTTTCTCCGTGAGCGGAAGGCGCGAGCAGATACTTTGTTGCGCAGTTGGCGTCTCTCCTTACTGCTGAGCTTCTTGCCCTCTTCGCTAGCCAGCAATCTCTCGTCCTCGTCCATGTCATCCTCATCCTTCTTGGGTCGCGAGGTGTTCATGAGAGGGGAGTTCAGCTCGGCCTCAGACGTGCCACTCTTGGCGCGCATCGAGTTGAGTAGTTGGGTAATCTTCTGCTCGACAATGGGGTCCGAAGGGTGAGCACCCTTGGGCTTCTGCTGCTTCGGCTGCATGTGTTGCCTCTGTTGTTGTTGCTGCTGGATGATCTGCTGCTGCTGCCTCTGTTGGGCCTGGGCCTTGGCCAAGGCGGCTTGTTGGTGCATACCCGGGTACATCCTACCGACGTTGCTTGCAAATGTTGGAGACGGGGACAAAGTCTGCGCGTCGCGGCCACCCATGGCGTTAGGGTTGATGGTGTTCTCGGGGAAGAAGAAAGACGCCTCTGGCGGGGACTCGAAGTCCATATCCATGTCCGGTGATGATTGAGGCGCGGTGTTGAAGTCGAAAATATCGTTGCTTGGGCTCGTGTTCAGGTTGTATTCGAGGTTGTAACCCATGTGTGAGTTGGTCTGGTTCAGGGCAATCGTGCTAGCCAATGCGCCGGGGACGAAAGGCGTCTGTTGCTTGTACTGGTCATATTGGTGGCTCGGGCCAGACAGGTTCTGGCTTGGAGGCATCACGGACGTTGTGGCAGTCGTCGTCGACGGTCTGGAGAACTGAGGCTTCGTGGTTGCTGGCGACACTGATGGTGATTGATACGGCAGGCCGTCGTACTCGGAGAAGTCTAGTAGATCTAGAGGATCAACGACGCATCCGTTTTGGTTGTTCGTCTGGCTGGTGGACGAGGTGGATTGGCTAGAAGCCGACATGATCTTGCAGAGGTATTATACTGTTGAGGTGGTATGGAGACAGTCCAAGACAGAGAGTTTCCCTTAGATGAGGGCGGATGGATACGACGTCGAGCCTTCGTTTCGTTGTAGGGGAACAAACCGGTAGAGATAAGGGAATGGGACAGGATGGGGATTTGGATGTTATGGATGCCTAGCAGTGGCCTGAGAGTGCTGCGAGTGGACAAGTGGACAGTACAGAGACTTGGCAGGAACTTGACCCGGATAGGAAAGTTGGCCGGGGTGCGACGGTTTTGGTCGGGGGGAGGGACGCGTAAGCCTCTGGTGAAGGTGCTCCTCGGCAGACCAATAGACGGCGGCGAAACTCGGGCGAGTGCGAAATGGCCGACCCAATCAGACGAAACCTGAGGATGCTCGCACAGAGTTGGCGCAGCGAAAGCAACCGTTGCACACAAGCTCGCCAAAAAAAAAAGGGATTCCTGCGGCCTGAGGATGACGACGCCGGCTTCCTATTAAGACTAGACGTCGAAGGTGCAAACAAGCTATTTTGGCGAAACCGACAATGATGGTTGGCTGTCCACAAGTGGTATACAATGATGACGATGGTGAAGACGACAAGACGACGAAGATTGATTATTTTGTTGAGAGAGCACGCTTGACAAGATGGGAATGGAAATGGTATTGGTAGTCTTGACCGGCGCTGATGGGCAGCTTATTGAGATAATATGTAAACGCAGCAGTCCAGTCCGTCCGAAGCAGCCATACCATACCCCTAGGTACCTGGGTACTGAGTTGATTGTGGTAGGGATCTTGCTCCACGTCCAATACCCGGACGCTGCGGGTATAGTATTACCCAGCGACGGACACCCAAGTGAAGTGGCACCCATTCAATTTCATGCAGGTGTCAGTTTGCTTGTACTCCTTGAGCTGAGCATAAGCGAGAAGTTGGTAGTAGCCCCCAAACCGCCCGCCCACATAGCGACATAAAGCAGAAACGCCCCTCAAAACGTTTCCCTACGTGGGTCTGAACTGTCGGATGAGCCTGGCTCGCGGTAAAATATCCCGTCGTCCACCCACAATCCACAACGCATAAACGACGGGGTCAAGGAATCTGGAACCCTTTTAGCAGCAAGGTAGCGCTCTCCGTGTCTAAACTGTCTGTGGGGCCCATCGGCACAATCAGATTGAATTCCACTCGAGCAGATACGATGCCCACAGGGAGCACTGCCACCACCGAGGCTGATGGATCATCTGGATTGTCCAATAGGGATATTCTCGCTTCTCGCCAACCCACTCGGCCCTGTGGCTGATGCATGGATGGGTTCCCCTGTCGGACTCGACCTGCTGAGAAATCTGCTGAACAGATACGACAAAAAGACATCAGCGCAGTGATGACAGGGAGCAACCGCCTCAGGATAGCTGCTGTTGCTACGTACAGGCTCTGAATCCGTTCGTTCCCGAGGTCGGTCGTCTCCCGGGACCGAAATATTGTCTGCTTTATTACCATAGTATTTGATTTGCGCTCCCGTTTGTTCACGGTCCTCTTTTTGGATTGGCCTCGACGATCCTCAGATCGGTCTCTGCTTTGGGGAGTTAACGAAAGGGGGGAACAAAGCCGACTGTATTATGTAGGCCCTGAAACAGGCTTGTAGTTCCCGTAAATGTAGTCCCACCTTCTGGAACATTTCCCCGTAGCGTCTAGAGCCCAGATGGGTGGCCTCCCGGACTAATTTCTCAAATGAGATTCGCATTATTTCGCTACTCAAACTTTAACAATTGACACTTCACCATGCTTGCAATAACTCGCAATGATCCTTTCGGTTTAACAGTAATTCAGTAATGGGGTGAGTCGCAAGAACAGCTAAGGGAAGCACGACTTGGAGCACTGACCTGTCTAACTGCCCTGGTCCCCACCTCGGAGAGTCGGGCACTGACCTCGGTCGCCGTGATAACTTTCCGATGGGAACTTTTGGGTTTGACTTGAGTGCAAAAATAGCCGCGACCTGACGTGACAGCGTTTCATCCAGCTCGGGCGAGATCCTCTGAGCGTCTCCTGACAACCTGAAGATGGTTGGACCATGCCTCCATGTCTCTGCTGAAGCAACTGGGTCCTTCACGGGCGCCTTTACTCTTTTCATGCAGCATCATGGCACTTCCTCCTTGCCATTCGGCAACTCTGGGGCCGATGTGGGCGGCACAATGGGTTATCTCCCAACAGCGCTGTGACGGGGAGTCTCTATGGGATCCCAGTTTCAATATCACGGCAGTTTTACCGTTTGGGGATGCTGTTCATATCCCCTTTTATGCGGGTTCCACAACCAGACTATTTGGAGACTGCCGTCCAATCTTCCTGGGCGTTCTTCACGTCAAGCTTTTTCTCGTCAGTCAGCCTTGGCCAAAAACTTGAGATCTGAAGCCGACTTGCCCAGGCTATCCGGTCCAGACTTCTCGCTCGATACTAGCACAAGTGCCTAGAGGTGGAATCGTAATGCCCTCAGACCCGCAGATGGGACAGTGCTGGGGCTTGGTTCTTGCTCGTTCCAGTATTATCAGCTGGACAAGGTTTTTACTTGCGGATCAGAGTAATGGGCGAAGCACGGCAGAACAACACAACAACGGACGGCAGGCATTGAAAACAAATGTTCAAACGAACGACAGGACGGATGTGGTGTGGCACCATTGTCAACCGACGATATGGGTATGCATTTGTTGGCGATGCTGTGGCGTATCTCTTCCACCGGTTGCGTTGCCCGGTTCAGGCTATTTGTCGAGCCCATGAAGAATAATGTGACAATGATCCAGCACATCAAGCACCGCAGTCCAGCGCTTATTACGCTTCGCCGATGGCCGCAATCTCGATATGACAGCATCGATGATTGATCGTCGATGCAGGTGCACAAGTACCGGTGGCTGTTGGCTGTGCCTCAGAAGAATTCAGCTATTCAGCCAATCAGCCGACCTAAACTGCAAACGGTGTTGTGGCGTTGTGACGTTGTGGCGTTGTGACGGTGCATTGCATAGCATATGGCACGGCAGATTTTGGTACTGTACCAAGATTGATATTGAAATATGGGGCCTGACAACTTTTGGCGATTCCGACACTTCATATATATTGGATGATTTCAGATGAAGTCCCTTACATTCCTTTCCCAGGCACTATTTCCGCTGCACTGATTATTCCTTGGCCCCCAGCTCTCCGGGCATATTTCTTTAGCGGAACGCTTTTTGAATATATTTTGCCAAGTGTTCGCATCAAATTCCAAGTCACAATCCTCTCGACAGCTTAGCCATGCTATACTAGCTCCTTGAGTAAGCTTAAAATGGACCCCAAGCCCTACAAGTACGGTGCCAAGATCGCGGGCCCGAACATGTCCGGTTCTCAATCCTTCTGGCAACTTGAATTGTTTTATATGTTCGTCTCCGTTTTAGGTGTTTGCTGTATTGGCCTGTTCAAGTGTGGTGGGTGGCGAGCCTCAAGAGGGTTACGAGTCATGTCCGCGGTATGGCCGATATCCCCTAATTGACTTGGAAGATTCAGGTAGACAGCAGATTTTTCGAATATCGTATATTTCAAAAATGGAAAAAGTAAGAAAAAGATGTTGGGAACATCAGCCGCAAATAGAGAACCGAGTCACCGAGTCTACGAGGTGGCATCAACTCGGATTCGTCCCATCTCACATGTCCATCGTATCTCCACGCTAGCACGCGCGAAAATCTAGCACAACGAACTGAACTAACTCTTCACCTCACCTTAAATTGCCCTGAATAAACTTCATCGGGCTCGAGTCGTGTTTGGGGTAATTCCTCTGATGGTATGTGCATCCTTACAGTGATGTCATTGCTAGAAACAGGATATGAAGGTGTCCTCGGATTGCATATTTTACTAATCAAAGAAATGTATCCATCTGAGTGGGAAGAAATTCAAAGTCTGGATGACATTTTTCACACACTCCGGTCCAACTCGCCGACATCTCGCCTTGTCCGGATATCACGATTTCGCGCAGAACTATAAGACCGAGCGGGCCGGCCCTGACTCGTTGCTGCCGAGGACAAGCCAAATTGGGGACCGAATGGCGAGTGCCTGTCACCTTGCGGGATAATAATGGGCACCCTTTCTAATCACGGACCCTTTCTAAAATAGAAATCAATGCAGAAGTGAACGCCGCGCAGGGTTGACCGCGTTAGTGTTGTTCGTCAATTATATTTCTACTACCATACCAAAACAAGATAGCGGCACGCACTCTGAAGAATGGTGTTCTACAGACTTATTGCAATAACAAAGCATGGAATTGATTGTCTCTCATCTCCCCAAATCAAAAGGAGTGAAGGTAGCCATAAGGATGTTAAGTAAAAAGGGATGCCTCTTGATTGCATACTGAGTCAGTTGCTGATACACCAGAGGTTTTGATCTTGAAATTATAACAGTTGGCTGTTGCCAAGGCTTTGGTGCTCAGGGTCCATCCATCATCAGTGAACTCGCTATAGTGACGGTAATACCGAAAAGACAGTTTTGGAAATCGAAGACTGGTGCGGTCCGACACTCTACTATCTGACCAGCGTGACATGTTGTTTCCATTCTCGGCAATGTATATTTTCAACTCTCCTACCCTACCCTGTTACCGACAACTTGCTAGAACAGCCCATTGGTCCTTCTTCTCATTTCTACATGGACCTGCAGTAGTGGGATCAGTGTTTGCCAGGCAAACCGAATGCCTCGCTCCTAAGTTCTCTTTCCATGTGGAGAGTCGTGAGTTTCTCAAAATGTGTTATACTTATCCAGAGGCGAACTTGAACGTGAATAATACCATACCCCAGCAAAGCACTTATTCTACCGTGTTTTTTCATACAGTCATTGGCATCGTGAAGAGGGATAGGGACAAACGTCCTAGGGTGTGGACAGGCATGCACCTTAGAGTTATGCGGTCAAACCGCCTCAGGACTGGATACCGTGTTAACTTGCATCTGTCAATTTACATCGTAGCTAAGCAGAAGGCGAGGCTCCGTGTTTCCGAGTTATTGAATACTCCTCTGGATTGGCATCGCCAACCAACGGTAAAGGTGGCAGACAGAAGACGTTGAACATCGTTCCCGGCGTTGTAACTAGGGCAGCGTGGGCTATCTCCCAGGTCGCCCACATACGTCAGGTCGAAAGTGACAGCGCTCAAAAGTCCACTCATAGACGGGCACCGATTTCATTTTACAGCAACTTCCATACATTGGGCGTCGCCGCAAACACCACAAAGAAATTCGTTTTCACCTGTTCGATTTTTCGAGTAACGAGTAAATCTCGCCAGCTTTGGTTCCAGTCACCCTGTTCAATAAAAAAAAAGGCGGCCTGTGGATGCAGATTCTCGTGGGTTTTCAGATCTAACCTGAATGTAGTGAAGATCAACTAATATTTTGTCTACGTCGAGGCCAGTTATATAATGATACTCCAACCATAGGGTTGCCTGGGTCATCTTGGCTTGAAGCCTTGCAATTATTCAAGACGGTATATATACCATTACATCAGCTATTAGGTGCATGTTCCCAGTGGGTGTCGATGAAACTTGGGATATGATCCGACGTGAGGAAATATAGGGGTGATGAAACTCGGATAGGACAACAAGCGTAGGTAATTGAGGTGGGAAGAGGTGAGGTGATGATGAACTTACCCTCGCCATTTATTTTTAGAAAAAACAGGTGGTCTAGAGTTAGTGTTCTCTGCTGAGCACTTCCTCGCAGCTGGCGTGCTGGGCGCGGCCAGTCCCGTAGAGGCCTCGACTCAATTGCCTCATTCCAAGATTCTGGTTAGAATGCGAGCACCTGAAGTTCCCAGAGAGGCAGAGAGGCCTGCTTCCAAACGCTGGCAATGGGTTGGAAGCTGACAGTGGTCATTCATCTTTATCTGCCTCCTGCTCATCATCCGCGTCTATGACTTCCTCCTTGCCTTCGATAAGCGACCAGATAAGTATCACGTTCACCAGTGGTAGCAAAAAGCAAGTCTTAGAATTTGCACATAATGGTTCCGCGTCCTGCCACTTAATATAAGGTAGCATCTGGGATAAGATTTTACAGTACCAAGTATAATTGATAGCAAATCTTCTTTCTAGATGATGAATAATAGCACGAGCGCTTGTATCCTCACCGGTATCGATCAACATCATATTCATCCGAAAAAAATATCGCGTCGGAAAGGTACGCCGTTTTTACGCGTTTGGAGGGTGCTTCGGGGGACTTGGTACGTTTTTACTGTGGCGCCCACAAAGCGACGCCGGTTCGCCACCTGGAAGCAGAAGCAGCAATCCCGCCACTAGACCTCTATCTTAGTGCCCGGGCTGCTAAGTTTGAAGAACGGCTACGGCTTAGCGGGAAGAGAAATCTGCTTCGCAGCGCGAGCGCTAAAGCGTCACATATACTCCGGCAGGATAGGCCGGCGAAGAGGAAGCAGGCGTCGCAGCTACTCCGACCGGCAGGGTACACTATGGAGAAGGAGGCCCGGGGCTCCGAGTGGATGAGTGAGGAAAAAGAGGTCCCGGCTGCCCTCCTCGGCCACTGGAGGAAGAGATGGCTCACCGGAGCAGAGCATCACGATCGCCAGCGACGCGCTATCGCTGAGGAACCGGAGGGCCCTTCGATGCAGATACCGAAAGGGGGCAGGTATTTCGGCCTGAACCGACTGGAGGCGTCTACGCTGTGCCAGATCAGGACGGAAAAAATAGGACTAGCAGCCTTCTTATTCAAGATAGGGGCTTTTGGCGTGTACTCGCCGCTATGCCGCTGTGGCGACGCCCCTGAGACGGCAGAGCACGTAATCCTCTTTTGCGGGCTGTTGGAAGGACCGAGGGAACGATTACGGGCCGCCATCGCACCACGGCCACTATGCTCTCGCAGAGACCTCGCAACGGCAACAGGAGAACCAGTAGTTAGTGGGACTATTGTAAGGTGGCTGCTAGGGACGGGTCGAACAGCTTCAAGGCCCAGATAGCATCGATCTTCTCAGGGGGGACTTTGTTGGTAGGTTGAGAACCAACGTAGTATGGTAGTGGACGCAACGCAGTCGCCAATAGGGCGAACCGACGACGCAGCGTATGTATTTAGTCCAGCCATTAGGGCACGGTTTGACATACGGGAGTACTAGCAGAGGTACCGGGGGCTTCGAGCCTACGGCGTATTTAATAATAATAATAATAATTGTATCCTCAGATCTCTGGATGAAGAACCTGGTCGAGATAATGGCCACCCAACTTGTGTCTGTTATGGCATTCGGGCCTATATAAGAGATTTGATGTGGCCGTTATAGAGGAAAAAGGTGTGATACGTTTGAACAGAAGGCTGTCTACAATATAATCGTACTTATATATCCATGAGATGATGGCCTCTTGAGCAAGTTCTCGTAATTGACAGGCAATCTAACCTAGCCATGTGCATATTTACGGTTGTCATATAGAAAGTTTCCGGCTACTCCAGGCTTTCTAATACAGCCTTGTGCACTATTTGTTGTGGATCCTCAATAGTGTGGTTTATCAGCCCCATTGCTAATTCGGCAGGGCCGAGAATCTTGTGGGTTTCGGAGTATAGATTCATACTTATAGTAATTACTTGCTAATTTGCCGATGTCATTTAACCTCGCCCGCGCCATGTAGGTCAGAGTGACCAATCGATCGATATCGATCGTGATTCTTCACCGATACCGATACCGGTCCGGTATCGATCAACATCATATTCATCCGATCGGTACCGGTACATATTACTAAGCAACCGGTATCGATCGGTATCGATCACATATAACCGGTCCGGTCAGATAGAGGTCGGATCGATCAATAGCGGTTGTACGGAGTTGTTTATTTTTTTAACGGTTTTGCGCCCAATTAGCTAATTCGCGTGAAACCTCACCATCCAATTCAACGTTTGATACCTTTTCAAGCAGATGGAGTGGCAACTCAGCCTGATAAACGCCTGCTAAACTCCATGACCTGATACATTGTGATGCCCCAATAACGTGGCGTTTTAGGCGAGATCTTCGTGCTGATACCATCTCTCCTACACTGTTAAACTGGCGTTCTGTTTCTGCTTGCGCTGAAGGTATCGTAAGGAAGTCAACAGCCATATAAGACAGTTTGGTGAAACGTTTTGCGCCAATATCACGCCACCAAGCTACTGGGTCCTTTAAATATTGGTCCACGTTAACCACAGGTTCTGCCAGGTAGAGGTCAAGCTCGTCTTGTTGTGATTCTTCCTGCCTAATCGGCACCGGCTTGGTGTTTCTGCCCTTTCCTTTCCTTCTCTTTGCTATTGGCTGTGTATCTTGTGTACTTTGCGAATCAAGGACCTCGGAGTCGGCGTCGCTCATATAAAAACGCTTGCGGCGTTGAAGCATCGTAAGGACTGGCTGGTTCTCAGCTTCAGCTAAAGGGTTGGTCTCAGGAAGGGGCCTAGACGAGGGTCAGTTAGAGATGAACATTTTATCTAGATATTATACTTACCTATTTTTATAGTCACCCTCCCAACGCTTCCTCAACCTAGCCATATAATGCTCACGCCAACTCAGCTCTTCACTTTTCCTACCTAAAACAACGCCTAACCGTATTAGGTTAGATAAAACCAGGGTCAACAACAAGGGTCACGATGCCCTCAGAATCCTCCATAAAACCGGTCCGGTCAGATCGAATGATCGATACCGGTGGCGCAAACTGCCACCGGTATCGATCGAGCAGGATCTCAGATATACCGGTACCGGTATCGATCTAATGAACAAAATGTGCTACCGATCGGTATCGATATCGGAATATCGGACCGGTCCGGACCGGTATCCGATCGATTGGTTACTCTGATGTAGGTGTATGTTGTTCGAGTATATTAGTAGTCCGCGAAGTTCTATTACCGGGTCCTAAGGATGTTTGTTATAGGTGAGGTGAGAATAACTTCATCTAGTATAATGAGCAATGATTCCCTTATATCAATGTAGAAGGGTGTGTCGCCATGTCTACTGTCCGCTCTGTTTGCGGCGGAACAGGCGCCGAAAGCTGCACAGCTGTTGGCCTTTTTCTCGTCGGCTCTGATTCAGGTAAAACTCAAAATGGCTAAGCTATGGTCATTTCATTATCTTTAAGCGTTACCCACTCACCGTCTACCTTGATGTAGTTTTATTAGTTCACGCAGCTATTGTAGGATGGGGTGTGTAATATGAATGCTGGGCGAAGACCACACAGACTTGGCTGAGTCCAAATCTGTGTTTAAAGATCTCGGCGACTAAAGAACCGTCGCAGAATTATACCCCAGCTTAATCCAGGTAGCGAAGTAGAGTATGTGAAATAGTGTGTGATATGTTCCAGAAGTTACAGCAAAACCGCCAGGCGTGTTAGGTAAATTACACAACGTATACCTTTAAGTATACTATACGGTGCGAAAGAGTATTTACGTAGGCTTTGCATTTCCACAGTGAATTCAATCGTTGAAGAATGTGTCTCTATGCCCTTCCAAAGTAAAAAAAGACTGAAAGTGGCCGCAAGGGCATTGAGTACAGCAAAATAGCCTCTTGACTGAGAGTGCTGATCACGTCTGAGCATAACAATGGCTGATACACTAGAGGATTCATGGCACAGAGTCCGAAATCCCGTCAACTGACCATTGTAGCCGCCAGCGGAAAAACAACTGATGGATAACTATCAAAGGCTGGGGCGATCCGACAGAAGGACATTTCTCCACAAGTCCCAGTGGCATTACTCAAGTGGATGATTCAGGATAGTCTGCCTGGCTGAACTCAAGCGGCGTATAAAAGCATAGGATCAACTCTCCCGTCGATGCGTCGAGTGGGAAATATACCGTACCTCCTCGCCCTGAACAGTTTTGAGGGTTCCTCATCATCGGATCTTGATATGGCTAGTTCCAGTTTTTCGTGAAACCAGCAGTGTTGAAAATGGCAACCACCACCAGACAACTCCTCCACCCCGGACACCAAGAGCACAGTTGAGCCGACAGAACCGAGTCTGCAGAATGCCCGCAGACAATGGCATCCAAGACCGTTTTCCGCCAGCCGACCCAGGACGACCTACGATGAGCGTGAGAGATTGATCAAGGTCTTTTCCGGAAACATGAAGAAAACGCTCTGCGATGATATAATCGAGGCGCTCCAGGAAGAATATGAAGGATTCAGATCGATACCGCTCCTATCAGATACGGAGTTTAACAGGCGATGTGAATTGTACAAGGAGATGGAAGTGGCCGTCGCCCAAATGATCGAGACCATGGCGGAAACGGTTTTCGAGTTCAACATGTTCAAGGAAAGAAAGGTTCGGAGTCATTGGTATGAGACTTGGCTCAAGAACAAGCCTGCCATTGTGTTGTCAAGGTTGTGATGTCGAATTGGGAGATTCAATCGATGGTGCTGGCATGCTGAAACATCGTGGGCTTCGGGTCGGCGGAAATCCACTGCGTTCTGCTCAGTCCAGTGAACAAGAGATTCTGGCAGTAACTATCCGTAGCAATTGATTATTTCCTGTTTTATGACTACTAAAAAAAACCAGAGAACCCCAAAAGCCTCAGAAGAATCATTCGCGCGATATCAATGCCGAGCAAGCAATGCTAACAGGGTTCTTGCCTCAACTGCGCCTGCAGTAAATGGGGATTTAAATGCTCCACTCTGAGTGGCAGCTGAAGCGCCGCCGACCCGCCGATCAAACCCCTTTCATGCTTCATCTGCTTCATCTCGTGGCCGTGCAAACGCCAGACAGCAAGAACGTACCCTCGAATCCACGAAGTAACGCTAGAGAGGCTATTCTCCAAGTTTCACTGAAGTGCTAGGCAAGCTACTACCAATATTGGGAACGTGGACGGAAAGTATCCGGTTTGAAGCGACGATGGGATGAAGTGGCATTATAATCAGATGCTATAGATGAACTTGTGGCAGTGAGACACCTTGAGCAGGCTTGCTGCATCGGGCGATTTTCGATACGTCGGAGGGGCAGTGTCGCATCTGGTGATTCTCCTTTTGCCGACGTCAATGGGATGGCAGTGAGGGCAAGCCGGCTGGGGCTTGGGTGAAGTCTACTCGTGAGTCGCATTTTCGCGAAGGTGATGGGTATATGGACTGGGGAGTATAGGATCGCAGACGGTGGAATAAACGTTCTTATGGGGTGAGTTATGCGACAGTTGGATGAGTCTGTGGGAAAATCGTAAAACTGTCTACGTCAATTCAGAGACGTAGCTGTAAAATATACTAATTATCAACCACTTTTCCGGTTTAGCCTAGCATTCATGACCATAGATGTTGTCGTTACTGTGAACTGTTAGCATTTTTTCTCATCTCAAAATGCGACATGGACTTACAATGTCTCGCAGAACTTCTCCCGCCCCTCCGCCTCGCGGTTGACAAAGATACTCACACTTGTCCCACCACAGACGAAGACCCCAAACCCATCGTCCTCGATCGTGACCTCGCGGTCCGACCATCCCAACACATCAGTCCACACCTCACCAGCATGCATCTCGCCAACATGCATGCGCTTCTCGCCAGGTCCAGCGTTGCTCATCACGACAGCGCATCCGAACCTGCGGTCCCAAGTTCCGTAACGGACCCAGCCGAGACAGGTGGGGTAATCAAAGTAATCCGCCTGCTTACCGTACGCGTAGAGCTTACGAGCCAGCGCCATCTTCGGCAGAGCCCCTCCACACGCGCATGGGAAGGGATGCTCACCTTTCGGGTCGATGCCGTAGAGATCGCCGAACCAGATACAGGGGTAACCCTCCACACGAAGGAGAATTAGGGTGTAAGCAAGGGGCTTGAACCAACCCTCAATGGGCGCTTCAAGAGCCTGGTATGGTTGCGTATCATGGTTCATGACGAGGGTAACGGCATTCACAGGCATGACGGACACCAAAGTCTGGTCGAATACCTGTCGCATATCGGCACCGTTGCCGCGACTGATCTCGCTGAAGTTGTAAACGAGGGGCGCATCGAAGAGGGAGAATTTCTTCTGCATGCGGTCCAGGTACCGCGTCATATCGTTGAGGGAGTCCTTCCAGAATTCTCCGACGAAGAACCAGCCTTGGCCATATGTCTCGTCAAGCATGGTGATGAACTTGCGCAGGAACTCCTCGCTGTAGTGCTTGATGGCGTCGAAGCGGATGCCCTTGAGCGGCAGTTCGTTGGCGAGCCACTTGCCCCAGTTGAGCACGTCTTCCTCCACTTCGGGGTGAGAGTAGTCGAGATCAGAGCCCATGAGGAAATCACTGCGGCCTTGTGAGTGTAGACTTGAACACATGACAGAGGTAGACCCACTAGTTTCCCTTCTCACTGTCAACATCACCGTGTTCTGCCCAACCCGTGGACTTGTCTCCCATGATCTTGTAGATGCCAGTCTTTTCATTGCGCGCGTTGAAGTCGACTCCAGAAAAGTGATACCAGTGGTACTTCATCGGACTGTGCTTGCCCTGGCGAGCAGGAAAGTCGAAGCCCACCCAAGCCTCGATTTCATACTTGTCGCTGATCTCCTTGTTTCGATCCTCCTGGTCCACTTCGATTGCTTGACACTTCTCCTTGTGATCGGCGGCAAACTTGTGGTTCAGCACAGCGTCGAAGTAGAGCCCAACTCGGTGGTCCTTGGCGGTTTGGCCGAGCTTCAAGAGTTCGTCCTTAGTGCCCCATTTCGTAGCAACGCCGCCCTTAGCATCGAACTCGCCAAGATCGTACAAATCGTAGATGTCATAGCTACAGGTTGAGATGAGTCACTGGTTCGAGCCTGGGCTTCATTCCTCGGGGAGAATATGATCATACCCGTTGCCAGTCGTAGAAGAGCCTTTGCATCTTTGCGAAATGTCAGACAAGATCTGATCCACAGATGATGAGTGCAACTAACGCAGGAGGGATCCAAATGTTGTCAATACCCCACGCCTTGAGCTGTGGGACATGCTTCTCTAGCCGGACCCAGTGTTTATGGTCCGCAGGAACATACCATTCAAAGCCCTGGAGCATTGTCATGTTCTCCGGCGTGGGGGCCTGTTCTTCCGCCATCTTGACTAGTTGGTCCGACACTTACAATTGGGGGTCCAAACCGAACTTGATGCTGTGTTGCGAAGTAAAATTTGAGCAGTTGTGTCTGTCAAATAGGGGACGGCCGCCTAGTGAAGATTGGGTTCTGACAGAGAGCAAGCCGGCCGTAAGCGCCATCTTGTATGCTTCACGACGAGCTAACAGGCATCGTTGTCAGCCCCGATTACCAACTTAATAGAGTTGGATCTTATTGTAACTTGGAATATGCAGGCTGGGCTGTAGCAAAGCATTCTACTACGTACCAGGGAGTTGAGGTGCGCCCGCAATCCCTCGATTGACCAATAGCTGCAGTCACTAGGGCCACGGCAAGATTCTGCATCCATTTCCTTGCGTGGCATCCATGAGCCAGTGCAGGTTAAATAGGCGAGCGAGCGGTGCACTAAGAGTCTAGACCTTGCCAGAGCCAGGGGTTCCTTCTGAAGTGGGAGGCATGGTGCAATGACTACACAATGTCAAGAAGCAACCTTGGGCTAGCTCGGCAGCTTCAAGGCAGGATTCAAATAGTGATTTTTGGCCTGGAGGAATGACATCAATAGCCAAAATCCATGCTGAATGAATTAGGGCAAGGCAGCTGTCACATTTGACACTGAGATAAACGGCAGCTGCAGCATCGGGCACACGGGCAGAACGGGAGACTCGGGGTTCGCGCGCTCTTCCCACATGCACAAGATACGGACACGTCTGTGCCAGTGCATGGATTTCTGAGTTGCCATTGGTGCTTGGGAGCATGGTTGCTTTGGGAAAATAATGAGGCATTGGCAATGACGTCAAGCGCGGGAATGAGGCACTGCTGGAGAGACATCACGATGATCGATCAGAATCAGGGATTCCGAGGTGCAAATGCTCAAAGACCCGAGGACTGATGACTCGAGGCAATCTTCAGACGAACCCACGTGTCTTCGATAGATGTGATTCCAGACCGCTTCGAACGGCCAACTGGAGAGATCCACGCGAATTGTACTGCGGCGTTCGTCGCCCCGCGCTGCCGGTTGCCGGGCCAGCGATAAGCATCCCTGCATGTAAACTATGGCGGCACCGTACAACCAACCAGCAACCACCACAACCATCCACTCGACGGTGACAGGTTGAAGCACAAAACAACCAAAAACATCTTGCCAGCTCATCCTTGTGGGACGCAAGCAATTCGTCGAATCAAAAGCCAAAGCTACCATACGGCCGGTTGCCAGAGCTCCCGCATTACACGGCGTTATAATCAACGTAGTTCGCCCCTCCAAGTGCAGCGATGGTCCGACAAAATAAACCCAATTACGATTTCAATATACATGTCGACCCTTCTTGTTTGAGCGACCCAATGGACGACGAGACGATCCCTCATACTGAAGAGGTCCGGAAGACGGAAGGCATCAGAGAGAGCATTGAAGTGGACGAACTTACAAGCCAACCAGAGCCGACCGGCGAGGAAGCGGCCGAGGACGATGCTGCCTTTGACGAGGACACATACAACCACCCGAGTGTGGAAAGTGTTGCTGGAGAAGGCAACGGCGAAGACTCCATGCTGAGCAACAACACCGACGAAGACGCTCAATCGCGCGTCTCTGACACAACCCCGACTCACGACGAAGGCGGAGACAGCAGTTCCCAACACGAACACGACGAAGACGTCTTCAGCGAAAACAGCCAGAGCAAACGCAGCTCAATAGGGTCTTACGACGGAGGCTCCGAATCGGGCAAAGCTCGAGATAATTCCGATAAAAACACAACTCGTACACCCCGTGTGTCAGACATTTCACAATACGACCGGGAAGACTTCGTCCCAACTGCTCGAGGAACACCGCGGCCACCATTCCGTACGCCTTCCGATGTTCGAGCATTGCAAATGTCATCCCCTGCTCCATCCGTATTTGGAGGGTCCGCCATTGGATCTCCCCGTTCAAGCAAACGCACCACCTTCCCTACAGTCTCGCGGCTGGGCAGCCAATCACCCTCCGCCCAGTATTCGCCAAAAAACAGGACCCCTTCTCGATTTAAGGTCAAGAAGGAGGCACCCCTTGTCCTCCTGCACTGCACTCTTCTCCCGTTGAGGTGGATGCATGGTGACTTGATGAACAAACTCGACAGTTGCGAGTTGAGCGAGGAAGTCAAGACCCTCCGCGAAGCATGGCGGATGCTACAAGACCGGATGGGCGACACCGTGATCGAGCGAGGCATCCTGCTAGGCCATCCTCAGAATGACTACGAGATTCTTGAGGAGCGCCTACTCGAGGCTCTCGAGTTGCCCATGCGTCGTCGCGCCCGCATCTTGGAGTGCGGACACTACCTCGGGCCGGCCAACTTGACCACCGTGGACGACAACAGCGAGAGCGAGAGCGAGGACGAATACAATGCAGTTCGTCCTGAAGCCAAGAAGCACTGGTGCAACACGTGCAAGCACGATATCCGCTACGATGCGCTCGGGGAAGGCAAGATCTTCCGCGTCAAAGTCTACGCAAGCAACGGGCTTATGAAGGCGGGCGCCTGGGACGCGTGCTGGAAGGAAATGGAGCGCGTGGATGTCGAGCTCCTACCCGTCGTTGAGCCAGCTGTTCAACAGGAACTGGCCCGTTTGGCAAGAAAGGAGGCGCAGCAGAAACCCTCTTCTCCCGCGCACGACGACGACGAACACCTCACTGAAGAGGAGAAACGAATGCGCGAGATGTACGGCAGGACTCCAGAGCCGGATCTCAGCCACATCAACACTCACCAACCGCAATCCTCTCGGCCATACCAACAGGCCTCTCTCCCCCAACTCCTCCTCCAATCCGTGCGAGTCTTAATGCAGGACCGCAAGAACATTGCCATCTTGACACTGAGTGTATTCGTACTTCTCATGGCTGTCCGTACCGCGCCGCAGCATTTGCATTTGCAATACGATCCCAGCATCTTCGGGGTCAAGAACATACTGCAGATGCACCAGGTTCCGGTTGCCAAGGCGCCGCAGGCCATTGTACAGGAGCGGCAGCAGCTGGCGGCTCCTGTTGTAGAATCCGTTGACAACCACTACACTCCTGCGGAGGCTGTGGTGGCACAGCACACACCGACGCAGGGTAGTATGGCGGCCCCAGAGGCTCCGATTGTGCAGAAGGTTGTCAACAAAGCCTCTGTACAGGAGAACGTCATTGCGACCCCTTCAGTCATGCAAGAAGAGGATGTGCCACAGCATACCCCAGTACATACCCCGGTGCAGGAGAGTGTTGTTGCTAAGCTCGAGACTGTGCAAAATGTCGACGATCCTGCACCGGCCCAGGAGACGGTTATTGCCGAACCTGAGATGGTGCAGGAAGAAGTTGCACGGGACATGCCTGTGCCAGAATGCGTCATTGTGGAGTCTGAGACCGTACTCGAAGAAGTTACACAGGATCCGGTTGTGCAGGAAAGCATTGTCCCGGAACCTGAGATCATGCAGGAGCAAGTTACACCGGATACACCTGTGCAGAAATGTGTTACTTCGGAACCGGCCACTGTGCTGAAAGCGGTTACACATGAAACCCCTGTGCACAAAAACATTGTCCTCGAACCTAAGATTGTGCAGGAGGAAGTAGCACAGAACAAGCCTGTGCGGAAATGCATTATTGCTGAACCTGTCATTGAGCAGGAAGAGGTAAAACAATCTACGCGTACGCAGGAGTGCGCTGTTGCTGAACCTTCTAGGGTGCCGGACGTCGATGATACGCCTGCCCAGGAGAGTATTGTCGCAGAACCTGCGATTCTGGATGAGGTCGATGACATGCCAGCCCAGGAGAGTGCACCAGCTCAGGAGAGCATTGACGAGGAACCTTTACTTGTGGAGGACGTGGATGATATGTCGGCCCAGGAGCCCGTTGCCGTGGACCCTTCAGTTATGGATTCCAAGGAGACGGATCAAGTGCTGGCCCCAGATTGCGTTATTGCAGAATTCTCGAGTGTGGAGGAGGTGGATGATGCCCCAGTCCAGGAGAGTATCATTGCCGAGCCTCCAATTGAGGAGAAGGAGGAGGAGGAGGAGGATCACATGTCGAGTCCAGAATGCAGTGTCATGGAACCCTCAACTGTAGACTACGTGGTACCGGAACCTACGACTGAGCAGGAAACCGAAGCAGCGGAATTCATCGTAGAAGAGGTGGAACAAGACTTGCCGGTGCAGGAAACCGAATCCGCAGAACTCGTCGTCGACGATGTGCAAGATTGCATGCCAGCGCAAGAGAACATCGCAACAGAATCCATCATCGACGATGTGTCTGAAGACTTGCCGGACCAAGACAATGAAGCAGCGGAAACCATCGTTGACGACGTGGCCGAAGAAGACCTGCCGATGCCGGAATGCATTTTCACTCCTGGATCTTCAGCTCAGCAGGAAGACAGCGCGCCAGCACAGCAAGGCAACGCAACCGAATCCATCATCGATATTTTGGAGGAACTCTTCCCGTCACATGAATCCAAAGCAGCTAAATCCATCTTTAACATGGAAAATCACAACCCGGCACAGATTGACTACAACCCCGCCACACCCTCCATCTCCCAGGAGAAGTTCCAAATCCCATCACACACCTCCATCCTAGCGAGCATGCCAACCGCTCCTCTTCCCAAGGCTATGGACCCCTGCGAGGGCCGGATGGGTGCTTACGAGGCGCCCTCCGTAGCCCCTGCGCCGGAGCCAACCCACGAAACGGTGACGGATCGGATGACCGTGCGGGTGTTCGAGGTCGTTACCGAGACGATCCGGGCCACAGCGACTGTTACCGAGCAGGACAACATGCCCGAGGCTACGGCTCAGCCTGCGACCTCCGAGGCAGAAGTATCCGTGGATCCGGATCTGTCGGAGCCGGTCTGCCTTTTGTGGGATCTGCGGTAATAATGGTGTTGATGATGTGATACGTGGAGGTGGTAAATGTCAGGACTAACGTGAAATTTGGATTCCATGATTTTGAAGAGAGAGAATTATGAAGCATACGATGGTGGCTCATTCGATCATTTCCCTTCTTGTCAAACGATTGAACATTAGCGTAGCTAGCAAGTCAAGATTGAGATAGATCGATGATACCAAAATAGGAACTTTACTTGTATATATACATGCTGTTCTTTCCCCCGGTGATAGCTTCTCACAAAGCCTCTGGGTAATCTGTGGACAAGTCTAGCAAGTGTTCGTCGTCTAAACCTATTTGGCTTTAATAACAATGCCGGGCACCATTTCAATACTCGGGCAGTACCACGAACAGTTGTCCCAATGACAGCCTCACCAGCATATCGGACGGAGCATCTTTGAATTTCGAATTTTCTGCGACATACATCTCCCTTCTATGAAGAAGCCTTCATGTATGACCCGTATTCGCCCCAAATCATTGCGAAATAATAAATCGATGTTGACATATCCTCAGCCACAGGCCCCAACACAGCTCTTGTGCTTTTTTTCCGGCAGCTATGATTTTTCCCGGATTGGGTAGATGTCGACTTGTGCGACTGAAGCTCGGAGTTTACTGTGGCAGCCCCGATACTCATGCTGCCGTTTCCACCGTGGACTGAACTTCAGGTCTGTTTCAATGTGTGATGCCAAAAGGTAAAAGTGGCAGAGTAACTAGTCATCCGAGAACAGCTCAGGCACGAGGAATGCCTCCAGCCGTTCCCGCTTGCGAGCGGGATCAACAGGGACGTCGATCATGCGTGCGGTCCTGTAAGTCCATCTTCTTGACTTCACCGGGTGGTCCTTGAGCTCTTCCGCGAACCCATATTCAAACAGCCAGCCTCCATGACATGATGCGTGTTGGTCTGGGAGCGCAACGAGCATATCCATGGCTACTTCGGATCCTCTGCAAGCCGCTTCAGATGCAAGTCTATATAGTTCTGTCTGAAAACATATGTTAGTCATACCGGAGTTATTTCAACGATGAGTAGGGCACGTACATATTTCTTGCCCCAAGTCGTGTTGGCACCAGAGAAGGGCAGAGGCTCAGGAGACTGCACAGGCCAGAACTCGACCACGTGCTCAGCTAGTGCGTTAATGTAAGGCTTGATCGTGCTTGCTTCACAGCGGAAATTACAGTCCCAATATGGCATGTCGGTATGCTCTCTGAAGAGACTGAGGTCAGGGTCGTAATTGACGTAGGAACCATTGTGGTCCCAGTGGCAGGTGATTGACCAACCACCACGACTTCCAAACTCAGGTTCGAGCGATTCGCAGAACTCTGTATATGCTTGCCACAGATCCTCAGAGACCTCAAAAATTCCTTGCTGTAGCACCATCTCAGACAAAACTCTGCTCTTTTCCTTGGCAATGATCTGCTTTTTTCTCAAGGCAGCCGCGAGTCCGGCATCCACGTGACGCTTAGTCTCCTCCAACTCGAATATCTTCCAGAGTTGCACATTTTCCTTCCTGTCTAGGCAAGAGACTCGCAGCTGTATCTTGAAAAAATCTGCGAATGAATTTCCAGTTCCTGTCTGGTTTACCGCAGCTCCACCGCCTTGGATTGCATCCGATGCTTCAGGGACAGGATCGATGATGGTGTCGTCAATGTGGGAGCGTTGGCGAATGTAATGGTCGTCAAGGTCTATATTCATATCCTCAAGATCAGTTTCGTCATCGCAATGAGCCCATTCGGCAATACCCGCATCAGCTGCGAGCTCATCTTCATCCCCTGAGTTGCCATTATCGAAGATGTCTTGCTTTTCTTCTTCCTCGTATTCCTTAGCGCAGCGAGATACAAATCCCAGAGTAGAATCGTCAGATTCATCTTCATGAGGCCACGGTTTGCCGTCAACTTCATGTTCCGCGTCGGCATCATCATCACTCTCGTCGAGCATGTTGTCTGTTGACGAGTCTACGTCATTATTGTGAAACCGCTCTCGCAAACATGTGATTGCAGAAAGTCTCTTCAAAGTGGCATCGTACGACAGGTCTGGCGAAGTGTCTCGGACGACCGCATCGCTCTCGTCTTCTATGATGGGAATCGCCTGAGATGCGGTTTGTCCTACAACATGGGTCAATGGCTGCATCAAGCATGATTTCGGTAGCTTGTGCGCAATCTCACCGTTGGGGCTGCGATCCCCACTGGCAGGGTCAAGATGCGATGAGTCGAGACTGGAGCTGGGATAGCCTGGGAATAGATTGGATCCTTGCAAAGGCAGGGGAGATGGCGATGATGGAAGAGGTGAAGATGATACAAGAGGAGAAGACGGCGCTCGGAGATGTAAAAATCGTCGAGGCCGTGCAGGACCCCTTTCCAAAATACCCCTGCGTGGATGGGGGGTATCTTTACGGTTGTGAGCATGAGTGATTGGAGGCATGCTGGGCAGCGTTCTCTTGTGGTTATGGGTGTTTCATGTAACAGAAGTCGAGTCGCACCGAGTCACAGGTTCGGGTGACTCGGAGATGCCTCGATAGATTTAATAGAGCCGTCCAGCTCGCCAATGCACAAGTCCATGCATGAATTTGTCGACTTTGGAAAGTCTGGGGAAACGTTCGTCAGAAATGTCTATGAGCAATTGAGAAACAAACCTGGGTGAGCTCGTTCTACACTTCCTTGTCAACCAGGCAACAGAGCAAGGGGGGAGCGACTTCCAAGCTATGGTTGATATTATCCAGTCCAAGAGGAAGGCGCACCTAGCTGCCTAGCCAGAGGCTTCCTGCCGACCACTAACTACTTCCTTTACCTTGTCAATGGGTTTCCTTAGATTTTGTTGTAAGGTCCATCCTTTGATTGTGTTATTGCTGAAGTATCACACATAGCACCATGCATAATACCACGCATATTGATTTACTGTGCAAGTATACGTAAGTTGACAACCGTTGTGGTAGGGAAGGTGCCACCCACGGGCAGCTTGTGGTACTCAATTTCTTTTCTTGATAAAAGCACTGCAGTGCTCAAGCATTTCGTCTCAAGCCAAATGGCTTCAAAATGACCTCGAAACTACAGTCCATTGTGAACTCTCGTGGGGTCTTCAGAGCCTTCACAGGATTATTCGACACTCGTTCACTTTGCAATTTGGGATGATTTCAACGGATGATCAATCGAAGCGTGTGTATCAAGGTACGTTCGGCAAATGCGACAGAAGAGAGCCCACGGCATTCATACTGGACACTCACTCCCACGAGTGCCCAACATCTCCAGATTGGGCAGAGAATATGCATCTGCCATTGATCAGCCCCGCCGCCCTCTACCTATATAAACAAGTAACACACTCATACGCTCCTATGACTCCACCCTAATGCTAGGTATATAGATGCTTGAAGCACAAGCCGATTTCCTTTGTTATCTCCTGGACGTGTCTATACATTCATTCATGATATGTCTCCGCTCCTTCTCAGCTTGCCACGTAGTTGGCCATGTCTGGATACGTTGCCGCCCCCGCACATCCAGCACACGTACGGTTCGTCGTGCAGCGACCGTGTTGCTCGCAATGCCACTCGCTGCTCGGCGCACACATCTTGCACTCCCTGCAGTGCTCCCAATGGTCCATGTGTACCCATTGCCGCTGGCAGAAGCTGTACCAGTACCCATGAAAATCGTCGGCATTGCAGTTTCCCAGCGCCCCCCGCAGCAGGTCGAACTCGAGCTGCTCCCGGCCCTCCCTAACCTTCTTCGACTTGGCGTTCTTTGCTTTTAGCCACCGGTCTTCCCATTCCCGGAAGGGTTTCGTGTGCCCCTTGATGGTGGCCCACGACTTGTCGTCGTAGAGCAGCATGTCGACCATGAGATCCATGTCCAGCTCTTCTATGTTGGGCTGGTTCGAAAGCCACGTCACAAAACACGCATTCGCCTCGCAGGGTTTGGGGAATTTCTCGGGCGGGCCGAAGAAGGTCGTCAGATCTTGGAAGGGGTTCCCGCATGCATCACCGCAGGAACAATGTCTGCCGCACTTGCGCCCGTATTTACTACAGGCACAATTCATGCAGGCTTTTTTCTTTCCACGGCCCTTTTTACAGGCACATTTTGTGTCCGGCGGTTTGGGCGGTTCTTCTTCAACAGTCGGTGTGGGGTTCGGGTACACCTGGAGGTGGAGTTCGTCAGTCGCGGCTGAAAGGAGGTCGTGAGATTGCGGACATACGTCAACAGCCTCATCCACCTCCTCGCCCAGTGCATCTTCTTCCCCGTTATCGCCATCTGGAGGGATATCCGGGCTCTGTTGATTCACATTGCCGACTGGCTGGTCGAGGGGCGGGCTGTATTGAGGATTTACCGTAGGTTCGGGATATGACGCCGCTTGTCCGTGGTACTGAGGATTGTGGGCGCTAGGCTGGGAGCTGTACGTTTCTCCGTATTGCGAGAAGCTCTGCCGCGAAACTGGGGTCGCGCTCCGTCCTTGTATTTCGCCGTAGTTGGTATTCTGGCTGTTGAGAGGCACGGGTGAAGGCACCGGAGAATAGGACGCGGGACCCGCCGAGCCCGACTGGCATCCCAAGTGAACGTATGGTCCATTGTGCGCGTTACTGACGGTACTCTGGGTGTAGGTAGCAGTAAGGGGCGAATTCTGGCCATTCGAGGTCGGCTGGCCGTAGGCGGCGGCGTAGCTGTTGGGGTGTCCGTGTGGGTCGTAGGAATCGGTATAGGCAGTTGGGGACGCGACGAAGCCGTCAGGATAGGCATTGGGCTGTCCCGTGGTGCCGTAGGGAGCATAGTTGAGGTTCTGACGCAGAGTGACCTGGGAGGTTGGCCCAAAGGTACCATTGAAGCCGGTGGGCGCGACGTAGAGCCCAATGTTGGCGTTCGAGTTGGACTGTCGAAGGGCAGGAGCTGTGGTCTGCGGGGCCGAATTGGTGAAATCGGTGGAAGAAGTGTTGGAGCGCATGCGCTTGGCCGATAGTGGCGGCTGGGTCATTGCAACTTGCCTGCAGAACCGGTTGCTACATGCGTCCCATTGAGTCTTTCCGAGCAGCTTCTTGGATCACTTCTTCATCCTCGAGCTTTGACAAATCCCATAACTTTTGGTCGATCGACAAGGCCAAAAAGTTCGCGCGCAGGGATGAGATCGAATGGAAGTGGCTTTTGGTCCCGCCATGGCCCAAGCTTGTTGCAAGATAATCCTTGCTAAGGGATAGGCTGGCGGGTAAGTCCCGAGCAAGCTGTTCAAGCTGTTCGCTGTATGCTGTATGTGGACAATTACAATATCGTCGACCAACATTGAAAGTACTCAATCCTTAGCTTGCTTACAGTTGTCATCTCCCCCAGCGATTTCAACAATTATTTCGTGCTGGCCGGGAAGGCAGGTGCAGGAGTGCGATTGACAAGCTGCTATGCAACTTTAGAATATGAACTCCTTCCACGTATGCATTCCGAAATCGGCCTCGAATATGTAAAAGTCACTTTGTCTCATATTTTGCATTCCAACGCGTCTTATTTTCCTACAACTCGTCATTTTTAGTCAAGTCAATATGCCAGCTGGAATCATGATCCAGCGCACTGACATCCCAAGGTTGGATCTCTGGGGTCTATAGATCTTGGCCAACCACCCTTGACCATTGACCCACAGATGGTATTCCTAGCGGTGAAGAGATTCGGAACCCGCTCGCGTCCTGATGTTCACTGCTTCCAGTTAATGCTTATTAGCCCCCAGTCAACCAGTTCCGCGGTTCGCCGGCGAGATATGAGTATCAGGGCAGCTTGATTGAACCCTTGACAGGAAACCCTGGTTATGTCAGCAGCTCTGACAATTGAGACCATCTTGACGACGTTAGGACAGTCTCTTCGTGAGTGTATCTACCAATTCCTGTCAGGTCTTCCTGGCTCATGACATCACATAATGATATTCGATCTCGAATCAGCCATTCGTCTATAATCCATGCATGATTATTTACGGCTATTGCTTTGGCTCCGATTCAAATTCTATGGCGAACGGGGACGTGGCATCGGATGTGTCTGTAGAGGTTGTGTCTTGTTGTACTCGGTCAAAAGTCTGCAATCAATATACAGAGAGACCGCAATGTCGGGGTTATTGTGCCAAGTGTACATCCACACCGGCTTGAAACTCTTCTAAGACATTCATTTCCTTCTAATGGCTAGCGCAGGTCCTATAGAAATGGCGGGATGCCTACCTCGCAAAGTTTTGATTGCCCCTTCTGTCATCTTAATGGACATTGCTAACAGTTATGGAACTTGCAGGGCTTCATAAATAAGTTGCTGGTCCTAGGCAGGGTAGGAATGGATTTACGGGAGACCGACTATACTCTTTACACATTTGTACTTTGTGACACTGATCACTGGGGTTCTGGCTGCGAGGCGCGCTTGTCGATAATAAGGCGGCCGCTACAGCACCGATGACAAGCTTCGATATATTCAGTAGCGTTCTGGAATCAGGAGCTGTCAATTTGATGCCGTTATTCCCTCATTCTATTTTTGAAGCGATAATTTTGCACATGCGGTTCGATTGTGGAATGTCATCGTGGGATACGGTAATATTTGCTGGTCCAAGTGCTATTGGAGAGGACTTTCATCATCAAGGTGGTGAAAGCAAAAGAAACATGGAAATGCAGTAAGAATCCGCCCTATACAGATTAAACCAAAGGTCCAAGCACATTTCAAGCTATTCTTGCAAGGACTAGGATAGAGATAAGAGTTGTAGTAAGTTAGTGTGCATTGGGCTGTAATAGTTATTTCTCCCCCAAACCACAAGTATCGGTATTATGGATATCTGCATAAGAACCAGGTTATATGGAACGATAGCTTAATGAAACTCAGATCTGTAGAAGCAGTTGACATTCGCGATATAATAGGTACATCACAAAACTTGTGGTATAACATAACAGTATATTGGGCTAAGTTCCACAATAAGTCGTAATAACAACATTACAGGACGGTTCTATCGTATAATTTCTACTGCACATATTCCACATCTTTCCACACTTGGTTTTCGGTCTTTATATTCTCTCCAGTTCTGCCATCCTATTTTGCAGCGATATTTTCTATACCAGCTATTTGACATGACCCTTCTGACCTATTCCTGAAATAACTACCAGTACTTCGATAAGTCAGGGTTCTTCGCTTTTGGGCTCCCGTCCGGTGATGGTCTGAGATGACTGCATGGTATCCACCGATTCTCTCAAAAACTTGCACTTTACCACGAAAGGAAATCTCGATGTGAAGCCAAAGTCGATACGCCCCTTTCGATGCCTCTGCTTCCCCATGGGCACGCCTGGTAACCCTTCCTCTGTTCTCTCCTCCGCAATTGGTGTGCAATGCCTCCGCTCCGTATGGCCCATGCGAAGTAGCGTGGTAGCTCCGTAAATCTGAGTCGAGATCCACAGCGCAAAAATCAGCGGCGTGATGACTTGCCATTTCACCTCCCAGCGATCCCACGAGGCGTTCAGCAAGTAGATTGTCAAGGCGGTCTCAGCAGCGGCCAACGAAGCCTGCCAGGCGTAGCAACTGTACGCGATGTACATCAAAGTACGGTGGGAATTCCGTCTGACACGCCAGTAGATCATGCAGGTGTGGATTGGAAACTCGGCGATGAGATCGAAGGTTCCTGTAAAAGTCAACTTCCAGCAAGGGGGGTTGCAAATGAAAAGGAATAATAATACACACCCCACATTATACACATGTAGTACTCGATGGTCGCATCTTTGTCCATGTTCACCGAGATGACCAAAGCCGTTTGTGTAATGAGTAGTAGCCCGACATGGTGCGCCAGGCCAATGATGCTCATGAACTGTGTCCTAAAACCTAGCTCGAAGATGTAGTATGCACAGTATATCTGCGAGAGGGTGAGTAGAACGTCTCCCGCAGTGACAATCTTGCTGTTATGCTCCATAATGGGCGTGGATAACCCACTTTCAGGAGAAATGAGGAATAGGTAGACGGGGTATAGCGCGAAGCATAACAGGAGGAACATGACGAGTGCGGCAACGTGGTGATAGGTAAACGAACGACGTCGTCGCTCCTCTCCATGGAGTTCAAGTTCGGTCCAGACGCCGCGCCATAGTTTCCGTAAAGCGAAACGTTCTAGGAGGTTTACCAACAGGATGATGGCGATGCTGGCGCAAACGAGCACCAAAGAGGCGTGGCTGAGTAGTGCTGAGATGCTCTCATTTTCGATCCTGTCGATTTTCGTGTGATTATTCGAAGTCGATTTCCTTTCAGCCTCACGGCCCTGAATTAGATCCATTGCCGCGGCTTTTCTGCGATAAAATGATGATGCACCGTATACTCACGTAACAACTGGCAAAGCAAGGTATATCGCCGTCTCCTTAGCTCGCAGATATATATATATATACCAGCCTCTAGACAGTAGATCTAAAAATATGCTCTGTTTAGATAATCGCCACTGAAATAGCATTGCCATCGGGGCGGGATAGTCCGGTGGTGATGGCGTGCCTGTCGTGACATTCTTGTTCAAAACACGGCTCGGCTAATGTCTAAGATTGAAGTTTCCTCGAAATCTTCTCGGATTGGACAAATGGTCGATCTGAAGTCTATTATCAACCAATGATGTTAGTTACCAAATCGATATAAGTTCCGTATTAATGAACACTGGAAATCCGAGAGGAGAAACCCATGGATTGCTGCATGTTGTGATTTGAATCCGTGTTTCTATATTTTCTGGTTCCAAACTGCACATTAGTTGCTTCGAGGCGAGTTGCAGACAAGCTGTTATTAATTTCTCATTGTAACAACAGGTAGTAACGCGAGGCACTCATCTGCATACCACAATTGTAGTGCTACCAGGTAGCTAGGCCAGCGGCCTGACATCTGAATACTACATTCCCCACCAAGACGGGGCACGTATTTACGACAAAGTGCATTGTCTTCTTCGGTCTTGCCTGAAGTTCAATGAACTACTTAATTCAGGTTAATGGATTTCTCCAGTCAAAAGTTAACAAGAAAAGGAAACGATGAATTTGCAAATAGTCTGGTATCATTAGTTCTTTGACTTTGGAGTAAAGGGGCTAGACTATACCAATACCACTTCGCTTGTCAAAAGACGTGCCACACCGCATTTGGCGCAATATCGGACACTGCTCTGATGGCACCGTAACCCAAATATGCAAAGGAAAGCCAGAAACCAAAGTTTTCTTCAGAAACTTGATTTTGGTAACATTTCTCGGCGTTTTCTCTTCTATCAACCTGCCGATCAAGAGGAGGTGGCATTATCCTGTTAAGTTTCACTCGTGCCTCCGCTCTATTATTCTGTCCTTCACAATCATACCAGCCATGACGACATAATGCTTCTCTTATAAACTTGACTATATGCATGGTTGACTGACAGTACGCAGAGATTTGCGTGTTTTAGGACACAGCGGGATGTAAGCCACCATCCCAAAGGAGCCAGGGTAGAAAACACCTTGCGTCCACTTAGTAAATGATGGCAGATATATCTTGTCGATACTGGTAGTCTCAGTTCTTGAATACTTGAGCGTCATTGATTCGTTATCCCGGTAGGTCACTAATTGTGGAAGCGACTTACTTACAATGAGCCTAAAGACGACGTGGCCCACCACCCCATGCAACGCCCCTTATCCCAGGCCCAGAACATGGTGCTGCCTGTTACATCGTGCTTGAATACTCAGATGTCGTAATTTGGCTAGTACTCCCCGTTGGCCGTTGGGGTACAGCCCAGGTTGCATGGGTCAAACAACGTTGACGGGGTTGAACTCACGAGCCATGGTACGGGTAAAGTGGCGCCAACCCGCAAGTTCCATACGTGCTTGCCTGCAACATTGGAATTTTATCCCCTCCAGGGCTGACACTAACTTTTATGCTCATCCCTGTCCAATTAATTCATGTATTATTTGGTAAGGGTATATCTATCAAACGCGTAAGCTCTTCCTACTGGAACCGACGTTGATTACGTGTATTTGTTGGTCCGTATCAAACATTCCTTCAGTCGAATAGCTGAGGTAGTCAAGGCAATGTTTTATATTTTTCTAGAGAAGAGAAATATAAACCTAAGGTGTTCGTTTCCGGCTGCAACGAAATTTATAGGTGCGCCTTATCAAGTCTTTGGGTTTGATCTAGAGCCACGAGCAAGTATATTTTCACACAATCAACTTCGGTGATGCTGTCCAAATGGGTATTATGCACTCTCAATGGTTGGATCCACGCAAAAGTTTCACGGCCAACAGTGTAGACAAAAATTTCGGCGAACCCAATGGGGAAGAGTCTACGACTCTTGTGATTGACTGCAGAGACACTGGTCGACTACGTTCAATCAATTGTAGACTTCACTCATGGTTGGAAGTTATGTCATCAAAGTCAGCATAGGTTCACTTATTTGCATTGGTGTCAAATTGTGATCAATTGGTCGAGAGCGATAAGCGCTCATGTACGCCGACCTCCATCAGCGTTACATAAAACAGAGAGAGACAAGACATGGTGTCTTCATCCCTGAGACCTTTGGCCACATACACTGCCACGGTCATCCTCCTCAGTTCTTGTTGAAGCGGTCTATCCCATGCTTGATGCGTCGGTCGACACTCTTCGTCATCTTCTCGAGGGGTAGCTTGTCATCGATCTTCTTGACAGTCTTTCCAACTCGAGGCTCGACTCGTTGGGCGACAGTTCGTGCTGGTGGAGCAAAGTAGGAAATGTTGCGCTCCCAGCGCGGTGCCCATCGGGCAGTCTGTGAAGCGAGACGCTCCTCGGCGCCGGGGAGCATGAAGTAGAAGGGTGCGAAGGCACCAACACCGGCGAGACCGAAAGCAACACCTTCAGATGCTCTTGCGGCTGGGATGCGGACGGGCATGTTGACTCTTGTCTTTATTGGTAGAGTGGAGAGGGTTTATTGTCTACTTGACGAAAATGGTGTTAGGCAAGTAATTAGGCAGATTATCGTGGAACTTTAGGAAAGCCTGATGCATACCGGACTCGAAGTTTAATCGCAAGCGTGTGGTATAGAGATGCAGCCTCTAATCGTCTGATTGATGATGGTGGGATGGTATCTGTTCATGCAAATGATGGATGACAGATGAAATCTGGTGTGACACTGGGACGAAATATTGTAGGAAACTAGTTTGGAGGTAATGAGCGAGCCTCTTAATAAAGGGGGAAATGCCACTGCTCAGCCTGTCTTGCTCGCCTCCCAACAACAGTTACTCGGCCGCGTCCGTCTGGGAGCGCGGAGAGAAAGCGGGGTAAACCAATGGTAAGATAGAGGTGATGTCGCATCTCGTTGCAAGCACCAATCAATATGCGTATTAATCAAGGATTGCTGCTCATGCTGCGCCCAGTCGAACGAACCCCCGAAGGCGAGCTGGGAAGGATGGCCTTGTTCCGTCTGCTCATATGGTCGCTTGGCCCTTCGATATTCCTTGTTCGCTTGCCGCATATCTGACTCGAGGTAATGGTGGCCACACTGACGGAAAGAAAGGAAAGAATCCCGGAAAACGTACCACTTTTGCTCAAGCTCGAAGTTCCGGTCTGCAACGTGAACCGTCACTCGACAGTTAAAGGTGAGGCGCTATCGTCCAGTTATTACGTTGGAAGTAGCATGTTTTCCATGTCGACAAACTGCTTCAAACTCGTAGGGTCTATACCCAAAAACAAGAACAATGGCTTAGACCACGTGTGTTGACCGTAGGAGGCATGTCGATGATCTGCGCTAACCCCAACTTCCCCGGATGGCAGTGGGTCGATGGGCGCTGCCCCCACAATGTCTGAAGGTCGACCCACGCTAAAGGACCAAACATGGACTGCCGGTGAACACTAGATCTCAAGGTTGCACTGGAATGGCACTGGAATGAGGGCGCAACAGAACGAAGTTCGCCATCGACGCTTGGGATGCGGTCCGATTGATGGCAAACTCCACATATGATGAGCTATTTCGCGTTGATTTAGGCGTTGCAATTGATGAATTCAATGACAGATCTCATCTTCATATATGAGCTACTCTTCATCAAAGATGGATCAATATCGGCAGGTGGTCGGCGACAGGTTAATCCACCAGCGAATTGAGTGGTGCCGCGGCACGGATAAAGTATTTAACCGCGAGCAGTCCACCAAAGCTCCGCTAGAACTCCAGGGCAAGCTCCAAAAAATTTACATAAAGCGCACATTTGACACTTCTTCCCTTCCTCACAGACCTGAACATCTCACTGCTTTCTCAAAGCTGATGTGTGGGTAAGATGATGCGATACAATGCATCTTCTGCTCGTCCGTCACGGCGAGTCGGTTGATAATGTAGCAGGTCTTTAGTAAGTTTCCTAGACCATCAATGACGTACTTGTTCGTTCACTGCTAACGTCAGCCCAAGTGCAGGCTCCCGCGACTCTCCCTTGACAAACCATGGGGTCCTTCAAGCTAAGCGGCTAGGGGCTCATATCGCATCACATTGGGACGCCATTGGCCCTATCACGCATGTATTTGCATCGAATCTACAGCGTGCTTGCAAGACGGCAGAAGCTATCGTTGAGGCCCAGCTAGCAGCGAGCTCTACGTTAGCAAGTGGAATTGAGATTGCTCGCGAGGTTATTCAGCTATCTGAACTACGAGAAAAAGACTTCGGTTCATCTGAGGGCAAGAAGTTTGGGACGAGAACCAACGGGTCAGACTCGGAATCCCGCGATGCGATGATGGTTCGAGTGAACCACTTCTTGGACGATCATTTGCTCCCTCTTCTCCACGATTGCGTGTCTAAGAAAAGCACCATCGTCATCATTGCTCACGGCATCATCCTCAACGTTCTCCTCAAAGCTCTTCGCCTCCGTCTTCCTACCAGCGCATCCTCATCAGTGGTCCAGGATGGATCCTCGAATAGTAACGTCGAGTATGTTACCTGGAGCAACACGGGTGTGCTACAAGCACGGATGGAGGAAGTCGAGACGGTACCTGAGCGGCCAAGCCTGGACGAGAAGAATGCGCCCGGCGATGAACCCAGTGCGCCGGAGCTACCTGAGTGCCTGCCTACATCAGATGCCCTGGATTCTAGGAGATTTGCGTTCGTAGTGCAATCAACTAACAACACAGATCATCTTCGTGGCCTGAAGAAGACGCGGGGAGGAATTGGTAGCGCCAAGTCTGATTCCCGGCAACGCACCATGGACTCGTTCTTCGCAGTGACATCGAATAAGCGAAAGGCGACTGAGGAATAACAGTGTAGGCTGACGCCACGACAAAGCGGAAGCTTACACTCCTCGGGGCCAGATGCATCAATTTATGCTACAAGCTGAGGTATGTCATGAATGATTTCTTCGTCTCTCCTCTACATGATGAAAGCACTTTTGTTCACAGACCTGTTCCGAAACAAAATGTGGAAACACTTAAGTCCAACCGCTATCTGACATCCATTCTGTCCTTCAACCCCCTAATTTCATGCATTGGTGGCTCTCGCTAATCCTCCTGGCCTGGCATAGATACAACTGTGTGGCAGTCTTTTGGGCAGGATAGCCGTCCATGTGGCACATTCTTAACGAGACGAGTGTGTTGTACCCTAAAGTTATCAATATAGATCAAGTGCCATTGTGGAACGCTCTGCCACAGGAGTCCAGAATGCGACTGACAAGATCGAACCTCGTGGCTGCGATATACTCTATAGATTATTCAATTCACTTGACATCAATCTTCATCGCCTTCCTCCGATTGGCCTGTCTCGGATGGCAAAGTTCGGGGAAACCACCCGTACACTGAGAAGTCCACCATGAGCTCGCCTAGTGAGCCTGTAGAAACTACCACACCCTCGGCTTGCAGAGTTGCTGCCTGATTTTGCGCCCCTGATGGCTGCGATCTGGTATACGTTAGCATCGTTATGCATTGTATCGTGTTCAACGTCAAGGAATATCTCACCTCGGAGAAATGATCCCTTTGGAGTTAATGACGCGCTGCCAGGGGACGTTGTCGTGGTTGAAGTGCGAGTCTGTGTCCTGGCTCAGGTGCTTTAAACAGAGCCCCACTTGACGAGGCCGCTGGGCTGCAACAGATTTGGTTACCACCCTACTATAGTATTCCCTTTAACTTGCAATGTGGGGCCGGTCTTACGCGTCCCTACCAGCTTTGCGATGTGTCCGTAGCTCGTGACCTTTCCGTAGGGGATTTCTTGAACTGCGCTGTAGACGGCGGCGAAGAAGGCTGCCGCTTCGTCCGATCGCGCCATTTCCGGGATGTGGGACTTTGGTTCGTTAGGTTATGGATCTGTTGGTGGGGATGATGAGGATATGGCTGGGCATATCAGAGGGGCAAATGCGATATCACTGAGATTCCAGATTTTGATATTGCGCAGAGCTTGTGAAAGGAAGGACAAGCTAACAGGCGTAGTAACGAAGGAGCTACCCCGCCAGCCGTTCGACCCCGCCATTTGCGTAACTTCAACCTTTATCATCGCCAGGTAAAGGTGAGTACGTACTGGCTACCTCAGCCTTCAAGAAGCTTCAGTAAGGTAGGAAGGAACCAGACATCACATTCCCAGCATGAGTAACACAACCAGTAAATATGGCAGCTGTCATTGGGGCGCCTGTCGGTTCGTGGCCAGTTGCCCAAAATCACAAGTGCTTTATCCTGTGAATGCAGTCTATGCCACGAGACCGGCTTCCTATGTATGGGCTTTCCCGGGCCTAGAAAACTTACAAATGCTAATAGGCGAGGAATCTGCCCTTACAGCCTTCACTTCGAGTATCGTCCAGCATGAGTTGACTGACCCTCATGGAGACGAGTATCGAATTCTCTCCCTGCTGAAGCCCAACTCTTCGAGCAATGCTGCACTATATGCAGTAGTGCTACCACTGCGCTGCATAATAATAGATTCAACGCTGGGAAACTCGGTCTCAATGTACTCAGATTTTGATTACCTCGCAATATTGAGTTGGGAATGCTGCAGATCAGGAAATAGATTTGACACTTATAGCAGTCCCCATCAAACTCGGCATCAGGCCTTAGATACGATCAGGCACAGGCCGTATCTAGCCGACGACACAAGATAATCAGCCATCGGTTGTTCAATACACGTGAGAAGCATCACGATCAAAGTTTGGCAAGGAACACAAATCGCTCTCTGTGCTGCCATTGATAATGGACCAGACAGATATAGAAGGCCGATATCGTGCATATGATAGTGTCAAGATGACGAAATACATTTACCCCGCTTCTCGACATATATATTTGTAGTCTTGGACGCAGGGAGATCGCAAGGGCGTTTTCCCATCCTGACTCCTTTGATCATCAACAGCTGTATCGCACCCACGGAAATCTGCAAACCACTCGCCCAAAGTACGTAAATAAACTTCGTATGCATTGCAGCTGCAATATCAGTTCTGGCTTGGAAGGTTGCTGACTACTGATCGTCCAGGACTTTTCACCCGGTACGGGTTGTCATGATGCCACTACAGGCAGCAAATTGGCGAAAATGGAGGCATGGCCCTGCCATGGAGTTATCCAGCAAAAGTCAACATGACTACATATGATGAAAAATCATCATCAGGTAAACGCTTTGAAGCGAGCCATGAGCCGGTGTTCGAGACTCTTTGCGTCCAGCTCACCCTGTTGATCCACCCATCGTACTTCCTCTTAAGGCCTTGTGATGGAGATCATCAGGAGACTGGACACGTGAGCAAAAGCTCGTTCTGAGATTATACGGCCTGAACTTGATTTTCTGGATAATACCAGCGAAAGGATCATGCTCTTCTGCCAACCCCTTTCCCCCTTGACAGCAGCTAACCCCTGCTTAGACTTGAACTGTACATCAACACAAAATGGCCCCTGCTGTGACTGTCGACGTGGTTGAGCCGGCCACCCTTCCTCACAAGGGCAGCGTTGCCATTAGCAACGACAAGCTCAATACCAAGACTGCAGATGATGTCGCTGAGGGGAAGTGGAAGGACTTTTCCTTCGACGCCATTCGCGAGTCACAGGTGGCTCGTGCCATGGCTCGCCGCTACTTCAACGACCTCGACAGGTATGCCGAATCAGACATCGTCATCGTCGGCGCCGGCTCTTGTGGTCTAAGCACTGCTTACACCTTGGCCAAGGCCCGCCCCGACTTGAAGATTGCCATCATCGAGGCTAGCGTATCGCCTGGTATGCTGACATTCCCTCCTCCCTTCCATGGAATTGATATGACTGACACTCGTAACCAGGCGGTGGAGCCTGGCTCGGTGGCCAGCTCTTTAGCGCCATGGTGATGCGCAAGCCCGCCAACAAATTTCTAATCGACATCGGCGTCCCCTTTGAGGACGAGGGCCCTTACGTCGTCGTTAAGCACGCTGCGCTGTTCACCTCGACGCTCCTATCCAAGGTGCTCGCCTTCCCCAACGTCAAGCTCTTCAACGCCACATCGGTCGAGGATCTCATCACCCGCCGCGATGAGAGTGCTCCCGGGGGGGTCCGCATCGCGGGCGTGGTCACTAATTGGACGCTCGTTGCTATGCATCATGAGGATCAGAGTTGCATGGATCCGAGTACTATCAATGCGCCAGTCATTATCAGCACCACGGGCCATGATGGGCCTTTCGGTGCGTTCAGTGTCAAGAGGCTGGTTAGTATGCAGGCACTCGAGAGGCTTGGTGGTATGCGGGGCTTGGACATGAACACGGCTGAAGATGCCATTGTCAGGGGGACTCGTGAGATCGTGCCTGGCTTGATTGTTGGCGGGATGGAACTGAGTGAAGTTGATGGCGCCAATAGGATGGGTCCAACCTTTGGAGCGATGGTCCTTTCTGGAATGAAGGCTGCTGAGGAGGCACTCAGTGTTTTTGAAGAGCGCAAGAAGCAAAATGCTGCCTAGGTTGTGTGTTGAAGACTACAGGGGCTCACCAAGGACATAATCAACCAATAACGCTCGTTCTATAGTCTGATATGATACGTGCTTCGAAGTCTCGCAGTTTTGCCGCGAGTCCAGACTGTCTTTATGGATCAACGTCAAATTGCCACAACCTGCTGGTACGCTGTCAATCCCATTCCCAGAATCGGACGTCATGTGAATAAATCGTTGGAGTATTTGACTCCAGGGCGGCACGAAGACCACGAGGCAGAATACAGAAGATCCAGAGGACGTACTGAAACTATTCGGCTATCTGTTTACTTGATCGAGTTTATATGCCCTAGCGGCTAACCCAGTAAACGGCGTACTCAGATTGAATGACCAAGGCATGTAATGTCGATTTATTACACTGGAGTGACACCCTAGCTCATTGTATTCCAATTTGACTTGCGCCGTTTATGCTATCATCCCCTCAAAGCCTTCCTTCCTCTCCACCCCTTTTCGTCTCAAGTATCATCTGAAATCTCAACTCGCCTATTGCCCCGGTCTATCTCTTGTTACCAAATACACTCTTTCGTCCTGTCTTTGTGAAGGTATTGTCTGAATCCACCTTATTAGGGACGGGAGGATCCGTCTTCGTAATCTGCTATGCTTGGCTCGGAGAGTTAGCCGTGTTTTACCTTGTCGTCTGACATTCATGGTCTGAAGCTCGCATATATTTCTTTTTTTTGCAGGTCCTGCAACACAAGTTTTATTTTCTTATCGCCGGTTCGCCACCTGGAAGCAGAAGCAGCAATCCCGCCACTAGACCTCTATCTTAGTGCCCGGGCTGCTAAGTTTGAAGAACGGCTACGGCTTAGCGGGAAGAGAAATCTGCTTCGCAGCGCGAGCGCTAAAGCGTCACATATACTCCGGCAGGATAGGCCGGCGAAGAGGAAGCAGGCGTCGCAGCTACTCCGACCGGCAGGGTACACTATGGAGAAGGAGGCCCGGGGCTCCGAGTGGATGAGTGAGGAAAAAGAGGTCCCGGCTGCCCTCCTCGGCCACTGGAGGAAGAGATGGCTCACCGGAGCAGAGCATCACGATCGCCAGCGACGCGCTATCGCTGAGGAACCGGAGGGCCCTTCGATGCAGATACCGAAAGGGGGCAGGTATTTCGGCCTGAACCGACTGGAGGCGTCTACGCTGTGCCAGATCAGGACGGAAAAAATAGGACTAGCAGCCTTCTTATTCAAGACAGGGGCTTTTGGCGTGTACTCGCCGCTATGCCACTGTGGCGACGCCCCTGAGACGGCAGAGCACGTAATCCTCTTTTGCGGGCTGTTGGAAGGACCGAGGGAACGATTACGGGCCGCCATCGCACCACGGCCACTATACTCTCGCAGAGACCTCGCAACGGCAACAGGAGAACCAGTAGTTAGTGGGACTACTGTAAGGTGGCTGCTAGGGACGGGTCGGACAGCTTCAAGGCCCAGATAGCATCGATCTTCTCAGGGGGGACTTTGTTGGTAGGTTGAGAACCAACGTAGTATGGTAGTGGACGTAACGCAGTCGCCAATAGGGCGAACCGACGACGCAGCGTATGTATTTAGTCCAGCCATTAGGGCACGGTTTGACATACGGGAGTACTAGTAGAGGTACCGGGGGCTTCGAGCCTACGGCGTATTTAATAATAATAATAATAATATTTTCTTATACGGCCTTTGGGGGTATTGTATCTAAACAAATCATAGTAGTTTCTCGTCATAACGTCATTGTCCCTTGTACCTTTACCGGCCTACCAGTGTCTTAAACAACCAGGCCAAACACCGTTACTTTTCTCCTTTTCCTTCCTGCTTCTAACCTCTTTGTTCAAGAACACTGGTTGGGCGGCCCAAACTAACCAGCTACAGGCGCCAGCCAGGGGACGGGGGGTTGGTCTGATATAATGGTTAGAGATGAGTTGCAAAAGTGTGAACGGTTGATTAAAGCTTATTAGAAGATCTCAAATTCGGCATCAGACAGCGTCATGTGGCGAGTTTGTCGATCAGTTAATCCATAGCTGCGACGTATAGGCGTGGTGGAACCTGCTTCGTTTCGAGCGCGCGGTTGACAAGTAGGTCGCGATAACATTGCATAATCTGCAGTACATCATACCCGCACGCGGCAGTATACAAATGAGGAGCTTTGGCTTCCATCCTCAATTAATTGGGTTAGTGATTTCCGTGGCGGTCTTGGTTACAAATGGTGGGAGTGGTGTTTAACTTAAGACTAGTTGTGATGTAGACTGAAAACTCAAGTTCCGAAATTTCATGTTTTTCTTTTTTTTCTTTTGGTTGGTGATTGGCCATTATCAAAGAACTGGTAGAAGTCAAGGTGTTTATATTCTCAGGAAGGTCGTTTAGTCCAGGGAGTCAGAGCGACCAATCTCTTTTGCTTTTCCGCATAGTATATAAGATTCGGGATTATACCCCTCAGCTGTTCTTCTTTCTGATGCTGTGGCAAATTTCACGTTCTCCTCTCGAAGAAATTCAGCCGGGTGTCATTTGGTCTTTGCGCATTTCGAGTAGAAAAAGTTGCATGAGATAGATAAGGTGGCTATACTCGGTATGTGTGTGCAAACCCGCAGGTTACGATGTTATCTATATAACACCACTATGTAAGAATCTAGATTTTGAATTAGGCTAGTTGAGCAGCAACATTGCGTGACAGCTTCTTGACGACTAAGCCACTTCGAGACCATCAAACAAGGGCCAAGACAACCAATATATAAGATGTAGCCATGAACGCTGTAGGTCCGAGCTTCCAAATTAGGTGTCAGCACGATATTTGTAGTGACTGCCTGCAAATATACATACTGTAAACACAAGTGGGGAACAGTTACGACGCAGCCACACTGGGCTACGGCATCAGTTATTTGTTTTTTTCTCCGAATCAGTGTCTGCAGAATCCCCTACACAATACAGATTGGGTGTTGTTTTGTTGAGCATGCAGCATTATGGGTCACCATTGGTTTGGTTGCATGTGCCAGACTGCCGCTGACCGATTGATCTTTTAATTGCTGTATACCTTGCCTTCGGACATGGCTGGTTCGGCCAACACACTTAATCTCGCGTCGTATGTGAGTAGAAAAAGCGCGGGTTCAATTTCTGGAGATGCGATCTATCTACGCTGGACAAGAATCAGAAGGACGGAATGCGTTCCCCAGGAGGCCTGACAGGTATCCGTGTATGGTGTACTGAGGGTTCTGGGGGAAACAGGGTCGGGATATGGTTATTGTACAGAATATTTTTATTCTCTAGTCTACTCTCATTGTATATGATATGAGGCAAAGGGGTTTTATCATCCATGTCTAGAATTTGATTTTCTTTTGGTTAGTGTAAGGGGGGAGGGACGGGAGAGCTCTCACTCTGCAACGTGTTATAATGAAGTTCATGTGAAAGCCGCCTCGCAGAATCTAGCGACAATCACGCCCCAAGCTTCTTCTTCCTCGATACCCGTCGCAAGACTCAGCTGTGGGCTGATATGGTTCTGTCCCTTCAAGACTTGAACTTCGATATTCGATCCGGGCCACTCCTTTACAAACTCGTGGTTCGTCTTGACCACAAGCTCCTCAGGATCGTACTCAGATATCAGCAACGCCAGCTTGACACCCGGCAGTTCCGGCCCACCCCGCTGTTTCGCCGCCTGTAGCAGACCCATCGGGGCGTAGTCGAATATCTTATCCGGGCCAAAGTAGTCTCTCAGCGTCCCATTGGTCTCATTACCATAGTGACAAGGCGCACCAAGCAACAACACACCCCTGAGAAGCGTTCCCTTTCCCCCCTTTTCCCGCGAATGAGCCGTGATGGCCTTCCTGCTCTCCTCAAATTCTTCTGCCAGTGTGTAGGTAGCCACATGCACAGCACCCGCCGAGTTCCCCATTACGAACAGATCAATCATGCCATACCCCTCCTCCTTGGCCAGGGTCCCGGCGATCCACTCGACCGTCAACTTGACATCCTCGCCGCCGGATGGATACCGGGCGCCATGGCTCATTAGCCGGTAGTTGGCCACGACAACAGTGTACCCGAAGCGTGAGGCGAAGAAGTGGCCCAGATTAGCGAAGACGAGGCCATTGGCATAACCAGCGCCGTCTTTGGCGCCAGCCACAAAACCGCCGCCGTGAAAGAAAGCCAACACCGGCCGGGCGCCGCTAGGAGTTGCGGCTGGGGTCGAAGGATGGTAGACATCGAGCTCCTGGCGAGGGTGGTCGCCGTAGCGGTGGGTTGAGCGCCGGGTGGTCCGGATATTGGATTCTTGGGCGAGGATAAGGGGCTTGTAGATGGCGAAGGTGGCTTCGAGGACTTCGAAAATGCCTCTACCCAACGGCGGTAGTTGTTCCATTTTCCCTGGTTATTAGTGGCCTTGGATAGACTGGGTTTGCCGCTTGATTGTTTCTCTTTCTCCTTTGCCGAGTTGTACTTGAGATCGTGAGCTCTGTGAGGAGAGAGCCAAGGATTCGTGGACAAATATCTATGGGGTTTTCAGATCGGGTTTTATTCAGTCAAATGTCGTCCAGAACTTCCAGTGGGTGGGTGTGGATGCAAGAGATGCGGGGGACCTTGTCAACCGTCATTATACCCGGCCGTTGTCAGCTTGGCGCACTTTGCCTGAGTCGGCAGTTCTTTCGAGGATCCCAAGCATTACTCGCTTAGTATCCGAAAAACAACGCAATGGTATAGCAGAGCCGTAATTACAAGTCATGATGACTACCAGGAAGCTTTACAGATAGGGGAGAGCAGGTAGATATATGAGACGACAGTTTTGGACTGAATCCTCGGGTTGGTGATTGATCCCGTGGCCGCCGTTGTGCATCACTACGAGCTCGGCTCTATTTCAAATACCAAGTGGGTATTGACAGTTGTCGTCTACGGTTGCCCAGGTGACTCTGCTGCTTGGGCGAATACCCACATGTTTCATGCAGCAATGGTTGCGTGCCAATCAGCTCAACACGTATGACTTTGGCTTTTGGCATGCTGGGTTGTCCCTGTGATTCTTAAGCTTAGATACTCTGGCACACAGGTTACGACGCTAGTCAGAATAGTCGGGAGGAACTAGCCTTTTCAATACGAACTGAAAGATTATTAGCCCCACGAGTATACGGTTTATCTTGAAGACTCTAGATCCCTACGTGGGCTAACTAAAGTAATAATTCTTCTCGTTTCTCTGATAACGCTAAGTATGGTTCATTTAGTTGGCAAGTATGATTACATATGCGATTTAAATACTCTCTCTCCTCTCTTTCGATATGACCGTGTCCTCCTCCCCTTGCAACGCATCTCCCCACTCCCCACTCCCCACTCCCATCCAAAACATCCCACCCAAACCACGCTTTCCTCCTATCCAGTCATCCATAGTCTGCCACAGCTCTATTATACGGCCTCGTCCAGTCGCCAGCAAAGAATCGGATGTGAGCAAGAGACTTCGGGGCTTCTCTCTCCTACAAAAACTCGTCCATAACCAAAGCGCTGTTTGCGGTGAGGAATGGCTGTGCATACTGCTTGGCAGATCCGCAAGGCTGATAACTGCGGTCTACAAGATCATTGACCTTCTGCACCCAAAATCGCCGGAAAGCTTGAAATAGAGTGTGAGGTTCGTGAACCCGTCCGGTAATCCCTGGGCCAGTGCATCAAGTTCCTCCCATGGCCACGTGTTGTTATTGCGGTAAAGGTCGATATTCAAGGACTGGAGATTGGGCGCTGCGGTTGCTAACTTGCATAGTTTTTTCGATAGGAGGTGTGGGACGAAGGGAGGCCAAGTCCTCTGGCATGCGCCATTCCAAAGATACCAGATATTTTCCTAGCGCTCCAGAATCAAGTAAAATGAGTCTCTTCCGTCGGGCACGATCCAAGAAAGATGCTCGGTTGGATCCATATATCCCATTTTGAACCACTTCCATACTGTACCAGGGGGTAAGCTAGCCCTCGTAATGCCAGCAGTAACATGGCGGTTGCACGTAAATCCAATTAGATTTATCATATAAGTAGCCCGTGGGGGACAGCGATTCGATGAGAGAGAGATAATGAGACCCCCTGGCAAGGTCAAGGGAGAAGCTTCAACGGTCTGGCATGCCAACGCAGCGTATCTGCGCGATGAGAAGGTCGAGCGAGGTGATGTTTCCGCATTCGCTTCGCACAGAGCGGATGTCACCCATCGTCTCATATCCGGACCTCGGTCTCCTGGCCATGTCGTGGCAGGAATGGTGACTTTTATGCATGACGGACAGGTACATTGCGCCAGAGTAGAGCATAGCATGGCAAAAGCTAGACAGATGTGAAACTCTTCGTCTTTCTCTTTGGAATCAAGGTTGAGTTGAGATAACGAGGAAATGCGATATGGAGAGACGGAAAGGAAGGTAAACAGCTGCCTGGCACTGTCTGTACCTAGGTATTTAGCCATACGCCAGTCTGAGGAATCAACTGTAGTTTCTAGAAAGTTGTGCACTGTCTTACCTAGTACAGCTATATATGCTGGACAGACTTGCCTCCAAGCTTCCCCCTTTCCTTTACTCAATAATTGCTTTCATATCTCCTATTATCGTCTCTCTCGACACTAGTCGCTTGTGGACATCTCATGTGTACTCTTGGATTAATACCAAGTTTTATGAGGTCCAGCCTAGAATTGCTGAGATGACGCAAATCACCTAATATCCAAAAAGCCTCTTAAGGCAAAAGCAATGTTGCGTTCTTCCACATCATCAAATTATAGCTTGACTTTCCCTATACTCTCTGCCACTCTCACAGGTTGCATAAAGAAGCATAGTTATAATACAACTGCACTGGTGTAAAACACCAACGCAATACAAGTGCTGCCTTGATTTATGTCAAATAAATAGATGCTAGTGGGATTGCTGTAATGAGTACTAGGATAGCCGCTGGACAACTATAATCAAATTTGTTGTGTGATCTGTACTTAGTTTTGCGCCGGAAAGCATAGGTTAAAGACGCCACACGTGCAAATTCTACCTATACACCCAGCGGCACACAGTCGCCTGGATTTACCCTGGTGTAGTCGATACCTGAATCATCCTCGATGTCGTCTTCGGAGTCATTGACATAGTCAAACTTCTCTGCACTGGCACCTTCCAGAATCTTAGACGGCACAGTTACAGGCACTCTATGAAGCCTTGGCCTATTAGGAAAACTTGCCTTCACGTTTTGTACCTCTGAACCGTGCGAGATGGATCCGATCCCGAACGTTATTTGGAACATATGCTGTGTGTTCCGCCATGCCGAAATGCGTGTATTCGGAACTATCTCCTAATGCCACATGTATAATGAGTGAGCTAGTATTATTGTAATTTTGCATCAGCAACAAGATGGGATACACGAATAGTAAGGAATTCCTGACGCCAGGTAGTGTTGAGACCGTCGCTAGACGTGCCAGACTGGCAGCTTCTCTGGCATTTGTCCATGTCTTGGTCTGGCCATCGGGATCAAAAAAGAGGACTTCGCCCCTGGCGATGTTTCTCTGATCTTGGAGTCACACGCTTTCTTTACGTGGATCATTGAGCCTACTTCGCCACTAATATCCTCGATCATGAATGAGCACCACTGTTTTCAGTGAAGTCGTCCGGCGGCGGCGTAAACCTCCTACCAAGCGCTTGCCAGTAAGCATGCCGGCTGCATCTGGGTCAGCTTGAGACGGGCCAGATGATCTAATATACTCGCTGTTCAGGTCTTTAAAATGGCAGCCAATAGTTCATTGGTAGTGGATCTGGTTGATGATGTCGCCAGAATTTGCCTCGATATTCTACAATATGTCATTTTCACGAGAGACTGCCAATTCTGTGTTGGCGTCCCAACCTTTATACCTAACATCATATTTCAGAGGCTTGCAGAAACTGAATTCTGTCCGTAGCCATAATCGACCGTGTCAATCTTCCGGAGACCAAAGATATTTGTCTTTAACATGCTATGAGACCCAAAGAATGGCACATGACAAACACCACTGCTAGGTTGACTGCTGAGACCACCTATGCAATACATCCTGTAAAGTGGTATACAACACCTTCGATGAATTCTCGTCTGACAGTCTGAAGAGCAAAAATGACTTGAGACATATCCATTGCCCCCGCTTGACTTCTCGCCACAGACAATAGAAGCGTCGAGGCACAAGATTCGAAAGTCAACATTCTTTTTCGTCTGTCACTTCCACGTGCCTTGGTCCTAATATTCGCAAGGACTAAACACATTCATGCCAAAAGGCATTTTCTCGTGGGTAGGACTGGCAGTGACCAAGAATGAGAGCCTAAGTACGGGTAATAACACTGGAGACGAGGTGACGCATACGTCTTAATTTGATGTGGTCGAAGTTGATGATGTGTTATTAACTAGGCCGACGAGAGACGAAGAACTTGCGACATAATTCTGGAGTTCGGACCACTTGGTCTTTGCAACCCCGGAGCTGAAGCTACAATAGAACGTTGAGATATGAAGAAAATCCACACTGTACATCAAGAGCACCTCCAGTCTTGGCACATGGACTAATATAGGTATAGAGAAGAGTGCGTTATGTAGGATAATTAGACGCGGCCCGGCAGATTTCTTGCCAATTAGTCTACAGCAGATATTGCCTCGATAGTCAACGCTGTTGTGCTACATACCTACAGATCTGGACCCATGATCTGGTACTGTCTTCGCATTACATCTATTAACCTAGCGAGTCACACCGTATGAGATATAGGTTAACAGCACTTCGCAGTTTTACTTTCAATTATAAGATGAAAGTATAAGGCATAACAACACGGCCCATTATCTACTTATAACTACATTAAGGCAAGCCACACCTTAGACATTATGCGACCATCATATTTGAGTATATTTTCACCCTATCATGCAGACGTGCAATATCAAAAACATATAGTACGGTGTTGATGACGCTCGATAGAGAACCCTGATATTTGCCCGAACAATTGAGCAAATTCGCTTGTGCCATCAGATTACAATTTCACAGAGCCCCACACGTATATCGCTCCTTTCCACCTAGATGTTACGAGCCGAGCAGTCCCCGGTGGTTATCAACGGAAGGCAGACTTTGGACTACGTCACATCAGTCGTACCTGAAACCATGGCAACCGGGCCTGCCTACTGTGTCAAGCTGACGCGAAGTATAGAGAGCAGCTGGCAAAAAATAGGTGTTGAAATTGCCGAAAACAGGTCTGACATACAAACGAATGCTCGAAATGCGTGTCACGTCCCTTGGCGTGGTGTGCAAAGTATTACGTATCTTTGGTCGACACATCCCGAATGCCACTGACCTTGGTGCACTTATAAGAGAAATGCATATACACAGTGCCATTTGTAATTATATCTTATACCTCGTACTCTAACGCGGATTAGAGAATGTCTAACTGCTGAGTAAAAATAGGAGAACAACGGTGTCATTATTCTGACTCGTATTCCAAGAAGAGTGAAATGAACCGTTTCACCGGAAGCGCTGACACACTGCAGCAATGCTAAAACTTACCTTAAAATAGTGAAAATCGCGCCATATTTCATCAGGATGGGCGTCTCAAGGCGATAGGTTGATGGGATGCAGATCTGTCGTCATCCCGTATCCAGCAAAGCTTAGCTTAGATGATGAAGATTCCGTATCTAGGATGCCTTGAGCCTCGAGTCTAGTTCGTGTCACGATAGAGTTCAAACCGTCGAAGCACAGCATCATGGTTAGCGGCAGTAAACCAAGTCGGACATCGTCCGTCTGCCAGACGGGCCGTCCAGAGGCGGTCTTGGGGCGGATGCTTGCACGGATTCGGCGAAGTTTTGAAGCTTGTGATCCCTGAGTAAGGGTTGGGGCTCGGCGGATGATGTTCGGCGAGGCTTATCGGTGCTGTGTCATACTAGGTTGGCTGGCGTATCATAGGAATAATATGGTGCAGAGTGACAACCGGAGTCTCGCCATCGCAGTTGCATACTCATCTTGGCGGATCACAGAACCCAGTGAATTCGGCACCGCCAAAGCGCAAAATATGATCCTCCCCCTCCTGAAACAATCGTCCAATCACCACAAATGGTTACATCTTTGAAACAAGAACATTATAAATATCCTAGCTCTCTACGGCGGTGCTCTCCGCACACTCCTCAGCGTACCTGTTATGATCGATTCTCGTGTGCTTTCGTGTGCTTTTCGTGTGCCAGCAACCGGACACCCGCACAGGCCCGGAGACTTTTCTCTGTCAGTCACGTCCGGGTAAATAACATTGAATGAAGCAAGGTCTGTTCTGAGGCGATGGCATTTACTTTCGGAACCAACAGTCGGCCCAAAGGCATGGTTTCGAGAATGACTAGCTGAAAAAGGATGAGACGAACGAATGAACGTGGGATCCAGATTGGGTTCGAGTCGAGCCCCGACAGGTGAACCGTAACTGCAGTCTTTCGGACCCTGAAATACGGGGATCGGAGAAGTGCAATCATATCCGTGGAACTGCTTCTCCGCTTTGCTGGCGTTACACAGCATTAACAACAGCACGGAAGTTGTCATTGTCGCACTATGCGCTTTCTGAGCACGGTAATAAAGTATGGCATATGGTTGCACGACTTGGGCGGCGGACATGGCAAGTTGCCAGGCTACACAGCATTTGTCGGAGTGTGGGGTGCAGAATAATTGGAATTCCCTCCGTAGTGGGTTTCAACCACACATTCATGACATCAACTGCCGACGACGCTGGAGCGCATCCGCCTTGTCGGAGGCGAGAACTCTCAACGGAGACGTCGGGCCTTGGCCACCTGGGTACGCCAATTGATAGCCATGTCTCGAGAGCAGTGGCAGGAGTGGAAGTCGGCGGCTTTGTCTTCAATTACCGAGTCACCGACAGATCTCATTGTTAAGCACGGTTTCCTCTGCCCAATACAGATTTTGAGAAGCATTGGCAGACTGATTCGAAAGGAATGTAAGCCAGCGCATCACTGCGCTGGATCTAATCAATTCCAGGATGCGTGAGATCTGAGTCTCATAGGCTTTATCCATGATGCTCCGAAGGGTAAGTGACTGCGCAACCACAATATGAAGGAACTTGTCGCACTCAGACCCTCAGAAAGGGTTTCAGAAATGACTAGTGGCATTCAACCGAGAGGATAGTAGTTCTGGGCTTCTGGGCTTCTGCACTCTTAATTTGTTCGGCCATGAAAGATCAAGATGTGATTGAAGCTGTGAGTGGACGAGATGCCGGGACGAGACTGCAATTGTGCACAGTACTCCACAAGGCTGCTGTGAGACGCCAGCGCGAGAGGGCAGTCTGTTCGGCGGCATCTCTTACCAGGAGAACTATTGACACCTTAACTGTCGTTACATGGAAGGACGGCTTGAATAGGTTGAGGAGCAGACAGTTTGCCTGCCTGACTCAACATAGGGCATTGGCGGCAGCGTTGGAACTATCGTGCATTTTGAATTTTGATGGCAAGGCACGACAAGCCAGGCGGCGCAGAGTTGAGTGATGAACAAGGGTCCACCATGTGCCGTTGAGCTCGTTGGACTGCACCGGGTTGAAAGCTTGATTAGGTGCTGTTGCCGGTTGGAACCAGCTTGAAGTGCACGCTTCGGGCGGCGGGAATTGGTGGCGACACATGGCCGACGACCTTACGGATCTCCTATTCTTGAGACAAACAGCATTCATATAGGCGATCGCAAAGTCGTAAGACGGGCGTTTCACCGTGAAGCACTACAAATCAAATGGCAATGGCTGGTAGCCGAGGAGAGGAAGCAAAATACCTCTCGGTTGGTGGGGGGTCCGGAGATGTGGGGGGCCGAAACGCGGTTTCCAGTGGGTAGGAGCCGTAAATCATGATGGTAACGACAAGCACCACAAGTTCGAATAGAAACGTCTTGCAAATAGCCATGACAGGGTAGTACAGCAACAATTGTTGATACAAACAAATGGGGCTAGAAGAGGTAAACAACTTTTCCGTCGACGGGTGAGTCGGTAACTGCCAACCTGGATGAGGTTTGTCCAGGGATGAGCTACTTACATCCAAGCAGTCAACTCTCGAGGTAAAAGGAAACAGACAACCCACAATCAAGCATATTCCATGGCTTCTTTGTTTATACTTTCCACCCAGTTACGAAAACGTTGTACATTGCACAGTGCAGCATCGAGTGCGGTGCGGAATGAAGCATTTTGATCATCGAGAACGGCGGCTGTTTATATCATCTATTCACAAGAGACGCCGCCAGGCGCGATGACAGTTGATGCTCTCATCTGGACTTGGACCCCTAGCCTGGGAGCCACGTATTCGGCGGTGCAGCTAGGAGTGCCCAGGCCCGTGTCCGAAAATGAAGTCAACAGATAGCTGCGACACGTATTTAAGGCTGCCGAAACGACGGCATTTGAATATGTCTTAAGCCTGAGGCCGAACGTCGTCCATCTTGGGAAACGAGATTTCTATCACGGCCTAGAACAGTTGAATGCTCTCCCACACATTGCCGGATGTGGGATCGCTTCATCAGGCAAATATGTGGCAGCCCCTTTTCGGGGTTACCAGGCCAGGGCCCAGGATCCAGGTACTTTGGCTCGGCGTATCTCGTCCCAAGTTTTGGTATTCCAAACTGAACCCGGAATCCACCGGATAGGTATCCGATTCTGTGGAAGAGAGATGGGACGAGATTGCTTGACGTGACTCCAAGTCGAATTCAGACTTCGTTTCGCTTTTCCATTTCCTCTTTACACTAGTATCCCCCCGGACCTGCACAGACGCCATTGGCGTCAACGCGTTGTGGTCCTCCTAACGCATGCGCCAAGTTTGACGTTGTTTTTTGAGGGGAGGGGAGGGGGGCAGGGGGGGCTGGCGGTTCATCAAGCTCATTGTTTGCAATCGCACTATCAGCACAAAAGAAACTCATAGGTGGAACTGATCTGGAGCCCTGAAGGAAACGACGTAAGAGTTATGTTTGTTCAAGGAGGAAAGGAGGGCAACGGAGGTACGATCATCGATTGTTTGCACCACCCACACCACACCAAGCTGGCAAAGCAGAAGAGGTCAAGGCGCATTTGATGCACTCGACAATTCAACAATTAATGGTCAACTCCGACTGGCCCGACCGAGAACGTGCAACCCAAAGGGGAATAGCGAGGCCTTGCAGTGAGGGCAGGAAAAAATAAGACCAGGCTTACGCCTGCAACATGCGCGGGTCTAGTGGACGAATATCCACATGACAGTTGCGTCCCTGCTCCCTGTTCCTGACTAGGTTGGGACTCCACAGCTGTGCCTGCATTCGTTCCTTTATCTGTCAGTCGAGACCTGCAGGCGACAACTGCCTTCGTCGTTACTCAATCGTATGCTTTCCTCATGTTGATGCCATCGTAATGTTTTTCCACAGTAGAAATGCGGGTATCTAGCTCGTCGTGTCTTAGGACCGAGGCCACCAAAAACTGATTCCACTATGGATCCTCTAGAAGGAACTTGGAACGTTGTTGGACCACCACACCTGCTGAGCCCCAAACCTTCAACTCGCCACGATGCTTGCTAGTGAAGTACCGTTAGACCAATGGATGCATTCAGTGCTTTCTGGTTGAAGGAGCATCTTTATTTGACGAGAAGGTCCATGGATGGGATAGCTTTGGGTGTTTAGAGTTCTGACATTATTCAGCATGCTAGCATGATATTTAACTGTTGTAACTGGACGTGGTGAAGTCTTGATTTGGGTGATGGTAGGTAGGTACGCAATCAGTGATTGATGCTCGTTTCATTAGCCACCACATTTTGGTCGCTTTGGCTCTCTCAATTCGACTTCAGCAAGCAGATGTTGGCCGTCTCTTCAGGGCATCAAAGTTGAAGATCACGGCCGTTCCAATCAAACGCTGAAAACGCTTGGGGCTTTCACTAACCGATGCGTGTTTAATTTGCCTGACTTGGCACCCTGGTTATCGGCGCCCATCATAAACAAGTACTACCCCGAAAACTTCCTCCACCCCTAAATTTGCTTTCGATACCCGCCGACCTGACGCGAGTCAACGACAATAATCGCATCTCGGTCACTGGCGACAGAAACCTTTTACACCACTCTCGCTAACCCTGCAACTCCATGACGCCTGTGACAAACAAACGTTACCACGGCTTCACGTAGTTGAGCGCTAGACGGCTGCGAAAAGGGCCTGACCTAACACCAGCGGAGGGTCTGCCTTGTGTGTCCCGTTCTGCCGTCGTGGGATTTGGTTGTTTTGCATTCCTTCCAGGCCTGCTTTTCCTGGTGGAATTAAACGGTGAACCCGCCAACGTGCCAGCGACGGTCAGATCCAGATCCAGATCCAACGCCTTACCGCCCCAACACCCGAATCCCGATTCCCGCGTGGTCTGCCGCCGCCATTGTCACAGGATTTGACACCCGCCTCGGCGATAGTTGGGATTGATATTTACAGTCGTTTTTTATTTTTATTTTTTTCGTAATTGCCGCCATGGCAGCCTCACCGCCATCATCGCCATCTCCTGGCACGTTACCGTCGCGACCCATGAGTACTATGGTGAAACCTGCACCCAGGAGCAATAGTCGCATGAGCACAAACAGCAAAGCCGGTGGTGGAAGCAGAGCATCGGATGACGATGGGCGGACAGCAGTCAAAGTTGGTAAGCATGATTCCTGGAACGAGTACCGTTGCCCTCAGACACGCGTGACGAGACGATGAACCTAATCATTTTTCACCTTCGCAGCGGTTCGAGTGCGCCCACCATTAAGCCCGACAGATCCAGGTTTCGACCTCATACCGCAACGATTCCAACGATCTATGGTGCAGACGACATCGTCAACAAGTCTTGCCATTGATGCACCTCAGGGCAAGAAGCTCTTTGTCTTTGATCGCGTATTCGCACCCGACGTCGACCAGGAAGGCGTTTGGGAGTACCTGAGAGACAGCGTAGACGCATTCTTACAGGGCTACAATGTGTCGCTCCTGGCCTATGGTCAATCCGGAGCTGGCAAGTCCTACACCATGGGTACTTCCGGACCGGGTGATCAAGCAGACCTTCACGTGATGGGTGAGCGTTCTCGATGGTGATGCGGAAAATGGGTTTGCTAACCTGTCCAGGCGTAATTCCTCGAGCCGCAACTGCCTTGTTCGAAAAGCTGGAGGGTACGCCACCTGCGCGCAATCCGAACCGCAACTCCATGTCACAGTTGAAGACACCCCAACGGTATTCCACGTCCGCCTCGAGTGCACCCAAGGGTGAGAAGAGCTGGCATCTGAAAGCTACTTATGTGGAGATCTACAACGAGCAGCTTCGCGACTTGCTAGTGCCCGAAGCCACGCCACAAAACGAGCGCAACACCGTTTCCATCCGTGAAGACAAGGGCAACATTATCCTCACCGGTCTCTGCCAGGTCGAGATTCATTCGGTTGAAGACATGATGAATGCACTGAATTTTGGATCGTCAATTCGTCAGACCGATGCAACTGCTATAAACGCAAAATCGTCACGTTCACATGCCGTTTTTAGTCTCAATCTCGTCCAACGGAGAAGCAAATCTCGGTCACCTCTGGGCGCGGAGAAGCGATTCTCGGTGCCGCTGGAAGCTATGACGGGGGCTGAAACCATTGTGACGACTGACAGCAAGCTGCACTTTGTCGATCTGGCCGGCAGTGAACGTTTGAAGAATACTGGAGCGCAGGGGGAGAGGGCCAGAGAAGGTATTTCCATCAATGCCGGTCTGGCTGCTCTCGGCAAGGTCATTTCGCAGCTGTCGTCACGGCAACATGGCTCTCACGTCTCCTACCGCGACTCAAGGTTGACCCGTCTCCTCCAGGATTCGCTCGGCGGCAATGCTATAACGTACATGATTGCCTGCGTGACGCCTGCCGAGTTCCATTTGAGCGAGACGCTCAATACAGTTCAGTATGCCCAGAGGGCCCGCGCAATTCAAAGCAAACCAAGGATCCAGCAGGTGGAGGAAGGCGATAAGCAGGCCATCATCGAACGACTGAAGGCCGAGGTTACTTTTCTGCGCGACCAGATTCGTAGTGCTGAGCGTGGTGGTGGCGAACGACGCAATCCGGCGGCGGGCGAGCGGTCCGAGCGACAGAATGAGCGGGAATCTGAGCTGCAGAACCAGCTACTGGACGCTCAGGAGAATTACACCACACTAAGCCAGCGCCATGCGAAGCTTATTGCTGAGATGGCTAGAGCCAGGGACAATGAAGCTGATGAGAACCAGAATTCGGAGGAAAGCTTCGACGACTCGGCCACGGAACGGTTAAATCGATCTAACTCCTTCGCCCAGGCTGTCGAGCAGGTCGTGCTGGAGTACGAAAAGACGATCCAATCCCTCGAGCAATCCCTCTCCAACACGCGGACTACGCTATCCAACACGGAGACCAACCTACTCGAGAAGGAGACCAAATGCGCCTACATTGAGACGATTAATACGCAGCTTCAAGCCCGCTTACAGAAGTTGATGGATCGCGAAGCCAACACCGAGAACTATCTCCATGACTTGGAAGCCAAGCTCGATGGGCATACCTCGGGCGAAGAGAAGAATGCGACCATCATCCTCGAACTACGCAAGGAAATCGCACGCGTCCGCGAGAACGAAGCTGCGGCGGAAGATTACGTCTCAACTTTAGAGGAGAGGCTTGCTGAAGCTGACCAAGATACTGAGCTCATGCAGCGCGAGATAGATCGCCTAGAACAAGTCATAGAGCGGCAGCGTAGTCTAGGCAAACTCGACAATCTTTTGTATGAGCTTGACAATATTCACGATGGAAAACAAGTAGAGCCCGGATCGGAACCCACCAACGGAGTTGGACACCGCCGCACCTTCTCCGAGCGATCGGTCAGAAGCCACGTCAGCCGGCCATCGGCAAGCCAGACCCGTCGAGGCGCTCTCCCCGAGGTAGACGAGGAAGGCCCCGAAGACAATATCGCTGAAGCAACGCCGGACGAGCGCGCCCCTGACCATGAAAATGCCCCTCCGGAAAGTACCGGCGACACGCTCGAATCCGAGGAGCAACAGACTGCTACAAGCGTCCCGCCCAGCCCAGCTCAAACCAGATTTGTAGCCGACAAGCTGGACAACGTGTCGCGGGAATTGATTGATCTTCGCGTTGAGCACGAAACGACGCTCACAGAATATGACATATTAAGCGCCAAGTACGAGGAGGCGCTCCGCACTCTGGCAGATCTTCAAGATGCCGTTGACGAGGCTAAGCATCCGAATCGGCAACGAGATTCGGTCATGTCCGTCATGTCGCCCTACGAGACACGCCCGCCGTCTTTTTTATCCGACGCGAGGTCCAGCGACCTCAAGTATGGAACGCAGTTCTCCTCACAATCGCTTTCCTCGGAATTGTCTTCGGCTATGGAGTCCCCAGCTACTGTCGATACAACTTATGTTGAAACACCAAAGCCATCAGAATCCAAGGAGACGCTCACAGAGGAGAACGCCAACACCGAGGCCTTAACCGCTGAGTTAGAGAAGCTGAAGTATCTGGCTGCTGAGAAGGAAGTCGCGGAGAGGGAGCTGGCTGAAAAGTACGCTCAACTCGAAGAACAACACCTGGAGACCTTGGATGTTGTCGAGGAACTTAAAACAGAAGTTATGAAGGCCAAACACGCAGAACCCTCATCTCCAAGGAGTGGTGCGACGCCAGTAATCCGTCGCAAGTCTAGTCAAAACGTCATGATCATCGACCGTGCCCATCGCTCATTTGCGGCGCTCCGGAATGTTGCGACTGAGAATTTTGAAGAGAACCCGGATGTCATGCAGAACTTCGAGGTCCACCTCAACATTGCCATGAACGAATTGCATGCAAGATCGGAACGGATCCAAGAGCTCGAGGCTGATGTTAGCAATGCCAAAAAGGAAATGGAAACCAAGATGACTATTATCGCAGGTTTGACCCGCGAGCGTTCGAGCTTGAAGGCCGGTCCCATGGATATTTCCATGGTGGCAACACTGAAAGAGCAGCTGGAGAAAAATGAGAAAACCCTCCAGCAGTTGCAAGAGTCACACGCAGCCCGCGAGAAGGAGCTTTTGGCCGAGCTCGACTCTGTTCGCGCATCGATGAGGGATTCAGCCGAATCGAACACGGCTTCGATGGAGGAGCATACCAAGGAAGCAGCAGGCCACCGCGGCGAACTTGAGGCTGCTCATGAGAAGCAAATTTTGGAGCTGCAATCTGAACTCGCCAACTGGGAAAGCAAACACCAGGCTGCTTTGGAGACCATGCAGACAACCGAGAAGACGATGAAGCAGACTATTGAGGAGCTGGAGGCGCAGGTTGCTGCTGTCAATGAGAAGTTCAACGAAACCCGCGACACTGTACAGAATGACGAGGATACCAAGGAGGCGGAAGAGAAACACGAAAGCCTCGTCGCTGCCCTTAAGACTGAGATTGACGAATACAAAGCCATCATCAACAGCAACGCCACCAGAGTTTCTGAGCTGGAGCGCGCCCACTCCATCGCAAAGAATCAACTTGACCAAGTCACCCATGCTCGTGACCTCGCGGCTACGGAAGCCAGTAAACACAGGGAGTTTATCATCCGCTTGGAGAACCAACTACAGGAGCATGAGAGCGCTCTCAAGGCCCATCAAGAGAGCATGGATGACCTGCAAGCTCGTCATAGCAAAGACATTGATGAAATAAGAGCACACTCGAAGCAGGAATACGAGTCACAACTCACTATCCTGATGGAGGAGCACGCCGAAAACATCAAGCTGCTGGAAAGTGATCTTGCCGAGGCTCGCGAGGAGTTGATCAAGGTTGCTACCCAGGTTGCCTTCGCTCTTGGCCTCGACGTTAGTGTAGAGAAGATCAGCGAGCGCGTCGAAGATCTGATTGCGGACCAGAAGGCTTTGGAGAAAGAGCAGAAGAAGAAGGTCGAGCTTGAAGGACACATCAATGAGCTCTCGTCTATCAATAACACCATCATGCGCGATCTCGAGGCTGTAAAGTCGGCGCTGAACGAAATGCTGAGCACTGAGGGAGAAAAGGTGAAGAGCCCGTATCCAAGTGTGAAGGAGCAGCTTGCGGCCGTCAAGAAGAGAATGGGCGACCTAGAGATCAAGAACAAGAAGCACTCCCGCTTGGTCGAGGAACTTGAAGACCAGCTCCAGACCAATTATGACCAAGCTCAGCAAACCAACCACCGCTTGTCGACTTTGCAAACCGAACGATACACTCAACTGGAGGAGGCGACTGCGGCCAGAATCAAGGCTCAAGGCGAATTGGAGGCCATCAAAGAAGAATATGCTGCCCTCCAGGTGAGATACTCAACGACCTTCAGTACTCTCCCGGATTGGGAGCTAACGCCGTTGCAGGCTCGCATCGAAGACCCCAACCAGGCTCCGCAACGGACCAACTCCTTGAGCTCCCAAGTTCGCAAGACGGCCTCCGTCTCTTCTTTGCCATCCCCCCCTCCGGCCATCCCGCTGCCCCCTCTGCCAGGTGTTGGTGGTTCATCATCGCCCACCCAGGCGGCTACCCCTGGAGGTCGGCCGCAGAGCAACGACCTCGCTTTGGCCCAGATCAGGGAAGACCAAGAAGCTCGTATCCGTACCATTGAGAGGCACCTAAACGCCGAGAAGCAGCTGACTTCGACACTGGAAGAGGCGCTTACTGACCTCGAGAGACAGTCTAATAAGGTGAAGGCTGATTGCGAGGCCTGGCGTAAGCGAGCCGTCGAGCTTGAGAACGAGGTTAAGGAGCTCAAGGAGAAGCCGCAGCAAGACAACAGGTGGCGCGACAGCCTGCACCAGGTCGAGGAGGAGCGCAAAAAGCGTCAAGATGCTGAGAGGGCTCGGGCCCACCTAGAGGAGCGCATGAACGCCATCAACAACAAGAAAAAGAAGAAGGGTAGCCTCAACTGCTTCTAGGCGCGGCGGCCTTCATGGGTAGCTCTCCTCCTCTTGCTCTCGTTCTTGGCCTTGGGCATTCTGCTTCAGCGACCTTCATCGCAACGACTGATTCGACACTGCTTTATCCTGCTCAGCGAGCACATAGCACACATTTGGCAAGGCGTTTAAAGGGAGCGTCATGGTCCATGTACTATTTATCCCCCGCATTTTCCACATAATCCTGTACAATGTCTACCTTCACCTCGTCACCGCACGACCCATCGATTGACCAACGCAAGTTATGGAGACATGCGATGTTCCCCCACCGACTCTACGCTCGACTCCTATTCCCTTAATGTTTTTCCCCTTGTCTAGATTAACCTAATTCTTCTATTTTCAACCCGTACGCATTACGCGGCACAACTCTGTTACGACATGATCTGGACGGGAATACGACACGAGAAGCACAGGCGACGTAAATGTTTACGGGATGATATTAACACAGCATAGCCTTGTCGACACTCGACTACTATTTGTCTCCTTTCTCTTTGGCCGAGGCGGAAGGGAGGTTTGGCAAGAACGAAAGAGAGAGAGAAACCTGGAAGAGCACGGAGACAGGCGACTGAGAAGAGGTGTGTGAGAGAGAGTGGGGCGGCCCGGACCCAAATTCATACCCGAGATACCACTTTTCGCCATTTTTGTTTTAGTTTTTCATATGTGTCGTCTTTTCTGCTTTACTTCATTTGGGAGGGGCGAAGAGTGAGTGCAATGCTCGTCGATTTTCTTCCATGCTTGCGCGGGAGGTTGGGCTGATGAGCTGAGCACGAGCATCTCGCGAATATTCCATATGCGAGCGAGTACTGGGAGGGGCGAAGGTGGCTGGCTACGTGTGGGGCTTCTACCTGACTGCTGTTTATATAGCCACGATAAATGTAGAATGCCTGTGTGTCAACTTTCCCTGGACGAACCGTGTGGATGTCTTTGGAATGAACTGCCTGTCATTGGCGTCGTACTCAGTTGCTGCTTCAACGCATCCAAGCTTATGTAGGCGCAACGTATGTACTTCGCTTGTTCGTGAGCGGGCGATTGATAATTGGCAAATTAAGGCCGCTGCGATGGGCTGAGCCAATATCTGCAACAACAGGTTTCCCTCCAAGCCATTGCTCTGCGAACCCCCTCTTCAGCAAGGTGATACAGCTAGCGGTTGGAGGACAGCCCGGACATAGTGATTCATGGCTGTGTTTCCGGTGGGCTTGCGGCTGTACTCGCTTTGTACAGTACATAGTATGCATCCTTCTCATGCAAGTTGTGTATTGATCACGCGCACTTCCCAAAGATAGCGATCAATCACCCTGCCAGATACTCATCCTCATTGGCCAAATTGCAGGATGGCGGCGGTCGGTCCAAGCGAGACGGCGCCTCATTCAGCTGTCCGACCCTGCAATGCGCACCATATGAGGCTCTGCGTACCTGCCGACCAGTCGGTCCTTCGTCTTGTATTCCACGCCGTTGCCTTTGCCATGATCGGTCCATGTCCCATCGTTCACATTGGACCCCCGGTCCTCCACGATGAGCCAGCACAGTCGCCGAGGCGGCATCGCGGGGGAGAATTCAAACTCTGGACCCCGTGCTAGAAATGGCCGCCTCGAGTCCGAGTCCCTGTGGTTGCGTTTGAATGAGGCAAAGCAAAGAAGCGACGAACCCGAGCATTCTTTCTTTTGTTATTCGCATCTGGAAAGAATATGGCGCCGCGACGACTTTCGTGACCTATTCTACAGCCTTCAGCCACATCAACACCAGGTCGTACAAGACAAGATGCTTCGGCTCGTGTCATTCCTCGTCTACATCGAGGTGCATCCTGACTGGTTTTCTGGCTTCGACCGCTTCTTCCAGCCAAGCAAATCCACCAACGCCGTACTTACTGACGAAAACATGCCCATATCTGCGACTGACTTGGCTACCAAGATGGGCTTGCCCGCACCCAAAACCTCACGGTGGCACGAGCAATACTGCTTCATCCCACGGAGGATAATCTTCAACCCAAAGGAATTCTTCCAGCAAATAGATGATGCCAAGATCAGGCTTCCGTTTAGCCGGGATGGTGGCTCTGCTCATGGTGGCTACGGAGATGTTACGGTACGTACCGCTGGAAGGGCCCATTCCCGTCAGACCCAGACTAAGTCACGCATTACGCAAGTTCTACCACCTCGAACCAGAGCACGTAGAAGACCATGACTCTCGCCGAGAAGGATGGATACCTGTACGTTCCGCCCTCCTCAATGTCTCGCGTCGACCGGAAGCTGACGCGCCTCTGTCTATCTAAGCCTGCGAGTGGACTCGTGGTTGCCGTCAAAGAGTTTCGCGTGCGTAGAGACGGGCTGGATGAAGCCAAGAACATGCGGCTGCTGAAAGAGAGTCTTACCGAGAATAAGAATATCTCATTGCATGAAGCCATCATAATGCAAGGAAGGGGTGAGGAGCCGAAAGTGTTCATCGTTTTCCTGAAAGCCCCGCACGGAGACTTGTGGCAGTTTCTCCACGGCGGCGAGACCATTGGACATAGAGGAGAAATTATCCGGTCATACGATTTCTCGCAACGATTTCCACAAGCCGCGGATATTGAGATTGAGCTCGCGCCCTCGTTGCTGAAGCAGTGCGAGGGTTTGGCCGGGGCGCTGAGGTTTCTCCATGAGGGGTTCCAGGCAAACGACATTGATTTGTTTTGCGCACATATGGACCTCAAACCCAACAATGTTGTTATATTCGACGGGGGCCCTGATGGAGAAATTGTAGGAATGTGGAAGCTTTGCGACTTTGGCATCTCTGCATTTAAGGAACATCCCAAAACCCACCAAGACTCCTCGGTTATTTCGGTAGGTGATTACCATGCCCAGGTAACCATGAAGACGAAACCGAGACGAGACCGGGGTCCTTATCAAGCTCCTGAAGTATGGCGGTTTCGAGACACTTCCGATATCTCTCCTCAAGCTGCATCGGATCAAGGCAGAGTTGGCCGTAAAAGCGACATCTGGTCGTTCGGCAGTATATTTACTGAGGTGTTGACATTTTCATTGCAGCGCGATGCCGGTGTGAAACGCTTTGCTAAGTATCGTCTCTCCGGTCGATATCAGAAGGATGACTATTTCTATTCATCGATCTCCCCTGATGCCCTTTATGATCCAAGCCAGCAGCCATTGCACTCCTACCAAGTCAAGCCTCAAGTCTTGGACTGGTTAAACGAGCTGTGTATGCACTCGTCAACAACCCAGAGATGGGCTGAGTGCTGGGCTCTTTGCATTCGACGCATCCTCGAAGTCGATCCAAACAAGCGACCCGACGCACAGACGTTGGTCTCGTACGTTCGCCACGTTCGAGCCCACGTACTTCATTCTCACCAGCCCAAGGAGATTCGCTGTGTGTTCCAGTCTTCTGCTCACGATTCCATCCGTGTCCCAGCTCCAGTGCCCCCGATTCCCGCTCTCGTGAGGGAACCTGCACTACAGGATCTCAGGCCGGGTGAAGAAGGGCCCACGATCATTATCCGCCAGCCAACGCTGCCACTAGCAGTCAACAATGAGAGCGGTGAAATCGAAAGTGCATATTCAGATCCCGATGAGAAATCTCAGAGTGTGGAACGGGATAAGGGATCCCAACCTGGCGGTCGGGGAGACGAGCAGGAGGGCAGTATTGTTGTACTGGATTCAGAACCGCTGCCCCTAAGCGAGCAGGAGAACTTCATTCTTGGGCAGCCCCTGACAGCCCATGGGATCATGACTAGCCGTGATGACCCTCGAGAAGTCAAACCTTCAACCATTCAAAAGCTGAAAATCGGCTCTCGCAGAGAAGCCATCGCTGTAACATCGGATGGACTCAGAGCCGCTTTTCTCACAAAACCCGCCATACATATCTTCACCGTCTTCAATCAGTCGGGCTTGCCGAATCCTGAGCTGGAAGCCGTGTTACCATTTACAAAAGACGAGCGAGGCCCTGTGTGGGTTGGCATTGCCATTGCAGGGGCGTTTCTGGTTGTTTGGGGCTTTGAGAAGAAGTCCAAGGACTCGCAGGTAAGGCTTTCGGTCACACACTGGCTTCCGTGGGCGACTAAAATGTTGTAGCTCCGTGTCATGCGTCGGACGGACGATGGCCAGTGGGAGAACTTGGCAGTCCCCAACGAAAACGATGTGCGCAGGTTCGACTACGACAAGCGTGTCGCTGTCTCTAGCCAGGGATATGTTGCCGTAATAACGTCGGGCAAAATTACTGTGGTCGCCTACCAGTCAGTCGGTTGCATCTCCCCAAAAACCGTTGGTGTCAATATCTTACAATCATACAGGCCCGAGCCTCGCGTCTTCACTCTAGAGGCACCGGCAACAGGCGCTTTTAGAAGCAGAACCATATCAGTCTTGGAGCGGGAGTTCGTTGACGTCGCCTTCGATGATGCGGGACGTCTTCTCCACACTTGGGCCAATGTCGGTACTGACGGGGCGCTTTGCATTTACCGGTGTTCAAGTTTAGCCAGGTCCAGCACTCCGGAGTCTATTGGGTATTATGAATATGTGAGTTCAGGAGTCCAGCATGGGGGGGGGGGGGGGGGGGGGGTGTGTGTCATGTTAATGAATAGAGTAGGATATCAACGAAGACCGCCATGCAACTCGATTGACGCCGTTCAACAGTTCGTTTGGGTGCTTCATAGCATCTTCGAGCCTGTCTTACTACCCTGCCATCATTCGAGGCTCCATGTATGACCTAAGGCGTCCCTTGCCCCGGCACAGTTCTCACCAGTTACAGAATTCTAACGTTCAAGCTGCGTGCATGTTCAACAATCATTCCCTAATCACCGTACAGAAGGCTTTTCTTGAAAGTCGGTCAGTGGGGCGACATTTCAGACTTTTCGAGTATCCTCTCAACTTTAGAGATGTGCACCGCCTCGGCTATGGCATCCAGTTGAGCAAAATCAAAGAAAAGCCTCAAAATTCTTCCATACTCCGAGTCACGAAGCAAGAAGACAACATATATGCCTGCATCTACCACACAGAGGGGAAAATTGAATATGTACCTTTCTGCTTGCGAAACAGTGGGCTGGCTTCACGAGACCCATCAGGTTCTATGAACGCTTCGACTGAAACCTCTATCGCACCAGCCCACAATCGTCTATTACACTTTTTTCGACCATTTTGATAACCAGGATCGACTCGATTTCTTCCGCCAGCTATTTCTGAGATAAGTGAGGTAGAACAAAGCACCAGTGAGCAGAGTCAGAGTCGCCCAGAACGCCACAAATATCCAAAAGTCCTCGGTGATTGTTATTCGACTTGCGGCGGCGTCAAAATCGAAGAAATTCATGCCGAAGATAGTCTAGGGAAGAATTCAGTTGGGGTCGAGACGACGTCAGAGAGGAATGGGGACTGACAGCTACGAAGCTGCCCGGCAGATAGAAAGCCGATACAATGGTAATGATACGAACAATAGCGCTGTCGTCTACTGTGTTCTCGGTGAGATCCTTCAGCTTCTTCGTTACAACACTGGTCTCCTGGGCGAGATTCTTCAACTCGTGAGTCATGTCCCTGATCTCGCGATCGAAACGCGCGGTCTCCAGTTGGTTGTGTAGGGTCAGAGTGTAGCCAATCTACGGGAGTAAGTGATTCTGGACGGGCTTTCTAACAGCACGTAACTTACCAGGTCGATAGTATTACGGACCCTGTCCTGTAGAACGTGGGAACTGCTGATGAAACCCTGAAGCATGCTCTCGGTGGTTGAAAAGGTCGGGGTTTCCTTTTCACCAACATGCAGGCTTGTTTCCAGAGATTGAGCAACATCAAGGTTGCTCGAACAGCAAGCATTGGCGAAGAGAGCGAAGTCAATGATGTTCCTGAGCTTCTGGACATGGACGAAGTTCTCCTTTCCTGTGTGCTCGGCCGTCGAAACCATGGCCCGGTTGTTCTGTTCATGAAACACATCAGAAGAGGACCGCCCATGGATCATTGCAAGAGCATACTATCTTCGAGAACTGGTCACCTAGGTAGCGGAGGTAGGGTCTCCAATTGTCAACGTAGCACGCAAGGGTCAATCTATGCAGCAATTCGGGGCGATGGCAGAATTCCACCAGGCGTCTCGTCGCGCTGGGATTTTCCGAGTCGTGCTTGACGTGCTGCGCTAATTTGACATAGAGCGAACTTGTGGGGCTACAATGAAGCAAGATGATGAGATCTTGATCATCCTTGTGGTGGTGATAGACGCCGACATGGCGGAAGGACCACGGGTCCTGGCCCGGCCGGTGGTTGCGTTCGACGTAGTTGAGCTTATATGAGAGTACGTCTACAACATCAATTTCGAGAACCCCAAAGCGGAATTTCAGGCGACTCACAGTTCCCGTCGGGTGAGGAGACGAATGTTCGATTACTACTACCGGCTTCTGACTGATGAGGTTCGTCGCCGAAGGATAGGAGGACGCGAAGGAAGTTCTCTTTCACCTCGTAGGTCTGGAAGACTTTGGCAGCAAGGCTAGAAGTGATTTTCAACGGTGCAATGGTTCTCGGTGAGTGGATGGATCTATTGCAACCTTGATCAGTGGCCTGCAGTCACCCAATGATGACGTGACCTCATACATGATACGAGTTCTAGGCTTGGGCGAACGACGAACGGCGTCGTCGAACTCATGCGCATTGGTAACAATAGTTTGCTTCGTCGTTTCTGCTCATTGCATCGCAATTAACGTGTGCTCTTACATCAACGTTGAAGACCCATGAATCACTTCATACCTTGTGTCACATCAATCACCGCAAAGTCGGAGGTCGTCGACGAGAAAACATAATCGCTCAGGTCGTCCAGCTGCTCTCGCAAGGACCCTCTGGCAGTTGCAACATCACCTCGTTCGGCGAAGTATTGATCCCAGTCTTCAGAAGCTATGACAGCCATGGATCACTCAATTTCTTGTGGCGTGGTCCAAGAGATAGTGTGACCTTTTTAATTCTGTCTCCTACTTTTCTACATAACTATGTTGTCATGCTGAACATATCCGGCGGTTATTCCAAGAAGCCTCGCACACAGCCTGCAGGAGCTGAGACTCCATAAATGAAAAGATATTCGCCAGTGCATTGCCTTGCACGAAGTACGAGTACTGGTACATGGAACCAATGACCAGAAATCAGGCTGCAGCGGCATGCCGTGGGGGGTCGAGAACGCCTATCATTTGGCCACGCTGGCAGCCTTTTGACGTTCCACGATTTCATTCGTCATAAAACTGAGTCAATATGCAATGTCAGCGACGCCACAGCGCATCAACCGCTCTCAAGTTGTGGGATCGGTGGCTACCTCAGCTGCTTCTGTCTTTTCAGTCAGCCCCTCGGACTAGAGCTTCGTATCCCGAGTGGGAGGAGGGGCTCACTTACCTCTGTCATCTCCTCGCCGTCCGGCAAGTTGAAATACCATCGTTCGTTTTGGTGCTGTTTTGGATGGCTATGTCAGAAAGGCGCGCGCTGATGAACCTTTTGGGCACGGGGCAAGAATCGAACTGACCTCGATCTTGAAGTCAACGTCGGAACCGTACTTGGCTTTGTACTTCTCCTTGAGGTAGTCCTTCAGCTCAGTCCCGACGTTGATGTAGCGGGAAAACTTGGGATCAAGGCAGATTTGGCCCATTGTTGAAGATAGTCTGACTGTCGCAATCTGGATTTGGACGGAATTATGCACTGAGCTGCAAAGAGTTTTGCGCGCACGACCGAGTCGAATTTATAATTCGTTCCCATACCGCTATCCGGCCGTCTCGAGTGCTATGTAGGGCCTCGTATGCCAGCTTGATATCCGAAATGACTCCAGCGGGGCTGTGGCGGGGGGCTGTAGCGGGAGCCTCGTCTTGGCCCCCATTGCCTTGTTCGTCTGGGTCGCACCGCGAAAGCCCTAGTTGTTTGCCTCCTTTCTCATCACTTTCATGTCCTTCCCACATACAATTAAAGCCTAGGCCTACCCGGTTTCTGCCCACGCAACAAAACTTGACTGGCAGACTCCTCTATCCCGATCGAACCAATGGCATCACACCAACCTCTGAACAGCAACAGAGCTCAGCTTCGGTGAGTAGACTACCAATCCACCACACTCTGTAGGTCGAAACCCGAATCCTAAATATTGCACTTAGGCAGGGGTTAAGAGGATACCAAATATTCGTGAGTTGCGTAGAGAATAAACATGAGTTCTCTCCTTTTGACTAAAGTCCGACAGTTCATTGTTATCAGCAGCGTCATCGGCACGGGAGTGTTCACCAGCAATGGCCAGGCTCTCGCACTGGCAGGGCCCCTGGGCATGCTCTTCACCGTCATCATTTTGGGCCTGATCGCAATATTTGTGGGTGAGACGATCAGCGAGCTCGTGCAGGTGTTCCCGGTACCGAACGCGATATTCGAGTACGTGTACGCATTTGTTGACGAGGACCTCGCTTGGGTTGTCGGGGTCTGCTACTGGTAAGTCGAGACATTCCTTGAACGGCCTTCACGGAATGAAAGTGAAGGACGGAAGCTCAAAGATGGCACAGGTACTCTTTTGCGTCGGTCTTCGCATTGCAGATGCTGGGAGCTGCTGCTCTTCTATCGTACTGGGGACCAGATGGTTTCTTGGCGCCGCTGGTGTTCTACGGCGTCACGCCTTTCGTGCTTTTCTTCCTCAATCTGAGCGGCGTCTATGTATGAGCTCCCAGTGATCAAAGCAACTCTTCTCCCAGACAGCTAGCTCACAGGACGTAGTGGTTTGGCATCGTCGAGACAATAGGGGGGTTCCTCAAGATCATTTTGCTGTTTGGGGTAACTTTCATCCTTTATGTCATTGCTGGGGGGCAAGGGGATCCCAATGAACGTATGGTAACCCCTAAAACGACCTTTTGACTCAGCCGAAAGGCACTAAGGCTGGCGGGTAGCAATCAAAAACGGCTTCAATCACAACATCGACTTCATTAATAACAACACGAAGGCCATATGGTTCGTCGACCGTCCACTCCGCCCGGTTACGGCCCAAGACTAACAAGCTCATTCCAAGCCTTGCATTCCCTGCCGTAGCGTACAGCTACATCGGCATAGAAGCCACCATCGTGGCCGCCTTCGAGGCACAGCCTCCCAACGGCATCGGATGGCCATCGCGTACAATTCACTGGGCCGTATTTCTCTTGTACTTCCTATGCACGCTCGGCATCGCGCTCACAGTCCAGTGGGGAAACCCGAGTCTGCCTGTACCCTACGGCGGCATCGTCCTGCACTCGAACTCGACAGGAAACCAAGCCGGGAAAACGGACAGCGCCGTCATCATCGCCGTGCTGCAGTCAGACCGCGGGGTCGTTGCGGGCATCATCAACGGCTGTCTCATCTTTAGTACCATCTCGGCGGCCAACACGTCGCTTTATATTGCAAGCCGGACATTGTACGGGCTGACTTACCGCATCACGGGGCGGAACCCCCTGAGCAGGAAGCTAAGGAAGGCGAGCGTGATTTGGGAGGTGACGGGTACGCCGGCAATGGCGCTCTTGTGGTCGGTGTTAGCATTTTACTGGCTGCCGTGGTTGGAGATGGTGACTAACAAGTCGGCTGCGATTCTTATCAACGATGTAGGTTCGGGCCGTGGAGCATTTCGAACGAAAAGAAATAAAAGCAAGTAGCTGATATCGGAGCCAGGTCATCGACATGATCTCCATCACGTCGAGCGTCTCGTGCTTGATCGTATGGGCGGCCATTTGTGTTGCTTTCCATCGGTACGAGAGGTGGTAGGTACCATAGTAACAACTCGAAGGCTCAACTCATGGCTAATCAATATTGCTTGGACAGGACGAGGTTATGCGACGATGGTCTCAGAACTCGGGGCTACACGCGATTCATCCGCAATTCTCCCGAATACAAGCAGAGAGTCTGGAACCTGCTCATCTGGCTGCAGCCGTGGAACGCCCGGATCGGGTTTATAGGCTGTCTGGTCGCTTTCGCCTTCGCCAGCGCCATGTGGTGGGACACGCCGGTCACTCCGCTGAAAGTGGCCGCGGCGTACGGCACGGTAGGTCCAGCTCATCTATCCAGAAATAGCCTGGACAAAGACTGACAGAATAAAAACAGCACATCATCCTCTTCGCCTTCTGGTGCGTCCTCAAGACATACCGAAAATGGCAGCACGGATGGGTGCCCATGGAGGTCGACCCCATGGCACGGGCGCTGGTGCGAAGGCTTCAGAGGCTGGAGTGGTTGGCGCAGATGGATGAAATTAGGGGCGAGTATAACCATCCCAATGTGCAATTTCTGTCGTTTGATAGGCTTCATCGCGAGACTCCGTCGCTTAACGAGCATGACGTGGGCCCTGTGGTTGGGCAGGAGGGGTTGGGGTACGCGAATGGGCATGTTGGCAATGGTCATGTTCCGAGCGGTGGGATCACCTAGGCTGTGATATACGTGGGTATTATTAGTTCTCTGTGACTAAGTGTATTTATAGCATGTATGTAGAAGAGCTAGATGTGTTGTGCACAGTAAGTGGCCCGAGTAGAGGTTGAAGCGGACGGGCCATCACAGTCGGTTGGAGTTCAAAGACAGGAATAATTACTAATGAAGGTCGTATTAGACTGGGTCGATTGCGATGATTCTAGATGACGTGCCCAGAAATAAACGGATGCTGCAAATATGAGCAACTCGTCAAAGCTTCGAGCTGGCAGATCCAGGATGGCAAACAGAATAATTCTTCGTTCGAGTCGAAACGCAGATATCACGTGACCATGCACCTCGCACGCGACAGCCAGCAAACGCGAACGCGACCGCGTATTGCTAGGGCAAATTTAGCCGTGGGTTTAATTGTCCATGACGGCATCAGGCGCACCATATGCGCTTTTTGTTGACGGACTTCCACTTTGGGCATTGAAAACAAATGTCTGCAATTTTCTACATATACGCCAGTCAGTGATTGGAACCATGCTGGAAGTTATCAGCTTGCTTTCGAGCCCTTCGGTGCCTTCTCCCTTGGTTCCTGCGCCTGAGGCACGTGTCGCCCCTCCCAACCTGGTCAGTCCGCCAGCTCGAGCACTGGACTACGATTCGGACCAGTTATCCGTTCTCGATTTGACCGTCGTTCCTCAAGCAGAGGCTGTCCAGACGAACGCATTGAGGAGATCAAAAGAGCTAATAGCGGCACCGAAACGGGCGACTGCGGGCAAGCGCCCACAAGACTACGATGATTTCCTATTTCTGTCTGACGACTTCGACACTACTGGCGATCTGGGAGATAGTTTCGCTACTAAATCTCGTGCATCTCCCGGCTCCACAGGCAAGAGTGAAACTGTAAGCCGGTCAATAACGCGTACGACTTCGGCCCTTGTCGGAGTAAAGAGTTCTAGTGCATTACTCCCCGCCGGCATCAAGCGCTGGAATTCGGCTGCAGATCCAATACAGCACAGCAGCTCGCCAGTGGTCGATCTCTCGCACGAAACTGGGTACTTTGCTCGCCCGCCACCGAATGTCTCGGAAAACTCACGCGGGCCCAAGTATGCCCCTCGTTACGATATTTCCAGGATTCCATCTGCGACGTCTTCGACGAATGCAACCTCGACAAAGCGACCTCAGAAAAGGCAAAATGACGTACTCGACTTGTCAAGCGATCCCTTTGGCACTTCATCGCCTCCAGCGCGCAAGCAGTCGCCAAAGCGGAAAGCTAACTGGGATCCGATTTCAAGCTCCATGCCCGAGGTCAGCACCACTCGCGAACACGACTCACTCGACGTCACACCAGAGCGAGCTTCTAAAAAGCGCGTGCCGGATGTAATTGATCTGGACTCGGACATGTCCAATTCGGAAGATGATTTCCCAGAACTGGGTGCTATCCGATTCTCGAAGATCAAGTCTAAATCTCGATCATACAGCGAGTCGCCGCCTCACAAACGCACAAAGACTGCCCAGACGTCGCCACGGAAAAAGCGGCCTCCCAAGACAGCCGAGGAAAAGCAGTTGGAGAAGGAGCAGAAAGCAGCGGCGAGGGAGGCTGAGAAAGAATATAAGCAACGGGAGAAAGAAAAGGCCAAACGGCAAAAGGCACTCGAGAAGGAGCGGGCGAAGGCACTCGCAGAAGTCAATAAGCTGCGGACAGACAAAAAGGTGTCTACACCAGAAATGATTGTAGATTTACCCTCCACGTTTGGAGCCGGTATTTCGATTCAAATCAACCAGTTTTTGAAAGACCTCGACGTTCAACACGAGTCCTGGAATAGCCCTGTGGATAACGTAGTCAAATGGCGCAGGAAAGTGACGTCGAAATTCAACGAGGATCTGGGCTATTGGGAGCCAGTCCCAATTCATATCAAGCCAGAGAAGCACGTTGCGGTCGTGATTGACGCAGCCGGGTTCGTCAGGCTCGCCCTCGGAGAGGAGGGGTATGATCTCGAGGCACACGTCTTGAAGATGAAACGTCACTTTCACGACAATACGTTAATATATCTCATCGAGGGCCTGACGCCCTGGATGCGTAAGAACCGCAACGTGCGCAACCGCCAATTCGTGTCCGCGGTTCGAGGCGAGGACAGAGCCCCGGCAAGCAACCAACCGCGCCGCCGAAACGCCGCCGCGCCACAGGATTATATCGACGAGGACAGAGTCGAAGATGCTCTTATCTCCCTCCAGGTCGAACACGGCGTCTCCATAATCCACCATACCAACATCTCCGTCGAGACGGCCCAGTGGATCGCCACTTTCACGCAACACATATCCACCATTCCGTACCGCAAAGCGCGCGACGCCTCGGCCGCTTCGGCCGGGTTCTGCATGGATGCCGGGCAGGTGCGGAACGGGGAGGGGGCCAAGGAGACTTACATATGCATGTTGCAGGAGATCACACGCGTGACGGCGTCGGTGGCGCATGGGATTGCGGCCGAGTACGAGACGGTACAGAAGCTGGTTCGCGGCTTTGAGAGTAAGGGGCCCCTGGCGCTGGAGGGGTGCAAGAAGACGGCGAACAAGGATGGCGCGTTTACGGATCGGGTGGTCGGGCAGGCGATCAGTCGGAGGCTGTATAAGATTTTCATGGGAAGGGATGCGGAGAGTACGGATGTTTGAGTGTTGGGAGGGGGAGAAAGGGGTGATGGCAGCAGTGGAGCCGGCTCGTTGAGAGAAAAGGAAAGGAAGTGAGGTTGTTGAGGCTTTATCTATATTTGGACCGTATTCCTCGGGTTGCAAATGATGAGTTAGAATTTATCCCACAGCCTGTTCTTTAGTTAAAACGTCTTGTTATGTTCCAATTACTTTTAGGACATGCGCTTTCAACCATCTTTATACAACGTAGAGGCCGGCTTTTCTACCGAGTTGCATATAAGTCACTAAAACATTTCCAAACTACTTTAACCTGGGCAAATCCGGTTCCTTTTGCTGTGTTGGCCGGGAGCTTAAGATGCGTCCTATCAATACATAGGTGCTGTACAATCCGGCATATTATTATGGTTGAACCGGTCGTTCTATCGGGCTGTTGGACCAAATCGATTCGATGATTTGTTAGCGTTGACGATGGTTTCGTCACCCAGAACCACCTTGAAGTTGACGTTGTTGTTGGACCAAATTGACCGTCAAAAGACGAGGGACCCACTCGCTGTAGAATGAGGTATCACCCCCTCAGCTTGGAGAGATATCGTCAAGTTGTAGTAGAATCTGGCTGATGGTATATTGGTTGGCTTCAATGGCCGTCGGTACATCTTTTTCATCTACGGTGTCTGCAGGGTATCGAACATCTTTTTTATTGTCCGCCCCTCTACCTTGAGTATGAATTCTGTAATAAAACTCTTATTTTTTGACGCGGTTTCGCTACGTCTCGAGCCATTGCTGATTAACTTATGCGGAATTGGAGGACTGATAATACCCGAGAAAATCTTGCAGTCTAAGACGCAAACCCGGGCTCATAACTGTTGGACCAAATTGACCGTCAAAAGACGAGGGACCCACTCGTTGTAGAATGAGGTATTTTTGGTAGTTATAAGGTCTGACACGGGCTCACAACTATGAGAGCCTAGCAGTATACACATACATTCTGCTAGTACGCTTAGATAAGATATTGAACACACACTAACAGTCAATACCCTTTCCATCTAACATGTATAATTCAAACTACTCTGGTATCCCAGAGTTACATTTAGTAGGTTCACTACTGTTCAACAGCGCAGGTTGCATATCTTATCGGGGGCTCATATCCATGAGCATGCCTAGACGCGTAGAGGTGGTTCATAACGTATTTTCTCATGTATACTACGTAGTAGTTATCAAGGGTCGGACCAACCTTACCGATTTCACCACCCTCCCCTGGTTGGTTGGTGATCAAATAGTACGCAAAACACCGGTACCGTCCCCCGAAACCATGTTAGTGGAGTTGACTATAGTCTCCCCTGTAGCCTCGTCCGGTTCATCCGGCTAGTTATTTTCTGTAGCCGCATTAGCCGTAGCACCCCAGGCAGAGTATCTAGCAAGCCTACTTAGCCGGCTCTATACCAACTTCGTAGTATCTGGCGTATGCCTATGATACCGGAGTGAAGGCTTGGCGGCTGTGAAGTAACCGTTCTAGCGGCAGATGAAAATAACTGCTTATATTCAGCGCCTGTATTGTAAGGAAATCAAGTGCTATTAACGAAAGCCGCGGGCACTTCAACCAGCATTCATGCTAGTAGCTAATAGGGTCACGTATATCCGTATCTATCTTATAGTCACTAGCACACTAAGTAGCTGTTAGCCGTAGGGTGGGGTTCACGGCGGCTTTTGATTCCGAAAGGGTCGTGAAATCGGGGCGGCTTGGTACGCGGCAAAGTGGCTAAGCTGGGGTCTCGATTATTATACCCTTCTGGATATAATGGACGACGATGAGATGGCCTTGACGCGTTCGGGAAGGTAAAGCCACAAAAATTCCGAAAAAGGTACCTATATGCCTCCGGAAGCACCGGAGTGGCCTCAGCCGATATCTAGTGAGCTACCAGAGTCGGCGTAGCGGTAATTTGTCTCTCCATACCTAAGGGAAGCGGAAGGTTCAAAGGACCAGACATTTAGCAGAAATTTTCAAGCTACCAAGCTTTACAGAGGGTCCTACAGGGTTGGCAGGGGTCCCCAGTACGGCCAAAATAGCTATATGAGCCTTGGCAATTGGAAACCAACCAGGTTGCCCAACCAGGGCCTCCGGTAAGGTTAGCATTAGCAACCAAAGTCCAGAGAATAGTGAGGGAATTAGTGTATATGCACGCCAACCCCAGCTCACCAGGCTGACATGGTGAGATGGTTCCGACGCTTGATAGTTATCGCTACTGCTGAGGGCCTGGGACACCTTTGTGAGCAGGGCTGGACCAGAGACGATAACAGTCAGTTGTTTCGTCAACTAGATCGAGTCACCTACATAGAGAATGCTGGGGGGGATTGAAGTTTCTTTGTGTTGTCTTCTTACTTTGCGTGTTGAGAAAGCCGCCTTGAACGGGGTGCCCCGCCTCATGAGGCCCCTGAGAATTTCTCAGACGCGCAATCATATGGAAAATGCCGCTGCTCTTACAGATATTTCATCACTGCAACGACATCTCACTATTGTCAGCGGAATTAACTGAGAAGCTACTATGGCAACCATGTGGCCAAAAGGTTTCTCTTGGCCGTCGTTTTCTTCCGGGACTCTAGCCAGCCCGAAATTGCGACAGAACTGATGGCTGCCAAAGAGCCAGATGCAAACATCCTCTGTTTGTACAATCGCGACACATTGGCCTCCTTGTTGCATCTTCAGTGTTCTGTTTTATATGTAGCAAGTCAAGGGGTGTCATGTGGCTATAGTCTGGGGTGTAATTTATTATCTGTGCTTAGTATGAGGAGACCAGCAGTGGAACCAGCTTTATCTACGGATATCTATGTCACGATTTGATTGTATATACGCCGATATCAGATCCTAAACCCACTCTCCCGCATCGCCGGTATACTTTTCGTCCACTCGTAGGTCCTGGTATTGAATCTACATTACCAAATCACTTTACTTCAACTTAGCTATTTCTTTTTGTTATGGAGGTTTTGCTCAGCTATGATATAGAGCAATAATATATCAATACGCCCAGGGTTGGATGGTTGCACCCTGGGTTTTCTCGTGCATGAACTAGCTAGCCGTCGGTAGTGAGTTGTTTAGGCAGGTCCGGCTGCAGAACCAATGCAGGTGGAGTGGATGCAACATCAGTCTCTTTCAAGATGGCGGCTCAAGTTCGACGAACCGACCCGTCCAACGAACCGACCCCGAAGCCAGATTCCTATCAATTTTGGTGAAAGCTTGATGATGCAATCGCTTCTTTTCATTTAACAAAACCCCACACGCTCATGGCGGCACATTGGTGGGAGGTCTACCGGCGACTCATTTACGTACAAAGGAGGGACCCGCTCGCGCGTACTTCTGGCTAATGAGGAAGCTGGTTACCTGGGTTATGCCTGATGAGGCAACTGGGCATATTTAAACCAAACAAAAAAATGAGGCCGAAGAGACGAAAGGAATACCACGGAGAATTGACGAGTGAGATTGAGCTAGAGCATTATGGGCGCCTCATGGGTATCCATGGATCTTGATCTTGGCATCGCATCCAAGGAGCTTGATTGCTTGTTAAATATGTTTCGTGGTTTTTACCTGATACTGGCCATATCTGCAGGGGTCAATATAGACCCGGAGAGTGGGAGGGATGGGAAGTGGGAGGCCGAGAATGGGTCTACTCACGTAGTGGGATATATATAAGAGGGATCGACATACTCGGTCAAATGATCATCAGAGTTTGTCAGTGCTTCAGCTCACACGAAGACAGTCCAACTTCAAGCCACTCTCTTTTCAAATACGCAAAATGCGTACCACATTCGTTACCGCGGCGCTGGCCACAGCTGCCTTTGCTGCCCGGTCCTTCCTCGATGAGCCTGACACGGGCATCGACGATGTCTTGGGAGATCTGGAGGTGGGCCAGCTTCCGAACGTGACCGAAATGGTGGGTCTCAACGACTTCCAGTGGGCCGCCAGACACTATCTGCCAGGAAAGAACTACACTTACTACCGCAATGGGGCTGGTGGCGAGTGGTCGTACCGCAACAACCTCGAGGTCTACAACCGCTATAGTCTCAAGGCCCGCGTTTTGAACGACATCACCAATGTTGAAGACAGCATGAGGTGAGCCATCCATTTCCACGCGCATTCTTCTTCTGTTGCATACTTATTAACCTTTCTTCAGCACCACCATCTTGGGCTTCAACTTCTCCAACCCCTTCTTCATCAGCCCCTGTGCTAGGGCCGACTATGCCCACCCCGACGCTGAGCTCAACCTGATGAAGGCTGCCAGCGCCGCCGACACGCTCTACATCATCTCGGGATTTGCCACCAAGTCCATCGAGGAGATCGCCGCCGTCGCTGCCGAGAACTACACCTTCTTCAGCCAGCTGTACACCACGTCCAACGACACGGCCAACCAGATCCTCTTCGACCGCTCCGAGGCCGCCGGAGCCAAGGCCCTCATATGGTCCATTGACGCCCCTGGTTCGCCTAGTCGTCAGCGTGCTTCTCGGTATGGCGTTACATCTGCGTAAGTCTTCCGTCGCTAGAACCCGGTATTGACACCTTTGAATACGTGCTCATAAAAGACTCTAGTGTAACTAAACTCACTCGCCTCACGTGGGACGTCTACGCCAAATACCAAAAGATGACCACCCTGCCCATCATCCTCAAGGGCATCCAATCCGCGGCCGATGCCCGCGCCGCCATCAAGCACGGCGTGCCGGCCATCATCCTCAGCAACCACGGCGGGCGCAACCTGGACGGATCCCGCTCCTCCCTCGAGGTTGCCCTGGAAATCTACAAGGAAGACCCGGCCGTCTTCCGCGAGATCGAGGTGCTCGCCGACGGCGGCGTGCGCTACGGCACCGACGCCCTGCGCTTGATGGCGTTGGGCGTCAAGGCCGTCGGTCTGGGACGCCCCATCATGTTCTCGAATGTGTTTGGTGAGGAAGGTGTGGCTAAGGCCATCGAAATTATGCACTCCGAGGTTATGAATGATGCGGCGAATTTGGGGGTTGCGGATTTGAAGAAGATTAATGCCGAGTTTGTCGATTGGACGCCTAACAATTGGTATAGTTGAGTGGGTTACCCTCGGATGAAATGCGGTGGGATCCTGTTATATACCATTTTTGTTTTAATTTGACTTCTTCCTGTAGATATTTTAGCTTGACAGAAGCAAAGACGGTTGAAAGCCAACTTTTGTTTTTGGTTTCTGTTTCGTATCACGTGAAAAGAAGGTATTTATCTGAGATCATGGTCAAACAAGCTAGGTGCCCCTGGCTTATGCTGAAAACAGTAACTCCGAAACTAATATGAAGTTGTGGACCAGTGTAGCCTCAGGTATAGTAGGATACAAAGTACCTAGGCACGAACTAGTGTATTTAGCGACCGCCGGGCAGTTGTTCACCGCACACCTTTGTTATACCAATACAGTTCCCAATACTCGGAATTCGACAGAAGTTATGCAAAAAAGAAAAAGAAAACAAGGAAGCCCGAGTTAACAACTCAATATAATCCTCAAAAGGAGAATCTGAGAATTTTAAGGGTATAGTAAACCTAGCATTTTAGGGTGATACGTGACCCCATGGGGGTTACCCTATAGCTATAGATAAGATAGATAAGAGCTATTAAAGAGCTCTGCCAGGCCAGAATAGCTGACTTGGTCATCCTTTTCGAATACAACAATTCACACCCCATATGCACTCGCATCATAGGGGCAGCTATTTATTTACGGAGCAAAGTATATTTTACATAATGGCATTCTGGACTATGCTACTATCCTGTGTCTCGAGAGTAGATAGGGAGTGTGTTATATACTTCTGAAATACAATCTTACTAATTTCTGCCTATTAAGAGTAGTATACATTTATACCAATGTAAATTTACTAACATGACAAATGAAATAAGAGTGATTGTGGAAGTCATTCTAGTGTTACACGCAAAGGTGGTCAAAGATTTGTGAGGTTGTAAAAGCATGACATTCTATCTAGTCCTATGGAGCACGAAGGTTGGACTTAGTCCCGAAGGGCTAAGTCACGTGGTGACCTTGGTGGTCTTGGCAAAGCCCACCAAGGTTGCCTAACATTCTAGCATTAAGCGTATATTAGTCGAGTTTGAGTTGAAGTACTAGTTGCCCGAGTAGAGTAACTTCTATAACTATATTACGAAGTGTCATAAGATATTTGATAAGGAGCATTATTTTACGATAGTTTAGATGCATGGACATGATTAAATATGGTAGGTGTCACGCCGCGCTAGGGGTGGCAATCCTTGCCACTACGCCACCGTACCAGATGTCTTCACCAAAAGAGACCAATACCAAAGTCCCTGACTTTGATATCTGCAACCACTTATCAATCTGTTCAGACCAGTGTAGGTCAATCACGTGACAACCGTCACAGTAGGCCAATGTAGGTAAATATAACATGGTATGTTTGACTAATTCGTACGATAAAGTCCAAAAGCAGGTGCCCAGTCTTGAACTGTATACCATGAGTAATATTTCGAAGGGTACGCCATCAGCATACAGCTAGGCTACCATCACACCCACCACCAAGCCTTTGTCACTCGATAGTCATTTACCCCGTTTCTTACAAAGCGCAGACTTAATGCTCCCTCGGTTGGCTCTTGGGCCACATACCCGACCTACCCCAGATCACGGGTCTCCTTCGTATAGACTCTCCTCAGATCGTTCGTGGCCGAAAACGAAAAAGGTGTCCCGGGATCTCAGCGGTCAGTTGGTAGCACTATTGCTCAAGTAAGCAATGAACATCTTACGATAGATAATCTGTCAGGTACGGCTAGGCCGAAGGCAATGGTACAGAGTGATGGGGAGTAACGGGCGTCCCTCCTACGTAGCACCGAGTGGTCACTGGCGGTCTCAGGTAGGGGTGCCCACGATGATGCATTGATCTCTACTCTCTCTATCTTCTTCCCGGGCCTCCGCCCCTTACATAGATAGCTAGAACCCGGCGTCGGAGCCGCGGAGCACTAGTTTCTCCGATTGTTCCGCAAACCAAGACTTCCATATCGTGTCATGACTCGCACGTCCCTACACCAGAGCCCTACCGGTGGGACACCGGTGCCTATGGCATTCTGTTCTCTGACATAATCCGTACGTGTACGGAAACTGTGTAGTTCGCTACTTTATAGCCAATTCTCCAACTTCGCCAAGCGACGAGGGATGATGTAGGATCTGCCCAGAGTTTTAGGTCCTTTTGGTTTCGTGTAAGCGGCGAGTATTCCATCGAATCAACAACAAAAGGCGATTCACTAATTTACTGGTAGGTAAAACTATATAAGCAGGCTGGTTTCTGCAGTCTGGCAGTCGAACGAACATCGTTAGTCCGCTTTATCATTGCACGCCAATTCTAATTCACTCAATATTCCTATATTCAACCACAGAAAACGAGTCACAATGAAGACCACCCTCATCATCTCCATGTTCCTGACCGCCATCATCGGCACCAACGCCATGGCCAAGCCAAAGTCCGACATCGGAGCCAATGTGGTAGTTATAGACCAACTAAAACGCGCATTATAGTCCACTAACAACGTTATCCAACAAGCTTGAGGCCCGCTGCCATTGCGACGGACACTGCTGCGGCAGCTCCTGGTGCAACGAGGAGACTACGGGCGAATGTGTCGACGGGGTGCCCTACTGCGATGGAGTTCCGTGTCCGTGGGTTTGAGCAGGACATGCGGAAGGGTATGCCTAAGTGGTGGTACTTTTGTCGAAAAGGCAAAATAGGGGGTTGCTGTTGATCTAGACGGGGATAAGATGGTGGCGGGTCAGACCTAGGTACACAGTCTTTGAAAGCTTCGTCGAAATTTTTGTGTGATCGTAAACTAGTGTGAATAAATTCTGGCCTTGTTGGACAGGACTAGGTTAGAGGCAAATAACGGCCATTGTAGAAAAGTCACGTCTGAGGAATGGAAGCAATGAAATTCGGCGTCCCAAAATTTACCACCAGGAGACAGTGGCAGTGGCAGACCTGGAGAACTTTGTGGTGTGGTGATATTTCTGGGCAGCTTGAGACTGGCTGCGGCATGTGCGGACTTGTGGCAATGCGTGGAGTCTGATGGAATTTGTATTATCCCATAAATTTCTCTCTTGCATATCTTGCAAGGTGCAGTGTGGTGGCAATGTGACGCCGTGAAATAGAAACAAGAGAGCCATGGTATCATCATTTGTAGTCACCCGAAAAAGCTGCTCCGTGTGTATGCGCCTTCCTTTCCCCAACCCTCCATCGCCTTTAACTCAATCATCCGTGAGATCAATGACCTCGCCAGGGCCCAGTTTAGGCCTCTTAGGCACGTTGTCCATCGTTAGATCATACACCTCGCCAAATTCCCGCTTTATCGCACCATTCTCACTCTTGATTCTGGCATGCTCGGAGGCTGTCAGCTTTGCGCAACATGTTGAAGCAGGAGACAAGAACTCACCCGAAGTTCCTCAAGTCTTTCTCTGGCCAGCCTATCTCTCTCAGCCTCGGACAGGGCAGCGAGAGTCGGTGAACGGGGTGGCGGCGTCCGAGGAATGATAATCTCTCGCTTTAAAGCTTCTATTCATGCCATCAGTTTCGCTGTGTCTTGAAATTTGCGTGGAACAACCACCTCTAGATCGGTAGAGAAATTTGTAAACTGCAATAGGTCGATCACCATCCTCTGGCAGGTATCTGAAGTCAACATAATTGGGAGCAGCAACCACATCACCCGCAGTCAACCTAATAATGTTTAGTTAAATGTAATCGGCTCGGGCAATGTGCAAGCATACGCAGTTCCGTGAGAGATAGCCTTGCCCTTGAGAGCCTTCTCGGCGATCTCAAATTTCTTGTTCTTGATTGTATTTTGCCGCAACTCAATGAGCCCATAGTCAGTGCCACGTCTGACCTTCACCTCAATGACTCCAAGGTTCTTGGCTATCTCGCGATCCTTCTCGACCCGCTCTCTCTTCGAGTCGTCCACAGTATGTACGGAGCTGAACTTGAACTTGCGGAGTACCCATTGCCCGTTTGGACCGCTGGGCTCCTCACGGCCGGAGATTTTGTTTTCTCTGTAACCAGTGCGGCGAGTATCCGAGGCTCGACAGATACGAGCATTGATCCACGTTCCATCGATGTAGAGCTGAAGGGATAAGACATGATCCTTGTATCCCCAATGGTAGAAATTATCAATCCTGGTTCGGATGACGAAATGAGCATCATCGATGCATTCGATGTACTTGGTGATGGTGGGACAGACGGGTTCATCGCCATCTGCATCAAGGGCATCGTACTCGACGACATCGGCGCCGCCAATCTGGACCGCAATTTCAACGCCAGGAACATCCTCAATGATCGTCATCTTGCTAGGTCACGTGCTACTCGTGATGCGAATGATTGGTGGAAATGGGGGGATGAAGGTGGTGGTGGCGGCTGATATTGAAGGTGAAGTCCAAGTTGAAGTTCGCAAGGTTTGAAATGCTGCATAGTGTACACGCAGTCGTCGGAGCCGTCCGGTGATTGGATCGGCAGGCGCCAGCGAGGTAAGGATGACCTGGGAAGGCACAAGACCGCGGAGTAAAACCTGGCGCATTCACATCTTAGGACAACATGCATCAATTGCGGGCTCCTTGGGGAGCTCGAGAGTTGTGATGTATCTAAATAAGTGTAAAGCAGGCACTTTCTCAGTCTCCCGTCCCTAGCTTGTCAAGTTCTTGGGGATTGAGCTTGACTTCCAAGACGGACAGAACGGGTTCCCTCCTGCACAGACCACGCCACTAGCACCTGAGAGCAGACAAACGCCCAACAACTGTGCCTGGCAAACAGGAAGGAGACTATTGTGGTCAAGCAAGCATGATCGATCATATTCGTGAATTGATCCGCCAGCAACACTTGTCTCCTCCGCGACAAATGAATTTTCCTCGCGAATCATCACCCACTCGTAGCTCTGCATGAACCTGAAGGGCAGACCCAGATTACAAGACTTGTACTGGAAAAAGCTCGAAACCTCGCTGCCTAGGTCGACTCGAAGTGATTCGGCGGTTTGTTGCATTAGTCGCCCCATTGTTCATCTTCAAGACCTTGTAGCATCGAGCCAACCCAAATGGGGCTTCCCGGATGATGTTTTCAGCCCCTGGTCAAGGATCATGATTTGCATATGTTCGATGCTGTGTTGGAGGCTGAATGCGCTGGTCATGCATCGCCTCCAACTATCCACCGTCCCAATATTGTGCTTACATATTCATCTCTCCCCTCTCCATCGGCAAAGGGTTCCCCCATAGCCCGTTGTTGTATCCACCCGTCCTTTCATTCCCATAGTACGACGGTCTAGGTGTCTGCAATCCAACACTACCGGCTGCCGCATAATTTTCTTCTTCGGTACACGCCATACCACACCGGCGCCTGCAGTTTGACTTTGTCGACCAGAGGCGGGGGATATTTGATCTCCTGCCCGCCGTAGACATGCAACAGATCCTCAACTCTCATAACCCCCGTCATTCCTACACTCCTAAAGACCTGCGCCGTATCAAACGGGCTCATACTGACGTCGCGATGCAATTCCCACCAGCCCCAAACAAGCATTAGCCCCGTCAACAAGCACAAACCTACGAGAGCAACTGCGGCCGCGAATAACTTGTAGTCGGGCCCAAGAACGTACCACCGTTGCCTTACCGTGACTGGGATCTTTATAGGCGAAGGCGTCGACGGTGGTGTAGTGACGCGGTTCGTGCGCTTGTTTCCGTCGAGGGAGAGCCGTGAGAGGCTCTTGCCATGACATTGAGCACCGAAGTGCCCGTACTCTTCGCGTTAATATACGGGAAGGAATAGAAACAGGTCGGATACATTCATATTAAAGCCCATAAAGGCCCGGCTGGCGTACTTCCTTGGCTTGGGGCAAGTCACCCGCGTCCGAGGCGTGATCTGCAGAGTTTCACTCGCCGATATCGCGCTCTTCACCTATGATTACTTGGCTCATCGTACTTGAGCAGTTTGCAGCAGTTGGACAATATGGGCCCTGTGGGCCATGTGGGTCCTATACTTGCCACTATCGCCACCTAGAACGGCGACCATCCCCACATACCTCTATTACGAGAAATGTGGCAAGGATAGAACATTCCCTACTTATCTATATGCTTCTACAACTTGTCTGAATTAATCAGCAAGTCTACCATTCATTGACTATATAAGAACCCTTTTGTTTCCATACATAGACCCTCGAAGAGAGGACCAGAGTTAGCTACAATACAGACAGGTTAGGCATATGTGCCCTCCTTTTGCTCCTTCAACGGGAACATCAAATCCAAGTGCAGCAATGCCGGGGCCTGAGATGTTACCACTGCATGCAGCGTTGTTTCCCTCACATTGATATGATATGACGGTTCCTGGCCAAGGGCAATTGTATCTTTGTTGTACCATGCTGTCGCCGCCGCCTTATAGTCCAAGGAAGCTGATATGGTGTCCTTGTCAACGGTACCGGTCAAACCGCTGGGCAGGGGGCTGATGATATCCATTGTGATAACTCCCGTGTTTTCCATCTCTTTTCAAGCCTGGGGCCTCATAACTTGCTGCAGAAGTGGCGGCACCGCTAAGGACGATACCGTGATGAGTATAGGGCCTAGTAAAAGCTTGGCTGTTGGACCCCCTCGAAAGATACCCTACCTCCACTTATGCGGCTGGAAGAGAGGGTTGCGATTGACTGCCCATATTTGGTGCAGCTGTGAAAGCCCTGCCCCGCGTTGAGCCTCTCTCCACCATCTTATAGTTATGCTTGTTGTAAGCATGAGGCTTAGCAGCATGGTAATGAGGTTTGAGAGAACCGTGAGAATAACTGTTGGGCCGACCGTCCATGAGGTGATAGATTCGCCATCAACGACGCGGACGACAACAATTACGGCCACGAGACAAAGGACAAGGCTGGTCATGGTTGCGAGAGAAAACCAGATGCTGAGCTTTGGGTCTTGCTTCACCTGTGCTGCCGGCTCCGGCCGGGTCATGGAGCCGGCACCATAGCCGCGGGTTATGTTGGAATATTTGTTTGGTTTCATCTGACATACCCAACTATGAAAATAGCCATTTGTAGGAACAAAAGACGTAGAGGGCAGCGACGGCGGGAGAATGCGATACAGCCATGTTCCAAATGTCTGGGACCACCCCTCTAGAACACACAAACGGGCACAGTGTTACAGCTGGCACTTGGCCATTTATCAATACATATATGCGATATGTACACAAAATAAAGCCGAAACGAAGCTTGGCGTGTAGAGATTAATATTTCGTATACCAGTCGTGGGCCCTTTTGACCGCACGAAGCCGGCGCTCCAGTGTGGTGAGCAGCCGCTTAATCAGGTCGTCCGGCACTGCTGGCCACGCCTTTTGCAGTACAGCCCTCAACTCTTCAATATCGAGCTTGTTATTTTCGAATTTGAACGGTTTAGGATATTATCTACGAAGGTATTGCTTTAAATAGGCCTGCATATACTTAATAGGGTCGAGATCTGGGCTATAAGCCAGCTATTAAATTAGACAAATGGCTTATGACCAAACCATTCTATCGCTTACGTCAAGAGGTGGCTCTTCACGTTATCCTACTGAAAATGCATCTAATCTTGAATACATGGTAGCATACCCTCTTCTAGGCCTGTAGACAACTCCACGTACTGCAGTCCCTCTACCGCTGGCCTGATCATTACAACCAGCGGTGACTTTTTACCCTCTCCAGCTTCTATCCAGATCATTACCTACATCATGTTCGAGATATTCGCTATAACGTGCCATTTTAAATTAACGACGTCCTTAAGAAACTTCCCGCTCGAAAATCGGAAAACCCAGGCGGTCCGGTTGCTCGTAGATTATGTAAAGAGGACTCGTTAGAACTATGACCTAAAGCCTCAATTAGCCTCTACTTGCGTTAGAGAACATACCATTATTAATTCTCCATGGGTTCGAGCTAATAAAAAGCAAACTATGACGATATTTTGCTACTACTTCCAAGCATAGCACCCGCTTCTTGGGCGTCTATTTGCGCATATTATGAGCCTTGAGGTAGCAACGTGTAGTAAATTTACTGATCCTTATCCCAGACTGTTCATCAGCATAATAGGCTTGATTCCTGTTCCTTTCGCATAATCCAAAAAGGAAACGCTTACGGGGGCATGTTGATGTGCGAGGACGACGGCCACGGGCTAGCGAATCGAAGGGGTGGCAGTTTGTCCAGCGTTAAAGTGTTTTGGTGATAACCGATCGGTGGGTTGCGCGAATTTTCGCGTTGGCGTAAAGTGGTCCTCACGGAGCGTGACTGTATTTATGTAAAGGCTCCGATTTTTGGCATTTCTTTGCGGCGAAGCAGGACCCGCTATCATCTCTAATCAAATCCTTGAAGTGACTCTTTTCTTAAAGTAATCTGAAACCATGTTCTCTGCCAATGAAGCAGTATATCAAGGATGTCATTCTCCATTTGTAGGGCCGGGGCCCTTGCTTGGCTCGATCGTCATCTGGTCGATTGGAGCCCGGATTGCAAGCAACAGGGGAGCCAGGCAAGCCGACATGGTCGCCAAGGCTCAGTAAATCCCATTTCAACTGATAAATGAGCTTGTGGCATATACTTGCCCCTGTACACGAATTTGGTGGTTGCTTTCCTTTGGAGGACCAAGCCGCGTTTCTAGCCCCAAGGTTCCTGAGCGTTGCTAACCCTGTCAGACTTCCAATTGACGACCAACGGCGGCCTGGGCCGTTCCGGCGTTGGGAGAATTGTTCAAGCCTGTATCGTAAAGGCTCCCAAACTGTATGCACATAGTCCACGTCGGCTGGAAATGCACATATTGGTGAGGCGTTGAGGGCTTGGTTCATTGTTTACAAGAAGTAGCTAAAACAACGTCGTTTTGGAACTCGAAAACACGCCGGGTAAGCGAGTAGCAAGCGGGCCAGAAGGGTTATGAATAGTCCTTTCGCGGCGGTGGTAGAAGCTGACTGCAAGGATTGCTTGGTCCTTCCCGATACCGTTGAAGGGCCCGAAGCTGTGAGCTGATAATCCCGGTCATCGAGGTCGAATCCTCGATGACGAAAGCCATCCGAATAATACCTGAAAGGAACGCGTATCAACATGCATCGGTCCGCTACCCGGCGAGTGGATTGGCATGAATGGTGACCTTCTCGATGAAAGCCTTCGCCTTGGGTCGGCTTTTCTTGTCCACCTCTATCGCCTCCAACTTGGCCAGCGTTGCGAGGCTCTCGTCTCCTATCAGCTTGCCGAAGACGGTGTTCAGGCCATCAAGATGCGTCGCTTTGTCGAATAGAACGAAGAACTGAGAGCCGTTCGTCCCGGGGCCTTTGTTTGCCATTGATACGATTCCACGAGCATTGTGTTTGAGAGCGGGCCGGATCTCATCCTCGAATGTGCCACCCCATATGGACTGGCCGCCCTTGGGATTTTCTTGCGTCGGGTTCGCTGGGCCTCCGGTCTGAACCATAAAATTTGGGATCAGACGATGAAATTGGGAGAGGTCATAGTAGCCCGAAGCGCAAAGAGCCAGGAAGTTCTGTGTTGTTCTTAGACCGAGTGTTCGATATGAAGATCTTCATGAGACTAACCTCAGCCGTCTTCGGCACACTTTCGCAGAAAACCTCAATCTTGAGGTCACCGTAGTTGGTGTGTAGTGTCACCGACATTATGAGATGTGCGATAGATGTAATTCGTAGATGCGGGGGAAAGGGTTATGATGAAGAGCGTCGTTGAAGTTGCATTGTTTGGAATTCAGCGGAGCAAAGATGCGAAAATTGATATGGGGTTTTAGCCGAGCTAGAATAAAAAAGGTATGCAAAGGCGCTACAGCAGTGCGGATCATGTGGAATATGAGCTCGGGCATTCATGCCTGGTCTTGCATGCCTGTATTCCAGAAGTCAAGGAAGTGGAAATCGGTGCATTATTTCATTCGAAACACGACGTCGACATTTCGAGGCGACCACGAGTCTACTTGCAGGGATTGATCTAGATGGGGCTAGATCATCAGCGGGGTTAGCAGGTGCTTGCCTCGGGAGAGGGGCGATTCGAAAAACCGAAACCCAGCAACTGCAAGTCCTTAATAACTAAGTAGGTATTTACCGTACTCGATATACTCCATGAAATGTATTTTGAGAAACTTTCATTGTCACTTTATAACGCTTTTCTATTGACTATGGACAAATGCCAGGGATATTCGCAGTACCAAATGTGGTTGAGTTTGGCCAGCCAAGAGCACCGAACCTGCCTTCAATTAGTCCGATCTATGCTCGATATAGACATTTGAAGAGCTTCGAAAGTCTCGGCAGGGTCCATATTTAGTGATCATAAAGTCTTTGGCTATGATAGAACTGAACAGCGGTTGACCTCTTGCGGACTTGGATGTGTACAACTGTTGCTCCCATCAACAATCATCAACAACACTGAATCCGCAACCCCACTTTGTGTACGAAGCACAGTGGTGTAACCCCAGCTCAAAGTCCTAGATTTATTATGGATCCCCGATGAGAACATACTACATGGCTCTGGACTATTCGGCAGTCACCACAAGTCGATGTAAGCCTGATTTACCCAAATTGCCTTGGCCAGCAGATGGATTAGGATGGATTGGGATGGACTGGGTCGTGTCAGCATTTTGGCCACTTTTTTTCCAAGACCTGAAGCCTCGTTGACATCTACCTACCTTGTTAGTGCATTCAGTGAAGAGAGCAAGGTAGTTCCCTGTGTTTCAAGGTCTGCTAGCGGCCGGTTCTTTGCTCATTCCATCATCAACTTTCAGAAGCTCGCAGCTCGCCCAGTCAATTCCATCTTGAGCACTTGGCCATTTAGATGCGCTCAGCTGTGTCCTTGCAAGGGAAACTATTCGGCGAAAGTTAAAGAGGTGCAAAGACTCGGTTCCCACAGGGTTCCCAAAGGACGACTACTTCATATCCGGTGGGCCCAGCAATCGTGCATCACGACCACGAGCTACATCAATCTGCGCAAGGCAGGTTGACCGTTGACAAGACCTTAACTTGGCTTTGACTGCCTTCTTTTTTGCTATCTTTATTCTGCCTCTCCACAATTACATTCAGAACTGCAACTCATTCAACCAATGCTCGTTCATTAAGTTAGGTGTTCCCCAACCCTTACTGCCGTCATCAGCGGAAGCTTGCACACGGTACCACGTCTTGGAAACCACAACAATCACCACTCAGCCTGGTTCGTTTACGTGGTCTGGGGGGCTGATCTTAGCTGAGTTGCGTTAAGCCGCACCCTCCATCAAATTGCCGGTATCAACCCAACCCGGGCAACCTGTGCATTCCAGACCAGCGCAACCAAAGTGCGCCGCGCGGGTCGTTTTTACCCACTGTTCCCGCTCGTCACCGAGCTCTCAAGAGCGGGCGGCTACCACGAAAACCAGCTGCAGACGTAGACCAGAAGCAGTCACCTCGAGGCTGCAACGGTCAACGTACACAGAGCAATTCGACAACCCAATTTCTCGAATTACCTTGAATCGACGACCACGGCAACTGCAGTGGCATCTTACCGCCGCCAAACTGACTCCATAACAACGCTGACCATAGCGACTCCGCCGACCTCAACGCCTCCATTTACCCCCCCCCCCCTCCGGCGTGTTCCTCGATGAGCCAATCTGACATGTAATGACCGCCCACCACGTTTGCCGCCCATACTGCTCGATTGCGACGACCACTATCCCCGATTACACCCTGGCGCCGACGCCTATCGCAGGCGAAGATAAATACATGCTACGGCCTTAACAGCGACTGAGAGCGCTCGACAATTATCATCACCAAGCCCGTCTGTGTTGAGCCGAGGCGGAGAACATGTCAGACCGGATACCGGCATTCGTCCGGGTCTCTGGACCGCCAAATAGCAGCTTCTTGGTCGGCTATCCGGGCATTTCAGCGACCTTGGTAAGTCCCCCCGGCTACCTCGTTCCCTTTGGCGTCGTGGAAATGTTCCCATCCAGCCTCGTCTCTCTAGTCCTCCAGTTCCCTATCGCTATGTGGGGTGCTGAGCTGTACTCCAGTACCCAGAGCCTTGCGATGTCAACTCCAGTCTCCCGCAGCTACCCCAAACCTCCACTAACCCCAGTATTGTACAGCCGCGCATTGAGGGCAAAGTCGAAATCAGACCCTCACAGGGCTATTCGGCACCTGTCGCTATCTCTCTCGTGCGAATATGTCTCCAGCGCAGGGAAACAATCCATCCAGCCGCCGAAAACATGGCCAAGCGTCACCTCGGCACACCACGACGCGACTCTACCGACGTCGTCGGCAAGGAGCTCTTGCTATTTCGCTGCTCATCGGGAAAGGACGCCGAGAATATTATGGCGATGGATCTACCGTTTGTGTTGTTCATCCCGTTTGGGCGAGGTGGTGAGGAGACGAACAGGAGGATACCGCCAGCATCCTTAAAGCTCAACAGCAGGACAGCAGAGACGTATTATGAGTTGGTCGTGACTGTGCAGCAGGGCCAAAGCATGCAAAACAAGTACGCGTTCCCGATACCCCTACAAAGATATGACACGCTGTCAACCTTTGGAATGTACAACCGGCCCGAGACCAAGATTGCAACGGTAGACAATGTCGTTACGCTTGGAATCTCCCTTCCCAGATGGAGCTACGGCCCTATGGATCCCATAACGGTATATATCAAGCTGGCGCCGAATCTGGATTGGATGGCAAAGGCACGGAAAGTCAAAATCGAAAAAATTACCCTGGCGATCGAAGAGGAAATTACGTACAACCCCGAAGGCGATGAACCTACCAAGAAAGTGAACAGGTTACAGAAGCACGTTCAGGCGGTAGGGGCGAGATTGCCAGAGGCAGGATATGTCACGAACATGGGTGTCATCTTCCCACATAAAGATCTCCGGGACAGCACGGGCATCATCAAGCGAGGGGAGCCAGCCTTTCCCAATTACGAAGTTAACTCTTTCACGACCACATCAACACTCTACAAAATCGAGTTCTTCCTGGCCATCAAGGTATGTTGCGGAAGATGAAAACAAGCAACTCGTAATCCTGAATGCAGTCAGTTACTGACCTCAGTCGACACAGGCACATTTGACTTCAGCGCGTGATATAACTTTGCGGCAGCCTATCGTGATTTGTCCAATGGACCACCAGGCATGCAAAGAAGAGATGGATGCGATTGAACAGTCGGCGAAAGAAGCTTCATTTGTCGACCAAAACAACCCCATGTTGCCCGCAAGATCCATTGTTCTGGCTAATGACCACAATGCTCTGAGAACACTGGGCTTGTGCATTGTTGGGGGCCAGAAGAAGCCATTGATTGAATGATGCTTTGGTGGGGCTGACGAAGACATCCGAACCTGTGGTCCCGCAATTTTGGTTGGCACCCTGAGACTGCATCATCACCGCTTCTCGTCGAAAACATCACCGCATGCGGCCTGCAGACTTGTAGTTGCTTTATCCGCCCGAGTGGTAGGAGTTAAAGCTAAATGGATTCCGAAAGCCATCCGCTTCGTCTCACAGCAGCAACCGACCTGAAAATAGAATGGTATTGGTTCTAACCCTGCCCCTTCGACTTTAGCGCATGCACAACAGATGCAACACGTGGACTACTCGCAAAGGGGCTGTATCTTTCTGAAACGAAAAGAAAGACCCGAAGGGCTGACTCGAGGCTTTGGCCGAAAAGGGGAGCCATTGGCCGTGAAACCCGTATGTGGGCGTTTTTGAGGGACTTGGGTTAATGGTAATTTATGGACGTGGTGAGCATGTGCTGAGAACGGCAATTATTGATCTAGATGAGTGCGTGGACCAAAGTGTCGAAAGCATATGGACCCGAAGTCCTGGCTAGGCCGGCGTTCACATGGAAGAAATATGTTATTGAGGAGCGGACTTGCTTACGGCGTTATGATTCAGTCTACGAACTTGCATGCGCGATCACTGGAGGATACCCGCGTATAGTGTCTGGGGCGTTTACAGGAAAGCAAGGTTGGAATCAGGTTTGGAAGAGGAGGGTTGTCCCGCAAGCGAATTTTCCTCATGAGATGAGACCGTATGATACTAGTCCTCACAGCTTGGCAAGGAATTGCGGTCTGGAATTCCCGGGAACTAGACGACGACTTAGGCCTGGGAAATTACCGAACGGCCATGGAAAGTCTGCCGGGACGTCGAGAGAAGGGACTCGTATCCCCGACTCACAGCCTTGACCGGCTGCTGGGGGCGGTCACAGAACAACGTGTTGGATGAACATGTCTGTATATATATGCTGTACCTCTACAACGCACTCATGTGCCCGTGCCCGTATAGATGGGCCGATATGATTGGAAATGACTCGAAACAAATTCAAATACCTTCTTCTTTGTGTGACTGATGTGTTGTTACGGTGCGGGATGTGTATACACAGACCTTAGGTTTGTGTATGTCGGTCAGAATGGGATGGGATAGTGATGTGTAATCACGAGAGAGGGCTATCTGGTTGATGCAAGCCTTCTGAGAGTTTTCTAGGGTGGTCAACGATCTTGAGTAAAATGTGGGAGAATAATGGGCAAGTCTCGACTTCGTGGCTTCATCATCAGGATGTCTTACCTGGATCGATGGGACTCGATACGCACCTCGGGATGGCTTGAGTCTCAGAAACCGAACAAACAAAATTTTTTGATTAAAACATTCCCATATCAGGAGTAATGCATGTAGAAAAAATTTGAGAGCTGCAGGACTCGAACCTGCGCGGTTTCCCACTGCGGTTAATAGATTATCAGGAATAACCTAAACACAGCGCCTTAACCACTCGGCCAAACTCCCTGATTTGATATGGAAATTTCCCGATTCAAAGAAACCATATTGCATTAGCCAAAATCAGTGGGGTCCTATGCTCAGTTTCCCGATGCCTAAGAGCCACTGAAACAAGCGGGATAAGGTATTTCGCATGTGGATCCGATCCTTACAACATACCGAGAGAACAGCACGAGACCAAAGAGATCTTAAGCCATGTTTCAAGCTGATTTTAGTTACTTGAATGCTCACTCAAGCTTGTTTCACGAACTGACATGAGTCCAAATTGAGGGTGAGGGGTTGATTGGGGATTTGAAGCTACATGATCCCTGTAACCCGCCTGTAAGGCTGAGAGCTCAAGACCTAGGTGAAGTTTTCTGGATTCATCTTCGCAACGTCCGTGACTGCTTCAGTTGCATGACAAGTACCAGCTGCGCGCATTTTCTTTGGATCGTTGAAGTACCTTTGCCAAGATGCAATAACGCGCACACTACCCCGAACAACAAATAACAGTACAAACCAATCGAAGACTACAATCATGGCCTTCGATGACGACGAAGATCCCATCTACGGAAGTACTCTGATCGCCTCGCTGGTTCCCACGACCCCAAACACGGCCCTCGAAGATGACGATCTCGACGACCAGATCATAGACTACAGCCAATTTCTCTCGACGTACTCGAAGGGCAAACAATCGGTGCGAAAAGCAGTTCGCCGTGGCGAGAAAGACTTCGAGTCGCATGGCACGCGAGTACAGGGCGACGTGTTGGAGTCGAGTCGCAATGCGATGCACGAGGTGCTGAGCTTTACCCGTACACATGGAAAGCCGCGCGATTACATGCGCGGGTACTATTTTTCAGAGCAATGGGTCAACGAACCGGTTGACGAAGAGTCGGGGTTGTGTATGAGGGAGCGGGTCGTGGTAGTCGACATTCCGAGGAGTACTTTGATGAAGAGCATGGGGAGGGCACATAGCGGTCTTACGAGTCGAAAGGCAGACCGGGTTCCTGGGTATCAGAAGGATTGGTTGCTGCCCGAGGAAGCACTGTTTTTGGTGGATCGGGGAGACTTGGACCTTTGGTGGCCTCGGAAAGAGATAAAGGACATCTTTCCGCTTGGCAAGGGTGAAACCACAGAAGATTTTGAGCACGCGGAAACTGAGGCGGGTCCTGTACCCGCGGAGGCGCCCAAGGCCCAAGACAATGGCGAGGATGTCGACGAGGAACTCGGATTACCATTGAGCGTACAAGCTGCGTATGCTCTACTCATCGGCAAGGAAGGCGAGCGAGGCAAGGTGACAATGGAGAGATACCAAGTTTATGCCAACCTCCGCAGGACAGGCTATACCGTCCTGCGCCCCAAGGCTGCAATTCCAGCACCACCGCCGACACCTCCACCTCAAACCATATGGCAATGGCTACTCTCTCTGGTCCAGCCTTCAGCCGCAGGTCAGCCGAGTCAAGACCTAACGACTTATCAACCTGCAGGCCCCTTGGTTAAGCCCGGACTTTATCGTTCTTATCAACCCATATACGCTCAGCTCCACCTCATCCCACGTCACAAACCCGATCCCAACTCACGTACGCCAATCCCACCCGAATCTCCCTACAGGACGTGCTTCCACGTCTACCGCTCCCGCCCCGCTTTCCAAAAGACCAACCCAGGTGTTCCCGACTTTCTCATCACAGTGGTGGATGCCCGGACCACTAGCGTCCCGACGCTCGAGGAGATTGTGCCGCTTCTGGAGTCTGGACCCTGGGATCTGCCAAAGACAAAGGGAGACGGGGTGAAGCAGATATACTCGCGGCTGAAGCATGGTTGGCGTAACACGATTGTGGCGGCTGTGGACGGCGGCATGATTAGCTATGTAAGGTTCTCAGAGATGGCATTTTCTGAGGAGAGACTCTTTGAGAGGTTTGATGGGAATACGCCCAGAGCCTTGAAGGGCGGTCGAGGGCCGAGAGGAGGAAGAGGGGGGGTTAGAGGAAGAGGAGGGCGAGGTGGAGGCCGCGGTGGGGGAAGAGGGGGCCGAGGCGGCTGAAGATGATGTGAGATGTAGCTTCCCGGAGCTGGAGCTGAAGGTAGTCACTCAAGGTATGCGTCGACTAGGTGCCCACTTCGGAGAGAAGCTAGCCGTCTGAGGCACTTGTCGATGATCGTGATTATTTTGGGGTCTAAACGACCGGATGGCTCTGAATCTTGGGCACGTGAGATTTGCGATCTATCAACAGCTATGGAATCCTGGAGAAGAAGGTTAATGGGATCATTACGCGGCAACCTGTGCGTTGCGCTTCTTGCCTGCTGTATATTCCAGCGCCTGGAGTGGACATGCGGCTAAGAGATGATGATAACATCTGGCGACCAGTCAATGCGAGTCTTGCATGACGTTCCCAACCCCCGTCCCTCAATGCGCTTATATCTCATGGTACGAGGAAATGTAACCTCGACACGACTGCCAGGGAGTAGGCAAGTGGAGATCACAGATCAACCTTGCTTCACGTCAACTATATCTCCACTCATGTTTATTGCCTTTGTGCATCCAAGTCATAATGTCAAAAAGAAACATGTGGGCTTCTATCTGCACGTTGAAGATAAATTCAATGTCGCTGTGCACCCATTACAACTCAACAGCGCGTAAACCACTTTCAAGCCTCAGCACACGAGTTTTTCTACTGTGATAGCCCTGATGTCGACTTCCAGTGTGCCTTCCTGTGGGCTGTTGCGGCATGTCGCTGCCAAACGTACATGAGTTCTCCCACGCTCCAAAGGCTTCAATCACGTATTCGGCGTGAAAATCTTGAGCGCGAGGACAGGGGCCGCGCAGGTTGAAGCTAACACGACGTTTTCCTTTTCCGCGAAGGACGACGAGCCGCAGAATGTTACTTCCATGCGTGTATCAATGACCGCTTGCTCATCAAGCGATATGGGGGGCCGGTGTTCTCGGAGTTGCTGCACATGGAATAAGTCGTTTTCTCGATACCGGCTGTTGTATATTTCGCGAAACAATCTGCAGTCGTCCCTAACAGATCTCTCAGTGCGCCAGCTTATAGTGTCGCACAGCCATCGTTTGACAGCATACCACAAGATCCAAAACATTGATGTTCCAGGGTTGCGAACCTGTGATACGTCAAATCCGCACCTTCGAACACCAGACTACATGTGCCGGCGAGATCATGGCAGTACAGAAAACCTCTCTGTGTGACCTACGGATGCCCAATGCTGCCCAGGTGAGGACATGATGGCAACAAAGAACTCGACTTGTTGTCAAGAATAACAAAGGCAGATTAAATCAGGGCCACTATACGAAAGATCCGAACAAATTATAAGCGGAGCTTTGGGCCGAGTTGCGACTTGATCTCGGGTAAATTACTTTTGGGGAGTCCGTATTTGCGTTTGCCCAAATGCTGGTGTATGCAATCTACCTTGGAGGTTTTGCCGACATCAAGACATCTGCAAGAGGTTAGCGAGAGGGTGTTTCAACCTGCTAACCTGGTATCAGGATTGCGTAATGTTAACACTCAATTGCTCACACTCAATTCAGACAACTGATGACATTTGGCTACTTATCACCGACCTTAGGGATTAACAGACGTCGAGGGTCACATGAGTCAGCAGCGGTGACTTGGATGGAGTCTATTACATGCCAACGGAACAATTTCAAATGGCTGGGGGGTTCCACTTTCAATTAACGCACGGGTAAATATCGAAACTCCCCCTGTCGATGGCTGTTCGACCTGCAGGATTTTTACAATCGGCAACCAACCAACTCTGGTTAACGAATTTGAAAATGAGCCTTTTACCACTCGTTCCCTGCAGTTAGTGTATAAGTTGAAGAACACATTGGCATGTGGTTGTTCTCATCGCTTCCCAACGCTTCTGTCATGGGAATTATCTGCTTAAACCCGCCATCGTCGAGCGACCATCTTGCGAGAACACGGTAGGCGGCTTGTAGGGGTTTTGAGTTTGACTGCGCCCGTGTTGCTTGGTTTATCATGATGTCGCAAACAGATCCCCAACACCTGAGACAACTAGAAACCCGAACTTTCTATCGCCATTACGACTCTCGATAATGGTTCCAATGCCGACAGCAGAGGATACCGGCTTAGGAGTCTACACGTCGCATATGCCGGGGTGCGAATTTCCGCTCGCTATGACACTCGACAACACTTCCCAACTAGTTATGGCAACTTTTATCAGCCGAAACATACTACTAGCAGAAACCAAACGAGCCCGTAAATAACTTTGACGGAAGGCTATGTGCTGTACTTCAATTCTTGTTGGTCGACGGACCAACACAAGCGGTTGAATTCGGTCGCGCAAGGCTTAGGTATGCACCGTCTATGGTCGCAGGGGTATTCTCCGTAGGTTGGCCCCATGTTTTAGATGTGCTGGAGATCTATTGGGGTGGCAGAACGTCTCTGATGCTTTTTCTTGTCTTGAACGTTGGCTATGATAGCATTGCTCGATGGGAAAAGGCCGGATCTAATCCCACGTTGCCGGCAATTCTCTCATCAGCAACCAACCCCGACCCATTGGTGCATACCAAGTATGGTGCTGGCGTTCTTGGCCCCCAACCAACTAACTATGGCTTCAGCCAATTCAAGAATGTAGCCGGCAATGATTGATAACCAGCTCCCCTGTCTTTCCTCACTTGGTCATCGAGTTTTCGTAAAGAGCCAACATGGTAGGTCCCAATACAAGGTTGAACACCGGCTCTAGTCAACTCTAGAAGGGACTATGGCAGAGAACAGCAAACTTGGCCTTTTTTGTTTTTTTTTGTTTTGTGTTTTTGGCCAGTGTCGCCGTCACACAAGTCGGTTGGCTTCCGCACGTAGGTATGCACCTCACTAGAGACCTCAGCTGTGTCGTGTAAAAAGTATTCGACTATGTAGCCAAAGTACTTAAACGCCCGTGTTCCTCATGCGAGAAGTCGCAAAACAGGAAGATGGTGGCCACCAATGATCCAAAGACTTCCTCGCTTAGGTTTGAGCTATGCGGATGGGCTATTCGAGCCTGCGTCAAATGTGCTTAATAAACTCGTGTGCTTCTTCGCAACAGAGGTAACTAGGTACTCATCTAGCGTTTCCACCTCTTGGCCAGTCTGCCAATCAGCTTAATCAAAGTCGTTTCCCTTTTCGATTTGTCTGATTGACGACACACTTTTGAGCAACCCAGACGCTATTTTACCCGAACACCTCACCTCGCTCGCCCTCAATCAAGGCGCTCTTTGATTCGAGTCGACAAATCGCAACTATTTTCACCCCCGATTCCCTCTGAATCTTTGAATTTTTCCACCCTTCCGCTATCATCAACCGGATTTTCCTTCCACACCACAACAACAACCAACGCGACCCAACGCCAACTCACGCTCATTTCAGTCGACCTTTTCCGGCAACCGCTTCATTCTGAGGGCAAAACTCAATTAATCGTGGGGTTTCTCGCGCATACCTGAACCCGCTTTTTCGCCGTTATAGCCAGCAATCAATCCCAAAGCAACTACGCGTCGGGTCTTTCGTTCTGCAACTGGGCTCATCGCGCCACTGTGACAACTCGCAACTCGCAATTCATAACGGCTGCACCGCCGGCTGCCCTATCTTGGGTCATTTGCCCGGCCCCGTTCGCAACCCAAGCTGGCGTCCGCAACTTCCGACCCGATAATTAACGACAACATGTCCGCCACCGAGATGGAGGACCCTCGCGACTCAGTCGACACCACCTCCGCCAAGCTGGAACCCAGTCCTCCCAACGGCGTTGAGGCTCACGAGGCTGACGAGATACCGCCAGCCAAAGATGAGAGGTATGTTGCGATATTGAGCGCAACTTTTTCTATTTCCTCTTTCGTCGTTGTTCGGAGATGAATTCTTCGTTCACAACTTCCTGCAATCTAAGCGCACCTGCCCTATTGTTCTGCTGATGATGCCGTCAATGCCTATCCAAATGTCCCCAATCTGAACATTCTTCTTGCCTAGTCATCGGTAATGCAATCCGTTATACGTCCTTCTACCCTAGCACTTCTCTTCATTCTCAGTGACATCGCCATTGCTCACTGCCCTTATTCTAATTCCCAACCCTATCACCCAGTCATTCATTCATTTGCAGCGGCGTTTCTGCCTTGACATATATCAACTACGTCGCACCCCCATTTACACATTTCGCACCCTCGGCGTACTCTCCCAAAGACCATCCTTCTGGTTGTCTAATATGGACCTACGCTACGACCTCCGTGGGTAAGCCACTGCCACTACACAAACTCACAGTCATGTATTCTTGAGCCGTCATATGCTGTAAATCCCTGCGCCTTCCTTCGTCAGATTCGCATGAGTTCCGGCCTCGAAATGTTGGATGTTCGTGTGAAAGCCACAGTAACCCACCCATCTGCCCTTTTTCACTGTGCAACTCAATGCATACTCCGAAACTACACACTCTCGTCTTGAGCCACTGCTTGATCCCTTCTACAAAATTAGTGACTTCCCTTCTTGGTTGACACAGCCAGCCTATACTTCTTCACTTCCCTCACAATCCACCAAACCATTGCCTTTGACTTTTGACACTGCACAGGCATTGGCCTCATTTTCTCAACCACCCTACGGCTAACTGAATCTCAATCTTCTTTCCTTCCCAATCCCTTGGTCTAGAACCCAGAGTTACCTTACAACCATTCTTCAGACTTTCATCTGCAGCGTCATTGCTGAGTATTTCCATCTTGTCCCGAGTTGTTACCAGGCGTCTCAACTTGCCAGCACAGCTTCACCTTTTTTTCCCACTCTGCGGTCATACCAATTGGCAACTCCCTTTCTGGGGCATTTGATTACGGCCCTCGATTTCTACACCTTCCATCTTCATCTACTTAATAGCGGACTCTTCAAGTTTAAAAGGCTAACCGAAATGCACAATAGTCGCCCCCCCAGCGTCACCAATAGGACAGAACCAACCCCCGTGGCCGTGCCTGAAGATGATGACACTGCCGATGAAGTTGGTCTTAGTCCGCCGCCTTCGAGCTCTGTTTCTAGTGTGAACCCTGATGTGCTGGGTGATGAGATCATCGTGGGTACCGGACCCCGTGCAGGTCCTACCAATGGTGGCAAGCCCTCTCTGCTTCGTGTGGTCCCGGATCACGAGGACGAGGTTATGGCAGATGTGGAAGAAGATGATGAACCACTGACTTCTCACTACCCAAAGCGCAAACGCGCATCCATTTACAACGATCTTGGCGAAGACAAGCTAGAGGGAAGCTTGCTTAACGGTGCTGAGGATATTGGGACGCCTGTGCCTTCGGCCTATAGCACCTCGAGACGCCAAGGAATTCCTGGACCTGGGGTCAAGAGTGTCATTCTCGGTTACTGGAGAGATTCTCCCGCTCCCGTGGAGAGTGGCAAGCACGCAGTAATCGGCTTCATGGATGTGCGTGACCGCCTTCGCACACGTATTCAGAACGTCACCCGTAAAGGCGATGCCATCAACTCGCGTCTGTTCCCGATTCCGCCCGGCCCTGGTGGTAGCTGGGTCACGTTTGAACGTATTGTCTTTGATGATCACCTCGTGCTTCTTGACCACAATGAGATCAAGGAGTACGTGAAACTCCGCCAAAACTGTGAAGAGGCCACACCCGAGGAAAAGCACAAAGCAGAGCTTGCTGCAGTTGAAGTGGCTAAGGCTCGCCTTGCCGTCAAGCCTCCGCCTGAGACCAACCAGCCTGTTCCCATCGCATACGGACTCTCCATCCCGGAAAATGCCACAAATCGCCCCGACAAGCGTCGTCGCATCGGTAGTGTTGCTAGCAATATCAGTACAGGCCAACAACCTCAGCCTTCCATGGCCATGGCTCAACCACAGCATCACCATCAGATGCAGCCACAACCACAGCCGCTGCCGCAGATGCAGCCGCAGCCGCCGTTCCCGTCTCCGTCCTCATCTCAGTCTCGAATGCCGCCACCCATGCCGCATATACTCGAGAATCTTCCCGGCGCGCGACCCACGCGCATTCTCGTGGGATGCTGGAGCAGATCCCCCCCTGCTAGGGACGAGGACAAGCATGCAGTCACTGGCATTCTCGGTGCCAACGACATGTTTCGTGTTAAGCTCATGAAGGAGACTATGGACGGCCGGCCTGTTGATGCCGAGTTCCCTACCGGTGCAGGCGCGTTGTGGATCCCGTACGAAGAGGTCAAGTTCTTGAATCATGTCAAAGATCTGACGCGTCCTGAGATGAAGGAATATTGCCGCGTCCGCCAGGCACAGATCGACGGCGGAGAGACCGAGGAGCAGCGCGTTTCTAACGAGACCAAGGCAGTTTACGAGGCACAACGTCGTGCTGCTGCTAATCCCAAGGCAGCTGGCCCCGCCGGTGCTGTGGGCTCCCGTAACAGCCTTAACGGACCAACCCCCGTTGATTACAATATGCGCGACAGTCCCAAGCCCGAGCCCATCCCAATGCCCGCCCACGAGCTACGCCACAGCCGACGCGACATGATGCACAACGATGGCCGTGGTGGCCGCCACTCGATGCCCGAGGCCGACATGCGCCCAGCAAGCCGCACCCAAAGCCTTGATCCTCTGGAGCGTACCAACAACCTTGCTCGTCGTGAGGTGGCCAAGATGGAAAGTGCTCAGTTGCGCCAAGAGCGCCACAACGCCCACCGGATTGCCATGTCCAATGCTAGCTCCGCCGCTGCCGCTAATAATGCCATGCTTCAAGAGAGTGTTGTTCGAATGAACGAGGTCTGGCAGAAGCAAGAGGCGCAGCGAATGCAGGGCATACAGAGCATGCAGCAACAACAGCAGCAAATGCAGACAATGGGAGCCGGCAACAGCGACGACATCAAGATGCACGAAGGCATGAGATACGAACGTAAGCAGACCGGACCTTTTGCTGGAAAACTCGTGAGTCAGGGCGTCATCATCAGCATTGACGGCGAGGATTACGTCGAGTACCGAGTGCTCACGAAGCCCACGTTTTTCTAATGAGTCTCGCTCGCCAGTGTCTGATTGACCCAGCCATCTGGGGTCAAAACGACAGCTAATCATTTGCCTGATGGGCTCACCTGCAAGTCGTTGTATATACGCATTCCTTTCTTGCCGCGGTCCGTCCGAACGACGCGGCTGTTTGCCCTTTGGTCTCCTGTTCTGCATCGGCTAGGATTAAGTTGGCTTTCCAGGAATTGCGAGATATATACCCCTTTCTCTTATTTCACGTAAATGCCTTGATACCACATCTCTTTGGCTACTCCTGAATATGGCCTGGTTTTCTTTCGGCAACGCTTTAATGTATGGCTACGGGCCAGTTGCGGCTCATCAGCTTGACTTACACCTTCATTCGCCTGCGCGACGCAACCCGAACATTCGACGAAGGACTTGGACTTAACTCGATTGTTTATCGTAGGGCATAATTGTTTGGAAATACGGAACTATCTGCCTGTTCCTCTGTACGGATATACGCCACAACCCAAAAGATGCAATTCGGTAGTATTCTGACGAAGAGGGCATGATTCGACTTGGCCGCGAAGCAAAAGAAAGATACCATGGAGATTGAGGGGTGGAAGGGCAATGGAGGACAGTTGGAAATTCCGCGATACATAATATTGATCGGTCTGGAAGTTCGCTTGAGATGGCTCGTCGATCCCCTCATGGCCTGAAAGGTCATTTTGCACCTGGACACCCTCATAATTACTCATTTGCTAGGGACGTTGGCTTGATCTGTTCAGTGTACTTCCGAGGTTAATAGATACGGTGTGAGAAATGAGTCGTACTGAAGGTAATTATATGATTCATCAAGAACATGTACGTGATGTCGAACTACAATGCAAGTTAGCCCGGTCTGCTAACTGAAGGCCTTGACAGAAAGTGAAGTTTCCGCGAAGTAAACGTTTCACTCTCAAACTGAGAGTGAAGTCAACTTCGCCCTCAATGTCTACTCCATCTCTACATGATCAAGTTACCTGATGACTACCGCTAATGTACGGCAAACAGACCACATCAAAACCCAACCGAATTTAAGCCCAGCGATCATGATGCAGAAGCTTCCGTGGCACAGGGCGGTGCCGCTAGCCGAAGTACTTGCCGTCGCCAAGCCCGTCGTATTGTTTTGGGTGCACTGCAGTGCGGTCGTTTGTCGTCTCCGTCTCCGGCAGGGTGATCTTTACATAGAGAGGATACCAGCCGAGCGACCAAGGTCGACGATCAACCTGGAGAATCTGGGGGTTAGCTCTGGGTCTAAGGGACTTGTGCATTGCGGGGAAGTTAACGCTATTGGACGATCGTTCACTATATAGGCTGGGAGGTCTAGGGTAACCCGGTGACAGGAGAACTGTGAGTGCGGGGTATCTGGCTTCGGGTTTGGGACAGAAAGATCGTGTATTCAGAATGGTTGTTAGAGCGGATGGAGGGGTTGCAATGGCGTTTCTCGTGGAAACATCATGGTACGAGGCAACACTTCCCTGGGATGCTGAGATGACACCGGTTCTAGAGTGAATCTACGACAGGGGCAGTTTTGGAGAGAGGTGATTCGTCGACGGAATGCTGAGTAATCTTGTAGCAGTTGGAGTTATTGTGTAACCTAGTCAATTCGAGGTTCAGAGGAGGTAACTACGAGCAATGACTGGTTTAGGTTAGGTACGCTTTTACTTACTGACTTAGCATCTACAATAAATTCTGTTCACAGGCACGATTGCTAGAAGAGGTGAATTGGGATTTGAACCCCGAGTCGATGCGCAAGAAGGTTTGGGGAATTTGATATAAAAGCATAGAGACCAGACAAGACCTTAGACATGACTTAGTTACCACAATTCCAACGTCAAGTGATCTAAAGGACGGGTACGAAAGCATACCACCTGCGTATATGACGAAGCACGACTTGTCTATGTACGCTTGCCATGAGTTCGAAAAGTTCTCTGATTTCCTAGTTACCCATGCTCGCCTGTTATTTCAAGCCCCAAGCAGTCAACCAGCCGAGCACCGATATGTTGCACGATGCCTCCTTGCCCAACCAGGCATGAAGTCAGTCATTATGTGACCATCACTTCCAAAAGTGGCCAAAGTATTGAATAGAAAACGAGAGGTACGTGGAAAGTAATGTGTTCCAACTGATTTCGTCAATATGTTTTGCGTAGAGCCTTTTCTATCTCCTCGCAAGCTCATTAACCCATATTTCCTGTAGACTTCCTGCTGATCAGTGTAGAAGCATCCTCAAAGTAAATTCCCCGGAGTCACTATAAACATTACACCAGACGGAATCTCCCCAAGAAAGAAGTATTAATCATTACCACTTTGGTTCGTAGCAGTCTTATCCTACAACTAAGTCCTCCCCTCTCCTATTACTAAAGTACATCTTGCCCTTAGTTCCTCTTCCCGCCACCACCATTTGGATTAGGAATCCCCTCTCCGCAATTCTTACCCAGCGCCTGGAGGCGCTAGGAGGGCTGGTTGCAGCCATATCGAAGCCGTTCTCCGTCGCTCCAGCACAGGTCTCGCTGCGGCATGGTATGCGCATGGGGCCTTCGAGGTGGCCGCAGCGGATGAAGAAGATGTAGCCTTGTCCGCACATACGCTAGCAATATTGGGCTGATGGATCACGGAGTGCGTGGGCAGTTGATCTGGCAGGGATAATTATATTGCAGGTGGGACTCTTGCAAGAATTGTTCAGAGAAAGGCTTATCTATTGAGTGAATAACTATGTCTCTGGTGAATATTTGGAAAAATCACACTACCATTCCACAACTCCTCCTACTCATGAATCACCAATGGTCCATTTCCTTCATGTCCATCGCCTAGGGACAGTCCACAACGAAATATGAAAAGAATATCTCGCAAAGAGATGAGGTGCAAAATTCCCCCGCCGGTCAAAAAACCTCGACTGGGAGTTGGTCTAACGTAGTTTCCAAATGGCAAAACGGTTGTCTCGGACGAGGTCCTCCCTGACATACCTGATGCCCTTGCTCGAGGATGGAGAGGACAGAGAAAAGAGAGTTCAGAAGGTGGGAGAGATGGGGCAATATGAATATCTGGGGATCAGAGGTAGGTGACTCAGGCTGGATGACGATGTGGATGGAAATGGTGCGGCTCACGCTTAGGCGGGGTGGGAACCGGGGTATAGTTGAACTTTCGGTTTGATGAGTTGGGTTTGAACCCCGCTGAGTGGATCATTCGCCAGGGTGACACGAGGAAACTTCGAGTACCCTGAAATTACAAGTTGACGCTGAGAGCCATTGAAAGGTTATCTGTCAATACGTGGGGACAGAGAACCAATACGCCTGTCGCTGACTCGGTGCTGAATTCCACAAGGCACCCCAAACTGTTCAATAACCAAGCCCAAATCAAGTAAACGCCGCCCAAGGCGTCCCCAGAACCTTCCCACTAGCATCAATCCTAACCCCCTCCTTCCTCAACAACCTCTTCTTCTCCTCAATCGTAATCCCCTCCCCATTCTTGGACCAATGCCCCTTAAACCCACCTAGCGCCCCACCGGTGGCAACGACCCTATGGCAGGGAACTTGGGGCGCAAATGGATTCCGCCTCAACGCGTTGCCGACTGCCCTTGGCGAAGATCCCAAGTGGACTGATATGATGCCATACGTTGAGACATGACCTGGTGGTATCTGGCATAAGAGACGCCAGACTTTCTTCTCGAATGGTGTGCGGCTAGACTGCGCAATGCGCTCGAGTTGGGGTTCCATTTCATCCGGGTTGGGGATGGGCTCAGCAATCATGGCGCACCTGTTCTCCATAGATGTGCATAAAACCTTTTCTGGTGCGATAACGTTGTCGTCCTCTGTGCGCTTGCGCTTCTGTCCGAGGGCCATCTTGGAGTCGAGTGTTGTTGAGAAAAGGTGAGATGGGTGGTTTGCAAAGCAGTGGGGGCCTAGAATACAATCTGTGTGACATGATGCGGGAGGGAAGTCGGAATTGGTGGGTGACTACGGACGATTACCTTTAAAGTGAGCTTACGATGACCCAGCCACCATGTCATGGGAAAGGCGCGTCTGCCCCGCGATCTAAGACACGGTAGCTATGCCAAATCACGTGATATCAAACCGCTTTCCCGACAGTTCTGCGTAAAGTAGCTTGAAGCTTCGTCTTGGCCTCGATCTTAGACTTGGTCCATAAACCTCGAGTCCTCGGCGTAAAGGCACAATCACAAAGTAGCCTGACTTTGAGCAATAGACTGAGGACGCGAGTCGACAGCCCCTTTCCGGGGGTAATGACGCTGGCCTCGCGCGAGGGTTCGACGATGGTTGTGTCACGGAGTGCCACGGAGTGCCACGGAGTGCGACAAAAATGTGAACGGCTACGCGGCCCTTTCGAAGACCGCTGTATTGAATTAATGCAGCATCTCACTCTCTCTGGGCTGCCTGATCTCAGTTGTCGCCGTGTCGAGCACTCCGAAGATGGTTAATTTGGTCTCTCCTGGTCTGCAAATATGCAGCAGGAATCGGTACTCCTGCGGCATGACGGGTTCCAGCATAGCCAGGCTAGCTATGACCATGTCATCATGGCTGTGGTCACCGTAGATGACGTGAAACTCGTGAGGCCCGGGCATACTGTTATACAATGCCGCGAAGCTCGGAGGATTCCCTGTTGGGTCATGCTGCTCGATGCTCTCGAAAGAGTTAATAAAATCGCGTACAGGTATATTATCCATTGTAGCGGACCTTGTTAAAAGCCTGCAATCAAAATCCCCTGTGGCTGCGGGTGAAAACCAGCATCATCTGCGTGCGTCGTTCGCAGGGTCTGTTCTCCTCGACCTATGCAGTGTGAGCCCGGGTGTTCTGTCGAAGAACCGCACAAATACACGATGCGTTTCGGCGTACGTTTCCGTCGACCCCTGGTTTGTCTTGGAGACAACAAATATCGGCTTGCTGGTGTACCTGTGCAGTATATGTAGACGAATCCAATTATTCTTTGTTTATGTAAGAAAACTGGCTTGGTCCCAGCGGAATTAGGCATCCAGAATGCCCCTTAAAAGGATCGCAACTGGCGTCATTCGGCCATCCTCCCATTGGTCACAGTGCAAGTCGAGGATTGATATATGGCCACCGTTATAGTTATAGAGAGATGGGGTCATCTTCACCCCCTTATTCGTTATACCGATCTCACCTCGGAATTGGCACTGATCTTTGTTGAACCCATCTTGCCGGAATCTAGGAACGCAGCTGGATAATCGGCCAAGATTCTGGAGTACGCATGCCCATTTGTCATCCTCCACGCAAACAGGGATGTATCATTGGTCGTCTTGAGAATCTCTTCCTGGAGTATCATGGACATATTGACATCGGATATACCCATAAGACAGTAAGCTTGGTTTTCGACCCGAGTGGGTTGCCCCTTGGCCGCCCAGAACATGTGCACGGCGAGCTCTACGCTCAAGGTCTTGTCGATATAGCAAGTGTCCACCCATGCGTATCCCAGCCCGTACTCAATGGCCATCTGACAGGTTTTCTCAACCTTGGAAATACTTTTCTTCAACGTGGCTGTCGGCAAGTCTCATCTTGTCCAACGTACCTTCGTCGTCACCCCACGTGTGTGACAGGATCGCGTACGGCTCGAGCGAGGAATCAGGAAATAATTCAATGGCGAGCGTGCGCGCGTTGATGAATCTCCTGAATGCGGTGAATAAAAGACATAAAAATGATTTTTTTAGATGTTGATCATGTGTGCCGTCTTCAGATACACTAAATGGAGTAGATGTGATCGCGGAGGGACAAGTCACTCCGCAGGCAACCAGATCTTTGTATTTAGTTGTTCAGCCGGCAAGGGTCAGCAACCTCGACGAATCGCAAGCCGTCCGAAACCCAGCCCACCTCACATTGGGCGAGCAAAGAGCCAGACCCGGTCAGGTTTGAATTCAGGAAACCGGCGGGAGGTAACCGCCAGCTGTAGAGCCTGGAGCACTCGATACAACAAGCGTCAAGCTTTCTAAGACGCCGTGTCCATTTCCCATGGATCTTAAATTGATCAGACGTGGTAAATTTCGGAAGATCGAGATAACCACGACGATGAATTGTGCAAGCAAGAACTGCAAAGTCCCCCTGACATTATTCAGGGAAGACAAACGAACCGAGGTAATCTCCAAGTTCTGTCACCAACGTAGGTCTCGCTGTACAACGGTCCATTTATTCAGTTTGGTCTAACTCGCGCAGACACATGTAATGAATTCTTCAAAACGGGATGCGACTTGAAGAAGATGCCGCACGATGTCGTCTGCTACCTCCGTAGGTCTCCATCGCGAATATCCAGAGACCCTCAACGCGTCTGACTGGAGTAGACATCAAGTGTCGTATCATCGATTGCACCAATGGTCGACTGCAGTATCTAGACGACCATGATCCGAGCGAGACCCCTCAGTACCAGCGGGAGAGCTATTGTGCAGATCGTGGGTTGAATCCGATATCTTCACTTCCGGGACAAGCGGCCGCTAACTTGGATCTCATAGACAAATTTCCAATGCCCCAATGCCCAGAACCCAAAGCGAGGACAAACCAGGGACAGTTCTATGCTTTCTGCACAAAGCACAAGTGGTTCCTCGACGTATTCAATGCTCCAGACTGACAGCCTACAGACATGCCGCTATGAGGGTTGCGTCCAGAGATCCCTCGAGGGGCGTGACTTCTGCCCGAAGCGTAAGTTTCTCGCATGCTTTCCTCGAGCCCACAGCTAAAGACGAACCAGATAAGTGTGCAAATTCCGAATGCCCCATTATTGTGGTACCACAGTCCGCTTTCTGCGTACAACGTGAGTCCACCTAGATAGACCCACAGAAAAGACCTGAAGAGCTGATGCCCGTATATAGACGGGAAATGCATGTGGCCGGGTTGCAATGGCACGAAGCCCAACGAAGCTCACAATGGGGGGTACTCCGACTTCTGTCGCATTCGTACGCGACCCTCCTTCTTGTGACGCGGGTGCAATTTCGCTGACGATATTCTCAGATCTAACTTGCAACACCCAATTATGCAACGAAGTTAAGATCAAAGGCTCCCTTCACTGCGTAAAGCACACGTGCCTGGAACGAGACTGCGAGGAGTCGACAGGCTCGCATCAGTTCTGTGACAATCGTAAGCTGTCATCTAGATCCTATCTGAACCCATAAGTCACTGACCTGTTAGACCGCTGCGAGTATCAGAAATGCGAACATGCAAAGGCATGGCTCAGCCGCGGCAGGAAAAACAACTTGTGTGCTCTTCGTGAGTCCTCCATACTTTCAGCTGAGCTGAAATGATGAATGGTGTTAACGCTGCACCAGACAATTACCGTAGCAAGAACTGCCAGTTGCCTGTCAGCGAGATGGAACTGTACCGCAAGACTCGTAAGCCGAAGCTCAATTCCAAAGAAGGAGACGACACCATCATGCTTACATGATTCAGATGCATGCTCTAGCTAACTTTGCAGAGAGGAGGTTAAGATGGAGAAGCTCTGCCTCCACCGTAGGTTCACCTTCGGGCTACTTCCGCCGAGTTGCAATACTAACAATTGGACGCAACGTAGACTTCACGGCCCAGTTGGAGGAAGCTGGAGGAGACAAGGAGCGAGTCAAGTCCAAGACTCAAATCGACAAGCTAACAATGCAGCTTCGAGATGGGTACGAACAGCTGGCACAACATGATCGAAGACTTAAGGAGCTGGAGAGCCATAAGAGTAAATCAGCTGGGTGGTTCGGGGCGTGAGGACGATGATGAAGAATTGGAGGAACTTCTTAGACGTTGTCATTGCAAAAGCAGTTCTTTGCAAGCTTTCCAACCGGAATGTAAGATGATGTTTTCAATTCTTTGTTGTAGTCCGTCCACTTCGCTAAAGTAGAGTCGTCGTACAAGTCTAGCTGCAAAGGGGAGCTGAGCGAGATGGAGACCATGAAGTAAACTTTCCACGTCTCCTGACTGACTCCCGGGTCAATATTATTTGGTTATTTACGGGAAGCGGAAAACGCCGGGGGAGTCGATTTATGTGAAGAATAGGCTGTATCAGGTGATTGTAAAGCGACGATCTGCATGAGAACTCGTGCCACGTCATTACAGCAGGCATGAAAGTGTGTACGGTGTAATCTATGCACTCTTCTGGGGTATTCTCGTCGGCCCTCCTTAATCGTTGTTTGTTCCAACCTCCATATCCAGCTGCACACCGTTGCTGATTTCATAGTCAGCCAGCGTCATTTGGTCTTTGAATGCCTTCTGCCCCTGTCTCTGAAGCCTCATTCGGTTCGGATTCTGCCCAGTGTTTGCTGCAAAGAGCAACTTGATATTTTTGATAGTGTCTGATGGCATGCAGGAGATTTTGTGCTTCGCGCCCAGTCGGTTGTTGATGAATATTTCAATGATCTCTTCCGTAGGGCCCGCTGCCGGTGCTCTTTTGGGGGGCTTGGTGGTGTCCTTTGGCTTCTCTTGTCGATTGCGTCGACGAGGAGAAGCGGAGCGATTGCGGTAGCCTCTGAAGGAACGTCCTGGAGGATCATCGTCTTTCTCGTCTCGGCCTGCGTCGAGGCTTTTCTCCTTGTATCTGAAGCCACCGAAATTGTTCTTGGGACGTGATCTGCCGGCTCGATCGCCGTATGATCGATCCACGTCTCTGTTCACTCGGTGCGAGTCTCCTCTATGTGAATCGCCATCTGGCCGGACACCTGGTCTTCTGTCCGGTTGTCCTCGACCGGAACCTCCGTCTGTGTCTGGATCACGCCGCTTGTATCCATTTATCTGTCGTGTATTTTCTGAGTCCTCATACCGACCACGACGGGGAGAGCGGGAGCGACTGCGATCTCGAGTTTCACGAGGTTGGTGTTGGCGCTCTTGACTAGGGTGTCGCTCACGCTGACTATTTTGGCGATCTCGGCGGGGAGGTGATCGGCTGCGACTTCGCTCGCGATCGCGTCGAGGCGACTGGCTTCGTCTAGGTGGCATCGAACGTGAATTTTCCGACATATTGCTGATGGAAATGTGACTGTATAATGTACATTCGGTAATAACTGGATAGACTCGCCGAGAAGTTAGGCAGTTGCGGTCGTTCTGAAAGTGGGGCGAAGTTTCGTGTCAACCCACTTTTAACCGCCAAAAAACCGACGACACTTCGTCCTTGAACTATATCGCATAACACACTCGTTTTGGAATTCTTCAGTCTGCGAAACATTTTGTGCGCCTTTTTTCATTTATTTTTCTTCTCTTTTCTTCAGGGCGGCTTCACAGCTTCCTTTCAAGAAGAGCATCAATTCCCAACTGCCTATTGGACGGTATTCACTGCTCACACTTGTCTTACTCATTACGTGTAGCTGTGAGTTTATGGAAGACGCCATCACGGTCGGTTTCTACAGCTTGTCGAACACCCGGGGAGTGTCACGACCTGGGTTGCATCGCATTGGTAGAGACCTCGATTAGGTGCTATCGACGAAGATTCTACTCTAAGGAGCGAAGGAAAGAAGATGACAACTTAGGTTTGAGGGAGCGCGACTAAGTCGTCCACGCTTGGCGGGGCTCCTACAAGGGTTATGATTGGCTTCCCATCTGGCACTGCCATGGCAGGTGTTCCAGCTGTAAGTCACCTGGTTGTAGTGAGTCTGCGAGGGTTGACCTTCACAACACCTAGCTATGGCGATCAGATATGAATCAGCTAACTTCTCGGACTTTTATGTAGTACTTACTGAATATGTAATTATTCATAGTCTGGATGGATTGCTAGGTAATAATATAGCTGCATAGTACGCTATCTATTGACGGGCAGTAAATGCCCGCAGGTTTGAGGTGAAGATGATGAAGATGATAGCAACGGACAACAAGATCCTCAACAAGACCTTACTATCTGGGAGGGTGAAAGAACAACAGATCAAGAGCTTTCTTGCCCTGATCAGGTACGACGAACTGACTGAATCTCATCAGGTCATCAGGCTTGAACAGAACAGGGCCTCAATAGGTCCTGGAATAGAATCATCTTAGCAGGTGAACAACAGAGTAAAGCCTTAGCAGGCTGGAATTGATCGACTCGAACAACAAAAGTACCTTAACAGGTACGAACAATGGCCTCAACAGGCATTAGTAACAGAATAAGACCTCAGCAGGTTATCAAAAATAGCTGGAGCCTCAACAGACGAAGGGAATAAAGTAAATACTACTGCTGGCCGCTTGTTCCTCTTCGCTTCCTCCAGAGAATGACTGACTACCTAGATAACCCAGGTCCTTAAGTATCCTCGAAACGTTCACTTATTGCATAAGTTATCCCGAAAACCGAAAAGCAAGACTCAAAGACCCTGCCCCTAAGTCACTATTGAGAAAGAAAGAAACAAGGCTTGAAGCCAAAGGATGCTAGATATCCACTTTCTCATGAACTAATCCTGAATACGACTATAATTATAAGGTACTGCTACGCTAGATTAAGAAGTTCTTTGGTAGTACTTAGGACAAGAAAGCCGCGTATAATCGGCTGGGGAGATTATACTAGAGAAATCAAGCCTGCTTCGACCTTTTTTTCTTCTCGCTATTCGAATCCATACTTGTGGATACTAGCGATGGTAGTTACATCACCATCCGAAGATTACTTGTTTGCCCACTTCTGCAGCAACAAGTCAGAATTTCCTCTTACTATTTGGAGGATATTAGAGCTGCAACGTGCCAATTGAGTATCTATAACCTGTAATTATGAGACAGCATCCCGCTACCAACCTATCAAGACCGCTTGTTCATATTTTTCCGCAACAACTGAAAGACAAACCCACAGCGCATAGAGAAGAGACTGTTTACTCACATCGCCGCTCCATCCACAGGCGTCAAAACACTCTTCATCAGGTTTCTTGCGCCACGGTGCGGAGGCATATTGATTCAATCATCAGGCACAACAATAACAGGGGCCGAAGAGAAATATTGAAGTGCACTCGCGGCTACAGCGGCCCTGTTCTGCTGGTAACGGGCGGATATGTCGGCGTCCCGCGCCGGCCTGGGATGTTAGAATGGGAGGGAGCGACATAATATAATTGGCAGACGACACAAGTATGGCTTCAACTAATTTCATGATTCAGCGTAAGACAGCTTTGATGAAAGACATGTCTCATGCCGAGTCCAAGAAACCGTCAATCGTGGTACATTTTCGACGATGGACTACTCAACTCGGCTTATTATGTACAGCAGAGTATATATCAGGAGTGAGGCTCCAAGAAAGACGCTGCAGATGTGTACCATCTTAGCGTGTCCGTACGGCCAGCTTGTTGAATGTCCCGAAGCGATGCAATGATGCGTCCTCATATTTCCTCCTTTTCTCCTCCGATACTCCTTCACCAACAAGTCCATGCACCTTCAATTGAAAAGGGAAGCAATCGCATGTCGCACGTCTGGGAGTCGAGGAGTATTCCACTTGCGGACACTGAAGTCAACATATCTAGCACGATATCTTCGGTAAAGGAGCCAATGAATGTGAAGGATATCGCCATTAGTCGACACGCAAAAATGACTATCGTGACAAAAATCGTATGAACCGCCTGTAACCAGCCTGAACGCCCGCCTATCTAGAAGGAACCGTAGAGCAGTTTTGTACAAATAGAAAAGATCAGTAAAAAAGCAGGGCCTTATGCCTTTTCCTTCTTTGACTTCTTCTTGCTCTTCTTGTCGGTGGATCCCTCTTCATCGGCCTTGCGCTTCTTGCCTGAAGGTGTACCGTCTTCGGACCCGCCCTCTGCCTTTCGAAGCTTCTTCAATTCTTTCTTGCTAACGACCAATGGGGATCCGTCGCTTCCCATCTGTACATCACCACGTTCAAACTTGCGCTTGAACTTTGCTACCGAGATGCCTGCTTGCGCCGCGAGGCGTTCGTAATCGACTTCAGAAAGCGCCTTAGGGGCGTCTGGTGTGGCGGCAACTTCGGAGACTCCTGATTTCCTCTTCTCCTTATTTGCCTTCTTCTCTGCCTTCCGCTTGGCCTTCTCGTCTTCAGAGTTATCCTTGTCGCTTTCGTCTGCCATTGGCGTATCCTCAACCTCTTGGATCAGGGGCTTCGTCGCATCAGGTCCAGCCAGGCCATCGGCGTCGGCATTGTAGTTTCTTGAAGGCTTGACTTCAAACTTCGAAGGCGAGGCTCCGTTGGGAGCAATCTTAACGCCCTTGGAGAGCATTGGCTTCCCTTCAAGGAGCCTGAGCTTGTTCTCCAACTTTGCTCGTGACATGATACCAAGCTTTACCCTTTCCTCGTCGTCAATTTGGATATCTTCGCCGTCAATTCCCTCGGCACTCAGTTCGGAAAGCGCATCGACACGCAAGCAAAGAGCGGCCTTTGCGGATAGCGTACGGGCAATCTTTCCCTTGTTCTTGCCGGTTGCTTGACCGACCAGAGACGCGTGGTAGATCAGACCGTACTTGGGTGTGTCGTGCTTCGTCTTCAACGCCCGGAACAGAGCCTTCTCAGCACCGAGGATTTGAATGGTACTACCGGGGCTCTTGGCGAGTTTCATGAGGGAGCCGGCGTGGGCAATAAGACGAGCTCCAACAAGCTCTCCGATAAGTTCGGTCAAGTTGGGTGCGATGGCCTTCATACGGGAAGTAAGGTATTGAGAGAGTTGCTGGCGGTACTCAGTGAAGCCGACGACTTGCTCAGCAAGCATCTTGATGGTCTCCAAGTCAAATCCGCCAATCTCCGTGCCCATACTGACTTCGGCTCCGGCCTTCAGTCGGGTCTCGATATCTTCGGGAAGAATCTCGGAAAAGTCGGTGGCGGAGGCGTTCTCTCGAGTGCCCATGGCCAGGATAATGCGAGCGTAGGCCAGGTTGTCGTTAACAATCCTGTCCATCTCCGGGAAATGCCATCCGTACCACTCCTTGACTCTCATGGCATAGTTATTCAGCTCCTTGTCCAAGTCATCCAACAGCTTAATAGCTTGTACGATCATGACATCGACCTTATCGGGAGAGAACTTGAGCTTGTGTCGAGAGATGGAATGCGACAGAGCCAGGGCCATGTTTCCCAAGTAGTCGCCTTCCAAATCAGGGAACAGTTCTGGGAGATAGGTTTTGATGGCTCGGAAAAGGTCGTTCGTCGAAGAGTCGGAGACGGGGGTAATGTTCAGCTGGGGCAGCACGTTGATGGCAGCGCCAAGCTTGGGATCGGCGACGGCGAGGGATGACTTCTTGCTCTCGTCCTTGATTTCATCTAGAAGCTGCTGGAGCATTGGGGTGACCTTGCCTTCAGTCAAGGACGTGTATTCGCCCAGTGCCTGAGCCGAATCCTCGAACTTGACCATCTTCTTTAGGGACAGCATGGAGTTAATGGCATCAGCGCCATTGAGCGCGGTGGAAACGTCATCTCGCGACAGCAACTTCTTATCCTTGGCCTTAAAAAGACCATATCTATTCAATTGTCAGTATATTTGGGGATACAGCTTCGCAATAGCTCAAAACTCACCCCGCGGGCGTCTCTGCAAGTACGAAGAGACCCATTATGGCAGGCAATTGGCAGGCAGTTGAAGTAACTTCCAAGCCAAAATCGCAATGACAGAATACTGCTGGTTAAAATATGGAATAGACAATGCTATTCAATTGACACAAACGACGGACTGAAGCCGAATCGTGACTGCTCTGACAATGTCAATTGAACAGAAGGAAGATTCGAAATAATTTTTCGGCGGAGCTCTGTCTGGAGCAACTTTTTTTCGAAGTGGGATGCAGAGTTCAATGCACTAACCCAAATCTGGAGGCGGTGACGGCAGGCACAACCAGGGTGCGATCCGGTTGGTTTTACATATAACTGCTGCTACATCACATCAATCGTCCTCTCTTGATCAGGTTTCGCGAAACAAGAAGATTAAAACAGGACTCTCGAATTTAAGTCTTATACGAATTGTAATGTGCTAATCCGCTCATGTCATGCTACAGGTACGAAGTAGCTTACTGCAGATACTTAGGCATCTGAGTTGGAGCTGATGCACTAACTCAAAGGAGAAAGCAGTGGAGCTAGTCCCGAAATAGCAAGCTGCGTGAGTTCAACGTCAACCTGGCAGGTGTGAGCTTTCGGCAGTGGGCGAAGGCAGACTACCGATATTACGATAAACCACCCTCCAACAGGTTTCCTTTCAAACTTGACGAAAAAACCACAACAGTCAAGATGGAGGGTCTTTTCTTCAACGTCAACAACGGGTAATTTTCTGAAAACTTCCCTTGAACCTGGGGATTTCTACTGACTCCGCCTGTAGCTACATCGAGGGTATTGTTCGAGGATACCGAAATGGCCTCCTTACCGGTGCCAACTACTCCAACCTGACACAATGCGAGACCATCGATGGTGAGTCACTCAGACGTACTATCTACCAGTACAGCAGCTTATCTTACCCCTAGATCTCAAACTCCAGCTCGGCCCGGCGTACGGTGACTTCCTGGGCTCTCTGCCGCCAAACCCCTCCACCTCAGCGCTTGCATCGAAGACGACCGACAAACTGGTTTCCGAGTTTCGATATGTGCGTGCCAACGCAGTTGGCTCCCTAGCGACCTTCATGGACTACCTGACTTACGGATACATGATCGACAACGTCGCTCTTCTCATCACCGGAACCCTCCACGAGCGTGACACGCGCGAGCTGCTGGAGCGATGCCACCCTCTGGGCTGGTTCGAAACGATGCCTGTGTTGTGCGTTGCCACCAATATCGAGGAGCTCTACAACAGTGTGTTGATTGAGACGCCGCTGGCGCCCTTCTTCAAGGGGTCTTTGTCGCACCAGGATCTAGATGAGTTGAACATTGAGATTGTCCGAAATACGCTGTACAAGAACTACCTCGAAGAGTTCCACAACTTCGTCAATACCCACCCAGACATGGCTGGAACGCCAACGTCCGAGGTCATGTCCGAGATTCTAGAGTTTGAGGCCGACCGTCGCGCTATCAACATCACGTTGAACTCGTTCGGTACCGAGCTGAGCAAGGCAGATCGTAAGAAGCTGTACCCCAGCTTCGGCCGACTCTACCCCGAGGGTACGCTGATGCTGTCGCGGGCGGATGACTTCGAGGGTGTGAGACTGGCAGTCGATGGCATCTCCGACTACAAGAGCTTCTTCGACGCGGCAGGCTTGGGCGGCGGTCCGGCTGGCCCGGGCAATATGGCTGGCGGGGTTTCCGATGGCCGAAGTCTCGAGGATATGTTTTACGAGAAGGAGATGCATATTTCCAAGGGTGCCTTCACCAGACAATTCACATATGCCATTGTGTATGCGTGGGTGAGACTTAGAGAGCAGGTAAGTGCCGAACACTTTTTACGTATACTTCCAGTGCAGTGGATAAAGACTGACAATCGATCATAGGAGATCCGCAACATCACATGGATCGCAGAGTGCATAGCTCAGAACCAAAAGGAGCGCATCGGCAACTACATCAGCGTCTTCTAATGTTCTGTCTCTACTTCTTCTAAAACTCTCTTTGCACTTTGTAGAATTATTTGATGGGGGTACAACGGGTTCAAAGCATACTGCAACTGTTTTTAATATGGCGCTGAGACGGTAGTGCAAATAGAGGTCAAGGCGACGGAATTTGCTGGTGTCAGTCCTGATCGAATGTGCCTCGTCCTACGACTGCTGTATGGTACATAGTAAATCGTATTACAGTTTCTCACTGCCACGTTCTCGTATGATACAACCTAATAGTCTACATGCTACTTGATTCACATCGTCTCCTGGCAGTTTAGAACGTAATCTGGTTCTTCCAAGTAGCTTCACCAAGTCCTAGTGTCTCAATCATATGTGTCCACCTCCCGCTGCCGCGTTCCTTTCTTTCCATATACCGCAGAAGCCTCTGTCGCTTGTGCACCATCAACCTCAAATCCCTCTTGCCCACTTTGTCCTTGTACCCTCTCCCTTTCTCGAGCTCATTGGCCAGCGCTCGGATCTTGGCAGTCAAGATGGCAATCTGCACCTCGCTGCTGCCCGTGTCGGGACCCGCGCGTACAGGCCTTGCCTGTTCTTCAATTCCTCGCGACAGTGCCTTCTGCTTCACTTTCTTGTCCGTTATGTGCCTCCCAAAAGTCTCAATGCACCGACGGATATTAGCGTGCCGTCTGTCCTTCGCGTTGCCATTGTCCAGATGCACGATACGGCTCAGCGCCTCCTTAGCCTTAAGGTGGTCCCGCGTGTGCTTTTCTAGGGCTTCATTCTCCTTCTCCGGGTCAACAGTGTCCCGGTGCTCGACCATGGGCTTCGTCAGCGTGTACGCCCGCTTGATGGCCTTGTTCAGCTCCTCCCTCGAGGCCAAGTTGTTCAGGAGGTGCGGGCTCGTGGGCAGACTGTGGGGCTCCTCGAGCGGGTTGCCGTCATCGTCTGTTGGCGGAGTAGACAGCGGTGCTTGGCCGGCGCTGTCAAAGGATTCCACGAAAGGAGTGGTCAGTCCGCGGATCTGGTCACCCAGCTTGACGCTGCGTTCGGCGGCAATCTTCTCCTTGATTTCAGCGTGGGCCGCTTTACGTTGTTGCATTTGCGCCCATCGATACGGGTCTTGTTTTGCGATCTTCTTCTTCTCTTTCTGGGATAATGAGGCCGTCTGGGTAAGGGGCAGGAGCGAGGGTGTTGAGGGCTTGGAAGCTGGACGGATGCATACTGGAGGCTTGATTAGCTCCTGGAGAGAGGCAATTGGGATATATCGAGTACATTAACTCACGGTTCAATGCACCTCCAAGGCGCGGAACGCCTGTTATTCGGGGCGGCATGGCGGCTGATCTGGTCTCGTTGCTCGCATCCAGACACGATACTCCGCGACTTGAACTTTTTCCTTACCGACATCCCTGACGCTTCAGGTCCAGACAATACTGCGTTTGAACGGAACTAGCCGGCTTTTGGGGAGGTGGTGGAGGTTTAAGTGGTTGAGCCACAGCTCACCAGCCATGACGCCACATGCTGCCTCGTTCCAAGGATGCATCATATCCAAACCCTGTCTCTACTACGTAACCCGTCACCGCCTACCGTATTGAGCCCAAAGCTCGAACTTTTTAGCGAGGGCAGTCGCAGCTTGCTACCCACAAATCGATTTTCGTGCACATTGAGAGGTTGCGAACATTTTCTTTTCGACCTCGCGTCAACCAGAGGGACTTTGCGCCAACATTCACATCCCAATTTCGTTCTTCACCATCACAACAGCAGATATACATCACTGCTCGCAAAAATGGCGCCTGCAAACCTTCCCGCTGTCTTCAATGCGACGTCGCAGGACATTGAGATGCTGCTCGCAGCTCAGTGCCACCTCGGCTCCAAGAACCTCCAGGTTCACATGGAGCCCTACCTGTGGAAGACGCGCGCCGACGGTGTCAACGTGCTCAACATTGGCAAGACCTGGTACGTATCCAATGCGCCCTTTATTGTGCTCTGTAATACAATTTTGTACTGACTCAAAATCACAGGGAGAAGATCGTCCTTGCTGCCCGCATCATCGCTGCCATTGACAACCCCGCCGATGTCTGTGTCATCTCCGCCCGCCCCTACGGACAGCGTGCTGTCCTGAAGTTCGCCGCCCACACTGGTGCCAACGCCATTGCCGGTCGATTCACCCCTGGTTCCTTCACCAACTACATCACCCGATCCTTCAAGGAGCCCCGCCTGATCATTGTCACCGACCCCCGAACTGACGCCCAGTCCATCCGTGAGGCTTCCTACGTCAACATCCCCGTTATTGCCCTCTGCGATACCGATTCTCCCACCGAGCACGTTGACGTTGCCATCCCCACCAACAACAAGGGTCGCCACGCCATCGGTACCGTTTGGTGGATGCTTGCCCGTGAGGTCCTCCGCCTCCGTGGTACCATCTACAACCGCGAGACTCCCTGGGACGTCATGGTCGATTTATACTTCTGTATGTCCTACCAAAGCAATTTATCACTATTTAATGGAATGCGCACTAACAAGATGACAGACCGCGACCCTGAGGCTGAGGCTGAGGAGAAGGTTGAGGAGGAGAAGGTCCCTGGTGCTGACGAGGTTGGTGCTACCGCCATCACCACAGGATTTGCTGGGACTGGTGACTGGGAGGCTGCCGCACCTGGCTTCGCTGGTGCCACCACTGGCAACTGGGATGGAACTGGCGATGAGTGGGGCAATGCCACTGCCGCCCCTACTGGCGAGTGGGGTGCTACCGAGGCCAAGGAGTCCCAGTGGTAGAATCAGAGAATTGCGGCGACTGAGACAACCCAGGGAGACACGGTCATTTGGTAAAACCACGCCACTACTCTCACCACCGATCTATGCCACGGCACAAAGCCACACATGGCAGTTTTGGCCGAAGGGCACATTGACTTGCACTAATGAGGGAAAGATACTCGTCACCAATCGTATAATCGATTTTTCCACTGTTTATACCCGGTGGTTATCCTGTTATGTGATTGGGGAGAGGGAATGCCCTGTGCAGTCAACGGAATGGACTTGACCGTTATTCCACCTTCGCTCTGAAATAGCTATCAACAATAAGATTCTGGGTCCCCTGGAGATGAAGTGAGCGTCTGGATGTGTGAAATCCATGAATCTGTAATACCCATAACATAAAACACGGCAAGCGTAGTTGCGACTTAACCTCTAGCAAGATGTGAGTTATCCCAAGCAGACCTGAACCACCTGGTTGTCTTGTTTGAATCTGGGTATTTCTTGAGACGCAAGTGTCCGCATGACCATGGTTCAGCTGACTGTATGTCAAGGAGGCTCGGCTTCATCGGCTCGATCATGTCAAGTTGTCCTTGTCCAACTCCCATGGTATTTCTTGCCTATAACGTCGATGCATTTATTACTACGACCAGTTTCTGTATGGCACGATGACATTGCCACTGGACTGAGCTAGTATCGTCTCGATTTGGCTGGGACATCGTGATTGTTGAAGTCAGAAAGGCAATATTACGACCAAGTTGGAATTCAAGATTAAAAGGAATGGAGCAGAGAAAATACTAATGTTCGTTGCTGGAAAGGGGGGCCTGCAAGCTCAACTTGACTAAAAGTGCTATGTTGAAGCAAGTAGCAGGCAATCGCCATAGACGCAGAGGTCTAATTATCCATAGGCAGAAAGGATTTGCGATAGCTAATTTTCTCACGGTCCCACGTACCCTTCTCTCTCCCTGTAATTATCTGACCCAGATAAAATCTCCCTCCGCGCCCCTATTTCCAAACAGTGTCAGTCTAGTAGTGTTGCGAGCAGCCATGTTGGCACTTGAGTGTTTAGAGGGAACTCCTGACGGACACGTTATATTTTCCAGCTAGGCCAGTTCTAAATTTCTTCTCTCTCTGTTTTGTTCTTGTTATCGTCTTCAGTCGAGAGCTAGGTAGCCAGGTTTATTGTAGAGTCGTCAACTCTCTATAGAACGATGTTTGGAAGATTATGCGCGGCGATATATAGGTATAATATGTCATACCCTGCACAAGCTGACTTGTTATTTGGTTCGAATCTGTGGAATAAACTAGAGTTACGCAGTAGTCATTACCAGAAGCGTATCGAAGTTGTACATACCCTTTTGTTAATTTGCTCGCTTAAGTGCAGTATTGCCGCCATTTCGCATCTTTGAATGGCAAGCTCTCAGGAGCAGACGTGCGACGAATCTCTCATGAGAACTTGACTAGTCATTTATCTTCTACATTTCGTCATTCTGCCTGGAAGGCGCTGGTGGCTTTAAGTATACTGAATTTAGATACGCCGAAAGATGCGCTCAACATTATAAGCGGGGATGACGAAAGCAATCACCTAATTATTGCTGTCAGGCTCAGTATCAACATTTCCAGAATAGTCGGTCCGTTGACTGAATATTGGTTGGGCTTATGATGCGAGTAGAGTGTTTCTTTTATGTCATAAATGGGAGGATTCAGTGAAAAGGTGCGCTTTATGAAATTACTAAAATTAGGACAATAACTAGGATAACTAAACGTGAGATATCCACGAACCTTCGCCATCTGTGTACGAGTGGTGGCATTGGCGCATACCATCTTGAAAGCAAAATCCTCTAGACTGCTTTTAAGTATAGGGACTTCGAGAAGCGCACTGGTGCTCATCTCTCATGTCCGAGTTGATGAACAGACCATGAGATGTACGCAGTTTGCAGGTCTTCATCAGTAAAGGTAAAGTACATTTGCCTATAGATGCGGAATACTTCTCTTTCAGCTTCCATTCACTATGATAAATATGATCCTCGCGAAAGACTAGGTGATCTATACTGAGTTTGCATCTCTCCAGCACCTGCACCATAGAAATCTAAGGTTAGGTGGCGTAATTTCCAAGGCCTCTAACCACTCCTGACAAACTTGGACTTGTCTCGGGTGAGCTAACACTTGAAGCAGAGCAAGCATGCGCGTATTGGAATTGAGCATGCATACAGGAAAGATGATGAGCTCATACGCTAAGGATACCATCGTCGGCCTCAAGATAGACAGGCCAGTACGTCCAAGCGCTTAGTTCGGATCGTCAGTAGCATACGAGTGTACACTTCGAGATGCCTACTAGAAGTCTCCGAGGCGTACTTCCTAGGCCGTCCAAACACTCTGCACGAATGTCGCGTTTTGTTTTTTTGGCAATGTTCCCAATGGAAAGCAAGTCATCCGATCAAGTTGGTCTTCTTGGGTTGGTAGACTGTCCAATCTGAGTATTTTGAAGTTGAATATCGACGACCCCCAGCCAGTCTTAACGGATCCTTCTATCATCCTTCCCAAGAAGTCGGGTCTGCACTATTGAAGTGTGCTGAAGTGGGCTGGGTAGCGTAAACGGAAGGAATTGCGGAAGGTTGTTCCCACCAAACATGCCGGACTGGACGTCCAATATTGGAAAGTCTAATGGTTGGTTGACGCCCAGCATGCTGACGACGATGCCAGTCCAACCTAGTTCCCCATCCACCTTGATTAACCTCGTACGAAATGCTCACGGAAAATGATTCCAGAGAAAGAGATCCCAGAAAAAAGAGGTAGAGAGTGACAATGTCCCAGCAAGAAGAACAGACTGCCGAGCGAGCTGTAGAACCCTGGATTTCGTTGGCTCATAATGCGAATACACTGGCACTCCTCGGCTTGAAATCCTCACCCAGAGGAGATGCACCCGAAAGCTGCCCAAGCACGGTAACTACCGCCCCTAAGTAAGCACCTCGGCAGGTAGGTATTCGACATCTGCACATACGCCTCGCGTCAACCTAGAGACGGGCGGTTGCGTGAGCACAGGTTTAATCACCCAAGAAAGCCGATGCTATCGCTGACCAACATACTCGTCCGAGGAAAGGGAACAACAGATAATCACGAAAGCGATGGTGTTGCTTGGCTTACTTATCACTGCCACGGCAGCTTAGCTAGACCCGCTCGTTCAGATCTTCTGCAGGTGCCTCAGCGGGCAGCGGCGGTATGCGCTGTCGGTCTTTCTGTGGATTCCAGTGTGATATAAAAAATAATATAATATTAAATACGCCGTAGGTGTTAACCCTCGGTACCTCTACAAGTACTCCCTTAAGGGGCTATAGATGATATAGCGGGCCCTTAAGCCGCGTCGGGCGGTTATACAGGTAAACTTGTAGCCAAACGACTACTAAACCTCCTGTCCCTCCCTAAGTCTGTGCTACAACCCCTGCCTGAACTACCGATAAGTGTGGTAATGCGGCACTTAAATTCGTCCTCAGGGGTGGGATGCTGCTGATGTGCAGAAGATGCTCGACTATTTTTTTGTCGCGACAAGTCGTAGTATCTGCTAATTGGGGTTCTCGTCGAGCGTATACATCTCAACCATACGCTCAAGTGGATAGACCGTAACGTGGTCTAGACGCTCGCAAGAATCGCGGCGAGGGGGCGTGCTGCGCGCCTTCTATCGTGAGGGGACGGGTTCGCCGACGAGCGTTATCGGATAGGCGAGGTCCGATAAGGGGTCGGATTAACGATTCGAATTCTGGACCGGCTGTCGAGTTATATTCCGCCGACGTAGTGCTTGACGGTCGACTGGCTAGGATGCTCGTAATCCTAAACTGCACCAATCTCCCTATTATCGCTAGGTAGGCGAAGTCAACAAGGTGGGCAGCGCGCCGTAAGGGTTGACTAAACCCCCTTGTGTGTCAGCTGCGGGATTCGAACCCGCGACTCGTCACCAACCCAAGTGGGCGAGGCTCAAATCGGGACTTATCTACCAGCGAAGTGACCAACTACACCAGCCGACAGTGTGATATATAATCAACCACACCTCGGTTCTGTCTTGAAGAGACGTAATGATCGAGCGCGACATACTATGGTAACAAGCATTTGAACTTTCTCGCATGGAGAGTCCTCCGATTTCAGACTCGTCACTTCTTGAATCTGAAGGCCTTCGCATTTTGGACTTCAGAGCGTTTACCAGACTCGACTCTTGAATTGACAAGAAATAAGTACTCAGAGCTCTCCAATGGCACAATGGCACGCCCACCAACCCTGGGTCCGGCGTGCTAGACAACTTCAGCTAACGATTAAGCAAGCAACCCATAACCATGATGAAGAAAGAGAGCTCCGTCATGAACGTGCACCTGCTTACCAGCGACACGCGGTCCGGACATGTACTCGGGCCCCGAGAAATTCGACCGGGCTAGATACCTTTCCGACAGGGCCGAGGACAAGCAAGAACCACATTCGTATCTTGGGTGGGGATCTGGCCGTCATCCTTGCTTAAAGTTTCCTGGGGTTAAGCCATGACTAGAAAACCAGTGGGTATGAAGTTCGCCAGATTCGAAATGTCCCTTGTTATTGGTATTTCAGGGGCATGTTTGATTTCGAGTTGGAGGATGAGGATGGGACCCAAGCGCAGAAGCCGACGCGGCCAACGTACAATACAAGCCCCGGGTGTAATGGATCTTATGGAGCTGTATTCCGTCCGTTTTGTTGTATATACATAAAGAGTAGAGGTGGCTGTGAAAATTAGGTATGATGCATGATTGTGGTGACTGCGAGGCCGCGTCTGGGTAGGGCGGGGAAACTGTCATAGATAAGAACATGATTTAAAATGTTCCGGTGGGTACATCGAGTCTTGCGCTTAGTGTGATATGCTGCTCCCAGAGAGAGCAAAAAATTGATTAGTGTCGGCACAACAACCGTATAGTTCAAACTCAGAAAATGTACATTAGAGGGAGGGCTTGGGGAAAAGGGCAAAAAGGAGACCCCAAAGGCCAAAAGATTGGACGTTATGGGAATTGAACCCATGACCTTTCACAAGCGCGCTTGATGGTGCGAAGCCTATTACCGTTAGTGTGGGGTTCTACTGTAACCCACAAGCTATAATATTGATAACTTACGAAAATCATACCCCTAGACCAAACGCCCCATTGATTGATTGGTTGAACCTTCAGGAAATTCTTGACACTTAAGTTGGGCGACGTGGGGTAGTAGGAAGTGGCAAGAATGGTCAGCCACGAACTTGGAATGCGAGTAAGAAGCCCTACCAATAGATCTGTAGCGGCGGTGCAGCACGAAGCCAATTACTCCAATGCCCGTAGTGGCTAGGATAATGTAAGATGAAAGTAGGTCGTACCAACGCGGCTGTATCTATGTCGGGTATAAACTTGATTTCCAACTGAGATCCTGAGAACCAGACAAATCACCAGCATGCAAAAAATAGCTTCTTCTTCGGGTCATCTTATCACAACAGTTGCCTTCTCTATCTACGTACCACTCTACTCAACGCCCGGTGACAACAGACAGGAAAGAACGACGTAGCCCGGGAAGCTACACATGCTATTGGCCTGAATATCTAAGTGATCCAACACGACCTCTTCTCTTCTCTTCTCTCGCTTGGGTATCTGAAACATCCGCCCGGTCAGCGCCTGAAGCACCAGTGTCCTGATGGTATTGTCTCCCACTTCTTCTTCTTCTTATTCTTTCTAACCCTCTTCCCCAAAATAAACTCCCTTCAAAAAATCTTTTATGAACCGATCCCGAATCGTTAGGCGTGAAACAAGAAAAGGAAAAGCAAAAACAGCAAACTCCGGTGTATCAATGATTCTCCTTTGTCGCTTTCGTGGCGCCGATGATTGAGTCACTACCCTACGTTGCTATGCAGAGAAGCGAAGCTAGATACAAGGAAAAGCGAGTCGACGTTATGCAGAGTTGGAAGGTCGTGACGCCGGAATGCATTCAGAGGTATGGATTGCTCATTTAATATGCGTCGAATGAAAAGCAAGGGTCGAACGTGACAGTGGTGTCGTGGTGATTAAGATAGTACAGTCTGTGCTGGTACAGGGCGGCGTGCGTGAGCAGTGCATATTCTATAATGGTGGTGGTGTTAAATGGAAAAGAGGCTGTTGAGCAGCAGTTCGGTGAGTACATTCGATGTACAGATTTAGGAAATGATATTGTGATGTCATGGTGTAATTTGATTGTGTTGTAGTCTTTAGACGGGTGAAGGCTCCAGGCCCTCAGAATGCCGCCTGATCTCGTCATCATTAAGGGCAGTCATCCAGAGACAACGCTCGGTGATGCCCTCGATTGGCTGGAACTCATATAGAGTGCTTGCCTCCAGTAAACGAAGGAGAGTTTTAACGACGGAAGCGGCGATACGGCAGCGCTCAAAGTTGACCAGCGGTGCAGTAGTCGGCGAACTGGCAATTTCCGAAGGCCTCTGCGAGTTGAATAGGAGATCGTGCGTGTAAATGCCTACGAAGGGGATGCATCCTGTGTCAGCGGTAGTTGCACCTCCTTCCATCTCTGCTCGCAGGTTGTAAAAGTTCTTGGTTGGTGACACCAGGGTTTCGAGTTCTTGCATGGTCCTGAGATCGTGAGGAGGCACCATCGTCCACGTCTTTGTCAGTCTCGCCACCTCGTTGGACGTCAACGCCAGAGCAATCTGGCTCATAGTGGCGAAATTGCGAAACTTCCGACAGTGTGCAGCTATGTGTAGGAACTTGATGATGCAGCGCGCGCGCTCTTCAATATCTCGTGTAAGCACGATCTCCGAGATAGTCCACTTGACCATGATGTTGAAGCGAGCAACAACTACCTCGACTCCACGCGCGTCACTGTTGCGAAGAAAATCAACCCATGAGCGACAGTCACTGTGGGAATTTTTCCAGCGCATATCGATCAGCTCCTTCCAATCAACCTCATTAAGGGCGTCCTTTTCAATCAGAGTAAACTGCTGGGCCAGGACCTCCGAATCAAATGCAAGTATGAAAGGCAAGTGTACTGAACTCTGCTCACTCATGTCGTCTTGGAATCGTGGCGTATGCCGGATAGCTTCCCGTGTCCCAGTAGGATCGCGTGGAGAAGCCATGCGTTGCTGATACATCGCAGTAAACGGTGTTGTGTCGGGGGTTGACGGCAGGGACTTTTGTTCCCAGATTTGATTCTCGTGCAACTGAGGCACACACGCGGTCTCCGGCGACAACTGAAGAACTTGCTCCATAGTCGTAGGAGGAGAAGGCGGATGATCATCTATCAACCGGTGTGCTTGCGCGTTGACATTAGTCGGGATCTCGGTGTTGATCGTGCTTGGTCTTCTAGCCGACTTGGCGGCATAGTCGTCGGATTCGACCACTTCAAGAGATAATTCAGAAGACAGATCAGAGTCACGGTCGCTGTATACGTCACGGAATGACTGGAAGTCGCTGGATCTAGTGGCGTTTGACACTGGCTTAATTTGGTCCATGCTCTGAGTCTTCTGAATGAACTCAAAAGATGTACAGGAAGGTGAGGCTTCGTCGACGGGGGTTTGGTTGTCTTCTGGGCCCTGCAGGATCGACTGGTTGGTCCATTGGGTATTTGTTTTGCTTCGACCGCCGTCCGTTAATCCCCGATCAAGCAGTGGGATCGACGAGTAAGACTCTTGGGAACCAGATAGAAACGATTTTACACCTAAAGTCTCTGATACGTGACGTGTCGAGCGTGTTTTTGCTTCGGTGCCATGAGGGAGCATGTGCTCATCCCCAACATGTTGGATACGGTGCCTTTTCTTCTCCTTCTCTGGCGTAGTAGGGTGCTCCACAGGAAGATCAGCCGCACTCCCAACGCTATGATTTGCGACTCCGGGCACAGACTCGTTGGAAGGCTGCATTGAGACAGGCAACTTGGCCAGCTTTTTCTCATAGATCTTACCTTCCAGCTTTGCTAACGCAGACTCGACACCTCCATCATCGTCCAAATCATCGGGTATTTGTGCCAGTTTCTGGGCTTCAGCCTCAAAGGAAGGTCGCATTACAGGTTTAGACGAGTGGGTAGTGAACAGGGATACCTCGTGGTGCTGTGGCGTCTTCTCTGCCAAAGTCCCCAAAGAGAAAACTTCCTGGCGGTTATGGGAATAATCGCTACTGACGACATCCACGAAGCCATCGCAGGAATCCCGGCGGCGGCTGCAGAGATAGGAACTTCTCAAGGACTCCGAATAGATTGTAAGAGAGCCGACCGACCGCGATCGCTGTAGCGGGAAAGCATCGAGCTCGGCCACATTTTGCACACCCCTCAGATCTCCGCCAGGTCGTCTTCGAAGCATTCGGGCCGGAGGGGACATCACTTCCGACGCAACCGATGCTGCCTCCGAGTAGGTTGTGGCATCAAAACTCTTAATTGACTGCGGAATCACACTCTGGAAAGAAGCCCATCTGCGGTGGGCCACTGACCTGGCCATGGATCGGGCATTAGATCGCTTGGAACGGAAACTGCGACTGGATTGCTGTCTCTTGTGGTATCTCATGCTCGTCAGCGGGTGTCGGTTGGGTGATTGCTTGATGTAGCACATTGATGGACGGTCGATGGACGGACGCGTCCCTGTATCCTCGGAAAGCCTTTTACCCCCTAGCGTCGCCAAATCGGGAACAAATGGTGGCAAAGGATCCTCTAGCGGTAAGGATGGGCTCAGAACGTGCTGACCGCGTGGGTAGGATGAACTCGATGGGTTGTTCAGGAGATTTCGGCCAGGCGGCGTGTTTGGTGGCGTGGGATCTGCTTCTGGACGGGCAAAGCTGCCTGCAAAATTATCGCCAGAATCATTCAACGGAAGGAGCGCACCGGTCATAGCGGGGTAGTCCGAAGGAAACGTGTCGTCGACAATGACGATTGACTTGCTGCCTGCGGTGATAGCTGCGTCACTGAAGGGGCGGAAACCCGAGCCAAGAGGAAGATCGAACGAGGAGTTGAGTTGGGCTGCCGAATATCCATAACTCTCAGATAATATCTTGCTGGCAAGTGCGTGGGTCGCAGCATCAACAGAATCTTCTCGCACGGCCTTCTTGAAGTCTTCAGCTACCTCAGCACCCAGAATGTCGACGCGGACGGCTGGTCGGTAATCGTTCGGGCGCTGTGGGGATGCTTGAGGTACGACGGCAGTGCCAGGGATTCGATTTGCCGTCACACCTCGAGGTCCAGTGGGAGAGGTATTGAGAAAGTTCCCTTGCGTAGGGGAAACAGCCTGCCCTTTGTTGTTGCTCAATGCTCGGCTAACGCTCCCAAGCAGCTTCCTCATCCCGGCACCTGACACTGCTGAGGCAGCGCTCTTGTCTTTCTGCACTTGTGGACTTGGCTGGAATACTGTCGTTTGGCGGCTTCCGCCTGCTGAGCTTGGGGGCATGACGTCCACGAATGCTTGTCCAGGGGGGAGCAAATTCCCACGAACCAGACTGCCTGCGTACGGAAGGGCAAGCAAGAACTCGGCATTCTTGTAAATAACCTTCTCTGTTGTCGTGTGCTCTCTGAGTGAGTCCGCAATACTGTTATTGCGCTTGTGCGGCCGGACCCGTTTGCCAGTCAAAGCACGCGGGGTTGGCGCGATTGGATCGGTATTCGCGTATACTGAGCTGGGATCAACAGGATGGGTCGTCATCGGATAGTTTGTTGCTGGATCGGGTATTCGCATACTCTTAATAGGGAACGAGCAAGAAATAACGTCCAAACTTGCTATGCTCGTTGGCGATGCTCGAGTCCTGGTCCTCTCCGAAGAGGCAGTATGCCGAGATGGTGGTGTGCTGGGCCTTTCGCCTACATGCATAACCGAGTTGATATGACCAGCCTTGTCCACATCCAAGTAGAAACTTGTCTCCCCACGTGCCTCATGCTCGCTGAATTCGAGTCCTAGGCAGGGTGGATCGTACGACTTCGTCTCCCAAAAGCTCGGGTCCAAACTCGGATTACGATGGCCAGCGATGCCACCGGGGGCGATGGGAAACTCGGGGGCCAAGTTGGAGTCGAATTCAGGACCATCCCAGTATTGCGAGCAGACACGTCTCCAGCACTTCTTGAGCTCGGACAGGATCTTAATCTGTGTCTTATGTCCACGAGGGGCCTGGGAGATCTCATTGACAAATTCGTTGAGAAGATCGCAGAATGTGACGCGGAGATGGTAGTCTACGACAAAGTCGTCCACAAAGTAGTTGAGAATCCAATGCCTGATTGCTACAAAAGTTCGCACTCGAACGACCATGCCCGTTTCGTCATCTCGGCGAAGAGCCCATTTCAGTCGGGCAATCAGCATTCGAAGCAGGTCACTAGTTTCCAAAAATGCGCGAAACGTGAGGAAGAAATCAGATAGTAGTTCGTAATCCAAGAAGCTTGGCGAGGTTATTTCCGCGACGAGCCGCGATGGCGCAGCTGCCGTCACTGCGCCGGTGTTGGATGAATAGCGTACAATGGAACGATCGTCGCAAAACGGCTTGAATGTCAGGCTGTCGAACATGCCCGGTTCTATGACGAGATCGGTCAGGAGACATGTTGCCCGAGACGGTATAGTGGGTCGAGGTGAGGTGGGGTCCAACATGTGAGGCGAAGGGAGCGTGATATGAGGTGTCGGACTAGGTTTTGTGGTATTTGACGACTGGGGATGCAGTGTGTTATGCAACGAATTCACGTGAGACCTGGGAAAAAACGAGACATTGCTTGAACGAACGTCCTCTGTTGGCGCGTAAGAAGAACCTCGAATGATGGGTGTTCCTCGAGTAGTGAACTGCGGTGTGCCCAGCTTCCACGTCGGGATCGAGACCTGCAGCAGGGGCATTCCATCGGCATCAAGATCCTCGGTTGTCCTGGCCCTTGACTCGTTCCTCGGCTTCGATATTACCACTTTGAATCCCCCAATGTCGGATTCGCGAGCTATGCTCGGATCCTGAATTGTTGATTCGGACACAGCACGTCGATGATGGGACGACCTTCTGGATATCCGTGGGTCGAACGGCCTCGACTGTCTTGAGAGTTCAGGAGACGAAGGCGCCGTCAATGGAGTCAACTGGCTTTGGCTGCCGTAGAAATCGCTCGTCCCATCACCTATATCCCTCCTACTGCTAAAAGCATCTAAGCCTGCTGTACTGGGCGGTGTAACTGGAAAGACAAAATGTGGCTGTGGATACCGCTGGTTTGCGGGTCGAACCGTAGGCCTGCACCATTGTCAGCTTCAAGGACCATTGCAACGCATGCATATCCCTAACGGCACGATACGTCGTCTTTTTGTTGACCGGGTCCAGATGCGGCTCACGGCTTCGTTGAGCAGCTTACCTCAGGTAAATTTTGCCATTATTTCCTACATTGGCAACAGTGAATTGCCTCCCTTCGCGACCTGCAGAACCTCCATCTGGTGCGATATCCCACTTATCCCCCTCCGACTCCTTCTTGGATTTGGTATGCTTCCCGTCATTCCCCGATCTCCTCTCTGTCGCAGGCAACAAAGGCTTAGGTGCCGTGGTGGGCGATGGGCGGGACCTCGGTTTCGCTGGCGAGTCTGGTTGTGTCCCCACTGGTAGTGGTGGCGACCGTCTTTGCCTGGCTTCTCGCAGCTCCGTCAACTTCTGTGACTTCTGACTCCTGGTGGAAAGGTCTCGTCTTAGCTGCCTTCGAGAATTCGAATTGAGGCGCGTCGACAAGGCAAAAGTCGAATGCGATGCAAGAGCGTCTGCCTCCATTGCTCGTACGGCTCGCGTCTAAAGCGCGGCAGAGCGCTGTCTGCTTTGAAGTTCGGACACGGATCGATGCATTGAGAGATTCTATCCAGCAAGCGGCGTCTCTGTCCTGTCCCTATCCGATGGGATGCGGAGCCGGTACGGAATTGTTTGCTAAATCAGACACTCAGGAGGCGCAAGTGGAGGGCGCCATGAGCTGCTGATTGTTATTGTTGTTGTTGTTGTTGTTGTTGTTGATGATGCATGCAGAGGGTAGCCAGTATGCAATTCGAGAGCCGTCTAAACAGACGACAAGCTCGTGTCGTCGTGTCTGAGGGTCGTGCCAGTTTGGATTTGCCAAAGGTGCAGTAGTCTAGTGGGTTAAAGTGTGGGAGGAAGTGAAGCCGGGATGATGGACGAAGCATCGCAGCAATTAGCAGTGGCCGGGTCGGTGCACAGAGCAAGCCAATTATGACTTAAGAGGACAGGGCGGCCGACCCCAGTAACAGGTTCCGCAGGGCAATTGCGCAGGCCACTCAAGCGACATTGGACAAGGCCAGGGTCGGGGATAGAATTCCAGCTAGCCGACATCATCCAAGCAAGGAAAGGCCAGCAAAAGGCAAAGAGGTGAAGAGACGACATAACGGTGTACTTCAGCCCGGGCGTGGAGGCCAGAGAAGGGTACCTCTTAACGCGGAATGTTGCTGGGACAAGTACCTGCCGTCGCGATCTGGCGGTACTTCATGCATGGCTGGCAAGGCTTTTTGGCACCTAGCTACGACGGGTCTAGTTGATGCACCCTTTGGCGTCGCTTCCCAGAGCCCCTGTCATCAGTCCAGTGCAATGTTTGGCTCTGAAAGGCCAGACATTGCAGAAAGGCCGGGTGGTAGCGAAAAATAGCCAGAATGTGATGACGGAGTACCGCGCGCACGGTTAGGACTCCATCGGTTGCTGTGTTTAATAAATGGAGAGGCGGAGAACACGGAGACCAGGATTTAACACAATGCAATGAAGATGAAGCAGCCCTCGAGCCCTTTTTCTTAGCATCGCAATTGTCAAATAGGTTGCTGGGAAAACTGTCTGGCCAAGAGTTGACAGTTACAACCTGCACAGCACAATTCCCAATAGCCCCAGTCGCGGAGTTGCCCTAGCTCACAATATCTCTTTCTAGGTATCAATAGATAACTCTCGTTTGCTGCGGTACTATTAACATCGCCACAATTGTATCCCAGCGAGGGCACGCCCTAGGCTCGCGCTTCTGCAAGTGCGGCAGGCACCACCCCGCATCAAATGAGAATATTGGTGCGGCGTCCGAGACCATCAAGACCAACACGGCGAAGCCCAGAAAATTGCGAAGTACACGCAAGCATCCTGTTTTCAGAATTGCCTGTCGCTTGTTGAACGAGATGCTTTTTGCGCGACGATCCTTCACAGTCAATATCATCCCCACCGTACGCCTTGATGCGAGCAGGAAGGTGGTGTGGCCACCATTACACCAATGTCGTCAGTCGATTGGGCAGTGGCATCACATCCCGTCCCGCAGGATGATGTTGGGGTGCAACATTAGTGGCGGCCAGGGCCGGCCGCAAATGAAAGTTCAGTCTAACACTCGAACACCAGTCAACAACCAGTTATCAATCCTGAGGGTGTAGCAGGACCAAATTCAACCTCGCCAAGTATCGAATTGCCATTCCTTACTCAGGGACGGATGAGACACACTCCAAAGTGGGTCATGGGCCAACTCGACAGCCGCCAACCCAAAAAGCCCGATTTGGTGATCACCAGGGGTAATAACGAGTAATGGTCATTCAAGCCTTTTGCTTTGACCTTTTATTCAGCCTCGCTGCTCCTCAAGTGGAATTTGGGCATCATTCAAGGTCACGCGACGCATTTGACTAATGATAATCTTGGCGTCTTTCATTACTCGAAAAAGTACCAAGTCTACAGCGAGCAACTCATGGCGGGGTATGGCGACGAAACGATACAGGGGCCACCCGTCCCGACGCTGCAATAATTCATCTGAACATCATGGGCGACCCGCTTGGTCTAACGACCTTCCTTGCCGTTGAGGAACGCCTGCGATGGTGCACCCAGCTGCAGCTTATCCCCCTGTCGGAGCACTTGCGCGAGCAGGTGCAGTATGCATACCCACATACCGCACCGCTCATATATAATGCTTAGTGCGGACTACATCTACAAAGTATGATGGTACCATCAGAACCTCAACGGCAATGATCCTCCGTTCCGCGAGTGGCAGTGATGTGCCAATCGATATCACGGTCATGTTGACGGCGCATCTTGACTGTCCATTCACCGGCGCGGACCCGTGGTTGATGGATTTGAACACCAACGTATCTGGAATCAAATTCCCGCTACACGTGGCGATTATCCATGAATTCGCCAAAGCAGTCGACTTCCAGGGCCTCAAGTGTTCAACGACGCATTTACTCCCCGTGGACATTGACAAGCGCAGATGTCAATCGTTATCCGTGTTGCCTTAACGCACCCCTGGTTCCCCGCAGTACCACCTTTGGGTAGGTAGTATTTGACGGGCAGGCCAATGTAGATCGTGAAGATTCCGAGCTTTGGTCGATCTTACACTTGCTGCCCAATGTGTGATGGCGGCAAATAAACTGTCAGACTAGTCATGCGATAGACTACGATACAGGGATGTCAACATATTGGTACAATTTGGGCCTACGTGGTGTTGACGGTTGCCAGGCGAGAACAGTCTTCAGAGCACGCAGATGCGTTTACGGCGGTACCCCTGCTTTGACTGCAAATTGGTGAGCACCTCCCGTGACGGTTCATGCAATATCCCGAATTGACTAGGTCAAGTTAGTCAATGCCAAATTACATTCCCTAGTTCTGGAATGCAATTTGCCCCCACGATTAAGTTGCATACGCGTGGCTTTTGGCAGCTTGACATCAGGAGATGGGTCAGGCTGTAAGGTCAACGGACAAGGCCGCTGACTCGCAGATGCTGACAGGAGTATACGGCCGATATTCATTTGATCTATAGCGACGACGACGCCAACGATGACGAGATGAACTTGAGCCGAACTCTCATCTTCGGCTAAACGATGTACAAGGCTTGATCCTATTTTTACGTCAATTGAACAAGCGCGCGGATGTTATACTCAGACGTCATGGTCTGATATCGCTACGAGGCGCAAAATCTCATGCATCGCCAATCCGAGGATATCGTGCCTCTCCTTGCTGTTGGTGGCCGCCGCTCAGCAAGATCATGAGAGCACGTCGTCATACCGCATTCACTAAGCGAACGTCCCATGTGTCAATGCCACGCATGTAGTGTAGTGAGTGGATGTACGCCGCTTCCGGGTTCCTGGACCTCGGAATCTCTGACGGGTTTCATGACAAGATGATCACCCTTTTCGGAGACTTGACACTCTCCGAGGCCGTCGCTCAAACACGGAGATCTGTCACTTGGGTACCTAAATTCCTCCTTTCCCAAGATATAGGTTAATTGCCAACCGGCGACCCGTCGCTATGGTGCCCAGTCTCAGGTCGGACGAGGTTCCATATTTTCTTAGACTGGCCTAAAATATGAGCGAGGCAGGCCCAACCAACGCTTCAATACCCTGTGAGGGTTACAGTGCGCTCCTTGGTAATTTTAGCGTCATGAGAGAAAACGCAAGGCCGTGATGCGCAACTTTGGAGGTCCGCAATTTTTTACTTTCGGACGTATCATGACCCTGGCTAATTCTCTTGCCCTCCCCTTGCTGTTACGAATTCTGGATTGCTTAGGACACCGACACCTTTCCAGAAGGTAGGGTTTCCATCGATTCGACAGCAGCATCAAAATCATCCCTAACTGGATGTCCACAAGCACATCTCTCTCAAATTGGCAACGAACGCAGGAGGGCAACGGTAGTAGGCACAACCGTGTCAAACGCTGGCGATGAACACTCAAATCTCCACATGTCGGTCTTCTCTCCATTCTGCTCCACAACCTCTGCGACGAAGCCTTTCAGGGCTATTACTGGCAGTGACCCGAATAGGTACGGATGGTGCGTAGCGGGAAGCTATTGCAATCAGATGCACCCCCAACACGCCAAGGCAACTATAGAAGCAAATGCGATACTTTATCACAATCCAAACGGCACTGCTTTGAAGTCACTGCAACTAACACATCGGACCGGGCGGGTAGGTCACATGGCAACAATCACGGATCAAGCGGGCATACGACGCCCGGAATCAAAGCATACGTGTAAGATGAACATTATCGTTTGTTCACCACCCCCCCTCCCCCCAAATCGATCCAGTCAGAGAAGTTGCTGGCAAGAAATGCCATACAAGCAGTCTGTATGGACAACTATGGCAGCTTGACTACCCGACGCCATGGAGCCAAGTCAATAGAAGACTATCGAATCTCCTAGCGGAGACCCGCGAGGTCCTCCCGAATGGCACTCAAGCACTTGACTGCAACTTTGCACAATACAACTCAGCCCGATCTCATGTCATTAAATCCCTGGTCAGCAGTTGCATTGCAAGTAAAACAAGCACCCAGAAAGCCGGCGCAAATGGCGTTGGAGTATGGTGGGGTCACGGAAAGTGAGGGTGAGCAGTTTCCGTCCGGATTTATCCGACATAGTAGTTCCAGATATGTTCTATGATCTAGACGGATAGACATGGCTATCTGAGATCGGACCCCAAATTAAGTACAGTATGTATGTAGATGGGCTGGTCCATCAATCCTGTTCATTGCTTGCCTGAGCCACAGTTCCGATTCATTACGTGGGGTTTCGCGCGGGGTATGAAAACCTGCAACTTAAGGCGAGAGGCCGCAACGATGTCTTACTGTCTGATTAGTGCATTTGAGTGGTAGTCTAAAAACAATTGCCTTGGATGATCCTGTGTGGTTTGCGAAACGGGGGAAGGTTTATCCTGCGTGTACCTCCGGTGAGCAATGCTTCGTTTGCTCGTTGATGTAATGACATCGATCTCAACCACATGAAGTGAGCTCTTCAGGTTATCCGTGGGTTTGTTGAGATGTGTTTCGGCAAACGCTGACTTGGATGGACAGCTTGCCTCTGCCACTCCCTCAACCGGCAACGGTTGGATGTGGTGATTCTGAAGGCGGATGTGAAGATAAGTGGAATCGCTGTGTTAAGCAGGTTGGCTGACTGGCTAACTGAATGACAGCTGTGGAACACTCACATTGTTTGTGCTTCGTTGAGGAGTGAGCGAGTAACCGTGTCTTGAGATCAGATTACATTGGTTAACTCAGATACGCGAGCTGCAGCCAACCGAAGACACGGATATGGCAACTGTCGTTTGGCTTATGGACTGCAATCAAAGCTTCTGCCAGCATTGCTGATTTCAAAGGTCATGACGACAGATTTGAGACTTAGTCGTTTGTTTAGGAGGTTGTTGTTGTTGTTGCGGAGAGCACCTCAGACCCGCATGTTTACCGCCGAAAGTGCCTGGATCTGTTGCCTTGTGTTAGGCATCGGCCTTTCTCTGCGATTTCCTTCCAAATTTCCCCCATCCCAACTTGTTTCTCATCTGAGCTTGCTGGACCTGATGGTCAACTACTTCTACATATATCAACCAAGAACCAACGACATCGTTATTCTTTCCTCGCCTCAAACCCTCTCATCCATCCTGCTCCATGTTGGTTCCTCGTGGACTTCGCACTGCCAACTTAGGCTGGCGTCCCGGTCACATTCTGGATGGACAATACTCGTCTTGTCCTGCAAGATTCTAATGGAGTAACTCGACATCGCTTCAAACCTTCGAGGATCTCATTATTTACTGATGAAAACAGTACCAAGACCAACACTACTCAGAATTTAAGGTCCTATTATATAGTTGTAAGAGACTCGGTGTAAATACACCGCCGAAAACCTGATTGTCATCCATCAATGCATACCTCAGCTTGTCCAAGCCAGAGAGCAGCAAGAGGAAACCCGGATTACCGTGCCCCCTTTGCGTCTTCTGTTTCATAATGTCATCCTACCAGGGTCCCTCATTCTCTTAACTTACAGAATTGCCCAGCCGATCAATCACACCCCACTAGTCGCACCAATTTCAACTTAGAATCGTCAGTGTGTCGATATATCAAACTAACGTCTTTTGGGTAGCTCGGCCTCTTCCTCGTGATCATATCCGTGAACCCAATCGCGTCAAACATACTGCTAGTGTCGATCCCGTGAACAGTTACGCCTCGATCTTAAAGACTTCTTATACATATAAATCAATAGGAAATTTCGTCCATAAGCAGCCGAACTCTATCCTTTTGGCTACCCCTGTTCTTCAAGAGCTTCAGAGAGAAGAGACTCTGTGGAACTAGAGAAAGTATCCGTTGCGGAAGTGTTTTTGATATGCCCCTGGTGATTTTAATCAACGAGCAAAACTGAGTTGGGTAGGCATTCGAACCCAAGTCGTAGAATAGCTTCCACCATAGCACTAGTACATTGTGCGGTAACTCAAACAGATATCGCCGATGCATAAACTCGGCAGGATGGAGAATAGTTGTTTATGGATGGTCCAGGACGAACATGAAAGATTGGTCCTCTGTTCGTGAGACTCCTGGAGCAATACTTAGGGGAAGTAGGACGTCAGTTGAGATGAGAGCGGTTACACGATAAGTATAATTGGAATCCACAGGGCAAATAAGCGTAACTGGCTGACCGTGTCTGCTTGGATTTGGTGGCTGGAGGACTGTAACATCAGCCTGGACACACGTCCCTGGAACCTCGCCATCCAGGACTTTAATGCCTCACTGTGGGAGGATAAATTTGTGCAATTAAAGGTCGACGACCTGTTTGAAATGAAGGAACAATTAGTTGCTGTGGTGATTAAATGTATACGGGCCACCAATACATGGAGTCGGGTAAAATACGTCCCCAATCCACAACATGTATGAAGCTAACAGTCCCGCAGAAGACAACGCCATAGTCGCTGACAACACACGGGCCCTATATCTGTGTTAGATCAACATAAATGAGACGTCCAGCTTACACTAAATTTATCAGTAAGCACTTAAGATTATGCTCTGATCTAGTTGCTGTCCCTACTGCCGAGAATAACATCAAAGCAATGCTGAACGAACACTCAAATGTCCGCTCTGTTAATTTGGTGAAGCTCAGAGCGGCTATTGTAAAAGAGCTCCAATCGGACTTCTGCCAGTATATAACACAACTCGTCAGTTAACAAGGACCCCGACCGCGAATGCCAATTTGAAGGAGCATGATCCTTCACGAGGAATTTGATACCGCAGAGATCTGAAAAACAGCCTTGCAAGTCAAGAATCGTATTATAAATCACGGAGATAATACTATTATCCTGAGGCTATTCCCAGGAATAACCGAATTATGAATGTCGGGCGTGGTTCTCTAAGATCTAGGTCTCATCAGATGACGAAGTCTTTGGGGAGGACAAGACGATGGCGACGGAGCTTTGGAGGAGTCGCATGCGTTCTGGCCAACTAAATGAGTCTGGATGGGGTTGTAACTTCGAATATTGGTCACATATTACTCTACCAGAACGTAGATCAAGACTCGGCAGGCAACGTCGAACAACGCAGAAAACTCACCATGAACCACCACCGCCACCCCATAACTTCGCTGCTAACCTCCTTGACAATCTAAGTGCTACAGAGTCCGTCGCCCCAGCCTCTCAAGAGATGGTCTCGTTGTTCATTGGGCCAAGGTGAAGCAGACCTTGGAGGAAGCCAGGAAGGTGACCGTTCAGGTTTCAACTTTCATGCTGTCAGCGTACCAGGCTCCTCATCTTCAAGCCCCCCTGCTCATCCCGCAGAAACTAGCCCCCATGTACGGTCAACTTATGATGGAGGCATGAAGATAGAACTCTGAAAGGGCCCATCAGCTGGAGAAACTACAGGTAATTAGGCTCCATTGCTGCATGAGGCCTCAAAGAACTTATAAACAATATCAACCAAATCGGTATGCTTTCATTTGGTCTTTTCCCACGATGGAGACTACCAACAGGCGAGCCGCAGAATGACGGAAGTGGACCTCCAAGATCCAACTCCTGTCTACTGGATCACATAGCAGCGAAGGATGCGTTATTTACCTCTCACCGGTATTCCTACTAGTCTACATTTGTGATTGAAATGCGTCCCGTCCTGGTTGTTGTCTGACCCTAATTGCCCTCTTGGTCGAACGGAGATTGCCCTTTGGCTAGATTCAGATCGAACGCCACACCCAAAGCGAACTGATAGAAAGTTCATTATTGTTCTCCAACCTATCTTGCATTTGTGTCACGCCGGCTGGCTAGCTCCTCATGAACACGGATGAGAAAAAAGATGCGACCCGCACCACAGGGCGTTTCTCAATAACTCGTACAAAAATACAAACTGAACGACCAAGCAGTACTATTTCAGGGCGTTCGTCGTAAGCTTGTGTGTACTTCATATGAATTGCATGATGAGAGTTCATTGGACGTGACCAAGGAGTCACGTCCTGCCTGCCGCTGCCAACAGCGGCCTTGGTGATCTTCACGCAGGTTCTCTACTTCGTCATTACCAAGAGAAGCACCGTAGACCAGGTCTTCAACGCACCACACCACATCCATATGCTTACCCTAAGTCTCTGTGGCAATTTGTGGCCAGGAAGGGTGATAATTACATCCTCGTATAGAGCATAACCGGAGGAATGGTATAAAGGGCGAGGAGAAGTTTGGGACGGTTATCTAACTTGCCCGCTCTGCCGAAACAGTAAAGCTTCACAAGGAATAATAAGCAGTGCCAGTTTCAGGTTGGTATAACTTTACTGTAAGTTAGCCGCCGCGGCTGCCGCAGGGTTGGTGCCTATATATGGAAGAACAGCCAGGACTACATTGTGTTTGCTAATGCAGCCAGTTGTGTAAGTGTTTGTGTCTCCACAAAATACATCCGCAAGTTAATACGTTATATATCTAGCATCCAGGTCGGACAATTACTTACCTTCTATTCCACTAAGACACCCACTAGTCAGTACGTCCTATATCTATTATCCAGGTAGGAAAATCATTTACATACTATTGTACCAAGTCACCCACAATTCAGTACGTCATATGTCCAGCATTCAGGTCGGATAATTATTTACACGCTATTCCAACAAGACATCCACAGGTTAGTACGTTATATACCCAGCATCTAGGCTGCACCATTACTAACCTCCTATTCCAAGACATCCATAGGTTAGTACGTCGTGTAACCAGTATCGGGTCATATTATTACTTACAAACTTTCTTAAATTTTAGTAACTGAAATCAACGTGGTTTTTAAATGTAATATTTGGAGAAAAGACAAAAACGACGCTGACAGAAACACATGAAAGGCCGCTGCAGTAGTTTGGGTGAATCCACAGACTAGTGAGTCAACAGGAGAGCATCTTCACAGGCACTCAGGGAGTTGCAGTTAGTGGAATGAGTAGCATTAATCAATGTCCAGCTAGTCAGAAGACCTCTACTGGTCTGTCACTTGCCTGCACCAAACACGCTTAAGGGCTTGGCTGACACGATTCAGGTCTACAGATTCTTTTTCTAGCCAACAGTCATTTCCCCGCAATCTTAACATGAGTAATGAGGGAGGGAGGATTAGATTCGCCATTCCCCATGTCATTGGCGAGACGGGAATACATTCACCACGTTCCTGGCGTATTGACGATTCCCTGGCGAATATTGACTCGATCGGCCAGACCAATGTATTTACCTAACTCAGAGTGCATACACTCAGCTTTCATCCTATTGATGTTGGGTGCAGACCAACTAATAATTTCGGACGTAAGGTTTTGACATTCAATACCCCTCGCTTTGTCGATAACATGGTCTTTCCTGGCTGCCGAGCAAGTTCATTTTCGCTCTCCTTGTGCTAACACGTCACAGGATCGTGGGGCTCCGCTTGGCAGTTGGAAACCTTTGTCGTCGATCAAGAATGCCCATGTGACTTCTGTGCACTGCGCCGAAGGATTTCCTCGCCCTCCGCAAAGGTATATTGAGGTGATTACTTGGATTTCTGGGCATTGATATGAGACACAGTCGGTTTAGCTGTGGGAAGTGTATTCACCCGCTATCTTTACCTTGTTGGCATCTATGGACTATAGCTGTCTTGTGCTATCTTGAATTGGTTCTCAATGCCACAACAGCACTCGGTCCTGATGGGCGAATCACAGCCCCCTTAGTGCCTCGGGAGTGGACTCGGGGCAGCGTACTTCGAGGGCGATAATTAATTGTGGTTAGACCATCCCTCTGATGTACTCTTAATCTGATGGCGAACTCCCTACAATAGACATTACGATTCACTCTTCTGTGTCTTGCAATATTCACGTTCTGATAGCCAATCCCTGCGTCGTCGTCGATTCACCCTTCAGTGGAGGAAATGCTCGCAATGCAAAAAGTACTTGAGAAAGGTCGCCAACTGTCCAGGATTTCCCTGACCTTCTCTTACGCTTAATCTTGGCATCACCTTGACCCCCTGACATCTCCTCGATCCTTGGCGACCTACAAACTGAGGTTTTATCTCCAACGCCTCGATCCTGCTCTGCTCCCGTGCATGACAGCCTTCTGCTTTCCGTGGCCCGAGTCCGTGAGTGGCCGATGCCAAGCTACTGCTCCACCGCCACACCCTCGACGTGTTGCTTGAGTGACCTCTGGTTCGTATACCTCGTTTGCGACAACCAATCGACATGCAAATCTGACAGTGACTCGACTATTGTTTGTTCCTGGTCTGTGTCACGGAGGCCTCAATTAAAATCAAACTGGATTCACAGATCGAGGACATTCAGCTGCCTTACCCAGAAAAGATGGTTCAGTTCTCTCTTGTTCGTCAGAAAAGTGCGTTATTCTTGGAAGGGTTCCTCTGTGCTCCCGATCAAGCCAAGGTCAACGTCTTATGGCCTAGTGCCACAGTGGCTTTCAGACAGTGGCTGTGTACACACTAACTAGCTCCCCGCTATCAAGTGTGTTATCGGACAGTATCTCGAGGTCTTCCAGGATCACTCCTGGGATTTGTTAGTTTTCGGGTCTTTTTAAGGCGACCAAGACACCGAACTTTGGCATATCCAGTTCCTTATTGGCCGAAGAGTAACCAATACTCGGCCACGGACTCGTTTGGATTTTGACCAACACCGACCCACTCATCATACTCCTGGTAAGTCAGTAGTGAGTATTATATTGGTCTGCCTTCTAGCCTACTTGATATATCTCGATTTACCCCTGTTTCCTTATCCTTTCCCTACCGACGTCTTAAGTAAGGTACAACTAGCTAAGAGCTTCAAGAGGTTTATAAGACAGGCCGGATTAGTAGAGATCAAAGGACATATAGAAGCTAGGAAGCTTAGGGAATTATATGGAGAGAATTTCGACGTAGTAGAGGAACATATAGATGGAAGAGAGTTCGAATAGAAGCTTACTTAAAGGGGGGTGTGTCAAATACAAGGGGTTACGTGACCTACCAAGAGTCACGTAATTACCAGCCACTGGGACTTAGTCAAGATCCCTCTGCAGAGCAGATCATAAAGCACATACATAAAAATCATTCCATCACACAGAACAGGCACATTACCTTCACATCAAGGTCACATCGCAAGATACGTAAATATACAACAGCACATTCCCTGTCGTGGAACTTGGCTCAGTCGGGAACGAATCAAACGGCCCGACACTGGCGCAAACCAATATAGCGAAATGTATGGTTCAACGGCTAAGAATATCCGAGATTGGGCTGGTTCCTGCAAAAGCCCAATTCCGGAATGAGACACTGCGAGTTTCCCTTGAAAGACGATGCTGCATTAGTCAGCTCCGTAGACTCCATTGTGTGCAACGCAGTATGTGTGGGAGAGAGCTACCCCGCTGAGTCTTCTCTACACAATCATCACATCTTGACATTGTTCACCGCAGCGAACATTGACTCAATTTTGTCAGCTCACTGCCATGGGCCAGTCGCGAATTCCTCCTACCCCAAGCGATATCAAGCTTGATGGCAAAACCATTATAATCACCGGAGGAAATTCTGGACTGGGTCTCGAAGCCGCCCGACAGTACCTTGTTTTGGGAGCTTCGCGTGTCATTCTCGCTTGTCGTTCAATCACCCGGGGACAGGAAGCACTGTCCGCGCTGCGGGCTGACCCAGTTGTCAATAATGCAAATCCAGGCGCCATCATTGAGGTGTTTGAGCTCGACCTGGCCGACTACCAATCTGGACTTCGCTTTACCGATAAGGTCAAGAAGGAGGTCAAAGAGCTAGACATTCTTCTGAACAATGGCGGGCAAGTAGTGATAAAGTATGAGAAAGCCCCGACCGGGCACGAGCGGAATTTCCAAGGTGAGAACCACAAGATGCCTCATGTGTACCAATGACTGATCTCTGGTAGTCAATTGTCTCACCCATATCCTTATTTGCCTCGAACTTTTCCCACTTCTTCGAGCCACCGCCGCTTCTCAAGGGTCGCCAACGCGCATCACGTACACAGGCTCTGCAGCTCAGATCAGCCAGAACACCCTTAGCAAGAAGCCTATCACGTCAACAGAGACAGTTCTGGGTCACTTCGACGAGGAAGCCAATTTCAGCTCCTGGTTTCGCTACGCCGACACCAAGCTTGCGGTCAACGCCCACGTTCGGCGATTGGCCATGCTAGCCCCCTCTGAGGTCATCGTCAACAACATTTGCCCTGGGTTTGTGCGAACGGGTCTCGATAAGAATCTGCCCATCCACTTGAAGTTTCTCATGAGCCTTGTCCGCAAGTCTGCCGGCCGTACGCCGGAGGAGGGTGCGCGGACCCTGATTTACGCAAGCGCTGTTGCAGGTCCTAAGACGAATGGCAAATTCATGCAAAATAACAAGATTGATGCGTACGTGAAGTTCACCTAGTATGCTTTTGTCTCGCAAAATACTGATCATATTTACAGGCGTGCCGAGTTTCTTAACGGACCTGACGGGGAGAAATTCATTGACGAGCTATGGAAGGAGACTCTGGAAGATGTAATAAAAGTGGATCCAACGCTGTCCTGGGCATTGGCAATTGGATCTTCGTGATAGTACGTACATAGTAGTGGACACTGCGACACCAACAATATTGCGCGGATCTGCCACTTTTGTGATATAAAATCCTAGGAGCAACTTGATAACGTGACGTCAAAATGCTGAATTGGAGAAATCAATACGTTATGGCTTTACTGCAATGAATTCTGAGCGACTCGTGTTTCTCGGCCGACACCAAATTCTAGCCCTGAATATAACTGCGCCGGGGCACTGGGTTATAGTAGCACTGTTCCGCAGATTTTGGTTAAGGTTTACAGTAACAGCTTTCTTCCTCGGATGCGGCGTTCACAATGTGTTCGTCCCCTCTTTTCGTCGTGTCCGCAGTTATGGCTGTTTTCGCCTTTCTTGTTTTCAATATCGCGCCAGTGACATGCATTTCACAGAAACTCCCGTTTGTACAGGCGAAGTTCTCTCATGGTGTAAAAACGTCGACCAATATTCCTGCGAACTGGAAATTGAAGTCGATTCACTGAGCTCACAATTAGATATCAAACTCGATATCTTCAATCAAGGTATTATATTAGTAATTGCCCGTATAAATTGAGCCAACTAGTCTATGGTCAAGGTCTTATCTAACATTTCGGCGTGCGGACCACAGATTGCAAACATCCAAGTGGAACGTCAAGGACAATATACATGTTGAGCTGGATATGGCTTTGAAAGGCTCCATACTAGTATAGATTACATTCGCTCTCAATAGACAAGCTTTCGCAACAGTAAGTACACTTGAAACGGACATTCGTGGTCTGGCCACTTGAAGCAGATCTTAATACTTCCTGTCGGCTGGTGTAGTTGGTCACTTCGCTGGTAGATAAGTCCCGATTTGAGCCTCGCCCACTTGGGTCGGTGACGAGTCGCGGGTTCGAATCCCGCAGCTGACACACAAGGGGGTTTAGTCAACCCTTACGGCGCGCTGCCCACCTTGTTGACTTCGCCTACCTAGCGATAATAGGGAGATTGGTGCAGTTTAGGATTACGAGCATCCTAGCCAGTCGACCGTCAAGCACTACGTCGGCGGAATATAACTCGACAGCCGGTCCAGAATTCGAATCGTTAATCCGACCCCTTATCGGACCTCGCCTTTCCGATAACGCTCGTCGGCGAACCCGTCCCCTCACGATAGAAGGCGCGCAGCACGCCCTCTCGCCGCGATTCTTGCGAGCGTCTGACCACGTTACGGTCTATCCACTTGAGCGTATGGTTGAGATGTATACGCTCGACGAGAACCCCAATTAGCAGATACTACGACTTGTCGCGACAAAAAAATAGTCGAGCATCTTCTGCACATCAGCAGCATCCCACCCCTGAGGACGAATTTAAGTGCCACATTACCACACTTATCGGTAGTTCAGGCAGGGGTTGTAGCACAGACTTAGGGAGGGACAGGAGGTTTAGTAGTCGTTTGGCTACAAGTTTACCTGTATAACCGCCCGACGCGGCTTAAGGGCCCGCTATATCATCTATAGCCCCTTAAGGGAGTACTTGTAGAGGTACCGAGGGTTAACACCTACGGCGTATTTAATATATTTTTTTAATACTTCCTGCATGTCAATAATTTCCTGGGCTTTGGAAATGATCTCGAAATGTAGACGTGGCTTTTCTGCAGCCATTCCATTCATATCCTTCCTGGTCACCTCTAGATGCACCGAGACTTGACCATATTCATGCCGCATCTCCAGGAACCGTAGCGCTTTGAAACTTTCAATTTTTCTGAGCCTCCTCCCATTCAGAGCTCATACGTAAGTAGGCCGAGAATTCTGCCTCGTAATGATTGAAGAGCATCTCTAGAGTCTGCAGGAACAAATCGAATTGGGGGCGGTCGGAGCACAAAGCTGCAAAGGCAGCCAAAAATGGCCCGGATTGGATATCGTCAAGTCAGTTATTAGCCGAAGGAAGGAACTCTGAAATGCGTACTACAACGTCCTGTGGTGGTGTTTCAGATGAGGTATACCGCAATAGTGCAGAAGAGTCTGCTACATGACCGGAAGGTAAAGGAGTTTTCCGGCATGATAAGCGACCTGTGTAATGTACGAGACAATAATGATTATAATGGTGTTCTTTCTCAAATAGTGATCACAAACGTTCATAGCCTGGATATGGCATGTATAGGCTTTAAATGTGCCAGCCATGAAAGGCCATGCGTAGAACACGGAAGCCCCCAAATCTCGAGGCCATTCTATATATAGCTTCATATTCTATTATGGGAGGGTCTGTCCCATTTTATTTATCGACCAGTCGCACTCAAGACAAGTTTGTGCCACATGAGAGCGTCGCCCAATTTGCTGGAGACCTTTGCACTGACTCAAGCTTACCTATAAATAGGGTATGGTTGAAATGTATAGTAGAGATAGTAGAGATAGGCTGGACACTTTATTGGTGGAGGCCTCAACAGGCACGAATCATCATGAACAGCCGGAAAAACAAATAATTTCTTCATAGTCCTCCTGTCTACTTCATCCCTGTTGTTGTCTTCTGCTGTTGGTGACCTCTGCATCTCTTCTTTCCAAGAGTGCGTCCTTGGACTTCAACAGGTCCTTGTAGATCCTTCCAGAGACAGACTGCATATTTCATCCGTAAATAACCTCCAAAAACACGTGTCTGCAAGTCAGTAGATGAACAGTTTTAGCTACAGCCAAGGCAGGGGGAAGTCTTTTTAAGTTTGTTATGAAAATTTGATGGCAGAAATCCAAGATAGAAGAGAGTATTTCACGTCAATCCAAATTGTTTGCCGACCGGGAGCAGGGCGGAACTCCACGAGCGGACAATCAATATGCTATTAGCTTAGCGGCTGACTTTGGGGGAGAAGGGGGGAAGGGGGTGGCGCAATGAACAACTTTGCGACGCGTTACAATTCTCCATGATCACGAGTATTCCTTTATGTGAGACTCTAATCACCAGAATAGTGCAGTTGACAAGATTGTCCTATTGAAGCCATTGCTAATCCTTTGAAAAAGTAAGGAAAGTTGGTATAGAGTTTCTTCCCCCGCATTCTAGGGCTGACAGTAGCTAGCATGGGGTCAGGATACCAGTAACAGCAAATGCAGTACTTGTCGGAATCCAGGTACTAGGGTCAGTATTGGTACTATGAAGGTGCGTGAGGGACCCATCCCAAGTTGGCCCCGAGGGGTCCCTAAATACTACAACACGTGCCTGTCTGCCTCGTACCCCTCTACACCTTAGGCCACAATTTCCCACAGTACCTACCTAACAAACTCGATTACTGCTGACACTTTATATGGAGTCGTGTGACTTGAGCGACTTACCACCAGCCCGCATCGAATCTAATTCATTTCCATATTTTTGCCTCGTCGCATGCGATTTAAATCGATGTGGAGGACTTGGTTGAAGAGTTCTTTGTGGAATTCTTGAGGGATATCACCCATTTCCCCCTTGCAAGGCGCCTCGAAGGGACGGTTTGGTAAACGAATTCCATGTCCGTGTGGAAACGTAAGATTTTTTCATGTTCTGTAACATATGTAAAATGGAGGTCGAATATACCTTCGTAGCAGTGGGAAGGTGAAGTATCGCAGTCTTGGTGCCAGAGCTTCGGCTGCGCCAAAGGCCTTTCTCATCATCCTCAGGTTGATCTCAGTTTCGTCGGGAAATATGGATCAAACGCATACGCTAGATTGAAAGTTGATTGCCAGCAAAGTTGGAACCTGAAATTTTAGATGAATATGTGTAAACCGAAATACTGAATGTGTGTTACAGTATCGATGTCCGGCATACACTTCAGGAAGGTTCAGGAAGGTCTCTTTCAAGTCTTCAACCGTCCCTATGGTGAGGTCGACACCATCTACGATAGCCAATATCACATTTCAGGACTGAGGACTGGCCATACTACGTTCTTCTTGCTCAGGGGTCTGTTGGAAAGTGCCGTCGCCTTGCTGAATATGCCCTTTTTGAAGTGATTATTCAATATCTGGTCGAAGACCGCCCACCCAAGGATGCCTGAGGCACCGAATACGAGAGCATGATGGCCCATTTCGCGCTGCAATTCCAATCAGAATATCTGGGAGCCGAATTGCTGAGTCTAAGTCTGAGGTAACAAAATAGTCTTAGAGCTCTGAAATGTGCATTGTAAATCTGAAGCTCTCGAGAATCACTAATAATGCAATTAGCGTGAGGTATACAAGACGGCGGCTTGATCAGGCAAATTCCCAGCGAAATGCCACCGAGCGACTGTATCAATGACGAGAACGTTGCAGGGTCATCGCAAGGGCCGTGACTCGCAGCTACTTAGTCGCGAGGGACGGAGGGTATGGTGCTCGTAACACGCTGCAAGATAACCCATTCCAGCCCCAACGGACCGAACTTTGGTTCACGACAAAGCGGATCACATCACCATATTTTCAGAATGTAGAATATATTCTGCCAATAGTAACGTCTGACCAACGTGTGCTGAGCCAGCAGTAGCAAAGAGTATGCAGCTAGAACTTTGCGCGTGCTACTTAGCCCCGACAGGCTTTGGGCACTATCACATCGCATACATGTAGTAACATGCTGCATAACTTGCTCGAACGTATCAAGGTGCATCATGCGAAATTGATTATGATCTGGAGGACATTCGCTGATCACTATCCCTTTGCAACGGTAATGTCGTTTAGTCGGTATAGTCGTCATGGGTGACCACGCCAGACGGATTGCGGCTCTGCGGGCGAGTTGAAACATCTGACATCTAATCATGCTTCAAGAAAAGTTGTGATGATTCATTGGGTCGCTTCGTGTATTGCTACCTCTCATCTGTTCCGATATCTCGTCACCATTCAACGACTAGAAAGTCCTTGGTCGCAACATGAGTCTACGGCTTGTGCATCCGAACGTGAATTGTCCCAGAATTGTACCCGAACACCCTGATTGACCCAGCCGCGAAGCAAACCGTCATGAAAGTCGTTAACACGAGTAAACGGCGTATTTCCAGAAATCCGGTACATGCCATGCCTTCCTCGAGCGCCAGGTATGTCATCAACGAACGATGACAGTCGAATACCTACCTCACAACAGCACTGATACCGACCATGAAATGCTTTTCGACAGAGTCCAGGTTGACAACATGACGCCGCAACTCCCAGTAGTCATAAATCGTGAGCCCAACACCTAGAGACTTCCGTAATATGGATAGATGAACAGATAAGATATCGCACAGGCCATGATCCAACAGCTCCCATGAAGAAAAAGGGAAACAACGATCAAGAGAAGGGCGGCTCTACAGAGAAGAGCCTGCCATATCATAGAGACCCAATACATCATTAGGGAAGTACTCCCCAAACCAGCCCATCATATCAGTGGGCTCAAAACTGGCCAAATGCTGCCCAATGTCGCCCTCACTTTCAATCACTTGGAACGAGATCCCTTGGCCCGAAGGCCCTAGGTACGAGTAGCCGCTTGAGGCTATCCCGCTTTGCGCGAAATTGGACGGCCCTCCGTCCGAGTATGTTCCGCCGTTGGGGGTGGTACTGGAATGATCAATGCTGCCACTATGAGAGTGCTGGTGGCTGTGTGTAGACGGCGGATGGGCATCCGTCACCGCACTGGCGGGGGACGCCCCGGTCGGGTAGGTAGATGGTTCATACCCGGAGGAATGCTGGGATGATGGAGTGTACGATGTTGGGATGGCTACAGAGCCGGCCTGTGAGGCGAAGGCCATCTGCAGCTTGGGGTCTGGCGTCGACGGAGTCTTCCTTGCATTCTCTGGAGGTAGGCCATCGTACCGCAAAAGAGACCTGCTATGGTTGGACACACTCGAAACCCGGCGCGTTCGCTGGGGCGGATTGACAGAGTGGCGCAACGCTGATGTATTAGGCTGAGGGTAAGCTGGAGGAAACATCTGCGTTGTTTCCGGCAAGCTTTGCCGGATGGGATCATAGATCATGTTACCCGGAGGCGTTGGAGCCGATGCGGGCGGCGGTGGGGGCTGAGTTGGGGGCTTAGGGATGATGCAAGTGGTTCCATTGCCAGCCGGAGCCTGATATAACAATGTCAAGCTCGAGTTGGGCGAATTAGTCGTGCCAGTCAATGACCAAGCCAATGGCGGAACTGTTGGCGACGCAGGATATGTTTCAGGCATAGTAAATCTGCTCACTGAGCCATGACGCCGAGGCTGCCTGATGCTTTCATATTCCTCGCGGGTATATGTCTCACAATCCCATATTCCTTCCGACTTCTGATCAAGGGCGGTTAGAATGTATCGGACCCCGCCCCAGTGAGTATGCATCTGCTGCAGCGCCTTGTAACACGACTGGTAGTTTTGGGTTGCAGCAGACGCGAGGAGAAAGTGTCTTGACGCCGACTTTGAGTCACCCCGCGCTCCATAGGGCTTTTCCATGCCGGCGGGTTTCGTTTCTGGTGGAGGGGTCGAGTCGCGAGAGACTGGCTGTGAAGAGTTCGCAACAGACTGTGCGAGAAACGCGCATGCCGCTATGTATATCGGCTGAGATGTAAACGGATTGCCAATGAAACTCTTCGGGTCGAGCAGCCGCGCAAAGGCCAATATGTCTACAATGGTCTTCGCACTGGACATGGACAACTCCCGACTGTGAGGTACCAACTCATGCATGCGGTTAATCTTTTCGAGAGGTGCAAGGAGGGTCGGCTGATGGAGAACCGTAATCAAAGCGTGAAACCAGAAATGGAGTAAGATAAAGGTCGTGCCTTGGCCACGACGAACGTATTCCTGGAAGTTGTTGGCATCGAATCGTAATCGTGGATGGAGCTTTTGATGTAATTTTGTGAGTTCCTGCTCCATCTGTACCAGCCGGTTGATCCTATCCTGCGTCAGATCCTTGGCACTCCTGATATTGTTCAGGACATCCGACACGCGACCGTACACGTGAATAATTTGGATCAAGTTGGGAAACGGATCAGGCCACTTGGGAGAATCATCTGAAGCCTTGGGAAAGGGCAGTTCAAAGTCGTCGTCGCGCATAGTCACCGACCGACCAGTCCCGGAGGAGATGACTCGATCCAGGATGAAGACGGACCAGAGAGTGTCGATTCGTTCCTGTTCCAATTCCGTCTGTTCCTGCGGACTCGGTGCGTCCTCGTCCTCGTCGGGTTTAACCTCATTCGGATTGGAGTCACTTGGTTTCCGGTGGTATTGCCGGGTGAACCAGGGGTCTTTGTCTCCTTGGTATTTGACCCCGTCCTTCTTGTGCAGACCTAGGTCAATGGCCATGCGGATCGCCAGGCCCAGGTACATCCACAAAGCGCTGTCTTGATCTGCACCAAAGCCCTCATAGGCCATCAGCAAGCATGCTTGCACAGCGGCGACTGATGGGCAGGGAAAAGTATCCACAGTGGCGGCCTTTGCTCGTTGGGCAAATACATGACCAAAGTCTGCCGAGGATAGCTTACCATCTTGTCTGGTAAATATCGGATGGTCTGAAAATCTGGCTGCGAGAGCGCAAACAGCATCGACGAGTATCGGCTCGACTCGTTTTTCCCTTACGAGCATTGGAAACTTGTTGGGGCGTAAGAAGGGGTAGTTGCACCCTAGGTGGACGAAGAACGTGTCGACCAGGTGCATAATCAAGTCAGGCACGGGACTCGAGTCGTTGGGGTCATATACTGGCATATCCTCAAGTGGGACTAGATCGTGGTCCGAGGCGACCGAGCTCATGAGGCCAACGTAAGGAGGTCCGCCCGAGCCCGGCGACGTCGCCGACATGGAGCTTCTCCGCCTATCGTGTACCTTGACCACCATCTGCTTGAAGCCTGGCACGATGGCCGTGGGCCCAAAGTAGCGGAAGAAGGGAACACGATGACTTTCGGTATGGTGCTGCACCGGCGATCGAGTGCTAGGGCTCCTGCCATCGTCGGTTGATATCGACGCGTTTCGCGGATTGGTTGGGCGCCTGACTACTTTGAGTTTCCCATGATCGTCCCACTCGACATTATCCGTCTTTGGTCGCGCAGCGCTCAGAACATTCGCACGCTGGTGGCCCGATTCAGATATGCGCCGCGAGGAAGCAGCCGTGCTTGCCACCATTCCACACGGTCTACTCCCATTCCTATTCGCCTTGCCGTGTGTCCGGTCGTCCTCTGGCTCCTCTTCGAGGAAGTCCTCGTCATCGAGGTCGATTGCGACACCACCATGTCCCGCACCGCTGATGGAGTCTCGCTTCTTCTCTGCCGCATCCGAGTATCCCAGGCAATCATGTCCGTTCTTGGCGCATGTCGAGCAGGTAGGATGTTCGCCTGCGCAGCGCGTTTTCCTCTTGCGACATGTCAAGCACCTTTTTGGGCGACATGGTTAGCAGGCGCATTTGTCTCGATTGGGAGCTTCAGAGCTGCCCCTCCAACAGTGGGTCTCTTCCTCCTCCATCCAGGTGTCAAAGCTCTGGGAGCTTGGAAGGGGAACCGGATGGATTGTACAGAACCCGAGGCCCAATCGTCGTAATGAAAAAGCACTGAAACCTGCACGAGGATTGAGAGTAAGCTTACGCTGCATTGATCCTCCGTCGCTTTTGCGGAGGTTGGCCCTGATTATTGACGAAACGTATCGTTTTGAGCGGGGGAGCCCCAGCGCCACCACTGACGATTGCTGCCATCATGCGCAAGAGAATGCTGAGCGTGGTCTGTCAATGAATGGTGGGCTGAAGTCTAAGAATACACCATGATGCTTGACTTGGCGCGGCGAAATGGGGCGAAAATGATGGAGGGGATGGTCGCTTCTTCGACAGGTTTCGTCTCCTCCCGGCAAAAGTGCACACTGCACGACTTGGGATTATGGAGTAACTCGTCGCGTCAATGCTTGCTCGCTGGCTGTGTTCAACGAGAATGTTGCGTCGTTGGTGCTATGCGAAAAAGAAAGCCGTGTGTGGTGGCCGTGCCTTTACAGTTATCCTCCTTTCCAACAATGGGAGGCTCCGGTCTGGCTAGAGGATGCGGCGCGTCGACGCCAGAGGTCTTCTCCGGGTGGTCATGAATGAAGTCATTTCTGATCGGAGAAGAAATTCGGGTTGGTTGCGGAGAGTCGGGCACGGCAGAAATGGTTGGTGTAAGCAAGCAAGTAGTACTGCCAGGTGGATTGAGCTGTGCCAGTTTAGAGACTACGGGTATCGCTTTGCCGATGTAGATAAGCTGGAGGTGCTGACGAGGAAAACACGGGTTCGTAGAAATAAGGATTTGGGATCGTCGTTGAACTGCAGGGCCAGTCAACGGGGTGAATATTAATCATGGGAAGGGTTAAGACTCGACTCGACAAGACGACTGGAAACGGGACAGTGCCCACTGAAGATGTGGGAGCAGCGGGAGCAAAGTCTCGGGCTTCAGGGGGCTGGGGTCGGGGTTCAATTGGAATTTGTTTATTATGCCACTGAAGCTGCTGCAGCAATTTGCTGACAATATGCCGTATGCAAAGTAGAGAATTCGCTTAATCACCCAGTTCCAGTTTAAATAAAATACGACTACAGTCCCGTTCCAAGTCAGCATGCATCAGGCAGGTAGATACATTGCTGAACAGCAGTTGTCACTTATCAGACAGGGTGGAAGTTTGGCTTGTTGCCGGGAATTTGGGACGAGATGAGGGAGGACAGACACCGGTTGAACTAGCGCCATTCGCCTTATCAAATGCGGATGGCGGTCGGCGACGTCAATATTGTGCTCTATCTCTTGGTTCTCCCACCACCATTATCGTGACACTTATCTGCGTATTCTCGATTAGTAACTGGGCATGAAGCTTAGCTGGCTGCAATTCCCCTCTCCCTTGCCATGCAGCCTGAAGAGATGTGCTGCTACCTGACCGGCATGGGATTGCGCGATGACTTCTGGCGAGGCTGCGGCACTTGTGCAATACCCCACAACTAGGTTCTGATGCCATCCGTGATCGACCAACCGAGCATGGGCCTCTGGCCCGTCGTTTTGGTTGCACAGCAAAGAAAACAAAAGGTGCCACGACATTGCACCGCGCATCTGAAGCTTGGTCAAGAGGGTGACCTGCACCCCAACGTCATGTCGGGTATCGTCGATTCTGAGCTTGGAGACTGCGTACTCCGTGATCTAGGTAATAATGGCCAATTATGTGGAGAACTGTTCCATAGTTACACTGTACGGCAGCTCTGCTGAACTGATGTCGCAGGCACGTCGGATACTCACATCCCTCGAGTGCTACTATCCAATAGGATGCCGCCACCGACAATAGCCTAAAGGCACCACAGTGAAACGCTCTTATTAGCTGCCGGCTGCGTGAAGCCTTAAATCCCGATGCTGATTCTGGAATTGTATCTTTTTGTGGTCACAGCCTTTGAGTGTCATGTGGTTTGCTCTCTTACATCGGGCCGCACTTTGTCATAACGGCCGCTGATAGATGATTAATCATATCAAGTATCGCATGCTGCCAGTTTCCTAGCCGCATTTTGCACATGCTTTCGTATCCGAGCCGCTGCCACATCGCCTTCGAGCACACATTGTAAGACTGCCCTTGCAGCTCAGTAATCCATCATGCGCTTATTGGACGTCAATTGCCGATACTCTTTGTTCTGGTACGCCATCCCACCCTCCCCGACAGAAAATTTACTTTTTAAGACGTCACCCAAATACAATACTGACGCCCATCTCCTTGCTCACTCTCCGCCAAAGATCAGCATCCCTCGCTCCGTACGGTGTGACGCTCAAGATATCAAGCTGTTTCCAAACCTCGCGCACAACACCCCAGGCGTTGTCGATATTGATCATTCCTTGGTGCATGTCGATTTCGACGAAGGCCTGCTCTGCCAGTTTCCGATCTTCCGGGCTGATTGCTTCACAGGCAGCCACAAATAGGGGCCATAGCAAGGCGCCCATTGGCCCTCTAAAGGCAACTGCCTGGACGCAATGAACAAGTGCCTCGTGACCATGTTTCTGAACCACTTCATGTCCAGGAAGGTAACCGTAGATAGTGCGATATAGGTACACGAACGCACTGTGCCGGTATGCTAGTGCGTTGTGAAGGATTGACGAAAGGGGGTGATTCTGCAATTCTTCACCATCCGTGTTCTTCAAAGTGCCGTCTTCGAGGAGTATTTGAGGGGGTAGAGAGGGTTGCCACCGCTTCAGGGCAACCTCGATAGCTTGTGATGTTGCTTCGAATTCTGTACGCAAGACGGCAACTTTAGACGATTGGTGCCTCTTCAATGCATTCTCAAGCTCGGCTTTAAGCGAAAGGAGGTTCGAAAGCCTGTGCATGATGGGCCACAGTGTCGTCGCCATTCCGAGGAGATTATCGACGTTGGTTGTGGACGAGGCGGGAGCGATGTCTACGAGAGGGCACGGGGTCAAACGGCCAGCAGCTGGGGCGGATGAGAGCGGGGCGGTACCCAGAGACAACGCCGTAATCACATCATAAAAGCGGAAAGCCTGATTCAGGTACAGTCAGTTTGACAGGACTAAAATTAGGGTACGCAATTTCCGAACATACGCGTTCGAGGAACGTCCCTGCGGGGCTTGAGTTTTGCTGAGATGAGCTCATGATGGTCAACGCACCCTTAAGATGCCCATCGACGATGTTTGAACGCCCCTTTTGGACCAACTTGGAGAATGATTAACATACAGATACTGTCGCGGAATAGAGATACTTACCACTTCGTAATACACAAGAAGCATGATTGCTGCCAGAAGCTCGTCCTTGCGATTGACTTTGCCACCCTTCTCGATCAGGTGCGCTAGACCTTGTATAGCCTCGTTGTGAAAGTAAAACGACTTCTCACCACCGGTCTCAACGCCACGGTACTCGAGGTGTGCACTGGCCAAAGCGTAAATAGCGTTCATCACCGGGGGGCTACCGTAGGCGAGTGGTAACACCAACTGGTTGAAAGGGTTTCCAGACTCCTCCCATAGTACTATGAGGTGAGAAAGCACATTGCAGAAATGATTGACCAAGCCTCGACGATTGGATCGATCCGAGAACTCTGTAAATACTGGCATGCAGAATTCGAATATCGGAGACGGGACAGGACAAGGCGCAATCATGGCCAAGTCAGGCGGCAAAGAGAGTTGGTGTGAAGTAGAAGCTGACGAAAGGCTGGACCTCACTCGGACTAAATCTTGGGTCGGGCCCTCAACATCTTCGGCGGCTGGGGTCATGACAAGTTCGTCAGCGAACAGCGGGGTGCTGTCTACGCTGATATCGACTGGGCCGATGTAGGTGACATCGCTTGAGTCGTCGGTTGTGTCGTGCAGGTGCCATTCCTCATCGCCCGATGGATCCGATGTTGAAGCCCTCTTCATCAAGGAGGATTGTGAGTCTGGCTTCTTTCGCTGACGAGGCTTAACCGCTTCGTATGTGCACTCGAGATTTCTCTCAGAGCATCGCGAACACGGTCGATGTTCGTCACATTTCTTCTTCTATATGCCAGACACAGGGTTAGGAATGTGACCAATGGCGAGGGCTCTGGCTTGGCTTACTTTTTCCTTACTGAGTGGCGCGTTAGAACTTTGCCCTTACTATCAACAGGTTCAGGGTAACGGGGGGAAACATACCAGAATGTGCACCCTGTGTGCAGGAGAACTATGGATTAGCGTATGCTCCAGATGAGGCGAAACGTGGGAGCCCTAAGAACGTGACTACCAACCAGCACGGGACCGCTTCTTTGGAACCTTTGGTGGCGCTACTCTAGTGTATAGCAACATTTTGCCAGCAGGAGTCGAGCAGGACGGGCATGATATATCGGAAGGACCATTAACGCGTGGGGGTCCTCCTTAACAAGTCCGGTGAAGACGGCTTTGACGTGAACGGGGAACACGAGAAGGGAAATGAAGCGGTTTGGAGCCGCTACTGTGACCCCGCAGCTAGCTACTTGATGCTTGATCTGAATGGAGGCTGGACACAACGTGGAGTGGATAACCCAAGGCCTTTAAGGTTGTTTGGAATGAGGAGAGATTGATTCGGCTAGCAACACCCAGATCGAGCGGTTCGCAGGAGCGATTCATTTAGTAGCTCGCTGGCAAAGACTCTCGGCTTGATCATCGTGACCAGTTGACGAGATGAACGGCAGATCACCATGCCCTTCTGGGCCAAGGCTGTGTGGCTTGGGGAAAAATGGCTTTGAAAACATATGGAGTGAGGGGCTCCGATGGGACGCCAGGCGCCCCTCGACGTGCCTTGTCCCTGACATCAGAACTTGCCAGGGCACCTGATGTTGACACAGGTCGAAATGAGGGGAGGTGGAGAAAGACAGTCCCAGACAGTCCCCGACTTGTGGGGTTGAAGATGCAACCCGTGCCAGCTTGAGCTTGGCAAGCATCCTGAAGTTATTGACGGGGTACTCGGTACTCGGCTCAGAGCCGGGGCCGACCACTTAGAGCGTCCTAAAGAGGCTTAGCGTAATATGGTGCTCCTTGCTGACTTGAATCACAAAATATCTTTGTCAACTTCCTGATTGACTATGATACTTCGACAACCCGCAATTGATTACCATTTCTCCCAAGGTCCTTATTAAGGAAGTTACAATAGAGGGTAGTAGACCTGCCTGAATTGAGGAGAGTTTGTACGACACCCTAATTCACTAACTCCGTCCTTTCCTGTCAAACAGCCGCTGCCCGCGGAATGTGCCTGCAAGCACTGCGCCTGAATCTTCACAGGCCTGATACACCCTAGACTGGTCATCAGCGATGCTTGGGGTGAGGCTCAGATTTTCTGGCGGCTTATAGGAGTCGGGACGAGGCAAATATACTTGTTTGTCTAATGACACATCGTCGTCCACGCCATGCAGATTCAGCAACCATTTGAGACAGAACGAGCTACTGGCAAAGATGCAGCATCTAGAAACGATTCTCCAGCATACGATCTACACCAGTCTTCACCTATACGGTCTCAATTTCTCAACCAGTTGGCGCTTTCCTTAGCTATACATCTCCGTGAAGCTTCTTCATGCATCAATGGCCATACAACGTGGTGCTTGCATATCTACCCTGGACACATGCATTATGCGGAGTACGTTCATGCTCAAACTTAACCCGCATATGGACGACCCAATCTATGGCCCAACCGGGCAGCTGCATCATCGATACAAATTCATCTAGGGGTATAACCTCTGTGGACGGCATATACCGCATTGGGCTTGAATCTGTCCTTCTCTGGACATCACTGCACAAGCTGTGGATATCATTAACTGTCCTCCTTCGCCCCTTCCTTGTGGCGCCCTGGCTTGACCCTGGCTCGGCCGGCAACCCCCATGATCTGCCAACCTGTAAGCGGAGAGCTATCACGGCCCGCATGCACTTCGGAAATTCCACGAAACTCGAACTCCGGGATACCATTCATACGAAGAAGCTTCATCAAACGACCTGACGTTATCAAGAAGATTACTGTTAGCGAAAACGTGGCTAATGCGGCCATAAAATCACAGTCTTGATCCGCACATAATTGAGGCACAACCGCTTCGGTCTGAAGGGAGACTGCTAATCTCCGCTGCAACTAACCCAAAGCAAATATGTTGCGGTAAGCTTGCTACTAATACTCCTTTATAGTAACGTTATCAACGCCAGGTCTATATCCTCCACATATTCTGTCCCTTGTGCCATCGAAAGCGTCCAGCGCTCTTCTACAAGGTTGTGGCCATCCAACCCTCGGCTGGCAGGCATCCCGCACCGCATGACAGCGAGACCTGACAGACAATGATATGAGGAGAATCAACCACCAGAATGGCTTCCAGTACTCGACAGGCTATGTACGTCTACATCATACTCAAACCATAGCTCCTTCCGGAAGTTTGGGTGCCTTAGGGTGCACTTTCGAACGAGGGTCCACGCTTTCACTCGGCGGTGATCCGCCGATGAGCGACCAAGCTACGCCGCACTCCATACCAGGGGTCGTCCTGTTCCAGCCTCATGGCAGTTTAGCTGATAAGGTCCAAGATAATCCTCGGCCGAGCAGTACAACCTTCCTTCCTGCGTCCCCAATGTCTCGATTTCGATCAGTGATCTTGACCAACCATGGGATTCTGAAGTCGCACCTGTACTACATGCGATTTGCCCGGCTGTCACGTAGTACACCGATTATCGTAGAGTTGTGTTGGAAATTTGACCGCCGGCCGCGCTCACAACACTTTGAGCGGGATACCTTCCTTCTAGCGACTTTGCTTCCTCTTCATAACCGTCTTCGCCTTTTCTTCTTCTTTACATTGTCTGTACCTTCACACATTTGTCCAGTGCAGATTCCAGCCCTGCCAGTTTACATCCCAGTGTCGCAAAATCCTTGCGCAGAAAACTTCTTGTCGACACGGAAGGCAACCGTCGGCAGTCATCGCGACCGGCGCTTCGGATCGAAGTTCATTCTGAAATCTGCACAACAGCGGCGTGTCCGAGTGGTCGCATCCAATTCTCGTCGCAGTGCGACTGGACGGAGAAGTTGGCGATAATCCAACAAGTGTGGCACACAGTTATTACAGCGCACATAAGACGAGGTGAGGGGTGTCGCAAACACAATTACATGTCTTGCCCGGGGCTTCTATTCCTGGACATTGGACAAACTGGCAAACTGGCAGTAGTCGCAAGCCTACGGTCACTTTGGATCCAATCACCGTGATCCCGAGGCTCCAAGACACCATCTATGTAGAATGTGTCCCCATTGGACAATCATGGTGCGGCACGCAGCTGATGTTGTAGTCTCTCTCCTCGTTCAGGTTGCACAATTGGAGGTGTGGAACTGTGGATGCGGACATGGGGATTTGGCTGGCTAGGATTTTCTGCTGTTGGTCAGAATCCTTCATGCTCACCAGCCAAGTCAGCTTGCATGGCCGCCAGTTCTCGTTGCTTCCCTCTTCGCTCTGGAGTTGCTGATCTCGCTCTTCTCATCTAATTCTGAGATATCCATACCAACATACTGTTGCATTCTGGTCCTTTTGGGTTCCCTCGTCGTTGATCTGTTCATTTGGGGCTGTAAAGGTATCTGCCGGCAACCCGCGGTAACAAATCATTACGTCCCTTGATATTTTTGATCGTATTTCCACTCTATTGCTGTTGCCTCAGCCTCACCGGTGCAGAATACCTTGGTGCCAACGTGGCGCGGCTGCCCGTAAGCGCCCCGCCGCACCGCAGCGACCATCGTGAGTCTTGTTGCTCTCACCAATGTGTCTGATGATAGCTTTCTCCCCTTGGATTCCTAAATATGGTCGCTTGAGCTGGCCTATTTGCAATATTTTCATACGATAATAAACGGACGAGAAAGTCGATTTACCCGACTGCCTTCAAGGCGCAAAGCAAACTCACGTTAGACGGCGGGCGTCATCTACACATTCCAACGCCGTTCCAAACTCGGCTACCCCGCCGCCCAAGCGCCGAAATGCACCGGCTTTGGAGCTGTGCCGCCTGCCTCGGGTCTATGCTTGTCGCCGTATTGACACGAGGGACTGCCGCCGCGGCGCATCACGACAAATACCAAATACACCGGTTGGAAAAGGCGCACGACGCTCACCGGAGACGCGACGACGATACCTGTCAATCCGGCTATTCATTATGTCCCGCTTCTGTCAGCGGTGGCTGTTGCCCCAACAACTACGCCTGCGAGGCGACGTATTGCTATGCTACGACAGCTGGCCCAACAACAGCCTGTGGTAAGGCTGGATACTATAACTGTGGGCTGGAAGCACCAGGTGAATTGCCTCTGTTGACCTGCTTTGTACGAAATGCTGATAGATCTGTGTTAGGCGCTTGTTGTCCCACGAGTTATATCTGTGCCCCTGGAGGTTGCAACCCCCCAGTTGGATTAGCTTACACAGATTCATGCCCTACAAGCTACTACTTATGTCCATCCTCTCTTGGGTATGGTTGCTGCAAGAACGGGTTGGCTTGCGGCAGTAGCTCCTGTTACTCAACGGAACCGTCTACATATACCATCACTTCGCCAGTCACGACGACCAACTCGGCTGGGAGCACCTTTACCTCGGTGGCGACAATAACGGGTGTGACCACACCGGCTCCAGCCTCTGTCAGTACCGGCACCTCCAGCGCTTTACCGAAACTCATTCCGAGCACTATTTCCAAGGAGGCAGCGATTCCAACTTCGTCAGAGGGCGAAGACGGAGGCGGAGGCGGCGGCCTTACACAAGGCCAACTTGGTGGCATCGTCGGAGGTGTCGTCAGTCTCTTTATTGCTGTAGTTGCTGCAGCCTTCTTCATCATACGGCGTCTGAAGCAGACGGCTCGGATCGTAGAGGAATCCAGGCGTGAATCATCTGCGGGGAAGACGTCTCATAAGACTGGCTTTGGCGCTTCGACTGTGATGGAGGTTGATGAGGAAATCGATCCTCATATGCAGACACCCAGCATTAGGCCGTCCCACCTTCGAGCCCAATCCGATTCGAGTGTTGATTTACGACTCCATTCTCCAGCGCGAAGCCCACAGCTCTCCTCGGGCCACTCGACACCCCCTGCGTCAGTCTGGCCTGGCCAGTACAACCCACTCCCTAACATGGATGCCGACGGCATCCGCCATCCGAGCATCGAGTCGTCTACTGGGGGCTACTACGATCCTGCGCGGTATACGAATCAGTACGGCACGAACCGAGGAAGCTCCGATTCCCAAGCCACGTTTAGGGCTAGCAGACAGAGCAACGCCAGCGAAGTTATCGGAAGCGCTGATGGTGCACACGGAGTCTCGGAGCTGGATGCTTCTGAAGCGGCTGCCCGGAGGCGATCCAGCAGTGGTGCCACAAGACCGCCCGTCGCACACATACGGCGCAGCAGTGATGGTAGCCACCATAGGGGGAAGAGCGACAGCTCGGTGCAAGCGGCTCCTCTGGGGACAGTTAGCGAAGAGTTACATGGTTTCTATGGACCACAAGACCGGACAGTCGGCCAGACTGCTGCAAGGCTGCAGCCAAATCACTCGCAGAATGGCTCGATGGCGTAATGACCTTGCGTATGACCGATGACTGGTCAAAGAATTTCCACCCTCGATTTCAGACCGTTTCAAGGACATGTATGAATTATCACGTTGGGCTAGCATTTTTGGGTATACCCTTTTACAGGTTTCGTAAGACCGCAAGTGAGTTTTCTCTCATGTAGTTGAAATGGATTTCGGTACCAATTTTATGGCCAGGTTAATGGTTTGGAATGGCCATACTGACGTTGTTGGTGCAATGAGCGAACTACTCTTTTTCCCTCAGATAAAAAACGTTGGTAGTTTATCAATCATTCTGTTGATACTGATCAGCTAGTTACGTGGTCTCAACAAGATCCAGGAGGAGGTCCTTGAAGCTGATGAACCCTATCTTACCTTCTGACCTCAGGTTGCTGTTGCCTGATCTTGTTATCAATCCATGGAATCTTCCGAACGAGGCGTCTCGCTTAATCAATTAATATAAAATCTGACGGATCTTCTGGTTTGCGAACCACCATTTTTGCCTGTGTCGTCATATTTTCTCTTCTTCCCTTTCAACGCCGCAACCAACAACGTCCTAGCTCCAAGAGGACCTTTGCAGCTCGCTTAGAGATTCATGGTGTAATTGCAACCAGGTGCCAGCTCACATCCCACACAGCCATAGTCTACACTGATAAGCTCGCCACCACGCCTTTTCTGATGCCCTACGTGATCCAGTGTGGGAAATCCTCGCGTCTTTATTTCCAGACGCAGTCTAGCCTTTCAGCATCGTTGAGGTTTTTGCTTTTTCGCCTCACCGCGGACGGGGAATTTTGCATCCTGATCCAGCTGCTACCTAGAGGCGCATGTAAGATGAGAAATTGTGACATGGGGTTTTCTTTGGAAACAGCTGATGAAGAGAGAGGCCCACCAGATGGCCATAAGCTGGGGCATCAAGGCAGGCAAACATATTCGTGGATATTATTTAATCTTGTCAGTTCGCATAACCTCGTTCGTGCCTGCACCTTTGGTGAGTTGTCAATCGGCAGGCGTAGTCCAAGTATGTGACGATGCACACATCCACCATCATACCCGCTTGAATCGCAAAACAACCTTGATTCACTAGCCTCGAGTTGCTCCTACCTGTGTCAGAAGTGGATTTGAACCACTCAACCCATTGAATGTAATCTAAGCACAAATCAACAACCTCAACTGTGACAACAACCTGGACCCCCATAATATTAGCTTACCCCTTTACCAAAAGGCAAAACCACTACTCTCGTGCCGAAATCCAAATCAAAACCACCGCAATCGACCTCTCGAACACAACCAAAATGACCGATCTACCCAACCAAATCACGATTCCGGCCTCCCTCGCCACCTATCAAATCTCTCCCACCGCCTACATCACCCAGCACGAAGACAAAATCACCCACCTAGTCGCCGGCGCTATTGTATTCCACAACTCGCGCATCCTACTCATTCAGCGCAGCCGGCAGGAGATCTACGAGCCCCTCAAATGGGAAGTCCCCGGAGGCAGTTGCGAACCCACGGACGAGACCATCATCGCCAGCGCCGTGCGGGAGCTCTGGGAAGAAGCTGGACTTATCGCGACGGCCATGATAGACGTCGTAGAGGATGGGCACGATTGGGTTGATGAATGGGGCGGTTGGAGAAAGATTACCTTTGTGTTCGAGGTGGAGAAGACTAGGGGTGTTGCAAAGGGAGGATTGGAAGAGGTGGAGGAGGCGCCCGAGGTGAAACTTGACCCGACCGAGCATGGTGATTTTACTTGGGTCACAGAGGAGGAGGTGAAGGAGGGGAGGAAGGGGTGGAGGGTGTTTAGCTGGATTAGTGAGGAGCAGAAACAGACTATCTTGGATGCGTTCGAGTTGTTGAGGGAGGGCAGGAGGGTTATGAAGGCTTCTTGAGCGAGGGGTCTATAAGGGTATGGAGGAAAGGACAGGGAGGGATGAGCTTTGCTTCGCACACATGGTCATTGTGTGATGGACATCATGCATACATTGCATTTCGAATATCCTGCTACGACCCCAAGGTCATCATCGAGTGATATTCTCCTGCTCCACTTCCTCCGTTACACTCTCGACGCTTCCACTTTTTTCGCTCATTAGATCTAGCAGACGTAGAGTGGTCTGGGGAGTTCACTCTGCTTGTTATCACGATTCTATGCTGCAATGCTGGTCTGTTTCAAACAACACCATCCAGGATGTCACACAGATTCACGTAATTGGACTAAATAGTGCCCGCAGAGCTGAAACCCTCACCCAATGACCTTGCTTCGACCCCAGACTTCGACTCCAGAGTCCTTTCCAGGGGCCTTGAGACGTCCCGCACCGGCCTATCTTGGGAAGCAAGGGGCAAGCAAGGGAAGTCTCAATGGGAAGTCTCGATGGGAAATCTCCATAGAATCGCTGAGAAGCCTTTGGTCCATCAGACTCTGAAGTCATACCATGATCTGGCCATCCCGTGAAGCTTCGCTTCAAGGTGTGATTTGAAGCAGTTGTTCCGGGTTCACAAGATAGTGACGAAATTTGTGGCAGGTTGCTCGCCACGGGGCCCATGCATGCTTGAACCTGGTGTGACGTACCAGGATAGATTTGCGTGGTTGTTTTCCAAAAGCCCTAGTAGAGTATAGTATTACTCACGGAAACATGGACACTAGCAATCCTTGTGTATCGCTGAGCACACTTCAACGAATCAGAACGTGCTCCATCATTTTTCAGCTTCCAGGGGATTTATTTCTGGCTCATGTCGATCTCAAGGCTGCTATTCATGAGAATGTCGGGGCCAGGGTTCTTCGCCGATGTTATCAGATATCATATTTCTTTGCGTGCAAGCCACATACTGAGATGCATGCAATGGCCTTTTTGCTTATTATCCTTTGGTGTGAGCTTCTAGATAAATCAAACCAATCCAATGGTCCGGGTGCTCTCATGATGATTCGGTTGGCTTATTACTTCGAGCATTGACAGCCGCTGTTTTTTGGTGCTGGCATTATTCTATAAGGAATTTGGTTTACTTTGCCAGTTCCGAACCAACTCCACGAGCCCGTATGCTGTAATCAATGCTAGCTGCGAAGTCACTAAATACCCCCGCTTCGAGACGGCGGGTTCAGGTGTTGGCTAAGTCTAGAGATTCCTGGAGTCAATGCAGAAGCACTCCGCATTTACGCTGGCCCAAGATCATTGTCAGTGTCACTAAGCCCGGTAAGGATGTTTCTGCGGAAGTTTGTAATCCTTACATTTGTTCCAAGATGCCGAAAACAGTAGATCGAGGGCATGATAAATGTATCAGATTTACCGCAAGCTATGGCAATGCATATAATTGAATGTCCCTATCTCTTCACGTCAAAAGAAATTCAATTCGCCATAAGGACCTTGAGTACAGAAGCACGTGCCGCTTGGCTGCACATTTTGAGGCTGCTGATCACGTCTGAGCATAACAATGGCCAATTATCAGAGGATTCGTTCCTGAAGATCTAATAGTGATTGATACACCAGAGAATTCGAGGCACAGGATTCATAACCCTGCCAACTGGCTGCTGTAGCCAGAAGCGGAAAACAGCCGTTGGGGTTCAAAGGCTGGCGCGGTCCTACAGAATGCCGCCGACCCTACTCCCTCTGCCGTCGAAGTTCTCAGGGACGCCATTGTGCCACTTCACTCCTGAAAGGCATTGCGCTTTATCTACCTTAAATGCTCAACCTCAACAGCCTTCTCATCGCCGAAAATGCCACCAACGACACCATTCTCCTCGTCTGTCACACCGGCGTGACCGCCCTCAATTCCGATGGTAGTGTCCGAGAAGGCATCCGCGATATCCCTGTATGACGGGACAAAATTGAGTGCGAGAGGATATGTTAATGCTGCGACGAAGAAACACAGCGGCACCACCATAGACATCGGCGTGCCGTGCAAGTCGCCGGTGACACCCGTCAGGGGCGGAACCACCGCCCCACCGATGACACCGCCTACGATCCAGCCTGATCCTCGCTTTGTGTGGCGACCCAGCCCTCGCATGCCAAGGGCTACGATGGTTGGGAAGCAAATAGACTCGAAAAATAATGTGACATAGAGCATCGACATGCCTGTGAAGCCACGCTGGGTGATGGAGGGTGCGACGAAGACGACACACATTGACATGAAGCCCAGGAAAATCCAGCGCGGGCGGAAGTATCTCATGAGGAAGATGCCACAGGGCCGGCCCAATGCGAACGCTGCTTGGGCGCCGGCCAGGTATTTGGACCCGATACCCGAGCGGTATGCCATCGAGTCGTTCGGGTTCCAAGGTAGCACGTCGTCCACATAGTTGATGAAGTACCTAGAAATCCCGAAGGTTCAGCATGATGCCCAAATGCACAACTCCATCGTTTTCTGAACTCACCCAGCAATCGCGACTTGAGCGCCCACGTAGCAGAACTGGGAAAAGGCGGCATGGAACAGGCGGTATTGCTTCCAGAATGGCTGATCGTCGGCATTAGCATGCGACTCGTTGGCCTGGAACGCCATATCCGCATCCGTGATCTCTGGTATGACCGACAGCCAGAAAGCTATGGCGAGAATGAAGACGAATATAGCGATGGCCAAGTACACCCATTGCACGTTTCGCAGCGCCGTTTCCTCGTCGAAGACGAAAAACACGTACGACCCCAGCACGGGGGCGATGACGGTGCCGATGCCATTGAACGTGTGCGAGACGTTGATGCGGATCTCAGCGTATTTCGGTGGACCGCAGACCGTAATGTACGGGTTGGCGGCCGTTTCGAGCGAGCCTAGACCATTGCCGATGATGAAGATGGCGACGCAGAAGCCGGCGAAGGAACGGGCAAGAATGCAGGGCCAGGCGATAAGCGAGCCTACGCCGTAGAGGAATAGACCCCAGATGAAGGTTGCACGGTACCCATAGTGGCGGAGGATCCAGTTGGCGTGACCGAGGGCGGCGAGTGGGTAAGCACTTGTAGCAACATGGCCTGGTCAGCTTGGAGCCGGAGCTGGCTTCGGGTTTGTCACCCGCGAGGATTGCTTGCGGAATGGAGCAAAAGCGACTCACCCGAAGTACGCGGCTTGCAGGCCGCTGGAACGAGCTCTGCTGATTCCGAGTGTGTTTTGGAAATGCCTACGAGGATTCGGGTCAGCAATTCCTCTTGCATGATATGATTTGGGATTCTGAGCACTGGAGTAGGATCGGTGGCAAGGGTGATGTACTTGTTCAGCGTGTCCAGCAAGCCATAACTAAACCCCCACAGGAAGAACAGAACCGTCACCAAACAGATCGGGTAAAAAGATTCCCTGAGAGTAAGTTCCGCCGCCGGTGTCCGTTTATCGTCTTTGGATTTTAACGACCGCCTCTGCAGGAATTGCTTGAAGCCCATTTTCTATGGTGTTCGTGAGTTCGTAGAGATTAGAGTACAATGCCTACCATCCGCCGAGTTGGCGGACTTGTCGCTATTTTATACCTAATGCGATCGTCTAAACGTGTAACCGCATTAACCACCTGTTTGCATACACCCCCATTTGCAGGGTCTATGATACGTGACCCCATGGGGGTTACCCTATAGCTATAGATAAGATAGATAAGAGCTATAAAAGAGCTCTGCCAGGCCAGAATAGCTGACCTGGCATCCTTTCCCAATACAACAATTCACACCCCATATGCACTCGCATCAGTCTAACTAAATTAACCTAAATAATTCGTCCGTATTTATTATATATAGAACACACTTAATTTAAGGGTCCGAAGACTTAGATATATTCTTTCCAGCCCTCTTTTTAGGAGGGACCCTTCCTTCGAGAAAAGTGTCAATTTCTAACTACTTATCCGGTAAAATAGGCCGTATTCGTTTATTTCGCTTATCCTAGACTGTTTAGATCGTTAATAAGTTAACGAACACTTTATTCGGGTTATGCTCGACGGGCTAGCGTATATATAGAGCGTCTTTATCGAGGTCTTTATATAGTTACTCGTTTTCGATACGTAATTTAGTATTCTCGGCGGCCTAGAGTGTAAGGGCCTTACCCGACTTACCTACTAGGGTACGAATTTTACGAGATACCCCGCCCTCGGCTTTCTCTATCGACTATAGTTAGCTAGATAGCTACTACGCTTTCTAAGGAGTAAAAGAAACTAGAGGTAGTAATATATAAGGCGGAGATCTAGTATATAAGGCTCCGGGGGATTATAAGATACGTCGACTAGTCCTTCGGAGCTTAGGGGCTATATACTAGTCTTCCGTTAGCTAGATTTAATATTTTCCGTAGTAAAGGCTCTCTTTAAGGTACGTAGATATACTTCTAGTATACGTTACTTATAAATTAGGGCTATAGCCTTATAAGAAGCGTAAGCCCTAAGCTCTTAGTGGTAGTAAGTCTTTAAAGGTGAGAATAGCCCGATATCGTACGGCTAGAGATCGTTACTACAGTATAAGGGTAAATAAAGTACGGCGACTCTATTCGAGTAGGCTTTCTATATAAATTCGGTATAAACATATATCTAGTAGCCGTTGAGGATAAGGAGTCGCTATTCGGTATTTCATACGTAAGCGTTCGAGGAGGGTATAGAAGTCTCGGATCTTATTCGAATCGGACGCTCTAACTCGGCTAGCATCTACGACGCGCCTAATTTTAATACGTATCTATAGATAGCGGCTAACGAAGTAATCCACCTAGTGTTAGCCGAGTATATTATTATCCCCTTGAGTAAGGAGGATTCCGGTAGCAAAGTCGGCTATATAACACTTACTAGGAGCCCGTTCGTATAGTTCTTCGTATATGATCCAGTTCACGATAACCTCCTCCTGCACTAGAGTCAACTTTTGTTACCCGGAGGCCGCGTCGCGATGCGAACGACCGTGACGAATGCGGTAGGACAATATAGTCCCCTTGATACCGTACCGATGGGCTGCTACAGCCTGGGAAAAGCCCTGACGTACAAGCTCTTTAGCGCGTTTAATTCGCTGCTCAAAATCGTCCAGACTATTCTCTACTGGATCAGCCATTGTGTACGTAGCTAGGGAGAAATTGCGAGGTAAATTGAGAGACGTCGCGTTGTTGAGGCGTAGAATTTCCCTGCAAAAGGGGGGTGCATGCAAAAAGGTGGTCAATGCGGTTAGATGATCATCCTTGCTCCTTACAGTCTCAGCAGTCCTTTTACAATCGAATGGCACAGTCAAACAGGTTGTGACGACGAGATGGACATCCACTTTTCATGGGTTGTCCATACTCGTTCAGTGGGTCGGGAGGGGGGAGAAGGAGGGGGGAATATGGGGAAATTTTGCGGAGAGGCGGGGATCATGCCGAGGTACTTTGTATATCAAGAAAATACTCCAGTCCCTTGAGGCTTGGGCTCATAGATTCCTCATGTGTTTATCTAGGTAGTCAGGGACATTTGTTTGAAATCTCATCCACTGGGTGCGATTCCTTGCTCCTATTGCTATCTTATACGATGAGGGCCTAGGGAGGAAGGCTTGGGAGGTGCAACCCCAATAAGCTTTGGGTGCCCTCCAAGAGAGGAACTCGGAAGCGCTCAGTTATTCAAGGTTGCTTACGATGGCCCAGGGGGCATTATGCAGCGCAACGTTGACCGGCAGTCGTACCGGCTTTTGTTGAAGCACTTGCGTTTACAGGGCCAAGCAACTAGCACATCGGGCATCGGTACATAATATCGCACCAATGAGTTCAATTGCCCGGGGCAATAATCTCATGAATACCGAAATATGACTATCGTTATGAATGTATGAAATAAAATGCACAGAATGTCTCACGAAGGTTAATTCTCATCATCAATGGCATCTGATCAAGGCTGGCTGTATGCTACCCAATATAGTAGCACGTGTGAATCCTCCGCAGTAACGAAGACATGACTTAGTTATACTACGTCGTATTTAGCAGACTTTGTTGAACGGAGGCGAGAAACAAATTCAGATGACGAGTGTCCGCTGGTTGCTTTTAGCGAAATGTGTTATTCGAATGCGTGTTGAGGTTTGAAGCGAGGGAGAGTTCTAGTTGTCTAATCATCTAAACGACGTTCGGCTACACCAAGCCATTAGTTAAGAATTGCGAGTTCATTCAACTGTAAATGTGGGCCGTGCAAAGGATCACGATGTATTGAGCTGATCTCCCGTGTAAGCTTCGCTGCTGGCCGACTATAGGAAACACGTGCAAGTAGTTTTGGTGAAATTGCGCAACTACCTAACCAAACCATGTACATGCGCTGAACCGGGGAAAAAGTAATTTCCAGAGTGATATTTCAATTTTCTAAGCCGGGCTTGTCCGAGGCGTGCCACTCTTGGCTGAGGCGTGTCATTCTTGGCTGGCTGCAATATGGCCAATGACGTTGGTAAACAAATGTCCGTTCTCGGCCCACCATGTCGTGTATTGTGTGCAGTCGTACGCATGAGGATCAGCCTGGAGTCCCCCTGAAGATTATAGTACAAGGATTAGTGCATTCCTTGAACATGCAGTCTGTTGCAACTCTGAACCTTTCGTTTTACTCGTCCAGTGTAACTCCTCTAATCCGAACTTGGGTATTCGGTGACATCGGTTTCTGTTTGTTGCCCTGGGCACACCGCCTGTGTGCTGGGTGCAGCGCTTGGGCCAATTGCCCATAGATAGTCCTTCCGTAGCTGCAGCCATTAGTCACATATCCTGAAATTCAGCACCCGTAGTATTCATTTTAATTTGGAACGAGCAAAATATTGAAATGTTCCGGACTGGTCCCTGAAAATGGCTATACAGAGCCACAAAGGGGCAAAATCAGTTGCCCCAGTTATGAACCAAAGATGTGAGATAGCCCAGATACGATGATAGGCCTGGATCAGGCGATATTTCGAGTCCGTTTGTTCCGTCGATTTAAATGGAGTAGTCAGCACTTATGGTAGCAAGGTGAATCGCTACACAGGGAGAACTCTGAGTCACATTAGTCATGTCAGATAGCGGCTTTTCAACCACGCTGGTTTCGAGAGAGACTTTTTTTCTTCACCGTATAGATTCTCCTAAGCATGATGTGGATGGTGTATCATCCATTGAGACACAGTTCCATGCACCAAAGGGCAAGTGGAATATCCAGGTCTGATTGGTTCAGTAGAGACTCTCGGAAGGCTATATATAATCTTTGAGAATTATGCAGTGATGGAGCGACAGAGAGCTGAGCTATTTGGTGGCCCATTTAGCCCGTAGCTTCTCCAGTTTATGGGCCCTTTCAGGTAAATGTATCTATGCCTCTGTTTCCCTTCTAGCCTTGAATATATACTAATTGATCAGTGAGGAAAAGGAGGTCCCGGCTGCCCTCCTCGACCACTGGAGGAAGAGATGGCTCACCGGAGCAGAGCATCACGATCGCCAGCGACGCGCTATCGCTGAGGAACCGGAGGGCCCTTCGATGCAGATACCGAAAGGGGGCAAGTATTTCGGCCTGAACCGACTGGAGGCGTCTACGCTGTGCCAGATCAGGACGGAAAAAATAGGACTAGCAGCCTTCTTATTCAAGACAGGGGCTTTTGGCGTGTACTCGCCGCTATGCCGCTGTGGCGATGCCCCTGAGACGGCAGAGCACGTAATCCTCTTCTGCGGGCTGTTGGAAGGACCGAGGGAACGATTACGGGCCGCCATCGCACCACGGCCACTATACTCTCGCAGAGACCTCGCAACGGCAACAGGAGAACCAGTAGTTAGTGGGACTATTGTAAGATGGCTGCTAGGGACGGGTCGGACAGCTTCAAGGCCCAGATAGCATCGATCTTCTCAGGGGGGACTTTGTTGGTAGGTTGAGAACCAACGTAGTATGGTAGTGAACGCAACGCAGTCGCCAATAGGGCGAACCGACGACGCAGCGTATGTATTTAGTCCAGCCATTAGGGCACGGTTTGACATACGGGAGTACTAGTAGAGGTACCGGGGGCTTCGAGCCTACGGCGTATTTAATAATAATATATACTAATTTTGGTTTCATAGCTTGCAAATGACTTAAGACCGTTATGGTCGAAAGACCTCGCGCCCTAATGCAGTGTATATGTTGTAAGACCAACAAAATTTTGATTTAGATATCTTTCATTCCGACTCGGAGGAATCAACATATCCAAGGGATATTGTGATTGGGCATGCTGCTTTGTCATGGTCGCAGAGGGGCATTCGTATTATGCGCGAGATAGACGATGTGCCCACCTTGTAGAAATTTGGATTGGATGAACGAAATATTACAATGAACGACGTCTACTTTAGTTAGGTATCGTGTTTGAATAATGAGCTAGGCGATTCAGCCGCGTATGTCTTGTAGGGCTGACGGTTCAAAGACCGCAGGGCTGACATTCGGTCAAATTCAGCCTCAATACTTTGAAATAGCGGACTGCGTACGCACCTCGGCCTCGGTGAGCATGGGATATTGTGATGAGGAACATCAACGGCGAAGAGTCTCACCGAATTACTGTGACTGTATGTACAGAAGCCGGTTTGGATTACACTCGGTCTCGAAAATATGACATGCTCGACAGTCACTTCCCACTTCCTCTTAGCGTCTACTTAAGTGGTTTTGCTATGAATTAGTATATAAAGGAGCTACGGTGCGCGGCACTCCACCTCTGAGTTATCCTCCAACGAAAATGAGATTGACTAAATCTTCCCGCTTTGAGCAGGTTGGCGCTGTCCAGATTCACGAATTGCAGCGGGTTATCGAGTTCGACTCTGGATCTACCTCGCCATCCGTCGGCAGCGATACCGTCTTGCCAGCTGAACTGAATAAAATCGAGTCGCAGATGTGCATAGTCATCCTATGCATGAATGAAGAATTCAAGACGATCGAAGGAGTTCTGTCCGGGATCCCCCATGATTGCCTCATCATCTTCGTCTCGAATAGTGAACGCCGACCAGTCGACAGATATCAGGTTGAAGTCCGACTCACCCAAAGCTTCTGCAAAGATGCCAACCGACTCGCGCTCGCCATCCACCAGAAAGACAGGGATGTTGCCAAAGCTTTTGTGGCTACTGGTGCAGCCGAACTCGTCGACCGAGATGGGACAATTCACAATGGCAAGGGCGAAGCCATGGTCATTGGTATGGCGTTAGCAGCAATGACCAATCGTCGATATGTAGGCTTCGTCGACGCCGATAATTACATCCCCGGCTCTGTGACGGAATATTGCAAGGTTTTTGCAGCCGGTCTTCATCTCGCTGCTTCAACCAATGCCATGGTACGAGTTGCATGGAATTCAAAACCCAAGGAGCGCCATGGGCGCTGGATGTTCGACAAGAAGGGCCGCAGCTCCAGGGATATCAACGAGTGGCTCAACAATACACTGCAAGAACACTCGGGGTTTGGAACCGAAATCATCAAGACTGGCAATGCTGGTGAACATGCCATGCCTCTTGAGCTGGGGTTGAAGCTCAAATTTGCCGGCGGATTCGCAGTCGAGCCTTACGAACTCATCTATCTGCTCGAAAATGGCAATGGCCAAGCCGTAACCCAAGCCGAAAACCCACCCTTCGTTGGGGAGGTCCACATCCACCAAATAGAGACCCGAAACCCACACCTACATGATAACAAAGGAGAGGAACATGTGCAAAAGATGCGTTTCCAAGCCCTCAATATGCTATATCACTCCAATATCACCCCTGAGCCCATCCGCAATGCAATTCAAGACCTGATGGTTTCCGAAGAGGCGTTGGCAAAGGATCAAGAACCGGCAAAAGGGAATATCTACCCACAAATCGGGTCCTTGGACTTGTTGATGCTCTACGACATGCTGAACTCCGACGCAAAAAGCTTCCATCAGATCACAGGGGAGTCTTGCGCATGTTCATATTCATCGGCTTTGGGTCCCATCGACCGGGGTTCTATTCAGTCAACTTGAATCAAGGATTTTCCTACTCTCCAATCGGTTTATTTTACATGAATTCTTGTGACAGTTCCCAGGCTGGAGCTCTGCATATCGTCACGACACTTGGTTGGGTAAACTAGGAATCATAAGACATTCATTTGGTGCTTTCGACTGGAATTTGGCAGCTGGTTTGAAATGTGATAGCGAATAAAATGTGGTGGATACATGAACTGCTTAACTTCTCGTTTACATCACTTAGTTTGATAGACAAAAGCTACCCTTCATTTCATGGAAGGTCCTCAGTCTCGTCTCTTCTGGCATGCATGCCAAGAGTTGTAAATGGTTCAGAGACTGTTTTTTCGGTCATCTCATAGAACTTCTGGAACTCAGGGTCGGAGCTCGGCCAGAATAAAGGGGCTGATAACCATGACCACGCTTGCTAACACCAGCCAGCACTGCAACAATGCGACCGCAAGAAATCAAATGTCAGTAGCGCGATGGTAGCATAGGAGAACAGGGCTGTGGTAAAAGCCCCCCATGAGCACCGCTGCCTATTCCACACGCAAGCCTCGAGTCAACCCAGTCAATCTCACCATCTCCTTCCGTTGGGTTGATGGGTTGACTAGCCGGAAATGAGGTCATCGTCAACCCCGGCGCTATCCATCGAAACCAAGCTGTTCGCCGAGCCATTCGACCGCTGTATCGTTATTTTCGGCGTTGTCGAGCGTGAAGTAGCTAATTTTATCTCGGATTCCGTAGAATCCGGTGCCAAAGCCTCGCCTCGTCGCATACATGCGTCAACCCCTAAACCTTACAAAGCGGCCCATTCTGCGTCGGCAAGCCATCTGGATCCCTGACAGCCCACCCTTCGCTCCCCACCGTAGACGGCGCCCAAAACAGACTCCAGGGATCCCATTTCTTCTTAATTTCTAACAACCTCTCATACTTAGACCCAAAGAAACTCTTCTGCCAATCCGGCTCCTGCACATCGGCCTCGTTGATATACGCCCCTCCATCCGGCGTAGCCACCCTCCACTTATTCAGCGCCTCGTTCATCAACTCGTGCCCCCTGATAATCTGCTCCGGCGTCGCCTCGCCTCTAGAGCCTCCGTTATCGTACGCAGAGCCGATATCGAACATATCCGCGTGCATGACCGCACGCCGAAACGCGGGGTTCATCCCGTTCTGCCCCGGATACCCGGCTACTTCTTCGGTCGGTGCAACGTGGATCCCATGGAACATGTATCCCTGCTCCGTCGTCTCGCGGACGGCGCGCATGGTATCCTCCCATAGCTCGTCATCTTCCCAGTTGGCTCGTGGGAAAAGCCGTGAGCCAAAACGGGAGTTCCCTGGTACATCGCCCACGCCATCGCGTTTGGGGCCCCAGTTGGTGGAAGGGCCGGGCTCGGGATTGGTGACATTGATACCCATTTTGTTGAGCTCATTGAAAAGGGGCTGCATGAATTTCTTGACTTCCGTCTTGGATTTACCTGGGAACTCGAAGGTCCCGGTGAACTCTATGTTGCTAGCGTTGTTGAGGGCAGTGGCGTAGCTGTAAGCGGTGCCGTTGGCGTCGACAACGGAGAGGCCGAAGCGGTTATAGAGGTTGAAGCCGCGCCAGAAGAGGTCCCGATCTTGGAGGGTCAGGGGCAGTGTGATGTCATTCTCAGGAATGGTACTACTGTTCCGGTAGTTGAAGGCGAGAGTCGTGGCAGTTACCTCGAGGAACGGGAAAGCCTTGATGACAGCTGATGTCACGATGGCGAAAGTACCTGCGAGAACCTGTTAGAAGAACGAGTTGAAACAAGTTCTTGGGTTTTACTCACCAGGGCCTCCTCCACGAAGTGCATAAAACAAATCCGGGTTATTATTCAGGTCGGCAGTGACGAATTTCCCATCAGCCGTCACGGCCTGGATCGACAGCGGCTGGTCCGCTCCCAAGCCGTAGATGGAGCCGAGAATGGAATGTCCACCACCTGTCATCCAACCGCCGTAGGCGCCGACAGTGTATCCGTTGGGCACTACCAGGGTCATGTTATAGATATCCATGTAATCGTATGTTTCCCAGGCTTCTATGCCGGATGAGACCTTCGCTGCTACGCCCTTATATTTGTCGTGTGTATACTCTGGCAAGAATTCAAAACTCTTAAGGTAGTGGGTCCAAATACTGAGAGAGCCGGCGCCAGTGGACCTGCCAACCCAGTCATGGCCGGTATTCCTGAAGAATAATTATTAGCTTCACTACGAGCCGTGCTATTCTTTCTCAAGAGAAGTAGCTTACTTGACCACAAGCCGGATGTTCTTGTTCCTGGCAAAGTTGACAGCCATCTGTATATGCTTTACCGTCGTCGCATTGACGACATAGTCAGGAAATCCGCCCTGAGTGCAGTTACCTTTGGGTGTCAGAGTAGCGGGGCAGGTGCTGCCCTCGGGCCATTCGGTCAACACCGTGAGGGGATCATTGATGTAGAAACGGTTCGTCGAGGCGTTAAACACGATATAATTGCACTGAGCGGTATTATAGGATGGTGAGCTCGGGTAGCAGACTGCAGCAGGGGGCGCCGGTTTCAGGAGGACTCCGCCAAGTGAATTATTGAGTCGAGTCCACGCTTCGTCCGCTGGCCATTGCTCTGTTCCGGGGAAGACTCGGCACGCGGATGCCTCAGCGCCGGCGATAGGGGTTGACTTTTCGCCAAACGCAACATCCGGATTTTTGTCCACATCTTCGTCTTGGAGCTGGATAGACTCAAAGTCGAAGTTGTAGCAGGTGATTTTAGTGACACTGGCGAGCAACACCAGAGCCAGCGAGGACCTCATTGTGTCGGATATATGCCTGGTAAGAAACTGTGCTTAATCCCGTGGGACTAAAAGTCATCTCACATTGGAAGCTTCGAACAAACCTGTGTTATAATTATATATCCGGCAATAAAGAGCTTCCTCTACGGCCTGTCAGGCAGCAGCCTATTACCTCTTGACCGAAGCATGTCTGGATTAAAGTACGGGCTTACGGCTAACACGTTTCTAGAGTGGCTTCCACGGATAAATCCTTACGAATTATTGTTGCTGCTATGCAAGATGCAGATCCAGTCCACCGTATCCAACCCAATTACGTTGCCTTTTTAGCCACAAGCTGGCAATCCTCAGCCGTATGCGGTGTCCATGCAACGTCGATGCAATACTCGTGTGGCTAAATGGCAAGGCGGATATTCAAATCTTGATGAATCCCATATACAACGAGACGCTAAGAGGCCGCAAAGCCGACTGATCTGACATAGTACTCCAATGTGAATACCTCTGATGTAATTACCTGCACACAAGCAGACAGCCTTACATAGTACCTCAAAATTTTCATCCGATTCGCTATGGCCCATATCTATTACCTAATCAGCCGAATTGGTCGCTAACGGTGTTGCTGTATTCCTGATGCTTCCGGAGTGGTAGACCTTGAACAAGGAGGCAGTCCCTTCTGTTCTCACTTGTTCTTGCCAGGATTGCCACCAGGAGGATTCCACCTCTTCCCTTGTAATCTCCGATCATTCGGTCCCGAATTCGACAGCATAGGCCGGAACTCAATATGGTGTTCCTGTTACCTGAAAATGGACTATCCCAAGCCATCTCCAGCTCGAGGGCCTAAGGGGCCACTTGTAATCAGCAGCTAAGGCCTGGTCCAATCCGCCGCCGTAACAACGCAACCGCGGATGTCCCGACCAGAAGACACAGGACCATGATAATCCTCCAGCAGGTGTCGCCGAATTGTAACTGCGCTATCCTTGCTCACAGCCATTCGTGTGAACCAGGAATTTCTTCCATAGTTTGCGAGCCATGTGTCGCCCATACCCATATCCCAAGCCCGAGTCAAATGAACGATCACAATTGAGATTCTTTGAGCCTGCGGCTTCTACCCCATGCCGTTTCTCGCCCCATCATCATGTCGAAGTCGAGATTACCGGTATACTTGGCGAAAGCCCAGAAGCACTATTTCCCATTTTCCCCGGCTCTTGCGCGACAAGTGCGCAGGACTCCTTCGAGCATCGTGGCCCATCCGACAGACTGGAGCAACAAGTTCCCGCCAGGCATATCGCCGATGGCCTCCAGTTCTTCTTGTCCTTCGAAATCTCTACCAGCAATGGCGCGTTACAGCGGTAGTAGTAGCCCCCTGTCGGCGCCCAGTACGATGACGTGATGGCAGGTTGGATTGCGGCGGCCTGAACTGCGGCTGTGAGGGAGGCAATGAGGAATGTGATGACCAATGATTTGAACATTCTGGCGTCGTAGTTCATTGGTTGATGTGGGATGTGGTTGTAGTAGTAATGAGAATCACAACGACTCGGACTCGTGTTGTGCCAGAGGAAACAATGAGATGGCAACTCCCTCAAGTGACTGAGAAAAATCTAATCTTCACTTCATTCATCGATCAGTGCATGAGTCGCGCTCGGTATCACGACAGGGCAGCAACCCGTGCTCAATACGAATCCCTTCAAGGCAGAAGTTGTAATGAACGGCACGGTCAAAAAAGGGCGGCTGCATGAAGCATATGAAGGGCGCGCCACAGCTTACGCGTCCGGGAACCAAAGGGCTAGGGCATTAGCATTAAGGGCAAAAGATTTAAATACCCTGCACAACCATGTAAAGATCTATTTACCCTACAATTTTTCTGCCGCTTTTCTCTCCACATTTCCGCCATGCCTTCTGACTTCATGCCTCTGGAATTAGCATACGACTACTATTCCCCAGCTCAACATGACGTCGCTACCCCTATTATCTATTCCTATTGATGGACAAGAGTTCCTTGACCTTGATACTCTATCGCTTGCCCTCGACAATTGGGCTGTAAAGGAGAAATTCTCTTATCGGGTTGAGCGGCGAGATAAGACCCGTGGCTCCTGGGTGTGTGCCTCTGCGTTAAGCGGCTGTTTATGGCGCTGCCGAGCAACCTATTCCCCTAGTGAGGATATCTGGCAGATTCATATTCTCGAAACGGAGCATAGTTGTAGCGGAGCTGCAAGGCAAAAATTCTCTGCGTCTAAGAAAGACTGGTTAGACCGTATTGTCGCTGCCAATATTGCAGTAACACAGCAGACCCCCCCACAACAAATACTCGACCTCCTCCGTATCCAATTCGCTGAAGATATCGACTACAAGAGAGCTCAAGAGTGCCGGTTGCGACTACTCGACGGAGATATTGGCAAGCAACGACATAGCTTCCAGTTACTACCCGCTTATAAGGAGCTCTTAGAGACCATCTCTCCTGCTATCCATATCGACTTACTTCGAGACCGCCATCAACGTTTTGAACGAATATTCATTTGCCCTGCTGAGAGCCGCTCTACTTATACCCTTTGCCGACGTCTCCTCGTTATCGACGGAACCTTCTTAAAGGTCGTTTCATCCTTACTCTATTGCTTGCCGTCACGATCGATGCGAATGGCGAGACTATTATCTTGGCCTGGGCGGTAGTCGAGTCGGAAAATAAGTCTTCTTGGACATGGTTTTTACAGCACCTTCGTTGGGCTATCCCAGAGGTCTCAACAGAGCAGAGCACAGTTCTATCAGACCGAGATAAGGACTCCTTGACTCGGAGAAGGTCCTCGGCCCGTTAGCTACAGGGGCGTGGTGCTGTCATCATATTAAGGAGAATTTCACGGGAAAGTTCGGGAGAGGGCTTGCCTCTTTACTTTGGACTATCGCCCGAGCACCAACTCTAGCCCAATACGAGGCAGCTTTAGAGAAGCTTCGACAACAAAAGCCCGAAGCTGCGGCATATCTAGAGGCGGCAAACCCTTCGCTTTGGGCCGAGGCGCTATTCTCTGGGCGTCGATATGGCCACGATACAAGTAATATCGTCGAGTCGCAAAACGGAGTATTAAAGCTTAATCGGGAACTTCCAATTATTGCTCTCCTGGACTCAATATGGCACCGGGTTATGGAGAAGAGGGCGACAGCTACCCCATTCGTTGAAGGGAAATTACGAGAAGGGAGGCAATGGGCGTCTAGTAATCGTGCTCAGTTTTTGTCACCAACGGAAGCAAGAGTAGTACAGCCTGACGGCCTTATTTGCATTGTAAATTTGACAGCAGGGACATGTTCATGCCGTCGGTATCAAAGGAATGAAATCCCTTGCGGGCATGCCATTACCGTAATACTAGCAGGAGGGGACGGTATAACCCCTTATCTACCAGAATCTCTCTCTCCGACAGTTTGGGCTGCCACGTATAGTAGCCCGATGCCAGCTATCAACGTCTCTGAGCTCAAGCTCAAGCCAGAGGACCCTTGTAACCCTCCAATTACTAGAGTACCTCGAGGACGCCCTGTCAAATAGAGGATTCGAAAGGGGGATTCTCGCCGCCCTCCACAGAGCTCACAATCGCGATGCTCTAGTTGTGATGAGACTGGACATAATATGAGAAGGTGTCGACGCCCCCATGGATAGCTTGATAGGCCCGATCGGTGGGTCTGATGGATTGGGAAGGCGGTGGGAGGTCTGGGAAATTGCAGGGTAAATAGATCTTTACAGGGATTGTGCAGGGTATTTAAATCTTTTGCCCTTAGCATTAATGAACATGCGACGAGGGTCTATTCTAGTTTCAGGGGTCATCGCTTCCAATGGAGATCCACCGTCGGTTGCGACCCACTTGCTCTGGGACCCCTGCTTTCCCATAAATGGTGGAAGGCAGAGTATATGTAAATCAGACTGCAGAGAAACTATATTATTTGCCTACTTTTCAATTGGAAGTCGGCTATAGCTACTCTGGCCAGGTCCAGTTGCCACATATGCTATGCGGGTTTCTGTTCTCACGATGTTTGACAGCTCAACTTTAGATCCTTCTCTTAGCGTAAGAAAAGACTTATCTAGTCTCCAACTCTAGACACGGGGTAAAGGAGGACTCCCTACCTTGAAGCTCTAGAGACGAGACCGTTATTTCTAACTAGCCTAAGAGTAATAACGCTTGTTACATGGATAATAGACGGGGACACTCCTAGAGGGTGTATCCTATCGTCATATACACCCGTTCCCCTTATAGTAACGGGGACCTATACTTTCACAAAAGTCACGGTATGGCTACAGGTATGATACGTGACCCCAAGGGGGTTTACCCTGTAGCTATATATGAGATAGCATAAGGCGGCAAGGGTACTAGCCAGCCTAAACAGGTCCTCGACCAGCTAGTTAGCTAGCTAACCATGCTTTCCCAATACATAAACTTTACCCCCATATGCACTCACATCGCTTCACTCCATCTCATCTAATCTAAATGTGGAATTCTAGCTATGGGGTAAGCTGTGTTATCCGTAGGGAACCATTATCACCTGCTCCCGAAGCCTGGTTGAATATTAACTCAAGAGACTTTTTAGAGATGATGCTTCCGGGTGAATCTGCCAATTGGAGGTGCCACCGTGGCAATTATCCTGATTTTTGGAAGACACCGGTGCAAATTCCGCAGACTGGACAGTGACATCGAATTGGTGACTGGGAGTAGAAATGGGGCTGTGCTCGCAAAGGATATGTCTGTATACATACGTGATATAATGCCACTTCTCTACTGTTCATATGCATTTATCCTTGGCTGGAGGGAATTTTATCATGGTTTGAAGCTTCCAAAGAAGAAATCTCATTGACCCCTTGAAGGCAGTCCTCTCAATCTCAATCTCAACCTCCCAACATTGCCTATCTCTGGCATCTGTTCTCTCGCTCTTCTTACTCGTTTTGCACTCAAAGCACCAAGCCCGCCTTCTGCAACATCACGAGAACTCAAGATCGAAAGGGAGATATTAAACTACCGGACTTGCCCTATCTAGTGGTGCCATCACACAGACAAGCCATTCTCTTGAACCCTAGGCGGGCCCAAGTGGAATCTTGACCCTCTCAGTTATCCCTGCTTAATGGCGTAAGTCCTCCGATATGCTTCATCGACGTTCTCCAAGTAATATGTTCCAGGTGCCAGGGAGGCTACGTCGCCGACAGGCTTGAAGTTCTTGCACCCATAGGCTTTCAATCGAAGAGCACAGGCCTTGTGCAATAAAGTTAGTACATCTCTCCGAATAGATTGCATTCTCAGACCTCACCTCTTCGTACTCCTCGGTTGTCGAGATGTGTCGCTGCTTCAGACGATCCATTAAGTCGATCTTTTGGACCATGTTGGTGAGATCACCAGTAACTTTCAGGCCAAAGAGGGTGCTGGCAATGCCACTTCCATACTAATACGTCCATTCAGGTCAGTATCATCTCGTTAGGGCGGTTCAACAAACAAGAGTCCAGCATCCAGCTACTCACACCAAACATGCCTATGGTTTTGCCTTCGACGGCTGCAAGATCAATGTTGCTGATTAAACTGATGAGAGAGCAAAAGAGACTGCCAGTGTACATGTTGCCGCATAAGGAAGGTGCGGCAATACACGGCTCAACTCGTTGCTTGAACTGATCTTTCGTCACAGCTACGAGGGCTTTCTCCAGAGCTTTGTCTTTCAAGGATTCTTGGTAGTCCAGCTTGCGGAGCTCATCAGAAATGCCCTTCCAGTCAGCATCGTCGGTCGACCTTAGGCAGTCATTATACTTAAGTCGGCCGTATGACTTGCTAACCAGTTTGCAGTTGGGGGTATGAAACGCCATGTAGTCGAAGAGGTCAAGGACCTTGGACACATTCTTGGGTCCATCGCCATCAGACTTGCCTCTAGCGGCCTCAACACGCTGAAGCAGATTCTTGTAGCATCCATCCAATGCGCTGACGTAACATACAATAGGTTCGTGGCCGTTAACGATAGGGTATTCGACTTTGACGTCAGGCTTATAAAAATCATAAGCGCGAGTCATGTAGACACCTCTCAGGTTTGGGTCTAACGATAGCGGCGCATTTGGGCCGACGAGCATGGCGACACAGCCAGCGCCACTGGTTGGACGCGACGAAGCCTCTTTATAGAGAGCTATGTCGGATGCAACGACAATAGCGTCCCGACCGTCCCATGAACGAGAATCGACCCAATTTATGGCATTAAACAAGGCATTGGTGCCGCCAAAGCAGGCGTGGATGGCGTCAACTCCTTCCATACTTGTATCGCCGGATGGCTCAAACAGAGTCGTGAGAACGGACTTGACAGACTTGGCCTTGTCGATGAGGGATTCGGTGCCCACCTCCAGACGTCCAATAGAGTTGGGATCAATGTTGAACTTTTGGAGCAGAGAAGACACAGCCGTCAGGGCTAGAGAACAGATGTCTGCACGGATTGGTTAGACCTGCACGCTGATATTGCTGCGGAAACGCCTCGCGTTATCTGATGGTTTCCCTCAGAAGAGGCACAACGACACGGGACTTGCCTTCTCTATCGGTACAGTAATTCATGTACTGGAGGCCCAGTCCAATGGTGTACTTGCCAGCTGAAACGCCTTGGTACTTCTCGAAGAGGTATTGATCCAGCACTTTTCCAGTCAGAGACCTCAATGGAAGGAGAGGGAGGTATGGATGGTGGGGTTGGACGTGAATGGCTTTACCTGTGCTGGTACATAGATTTCCATGGCCTTGATGCCGACATTTTCAGGGTACACCATCGTGCGAGTGCTGTTCCGACTTGTGCGTTGCTCGCCAAGATGGTATGAAGACAAGTGTAAGAGAGGGAAAAGAGGTGGTGGGTGGCTTTAAGACTTGGACCTGAGTTGGACCCAAGTTCTACCGTCGGCTTGACTAACCTGATATGCTGACACAAATGAGAGGCCGCCTCTGAGCCCCCACTTCCCTTATTCACCTCCACCGCGGTCACATACGCTAGTGCCGTAACTTCCAGGGGGCCTCGTCGATTGAGCATCTAGGATATTTTGGCTGGAGGTTACTTTTCTAGCACTTTCTATTAGCAAGCTACTTCCGTAATCCGTACGGAGACTGACGATAAATAGCCCTCAGACCAATTTGAATGCATTAGCATGGAGTTACTTAGAATTATACGTTGTCATGTCTTCAGATCTTGTTCGGCCCCAAGGAGCCTATCTATCACCTAACTCCTTCATCCTTCAACATAAAAGAAACCACGTTTAACTCGTAATATGGACCTTACAGGACATAGATATCCCGATTCTGAAGTGGCCGGCTCATTCTCGTAGCCTGAACCCGATCAAGAATGTATGGGTCTGGATGAGAGATTGGATCTAGTCTCGAAACGATATTTAGAGCCTTTTAATCAGTTGCAGTGTTCTAAGAGGCGTGGTATGCAGTTCTTGAGTGGCTAGTCCAATTAGCCCACTTAATAATGAGCTAGTGATAGAGAAAAATGGAGATACTCGTTAAGCATCAAAACAGCGGTTTGACCCACTGCGAATGGACGTCTATTTTTGACCGATACTTTCAGACTTCACCATTTCACAGCAAATTTGTAAGTATCTCTTAAAAGTTTGAGTACAATGCTTAGAAGCATGTAACGAAACAGCTAGATTCGGCTTCGCAGCTGCAGCCAGTGCCAGAATTTGAAGACCTTTTGTCAATTATACTCATTACATTCGGGTTGGGCCAAGAATAATGTGTCCGCGATCACTTACAAACCCTATAGTACTTACAAACTGGCTGCACTTCCAACATGATGTAACGAAACCTCTAATAGTCTAGCTGCGTAAACCACTAAAGAGTCTGTAAGGATTTGTGCTAATAAGTAAGCCCACTTGGATATGTTGGACAACCAACATATCCTGCCCTGTAGGTCACGTGACCTGTCGGTCCTTTCCTTCCTCCGATGCGGGGTCCCGTGATCCTATCGTCTGTATCCACCTGGCCTGCCGACGGGCCTATAATGTTGGTTCAGGGCCAACGGTTCGTAACACTACAAGGGTGCGAAAGACTGGCAACTCTGGAAGACAGCGTTTCGCAAGCGTAAATAAGCTGCAAGTGTCGGGGAGTTCATCGATCCTGACGACGAAATCAGTTCGCCCCAGAGACCAGTCAAGCCAGTCCATCAAGAGTATCCATCAATCCGCAGAGGTCCATCTGATCGGATATCCAGCCTCTTCAACAGAGATATCCTACGACGGCCGAATCAGCTACAAACAAGACTAGGACAAATTTATCTGTACCGGCCGAGAATACAAGGAGCATATGAATTCCATGCGAGAGCTAATTAATTATGTCCAAACCTCTATATCCCTGACCATCCGGGAGATAAACCTACTACCGGGCGAGGCCCTAGAGGAATAGTACCAGGTGCTCGTAGCGGCCGGGAGAGTATAAGAACAACGACTTATAATTAACGCCTAAGCCGAATATCACACACACATATAGCAGCTATTAAAGATATGTATGAAGGTGGACGAGTAAGTGTACAAGTAAAATCACGGTCAAAAAGTCTCGAGTCCACTTGACTCCACTCCTTAACACGTCGCCTCAAACTGAATTTTTCACCTATCTACAGCTAATTATCAATCTATAATGACTTGAAATGAAGTATACCCTTAGAAAAGCTCTTACTCGCACTGTAACCGCAAGCTACGACAAAGGCCATCGGTATTTGATACGAAAAGGTAGGGGGACCCACTGGTTAGGTGAATCCCATTCAATTAGATACTATAACGTTGCGCACTGCTGCATTATAGCATCCTCTCCCCTAGGTGCACGCATCAGTATTATAAACTGGCTCGCGCTACTATAGCCGCCTTGCGTGCCATCGGCGTTAGTATTGGGATGTCGCTAGCCGATTCAAATACTCGCCCTCAAGAAATAAGACTAACACCAAGCACCTAAAACAAATCGGGCCATTTGCCTCACGCCATCGTAGCGGCCGACTTAAGGTCCTGACTGTGCGGCAGGCTCGACCAGTACCAGAATCATGAGGAAACCGGAATACCTAGAATTAGTTAGGGAGCCCTATCAAAAGCGGTGTGGGACAAAGTAGGCTATTTCCTGTGTCTTACTAACAAGACCGCCTTTAAGTGACAGAAACTACACTACTAGAACTCCCTACACGGTATTAAGTTGAACCTAAGGGCCATGGGCTAACGGATAGACTCTCATCCCTTCTCGAAGGGCAGAGAGGCATAGTTAACTAACCTTCTACCTTGGCTGATTTGCTAGCCGGCTCTGGTATTTCCTCGACTTGGTTAACAGACTAAATCACGCGATAATTCTCTCCGACAGGCCATTCGCCCGTCTCCCACCAGGCAAGCCAAAGCGGTCGAATGATAGTTGTAGCCTGATGGAGGTTGTCGAATGTGTTGAGCTGCAAATTCAACCTACTGGGAGAACTGCATGGCTATCTCGGCGAGGTAAACAAAGGGCTTCTGATTGGGATACCGAGCCCTGGAGACTTCGATAATGCTCGGTGGCTATCCGACATCCTGACTATTCTGTTTTGTCGCCAAAGGGTAGTCTTGGAATAATACCAGTAAACAAGTAGATTTTGAGTGAACGTAAAGAAAGACATGATATCACTTTGACCATCTACTAGTTATTATTGACACAATACTGAATTAACCAATTATATTCGTGTACCTTTCATGGAGCAACCCAAGTTCAGCCCACCAAAATCAATACCAGACCGACACTTCTACAATTGAACTCTGCTGCCAGAACTGACAATATCCCCGAACCATCTGCCACGCTATCTGGTTTGGGGACATAAACTGGGACGGGATGAGAATAAATGGCTTATAGCGATCTCTCAGGGCTGGGGAACCCCCGACCTTCATCGAGCATATCAAGGCTGGATTGCAGGTCCTGGAGGATGCGCCGAATTCCGTATTGATATTTTCTGGCTAAACAAATTCTTCTCTGCACCTGTCTACTCGCTTATTCTGTGCATACTCTTGAGGCTTGACACATTCTTTGCTGTCAAGTCCAGGGCCGAAGCCTGAAGTGTCACCTAGTTCCAATTATATGGCCTATACTTATTCCCCATCTCGGAACAACGCAGTGCTAACAAACTCACAGTGGCCAACCCGAAAGGACAACGGAATCTCGAAGCAACCAGCTACGCCAATCTAGCTGCTGCAAACTCCCTATCTCGGGTTGTTCTTACCCAAACAAGCATAAACTTGCATCTCGTGCAAGACCCGAGCCCTAGACTGTTACTACATTGTCCTATTCAGCCTCTTCAAATTATGGCAAGATCATGGCAGCGTCTGGTCGAACCGGATCACCATTGTTAGCTACACCTTCAAGAAGGTGCGCCTTGTTGGCTGCCACGGCGGCGCCGTTAACTATCCCATGAATCGAATTGGACTCATCGGTGGCAATCCGCCCGGTATGCAGAATGGGAGTAATGAAGCTGCCATGAGCAGTGTTACTGAACCGATGGCTCAGGAGAGGGAAGATCCACATAGCACCGGGGATATACTTGCTGGGAAACGGAAGATGAGGAATCCGTGGAGGGCTCCACAAATATCTTCACTGAGGATGAGAAGTTTCGTAGTAGGGCCAAATCTAGGATAACTGCAGCTGGTCAGCAGGCCTTGGAGGCAGAAACTGCTCATCCTTGGTCGTAAAATTGCTTCTGATTCTGCGGATGTGGGATCTAGCAATTTTCATTCCGCTCATACGAATCGATGGCGTGTTAAACCAGCTCATCGGCTCTCTCTGTAGCCCACTCACTTCATATGAATAGAAACAGACATAATCGAAGCAGTCGATAATATAGTTCTCGCGTTACCAACGCCTGACTAAGACTCCCTTGTAGTGAACTTTAGTAATGGATTGCTAGATGTAGTCAAAACCCTCGTCGAAGCGGTTCCATTGTGTCCTGGGCCATTCCTTCTTCTTTAACGCAAAATTGGCGATCTGGAGCTCTGTGGGAGGTGCCAGAACTCCAGGTGGTGAAGAGAGGCCGAAACTGGTGGCTACTCAGACTTGCAACTTCTCATTTTGTGCTTCCAAAGGTGTGCCAGGAAATCACGAATCCATTAGGCTAGGAAACTATGCTGGTCTGCCGTCTTCCGAGTGACTGTCTGTGCAGTCATGACATGTTGCAGAGCACGGGTTGCACAAATTCCTTTGCGATTTGAAAGAGCCAGGCACAAGTTGTGCAAACCCCTTAGCGCCTTCCCCGACCCGACAGCATGACAGTGTACACAAGTCTCTCGGCATGCTCTGGGTTTGTCAACTTTCAAAACTTCACATCATTATTTTTATCGTAACCCCAAGTATTACGTACGCATTGTCATCTGGAAAGGGCTGCTTAGATTTTCCGACACTCCATGCTGGCCACAACAGTGGTGTAGTGTCTATATTGTCTGCAGTATTCGCAGTTTCTGCGCGTACAGGCATGTTGACTGTCAAAAAGTCACATAAAAGTCCATCTTGGGCTGAAATACACGTACCCTTCGTCAAATGGACAGTCTAGCCCGAAGTTTCTGACACCGCTCGTCACCGCAGTGTGTGCCAAAGTCTACAGTCTCCGCGGGCCCCAAACATGTCGATTTTCGAATTTCGCATCGGCTTCCATCTTGGTCTTGAACGCACATTATTCTCATGATTCTCAACATCCTTTCTTGAAATTTCCGACATCCTACGTTGCGACAGTGTGCGCCAAAGTCTGCAATATATACAGGCTCCAGACGTGTCACCATTCGAAACTTCACACTACCTTTACCTTTGTATTCAAGAAATACACCCCTCATCATCCTCGACAATCCTTTTCTAAATTCTCGGCAACCCTCGTCACAGAGAATGGAGGAGCGTAACACCCAAGACGCTGCAATGGCGGAAGGCGCCCTCCTGGCCGATGCCACTGGACACGAAACAATCCCGCATCAGTCCCGAAGCAGCTCAACGACACCGGTTTCGCATCATCTCATGAGGACAAGTGTGGAGGACATTGATACCGAAGGCGCTCCCATTTCCGACACTGCCACGGCCGAAACAATCCCGCTTTCACCTCCGAACAAGGCGGCGATTCAAACCCCCGATCATATGTCAACTGAGATGGAGGAAAGCAACCAGCAAACCGAAATCATGTCAGATCGCGCCTCCTTGAGGAGTACCACCACACCCGAGATGATCCCACTGCCATCCCTGAAGATTGATGAGGACGAAGAGCAGTCCCCTGGCACACCATTCACGCAGCTAAACACTAATGATCTGCAGAGCATGGTTGATGTTAACATGGCTCCGCTTGAGGAGGGAGACCGCCGCAATGCAGCGGAGATCCAAAGATTCTATCAACTGGGCTCGAGACTTTGGACTACGGGAATGTTTGAGGAACTTGAGGATTGTATTAAGCAAGCTGACGGCAAACCATCCTTCATTGAAGTGCGCTGCCTTGATGCAAACTGGGCCATGAACTGGCAGGATTGGTCTCAAAAACCGCAAGACGGGTAAGTCTGCCGCATTTTTTTTAGTTGATCGAGGGCTTCCTGGACCTCAGCGTGAACACGAACACTATTGCTCAAAAGGCACGGAACTATCCGCCATGAGTCTGTCGAGTCACTGGTAGCTAATTCTATGTGTTAGAAAACCCCTCATCAGCTTCAGACTCTACCAAGAACTAGTATATAACTGCGCCGCTCCCGGTAATTCGGGACGATGTGCGGTTTACCTCGACTCTTTCACGAAGCAGGTTCCCAAGATGCCAAGTGGCGTTCTGGCTGCACAATACCATGAAGTGAAGAAAGCCTGGAACATCAGTATGGTTTGCCTTGAGCTCCGAGATCTCTTGGAGAAACTCCGCATCCCGGGCGGCAAAGATGGGAAGAAGGGCATTAGCAAGCTAATCTGCTTCGGTCTTGGTACGATGGAGGAAGATTTCGTCGACAAATTGGATCCCAAGCCGTGGAGATCCATGACCCAGCATGCTGCACTCATGACCATTGTAGACCTTCTAGAGGAGCGGCAGGGACACCGTATTCCCATTGTTGCGCAGGATCCTTGGTGAGTAATCCTTGAGTACATCTGTTTCCTTCACCAAGTATTCCCGAGAGAGAATATTCGCTTCCTGAAACATGAAATAATAATCCTCATTAAATAAATATCAAGGAGATTCACTAACACCTAGAATTACAGGTACACCGAAGATACCCGAGACATCCTAGAGTGCGATAACGTCGACGTTGCGGAGGGTTATGGCAGTCTGGCATTCACCCAGATCGACTCACAGACGCTTGTTTACAGCGTGAACCCTAGCGTCCCTGTGAAACAAATCATTGCGGACATCGCGAGACCTGCAATAATGATTTGTAATCGAATCAAACCCAGGTCTGAGGAGAAGACGGAGTGGGAACCAGTGCAGACTGGAGACACACCAACCAAGTACCTTGCCCCCTGGTGCGCGGATGAGGACTCGCCCCGAACTCGAGAGATGGCCCAGGAGTACAACACAATGAACTTCCCCGATTACGAAACTCCTGAGCCGCCTCGTTTTGGTGACTTGAAAGTCTACGTGCGCAAAGCCGATTTTGTGGCTGGCAACTTTCGCAAGTTGGAAAAGTCCGGCCGCGTTAAGATGGGCTTCGAGGCATAGCAGTGGATGTTTGGAATACGTCAGAAAGGGGTCATAGGAGGAAGGAGGACCTTCAATTTATCGTTGAAGTGCTCTTCTGAGTGGCCAGGAAATAAGTGCCAATTGTCTGGATAATGTAAAGTCTTCAGGAAATGGAATACGCGAATATTAACCTGTCTTTTACGTTCATTTTTTCGCTTCATTATCTGTGTGAGCTTCCCGACATACGTAGTTGTGTACACGGTTTACCGCACCCGACCTATGGGGGATTCGATTGGGATGTTCCCGAGGGCGCCTGCTGCCGCGTGGTCGTTTTTCCAAGCACCTTGACAACAGTACATTCGTCCTACGCAGCTTGTGCTTGGGTTGAATTCTGGTTGCACAAGCTGAATGAATAGTTGGAATAATCACGTGAAGCAAGACCCCTCAATTATCAGCGAGGCTGTCGGCAATAAGGTCACGATGACGGCGAAAAACGATATCTAAGTATGTTTCTCCTCGATTCAATATATATTATTATTAAATACGCCGTAGGCTCGAAGCCCCCGGTACCTCTACCAGTACTCCCATACGCCAAACCGTGCCCTAATGGCTGGACTAAATACATACGCTGCGTCGTCGGTTCGCCAATAGGGCGACTGCGTTGCGTTCACTACCATACTACGTTGGTTCTCAACCTACCAACAAAGTCCCCCCTGAGAAGATCGATGCTATCTGGGCCTTGAAGCTGTCCGACCCGTCCCTAGCAGCCATCTTACAATAGTCCCACTAACTACTGGTTCTCCTGTTGCCGTTGCGAGATCTCTGCGAGAGTATAGTGGCCGTGGTGCGATGGCGGCCCGTAATCGTTCCCTCGGTCCTTCCAACAGCCCGCAAAAGAGGATTACGTGCTCTGCCGTCTCAGGGGCGTCGCCACAGCGGCATAGCGGCGAGTACACGCCAAAAGCCCCTGTCTTGAATAAGAAGGCTGCTAGTCCTATTTTTTCCGTCCTGATCTGGCACAGCGTAGACGCCTCCAGTCGGTTCAGGCCGAAATACTTGCCCCCTTTCGGTATCTGCATCGAAGGGCCCTCCGGTTCCTCAGCGATAGCGCGTCGCTGGCGATCGTGATGCTCTGCTCCGGTGAGCCATCTCTTCCTCCAGTGGTCGAGGAGGGCAGCCGGGACCTCCTTTTCCTCACTCATCCACTCGGAGCCCCGGGCCTCCTTCTCCATAGTGTACCCTGCCGGTCGGAGTAGCTGCGACGCCTGCTTCCTCTTCGCCGGCCTATCCTGCCGGAGTATATGTGACGCTTTAGCGCTCGCGCTGCGAAGCAGATTTCTCTTCCCGCTAAGTCGTAGCCGTTCTTCAAACTTAGCAGCCCGGGCACTAAGATAGAGGTCTAGTGGCGGGATTGCTGCTTCTGCTTCCAGGTGGCGAACCGGCGTCGCTTTGTGGGCGCCACAGACTACCCGGAGGCACTCGTTCTGTATCCCCATCAGGCTCTTAGCTGGCCCTGCCGGTTCCTCACTTATAGTATGCCACGCAGTCGCCCCGAAGGCGATCGCGCTACGGATAACCACCGTATATAACAGCCTCGCCCGTATAAGATCGCAGCCCCACGACATATTGACTAGCTTTGTCAGGGCTAGCTTTTGAGTTGCCATTTTTGTTTTAACACGCTCAACATGGGCGTGCCACGTCAGTTTGCGGTCGAACCAGACTCCTAGGAACCTGGCTGAGACTACCGGCGACACTGTGGCGTCCCCAAGGCGAATACTTTGCGGCAAGGGCTCTCGGGCCCTAGTAAAGTGCATTAGCTCACTCTTGTCAGGGGCGAACTCCATCCCGTGCCTCACTGCCCACCGCTGACACGTAGCCCATGCGCTCTCCAACCGGCGGCAGGTCGTGTCTGGATCGGTGCCGACGCTTAGCAGGTTCGTGTCGTCCGCGAACCCGACTACTAAAAGTAGTGGATGCTGCTCCGCTAGCTCCTCGTACAGCGTTGAAATGTATAATATAAACAGTATCGGGGATAGCGGTGACCCCTGGGGGACGCCAGCTCGTAGGGGGATTGGCTCTGACTCCTTGCCATCGAACCGGAGGCGTACCGTTCTATCCTCCACGAAGCTGCGTACCCACTCCTGAACCCACTCCGGGTAGCCTTTCCGGGCTAATATGGAAATCAGCCGTCTGTAATTGACCGTATCGAATGCCCCCTTGATGTCTAGCTGTAGCAGCGAGGCGATGCCCCCGCGTCTCCACGCCGTATAGACCACGTCCTCAACTATACGTATTGCCAGTTCGGTGGACCTCCCAGCGCGGTTACCCATTTGGCCGTTTGGTAGTAGGCCGGCCGCCTCAGCTACTTTGGTGATACGCTGGCTCATCGCCGTCTCTATTACCTTCCCTACCGTGCTAAGCAGGGCAATGGGGCGCCAGCCGCCAGGGGTCTGCTTCTGAGCTGTCGTTTTATTAGGCTTAGGGATAACAACCACCCTCGCTGAGCGGAAGCGCTCCGGGTAGTACCCCAGCCTAAAGCTAGCTGTTGCCAGATCCGCTAGGATCTCCCATAGGGGTTCACCGCAGGCCTTTAGCAGGCCAGTGGGGATCAGGTCGTCGCCGGGAGCCTTCCGAGCAGCCGTTCCTTTGATGATAGACTCGATATCCATTGTGGTCACCTCCCTAGGGACGTTCAGCTCTGGTCTCGTCTGTAATAGGCCGCGATCGAGGTCCGATAGATCTATACACGGGTCTGGGAAGAACCTCTCAGCTAGTAATTTTGCCTTCTCATCATGTGTACGTGCCGTAAGCGTGTCGCCGGCGTCCCTCCGGAGATCTGGCAAGCCGTGGGCCTCAGGGGGGGCCCAGCTCCGTAGCCTAGCCCACCTCTGCAGTGCCCACAGGCTTTTGTGATCCTTCGCCGTCCCCTCGAGCTTCTCGTGCCAGCTACGCGTCTGCGCTTCGCTGATTTCGAGCCGTTGTTTTTGGCCGGCTCTTGTATATTCGTCCCAGTTGGTCTGCGACCTTGCCTGGAGGTAGTCCCGCCGTCGTCTCTTCGTCTCAGCGCAAGCCTTGCTAACCTGCGGGCACCACCACGGGACCCCAGCGCCTCGGCCAACGGTGCGTCTCGGGACCGCCACGTCGGCGATCTCTTGGAGGTTCCGGATAACCCAGTCAACAGCCTGGTCCAACTCCGTTATCGTCTCAACCGGCAAATAATTCATAAATCTCTGGCTTGATTCGGCTACGATGAGCCACTTATCCGCCATCACCCAGTTCCACCCTTCGACACTGCGGCGGCCCTCCTTGACTGCTTCCCCGTTGGATATTACCCTAATTACTTGCGCTCTGTGGTCTGAGCCCTCTAGGCCCGGGTCCCCATCGTAATCAATCCTAGCCCCTTTCGTCACCCAGGCTAGGTCGATAGTTGAGTCTCGTTGTTTGTGCCTTTGCCGTGTGATTTCCCCGAACGGCGTAACGAGCTCTAATCGCCAGCGTCGCGCAAACTCCACTACGTTGTCGCTGCCCCGTGACGACCGTCCGTGGACGTCCCACAGCGGGTGATGTGTATTGAAGTCCCCTACGAGGACCTGTGTCCCTTCCGGCGCCCCATTAGGGAGGTCTTGGAGCGGGCTGACCCAGCGGCTCCCGGTCTGGTTTGGTGAATAGATAGACCAGATTGTAAGGGCGTCCGGGCCTGCCCCGAACGTAATACTGCTCCAGTCCATCCCGGTACGGGGTCGCAACGTAGCCACGTCGTATCGTTTATGGACGTATAGCGCAGCTCTGCCGCTGCTGTACACTACTTCGTACCTGGACGACTTCGGGCAATAAATCGCCTTCGTCCGCCGGTTGCCGACATATCCCTTCACCCGGATCTGCCGACCAGAAACATGCAGGCGATTATTATAATTACTGCTAAACATCCTACGGAGAAGATCGCTACGTACACTGTTGTTACCAGCTCCTGTAGTTGAAGTAGGGCGTCTAACGGAATGCTTCCAAGTTAATCGGAACGGATAATCATAGAATGATTAGTTATGAAGGTACTAGTGAATGATTATGTAACCAACGATTGAGTATTAGCAATCATTACAAGTAATCCGGCAGTAATGATTATATGTACAAGGGAGAACTACATCTAGGCTTTCATCAAGCTTGCCGCTGTTGCCGACGTCAAACTTGAGTCACTTGCTGCCATTTCCGTTTTTCTCTCCTCAGCTACGATATCCAGGGCGTACGAGGTCCGGGGTACGCGAGGTGTGCGCCAGGTTGCAATCAGGATTTGGCCGCTGGCGAGAACGAGACGGAAAATGGCGAGCCCGAAGCGGAAGGAGGCTCCGGTGATGGGCCAGGTGAAAGGAGGGTTGGGTTCGGTGGGTTCTCATGGGGGAGATCATTTTTTACCCCGTCGTATTGAGTTCTCTTTAATTCAATCCCAGAGTTTGGTAGGCAAAGGGGCGAAGGGAAGAACTGATTATGTACGTGTCGTTGCAGTCACTGTTATCTTTTCTTTCCTTTTCCCTTTACATTTGTTATCTTTCTTGCTTGCGGTTGCGGCAGTCCACAATCTTTAACCTGGAAAATAATGTTATATATGCATATTAATACCTAGAACCGTTGTAAGTAGACACTTCAAGGCTACCCCTCTCATTGGAAAACTCCCAGCCCCGGGCGAAGCGAAACTGCATCCCGTTAATTTCAAGCATGAAGACGGCGTGGCATAGAAGAGAGCTAGCGCCATAGCGTACTATTATAGACAAAGAGTCAAGGAACGAGATAAGCGGCAATGCCGAGAGCACAGCGGTGCCATAGACCATCTGCACAATGGCACACAGCCGGGCTATCCATAACAGCGCATCAGTTCGCCACGTGTCAACCGTGCCATGTATGAGCCAACCTGGCGGAGATAAATTCGCGACGGGGAATGGGCACAGCCCCGACTCTGTAGCCGGTGCCGAGGGTTCAATCGAGTTGTCTCTAAGCCTCGATCGTGTCCGGACAGCCACAACGACGCAGAAGGCGGGCTGCTTGACAGCCCGGCATGATATATCTGCATCATCTGTGTGGGACGTTGGTGCTCCAGCTTGAAGACATCGACGCTAGTAAATAAATTGGTGACAGCTAGCGTAGGCGAACGGAGTGATAGAAGGGCCGCAAGGAGCGGGCGTTGGGTGGATAAAACAACCAGCTCAGCCATGTCAGGGCCGATGAAGATGAGGACGGTGGGTGTCAGGCCTAGGATGATGTTGGCAGATGCGAGGTTGGCCTTGACTGACTCGTCCGTCCCCTCGAGGAAACAATTCAATGCGCAAGCGCAGGTTGCGGAGCAGATGCTGCGATTGTCGGTCCCGTAGTTGTTTAGTGCCTCGTTGTAGTTCCGTGCCTTGCTGGTCTACATATGTTCAAAGGACGGGAACCAGTGCCGGAATTTCTGATGCTGGATAGCGATGAAAAATGGCAGCATCGCGGTTAGAACGATAGCCTGGGTGGGCTTCATAACTGTTCCGGGCGAGGCGTGCTGGTGGATGTCGATATATATTGAATCGGGTTCGCGGACGACACGAACCTGCTAAGCGTCGGCACCGATCCAGACACGACCTGCCGCCGGTTGGAGGGCGCATGGGCTACGTGTCAGCGGTGGGCAGTGAGGCACGGGATGGAGTTCGCCCCTGACAAGAGTGAGCTAATGCACTTTACTAGGGCCCGAGAGCCCTTGCCGCAAAGTATTCGCCTTGGGGACGCCACAGTGTCGCCGGTAGTCTCAGCCAGGTTCCTAGGAGTCTGGTTCGACCGCAAACTGACGTGGCACGCCCATGTTGAGCGTGTTAAAACAAAAATGGCAACTCAAAAGCTAGCCCTGACAAAGCTAGTCAATATGTCGTGGGGCTGCGATCTTATACGGGCGAGGCTGTTATATACGGTGGTTATCCGTAGCGCGATCGCCTTCGGGGCGACTGCGTGGCATACTATAAGTGAGGAACCGGCAGGGCCAGCTAAGAGCCTGATGGGGATACAGAACGAGTGCCTCCGGGTAGTCTGTGGCGCCCACAAAGCGACGCCGGTTCGCCACCTGGAAGCAGAAGCAGCAATCCCGCCACTAGACCTCTATCTTAGTGCCCGGGCTGCTAAGTTTGAAGAACGGCTACGACTTAGCGGGAAGAGAAATCTGCTTCGCAGCGCGAGCGCTAAAGCGTCACATATACTCCGGCAGGATAGGCCGGCGAAGAGGAAGCAGGCGTCGCAGCTACTCCGACCGGCAGGGTACACTATGGAGAAGGAGGCCCGGGGCTCCGAGTGGATGAGTGAGGAAAAGGAGGTCCCGGCTGCCCTCCTCGACCACTGGAGGAAGAGATGGCTCACCGGAGCAGAGCATCACGATCGCCAGCGACGCGCTATCGCTGAGGAACCGGAGGGCCCTTCGATGCAGATACCGAAAGGGGCAAGTATTTCGGCCTGAACCGACTGGAGGCGTCTACGCTGTGCCAGATCAGGACGGAAAAAATAGGACTAGCAGCCTTCTTATTCAAGACAGGGGCTTTTGGCGTGTACTCGCCGCTATGCCGCTGTGGCGACGCCCCTGAGACGGCAGAGCACGTAATCCTCTTTTGCGGGCTGTTGGAAGGACCGAGGGAACGATTACGGGCCGCCATCGCACCACGGCCACTATACTCTCGCAGAGACCTCGCAACGGCAACAGGAGAACCAGTGGTTAGTGGGACTATTGTAAGATGGCTGCTAGGGACGGGTCGGACAGCTTCAAGGCCCAGATAGCATCGATCTTCTCAGGGGGGACTTTGTTGGTAGGTTGAGAACCAACGTAGTATGGTAGTGAACGCAACGCAGTCGCCAATAGGGCGAACCGACGACGCAGCGTATGTATTTAGTCCAGCCATTAGGGCACGGTTTGACATACGGGAGTACTAGTAGAGGTACCGGGGGCTTCGAGCCTACGGCGTATTTAATAATAATAATAAATAATAATCGCCTGCATGTTTCTGGTCGGCAGATCCGGGTGAAGGGATATGTCGACTATAATGAAGTTATCCGTGCCGTAACAATGGCGGTCGAATGTCCGTTTTCCGATGACATCTTGGCGTTTCCGACGCAATGTTTACTACTGAGAATAGTCTCGCCTAAAATAGGACCATTACTAGTCGAAGCGCTAACTACAAGCAGTAATACTCTTACAGCCGTTCCTAGCTACGCTAGCAGTGCTACTAATCTTATTGCGCAAGCTCTAATATAGCTTTCTTGTCGCCCTCGCTAATTCACTACGGCAACTAACATCGGCTTCGTATTTAGGATTATGTTACTAGCAGCAGAGAAGCCTACTCTATTAACCGTGAGTTAGGAAATTTGGTGCGGTAATGACTCCGTCAACAATAGCGCTTACAGTGCCTTATATGCACCGCGTTACGCTAGATGGTCCGTTAGAACTTGGTACGAAAAGGTAGGGGGACCCACTGGTTAGGTGAATCCCATTCAATTAGATACTATAACGTTGCGCACTACTGCATTATAGCATCCTCCCCCCTAGGTGCACGCATCAGAACTCATCTAGAGGTGAATTCGCTGCGCTGCCCGTAAGCGTTCTCTCGCACTATAGGAAGAGGTCCAGGTCGGACTCGACAGGAATAGAGGCGATATCGTTAGAGTCTCAGGCTTCAAAGGAGATGGCGGTATTGGATTGCAGGGTGTTTAGAAGTAATGCTGCAGATACTAGCCCACGGGGAGGTAATTTAATCTACTTCGTTAAGGACGGTCACTCCCGAGGTACCATTTTGCACGACCGAGAGTGTTAGACAAGCAGAGCACGCGTGGCGTGGAGAGCGCGCCGGCAGCAAGGACGACTTTGCTATTAGGCTTGCGGTTAATGAGTTGCGGGGCGCTGGACTTGGTGATGGTGAGGACGCCTGTTATCGTGCTTCTCTCGCGCACGACTTGGACAACCTCAGACTAGATGCCACCATCTCAAGAGATTATCTATCCTTGAGCTCTTGTAATAGTTTCTGGAATAGGAAACAACTAATCCACGATGAGCAAGATAGTCTTAGGTAGCAGTCTCTAGAGTATACTAACCTTGGCATTTAATATTAATAATATGCGAGTATTTAATCACCTGAATGGTGTATTTGATGGTATCGTTATGTTGAATCTATTGCTATTGCTATGGATAAGGAAGCGAGGTTGGCATAGAGTTTGTTCCCCCCTTCAGGACCGACAGTAGCTAGAATAGCCTAGTGACAGCAAATGCAGTACCTAACAAACTCAAACAATTGCTGACGTTATAGACCAAACGCTTAGCGTAGAACTGTGAATTTCGATGAGGAGACTCCACTTTCAAACTCTGTCCGAATGTTAAATCCAACTGTTGCGAGGATTAAATTGTTAATATGCTTAAATCATGGGATCCGTAAATCATTGTGCAGTCGGCATGCGGCCTAACATTGCTGCCGACAAACCGGGTCTGGACCCCATTATCGTGGTTATAGCACCTCCTCCACTACTGACAGTGGGCCAACCGAGGCAAGAAAATTTGTGTCGCTAATGCAGTCTTGACTGCGTCACTACGTATTCGCCATGTAACGGAGAATCAGATGGAATTTCTCATGGGGAATATGGGTTCTAGAATCATTTAAAACCCCGGGATTCCTTCGTTATTCTTGATGGACCTGCAGTGAATTCATCTCTCAATTCCAAACCTCGATCGGTCCACTATAATAACCCTTGCAGTTGAATCCTTCAGCAGCTTTAGTACGCATCATTGCTCAGCCACAATACACCAGTCATTCCATATATTTCATAATGCCTAACAAGACTCTTATCTTCAAGAAGGTCCCGAACGGCTGGCCCGTTGCGGGCGAGCATTTGGCCGTCGAGGACCGTCCTTTCGACCAAGATGCCGCAGCTCCTAGTGGGGGTCTTACAGCAGAGGTCCTTTACGCTTCTTTCGGTACGTAACTACAAAAACCTGTTTCACCATCCACTACTGACACTAAGACCCAAGATCCCTATCTGCGGGGTAGGATGAGAGATGCTGGAGTTGCCAGCTACTCAGCCGCCTTTGAGTTGAACGGTCCGTTCGTCAACGGCACAGTGGCCCGCATCCTCAAGTCGGAGAACTCTGACTTCAAGGCTGGTGACATCATCGTTGGATACACACCGATTGCAGAGTACGTTACTATACCTGAGCCGGCAAAGCAGGCAGTACGAAAGATCGACAACCCGCACAACTTGGACCTGGCTCTTTTCCTTGGTCCCCTGGGCATGCCCGGACTCACTGCCTGGTCTGGCCTGTACAAGATCGGTAAGCCCAAGGCGGGCGAGACCATCTTCATCAGTTCGGCCGCAGGTGCAGTTGGGCAGGTCGTTGGGCAAATCGCAAAGCACGAGGGTCTGACCGTCATTGGATCCGTTGGCTCCGATGAGAAGCTTGACTTCATTACCAAGGAGCTCGGCTTCAACGCTGGTTTCAACTACAAGAAGGAGAAGCCGCAGGAGGCCTTGGCCCGATTGGCGCCCAAGGGCATCGACATTTACTTCGAAAACGTTGGTGGTGAGCACCTCGAGGCGGCGTTGAACCACATGAACGCCAACGGCCGTATTCCAGTTTGTGGAATGGTAGGTGTAGTCCATGGATAACTTCCATGATGCTAAATAGACGCTAACAATCATTTCAGATCTCTGAATATAACAAGAAGCCCGAGGAGCGCACGGGAATCCAGGGACTGACGCAGATTGTAACCAAGACCCTGGCCCTGGAGGGTTTCCTGGTCAATAAGCCCGGCTTCGGAGATGCTCACTTCAAGGATCAACAGGAGAGAGGCCAGAAGTGGATTTCCGAGGGCAGCTTCAAGCCCAAGTTGCACATCACTGACGGTATTGACAACGCCGCAGAGGGCTTTATTGGTATGCTGAGGGGGGACAACTTTGGCAAGGCCGTGCTGAAGATCAAGGCTTAGATATTGCTATATGGACAGAAATTAGCCGACTATGCAAAATCCAAAACAGTAAAACCGAGATTCTGCCTCATGTGACTTTCCATGGTTTTCTGGTATGCGTTTTGTGAAATGCGGACACGAAGGCGGTCCCTGATGAGAAGAGGCAATGATGACGCAAGCGAAGCCAAGGTAAGCATCCAAGGTAGGTTATCTCTAGGGAACTCCTTAGGAACGTTTCCCTGCAGACATCTCCCTGCATCAAGGGGAGACTTGTCAACAACACTCCATATTTACTCAATCGCCAGCCCTAGGCTAGTACTGCATACGAACAAAGTCAAAATAATGAACAAGCACTCGATTCTCCACCATCATCCAACAAGCAGCGGAAATACCGAGAAATACCGTCTCGACCTAGGCAAATATCTTCCCAGTTCCAGCAACCCAGCAGAGCCCTTTCCTCATAGTAGAATACCCATGCCGAAGCGCATAGCTGTGCAGATGATCACAACCCGCCATGTAGTGTCAGAGGGGGTTCGTGCGTATCCACCACTACCCTAGCTTACCTAAATACATCACGCTTCTATCCCTCTGTGCGCCCCAACAAAATTGGACTATGAGCTGAAGTCTCCCTCGCTGGTAGACTGACGGACACTCCCAATGTCGATTTTGACTTCTGGCGGGAACGAGGCGCCACGCCAGCCTTGGTTGTGGCGTGCACCGTCCACGACATCTTTGAGTAGGCCTTGAACCTCCTAGTCACAAAGCTGGACTCCCGATTCGTGAAGGACAGAAGTGACAAGACCAAATTCAAAGAGGGCTTCAACGACATGGAGGCTGCCCCGACAACCCAATGTATAATCTGAACTGAACTTAGTCTTCTTGACTGCCTCATCCAGCAACCTAGGTGAGTATGGTTCTGATTCGGGCGAGGATATGGACCCAGCCCCTGCCGACGATATCCCACTTTCCCATGCTGGTCCCTCCATGTGAGAAGTCTTCTATGTCACACTTGAAATTCACCCCAAGGACTTCCCAAGTCTCTGAAAAGAATAAATCAAACCCGGAAGTCCCATCTTTGTCTACTCCGGTCCCAAGCCCGATGCAGCATTGACTGGAGGCCCAGGATATCAACCGAGAAACACATTACGCCACAAAAACTTTCCTCTCGGTGTCGCCCTTCCGTCCTTCCCTGCGAGCTCCAGATATCCTCACCCTGGTCATCTCACCATCATGGCCCGGCGTCCACCCTGAAAATGCGAAGCCCGGCCATGATACGAGTCCCCGCTTAATATCCCCATCAAGGAGGTCTACCCGAAGCATGAGATGTTACCAAGGTAGGAAAGAGGCTGTTTGAGGCTGGTACAAGGCTGATACCAGCATTGAGCCTTAAGACGAGTGCGTCGGCGCCATTGACTCTGAGAGCGATTTGTTCAACTGGAGCCTCGAAGACATAGGGTCAGCCAAGGCTAAACTCACTGGAACTTCAACATAAGTTCTACACAGCCGTCTTACACTTGTGGACCGTCGGCACGATGGATAGCATCGCTGGCCTAAACCCTCAGTTCGTAGAGCAAGATCGGCAAGACATCCCTACCGAGCAGAATTAAAGGTATAGCACACTCTCAGGTGAAATATAGTGGGATATCCCCGTATTCCAGTATTATTTCAATGCAACTTTGGTATAAATCAATCTTTTCCACCGCTGGTTACGCCGTGTCCCGTGTGCAGGACTAGACCGCTCATGAGAAGTTGTTCATGCAGGCGATCCTTACAAGAAACAGCCTGCCTCCTTGGCTTGTCCTTCAACTTCTCAAATATGTTGAGGAACAAAACTTCAAACCCATCCTTGATCAAGCACGTTGAAGCAGTCTTCACGGTTCAGCTTTTAGAATATGGTAAAGCTGCTGTTTGCCTCGACCAAGGGCCGCCCAGTTTGTACCCAACATCTTGTATGGCATTGATTGGATTGCCTCAAAGATATTGATTCAAGCAAGCTCAACAATTTCAATGGCGCTAGTGCCAACAGCATGCTTCTCATCGCCACTTATCACAGGAGGAAGCACCTGGGCTGGCCGCACGACAGCCATCAAGTGATAGTTTCCAAATGTTTCCGGGTGCGAAGGGATGCTGAGGAGTTTCCGATCTTGAAATCCGAAGTACTTCTTATAGAAGGGTAGGCCTTTGATAGTGGCGTCAAGGTAAACATCCAGGCCTGCAGCATCGGCTTGCCGGCAGCCCCAGTCCACGAGAGAGAACCCGAGACCTTTGTGTTGGTAGGCGTGATCTACACCAAGAAACTCCAGCACTGCGCGTCAAATAATGTCAGAATTTGGAGTGGGATAATTTCTCAAATTAAAGTTTAAGCCGAAAGAACATGTGAAGTGAGACTCACTCCAGTGAGGTTGCTGTCCCATGACAGCCGCCCTATTTCTCGGCATGCCGCCCCATAACGCCTCTGTCAGGTCAGCATCCCAATGTGATGGATATGCCGGCAAGGGTATATCTTGAGTCCCGTCGGCTTGAGGCAGGTTCCATCGGGCGAATGCCACGAGTTTGTTCTCTTGTGACAAATCCTCAACGACGAAGGTCTTTAAGATGTTTGCACCGGCTTTTACACCAATGGTCCAGACGTCATTCCACCACTGATGAGTGACAGGATCATCTGGAGTCATGACATCCCAGAATCTGTGTGAGGTATTGAATGATGAGTACCAGAGCCGGGTGAGATCCTCGACATCGGTAAGAGTGGCATCGCGGACATGAAAGCCACTAGGTGAGTTGTGATGATCCATCATGCGTCTTGATTATGTCAGAAGAGATATGATGAACAAGGACAGTTGGTCCTTGAACATAATAGTCGTAAATTAAAGAGATTATGCGAATGGGCATTTGGAATTCCCAGTAGAGACTGGTTGTTCATGTGATTTAAGTGCGCGTACTGAAGTTCAGCGGATCACCCGGTTCTCCCCTCTGTAACACCACACCAGCGCCTGGAAGCCCAGGTTGGAGGACTTCAACGGGAACAATCGAATGTCGCATACTAGCCCAAATCATCTGTCGATCTGGCGGTCGATATTTTGTTGCACAGCATTTCTGCTTCTCCACCACATGCGTGCCACGTAGGCCCGACCCATCACGACGGACGCTCAGGCGATGTATAGCAGATATTATCTACTTTATGGCCAATGACATCGTGGGGCCATTATTTTGTCTTAGCAGCTGCATGGTCATTTCGGAATTGACTAGCTTGTCGGAGGGCTGTGATTTCTGGAGGTCCAATCATGGCGACTGGCTCCTCAGGAAGTGGAGAGGTGAAAACGCAGATGGCTTATGAAGCACGCCAACACAACGTCGTAACTTGAATCATTCATCGCGGACCCCACCTTGTGCCACAGATTATCCTTCTCGTAGGGACAGATACGTCAGTTTCTTGGGTCTAGGACTACATGTTTAGATGACTGTCTCATCAATATAGTCAGCACAGCTGAGATATCTCCACAAAGCTCTTAGTATGTTGCGAATGTATCTGATACGTGGCCCCATGGGGGGTTACCCTATAGCTATAGATAAGATAGATAAGGTCTATAAAAGAGCTCTGCCAGGCCAGAATAGCTGACCTGGCCATCCTTTCCCAATACAACAATTCACACCCCATATGCACTCGCATCAGTATCATTCTCAAGAATCAGAGATTATGGTAACTCCTTTTCACAAGACGTACCGGTAATACTGAAAAGCGAATCTGAGAATATGACCTTGTCTTTGCCTTTCTCAAGCCATAAAGAGATGGCTCATAAAGTGCCGTTTATTTATGGTGAGTGCACGGCGGCTCTTAAGGTATTCTTGCTAATCAAAGTTTCAGACGAAAAGTTGCCAATAGAGAGAGTTAGAGTCTCCGAATCTGAAACTCTAGACTCAGACCTAGAGGAACAAGCGGATGATGCGAGTAAGGACGTATCGGTTACATATACAATTTCGGAGAGCAGTGAAGACAACATCATTATCAGCACCTTTCGGGACTCACGCTCTCAATGGATAGACGATCCAATCATTAGTCAATGGCGAGAACCTAGTCATAAAATCTATAGTGTCTTGTCTGAGGTCAACAATTTGTACAAATCATGGAAATCCAGACTGCCCCGACCTTTCAGTCCCTCAACTGACGCTTTGTGGATCTCAACTGCCCAATTTGTTGCCGAAGCCGGACTTCCCTGGCATAGCAATCAGATCAACATGCCCGGAGAGATTGACACAAGCTGGCCATTCCATTTCAAATCATTCGAGACGGATGTCATTAAGGCGAAAGGGGCTCGCGTTGGTGATGCGAATGCGACTGGCTACGTTTGCAACTTAGATGAAGCGAACCTGTATTGCATCAGAGCCTTGCAGCAGGAGCTCAGAGAGAAATGTTCCACACTCAGGCCATTGTTACTATATGACCACTTCGAAGAGGGAATATTAAAGTCTGCGGAGACTATATTCGGACTGGAGTTTCACCGCGTCAGTCTCTCGAGAAGCAAGAAGGAAATCTACGAAATCTTGCTGAAGCTCACCCGGAAAGGACACCGCGCCGTCATCTTCGCAGCGATTCTAGCCAACAACCACGGGGAATGCGATGACTTAAACTTCATTTGCGAAATTTCGGAGAGCTTTCCTCTTATCCTTCACATAGACGCATCTCGGAACTTCGATTACATCACGACTATGTCCGACAGCGAGAGGAGACGACTCGGGATCGAAAGACTCAAGCTGGGCGTCAAGCCTGTTGACCAACCACTTCGTTCACACGATGGATCAATTGTTGTCAGCACAATAAGTGCCGGTGGTGCAAATCATACATCGCCAGCCCCCGTGGTTGCCTTGAAACCAGCCAGACTGGGAAGCACACATGGACGAGTTGCCTACACACGAGCTTCCGACAGCACACTTGCCGGGTCCCGCGATGCTCTGGCGCCGCTGATGGTGGCGTTGCAGGAAATTCGATTTGGAGAGTTAGGGTTCCGTGATATTTACGAACATTGTTCGAGCATGCGCAACATCTTATTGTGTGCCCTTCAAAGTCAGGGTTTAGAAGCAGTGGCACCAGCCTATTCTCTTGACATCATCGTTAAAGACTGTTCTAATAAGGAAATTGCCGTGCTATCAGGCTTTGGAGGTGTTTCTACTGGGAACAGCGTGGTCCTCCTCACCATCCAACCCAGTGTCACTGAGTTGAATATCGAAACTCTTATTGCAAGTTTGTCTTCGGCAACGCAGTATCAAATTAGCGAAACGAAACCGAAATTGAACCGAGATTTCTCGATGATTTATTCAATTCCCCAAAGTTTGGTGTATGAGTTGAAAAACACGGTGCAGTCCTGGAAAGTAGCCACCCGATCAGCAGCAGGCTACCCTTTCCACATGGGCTCATACTCAGCGCTTGGCCCAGTTATAGGCCGCTTTCTGGAACTGGAAATGCCCAATGACTGGATCCATTCAAAAGGACATGAAATACTTGCCACACGCATGAAAATGTTCGGTCTAGCGGAACCTCGACAGCGAGCAGACTTTACGGGGACTTTCACGAATGGATCCACAATGGGAAACCGCGTGGGTATCCATACCGCCCTGTCGCATTTTCCGGACGCACATGTATACTTCTCAGCCGAGTCACACTACAGTGTTGCCAAGACCTTGCGAGATTGCGATGCGTTGACGAACCGGTGGTCAGACCGCGGTCCGCGTTTCTCCCAGATACCACAGAACGCAGATGGAAGTATGCTTGTCGAGGCACTTATGCGGAAAGCATTAATCGACCGGGAACAATGCTGGCAGCTTCGCGAGGAATACCGCATGATCTTATTCGCCAATATGGGAACCACCTTCGCTGGAGCCAGGGACAACCTTCGACGGATTCGCCAGAGTCTTGCTGGAGTTGGGATCGAAATCTCATATATTCACATGGACGGAGCGCTGAACTTTGGATTCAACAACTGTGGTATCACTTTAGGTCCACCGGCAACGGAGGATGCCAACGGCATGCCTGCTGTTCAAGGTGTGACGCTAAGCCACCACAAGGCAATGGGCAACATGGTCTCCGGCGAAGTCATCTGCTATAGGCCTAGTAATCACCTGGCCACACTAGGCTCCAGCGTCGACCCCCGAGCCATTTTCGAGACTTGGCTGTACGGCCTGGTATACAGCTCTCATGATATGGCGGTAATGTTCAGGCACTGCCAGGCCAACGCGGAACATCTCGAATCTGGGTTGAGACGACTTGGTGTTGTCACGAAGCGGAATCCAGGGAGCATCATCACAGTTCTGGAAAGGCCACCTGCTTGGATCATTGAAGAGTTCTCGTTAAGACCTGAAGGGGGCTGGGTGCATTTCATCATTATGCCGCATATTTCGAGGGAGACGGTGGACCTTTTTATTGATCGCATTGCTTCGGTGGACAGGCAGTGTCATATTGCATTTTGCTATGTTACGCCCTTGCTTAGTGCAGTCATGGAAAGGTCAACGGGCTTGAGGCGGGTACAATGTCAGCAGCCTATGGCGACAAGGATTGCGAGAATACATAAGTTTCTGATAGTCGCAGATAGGGGGGAGATTGGAGCGACTATAGAGGCAAGCCTCGGTAGCGCTTTAACGGTTGTCGTGGTCGATGAACAGGACCAGCTGCAAGCGGTGTTCCTGGCTGAATCGACTCGGGACAGGTCGGTCCGCTACGGGCCAATACTACTTTCTTCCAAGTATTGTCACTTGGATAATTTAATACTTGACGTGGCTAGGCAACTTATGGGATTTATGGCGAGGCACATGGATGCCAAACTCAGAACTGATGATAGGCGTGACAGGGTGTATTGGTTCTAGTATGGGACACAGTGTAGTAAAGTCCTAGGGCTCAGGGTTTCAAGACTAAGAATGATTAATTGAACATGCTTCATGGTGAAAGATACACATTTAAAGCAAGTTATCTATTATGAGAGTACAGATAGATACATGGTCTTGGCCTGTTCTCAACAGCCTATGGAATTCGACCCAATTAGAATTCGACAGTGACGGGTTTCGACTCATAACTGCCCCTCAGAGCATTCCCCATACCAAGATTCTCTAATGCTTCCTTGTCGACCTCTTCCAACTTGGATTGCCACACACTCGTCCACTCCCCCTCACAGACGATCCTGGCGCCTCCTGCTAACTTATCAAGCGGAACGATCGTCTCTTTCAACTCAATCTCATGCTCCTTTGTCTCCCCTGGCTCAATCGTGACAAGCTGGTCTTTGCCAGCTGGCATTATGCGCCGAACCTGAATGATGGGAATATCCAAGGGCCCATCAGCACCAACGGGCGTGATCTTGAGGTGTCCAAGCTGGATTACCAGCGGGTCAAGCGGCGAGTCCCATTTCAGAACCGTGAGGGACTGGTCGTGGGTGTTGGTCACGCTAATGGCCAGCTTGGGTGGGCTTGCGGACGCCTTCCGCACGGAGATCTCCAGTTTTGATAGCAAGGGGTTCGACATGGTGAGGGAAGTAGATTTGCGCTGGTTCCAGTAGGTGAGCAGGAGGATGGCTGCAGCAAAAACTGCGAGTGTCCGCAGAGCTATGTGGTTTCGAAGGCGATTCATCCGTGATGCGCACTACGTCATCCGAGGGGCTCAATGATAGTTGTCGAAGCCGTGGTGCTGGTCCCCTATTCGGCAGGTGAGACTCTGTCCGATCGCAATACGCGGGGAATATATGCCAGTCTTGCTGGAGTCGTATTGAGGTTGTTGGTAGCCGCCTGCTATTACGGGAGCAGATTAGCGGGCATCGGCTGGCCTAGTGCAATCTGATTGATTGTGATTAGGACGTGCCGAATCACCCTGCTGTAGCAATGCAGGAAGAGTAAACTGCTTTTATGCCCGACGACGGGGGCTCTGCCGCCCTGGAAATACTCAGCTTCTTGTTTGGGAAGCCGTTTCGATGTTGATAATCCAACCGATCCACAATGGAGTCGAAAACCGGGAGGCAGAGGTGGACAGGTTGAAAACAAGCACTCTGCACGCCAAGGCGTCGTGGCGCCGTTGCGGACTTTTCTCCGTTTTGCCAAGAGCAAAAAGAGAAGTTTGGTTGGAGGCCCAAGTTCGGGGGGGAGGTCAAGCATTTATTGCAGCATTGGGAGTTGAAGGAAGCTGTGCAACATGCGCAGTAGCTTGACCCAGGGCGACTAGATCAAAGCAGTATATGCGCCGCTTTACGATGCTGTAATAAGGTGAGGCTCGTACCTTCTTTCCGTCGGTTGAGGTTTAAATAGAGTGGAACTCCCCGGTCACCGTCGTTGTCCAACATCCCAGCCACTTATCTCTATCTGCCACCCCATGTGCCCAGGCTTTAGAACCGCACTAGACTACGGGACGAGTGCAGAATGGGAAGGTCGGCATTCGGAGTCGAACGCGGGTGCTACCATTTGACAGAAAGTGGCACGATGAAGAATGGCTGCAAGAGATATACTACAGTGATTTTGAGTGCGGTTTGAGTTCAAGACAATTTGTCCCTTAATATGAGGTTGAAGAATATCTATGAAGTTGCTATTTTGAGAAAATGTTTCTGAAATCTGAAAAGTCTTAGCAGCCAAGAGCAACGATGACGGGCACATGTCAGTAACGTTTACACCTCACTTGGCATCCATGCAGAGAACAAGTACTTCATCACTATCGTACCTACCCGCCAGGGAATCTCCAAATGATCTGCACTGCACTCAATAGATCGGGAGATCTCGTCAACATCCGTTTCCAGGGTTGTGTAAGTGGGGTATGGTGCCAAGCATTCGGTAGTAGAGACCGACCCTGGTTGACTAATTTCACTTGTAGAGCGGCTTGCAAAACCCTCGTTTCCATGGAAGGTTTGCTTTCCTGAATACATCACTTGGAACGGCGTCATCTCCTCGAGTAGAAATGTATGTCTTAGTTGGAAGTTGATTCCAGTGTATTCTCGTTCCTCGCCCGGCTGTTGGCACAGATGTGTTGCAATACTTTTGCAGGCCCTTCCCGTCCCAGGGGACACTCGCGACTATAGCCGGACGGCATAACAACTCACTAGATACATATACAAGGTCGGCTAAAGTCACCCACACACAATGGCACCAACATAGACTCGCTGGCACGTCACTATCTTTAATAAATGAGCCTCCTTCCAGACTGAGCAATTATCTGTTATCGGGCATCAAGCCCGTGTGTAGTTAGTTGTCACTGGCAGCTTCAGATGCGGGCCAGGTTTAGAGTTAATTAGGAGAGCAGGGCTAGACCATGCGCACAATTGGTCGTTGTTCAACGGCTAGTGTCGATACTGGCAAAGGTTACACTGTCATGGACCACATTCCTTATTCGTCAACCCGTTCTTGAGATTCACCAGTCGGGGCTCTTCTATGTGATCACGGTAGCAATCGACCAACTTGGCAGCTTCCCTCTGCATCTAGAAGCCTTCTATCTCCGTCGGCCAAGTCTTGGTATGACCTGGTATAGAGACACCTGCTCCTGAGCGTTGAATGAGTATATAAAAGTACAAGGTTTCGCTTCGAGGCTTGGAATATCTCATCATCAACCATCGCTCTCTCGTTCCCTCAAGCCTCCAAGAAGCTTCTCAGTAAACACAATTCTCTTCAAGATGAAGTTCCTCGCCGGTGTCTCGGTCCTGGCCTCTCTGGCCAGTGCTGCCTCTGTCGAGCTTGGCAGACGCGCCAGTCCCCTCGATGTCAAACTCGAGATGGTTGGCAACACTGCTGTCAAGGCCACCATCACCAACAACGGTGCCGAGGATTTGAAGGTGTTCAAGACCGGAACCTTCCTTGATGATTCCGCTGTTGAGAAGGTTGAGGTTTTCCAGTCTGGTCAGTTCAGTCCCCTTTTTCGTACTCTCAAGCCTTCAGCATTAACTCTCTGCAATAGCTTCCAAGATCGCCTTTGACGGTCTCCGCCTCCAAGTCAGCACTACGGGCCTCACCGATGATGCCTTCCAGACCATCCCCGCCGGGGAGGTGGTCGAAGCCACCTTCGACATCGCCGAGATGCACGACCTGAGCGTTGGCGGCGAGTTCGACGTCATCTCCACAGGCGCCATCTCCTACGCCGAGGCCGACTCCACCGAGATTGCTGGCATCGTCCCCTTCAGCAGCAACACTCTCACCGCCGCTGTCGATGGTGTTCAAGCCCGTGAGGCCCGCGACAACTTCCTCAACAAGCGCACCAGCGTCCAGTCGGATTGCACCGGCACTCGCCTGACCGCCACCCGCAACGCTCTAACCAACTGCCGTGCCCTTGCCGCAGCCGCCTCCTCCGCTGCTGCTTCCGGTGCCGCTGCCAAGATGACTGAGTACTTCAAGTCGTCCACTACCGCCACCCGATCCACCGTTGCCACCGTCTTCTCTCGCGTCGCCTCCGAGTGTGGCAGCACCACCAGCGGTGTCTCTCGCTACTACTGCTCCGACGTCTACGGCGCCTGCAGCAGCGGTGTTCTGGCTTACACGCTCCCTTCATCTAGCTACATGGTCAACTGCCCCTTGTACTTCACTGGCCTGACTGCCTTGTCCCGCACTTGCCACGCCCAGGACCAGACTACTACCACCCTGTTAGTTCGGCCCTGCCCCATAGCAAGCTGGAATTTTCATGACTAATATGGTTGTAGCCACGAGACCACCCACTTGACTCAGATCAAGGGGACGTCCGACTATGGAGTTTACGGATATAATGCCGTCCGTGCCCTGTCTGCGGCTCAGAACTTGAACCATGCTGATACTTACGCCCTGTTCGCCAACGGTTAGTACCCTGCCTTCTGTAAAGCTATGGCCACTACTAACATTGTCGATAGCTATCTACGTTGGCTGCTAAGCGCCTTGAAGCGAAAACCGACTCCGTTGGTAACTTTCAGTTGGGCTGTGGCAGTGGCGGTGCTCGTGAGATTAGTAGCTGATGTACATGTGGTGAGGTGAAAGAACTCTAGGGGGCGCTCTGAACTTCTTGGAAACTCTATAGTGTCGAATTTCATAAGTACATATTATTGATCCAAGTCATTACAAAGTCAACAGTTGCAAATTTCAATAAAATCAAATTGTAACTGGGCCAGAAAGTTGTTGTCGTTTTCCCATGACTTTATCCGTCGAATGTTGGCGCATTTAGTACAACATCCGCAAAGTTCCTACATCACTCATGTTGCCAATATTCGCAAAGGCATCATAAGCCTTTTCAGCCCTGACATCTCCAAACTGCTTCGAAACCTGATCCAAGAACTTTTTCTTCAACTCAGTTTCATTCAGTGGGTTCTCCAGACTGCCAATTGCATGCTCGATCTCCTTCTCCAAAGTACTCCCGTCCTCAAACTCAATGGTGACAAGAGCCTGGGCCGTGCTATACTTGTCATCATCCGTCTTTACACTGACCTTCTTACGCATGTCAACAACCGTCTTGTTGTTCACGGCCTCGTCCGTAAACTGTGCCGGTGTTGCCTCGCCGAACAGTATCCCAACTGCCGCTGCGTGGTAAATGCTGAACTTCCCCTCCAAGCCAGTCACAGGACTCTCCTTCCCTGTCAAAACTAGCACTTCGGAATTGACCACTAATTCAATGGCCTTGATACTCCCAAGATCCTTCCCCTGTTCAACTGACTGGTTATGCAACTGCGTAGCTCCATCAATAGTCGGATGCATCACAATTCCACACGGAAACGGTTTAAATGTATTCTTCTCGATCTCCCAGATCTCGCCCAACTGATCAAAATAAGCCGTGGCATTTTCTCTCGTGCTGACCACGTGAAGCCACCCGTATTCGACCTCCAGAGCCTCCAACGAGCTCGTATAGCCGTTGCTCGCTAGCAACGCCCCGAGCATCCCACCCTGGGCTGCGCGACCAATGTGGAACGATTTCGTCATTGAGCCGAAGAAAGCCTGCATACCGACGACTTGCGTGGCAGCTACTCCAATGGCGTGCTGCATCTGCGTCGTATCGAGACCGAGGATCTTGCCCACGGCCACTGCGGCACCTATGGAGCCCGTCGTGCTCGTAGTATGCCAGCCGACATCGTAATGCTCAGGGTAGACTGAGAGGCCGAGCTTGCACTCTGTTTCCACGCCAGCTACAAACGCGGTTAGGAAGTCTTGACCCGAAACTGGACCACGCCATTCGGATACGGCCAGGAGAGCGCTAGCGACAGGGCCGCTTGGGTGGATGATGCTTTCGAGATGGGTGTCGTCGTAATCATCAATATGGGAGGCGATGCCGTTGATTAGGGCTGCTCGTTGCGCATCTGCGAAAGTATTACCTATGGAGCCGTTTGAGCCGAGTATACTTGATGTCGGTGGGCCGCCGAAGAAAGCCGAAGTGGTGTTGAAAGCGATTTGGGGGGCGTCTTGGGCGTATCCCGCGATTGCACAGCCGGCCCAGTTGTACATGCTCTTGACGGCAGCGTCGACGACGCTGGTGGTGAGGTTGGCATAAGTGAGATTAGTGGCCCATGAGGCCAATTGCAGAGTTGCCATCGTGTCTCATGTATTCACAGTACGAGTCGGCTGGATAGGTTGAGATTTAGACTTGACAAACTTCCACTATCTCCCATGAATATCCATTACAGATTTATACCCCGCGAGAATAGAACACTAAACCCAATAGGAGGACCAGCGGATGATGTCAGATTCGGTATATTGGTTCCCACATCCTGAGTTCCGGTTTCTGATAGGGGCTTCACTGTACCCCGCGTCTTGCCTACTTGCAGTAGCGGTTCAAATTACAAGGATCGCATAACTGCTTCCGTAGTGTATACGTTGGTGGACTATCATCATGCTTTTGCAATAGCAGGAAAAGATAGATCTGAATTCACATGCAGTGAATGGCACTGTACAGTGAATGACGTGGGAATGAGACGATAGCCGAGTAGGCTTGGCGGACGTAAGGAAATAGAGCCCGAGCCCAGCCCGGGGACGGAAGCGGCGGGAACTGGAGACGCTGATATAACAGTCCTTCATTCAGGGTAGCAACCGTATGTGACGAGCAAGAATTCCGTAGTGCATCTTTACTAAAACTTTAATTATACCCAACTTACGTATTCATACCTGAGTGTGGGATTTCTCTTACTATTTGCGCCGGAAACATATCTTGCATCCCGTAAGTACCCCGAATGCCTAGGCATATCACTACGTGCTCTCTTCTAGCTACTAGCTCAAGATTAAATACAGTCAGTAACCGTTGAAACAAGTAATATGTAGTTAGGAAATCGTGATGTATTAGATAGGGATGTGCCACTTCTAAACCCTGGCCTAAAGGACAGCTCGAAACAAGATGCGGGTAATGGACTCATTCATATATGCCCAAGATAAAGAATCGAGTCGTGGTTATATCATTTATCCAACCGCCGGATCCTTTACACTGATGTCCGTTCTACATGTGGTTCTCGTATAGTCTTGCGTTGTTGCTCCCATTTCTGAGAAGGTCGGCCTGCTAACTGGCATCTGTGCGGATACTATGTTGATTTCGAGCCATTGGCTGCTTTATACATGCCTACACATCACTGAATATAGCCTGCAGTGAACAGGGGATCTCCACTTGACGGTCTAGCTAGGAACCAAAATACTTGGAACCACGACGGAGAAGCTTGACCAACACATTAACCTACCTGACGCGGCAGATGGACGTTACACTTGCACGCAATTAGTGGCTTACGCTGCGAAACGGGCCGCACCGCGGGTGACTCCTCTGACTACCTCACATTGCGAATGGATATCTGCACTACGGTTCCACCCTCTTAGTGAAGTCTAGAATTTTACCTGAAGTCGGCGGATGGAGTTCGTGCCAGGACCAAAGCTGCCATCAGCTATTAAGCGCAGTTTGCGATGGAATAGGACGACGACCCGTGAAAGTATTTCCGATCGGGAAGTAGAAGTAGGCAATATCGGGTTTACGAAATAATCGGGGCTTGTCAGTATCAAGATTTTGATAGGCTGCTAGACATACCCATAGAAAGCGGGACGGAGCCTAATGCGCTGTTCAATGTAATACAATGGTGCCCGACCCTGCACAAGACGTTTGCTGCATCGTGAGTCGTAGACGTGGTGGGAAATTAACTTCAGCCTCCTGTAACAGATCAAGATGTGGCTTCGCTCTGTTTCGTCACTGTCACAAGCGAGCAATTTGAATTAGTTACGCCGGACACTTCTGGGCAGCCATTACTTCCAAGCGACCTCATGCGCCGGGTAGCCGATTGCTAATACTAATCACGATCATGAGGTGTACAACAAATTCAAACCATAGTTGGACAGAAAGATCGCATACGCGGAAAGCAGCCTCCGCTCTTGAAGCCCTTCCATCACGTCTCTGGCTTCCAAAACACTGGTAAGTCATCTGACCACAGTTTGGTAACCGCAAGCACAAATGTAGCAAGACGCTCAGGGACTGCACCAACAGCACGGAAACCTGATCAGGCAAGCGGGGTGGGACAACCAAGGTTCACCCCAATCAGGCGACCAACACTAAAGCGGGAAGTTGCAGCCTGGCTACAATCCCGGGTGACCAGGCGCAACGACCTCATTTAAACCTTCCAAGTAAACGAACCAAGCCTACTTCAAAGTAGGACTCCTCAATTCGTGCATCCTTTTCCTTGACGCGCATCCGTTATCCGTCCAAGAGGGCATCTGAAACACCCACGGCGCCAGGAGGCCTGCCCCGTTGGACGTTGGCTCGCACCGCATGATATCATCCTCTGCAGCATGTCGCAGGCTCTCGGCGCCACACTTCACTTCAGCATGCCTGGACTCGACAAATTTACTCTCTTCGCGCAATTGCCCTACGACATTCGCTACAAGATATGGGAAAACATCATCTATACTCCCGGCATCCACTTCCTAAAGTTCGAGCGCACTGAGGTCGCCGAGCCGTCTTCGGACGATTCCGACGGTGGCGATGGGGAGCCCGAGTTGAGCCTCTCGTCTGCCAGGGAGGACCAGCCTGAAGCAGAAAAGGCAAAGAAGGCAAAATTCACGGGCCAGCTGAAGCCCATCTTCCCGACCAAAGCCGCAGATATATCCTACTATATCACGCAAAGCAAGACCTTTGCCCAGCTGTCATCGGCTTGCGAAGAAGCGGCGCACATGATAAATCTCGCCATCCAGAAACCCCACACCCTTACTCTCGACAATGGACGTCTGATCACCCTAGCCGGATCAATGGACGTCATATGCATCGATTACCCGGACATGTCCTTCACTCGCCGCCTCGGACGATGGGCGGACAAACTGGACCTAGAGCAGCTAGCCAAGGTTCGTCGGCTAGCCATACGATACCACCAGGAATGGGACGGGGAGCGGCGCGTTTGCAGATACTGCGGCCATGTGCACGACGTGCTACGCAAGGAGCTGCCACGTCGGCACTTGTACGAGTTCGGAGCGCTGTTCAAGAACCTCGAGACCTTCTACTTCATCGACTACTTGACAGTGCGCAAACCTTTGGACCACCTGATGGACAAGAAGAAGGCATACAGAAAAGTCAGCTGGATGGCCCCGGAAGTGAGACGGAGAATGGTTGCACTCGCGCCCGCTCATCAAACAAAAGGCGAGCGATTCGCCACAGGTGGTCGAACCTACTACGAGGTTGACCCCGACCTGTGCAAGGTCAACACCGATGTTTTCACCATGCTCGACTGGGTGCGGCAGAGCTACATCAGCCACTGCGAGAAACACCCCGAGAAGCACTCCAACCCAACAAATGTCAAGTTTGGTGTGCTCGGCTGTGAGTGGGAATATGCCGAGCAAATTTCCAAGAAGCGCAAAGCCGGGCGAATCCACTTTCATAAGCGAGGAAGACCGCGAGAGTCCCTTCTCGTTGACGCCCTGAATGATCTGAACTTGGAGGACCAGAGGCGATGCTCAGAGTTCCAGAGTCCCTTGGACTTACCCGTCGATTTCGGTGACGATGACGAGTATGACTTCAACTTTGAGCAGGAACCTAAATTACCGATAAACTGATGTTCGGGGTATCGTTATGAAGGACTTCGCTGGGGTCGATATGAAGAAGGGAAGGACAACGGCCTGCTGCTCAAAAGATGCGAATGTTGTGGGATCCATTTCTCCCAAGACGGTTCCGATGGAGGATTATACCCAGTGAAAGGCGTTGCTTACGGAAGGACGAGTCATTGCATTCAGGAGCTAAATTGCAGGATTTGCGATTGAGTGACCCCAAGGTACTCTAGTAACCTGATCAGATTGCTAAGAAGCATAATAATATTCTATGCGTTGTTCTTTACTTTGTAGTATAAACGGGAAGTCGAGTAGGACTAACGTCGCATTAGTATCGCATTACAGTTCTTATAGGGCTTAAGAGACTTATCAATTCGGACATTCAAGTACCATAAACGTGGTGGTGTTGGGGATTCCGTTCGTTCACTTTGCGCAAACTTCCATGGAGTTCATCAAATATCGGACCAAGAATAAATGACTGAGGGGTCGTATTTGCGCTTTATATTTGATGAAACTAGCCTTTGTGTGAATGGGCAACCCGATCTAAAAGTCGCTATTTTGTCGCTTTAACATGTCAAGATTAATGTAGACCCTCTTGTCAAGAGCTTGCTTCTCTTTTATCCATTTTCTGTTTGATTAGTGGCTTGACTAAATGCACATTAGTCTTCTGACAAATAGAACAACTTAGGCAGTAGGCCCCTTTGAAAGTTTAGTTTCTCCTCCGCCTCTGTAAGTTGTGCGCTGTCGATCATCAGAAGGCTAATTTATTACGGCACCGACCTCCGTGTGAACCTCTTCTGTATATAAATCAGAAAGTCTTGGGTCGTTTGAATATGCTAATAGAGGAGCGCTGCAAAGTTGTCAGCATTGCCCTTATGAACCCGTTTGTTGCACGATATATCTGCACATCTTCTAATGGATGGATGATACCGGACAGTAGATGAAACACAATCCATCATTGTATCGGAATTATTGGTTGAAACTAACTGTTGAATTGACGTGACCTCTGAAGAGTCCTAAATATGAGGTGAGCGAACTTGGCCTTAAGAGCCATAGATATATCGAGGAACAATCAAGTGGTGTACTTGCGGTATTAATAAAATTCAGGCTGGGTCTTGGTTTCGTATCAGCGGCAAGGTATCAAGGCCTTCGCTCTCATTTGTAAGGTAGTAACGCAACCACCGCAGAGAGATCGAGGAATACCTCACTACCAAAGCGGACGGTAACAAATCGCTTTCCGATTCAAGGCGGAGAAGTAGTGCTAGCAGCACCCACTAGTTCATGTCCTGTCTCTACCATGCTTATGTTCACGGTTATCGCTTTAGGACAAGTGTAGATAACTGTAAAAAAAAAAATGATGTGCTGTCAGTTTTGGGTCTGGGTCTTATGGTAGCCTGAGTGGGAAATTTAATTGAAATTCTGTAACCCTGCTATGATGGGATCTATCGTTGTTGATGTTTAGCAAGCAAAAGATATGCTTGCCTTCTTCGATAAGTTGGTCTTGCAGATTTCCATTGCAATTTCTCTGAGCCTCTACCACTGGACCGATAATAATGACGAGTATATTTGCTGAATATCTCTCAGGCATATCCGTCATACTTTTCCACAATATGGGCAGGTCCATCTCCCTATAAATACTTAGGCCGCCTTCTCAGATGACCGACTTGACCTCAATGAGAGCACTCTCCAAAAGCCATTTACAGCTGCTTTATAGCTACTTGCAAGAAGAAGATCAGAAACATAGTAAGCGGTCAAAATATGACTGGATCCATAGGTTCGGAGTATTTCTAGTAGAAACGAGCAGAGACGGGGGAAGGGAACAGGAACGAAAGAGCTTACATCACTTGATGCCGTGCCATTCAGATTGGATAGTTTGACGCAAAGAGGCAGCAACAGCGACGAGTTTGCCCAGCGAAAGCCACAGTGGCTGAGACCTGGAGATCAATTTCAATCTCCAGTTTGAAAACTCGTCCTTATCGCAATAACTTCTTTTCTTCACTCAACTTATTCCCAGAGCAGCTACAATATCCCAACTTGCTTGTTGAGTTCCTAGGTAAGTAGTTGGTTAGGTTTCTGCTGCGGCGCTCATTGGTTTCGCCCCAGATTGCGGATGATTGTTCAGGTCTCTTCTCCGAGCCCATCTGCCGAGCAAGGTTGGCGCCTCTTGACTCGGCAATGGACGTCATTTTGAGCTCCTTAGCGACGGGTGGGACAGAGGTCATCCACAATCCGACACCCAGGCTATTGTAGGAAATCCACGCTCGTGATGGCCGGATTGGTTTGACAGTTGATTCAACTTCTCTCTTCAACCCTGTCTGGCCAACATAAAAGCCATTGCGCCATCTGATTTCAATTTCGCAGGTTCAGGGTAAACGTTTTCCCCGCATTCCCCGAACCGTGATGATCCCCTCTCGAGTGGAGGTCGACCGCGTTGGAGATTCTCTATAACGGGCGCAAGTGCTGCCTCCATGACCTATTTGTACCCAAGCTGTAAGTAGGAACATATTTCTCTTTATTGCACTTCGATCAATATGTCGCCTCCCGGGATGCTCTACGTTACCATGCAGCCGAAATACGGCCTGCCACCTGCCCAGTTTCATGAATGGTACAACAACGAACACGGCCCAACTCGATTGCGGTTACCCCAAATCTTCTCGAACGGCTTGCGATACCAAGCGACAGATGGCAAAGAGCCAGCCTACCTCGCTGCCTACGATGTCACGTCCATGGCCCAATTGGAGACAGAAACTTACTTGACACTCCGGGCCAATCGATCACCACGCGAAGCCAGCACAATCAGCCAGGTCGACGTGAAGAGGTACTTCTGGGACTTGGTCGCCAAGAAACAATCACCGCTATTCCTTCCCATTGAACAATTGAGCGACGAGCAAGCCGAAGGCATCGTTCTGGTCGCGGTGGAGCTTGGTCTCAAGGAACACCCCAACTCAGAGCAGGAAATCCAGAAGTGGTACGAGGAAGAACATTTCGATATGCTGTCAAAGGTCCCGGGGTGGCTGCGATCGCGTCTCTTGAAAATATCCAGCCTGGAGACCGGGGTGCCGACGACGTTCATCTCGCTACACGAGTACGCGAAAGAAAATGGAATTGGGGGAGAACAGCATAAAGCTGCCATGTCAACGGCACGGCACGACGAGATCTTGGCTAGATATGGGACCCCAAAGGATCGCAGAACATACTCTCTGTTCTATGTATTTGGTCCCGGGCCAAGAGATTTATCCTCATTATCACAATTACCAACTGCCGCCTCCACTTTCACGTCGGCGGATGCAAAGACGACCACCACAAACGAATTTGGACCGGTGATAAAGTCATACGTCACTGCACCGGACGGACTGTCCATCCCTTATCAGCTTGAAGGAAACCCAGATCCCAACGCACCGACCATTGCATTTTGCAACTCTCTGTTGACCTCACTACACATGTGGGATCCATTTGTGGAGATACTCAGAGCCAAGCGGCCGAAATACCGTATCCTTCGCTACGACACTCGAGGTCGGAACTCCGTCCCTTCGCCTCCTGTCCCGTCTACCCTGGACACCGTGGCAGATGACCTAAGCCATCTCCTGGAGGCCCTACGCATCCCGAAGCTCGATACTCTGTTAGGCGTCTCCATGGGCGGAGCCACGACACTAAAGTTCGCCTTGAAGTACCCCGCCAAACTCGAAAAGTTCATCGCGTGCGACTTCAACGCCGTGTCAAGTCCCGCCAACACTCAAGCCTGGAAGGACCGCATTACCGTAGCTGAGACGCCCCTCGAAGACGGAGCGCCGGGCATCACAAAGCTGGCAGGTGTGACTGTAGAGCGATGGTTTCACCCTGCCACGATGAAGAAGACGGACGTTGTGCAGTGGATGACCGACATGGTGGCGGCCAATGATATTGAGGGGTTCAGGTATGGGTGTCAGGCTCTTTGGGACTATGATATGAAAGACCAGATGAACGATTGCAAGGTGGCTGGTCTGTTCGTTGTGGGCGAGGGTGATGGAAAGGGAGCGCTGGTGAAGGCTATGGATGGGTTCAGGGCCTTGCTTGGTCAAAAGGGTGCACATCTTGCAATTGTCCCTGAAGCGGGGCATCTCCCTATGTGTGAGGCTCCTGGAGCCTTTTGGGAGGCAGTGCAGGATTCTTTGTAGACTCATCATATAGCTGCACCTTGCATGCCCTATCCTAGCTGATCTAGCCCGCTGTTTAGGAATATAACAATTGAAGAGCTACCATGGCGATTTGGATGCTCACTATCTTTCAGACGACACAGCCATTGCAACGACCCACGACAGCACCCCTGCAACCATAGTAGAATCTTTCCAGAATACAGAAATTAATTATATTCTACTTCCTTCATTTTTATGTGAACTTTGCATCTTGAACACCGTTTTACACTTGTCTTAACGTAGAGCCCTACATACCTAGTTGGGCATTGTTTTGATACCTCGATTGGCTGGAGAATCCTATCAAGGTGCACTTGCTCGTAGTCCATCCCGCTTATCCACAAACTTAGGGATGGTAAGGGGGTCAGAGTCTCTGTTCTAGTCCTGACCAAGGGGATATTTCGACCAAGATTTTCATGAGTAGCTAAACAAGTGCCCTATGAAGTCCTCTTCAAGACTCGTCCAGGTACAAGGACGCCAGATACAAGACCACCACGAGCTGCAGGAGCTCATCAGTTCATTTGAACGTATATGTTTCCTATTAGGTCTCAAGGACCATTCCATACTTAACAAAAGCGGCGTTGAGCAAAACCTTCAGCTTTTAACTACAATCGCTAAGGGTTGTCGAACACTAGTTCACCCTCTCATACTCAAGTCAACCTATAACCATACAAAGTAAACGCATCTTTGTACATTAATTTCATATATAGAAGTGTTGCGATGTCTAGTATTTGTATCGTATCGAAGGTGGTGGCGATCAAGTTTGATGTCTCACAACGGGCTCGTCTCGGCCCTGGCAAGCTAGAGCTAGCAAGATTTAGCCAAGCAGTATGTCGGACCGTGCTAACCCTTTTTTCTTGCTCTTTCGTGCTCGACGGCTGATTTACAGTTTCTTAACATGCTCTGCCTCTGCTGTCAGCAGCCAAGAGACACACTTTCCTGTCAAGGCCCTTATGGCCGGCCACCTTCACTTCTTTGGACCCGGGGAGATGATAGACACACTCAATTCTATGCTTTCTTATGACTTGCAATAAGTCCAATAGATCACCCATGAGGCCTTGAAAAAAAAACATCCTTACTCAAAGTTATCAGTGAAGTACCAGGTGTATGGACCAACACAAGTTTCCAAGCAGCAGTGAGCAACAACTTCTACATCTGCGAGTTTGAACGGAACATGCGCAAGGCCATTGTGGGAAAGACCCGTGGAGAGGAAACTACTTTCGTTTTCTCCTGCGTTGAGACACAGAAGCTCAATATATCTTATTGATGTGCAAGTAGTATTACGTTGGGTTTAGTCGGAATATTACGCTGACCGGGTTCAATCCCAAGTGGCAATAGCAGAAAAGTATTTAGACAGAAACCCCGTAAATCCCAATGAGAATACCTGCATATGTTACTTTGTACGGCGAACTTCTGCATATAGGGGCATGGTCTGCTACCCATAGCAGAAAGTCCCCGCGGTGGCCTTCTGGACTTATATTGCGCCGCAACTAAGACTTTGCTGGCGACGACGCACGTCATGAGCTTGCACTGAAATAAGTGTTTTTACACATACTGACAACTTAGCTAGGTTGCTAACAATTTAATTGACAAATATCTCGGCGTCTTTGATGGCAGTGTTCCACTTTGCCGGTATATCTCCGCAGTACCTTGGGCACCAATGAGTTTACTAGTGTGGTGCTTTCGCCAGTACGGCACTTTGAGCGAGTCTAGGCGTAAGTGATACGGTAGTTGGAATTATGTGCTATGCCTAAATCCTTAATAGTAGATCCCTTGGTTGTATTGGTACTGTTTTAAGCTGACAAATTATTATATTGCAAAGCCTACTGCTCTGGGTGACACTTGTGCATGCTGGTATCGAGCCACGTCGGTAATTTGATTTTTAGCCAGTACCTTCCAGATTAACCAGTGAGATATCTATACGGCGATTCAAAGGTCAAGTCACTAAGAATGTGTCCCTTGCGGGTCCATAGGTCACCGTTCTGACATATTCAATCAGCGCCATCGTGGCAGCATCCATCCCGAAGCATCACCCTGCGTCAATAAGACTCGCCAAAAAGAAAATGGTCGAGGGCGGCCACGTATAGCTTCGACACTACTTCTAGTTTACCTGCTTACTGTCAAATAGAGTTGTGTTATCACCGGTCTTTCTTGCATGTCATGCTCGCTGGGGAATTTAAAGGATGGCCAGGGTGTTATATTGCATAGCTGGAGTTATTAGAAGGATGGAGCTTTCCCATGTTGTCGGTCGTAGGCAAAGTTGGAACTAGACGAGGTTTGACATCGTTCGTAATCTTCCCACTTGGCGTTCTGAGTCTACGAAGGGAGTTGTAGGTTGTGTGTTGCTTGAATGCAAATTCGGGTTTTGCTGACGAAAATATTGATATTCAAATTGGTAATGTGTGCCTCTACCTCAATGAAACAACCTTATTTGAATGGGACTTTGCTACTGCAAGCTCACGACGATTGTTAGTGTCTGGAATGTGAATCGCCGATTGTATCGAAATTGACCAACTAAGCATATTAGTATCTGCTCTCTACAACTCGCTGCCGTTTTAATTGCTGGTGGATTGACAACGCGGGCCAGCATCAAGTCGCGTTGCTAAATCTACTTGTCAAATACCTAGACTTTCGGCGCCTACACAGAGCCATGCAAGCCAATTACAGAATATGCAAAACACATGTCTGCATAACTAGTCCAACATTTGAAAATTTCCAGACTTCGCTAGTCTCTCTTGTCACCACCCAATTCAAGCTTTGGTCATCAATAGCCTCAATCAACATCATGGTCACTCAGCTTGAGTCAAGAAGGACCGGTGGGAACCGAATCTTATTGACAGTGAACTGCGAACCGATTGGGATACTACGGGATAACTCGTTCTTCTGACATTTCAATAAACAGGCATACTATTTATATAATCCAACATATATTCTCGTGTCTGGTTTGACCGCAAATTAACGTGGCACGCCCATACCGAACGGGTTAAATCAAAAATGGCGACTCAGAAGCTAGCCCTAACAAAGCTAGTGAACTGGCGTGGGGCTGCGATCTCATACGGGCGAGACTACTGTACACGTCGGTTATTCGCAGCGCGATCGCCTTCGGGGCGGCTGCGTGGCACACTATAAGCGAGGAACCAGCGGGACCAGCTAAGAGCCTAGTCGGGATACAGAATGAGTGCCTCCGAATGGTCTGTGGCGCCTACAAAGCGACACCAGTCCGACACCTAGAAATAGAGGCAGCTATCCCGCCACTAGACCTATATCTCAGTGCCCGGGCGGCGAAATTTGAAGAACGGCTACGGAATAACGGCAAAAGGAGCCTGCTTCGGAGCGCGAGCGCGAGAGCGTCACACATACTCCGACAGGACACGCCGGCGAGACGGAAGCGGGCGTCACAATCGCTCAGACCAGCGGGGTACACGATAGAGAAGGAGGCTAGGGGCTCCGAGTGGATAGGCAAGGCGAAGGAAGTCCCGGCCGCCCTCCTAGACCACTGGGAGAAGAGATGGCTCTCCGGGGCAGCACAACACGACCACCAGCGACGCGCTATCGCCGAGGAGCAGGAGGGCCCCTCGATGCGAATGCCGAAACAGGGCAAGTACTCAGACCTAAACCGACCGGAGGCGTCTACCCTATGCCAGATCAGGACCGGAAAAATAGGACTATCAGCTTTCTTATTTAAGATAGGAGCCTTCGGTGTGTACTCGCCGTTATGCCGCTGTGGAGAGGCCCCCTGTCAGGGTACGGCTAGGCCGAAGGCAATAGTACAGAGTGATGGGGAGTAACGGGCGTCCCTCCTACGTAGCACCGGGTGGTCACTGGCGGTCTCAGGTAGGGGTGCCCACGGTGATGCATTGATCTCTGCTCTCTCTATCTTCCTCCGTCTCGACTCCTTACTTATAGCCAGCCGAGGTTCTCTCTTGGATTCTGGATGTTTGCTTCCGTATGTCTGTGTTCCTCCGACTTCGGCCAATATCTTGGACAGCGGCTCCTTATCTGCAACCAAGCGATTCCCTATCCGCTGCAAACGGCTTCAACGGCTCTCATTCGCCACAAGCGGCTCTCTAGCCGCCACAAACGGCTTCCTACCTGGTGGAAGCCGGCCCGCCTCGGATGACACTTGTGGCTCTGACAACTCCTTCCCTATCCTACTTCGAGATGGTCCTTATATAGATAGCTAGGCCGCCGCTTGGACCCGGCATAACAGCAGGGTCGGCGATGCCAAGGATCTTGACTCTCGTCATCCCAAAGCTTCACATAGATTGTAATCATGATTCGGGAGTCTTTTGTCCGAAACACCCCTCCGGCGGCCCGCCGGTGTCCTGCGTTCAGTGTCCTGACACCCACTGGTGCCTATGGCATTCTGTTCTCTGACACCCCCGAGACGGCAGAGCACGTAATCCTCTTTTGCCGCCTGCTGGAAGAATCGAGAGAGCGCCTACGGGCCACTATCGCACCATGGCCGCTGCATACACGTAGAGACCTGGCAACGGCGACGGGGAAACCAGTAGTCAGCGGGACTATCACAAGGTGGCTACTCAGGACTGGCCGGATAGCGCTTAGGCCCGGATAATATCGATCTTCTCAGGGGGACTTTGTTAGTAGGGTGAGAACTAACATAGTATTGTGGTGGACGTAACGCAGTCGCTAATAGAGCGAACCTACGTAGCAGCGTATGTATTTAGTCCAGCCATTAGGGCACGGTTTGACATACGGGAGCACTTGTAGAGGTACCGGGGGCTTCGAGCCTACGGCGTATTTATTAATAAAAATATATTCTCGTGCAATATATTTGCATCTTATTGACCACCATACCTAGGTGGTGAAGTGCTCAAGTGAAGTGTGCAAACGAAGCAGCTGTAGTGGCAAGCCGCAAAGTCTAGGGGCGCGCAGATGTAACGCACGAATCAAGTTCCAGCGGCTTGGCAATTTCATCAGCGTAGCCCTGCAAATGACGTCGGCCTTTGTTGACGGACCATTGCGCTCGATTTCTACTTGCTGCCAAGTGCGCCGCGGTAGGGCTTCGCTCCAGCTACTGTGGCTAGATGGACGTATAAAAATGAGATGATGCCCTGGAATAACTCAAAATTTGGGTTTGACAAATGGAATGGTTGCCGTCCAGTCCATTACGATGGCTTCAGGAATCGTCGTTTCGTTTTTGGGGGCGTTGCAGGCGTCGCTCTCGGTGCTGCTGACCATTGGGGTTGGTGTGGCGGTGTCACAATTTGGCCTGCTCACCACAGCATCGGCGGAGCAGTTGTCGTCAGTGTGCGTCAATGTGTTGTTGCCATGCTTGCTTGTCGTCAATATTGGATCCAATATTGATCTGGAATCTGCTATACGATATGTTCCCATTATCAGTGAGTTAGGATCTTCAGTTTGCTGCACTTCCAAGCTGTCAGACCTGCATTGGGTAATGTCGGCGCTAATCCGGTGAACCAGTCTGGGCCGCCGTCTACACCATTGTATCTCTCTGCATTGGCCATGCCGTGACGGCATTCTTCCGCTTGCCGAATTGGACGGTTCCGGCTGTGGCCTTCAACAATACCGAGTCGCTACCCCTTTTATTGCTGCAGTCGCTAGGGACGACAGGCGTCTTGGCCAGCTTGACCGGCGCCGGCGGTGAAGACGCCGGGATCGACAGGGCCCGCTCCTACTTTCTGGCCGGCTCTGTCATCACCAACACCATTACCTTTGGCCACGGCCCAGAGCTACTCACTCGGTCGTCGCAAGACTCCAAGTTCCTTGATTTCATGCAATGGATCTGGTATCGTGGGAAACTGGCCGCAGGAAGTGAAGAGAACAGCGACGATGAAAGCCAGGTTCGCAGGCCCAACGGCGAGGAAGAGGAGGCTCATCAGGATGCCGGAGATGAGGACGGCCCTTCAAGCAGCAGCAGCTCCTCCAGTGACGAAGGGGAGTACAACGGCGCGCATGAGCGGACATCGCTCCTGCCGCACGCGGTGGTCAAGCGGCATCGAGCCACGCGACGCAAGGTGTCTTCCAAACTTCGAAGATCTTTCAACACGATGCCCAAACCCTTACGAAGATCGATGGCGGCGGCCCAGCCGTTCCTCAACCCACCTTTCATAGGCGCTACCTTCGGTATCTTCATTGGGCTCGTACCTGCCCTTCACCGGCTGTTCTTCAGCTCATTGGATGATGGTGGATACTTCAACGCCTGGCTCACGTCTTGTGTCAAGAACATCGGGGAGCTCTTCGTGTCACTTCAGGTCATTGTCGTCGGGGTAAAATTGAGCCTCAGCCTGAGGCGCATGAAGGAAGGTGAACAAGCCGGAAAGGTGCCGATGGGAACCGTTATCTTTGCGGTTTTGATCAGATTCGTTGTCTGGCCAGCGTAAGTCACGAAATATTCGAACGTACTAGATGATGTGCAGAGCTGACATGGTCGCAGAATCAGCATCTCAGTCATCTGGCTCTTGGCCGCCAAGACGAACGTCTTGCCAGACGATCCTATTCTCTGGTTTGCCATGATGATGATACCGGTTGGTCCGACGGCCATGAAGCTGCTTGCCCTAGCGGACGTGAGTGGCGCCAGCGAGAAAACGAGAATGGCAATTGCAAAGTTCCTCACGGTTGGTCCCCCACTCCATGGTGTATCTTTGTGTTTGATGTCCTACTGACCCCACTTTGAACGAAGCTATCATACATTGTGACTCCACTGGTATCTTTGTCGGTTGTAGGGGCGTTGAAGGCTTCCGAAAGCGCAATTGCCTAGTCGGGATCCGACCAGTTGGAATACGTAGCGGAGCCGAGGATGCGAAAACTGGAGTGTCCATGTTGCGCGTTTGCTGACGTTTCCAGCTCGGTAGGATCGCGAAGGTTTCTTCAGATTCTTGTTGTCCACACTTAGCCAGAGTCCACTCACGTACCTTATTGTCGACGTAGCTAGACAGATGGCTGATTGGGTACTATCCCAGCGGCATTTTGGTCAAACCTTACACAAGATCCATGAGATGTCCACAATAGGGGCAATGTTCTTTCCACTGTATCTACTACGCAGGAGTATCGGGTCATCCCAGGCTGTTCTACCATGACTCTATAATGTTGATTCGCGTCGCTGTTGCCCTGCGAAGCCGCTGGAAAGCGCTTGATCTGGGGTCAAGCTTCATGTTTCTACGACCGCACCAGTGGTGCTTAGCACACACTTTCATTGCATATCCGATCGATTCGTGCCCTACTGCCGCATTTCCTCTTGTTCTTAAGTGATGACCCAACCCTGCACTTGCATGATGTCGAAAGTCGCACCTCATCCTTTCCGATGACGATCGTTTTGTTTCCCAGCCATTAGTCGGCCCGTCGGCATCTATCTCCATCGCGGTGGTATCAATTAGACTTCGATATAATCCAAGTTCCAGCCTTTTCTGTTCTTGAATCCTTCATCTGTGGTCTCGATCTCTCGGCTAAGCTTCCTTCAGTGAGCCTTCTGTTTGCCAGAGTATCTAGGATCAAGATCTTGGCTTCATTTTTCCGTCGTTAGCCTGACTGCACTTAGCATGACTGGGGATAAGAAGAAGTATGACCTCGAGGCCGGCAGCTGGCCACAATCCCAGCTCGGCTCCCGCATATCCTTTGTCTCCAGCTGGCGGTCACGACCAACGAATCATGGGATTAGCAGTAATCGCAGCCGGCTCCGGTTTTATGAAATAGTGCGGTCTATCAGTGACATGGACGCGCGGTCCCGGTATGAGCAAGAAGAGGCAGACAGTGGATTACCAACAAGCGACACGCCAGACTCCGAGTCAACTCATGGCGGTTCGGAGAAGCAGATCATATCGTGGGAGGAGAACGACCAGGAGAATCCATACAACTTCACGGATGTAAGTCACTAACACTTGCTGCGAGAGCCACCTGCTGATGCGAACCAGCGAAAGAAGATACTAATTCAAGTATCTACCATGTTTTTGGTCGTGAACAGCACCATGGGAAGCTCTTTGCCCAGCATGGCAATCCCTTATATCGCCGAGGAATGGGGAATCACGTCACAAGAGCAGATGATACTCCCCCTTTCGACCTATCTCATCGGCTACGTCCTTGGGCCGATCATATGTACATATTGATACTCCCTATTCTGCCACCTTTTTGCAATCATGAGCTAACTCTATGCTGGAACAGGGGCTCCTATGAGCGAACAATTTGGACGGCGTATTATCACCTGGTCAACTTTCGGCATGTTCATAATTTGGACGATGGCTTGCGCTCTCTCTCCAAACTGGCCTTCACTTCTGGTATTCCGACTCTTCGCGGGTGCCTTTGCAAGCACTCCCATCGCGGTTGTTCCTGGCATACTTGCTGACATATACAAAACCCCAGTCAAGAGAGGAGGTGCCATGAGCTGGTTCATGGCGACAACAGTTTTCGGACCACTATTTGCCCCTATTATTTCCGGTTTCTGCTCAACCTCGCTAGGATGGCGCTGGACGTTTTGGGTCGCCCTTGTATACGCCGGTTTGACTCTGATCCCTGTCTTCTTTCTCCCAGAGACACATGGCTCGACCTTGCTCCGGAAGCGGGCGCGGATGATGCGCAAGACCGATCCCAAAGCCCATGTTTACGCTGCATCCGAACTCGAGAAGCGTGACGTCAAGCAACTCATAACCGTCGTTTTGAGTCGACCGATACGCATGGTCACCACCGAACTCATTGTCAGCTGTACCTGCTTGTATCTTGCTCTGGTCTACGCCATATTCTACATGTATTTTGAGGCCTTCCCTATTATCTTCCAGCAGCTTTACGGTCTCTCATCGGGAGTGACGGGACTGTGTTTCCTTCCAATAGGTGGTGGTTGTCTCCTGACACTTCCAATATTCTTCTATTACGACCGCGTGTTAGCCCGCGCACGAGCACGCGACGCACCCTGGACGAAGCAGGAAGAGTACCGTCGTCTGCCACTTGCATGTCTAGGAGGCCCCTTATTTGTCATCTCGCTATTCTGGCTCGGCTGGTCTGCCAGGCAGGACATCCACTACGTTTCACCACTACTAGCTGGCATACCGTTCGGGATGGGGTTTCTGCTCATTTTTATGGCTTTTCTCAACTACCTCACCGACGCCTACGAGATATTTGCTGCTAGTGCCAATGCAGCCGCCAGCACTTCGAGATCCCTGCTTGCCATTGTGCTCCCGCTTGCCACCACACCTATGTTCAGCCACCTGGGTATCTCAGGTGCGTGTAGTCTGCTTGGCGGCTTCAGTGCCTGCATGTGCGCAATTCCCTTCATATTCATCTGGAAAGGAGACCGCATTCGCGCAGGGTCAAAGTTCTGTATCGCTTTGAAAGAGAGGAAGGCCGAGATGGAGCGCAAAGCCGCGGCGCAGCAGCAGAAGCGCAAGGAGTCTGAGGAACCAACGCAACAAATCGCGGAATACCGTAAGCGAATCCCGGGCGAGAGGACGTCAAGACCTCACCCAAAGGCTAGCCGTGAGAGGTCAAGCCAGGGAACGAGAGACAAATACGCGACCAGAAAAAAGTCACCCATGCAGGGGTCCCCGTCTCCCGGACGGAAATACTACAGAGACCCCAGGTTCAGACAAGAACAGATCACTGACGTGGCGTGGTCGAAAGATGTACCAGCATGGGTGCATCATTTCGGAGACAAGGTATCGAGGGATACCATGTCAGGAGGACTAATCTCAGGATGGGGCACGCCTCGAGGTGAGTCCTCGGGGACGAAGGTATCAGGAGGAAGCACCCCTTTAGGCGAATCATCGGGTACAAAGGTCTCAGGAGGCAGCACGCCGCGAATGAAAGTTTCTGGACAATCGATGGTGAGGGACCAGGGGGTCAACACGGTCGACCAAGGCGTACAGACGGATGTGGAGATTATGCTCCGCATGGAGGAGAAGAAGTACCCGGAAAAGGCCGAAAAGGAAAAAAAGAAGAGGAAGACTTGGAGTTAATTCTGGGAATGGTAGCCTAAGCGGAGGTGGTTACGAGACATTTGTATAGCTACTTATAGACATCAACATAGGCAAGTAAATCGAATGGTGTTTGAATGGCGCTTAGATGCTCAAAGGATCTAGTTGCACTCCACTCAGGACCGTCTTTTCTGGAATTTTGACAGCCCTCTCCGAGGTATTCTATAAATCTGCAGAATCCTTTGGTGATGTTCGTCTTGGACTTGCACTTCAGTCCTAATAGCCCCGCGCGATTCTATGCCGGTATTATCCTTCCCGACATCGACCTTCCATGCATTGAGGAACATGACTCGAAGGACTAGGATTGGTTGGGTAATGATAGCCACCAGTGGCTCAGCTGCATTCAGGAGGTCAACAATTGCCACAGCATCTGTGAACTCAGCCAGTATGTTCACGTGCGAGAATTGATGGATACGGGGAGCCCTAAATGGCTGGAAGCGTTCAATATGGCATGGAGCTCCCCGTCAATGAAGCCGCCGATTCCTCTGGCGGCGTAGTACCTCATGGCGATGCTGTCCAGGATGCAGCAAGGCAACATTTGTAGCTGTCTACACTCGTGAATATTTGGTTTTCTGGCTACATTGCTCCAGCAGATGCTTTCTCACCCAGTAGGCTGCAAGGATCTTGTCATGCCATTAGAATTCTCTCTGGCGATATTTCCTGCACCAATATTTCAGACAGAGAAAAGATGGTTTCAATGATGAATATAGGTCACATCAAAAGTTCACTAGTGTTTCTGGGCTCCTCGTGGAGGTTTTGCTTGTTATTCTTGACTGAGCAGCTCGAACAAAATGGTTCTTACAGAGAAGCGGGAAGTAAAGGTTCGATTTCCAGCTCCCCCGGAATGTAGGTATACCTAACAATGCGAACAACGAACACGAGATAGCGTGCTTCGTCAGGACAGTGCATCCACTGGCAGGTTTATAATGGATATGCAGAAATGGAGGCGCATGGCAGATGTTTGCTTGCTTGCATAGTCATGGTTGCGGGCGGCCAATCCCACGGGCCAACTTTCAATAGGTCTCACGATCATAGACGTGTGCCGGCACGGTGTAGCGATTCTAGTGTTATTGGCGAGCAGCTACTCTTCATTGAACTGACCCCAGGCATTCTTTTGTGCATGCCTTTCTAGCCTACCCTATTATTACGAGAGGGTGCCATACAACCAACTACTGACGCCACAAGTAACGAGGTGTAGACGGATATTCATCCCTGTGAACTCAAGGGTACCCCAACTTGCAGAAGCTTTCTAACATGGGTTTTTATACTCAAAGGCCGACTTACTTCAACTGGCGATTTGAGGCCTTGCTATTGACAATTGTCAAAAACGACGGGTCACATGGTATTGGAGCATAGAAGCACCATATCGTTAGTTCTAGCTTTGTCTAGACTGTTGTTTGATATTAAATGTGGGATTGAGCACCACAGTGATTCCTAAGGTTGAAAGGCGCTTTATGCTTAGAATAAAAGCGCTTTGTGCTTCAGGATAAAGGCGGGATAGAGGTAGCCTAGTAAGGCTGGACCCTTCAGATTACTTAAAAGGCAATGCACACAGCCAACAGAACAGATAGAGGGAATCGAGCAGGGAAAAAAAGGTGACCTAACCATAACCACCAAATTATTCTTTTCATATAACCGTCATATGACGGTCATACTGCAAGATACGTGAATATCTAACAACAATCCACTCACTAGAGATCTATGCAGGAGATGATGAAAAAGTATTTACCGAATTATTACACGAAGATATCTAAGATTAGATCACGTAAGCTGTGCTTCGAATGAAACAATCGAAACTTACTCTTATATCTTACGTTGTAATAGGGCATAACTAATATCTAATGGGAATGTTACGAGTAACTATCAATACGCTACTTTCTAATCCTAGGTATAACGTGATCCACAAGTCATTTTCGCACACAAGTCACTTTCGCACTTTTTCAAATATTTCAACCTTTTAACTTAGCTTGCACTTTTCTTCCCTCCCACAACATGCCTCGTAAATCCAAAGAAGCCGATCTTCAGCTAGCTATCCAAGCTAAAAAGCGCAACCCTGAAATTTCATGGCGTAAGCTTGGCCGTATCTACAACGTTTGCGACCGTACACTAAAGAATCGATTCGACGGCGACCAAACGCGACACGAAGCTAATATGTTAAAACGAAATCTAACTCAAACCGAAGAGGATTCGATTTCCCGACGTATAATTGAGCTAGATGCGCGAGTATTTCCTCCTCGGCTTCGATACGTTGAAGAAATGGCGAATATCCTACGACGCGTACGCGACGCGCCCCCCGTCGGCAAGAACTGGACCACGAACTTCGTTAACCGCCGACAAGACCTCCGAACGCGTTTAAACCGTCGAATTGATTACCAGAGGGTATTTAGCGAAGATCCTATCGCGTATTACGCGTGGTTTGAGCTTGTTAGGGACACAATCGCTAAATACGGTATCCTACCGGAGGATATCTACAACTTTGACGAGACGGGCTTCCTAATGGGCATAATCACAACGGGTATGGTTGTAACGAGTGCAGAAAGACACGGACGGCCTAGACAGGCTACACAAGGAGGTCGGGAATGGGTTACGGTGATCCAGGCTATTAATTCGCAAGGTTGGGCGGTACCGCCGTACATCATCTTCGCGGGCAAGGTTCATCTTGCTTCGTGGTATCGCGGTAACGACCTACCGGCCAACTGGAAGGTCGACCTTTCCCATAACGGTTGGACTACTAATAATATTGGTGTGGAATGGGCAAAACACTTTGTTCAACATATTATTAGCCGTCGTAAGGGTGCGAAAAGTCTCTTAATATTGGATGGTCACGAGAGCCACCACTCGATGGATTTTGAGACTTACCTCGCGGCGCACGGCGTAATTACATTGTGTATGCCTTCCCATTCATCCCACAAGCTCCAGCCTTTGTATTTGGTACCTTTTAGTGTGTTGAAACGGCTGTACGGTGCGTTCGTGGAGGGTTTAATGCGAAGGCATCAAACCCATATTGAGAAGCAGGATTTCTTAGCTGGATTTTTAGAAGCTTTCATTCGTGCTTTTCACAAAAAAAACATCAGATCAGGATTCGAAGCAGCTGGACTTGTTCCTTTTAACCCGGATAGGGTCATATCTACGTTGGATATCGCAAAAGTAGTACGAACACCGACACTCGACCCCCAATTGCCTCCCTCCGTCTGGGTTTCTAAGACGCCTACCAACACCCTCGAAGCCGAATCGCAGTCAACTTTGATTAAAAGTAGCGTCCAGAGGCATCAAGACAGCTCGCCGACGCATATTTTGAACTCAATTAACTCGATTACAAAGGCTACGCATGCAATGATGCATGAGAATGCATTATTACGTCGGGAGAACGAAGAGCTTCGTGAGACGAACCATATACTAAGTAAGCGTCGTAGGACGAAAAATAAGCAAATCCAATATGGAGGAGCACTTAGTATAGGTGATGCACAAGTTTTACGGGCCTTGAGGGGTGATATCAAGGTTATGGAGGAGGAAGAAGGGGAAAGCAGTCGTCCTGTAAAGCGCCGGCAGACCGGTATAAGGCGCTGTGGTATTTGCGGAGCGACTGGACATAATGCAAGGACTTGTTCAATAGAAGTAGAAACTGATAATGAAGAAGATTTTGAGTAATTTAAAGGATAAAATGCGGGTTATGCATAGGATATTACTGAATTACTTGAAGGTGCCAAGAAAAGTGCGAAAGTGACTTGTGTGCGAAAATGACTTGTGGATCACGTTAACCTTAAATTACATCATCAATATATTTAGGCAATATAGGAGGATTATATTAGTGATAATGATTATAAGGCTGACTCTTAAAGGTTACAGCCACGGAATAGCTATCTCTAGGCAGTTAGCCCAAGCGCTGCACCCAGCATATAGGCGGTGTGTGACGGGGATACTACACTTCTCCAAAACAATAGCCAGGTAGTGCAAGGAGCCACTGATGATATGCTAATCATACGGCTGTGTATATTGCTTGTCTGCATTGCCCACCGAAAATGTAACGTGAATATAATTTAGCTGGATCTATTACAAAAAGCATATACTAGTGTCTTCAATTACTTGAAAATACCAAGGTATAACAGTTTCAATTACACTACTGGACCGTCTACGCTTCACGTCTCCTCTAATTAGAAGATTTGATATTTCGGTCAGGCATGATTATCAGCTTGGGTACACCTCTTTGCGTCGGGTTCCCGAGAGAGGGTTTGTTTCCTAGACGAACAGAAGTAGATGTCTGTGGAATTCTCGCATGTTTTTCTTGTCACTAAGCCCATGTGGCGAAGCAGAGGTTCTGCGAGTACGAATCGAAGTTGCGATATCAAGACCCTGCGATACCAGTGCGTCTCTGTTGCAGAATATTAAGCTGAAAAAGAGAGAGAAAGAGTTGCAAGTACAGATGCCCGTTTCTCTGTTGTGAGGAGAACGGGTGGTTTGGGTTTGGGACAGCCCATCCCAGGATTGGCCCTGCTTATCGTCCAGGTGACAGGCGTCACAGCCCGCCGTTAACGAAATATATGTTGTTAAATAACCTGAGATATCAACCGCTCCACTTAGATCAAGGAACAAGATTCGGCAACTCTACACACTAGCGAATACTGCCGCCGTTTCAATTTATGTCCTTGATCTGATACGTAGTACCTACGTTTTTCTTATGAAGCTGTCGAAGAAACCAGAGTATGATTATAGATTACGAGAAATGGGCGTTGATTCATCCATGGTCCTCTGCAGCCGGGACACAGGAGGGCGTCCGCGTTACAAGTGAGGCTGCGGTTACGGCTATAACCGGCGGCATGTGGCAGACAGACGACGTAAGTGCTGCTAGACTCAAACGGTCCAAGCCCACTCTATGAGTTGTATACGTATGGCTTCTCGGGAAATAGTTTTGTGTTTATCGGAGTTGTATTCCAACTAGACCGAATATCCTACGTGATCCCTGCGCTTTAGGATTCACCGCCGGGAAACTGCGGGTCCCTTTAGCTCTAACGCTGCAGAATCTCATCTTGACCGGCAGATTCGTCCGATGGCAGCTTCTCCAAGAACACCAAGACCCAGATTATCAGACCGCATTTGCTCAACGATCATGCACGTAACCAAGCTGGACACTTACCTAAGATTCTTTCGGGGCGCCCCGACTGTCCTTACGAGTAATTTTTCTCTCTTGAGCCTATTGGTCTAGGGACAAATCGATCTTGAAGTGATGGACCGATGCAGCACGCAAGCCAGCATGCAACATGTAAGAAGTTGACACGGCATGTTAGCATGTTAGCAGCACGTGCCTGTCGATGAGCAAATTGGACCAACACGGCTTATATGGCCCGGAAGAAACGAATATGGATGAAAGCGGACTGCTGACAGATAACGGAAAATTTCAGGTCTGAATTTCCGACCAATGATGGAGGTCGGCTAGTCCCAGGTTCCAACGGCGCGAGATCCAGATCGCCCAACGCGATGCTGATTCGCGGCGACTTGGGGACGCTTCGATGACGAGATCAATCTATCAGGCTCGTCTTCGGCGACTCTGCCAGCGCTCTGGGTGACGCCGACGCTTCTCAGTTCAGCTGTCAGACAGGGATGGGGCAAGTGAAAGGTTGCACAAACGGACCGCTAGTAGGGGTCTGCTTGGTCTGGGCCTCAATATGAAAACATGAATTTTGGCGAAGCTGGACGAAGGGCCGATGGAGTATTGGGCCGGCTCAATCGCCATGGCCCACCAGCAGTTGCAGCCAGTTCGGCCCGGGCTGCCGCAACGGGTTATCCCAGAACAGTCAGGGGTCCCACTCAAGACCTCTGCCTTATTTAGTCCCTGCCAACCCCGCGGGGCATTTGTGGGAGAAAGGGAGGAACGGAATCTGAATGGCCGAGCCAGACACCAATCCAGGTCAGACGACTCGCAAGGGAAAAAGGCTGCCATGTCCACCGTCAATGTGGTCGCACAGCGCACCAGCGCAAGCTTGGTTCTCCCCGCACTTGCGCCGCCGGCCGCCGCAGCCAACATGCCCACGCCAGGAGCGCCAGCGGCTGGCTTGTCTTCTACGTCTGCGACAGTGGTCACGACAGTCGCAAGCCCCAAACCCCAGCAGTCCAACGTTGTTGGCATCAAAAGACTGCGGAGAGGCGACCACAAAGAGGGACGAACAACCAAGCAGAGACAGCGGACTCTGACCAAAACCATGGAGCCTCCCGTTTTGTCTTTTTATGGCGAACAGCCCGTCCCGCTGCCCTCGCGATTCGCCCACCTGAAACGGAGACTGGTTACGGGCCACGAACCCGCCCTCGAAGCGTCCTGGGGACGCTTGCTTGATGCTCTGCGCGATGAGATGAAGCACATTGAAAGCCACGGCACAGGCTTGATCCCCTGGATCGATTTTCGCGACGTTAGCAGTGCCTCAAAAGTCACCCCTTTTCGAGAAAGCGTCAAGCGATATGGAATTGGTGTGGTGCGAGGCGTCGTTGACGAATCCGACGCCCAGTCTTGGGTGGACGAGACCAAGACATACCTCGAAACAAAGCACGAGTTTAAACCCCCACCAGCACAAGATCCCACCTGTTTTGACTTCTTCTGGTCGCCCTGTCAAGTCCGCGCAAGAGCCCATCCCAACGTCCTGCGCGCACAGAAGTTCGCCATGTCCCTCTGGGAGACTAGCGATGACGACCGGCTAGCGACGCGCTTCCCGATCTGTTACGCTGACCGCATTCGCATAGACACCAATACCACTGGCAGTTTGAACGGGACCGCAGGTGCATCGGCAGTCGAAGACCCCCTGTCTCCTGCTACTTCGTCCACGCTCATCGCGCAAGTGGACAACGGCAGTCTGGAGCGGTGGGAGCCGGATGGTTATGGTCGCAGTGGCTGCTACGATGCCATCTGGAAGGGAGAGTGGGAGTCCTACAACCCATGGGATCCGACAGGTCGCGTCAACGCAACTTCCGATCTGTATAATGGCGCAGGCGCCTGCAGTATGTTTCGCATGTTCCAGGGCATTCTGGCCCTGACCACTGTCGAACCCGGCATGGTGCGCTTACTCCCATCGCCCAAGCTTTCCACCGCATATTTCCTTCTGCGCCCATTCTTCTCGCCAAAGAAGCCGCATCCCGAAAAGGATGCCGAGCCCGCGGCGTGGGACGAATATCTAGATGCGTCTAATTGGGCGCTTGATGAGGAGCAGACGACTACGATCCACGGTGCGGTTCCGGGTCACGCACAGCGTGTTACGGAAGTATGGCACCCACATCTCCAATTGAGCAAGAGCTTAGTTGCGCCGCCAACTTTAAAACCAGGCGACTATATCGTATGGCATCCCGACGAGCCGTATGCTTTCGAACGAGCTCCACCAAGCACGTCCATGCTGGTTTACACACCAGCCGCGCCGTTAACACAAACCAACGCCCTGTTTCTGGCACGCCAGCGCAAGGCCTTTCTGCGCGGCCACCCAGGCCCTGATTTCGACTCGACGGGCAGCGGCCTCGGCAGTGAGGCACCGCACACGGGCCGCCTCGAAGAGAAAGACATTGCCGCGGTGGGCGGCGAGGAGGGCCTGCAGGCCATGGGATTGGCGCCCTGGATCATCAGCAAGTCGGCCGTGGAGGAGTCCAGGACGGTGACCCCTACTGAGGAGAGCGGCAAGGAAGTCGGTGACGACGCCCAGTCGGCCTCGAGCGACAAGTCCGGGTCCACGATTTCTGCAGCCGAGGCCGAGGTAGTCAAGATGGCCAACATAATCTTATTTCCCGATCGGTATGACTTTTGGATGCCCAGCAGAACGGGCACGCCGTCGGCTGAGGGCGGTGTCAAGGGCAGAGATAAAGAGAAAGGGAAAGAGAAAGAGAAAGATGCGTCCTCTCCGGCGTAGTTAGCTAGCTGACCTACGACGGGGATGGTGTTGGGATGCAAATTTTGTACATAGCTATCGGCACATATTCGATCTTAAGATCTGAGTGCTCAATTCCAACGCTTGCGTTTCTTTGTCCGATTCAGATTTCCACATGTTGGGTTGGCTTTGCATGCATGGTATCGCCGTTCTTTGTTGTTTGACTAAACAACTACTATGTTCATTATAACTGTTCTATAGAAGCAAACACTCCCGTGTCGTCTTTGTTCCCCCGAATACGGAACGTTCAGCTGAAATTTCGAAGCCGCGATTGACTATACCCTGTGCCACAAACACCTAAATACATTCATCATAGAAGCAGCGAACATTCAGTCTGGAAATAGCTGTTGACGAAACTTATGGGGATTGGGGCAAGAGAACTCTGGTGAGTGGACTCCCAAGGCACAATGATCAACTTCACCACAATACGATTTGGGAATCTGAAGACAAAGGCGAGAAAGAGGATAGCAGCAGAAGATGGACAATATGATGGCCCTGGGTGATGGAGACATTCGCCTGCGCTGTGTGCCCGGAAGGTAGTAATTCCGACGAACAAATGCACCAGTTGATTTGTAAAGGTGAATGCTAAGCATATACGGGAAATAAATAATGGGACAAGGTGTTGAATATCAAGCCAGCGATCCTATCTGACCTCACCACTTCACAAAATCAATACTGCCACCATGAAAGGACACGAAGCTTGACTGCTCAGCTTAGTAATTTATGAACATAAATGAAAATTCCAGGTTGTGTCAGAATTTGGAAGCAGTGAAATGTTGATGAGCTGTGACATCTGGGAGCTCTAGCCTTGCATTTGGGACCAATAGGACTGAAAGGAGGGCCTAGAAAAGGGGTTCTCGACTATATTACCACATGGTTCTTTTTAGCTCGATGAGTTAATACCTTAGGCCAATCGATTTTTATATTTCAAATAGGACATAGGATAGAAACACAGGGTTACAAAACCTGGTATTCACAATCAGTAATAAAATACTTTGTACTTGGTAATATACACAAAGAGATGCTGAGAGCAAAGAGAGCTATGGATTCAAGAAGGTAGACACTTGAAGGTTAAGAAGAGAGTGAGACCTGTAAAGACCTGCAAAGACAAGCTCCAAGATAGCATACATTGACTATCATGTGAGAAAATAACCAACAAATCTGCTGTGCCACACATTGTTTGAATTCAGGTACTCGGTGAATGATTGAGCTGGTTGAAAATAATGTATTTCCTAGACATCAAATGCCCAGTACGAATCTTCCATTAAGCTCTGAAATATGTGTAGAACTATTCAACTCAATAAGAACAAGGGCAATTTCAAGGTCTGGTTCACCATAAAAAGATCATTGACCGAAGAAATCACTTTTGCATACCACGAGGGCGGACAGAGTCTGGTTCAAAATGGACACATGACACATATGATCTCAAGCAAGAAGCTCAATGACAAGTTTTATTGCTCAAGGCTAAATCATCCTTCCAGCTAGCAGGCGACATCTCCGAATCCATGATGTGGTCCACGATTAACTCAAAGATCTCCATTGAATCCTGTAGCGATATTTCATATTCCGACAATTGAGCCACTGAATGTAGACTTCTTCGACAATGAGCTTGATTTACTCGATAAGAACTAAAGCGAGCCTTTCCTTCTTTTGGGGTTGCAAGGATCCCCCATGCCGCAGATAGTAGGCGTGAATGCCGTATCAGAAGTCTCCGTATGTTGGAGGAGGTTTTCAAGGGTCGCAATTTTAAGCATTCCTTCCCCTTTCACTGATGCCATCTTGGATGCTGTCTTGTTGGTATATAGCTGAAGAGCGCAATGACTGTATGCAGTGGTGTCTCTGTCTGTGAAGCTCTCGGTTCAATCCGAGAACTGGAGCTCAGCTGTGAGCTTGAACCATGTAGACACCATAGTTGACGCCTGTGAAATCTAAGATATTAGTGCAGCATCCACTGTGACGCTGGCTGTTGGGGGAGACTTGAGACAGACCTGCGCAGTAGTGGGTGTGTAGCAAATAGACACGGAGTATGACAAAGTTGAAAATGTGTTGGTAAACTATGGGGGCATGCGAATGGCCACAGGTCGGGTTTATGGGCTCATCAATGTAGCAGGGTTTCTTGATTTGGGAAAATATCAAGAAATTCTTTGCTCGGATAGATAAAAAAAGCTATTTGAGCCTATTCAGCATGATGGGAAACAAGAAGTGGACACGGCTTCGGGTATTAGCTCGGCGTCACATGGTTTTGAGGACTACCACTCAACTTGACTAAAATATAAAGTATCATTGTTAAATGTGAGAGTATAAAATCCTATTATTGGCCACTTAAGAAGTAAAATAACAAGATACATATGTTTACGGTTATGGATCTAGTTGTCAGAGAACAGAATGCCATAGGCACCGGTGGGACACCGGTGGGGCTCTGGTGTAGGAATGTGCGAGTCATGACACGATATGGAAGTCTTGGTTTGCGGAACAATCGGGGAAACTAGTGCTCCGCGGCTCCGACGTCGGGTTCTAGCTATCTATGTAAGGGGCGGAGGCCCGGGAAGAAGATAGAGGGAGAGTAGAGATCAATGCATCACCGTGGGCACCCCTACCTGAGACCGCCAGTGACCACCCGGTATTACGTAGGAGGGACGCCCGTTACTCCCCATCACTCTGTACTATCGCCTTCGGCCTAGCCGTACCCTGACACTAGTATTGCTGTTGTCTGAATAGCCCCTTCATATTCCTCTGCCAAAGTACAAACACTTTGTTCGACAAGCACAACCCGGATCCGAGAGTAGAGAGTAGATAAATAGCAGATGGTGAGCTAAAATTGGTAGATGGACAACCTTACGTGTTGGTTGGTCTACGAAGAAAAGGGACTGCCCATGACTAACCTAACAACTCCCTGCAAAATATTCCACAATCCTACCGAGCAACCAAGTGTCCCTTCCTGCATGGAATGATCCACCAGCAACTGAATGAACTCTCTACCTTCAACCGTGTCACAAAGTTAGGAAATAACCCTCAATTCATCAACGTGTATCCAATCGGAGCATCGTCGACGTACTCCGGAGTACTAGGTGTGTCAGAGTTCCAGAGTCCATCGCCCTTACCAGGACGCTTGGTAGCCACCTTGGCACCGGCAATCTTGGCCTCCACTCCATCTTCGTCGTATCGACCATCATCATCCACCTCCTTGTGCTGTTCCTCGGCGGGTGCGGACTCCTTGCTCCCATCGTATAGCTCCTCATTTTCGGAACCAGCAATGGAGAAGTCGATGGCGAGCTTCTTTGCTTTCTTCGTTCCCTTGCTCCTGGCAGAGCTCTTCGTCGAGAGGAGGGCCGCATTGACTTCAACCTTCGGCTTAGGTTTGTGCTGCTCGGGACATGGCTTGCTTGAGATGGGGGACTTGTCGCGTTCGGCAGTGGGTAGGAAGATCATGGCGGTGCCACGGGGGGCTTGGGCCTCGATCTTTGACGACATGATTTGCGACTGTTGACCATGTCAGTAAATCAGGAGGTAAGTGGAGCCAGATGCAGATGGAGAGACGGACTAGTCAAGGTTACCCTAGTGATGAAGAAGAACTGTATGATGTTACCTTCAGAGATAAATGCAGCAGATCTGATGGGAGATCTGGTGGATACTTCAATTAGATTCGGGAAGGCGCGACCCAGGCTTGGGCGAAGTTTACAGTGTACAATGTCTATGCGCCTACGTTGACGACTAAGCGGACCCTTCACGTTTCCAAAGACTGACGAGCGGCAGAAGGTTGTTTTTAAACAAAATGCCAAGCTAAGAAAACGAACAAACAATTCAGATCAGCATGAAAACTGTGGATGAGCTTGGTCATGAGACCAACAAGGAAGTAGCCGAGCTGAAACAAAGTGCACCGGTATGAAGACACCTGAGGATATTCCTTGATTCATCTAGCATAATATAACTTTTCTTGGGTTACTTTACTACACAAGCAGCAGGAGTCACGCCTGCTTGTTCTTTGCCACGAACGCTGCCTTTCAGCTAAACAAATTTCTTTGCTTGCTACACATCATCAGAGAATTTACGTTTTACTTCCAAAGACCCATTGTTTGGAGATATAGTAAGCGTCTATTCTTCCTATCCTAGTCTCAGGGGCGGTATATAAATGTAAGGTGTGGTAGATCAGACTCAGCTGTGAGTTGTGTCTCCACCTGTTCTGTTACTCGATACGCCCTATTTTTTATCGAGACTGTTTTAACCTGCAGGTATGTGTCAGCTGGCCCTTAATGTCTCCTCAAGCCACTAATAGTAAAACATTTTCTGTATTGGATGGCTCAGATCTTATGTGTTGCTTAGTAGCAACAGAATTGTACCTACCTTCAGCTATCAGTGCTCAGTAGCAAGCCGAGGGAAGTGGAAGCCAGCTCCTATTAAGCAGCCCGAACGCGCTGTGTAAGTCCATGTGTGATTACTAAACACCAGGTATAACGACCCACTTTCCCTTGATCTTGTCCTCGCCAAACTTTTCCTTGTACCATTTCGCTCCATTGACAGCACGTGGCAACATGGCGAAGAACTCATTCAGAAGGAAACACCTCGCAGGAGTGCAGGAGAAACCAGTCGCAACCCAGAAGCCCGTCCACTCGATCCATTCCATAAAGTAGTGCGGGTACAGCATGTACCTGAACAGGCCGTTCTCAGGGACTGAATAATGCTTCTGGATGCTCTTCTGTCCGTCCCGAGCAAGCTTCTCTTGGCGGCGCTGTTTTTGGCGGCGGATTTCCCGCAGCTCCTCATCACAAAAGTAATTAGAGATGAGACCTACGTAGAAGATGACCAGTCCGATGAAGAACTGCAGAACCGACGAGTTCTGCGCTTTCCATTCGGCTTGGGTCATCGGACCGTACGCCGCGAGCCAGCTGCCGATGCAAGTTGCGTTGGTAAGCTGGAACATAATGGCTGCACCCCACACGACGACGTGGATGGGTGACATGGAGGGCTGGATGATGGGGAAGATGACAGCGCGATATATGTAGTGGAGAACGAATAGTCCGGCAAGGACCTGGTTCTGCCATGGTAGGTCCTCAATGCCGTGCTGGGCTGGGAGGGTTTTCATGATGTACAGTAGAGTCATGAATCCGGGGCATTCCATTGTGAACCAGGCAATGCGGCCAGGGATATTGAAGCGGCTCTCGACAGACGTCTTGCCCATGCCATACCATGCCATGAACCATTGCAGGGACGGCAGCTAAATGGGAGGTTAGTGGCTGACAGCCGAGGGGTAGGGGGAGGCGGCCTACGATAGGATACCAAATCCATAGGTACAAGATGCACTCGTAGTTCTCACGACTCGCTGGGAGCCAGTCTTGCACGATTGCCATGTTGCCGTTTGACCCTCAGGAGGGAGTAGCTGAACTCGAACAGAGGGCCTGTAGGGTGGTTTTGAGCCACTATGTATCTGTGCCTCTAGGATTGTGTCTAGGCGGTGGATTTTGAAGGAGGCTGGTCTGCCGTTACATCCAAAGATATCGGCGTCATGATTCGATTTCACACATCGGCTAAGCCAGCAAAAGACAGTGAGACCCACACCCAGAAAGCTTGGCGCTTTGGGGATGGCCCCAGCTTTAGCTAGATTACCCGTCACATTGGAGCTCTTGTTGACTTGAATAATCCATTGACGAAAGCTCCGGCCATTGTGCCCTCAAATAATGAATAGTCGAGTCGTATCTGCATCTCGCTATGTTACACGGGAATCAGCTGACGTTCAAGCTTGCCAAGCTCTCTGCAATTGCCTGCTCAACTTTCATTCGTCCGTCTGAAGCGCTTCAACGCTCCGCGGTGGATGGGGTCAGCCCACTAGGACCCTTGGGCGCTCCATCAAGGCGGCCCTCAGCCAGCTGCGTCATTGGTGACCATTGTGGCTGATGCAGGCTGTTCTCCAGCTGCAGACCAACCTCGGAAATAGCAACATCAACAGTTGCAGCTTCTGAAGTACGCTAACCTAGTCAGCAGCAGCGGCAAATATTGGCTACAGAAGACGCGCAAGCCAGCTCAAAGAAGACATTTGGCAAATATTACCTTGGCCGCTAGTAAATTGACTCGGGGCAATATCTTGGTCAAATCTGTGAACAAGTATCTCTTCTCACTTTCGCTGTTGCCTGCTGTGCTGCTTCAGGTTAGCACGTGGCGCCTGTGGTGCGTTAATGAATAGCAAGCTGAACTTGCAGATAGCAGCGATTACTTGATCTGACACTGAAGTACACCTCATATTACCCGTCACTCTTCTTATTTTCATCAACGGCAAGTTCAGTCACGCAATCATTGTGCCATAGGCGATTATTTCAGGACAAGTTGAAAGCGATTCCTTGTCGGCTTCGAGTCAAGTTTTGGTATTGATCATCCATCACCGTTGCTGCCAAGCTTAACCTTGGAAGCGCAACCACCGCCACATCTCTACTACCTGCTTGCGGCGTCAACCTATTGTGAGCCTGCGCCGACCTGCATGTCCTCAAATGCTGCTCACCCGAACCACTCCTGCTTTTCGTGCTCTTCGCGCTCACCTTTTTAGCTATCAGTCGTTCTTGCTACAAACTTCGCTGTACCCAATATTGTCATCCACTGATGACGTAACGAGTTGGCGTAGCCACGAACTGCCCCTCCAATTGCATTGTCGCCGAGCTTCACCATGGTCACCCGAAAATCGACGCTCCCCAACAATGCCGATGCCAGCGCCGAAACGCCTCCGCCCGTGAGCATGCAAGGGGTCAGACAGGAGCTCTGGTCTGCAACCGACTCGGAGGTAGATGGGGAGAACGCGTGGGGTGAAGCGGTCGCCAAACAAGGCTTCCAGAACGGTGCCAACGGACAGTCTAGTGGGAGTGCGGCGAACACGGACGTCATTCCCAGTGTGCTGCGTCCTGGAATGGCTGTACAAGCAGAAGAAACCAACCCCTGGGAGGATGTAAGGCCAGACGAGGAACCTGCAACCGCAACCGCAGGCCCGAGGAGTAAACTCGAGAAAGTTCCGACAATACTACGTCCCGGAGGTCGGTCCGAAACAAACCCATTCAAACGAAAGCCCGTACAAAGCCCTGCGACTGTTCCCGAAGCCGCAGGGATATCCACTTCCTCCGCACCTCCAACAGATGGGTTCTCTGAGCTGCGGCTGGGTGAACCCGAATCGAGTACCAACCCATGGAAACCTGCCATCGACGAGCCAAAAGCTCCACCAGCTCCGCCCCAGATACACTCGGTAGCACAGACAGAGTCTGAAGACAATATATGGGACTCGGGTCCGTCACAGCAACCCTCCACGGGCCCTGCATCAAACTCTCCTGCTGTTCTCTCGCTCCCATCCGAAGGCGCGTCCCCTGCTTGGGACGAGGACGAACTCTCCAAGCCTTCTTTGCCCGACCTACCGCTAAAGTCACCAGAGGAGCAAGAGTTTTCTCAGGATACGCATGCGTGGGACGACGTTGAATCCCGTAATAAGGGGAAAGCTCCGATCCCACAGGCACAAGGGCCGCCTGTATCAGGGGAAGACTGGAACCTTGTAGATCTTGAACCTGCGCCAGGCCAGCCTTCGAGACAAAGCACGTGGGGAGATTTTGACGAGGGGGAAGACCCTCGGGGTAAATCGAAAGGAAAACAAATCGAGCAACCGTTGACCACAGAAGCTGTGACGGATGCGCCCCCCGCTCTCCCTTCTCGGAGGGCGACTGAAGTCCAGGCTTCACCTTCAAGGGCGCAATCACCAGCTAAAAAGTCGGAGACGTATCAAATTAAGCACATCCACTGGACCGATGCCAAGGCTGCCCAAAACCCTCGGAAATCGCCTATATTGGTGCAGAATGCCAACGGGCCATGTCCTCTGGTTGCTCTTGTCAATGCCCTGACGTTGACCACACCTTCGAACATGAAAGAAACGCCGCTAGTGGACGCACTCAAATCGAGAGAGCAGATTAGCCTAGATCTCTTACTGCGTGCTGTATTTGACGAGCTCATGTCTCCATGGCGTAGCAATTCGGAGGTTCTGTTACCAGACCCGTCTGAGCTGTACGCGTTCCTGGAAGGGCTTCACACTGGTATGAACGTTAATCCACGCTTCATTCCCACTCCGGAACTTGTCGCAACCCATAAGCGCACGTCTCTTGCCCACGTTCATCCAAGTGAGCGGGGAGATCTGATTCCTGGGACATTCGAGAACACCCGTGACATGAAATTTTATGCCACGTTCTCCATCCCTCTCATCCATGGCTGGCTTCCACCCAAAGATGATAGCGTATATGAATCTTTCAGCAGGCAAGCGTCCTCCTACGACGATGTGCAAGCTTTGCTCTTCACAGAGCAGGAGCTGGAAGACAAGCTTACAGGGAGTGTTGCGCTTTCAGACCACGAGCAACAGCTATACGAGGATATTATGACAATCAAGTCTTTCCTCTCTAGCTCGGCAACCCAACTTACACCGTGGGGCCTCCAAGTTATCACCAAAGCTGCTCAGCCCGGCACGTTTTCGATCCTCTTCCGTAACGACCATTTCTCTACTCTCTACCATCATCCAGAAACTACGCAGCTGCTTACCCTAGTCACCGATGCTGGCTATCATACGCACGACGAAGTTGTTTGGGAGTCACTGGCCGATGTGAATGGCGAGCGAGCTGAATTCTTTTCGGGCGACTTTCGTCTGGTGGGCGGACCGCAGCAACAGCCGTCCAACGACGTACCAGGCGCGTGGTATGACGAGGCTGGGTCAAGCCATGCCAACAACCAAGGTAATCTGCAATCCGTGCAGCGACAGAGGGCCAATGACCGCAATGACCAGCCGCAACAGTCTCCTCCTTTATCGCCAAACCATGAGCAGGAAGATCGCGATCTGGCTTTGGCCCTCCAGCTCCAGGAGGAGGAGGAGCAACGCCACCGCGCCGAGCAGGAAGCTCGGAGGCGGGAGACTGAACTTTCGGAGCAGTTCATCGAACAACAGGCTCGCGGCAACACTGCTCGCACAGGGCCTCAGGGGCGCGGAAGTTCTACCTCTGTTTCCACGTTATCCACCCGAGGTGGTCGCGGTGACAGCACCTTGGCCCCCGCACGCACTTCATCGGCCCAGATTAACGTTCCCGTCCGTGAAGCAAATAACAACGGCCGGGGAGGGAGACCAGTACAACAGCAAGAAATTCGGCCGCTCGTCCCACCGCCGAACACGACCCATCGTCCAGCGGCACCAGAGGAGGAAGAGGCCCCGCCAACCTACGAACAAGCATCAAAGGCGACCCCGTATGTCCCGCCTACTGGGCATCCAAACCATCCTGCGAGTACACCCATCAGTGCTACTAGCGCTCGGCGGCAAACACTCCCGGGATCAAGAGTTGGAAGAGGAGCGGGGCCGTCTGCAGGGCCAAGTACGCCGGCTCGGGGTGGCCGGCAGGGAATGCCGCCACCACCCACCACGGCGCCCGGAGGAGGTGTAGGGAGGGAAAAGGATTGCATCGTCATGTGACGTTGGCATTGGCATAATCAAGGATACGGCGTTTTCGAGCGACTGCGATTTCCAGTCTGAGTTTGAGTTTGGTTGGGTTTACGCTTGGTAATGAATGGAATAGCAACTGGGAGTGGGTCGATTCTCGGGGTGGGCCGCATTATTTTCACTGTAGTAGCAATTAGCATGCATATTATCCACGTCCTGAGGGTTGAAGTTGCACCTTCAGTTTTGGACGGCGATAAAATATTATTACGGAGCGGAAGGCGTTTGCTGAAAAGTTGGACGGTATATTGTTAACGACTTTGCCGGAATATTCTGATGGTTTGATGCTCTAGAGTCACGACCTGGTATTAACAGTCACCAATGGACCTTAACCTCCCTTGTGAGGCCAGTCATGGCTCATACGCTACCTATGTATAAAGGCCCCAAAAATCGCCAACGTCGTTAAAACTACTACAGTACAGTTGTTGGTGGGATATTTTTACGCAAGCCAATCAAATTTTGATACAAGATCTTGAAGTCCATAATGTCCCTAGTTAAGCGGAATAAGCGGGGTTACATATTTATCCGTATATATACGTGCTGACTAGATGGATTGTCTGCCATTGACCTATCTTGTTTCGGACTCCGATCCCAGTTAACACCTTCATGGTCTGTCTAACCCAAATCTTTGCATTTTACACTGGACATCGCACCTATACAAACGACTCGTCTTTCATACTACGAACAGACTTTAAGACGTATTCAGCCAATTTTAGAAGGTGTGTCGGCTTTGTTATATCATAAAATATCCTTCCAGAGCTGATAGGCTTTTCACAGGCATCTCACTAACTTCAAACCCAGACCCATACCACATACAACCCACAGTCAATAGTCGTGAGAATGCCCAGCACACAACTGAGGTTAACATTGGAGATCTGCAATGTAAATAGCACCCGTCGAAGATCCAGCCCTCACTCTCAGCTAATCACCACAGTATGAACCCCAAATCGACTTGTCTCTTCTAATCGTTTCAGTGCACACATTATGGGACCGACCGCACCAGCCTTTCCCACCCCCGACAGCTGGCTTTTACGCAGTTGGGAATTACCTAGCTTGTTCTACGCGCTATCTATGGGCAAGGGGGTAAGTCCCCTCCTATATAAATAAACAAAGGTGGCCTTGCCAGTTTGAGCCAAAGCCATCGTCAAATAACCACTCGCACGTGATTTTGTCTGCTTATAGTGAAACACAAGTGGTATATAGAGATATTCGGAAGACGTGCCTCTATACTATATAATACTAGGCTTCGAGTACGTGGTTTGGGCTCCGAATTTGTTTATCTGGGCAGTGAGGCACGGGATGGAGTTCGCTCCTGACAAGAGTGAGCTAATGCACTTTACTAGGGCCCGAGAGCCCTTGCCGCAAAGTATTCGCCTTGGGGACGCCACAGTGTCGCCGGTAGTCTCAGCGAGGTTCCTAGGAGTCTGGTTCGACCGCAAACTGACGTGGCACGCTCATGTTGAGCGTGTTGAAACAAAAATGGCAACTCAAAAGCTAGCCCTGACAAAGCTAGTCAATATGTCGTGGGGCTGCGATCTTATACGGGCGAGGCTGTTATATACGGTGGTTATCCGTAGCGCGATCGTCTTCGGGGCGACTGCGTGGCATACTATAAGTGAGGAACCGGCAGGGCCAGCTAAGAGCCTGATGGGGAGACGGAACGAGTGCCTCCGGGTAGTCTGTGGCGCCCACAAAGCGACGCCGGTTCGCCACCTGGAAGCAGAAGCAGCAATCCCGCCACTAGACCTCTATCTTAGTGCCCGGGCTGCTAAGTTTGAAGAACGGCTACGGCTTAGCGGGAAGAGAAATCTGCTTCGCAGCGCGAGCGCTAAAGCGTCACATATACTCCGGCAGGATAGGCCGGCGAAGAGGAAGCAGGCGTCGCAGCTACTCCGACCGGCAGGGTACACTATGGAGAAGGAGGCCCGGGGCTCCGAGTGGATGAGTGAGGAAAAGGAGGTCCCGGCTTCCCTCCTCGGCCACTGGAGGAAGAGATGGCTCACTGGAGCAGAGCATCACGATCGCCAGCGACGCGCCATCGCTGAGGAACCGGAGGGCCCTTCGATGCAGATACCGAAAGGGGCAAGTATTTCGGCCTGAACCGACTGGAGGCGTCTACGCTGTGCCAGATCAGGACGGAAAAAATAGGACTAGCAGCCTTCTTATTCAAGACAGGGGCTTTTGGCGTGTACTCGCCGCTATGCCGCTGTGGCGACGCCCCTGAGACGGCAGAGCACGTAATCCTCTTTTGCGGGCTGTTGGAAGGACCGAGGGAACGATTACGGGTCGCTATCGCACCACGGCCACTATACTCTCGCAGAGACCTCGCAACGGCAACAGGAGAACCAGTAGTTAGTGGGACTATTGTAAGGTGGCTGCTAGGGACGGGTCGGACAGCTTCAAGGCCCAGATAGCATCGATCTTCTCAGGGGGGACTTTGTTGGTAGGTTGAGAACCAACGTAGTATGGTAGTGGACGTAACGCAGTCGCCAATAGGGCGAACCGACGACGCAGCGTATGTATTTAGTCCAGCCATTAGGGCACGGTTTGACATACGGGAGTACTAGTAGAGGTACCGGGGGCTTCGAGCCTACGGCGTATTTAATAATAAATGTTTATCTGGGATGAGCATTTCAACTCTAGGTAGACGAGGCAGATTTTCTGCTGACACTATCTGCAGGGTATATTTGGAAATTTAATACGTAGTCAGATAACAATGTATCGTGTCGATATTACGTGCGGTGATAGAGGTTCTTTAACCATACCCATCCTGATCTACGAGGACTATGTATGATCGAGATTTCGGCCTCGCATGCAGTCGTTGTGAAACTATCGTCCTATATCAGTGGCTCCTCACTTATCGGTCAATTTTCTAGTGGACATATATATGTACTCAACTAGAGTCTTGTTCGAGCCGAATCTCGAGTATACTGGACTCTCGTATACAAACTGCCTAGGTGGTGGGACTCCGTTTCGATTATGTGCTGCCCATGTCTCTCTGTGCTACTACATCGTTTCCGTCGAATATACGAACGATCTCGTCCATTGTGGGGCCCTTCGTCTTGACGTAGTGGATATACGCGAACATAAGATCGCAGAAGTTCCAGAGCTGTGGAATTTGTCAGTTACAGTACAGGAAAACAAAGGGGTATGGTCTCATTATCCAATGCGTGCACCGAATACGCATTGTGGCGCAAATATCGCACCTCTCGGAAAACGAGGGGAAGGGTATTGCGGCAGTTGTCTACAATAACGTTGTCTGTATAGTAATAACGGCAAGCATATCGCATTCATTGCCCCTTGCTTCGGCGGCGGGGGGCCGACAGATGCTGTGCAAAGGCAGCCAACCCAAATCTCAGGGAAGCCTAGTGTTTCTTGCCTCCAGAGCCCGTTGGCTTAGCCTTGACGTACCAGCACAGAAATCAAAATCAACATTTCCTTCAGCCTTGTAGCGGTATCGGCCAAGACAGACCTTGTCAAGCGGCTAGATTTGCTAACTTGCTGGTCAGATTATCATCGTACGGAATGGGGACGATCGGCACACTGCTTTGCATTCATTTCTTTTTACAGATCCAAGAGCTCTCCGAGCCAGTAGGATCATGTAAACGAGTGACTAATTTTAATTGCCTTTCTTGCCGCGTTATTAATAGCTATCTCTGTCATCTATTCCAATGGTACATACAGCCTTAAAGACAAGATATGGTGTATTCCTCCAGAACTAAAATCAGTAGTACTGCATATCCATTATAATCCCCAACGACTCGAGTAGTTCTAGTCTTCCAGAGCTGGAATATCTTCCATGTCCCGCATCACCTGTGCCCCTAGTTCCCTGCACAAGCTCAATGTCTCACCACACCAGATGCGGATACCCAAATCCAGCTCCGTCATCCGAATCAGAGGAGTCCGACCCACCTACATTTTCGTTACCGTACGGCCCAGCTGCCATACCACCCCAACCGCCTGCGTTTCTCCTCTTCCGCCGTTTCCGGTAGTGACAAGGACAGTATCCAGCCCCGCGCCCCTCCGTCTTGGCTTGTTCCTTGCAGTCTGTTTTCCGGCACGTGTGTTGCTGGCAAAAATATCCCGCCGCCCGCTTTTGGCTGCAGTCTTCGATTTTGCACCGGTGTTCAGAACAGAGACCTATGCCAGGGAACTCGGTGCTGGCTTGGCCTTTGCAGTTGCGCTGGGGTAGTTGTTGTTAGTTAATTAGTCTTGATGAGGTGATTTGTAACTCAAGCAGTCTCATAACGACGGGGGTTTGTATATGAGCTTCGGAGAATTGTGTTGCTCTCGAGGCAGAATAGGGATGAACGGGAGGGTGGGAAGAACACTTACGACTAAACACGTATGTGCCGCACAGAGCTGATCTCTCCCCTTTTTCTCCTGACATGCAAACACCGTGCACGTGTGTTTCTCGCAGAACTGGCCCGTAGTCCAAATCGGATACAAGTTTCCAAATATGGTCGGCGGCTGGCCTGCTGTCTGCTTAGGCTCGACGCAATTGGCGTCGGCGCATTTGTGGAGGTAGCAGGTACGGGCAACACCAAATCTCTGGTGCTGGCAGTGTCTATCGAAGTGACAGCAATGCATTTCACAGTACCTGGAATTGGCCTCCACGCGGCGATCGCAACCCTCGGTGGCGCATTCGGGATGGTTGTCTATTGATGTCAGTTGGTGGATCATAAGCACCCAAAGCGCAACGCGCAGGTCAGTACTCACGTAATTCGCAGTTTTCATGGGTGAAATCGCCCGTCTTGTGGCGCCACCTTCGACAGTCGCGATAAGCACACCTCTGGTGTGTCTCGCAGCGGCCACCAAACCTGTTCTGACCCTCGTTTTCACAATTCTCCTCTCGGAAGAGGGCGCATAGATGGGTTGTACAGCAGTCCCCGGCGTATTTCTGTTTGGTACATGGTTCTGGGTCTTTCGTCTTGCACCTATAATGGCGGAGGTTAGTGAAGGCGTGTTCCGGGATAAGTATAGGTTTGGCTACTTGCGTGTGGTCTTTGCAATACGCACAGTCCTTCTTGTCGAGTCTCTTGGGGCACCCCTTCGTATTGCACGTATGTCTCGCACACGCCTCGGCACCCGGGATTTCCTGTCTTATATCATCGCAGTTCCCGCCAGCGTCCTCTTCTTCACCAGCATACTTGCAGTAATGCTCGAAGCTATAATCTTGGAAATTAACGACCATGATTCCGAGTCCACGACACCCGATGAGGACACCCTATGATGAAGAGTAACGTCCCATTTTGCACAGGCGGTGAAAGAGAAAAGTAATGACTCTGGAGATTACATACCAATGCCTGCGATAGTCCTCGCCGCCGACTTTGTGGACGATGTTAAGGCAACCATCTTTCTTGCACTGCCGGTGTCTCGTGCAGTAGCTCTCCGCCTGGTGGTCTGCCTTGCTTGCTACTGGATTGTCCCCTGGGACGAAGTCTTTGCAGCTTTCATAGTGGCAAGTATGGTACTATGACTCGACGTTAGCCATGATTCTTCTAAATCATTCACGGATTGAGGGGAGGAGGAACACTCCGATGTTACAGCCCAGTTTGCCAAAATTTGCAAAAGGGGCATAAGTGCATCCGGAGAATTGACCCACATCACACCAGTTCTGCTCCCTCTTCGTCTTTTCTCTCGTGCAGTCATCCTCTCCACACTTGTGATCGTTGCAGTACTTTAGCTGCATACCACTCCTCGTCCAGAACGCCCGAACACTCTTGCAGTCCGATGCACTCTCACAGGTATCTGCGGTAATGGTAAGTATTTCCTCCTTGGTCATATCAATGGCAATGTGCGTACGTTCTTTGCAGTATTGGTAATCTTTGTCCGCTCTCTTCCGCATCAGACCACATTTTCGTACGCCATCACTGTAGTCGCAGTATCCATCTGATTTTGTAAGTCAGCTTGAGCTTAAAACAGAAAACCCCACCCCCACAGGTGACGGGAAACAGGAGAAGAAGGTGATACTTACGAGATTCGCAGAACTCCTCCTGGCTGGACTTCTGATTGTCGCAGGGGTACCCACTACCGTCTTTGAATGGACAGCGGTGAGCCGGACAAAACTTCGACATGCCCCAAGGGCGGCCTGGTGTGGCTCCTGCCAATGAGATTTCGTTCCACCGTCTGCAACCGGGGCGCTGGCATTGCCTCCTTTCGTCTATCCATCCCATGCGTCTTGTGAAGTTCGAGTGGCGGAGCCCATCGCGAAATGCTCTCCTCATTTTTCCTGTTGCAGCCCAAACAGGAGCGTTCCTGGCAACTGAAATCGAAGCAGCCTGTGTTACGGAGTTGCATGTACAGTCTTGCCAGTCGAGCAAAGCATAGAGTTGAACGGGGACTAGCGGTTGAAAAGGTCGGTATCAGTGTCATAGTTGGTGATGTAGTACGGTTTTCGAGCTTTGACTCAACTACCATCAGTTTCCATCAAGTAGAAAAGGGACTGTGCCGGGACGGCAGACCATGGGAGTGGCTGTCTTATATGCTTGTTTGTCAAACAATCTATGTGTAATGGAGCACAATGGGGCGTCAAGACTGGAACGCCTTCAGATGATCGGATGAAATCAGACATATGACATCGTTGGCGGACGAAATCTGCTTCGGGAACAATGATTCTGATGTAGACATTCATCCGTGGTGCTCCTTTTCACATCTGAAGGTACCCAGGCATATAGCAGCTGCGTGAAGATTACATCTCACATCCTACTTCCAATATGAATATAGCATGGAGGACCACTTTCTGGAATCAAGCTACCCATATCACCCAGTACTCAACTTGACAGAGTTGTTGTGAAGTGTGCTCAGACGACCGAAACACGATAGGAACTTGTTTTTCCAGCCTGTCTCACCAAAGGCAACTCAGCGAATTATTGTCCCAGTACCTAATACAAGCGCCCAAAGATCCCGGCAAGAAAAACACCACAATTGAATTTGGTGCCTGAACGTCCGCTGGGCGTGGGCATGCTGCTCTTCTGTTTGGACTGGGCTAGCAATCTCAGCAATCCTAGCAATCCCCTGGACATCGCAACAACAACGCGCAACCATGGCAATAATGATACGAACTGGAGGCCCCAAACCCCGTCTGACTCACAAGGCAACGGCTGTCTGCAGACGGGCTTTGCCCGTAGGGCGGACCAGCCGGGTTTGTGTTCCGATGAAGTTTGCCCGACGTGACTCTGCCTGTAAATCGTCATCCACTTTGCGGCCTATGATGTATTGTTTTTATGTCGGCACTTGGACGCTTCAGCAATATGCTGAAGCATCACAGCAATCGATTGGGGGGCGGACCTGGTTTCGAGAATAGACGAGCCATAACGCCGTCACTTATAAGGGGCTGCATTATTTCAGCTCCACGACTTCATTGCACGTTGAGAAACACGCGTACAGTCTTGGAAGACCTCCATCTTCTCCAACGCCTCAATAGCATTTAGACCATGAGTGTGTTTGGCAAAATATATTTCGTTCCATTTGTACTAGCCAATCAGATATAGGGGTATCAGTGTTCAATGCATAAACTCGCGACACCTTCTGCGCCAGTTAATTCCGCTTTCTTCAGACCTTTCCACTAGCATCCACCCATTCAAGGAACACCAGTAGCTGGTCGCGACCTTGACAAGGAACCATGGAAATGACCTCGTCCACAAGTGTGACTATTCAACATTATTCAGATGAGTGCCTAGGTACGCTTAATTGCTGCCGTGCTGCTGCGAGGCGGCCAATGCTTGCTCCAACTCCATTGCTTGCTTGAGTTGACCAAGAATCGCAGCATCCTCTGCGCTCACATCGTCGGCGCTGGCAATGCCATTATGTTGCTGTTGTTCCACTCCGTTATCTATTGGAGCCGTCGTAAAAGCGTCAGATTGCTCCTGATGTTGGGTTTGATGTTGCTGATGCTGCTGATTCTGCTGCTGATGATGATGATGTGACTGGTGAGGTTGTTCGTGCTGTCGTTGTTGTTGAGTTTGTGGTTGTTGCGGCGGTGAGGGGTGCTGCTGTGTTTGTGGCTGCGCTTGGGGTTGGGGAGGATGTTGAGCACGTGAGAAATTAGGAAGTTGTACGGGTTGTGCTGTTGGAATGACGGGCGCCTGCATCGGCGGTCGTTGCGGATGTGCCATCGGCGTCCCAGGATGCGAACCATGACGTGGTGGTGGTTGGCCAGGCGTTGCACTTCTTGGGGCAGGCATTACGCCGTTGGGTCGTGGATGATCCTGGAGGCCATTCGCAAGAATATTTATACCTTCCACATGCGATTGCTGTTCATGCGACTCTTGCCTGGCCCGTTTTTCGGCCTCTCTCTTGGCTGCTTGACCCGGTGCTCTCGTTTTTAACTCGCCGGTAACGCCCTGAAAATAAACGGGCATCTCGGAATTAGCCTTGAGGAAGAAAAGTTTCAGATTTCGTGCTTTGTCCTTCAGCTGCACTTGACTGCGGCCTGCAAGGACATTGCTGATGGTTCCGTTGGTTCCGAACAACCCGAGAATTTGTGACCAGTGTGGGCCTTTAACAATATCAAGACCCTGCATAAGAGCTGCTTCTTCTTCGGCACTCCATGGTCGCCTTGTCGACTGGCTGCCGGTTTGACGGGTTTGTTGAGTATTTCTCTGTGCATGTTTCTGTCTCGCTCGTTCATAGAGCTCGGAAGTTGTCGCCGTCTGATTCGGAGGTAGTCCCCCCTGGTTGAGCACCCCGTTTTGATAGGAAGATTGCATATTTGCTGTTGGCTGCTGAGGATATTGATGATAATGTGGGTGGGCATGTGTTTGTTGCTGTTGCGGTTGATAAGGCTGCTCTTGACCAACCGCAGATTGGGCTAGATATGATGAGTATTTGTAGGTACGGATTCGAGTTGAATGAAAACTCACCAGTTGCTTGAGGAGCCGTAGTAGGGTAATACTGGTTTTGGTGGATGCTCTGTAAAGCTCGACGTGTAGTCTCTGATGCACGATCTACAGTAGAGCTCAGCGCTGAAGGGAGCTCTTGAACTTCGTGAGCGGTCTGGGCATCCCTCAAATGAGCAACAATTTCATCCATATTGTTCTCGTTGTCGTTCCTGGTTGATTCAAGGGCACGCTGGGCAGATTCGGCAACAACAGCAGCTAAATCGAAGTCGTCGAAGCCATCCATACTAAAGCCAGTATCTTCTTGTGGCTGGGTGTTTTCACCTTCAGGATTGTCAGCTGCAGGTGCCGGGCTAGTCTGGCCAGTGGCGATCCGTTCGATAATATCTCTACTCGTATCGAGGTAGGTGTTGAGGCTGTCAAGAAAAGACACATAGGTGTTTTCTTCTGCAAGAATCTTGCGAGCTTCAGGCTGCCTTGCCCCGTTCAGGAGAATAATCTTTTGCGATCTTGCAACATCGAGAAATTGGATTTCAGCCGCCGTTGGACTCAGGTTGGGGTGGTGTGACTTTAGTTGGTCTTCAAGCCCGGCGGGAAAGATGTCGTCAAGCAGTTGATCTATAGATGTCTCTGGGTCGGTCTCCAGAGAAGTGACAAATATTTGAGTCTTGAGTTGCGTCCACAAATCTGCCACATCCGAGGGCATTGGCTGATCCTTCGCAACGAACACACTCAGAAAGTAACTGTCAAGTTCAGGCCATCCCAACTCGTGAGCACCAAACATACTAGCACATGCTGTCGCCAGATTGGCCATTCGGATGATTTCTCGGTCTTCTGATCCGGTGATCCCCAGGTGGTCGGCGTTCAAGAGCGGGAAAGCGCTAGAGAAGTGGTTTCGGAGCATGTCAAACCACGACTTGAGGCCCTTATACTCTTGCGTGACAGCAGTCTCCTCCTCGTTCAAATTACTGATCGTATCCTCGATTGGCTGCTCACACAATGCCTTGATAATTTCGACAGCTGCCTTGCCCAGAGCCGGCAAAGAAAGTGTTCGGCGTGTGTACCCTACTGGATTACTCCAAATAGTACTCCGCCCAAGCTGAACTGATTGCGTCGTTTCGATGGACGGTATCTCATCCGCTCCTTCGCCTGGTATATGTTCGTCGGATAACCCATTTGATAGGCCGTTAGGCACTTGACTTAGACTTTCCATGATACCCTCGAGAATATCGTGGTTATCTAAGTTCATCGGGGCAGACTCTGCTTCTTGAATGAGACGAGTGATCTCGTCCAAATCAATGCCACCGTCGGTCTTGATTCGTTTCTCGTCTCTCGTCTCTTCCATGGCTTCGAGTGGCGACCGTGACCGCTTGACGAGTATTTTTGAGGCAGGGGCTTCTACGGCAGGTGGCGGTGTTTCGTGCTTGACCACAGGACCTGTTCATTGAGTGGTGGCATCAGCATCAGGCACGAATTAGCAGTGGGCGCATTTGCGATGGCCCAGGACAGCAATTGCTTCCCGAACTCTCTCCTCCACGGTACTGACACCGGGGGTTGGAACCCAGCCAGTAGCCTGGAAACTCAGCAGCTGAAGAAGAGTTGGGCATGCCAATGACTGATTCCCAGGTTCAAACGTCGCTTCAGATGCAAGTGGAAGACGTACTGGTTGACTGCTCGGAGCTTACCGCAGCAGCAGCGGCCGCCGCCGCAACGGCAGCTGCGATGTCATCCATGTCGCATATATAATTGGTTCTCCCACAGCGTCAATTGCGACGAGAAGAGCCTCGGGGGCGCGCAGGGCGGCGGCTACGATCGAACTGGCGGCAATGACGAAGGTGGTAGAGGTCGGGGAAAATTTAGTCTCAGCCGCCGACGATGCCCTTATTTCTTGCCCCAAAAAAACTTCGGTACTGATACACAATTGTTTGCATCGAACTTTCAAGAAGAAAAACTTCCCATGTACTGTGTCAAGCAGAAGACTCTGTAATCGATACCTGGAGTCTGTCAAAGTCCGTCTATGTCAGATTATTTTCAACTGCGTTCTCAATTGCTGGCGTGCGCCTGCTCAGTGCTTCAGGGTAACCTTACAGACTTGATTTTCCCTCTGTCTACGGAAGTCGCAAGCTCTGAGTATTTTCATATCTTATCGTCGCTAGCCAAGCTCTGACCAGGAGGCGCTAGATCCACTTGCCGCGCCCGCCATGTGCTCAGCGGCTCTGCTCTGTGACCATGATTTTTGAGGATCAATTGATGGGATGACATATACCAAGCTTTCAACTGTAATTCTGATCAATTAGCTACTACGTTGCTAATGCAGTCGGACATGCATAGTGATACTGATGGGCAACAATGCCCAGGCCGTTTTTATGGCACCACTTGGGGTTTCCTCCAGTCCATCCCACCCCATCTCTTGCTTCGTCATAAGAATTTGCCCAGGTGTCAATTCAAAGTCTTAGGGAGGAATTGATAACAATTTCAAGCTTTCGTAACTACAACTTCTGGGGGGTTGATTTATTGGCGGTCTGTAACACCAATCGGCATGAAAGGAAATCTCTCCCCGGACGAATAATGCTGCATATGCATTCAGTCTCTGATCGCTCGCTGTGAGCTGTCCCGAATGACATTTGGCTCTCCACAAGACGGGGTTCGAATGCTTCAATTGACATCTACAAAAAGCTCGAGACCTTTGTGTGGAATTTTTTGGTGAAATTGAGTTGCAGCTAACTTTGCCTTGATGTAGAATCTCCTCGGTTCTTAGCATGAAAGTTGAATACTCAATGGCACGGCACCCAACAAACTCCAGCAACAATGCCAAAGGGGGTGCGGCATATGGAGGTGGGGTAAGCTGTCGTTACCCATCTCCCCGGACCCCATACTCAACACAACGCGATACGTACGAGCATCTCCTTCCCTACTCGAGGATTTACATATTTCACTTGTACAGACGCGGGATTTTTCAATAGCACGGCTCGGGATCCATCTGGGCAAAAGGAGGCCCGATTGCTGCGGCATCGAAGGTAAGTGCGTCAATATTGAATGCGACTTGGCACTTGCGGAGCTCAACCATCCAATCTGGAGGAAGAACGGTGCTCAACGACGAACAATCCTCAAGGACGAACGGAACTAGGAATAGTCACGCAGGCATTACGGCACCGTTGCCGGAGCGCTCAACCCCCGGGTGGTTTTTTTATGCTTTGACAAAGTTTGCAACGTAAGTGACTGGAATAAAACTGAGGCGTTTTGGTCCATAATGCGGGGGAGCGGAGGTGTAAGTGCGCCAGGATGATGCACGATAGTGGCAATTCGCGGAGTCACTAGCATGGATGTAGACTGGGAGACCCAGAATTGACCAAGTGGTTTACTATGGGGTTGCTATAACTGCATGGGTTGGCAGGATGGGGCTTCAATACACGAAAGCTGATTTGTTGCTTCTTGCAGCGACGCGACCTGGGGCAAGGTCGATGATGCCGCTCCTCCAGTCCTCCAAACACAACGCTCGAATAGCCCAATCCGAGTTCTTGGCCATCCACCCGGGGATCCGCGTGCGATCGCATACGGCAGATCTGGCTGGCTGGATGTCTCCTTGTCTCCATTGCGTGAAACAATAGTTACTCGTAACGAGAACAGGCGCGGCCGCATTCCCTCGGCAACCTGTTTGTGCATGCCATTGACAGGAACTACCTTGCTGACTTCACAGCTCCCCTTATTACCCCGCCCTGTGTATTAAAGTCGTGTGCCTCCCCATCGCCGCATTCTGCTGGCCTCCGTCTCCCATCTTGCTATATTTCTTCTCTCCTCTCCTCTAATACTGTGTTGTTGAACCATCGCACGGTTTTACATATTCCTTGATACCCCCATTCCGAGAGAAGAACGGTCAAAAAGATGGCTTTGACAACAGAGCTCAAGACGCCAATCACTGGCCCTTTCCAACAACCCATCGGCTTGTATGTGCAATCGCGTTCAAGTTTGGCAGTAAACATGACCTATGACCCGCCAGCTAACCCCATTTCCCTCTGCAGGTTCATCAACAATGAGTGGGTTGAGAGTATCGATAAGAAGACCATCGAGGTCATCAATCCTACGACCGAAGAGGTTATCTGCTCCGTTGCGGAAGCCACCGAAAAGGATGTCGATATCGCAGTTGCCGCCGCCCGCAAGGCTTTCGAGGGCGAGTGGAGAACGACTACCCCCCAACAGCGCGGCATTTACATGTTCAAGCTTACTGAGCTTGTTGAAAAGAACAAGGAGCTGTTGGCTGCTGTCGAGTCGCTTGACAACGGAAAATCTATTAGCATGGCGAGAGGCGACGTTGGTGCCGTCATTGGCTGCCTGAGATATTATGCTGGCTGGGCCGACAAGATCGAAGGCAAGACGATTGACATCAACCCTGAAACCTTCACATATACCAGACACGAGCCGGTAAGCAATTGTCATCCATACGGCGTTTCGCGAAAATATGAAGAAGCTGATGAACATCTTTTAGATTGGTGTCTGCGCGCAGATCATTCCCTGGAACTTTCCTCTCCTTATGCTGGCCTGGAAGATCGCCCCTGCGCTTGCAACGGGCAATACAGTTGTTCTCAAGACCGCCGAGCAAACCCCGCTCTCGGGTCTCGTGTTTGCCAACTTGATCAAGGAGGCAGGTTTCCCTGCTGGTGTTTTGAACATCATCTCTGGTCTGGGTAGAGTTGCTGGCGCTGCCCTGTCTTCGCACATGGATGTTGATAAGATTGCTTTCACCGGTTCCACTCCGGTTGGCCGTACTATCATGAAGGCGGCTGCTGCGTCGAACTTGAAGAAGGTGACTCTTGAACTTGGTGGTAAGTCCCCCAATGTCGTCTTCGACGACGCCGATATTGAGCAGGCCATATCATGGGTCAACTTTGGTATCTACTTCAACCACGGACAATGCTGCTGTGCTGGTTCGCGCATCTATGTGCAAGAAGGCATCTACGATAAATTTGTTGAGGCCTTCAAGAAGCGAGCACAGGCCAACTCCGTGGGTGACCCCTTCGATGAGAACACCTTCCAGGGTCCTCAAGTAAGCCAGCTCCAATACGACCGAATAATGGGTTACATCGACGAGGGCAAGAAAGAGGGTGCCAAGCTCGAGACTGGCGGCGGAAGGCACGGTGACAAGGGCTACTTCATCCAGCCCACCATCTTCAGCGACGTGACGCACGACATGAAGATTATGCAAGAGGAGATCTTCGGCCCGGTATGCACAATCGCCAAGTTCAGCACGGAAGAGGAAGTCATCCACTTGGGCAACAACAGCTCGTACGGATTGGCAGCAGCAGTCCACACCCAGGACCTCAACACGGCCATCCGGGTTAGCAACGCACTCCGGGCTGGCACGGTTTGGGTGAACTCATACAATTTACTCAGTCACCAAATGCCGTTTGGTGGGTATAAGGAGTCGGGTATTGGCCGCGAACTCGGTGAGGCAGCACTGGCGAATTACACTCAGAACAAGTCGGTATCGATACGGCTGGGTGGTGCCGTGTTTTAAGCGGATTATTTGAAAAAAAAAATTGACGAAAGGGGATGTTGAGACATACTGAGCCTAAGGAAACGGAAGGGTATGATGAACGAAACGATCAAGGAAGACTGATCCGTGTATACAACTACACCAAGCTTGCAAGCTTGGCTAACTGGAACCTTACTGATACCAAATGACATGAGAATGATACCGCTTGTCCAACGTGTCGTTCAGCTCCCTTTCAGTGCGGTGGATCATGCGGTGGATCGCCTGGTCCTACATGAGCGATATAGTTACTAACATGGAAGAGTTTTCCAACAGCGAGCCAACACTATCAACTCACCAGCGTATGTTGTGACCGCCCGGTTAGCTCAATCGGTAGAGCGTGAGACTCTTAATCTCAAGGCTGCGGGTTCGACCCCCGCATTGGGCTCAATTCCTGATGCATTTCTGATGATAGAAATAAGCCGAACTAGACTTTTGTCCTTTCGTAATCTTATTTTCAACCACGGCTGGTTGACGCGCTCTTTTGCTCCCATGTCCTATGTTTGCTTGGAACACAGCTGACAATATGCAGCAATGCTCGGACGAAGGGTTGTGCTATCTGGCAGCATGGAGAATCCTAACCGCATTGACCACCTTTTTGCATGCACCCCCATTTTGCAGGGAATTTCTACGCCTCAACAACACGACATCTCTCAATTTACCTCGCAATTTCTCCCTATCTACGTACAAAATGGCTAATCCAGTGGAGAATAGTCTGGACGATTTTGAGCAGCGAATCTAACGCGCTAAAGAGCTTGTCCGTCAGGGCTCTTCCCAGGCCGTAGCAGCTCGTCGGTACGGTATCAAGGGGACTACACTGTCCTACCGTATTCGTCACGGTAATTCGCATCGCGACGCGGCCTCCAGGCAACAAAAGTTGACTCCAGAGCAAGAGGAGGTTATCGTGAACTGGATACTACACGAAGAAGTGTGTGGACGGGCTCCTAGCAAGCGTTATGTGGCCGACTTCGCTGCCGAAATCCTCCTTGCTGTGACGAGGCAGAGGCACTGCAAGTTCGAATCAGGGTTGCGACATCAGTCTATCTCTGTTGACGAATACTAAACTGAAGAAGAGAGAGAAAGAGATCTAAGTGCAAGTGCCCTTTCCTACATTATAAGGAAAAGGGCAGCGCGTACAGGTGGGACACCCATACTAGGGTGTCCCTGTGTTCGTCCAGGGGCCCAGGGGCCAGGCATCGTGACCGGCGTCACACTTGCTCAAGGGGATAACAATACACTCGGCCAACACTGGGTGGATCACTTCGTTAGCCGCCATCCACGGATACGTACCAAAATTGGGCGCGTCGTAGATGCTAGCCGAGTTAGAGCGTCCGATTCGAACAAGATCCGAGACTTCTACACCCTCCTCGAACGCTTACGTACGAAGTATCGTATCAAACCCGACAACGAGTATAATATGGATGAGACAGGTGTCCAAGAGGGGGAATCTGGGCATGGTACGGTTATTGGGACGTCTAATTCACGCCGGGTACGCGTATCAAAGTCGGACGCTTCGTCGTGGTGCTCCTGGTTAGAGTACATTTCGCATACCCAACGGGGTACACCTGTCTGCGTATTTTCCGGCAAGAGAGTCCAAGCACAGTGGTTCCCAGACCAAAATATCCCTGAGTGGGAATACACCGCGAAGAGTAAGGGCTGGAGTAATAAAGTTATCGCAAATAGGTGGTTAGATCAGGTTTTTCTCCCCGAGACGAAGCCTAGGGGTACCGAATGGCGACTCCTTATCCTCGACGGCCACCAGACACATGTTCATGCCGAATTTATGTGGAAAGCCTACTCGAATAGAGTCGCCGTGCTGTATTTACCCTCACACTGCAGTGACGATCTCCAGCCGTGCGATGTCGGGCCGTTCTCACCTTTGAAGACCTACTACCGCCAAGAGCTCAGGGCTTACGCTTCCTACAAGGCTACAGCCCCAGTTTACAAGCAACGTATGCTAGAAGCATATCTACGTGCCTCGGAGAGAGCCTTTACTACGGAAAATATTAAATCTGGCTGGCGGAAGACTGGTATATGGCCCCTAGGCTCCGAAGGACTAGTCGACGTATCTTGTGATCCTCCGGAGCCTCATACACCAGATCCTCCGCCTCATATATCACCACCTTTAGTTGCTTTTACTCCTCAGAAAGCGCAGTAACTATTTAGCCAACTACAGTCGATAGAGAAAGCCGAGGGCGGGGTATCTCGTAAGATTCGTACCCTAGTAAGCAAGGCGGGTGTAACGAAACCTCTAATAGTCTAGCTGCGTAAACCACTAAAGAGTCTGTAAGGGTTTGTGCTAGTAAGTAAGTCCTGCTGCGGAGTCCTCAAGCAATAATATCGGGGTTTGACGTATGGAGTATAGGGCTCTGGGTAACTGAAGTATTCAAGTAAGGTAACTGGGAATAGAGTCGTGAAGGCAGTTTGCCTCACCAATGGGTTAGATTGATGCTTAGATTGATCACTGAAGTAGAGACTGTCTATCTATGAAATGCCTGGGAGTCCTGTCCCTTATATATCCGTCTCTCCTTCACTGATCCCCACTTGGATATGTTTTCTGCCAACATATCCTGTTGGTTGGATATGTAGTTGACCAACATATCCACCCCTGTAGGTCACGTGACCTGTCGGTCTTTTCCTTTCTCCGATGCGGGGTCCCGTGACACTAGCGTCTGTATCCACCTGGCCTGCCAACGGGCCTGTAATGTTGGTCTAGGGCCAACGGTTCGTAACAGCGGGCAAGGCCCTTACACTCCAGGCCGCCGAGAATGCCAAATTACGTATCGAAAACGAGCAACTATATAAATAACTCGATAAATACGCTCCAGATATACGCCAGCCCGTCGAGCCAGACCCGAATAAAGTATTCGTTAACTTATCAGCGATCCGAACAGCCCAGGACAAGCGAAATAAGCGAATACGGCCTATTTTACCGGATAAGCAGTTAGAAACTGATACTTTTCTCGAAGGAAGTGTCCCTCCTAAAAGAGGGCTCGAAAGAATATATCTAAGTCTTCGGACACTTAAATTAAGTATGTTCTGTATATAAATAATATGGACGAAGTATTTAGGTTGATTCAGTTAGACCCTGCAAAATGGAGGTGCATGCAAAAAGGTAGTCAATGCGGTTAGAGGAATACGATGGCCATCCACGAGTATCAGAGGGTGGTTTGAATGGAGAATCCTGGTTGTTGTTGAAAGCATGGGCTGATAGTGGGGCCATCACTAAATCTCTGGGCTAATCCGGCTCGGTGGTGCGGACGAAGGGGAAGTTGGAAGGCCGAGGCTGTCAAGAACGACGTTGTTCCGCTCAGGCGGATTCTGGGGTATGCACTTTGTGAACCCTATTCCTCGACATCGGGTTGACATCAGACCTTTGACAAGTGGACGTGGAGAAAAATTCGATTTGTATCACATGATGCGGGGTTCCTCCTTGCGAATCGCTGAGTAATTTTGTCATTCCGAGCGCGCTTCTTTTGGGTCGCAAAAGTTAATCTTCTAGGTGGGAGCGGCTTTAGCACCGCGATGTTTTCATCAGTCAGCTTCCATTTCGGCTGACGATCAAGGACACAAAAAAAGCCAGATAATGCCGGACTGTAACATATTTCGAACGTCAACACGGGGTGCGGGGTGTTATTCCAGCGGTCAAGCTCACTTAGAGAGCAAAGCAGATGGCGAGACTCGCTGCACAATCGATAGGTGACGGACCCGGAATGTAAGTACTTGACTGCCACGTTATAGCCCTTACCGTTACGTTGATCCAATAAAAAAAAGAGAAAAAAAGTCGAGCCCAGAATCTGGCGAATTGAGCTGGCGCTCGATTTCGAATTCAAGTTTCGGTCATCGCGAGTCGTGCGCATACTATCGACACGGAGGTATGGATTCTGGAGATTTCGCCGGTCCATCGTTTGGCCCTCAGGTTGTGTTCGTCGAGGTCTCCAACGTTGAAGCAGTGGCGCTTTGGCTTGCAAAAACAGGTGTCGCTAGTCCAGGTTGGCCGCGGTTTGGATATTTCGAGGGCGCTATGTATCCGTACTTCAGTACAATACTGATTGCGCTCCCGAGAGACGATGGAGCTGGCTAACGAGGATGTGAAGAGTCCTCTGTCTTTGCGCCAGGTTAGGCGGCAACCGTGAGCAAGAAACCAGCCGGACGAGGAGGCCTCATATGGATCGTTACAACCATGACCAGCTGAGGAAGGAATGCTTCGCCGTCTGGTTCTTCTGAATTTGGGGGCCAGGGATATTCAGCCTCGCCTTGAGGTCGAAATGAGCGACGGAGCAACAGATTATGACTGCTGTGGCGGCACTACCCTGTGATGAACCAGGGGAAGGTGCGCTAGCCACTTTGAGCAAGGCCACAGATAACATGATAGATCGAGCATGAGGCCATTGCTGACTGTGCTATTTCCAGTTCCTTGGCAGTGAGCTTAGTTCTTCCTTTGTTCATTTATCCAACTACTCAACGTTAGAGAGCGTCCACTTACACCAACTTCCCAAAGTTGGCCGAGACGAAAATATTATGCAGACCTGCCAAATGCGTCCTACGCGTCTTTCTCCACACTCCACGCCGCCAGCAGATAGTTCTCTTTACTTAGTCTTAATGCAAGGTACGAATCTACAACAACGATAGTATTGTTCGACCAAGTCAATTTCAGCCTCAAGTGACCTGCTTTTGAGACATCTCACTGAACCCCGCTCAACGACTTAATGGTCATCTCGTGCGTAACGTCGCATGGCATCAAATGCTTTTATGCTCCAGCATACAGGTTGGGATGGGAGCGGGACGATATGGGTACCGCAAGGCTATTACCCCAGTTTGGTTGTGCATGCTTCTCAACACCATCTTCTCTTCAGCCTCGGGCTCAGCCCCCCTTCACACTGTATCAAGTGAGATGGCCAGGCGATTTTGAAGCCTCGTGCCATGCCGATGACTGATGTTTGGTAACACCCCATTGTTGAATATGGTTCCCTACCAGACCTTGCGGGGAGGCCTATCAAGCGGTTGCTACCCTGTCCTTTGTTTAAGAGGCCGTCCGCATCCCGCTCGAACCTTCTCTGGGCGTCTTCTCCTTCCTATTCGTCTCCACTTACTAGTTCCCGTTCACTATCTGCAAAGGCAAGAGCCTCTAGGTCTTCTATTGATCCACTCGGTCTTCTTCATCTTATCCCAAGCCTTTCATTGCTCAGCTACCGCCGGCCTTTGACGAACCTCTCTTAACCACCCTCACCCCCTCAACTAATCTATCTCAAACTCAGCAAGTATCCCTTAGCGAAACGTGGTACACAACTCATACGACGCATGTACGATTCGATCCGGAAAACTAGGACTGGCCGGTACGAGTTCGTGAGGGGCCATCGCCATCATCATCGCCATCACAAGTGCTTCGATGAATGCGCTGGTGTATCGATCTACGACTGGGATGAACTTGTCCGCCAGTACAACGTCCTCTACGATACCAACGCTGTCCTCACGAACGAGAGAGATACCCTGAAAACCGAACTTCAGGGTTTTCGCGCTGGATACGACACCAACTTGACTACTCTCAGACAAGAGATTTACAACTTGCGCATCGGCAATCAACGTTTTATTGACGAGAACCGTCGTCTAGCCGACGAGAACCACCACCTCAAGGACGAGGAAGGGCACAATGAACAGTTCAAACGGCGCATCAAGGACATGAAGCGGCAACTCGACGAGGAGAAGCACGCAAAGCACGAACTGCGAGCTGAACTACGAGATTCGAAACGCACTCAAACTCGTTGGGAAGGGCTGACTGAAACACTGCGAACCAAGCTAGCCGAAGCGCGTGAAGACTTAGGGATGAAGAACGACATTGTCGTGGCACAAAACCAAACCATTATCAAACTGGAACGTTTATTGAGGTCCGGGAGAGATTGGTGAAGGATTTCGAGGCAACATGGGCTTTACGTTCTTTCTCGGATGGCGGCATGCTGTATGATTCCATGTAAACGAGGACTTTTCTTGTTGTTTGGATAGACTGTGGTGGGCAAACATCAAGATTGTCATTTTCGTAAGTTTATTGCCGTCGCTGTATGTTACGACAAGGTTACTAACGAGAGTCCAAGCAGGTTGGACACTTGACCATTTTTTGATGCATTTATGTTGACTGTACGCGTTTTGGATTACGATGGCATTGGCAAGGGAGTTAAGGGATACGAATGTTGATTATTTATTCATGACGAAATCCAGCAATGGTCACCACAGGAGTTTACTCATTGCCTCACTATCATTTGTACCATATATATCTCATATGTACGGTTATCGCTGTCAAATTTATTTTCTTGCGTATCAAGGACTCTAAGGCCTTTCTTGTTGAAGAGAGCATAACCTCCGGTGAGGATAATACTTCACACACAATCACGTAGCAAAATAGATCAGGTCAAATCGCAAACCATATGACAACAGCATGGCCTCCATTGGCAAAATATTTTCTATGCCTTTCCTTCGCGTGTAATTGCGACTCCAAAACTAGAGTCAGGTGAGACACAGGTGAGCCGAAGCCGACCCCGGCAACCTATCGGGTGATGTCGCGCGTATGATCAAATCCATGGTCATTATACGGCAAACCTGTGTGTTGCACTAAACGCAATGTTGAATAGGTCCCGTAGCATGTCTTGGGACCTTTCAACATCATGCTGCCCCTCAGGCTGAATACTTGGCAACTGTCCCTCTTCAGTTAAACCTCGTGAGGCATAACAGCATGTGCCATTTAAACACGACGCGTGGCAAGCCATGCTGAAAAAACCAGGCGTTATTCTACCAAGTATTAATAATACCTATCGAGACAACCCGGAACAACTCAGTCAGCAATATTGGGACTGAGCCTCCTGGCGTTGAAATGAGGTAGTGAGCGAACACTCTTCTGAATTTGACGATATTCAAAACGGTAAACCTGGAAATGGAAACGTTAAAAATCGTGTCACGCCAAGCTTGGAAACACACATCGGATATCTGGTCGAACTTCCACAAGCCGATGGTGTGACCTGGTGCAGCAGCGTCTTGGACTTGGTGTGGATCTGTCGCGCGGCTGGGTGATACAGCCGCGCAATGCCAGTGCCGCAAATCGTCGCTATCCAATTCAATGAAGATGGTAGCGCTGACAGTAAGAGTGCCTTGGTGGCAACACGCGGTAGTGCGCAACGCGGATAACAACCCTGCTGTGGTTGAAAGAAACAGGCTGAACGACGATAATGACGATGTTGTGGTGGGCGCACTAGCGATTTACTCAGCCGCCCACTCAATAAAGTCAGTCAGTCAGATCTACCGCATCGGGCTTAGCGCACCGTTGTAACCCTACACTTTTTCCACTTCTTTTAGAGCTTCTTTCTCACGCTTTATCGATTCAGCCTTGCCAGGCGCTCCACCAAGACATTCATAAATCACAACTGATTGATGCGACGGGCCGGATCTCGACAAGTAACACAGACCGGGATTTCTGATGAGCAGCATGCATCCAACGCATGAACTGTTCTGCGACTGCAGACGCCATTCCCGTGAGTCACTCGGCCAGGCATTGCCTTTCGTTCGCTGCTGAAGTCGCTCCAAGAAAAGACTTGGGGGGATCTTCTCCAGTTTTGCCAGACCTGACTGGTCAGCTGGGCCCCAGCGGGCGTTCTTCATCATTCCTTTGCGCTAATGCGACAACTGGCTCTCTCTTCTCTCTGATGCGCAACCCGCCAAAAACAGGGTCGCAGCAGAGGAAGCCAGTCCCACGAATCCCTAAGCAATACTCAGCCAGCAGTCTATGGCCCTAGGTGCTGGGGTTCTGCTTTTCTGGTGTTCCCCCAAGCAAGTGGGAGCATGGCGAACCCTGGCGGACCACTTTTGTTCCCTTTTCAGCCCCCAACTCTAGGCGACCAAGGCAATGTGGGTGAGGTTTTTCGGTGAGAATGTGGAAGTGGAAGTTCCAACGCTTTCTGTTGTGAGTGGGCAGAGTGTCACCGGACACTTTTGCGATTTTCCCTGGATGCACTGCCCCGCGCTGCCAGACTGCTGCTGTGCTATGGGCGAGCATCGACATGTTCTGCGCGGACTTTAGCAGCACCAGGCAAAAGAAGCGGAGAGACTCTTTCAATGCTAGTTTTTCCAAAACGGCCATGTACTCCTACAAAGCCTGTTCTGAAAATTGTGCTGGAAGAGTGGAGACGGTGAGGCTCATCTTCGCGGGCGGATGCGCTACATGGAGGAATGGTGTACCCTCCTTTAGGATATTGTGACTCGATCCAAGCATTCGTCAGAGGCAACCAGCCGGCTTTTACTGTCTTCGGTACTGATACTTGGTCGCTCATTTCTGTTAAAGACTGCTACCAAAGGTACAGTTGCCTATCGAGACTGAAGGCAGCAATGCCCACTTCGCGACTAATGCTTGGAATAGCGAGTCACAGACGGGTTGTATATGCCAATTGTGTTTTGTCTTTCTTTCTTTTCCTCTCAATTCCCCTTTCATAAACTTGTTCGCGGTTGTTGTTCTCAATTGCGCATTCCCCCCAGAGCGACTTGGACTGTATTTATATCCAGTCACCCCCACCAGGCTTCAACCTCCAGTTACCATTACTTCCCGCACTCCTGCCTACAGCCTCGTCATTTAATCTTATTTTACTCGTTCGATTCGTCTGAATCACATCACACCGACGCCATACAGTTGAGTGCCGTACAGGCATCGGCCACTTGTTCACCTACTCTTAGCTGTGCCGCCTCTCCCATCAATCAAAACTCATCGGCGTCACAACTATACGTTATTGGCCACTCCCACTTTCGTCAACATGTCCAGCAAGACGGTCAAGTTCGGGGGGAATACCGCCTCGAGAACATCTCGTCGTAGTAATGACTATGATTCGGGACTCGGTTCGTCGTCAAGTGGACAAGCTGGTTCAGGTGGGAAATCTGATCGCAGATTTACAGCACAAGATCGAGAAGATCAACGTCTCAATATTCGCGCCTTACAAGAAGCCCTGGACGAAGCCAATTGGAATATTGCCAAGCACAAACAGAGATATCAGGAATACGAAGGCAAGATTGCAGAGGCTAATAAAAAGCTCCGTGAGAGTGAGGCTCACAGACGCGGACTATGCGAACGCAACGAAACACTCGAACAAGACAACAAAGCCTGCAGAGAGCAAATCAAAGTAAACAAAGCGGACTACGATGACCTGAGACTTGAGGCTGCTGAACTCCGACAACGACTACTGCACTACGAATCTGGCCACGACCATACTGCTCCACCAATGATGAGCGGAGGTTCTGGTGACTCCACGGCAAGCCGGTGGTCAGATACTGGGCGAAGCAAGTCCAAGCCGGCAAGCGACGGCATGCATGATCGCCTGAAGGAGCGCATAAATAAACCAACGGAGGCCAAGAGCGGTCGCACCCGGAGGCCAAGCGTGAGCGTGACCACTCAGACCAAAGACATCTACATCGAGAAGGTGCCGCCGGAGACTCCTTCCAGGTCTCATAGCCGATACAGTACAGCGCGACCTGGCCCCCCGGCCGTCGCTCTTATGAATCCGCCGATAGTCTCCAACATCCGTCATTCAACATATTCGGCTGCCGATTACCAGCAATCTGGGGATTACGAACAGTATCCTCTTCCTGATCACACTGGTCGGACGAAGCATACGTATCATGGTTGACCTGGGTGGCTTTTGTTGAGATAAGTCGGTGTTTCACAGGGCACCACACACGATCGGGTCGTTCCAGACGTTGCACGGCATGCAGATACCCGATTCTGCGAGGCATTGTTCCCTTGCGGCCCGTTACAGCGCCCGTGCGCACTGCGAGTGGAATTTTATGGATCATATATCCCCAGATCGCCAACCCCACCGAACCGGCACGGCTCCGAATCGGTCATCGGAGTTCGCCAAGCCACCTAGACGGATCCACTTGACCCGGCCCCCATTCCCCCAGCATGCGACCACTCAGTCCCGACTTGCCTGATCGGCTGTACTTTTCTAATCAGGACTGGTGCATGTAGTTGTTGACATCCCACTCCGAACCTGGCTGCGCTGATAAGGCAGTCCACCCAAGAGAGATGCTCCAACCGACTCTTCCTCTCTACTTTCTTTGTTTCTACCTGAGTTCTACACGGTCCTCGTCCGACAATATTTACTGTATTCTGGTTGTATTACGCCTTTAGGCTACGCTGCAACCCGGGTCAACCCTTCTTTTTCCATCACGATACACTTTACAATGGTCGCTTTCTTCCCCTCACTCTCCGACAATCTTCGGACTTGGGCGCTGTCGCAACCACTCTTCTTCATCGCTTCGGCCCCATTGAACGGTAAACACGTCAACGTCTCACCCAAGGGCTACCCTCAAGGCTGCTTCTCTATCATTAACCCCAACCTGTGCGCCTATGTGGATCGAACCGGATCGGGTTGTGAGACCATCTCTCACGTCTACGAGAATGGTCGCGCAACCTTGATGTTCTGCTCCTTCGGCAATTCCCCGAGAATCATGAGGCTCTTCTGCAACGCCCGCATTGTCGAGTGGGACAGCCCAGACTTCGAAACCTGGATGCAACGTATGAAGCTGGCCAAGGTCGACTCGGCGCGCTGCATCGTCGTCTGCGACATCTTCCAGGTTCAGACTAGCTGTGGCTACAGCGTCCCCAAGGTGCGCAAGATGATCGCCGACGCCGACGGCAATCTGCCTGCAGACGTCGAGAAGCAGGATATCGGTGTTTCAGGCTTTGAGGAAAGGCCTACTCTCCTTTTCTTCAACAGCAAGCGGGAGAGAGAAGGCACTGCGCACCAATATCAAGCCGAAATGAACACGAAGAGCTTGGACGGTCTCCCTGGACTGCGGGCGGCGCAGCGGGACGCGGGGAAGAACGTGTTGGTTGAGCGTATGAAGGCGTATGTAAGACGGGTTCTGGCGCAATCAGAGGGAATAGCGTTTGGGTTTGTCATGGCGTTATTAGTGTATTATGCTTTGGCGCTAGCTGGTGTGCGAGGACGGGTTAGCATTACCAAGGAGGCGCTCGGGGTATTACCGGATATAGTGTCGGCTTGATACCCGATTGGCTTATATATATTTTGAGAGCCTTGGGGCTAAGATGGGCTGGATTTGGGATTATGGGTTGTTAAACTGAATGGAATTGTTGCATAGAAACCATCGTTCCATAGAAGGAATCAGTTGCGAGCGTGACTGGAATGATGTTTCCGGCGCAACACACCCTCAATTTGACCCTGCTCAGCTGCTGTTGAGCTGCTGCTTGATCCAGCTGCAGGCCAGCGCATCACTCCCGCCAATGAAACGGACTAGACAGATCTGGTCACCAGATCTACTCCTTGGCACGGGCGATGTCGGCGTCAGTACTTTCTCTGGATACCTACAGTTTGTGTTACTCTATATGCTCAACCAACAAGTTCACATCCAACTATCATTGTACTGTTGATATCTATATAGTAACTAAGATTTCGTCATTTCACAGTGATCGACAACGACTTTGGTAGCTGCATATACCAAGATGTTCCTTCGCGGCTTAGCTTTACAAGTTTCCTTCCTCAGGCCAATATAGAATCGATGGTAAGAAAACTATAGAACTAAGACGAGGTTAAAGGCATATAAATCTTAAAATAATTCCTAGCTCACAAGTTTTACTTCAGTGCTAGACTGTTCTAGTTTCACATGTCCGACGAGGCCCCTTCAGTACCACATTTTCGTTCTCGAAGGAGACACATGCATTATGAAGCATTTGCCGGGCATTAGTTCTACTCGGGGTTAGTCCAAAGTAATAGCAACTGAATATGTGTCACGCAGGAGATGAATCACTGTTTTAATGTTAATTTATTCTCCTTCTGTTTTCGGCTACTCAACGGGACCCGCCGAGGAAAACCTTGCTACAACTAGTACATTTTGATGCACTAGCTCCATACCATATCCATGTGACTAGGAGAGCTATTAGATAAATGAGTGCTAAAAGGATGCCGAAGTCAATGGCGCACGTATGTTGAATAGTCCTCTTGTACCGGCCTATTACACTAGGATATTGACGACGGACAGTGAAACCACCCGCGGGTTTAAGGTGTAAGATGATGGCAACGAATAACAAGATCCTCATCAACAAGACCTTAATATTCGGGAGGTGGAAAGAAATAACAAGATCAAGAGCTCCTTGCCCTGATCGGAACGACAAGTACCTCAACAGGTACTAACAACTGTAGCCTCAGCAGGCTGGGGAAGAAAAGGAACCTCAACAGGCCCTTGAACAGTCACCTCAACAGGTGAAAGGTGGGAACAATGGCCTCAACAGGCACAATCAGATCTATAGGGGAACAGAAAGTACCTCAACAGGTACGTCAGACATTGAATGCCTGTCCAAGTAAAGAGAAATTGGTTCAGATTACTGTGGAAAAGGCCGCTTGAATTTCTATCTTTTTCTCAAGAGAGTGACTATGTACATAAGGTCTTAAATACCCTTCAAGAACGCGCTTACATAACTCGTCTGAAACCGGAAAAAACGAAAATGAGCACCCAAAAACCCTAACCCCACGTCAATAGGGGATCTAGACGATAAGTATATCTATCCTACCACTCGATACAAACCCCTTTGGTTCGACAAGTTTATAGAGATAAAGTGTGGAAATACTTCACATTCTAACAGACACATTAAATGGGAAGCTTAAATGTCTCCTAATTAGTATCAACCATTGAAACGGAACTAGGGAATAGGTACGGCTTACGCTACCGTCTTTATCATAACAGATCTGAATCACCGCCTCGACGGAGCTTAGAAATGAGGTAGCAAGGCAACCAGGCTATAAATAGCAGCTAGTCCTGGTCAGCCTCTATCATTAAATGCCGCCAGCAACAGTCGTTAACCTTGTTACCACCAAGTTCTGGTACTGAAAAATTTTCTCCTACTCTCTGCAACGTGTAATCTATATTTATTTCACGTCCCAAGAATGATACATTGATTAACGTAAGTAATTTTACACGCCTGGCGTATGACGGAGATGTAAATAGATACAATTCAGTCCATATGCTTCCAACTCCTTTACTGCATTATTGAAGTTTGAAACAGCTAACTCTATCTGACAAAATCCGGCTCATATCAAGGCCCTCGGGTATAAATTCTTTTGATCAATGGGAAGGAGTCTCAGGTTCTTTATCAATCTCACGAGACCTCCCGGTTCTGATCCGGGCCGGTCCAAATTTCTTATCATGACGGTCAAATAGTCAACGGAAATCCTGCCTTCCTCCAGGGACATGAGAGCTTTACCCTCTTCGAAAAATACAACTTCGATGCACATACATACTGGCGCGATGTTCAACAACAGAGCGAGTTCGCCGACCTTCACTTCGACCGTCCCGTTGCCACCGACCATGGTTCTTTTCATGTCAATGGCGGCATGAAAGATGTCTGGGAACGGGTCGAACCACATACTGATTCAGAAACACTTTCATCCCCGCCAGCACCAACTTCAATTACTTTCCAGCTTAATGTTTCGCCAGTCGCGCGCCCTAGCATCACAACCGTCGGTTCATACACAACCCGGAGGAATTCTTTGAAGGACTTGGGGGCAACATCTTCTATGGTGTTTAAAAGACCCCTAAGAGATGCGGTGATACTAACGAATGAAACACGAGAAGATGGTCACCATGTGCCCCAACAACAGCACCACGCATCCAACACGACTCCGATTCCGCTTGTGGAACCAAAACTATGCTTGTCCTTGAATGTTTCCCCGCGCATACTCTGCTGTACGCCCTCTCAAAGTTCCGTTCAGCCAACATATCAATTCCAAACATCGCTTTTCTTATGAACGGGGCTGCTAGAACACATAATTAAGACAAAACGAGACTCCAATCGGCAATATAGAACGAACCTGTACTCCCAGAAGCAGCACCGGGTCCTCCTTGCTATCAATATTCATACGGCAAGAGTGACGACCGCAAAGACCTGCATGTACGACATCTTCTAACTTGCAAAAGGAATGGACCAGACCAATTTCACTGCCTACGGTGTGTTCACCACGTGCAAAAAAAAGCCTTCTCACCTGTCTAACCTCACGGGCTGTGTTAGGGATAGGGGACGGAGAAAAACGAAGCGACAGGATTTCTGAATCAGGCGAACTCAAGAGAAAACGTAACTGAACGAACAACGCATACCACTCACTTTCGGAGAAGAGGAGAGACCAAACCCCTGTTCTCATCTCGTGAGTTCCTTGGCCTCGGCTTGAGCGCATAGCCACTGAAACACGGCTTGAGATCAATCGGGCCTTGTATTCTAGTGGAGGGCAAGACCCTTCGGCTTTTGGAAGATGTATTCCGTCTTTTTCTTCTTTTTAGCGTTGGCGCTGAGATTCCTAGTCTCATCCATGTTCTTGTTCCTTTTCTTCTTTTCTTTTTTCCTTGCCAGTCCCCCTCGAGCGGATCCAAACGGGACCATTGCACAGCTGGCCAATTCCTACGGATGCCGCTCTTTAACGCCCGAGTCTTGTTCTCTGATGTTGTGGTCGCCGCATCGGGCGGACTTATAGACAAAAGAATAACAATTTATCGGTCATTCGATGTGGTAGCTCTGCATATTTGCTGCATCATTTGATTTTGTTCTACTTCTACGAACTGAGCGTGATGAGGTCATATGTGTCTCCGTCTATTAAATGGGACAACTCAGTTCTCAACTTGGATACGATTTTTGGAGAGCTCTGAAGAATGTGACTTGCTTGAGAACCAGACAAAAGAGAATGCCCTATCCAGATCGTCAACCTGAGCACAGTGATTCTAATGATGACATGTCTACTGAGGAGAAGATCAGAAACCTACAAAGCGCCATTAAATAGAGGCCGATGCGAGCAAATCGCCTCCTGAATAAGAAAAAGGCGCAAGGATGGAGTTAGTACTGGATATGATGAAGGAAGAGTAAGAGGTTTGTTTGAGGGCAACATTTTTGGTTGAATAGAGCTATAGTGGACAATATTGGGTATAGAAATTGGTTGACGAATACCGCTGTTGAGGACCAGGCACATGTATGTACTACGGCAGATTACCGAGTGTGCAGGCTTGGAATCAGAGAGGTACGGAAAGGAGAACGAGATTTCTAGCTGCTATCTTTGCATACCATCAAATGAGCAAGAAAGATCACTGCGGGCTTTGTAGTGCAATAGCACCATGTTTAAGCGCAGAATAGTGAGCCAAGTCCATTTTCTATTAAGACTCCTATTCTAACTCGCCCGCACCCCCTTTGGGTCATTCCCACCCTTCGGAGGCCGGACACAACGAGCCCATTAGGTCTGCCGTATACGGATTTTTATTTGTATTGTCGGCTGGTGTAGTTGGTCACTTCGCTGGTAGATAAGTCCCGATTTGAGCCTCCCCTAGTTGGGTCGGTGACGAGTCGCGGGTTCGAATCCCGCAGCTGACACACAAGGGGGTTTAGTCAACCCTTACGGCGCGCTGCCCACCTTGTTGACTTCGCCTACCTAGCGATAATAGGGAGATTGGTGCAGTTTAGGATTACGAGCATCCTAGCCAGTCGACCGTCAAGCACTACGTCGGCGGAATATAACTCGACAGCCGGTCCAGAATTCGAATCGTTAATCCGACCCCTTATCGGACCTCGCCTTTCCGATAACGCTCGTCGGCGAACCCGTCCCCTCACGATAGAAGGCGCGCAGCACGCCCTCTCGCCGCGATTCTTGCGAGCGTCTGACCACGTTACGGTCTATCCACTTGAGCGTATGGTTGAGATGTATACGCTCGACGAGAACCCCAATTAGCAGATACTACGACTTGTCGCGACAAAAAAATAGTCGAGCATCTTCTGCACATCAGCAGCATCCCACCCCTGAGGACGAATTTAAGTGCCACATTACCACACTTATCGGTAGTTCAGGCAGGGGTTGTAGCACAGACTTAGGGAGGGACAGGAGGTTTAGTAGTCGTTTGGCTACAAGTTTACCTGTATAACCGCCCGACGCGGCTTAAGGGCCCGCTATATCATCTATAGCCCCTTAAGGGAGTACTTGTAGAGGTACCGAGGGTTAACACCTACGGCGTATTCAATATTATTTTTATTTGTATTGTTACCAGGCAATCGGCCTAGTATCTAATTGTCTAATGGCCATCACGTCATAGGGGCAACTTCTTGTTCCTGTTGCGCCCACTTACAGTATAAGACTTTTATCCACGAAAGCGATAATTAGAAGAGGTGGTGGTACGCGTTAATCAAACTAAACTTCTTTGTCCGCGCCGCAACTCCATCCCCTGACTGCACTATCCTGGTGGTTCACAAGTAGCCACTCCAACGGCCTCTCAAGGCTCGCGTCCACAGGTCGAACCCGCTACATACGAAATGCTTCATTCGTCCTCTTCTCGGTGCAAGTCCGGGTGGTAATGACTGCACTGCTACCCTGAATAGTTGAAGTCCTCAAGACGTCGCCTTAACGCAAAAGTCTCGTACAGGGTGCTCCATACGCAGTACGTGACGGTCAGCTTGCCGCCAAAGGACTAAGATCACTATGCCTGAAGCATCATAGGCTATGACTGGACCATATTTTCAAAGTCAAGCCTCTGAGAGCCCACGACAATGCATGCTATTCTGGATGCTTTCGCTACTTGCGAGTGGAACTCAAGTCCTAAATCTTGCTATCTCGGGTGGAGCAGCAAGCGTCCGTTCCTAGCAAGCTTGAACAATTGCTTATGCAAGCCATCCGACTCGATCAATGCTTGACTACCGACATCCGCTCTACAGGAGGACAACCTGACGTGGGATTGTCAAAAAAAAAAGTCACGATTCGCCTTCATTCGTGTCATACACTGTGAAATATTGATACCGCAAGCCAAAATCGAGGATTATCCAGCACCTGATGCTGGGGTCGATCCACCCTCGTTGGCTTCACTTGCGGCGGCGTTGCCACCTCTGCGGCCTCGGCCACGCCCGCCTCGCCTCGGCCTGTCAGATGGAGTAGGAGTAGGGGTGGAAGCCGACGTATGAGTATCATTAACTGCAGCTGCGGAAATCGCTGGAACGGAAGTCGCGGGAGTCGTAGGCTTTTTTTCCTTCCGCTCAAGAACCTGTACGGTGCCTTGCCCTACAGAGACCGGCGAAGCAGCAATGGCTTTGCACAGGCCCTGGTAGTCGCCAAAGTCCATGTAAGCGAAACCCTTGCGTTTGTCGATCTCAACAAAGGTGACGGTTCCGAAGATCTCCATGGCTTGCTTGAGAAGAGGCTCAGTGACGCCTTGTGATGGGTTGGCATGCTTCACGAAAGCACGAGTCGCCCCTTGCGAGGGTTGAGCAGCTGACTTCTTGGCTTGAGTTTGCCCGCCTGCTTTCGCTGAAGCTGGCTGAACCTTAGCAGCAGCCTTCGGCCCCGTGGGCGGCGTGGGCATGGGCGTAGATGTAGATGTTGAAGATGCGACCGGTACGGTGGCTGTTGAAGCAGCTCCGTTCGACTTAGTTTCCGCAGTCTTACTGGCTTCCTTTTTTAGCAAAATGATAGGCCCTGTGGTCGGTTTGGCAGGAGGATCGTTCTCTCTGCTTTTGGTAGAATCGGTGGCTGGTGCGGCCGTCGCTTTCTTACCGCGCGATCTGCGAGAACTTTCGGCAGGCTGCGCCTTCGGACCTGTTGGTGCAGTCTTGGGAGTTTCTGCGTCCTTGGTCTCCTTGGTCTCCTTGGTCGCTTTCTCGGATGGCGCACTAGCCTCTGCCTTGCTCGGTACCACCTCTGCTTTCTCTGCCTTTGCTGCGTCCTGGCGTGCTCGTCTATGGGCACTACCGGGAGACAGACCCAGGTCCCGTTGCAAAATCTTCGCAGCGGCAGCAATGCCCGCACGGCGGCTCTTTGGTACAGCGCTTGACACAGCTTCTTCGGCCGCCTTGCCCGTAGCAATCTGGCCCGCAATAGCTTTGGCCGCTTCTGCTGCCTCCTGAGCAGCGGCCTTCTTGGTCAAGAGCTTGACAGGTTCCTTGGGCTTCTCCTTCTCCTTCTCTTTCTCTTTTTCGGCCGTCTTATCAACCTTTTCCGACTTGGAATCTTTGCCTCTCTTCTTGGGCTCCTCACTGGTCTTGATCTTGACGCCCTGAGACTCTTGACGGGATTGCTTGGCGCTTTTAGCACTAGCAGCTTCCTTGGCCTTGGCTGCCTTTCGCTCTTTAATGTACTCGACCAGCGGAGTGGAAGTGACCTTAGCATTCTCCTTAGTTGGCTCGTCAACGCCTGACTGGTCGGCTTCGGGATCCTTCGAGGACGATGGCGGATGGGTGAGGGAGTCGAGGTAGGCCATGAAGTCGGGATCTTGATCGATTGTACCTTGTCTAGGGTCCGTTCGGCGCTTGCCCGTGGGGACTTTCTGGTAGATGGAATTTTCGATGACGGGAGGACCGACGAGAGCAGGATCGGTGAAGGACCGCTTGGCATCCTCCCAAGTTGCTCTTTGGATAGCATCGGACAAGCTCGGTATGTCCTCGATTTTCATTACACGGAGGTAACATCTTGCTGGCTGTGACGGACGCGAGGGTCTGCGATGAATTGAAATTAGCTGAACGCCGCTACTGGCGTGCGCTGGGGAGAAATTACTTGGTAGACACCTTGCCGGGTTCGTATGACACCCAATCGACTTTGCCGTTCCCTTCCCTCCATTCGTCTCCCAGGATGGTCCAGAACTCGTCGGAGGTCAACGCCGGCGGGAGGCGGCGGATGGTGACCTTTTTCCCTGTGACGGGGGGTTTCATCTTCCTGGTGGTCTCGTTGTTCGCATTGATCGCAATCAGGGCATTTGCCTTGCGGGAGGCATTCGAGGACGACATTGTAATTTGGACAGTGCTTGAGTCCACGTGGCTATTCCACTGGTATCGCGGATGCCGGAAGGACTTGGAATAACCTTATTGGGTGGCGTCAGAGCAAACAGCTACAGATTCACGTTGGGCAGGAACTCCAGTGGGTGGAAGGTTGCGTTCATTATGTAGAAGGTGCGACAAAGGAGATCAAGTCGGTAGGATCTCCATAGACCTGGCACAGAATAGTATTAGTGTGGCCACAACAATGTGATTTGTAAAGCACTTCAGGATCGACGTGAACATTGCAATGCGACCAAGATGATGCTTACAATGCGACTCGTGAACTTGGGAATGTGCAGCTCTAAGAGCTGTAAACCCCACTAAGCATTCTGCCCGAGAATGCCGCCTTGCGCATTTTGGAGATCGGCCTTAGCAAGGAATACCCTCCCTAAGTTCTGTCAGTTCAACCTAAGTAGTATTCGAATCAGACTTGACATGGCCTCTGTTTACTTTACTTCCGGGCGAGTTTGCCATGCTACATATTCATGTTTCCCCATTGATATAGACACCTCAGAGTCTCAGCCTCTCGCGTCCTAGAAGACAACACCAACACGTAACTTCCCTTCAAGATTCGTGTGCATTTCTTGCCTTTCCCATCTTCATGTCGCTTGCAATTTGATCCGGATTTCATCGCACCTTAGCATTAGTTCCACCACATTCCCACAAGTACAGTCGATGAATCCAACAAACCAGCTTTCTACCATGAAATACCCACACGATAACGCCATGCCGAGCCACCCTCAAGTTTCTTCACCCAGTAGTGGCAACTGCCATGGCCTATTAGTCCCTGCTTGAGGTGCGACTATTGGTGTACCTGGCCCTCGTCTCCCACTAGAAGAAAATGACTTGAATCTCAGTACTAGTCAATCGATCCAGTCCCGCATTTATGACTCAATAAGAGAACACTCCTGGGGCAATGGCAAATTTCCCCCAGATCCCACCATGACCGATCCCGCGGTTCATCAACATGAGCTAAGCTGTCGCCAAAGCTTCAGGATCATCAAGAAGAATCGTCACTTCCATCCCGTGAAAGCAACATCAGGGTTGCCAGCAGCGACCTCGCTTCTATCTACCATATCAGTTATAATGGGGCGCAGTACTTGGCATGCGACCAAGACATGGTAGAATTGTGACCAAAAGTATCCTCCACCCGAGGAAGATACCTGCTTACGGTGACATATTCCCTTGTCATCTGCGTTCATTTTAGCTCACCTCAGCACCACCACATCAGTAACTCCAAGGCATTGCCATTATTATCGTGAAGTCATTTGCATTTCATCTGGACCACTTGTGTCCCCTATTCTACTATACATCCTGCTGACCGCCCATTTCCGGGCATTGTCTATGAGTATCATGCATCGTACAACCGTAACGCCGTAATTGGTATCATGAGCCGTTGCATCAAGAAAGTGCTCAAATCGAGAAAGGAAACGGGAATCTATAGGAAGTAGTCGGAAGGTCCTCGCCGACCAGCAGGCACGTGTCTCATGTCGTCTGGCACTGCCGAAAAAATGCTGAACTTGGGATCGAGGTTCTTGTCGACTGTCATGATGGACGCAACATTTCCGCAGCGGTAGCAGTAGTTCGGGGCAGACCAGACGGTCACGACTGAGTTCTGAGGAAAATGGTACTACGGCATGTTAGACGCTGCAGATACACGGAATTGGGCACAATAAGTAAACATACCTTGTAGCCCTCGTTGACAAGTTGGTGGGCACGTGCGATGAGCTTCAGGCCGTTGACGTGGTTGAACTCAGTAGCAACTTTGTCGCCAAATAGCCATCCTGCGCCACGGGGGCTAATAGCCCACGTCTCCACATCTTCGGGATCACTCCAGACGAGATCGCAGAAAGCACCCTCATGAGGAATCTCCTGAGCTCGTGCAACAACTCGGATCTGATCGATTGTCCGAATCTCAGGACTCAGTCCACCGTGAACGCACAGAATCTCTCCGTCAACGATCGCCGCTAGTACCAGAAAGTCGAACACTTGGCAACAAGCTTTCCAGACAGACGCGTTTCCGTACTTCTGTTGACATTCCTCGTAGAAACCATAGACTTGAGTGATTTGCCGCGATTCGTGATTTCCCCGCACGAGCACAATGCGATCCGAGTATCTGGAGAATTTGTCAGTGAGTTGGCCGGGAGCTGGATGGAAGTTTTCTTACTTGGCTTTGAGGCACATCAGCAGAGTAAAAGTCTCAAGACTGAAATATCCTCTGTCGACGAAATCTCCGAGAAAAACAAAACGGGTGTCTGCGTTGCTGACGGGCGGTGAGATGTCTTGAGATGCAGATCGTGAGTGGCTCGGTTCGGTGGCCTCTTCATCATCCTCCTCCATTGCAGATTCTTCCACTTCTCCTTTGCTACCACGTCGTGTCTTGATCTTCTTCTTGAGTTTCGGGTTCGTGATCTCGGTCGGCGGCTCAATCAAGTCGGCAGTAATAACCGTCTTCGCAGTCGTAGGTGCTTCAGTCGCAGGCTCACCGGGCATGCCGCCGCTTACGCGAAATAGCTCCAGTAAATCGTAAAATTGCCCATGAATGTCGCCGCAAATGGTGACGGGTGTGACAACCGGTTGGATGTTGCTCTCTACCATGCACGTGTCAGCATTGCCTCAGATTCTCGCGATGCGCAGTTGTTTGCGGCGACATACCTTCCATTAAAACTTCCTTGACCTGTTCACACAGGGTCTTCATCACATTCTCGGGCAGGTAATGGCATTGCTTTGCTTCCTCGAGCCACTCATCCAGACCTGCGCCAGGCCGCAACCTGGCGGGACCTGGCTTAGGAACGTTGGAGCCCCGAGCCATGCTGCGGGGAGGGGGAGTCGTCGCGGGAAGTAAAAGAGTTGATCGATGCCCGTCGTGGAGTCGGGGGGTTCGCGATGATGGAGGTTTCTGTCCGTGTCGTCAAAAGATCTGTGGAGCTCGGCTATAAGCTCGTGCTGGGCTTTGTTGGCTTGCTGAGCTCGGTCAGTGATATCCTCGTCCAGTGGGAATGGGGACAATTAAGTCTTACAGGTGATTTGGGGCTGCTAACAGCCACAGGACTCTCGGATTTGGGTTTCCCCGCTACCATGGCATTGAGCTTGGCCTTAGCAGCATTAGCCGGCTTTTTGCCGCTTCTTTGGCGCGCTTGAACATGTGATGGCCATAGGGCGGCGGGAGCTGGGATGACTATCTGTGGCGGTGCTGTCGGGATTGATTTAATCCGAAATATCTGTTTGTGGCCGGACCTTCCAGTATCCTCAGCTGTGCCGATCAGCCGTACTATCAGCTCCGATACAGTACATACGCTGTCCTTATATAATTTATATATTCGAAATGCTATTATAGCCTATTACGCTCTTTTAAAATTTTATGTTTTGTTGTAGGTTCCAATTAGTCCGATAATTTGAAGCCCTGTTTAACGCACCAGCTCTTCTCTGAACTAATCCTCCGCTTAGTTAACCTCCTTCTTAACGGCCCTACTTTCGCTGTCGCTCTAAGCTAGTATTCAGCTTATAAAGTTACTAGCAGCCATGGCCTCTTAACCAAACACAGAGGTTAACGTAAGTCGTAAGGCGGTAATCCTCAAACCCAAAGTAAATCAGCCGTAGTAGCTACCTATTGCCGAGGCCAATGCCGGCCCATAACCCTGGAAACAAATCACCCAGCTAGTGCCAAGCTAGTAGCCTTCCCCTCATGACCAACTCTTCCGGAGACCCGCCAAATCAGTACTAGGGCTTCCAGGCGGCAGACCTCGATAATGAGGAGTACAACAGGTGGAAGAGGCCTAAGGAATTGTGGACTGATAAGCTGGTTCTCTATACGACGTTAGAGAACAAGTCCGACAGTTTCACCGTGATACGAAAAGGCAGGGGGACCCACTGGTTAGGTGAATCCCATTCAATTAGATACTATAACGTTGCGCACTGCTGCATTATAGCATCCTCCCCCCTAGGTGCACGCATCACACCGTGTGGCTATTCAATTCTAGTAGCCCTAAGTGGCACACACTCTTTCGTTTGGAGGTCACTATAGTAGGAAATATGAAGGTTATCAAGGCTTTCTTCAAACTAGAGACCTAGGTACACAATATGTCTATGGAAGCGGTGTAACTAACGGCCTGCAAGCCGATACAGAAGATAGCACCCCCAATACAGCTTTACTAAAGGGATGAGGCCGGTAGCTGCTGAAGTATTCTGCTTCTGTATCGGCTGGCAGACCGTCAGGATCACCGCCTCAAGGCTGTCGGTTGTAACGAAACCTCTAATAGTCTAGCTGCGTAAACCACTAAAGAGTCTGTAAGGGTTTGTGCTAGTAAGTAAGTCCTGCTGCGGAGTCCTTTAGCAATAATATCGGGGTCTGACGTATGGAGTATAGTGCTTTGGGGTAACTGAAGTATTCGAGTAGGGTAACTGGGAATAGAGTCGTCAAGGCAGTTTGCCTCACCAATGGGTTAGATTGATGCTTAGATTGATCACTGAAGTAGAGACTGTCTATCTATGAAATGCCTGGGAGTCCTGTCCCTTATATATCCATTCCCTCCTTCACTGATAACTGGGGTGTCAGGGTACGGCTAGGCCGAAGGCAATAGTACAGAGTGATGGGGAGTAACGGGCGTCCCTCCTACGTAATACCGGGTGGTCACTGGCGGTCTCAGGTAGGGGTGCCCACGGTGATGCATTGATCTCTGTCCTCTCTATCTTCCTCCGTCTCGACTCCTTACTTATAGCCAGCCGAGGTTCTCTCTTGGATTCTGGATGTTTGCTTCCGTATGTCTGTGTTCCTCCGACTTCGGCCAATATCTTGGATAGCGGCTCCTTATCTGCAACCAAGCGATTCCCTATCCGTTGCAAACGGCTTCAACGGCTCTCATTCGCCACAAGCGGCTCTCTAGCCGCCACAAACGGCTTCCCCGGCTCCTCATTCGCCACAAACGGCTTCCTACCTGGTGGAAGCCGGCCCGCCTCGGATGACACTTGTGGCTCTGACAACTCCTTCCCTATCCTACTTCGAGATGGTCCTTATATAGATAGCTAGGCCGCCGCTTGGACCTGGCATAACAGCAGGGTCGGCGATGCCAAGGATCTTGACTCTCGTCATCCCAAAGCTTCACATAGATTGTAATCATGATTCGGGAGTCTTTTGTCCGAAACACCCCTCCGGCGGCCCGCCGGTGTCCTGCGTTCAGTGTCCTGACACCCACTGGTGCCTATGGCATTCTGTTCTCTGACAATATCATCTTTGCTGGTAAAACTCACCTATCTTCGTGGTACGAAAATAGCCTATTACCAAAGGATTGGGTTATCGCGGTTACGAAAAATGGCTGGACTACAAATAAAAGAGGCGAGGACTGGATTCGACATTTCGATCAACATACAAAGCTTCATACGAAAGGTGTTTATCGCCTCTTAATTCTCGACGGCCACGAGAGCCACCACTAGACCGCTTTCGAGCTCTACTGTAAAGAGAACTCTATTATCACACTCTGTATGCCTGCTCATTCGTCGCATGAGCTCCAACCTCTCGATATCGGCTGTTTTCGTGCACTGAAAAGAGCGTACGGTAAAGAAATTGAGGATCTTATGCGGGCACATATAACCCATATCTCGAAGGAGGACTTCCTCTCCGCGTTCTTAAAAGCGTTCCAGGCAACTTTTACGATATCAAATATCCAGGGAGGTTTCCGAGGGGCAGGACTCGTACCGTACGATCCGGAATATGTGATTTCGTAGTTAGATGTGGAGTTACATAATCCAACACCTCCGGGTACCTCGTCTGGCTTTTCTATTATCTGGGAGTCGAAGACTCCAAATAACCCAATTGAGGCACAATCCCAGACCGAATACGTGAAAAACCGAGTTATACGACATCAAAATGGCTTTCCGACAGCTACACTTACTGCACTTGACCAGTTTGCGAAGGGTACGACGCAGGTTATGCACCGGCTTGCTCTTTTAGAGGGTGAGAACGCCGCGCTTCGAAAGGCAAATGAGACACTTAGCCGGCGGCGTTATACGAGAAAAAAAACGTTTACAGTATGGAGGATCACTTCGTATACAAGCTGGAGAATATTTACAGTCTCAGAAGCTAGTTAACGGAGAGTTAGATAATAAATCGCGCTGGAGTCGTAGTCGTACGAGGAGGCCAGAGATACTTCAGCAACGCTGTAGGACGTGCGGAGAGCCCGGTCATAATATGCGTACTTGTCAGAATAGTAAAGATATATCTGAAGAAGATAGTTCCGAGTAGTTTTAATTATTTTTTTACGTTATAGTTGAATTAACTTATATCTTATTGTACGAGGTCTTAAGAAGTGTTCAATTGGACCGTGGGGTACGTTACATAGTACTTTCGAGTGACTACTATTGATTCAGCGCTCTATAGAGGAACATGAATAGTTGATGCGTGTTACTAGGGGGAGGGTACTATAATGCAGCAGTGCGCAACGTTATAGTACCGAATTGAATGGGATTCACCTAACCAGTGGGTTCCCCTACCTTTTCGTATCAATAGTCAAGTTTCAGCTAAAATTAAATGGAATTTCCAACTTGTTAGTTATTATATTATTGCTTAAACGTTATCTTCAACGAAAGCCCCATGGCTATTCATGCAGACTAGTTCCGCTCCTGAGATGAATTTGCGCCAAGATCGCAGTCTCCGATTCTGCGACTTTATCGAATCCAGCGTGCTTGCTATCGATTTCCTACATCATACTTGGGACTCGAGTCGCATCTGCCATAGCAGAGACAGGAAAGGACGCCGCAGGTACACCTCGATTTCACTAGACTTTGTCCATTGGCAGGCTTGAAATCACCCAGGCTTTTTTACAGCCGTCGCGTACCGTGGACACTTAACGTACGTCCAAAGTTGGCACAGATGCACTCAATGAGCTGGGTTGTTCATGTTGGGAGCGGCTTGATATAGGTTTTTGATGAAAATAGTCATTGAGCTTAGTTGACTTCCTGTACAGGAGCTTTGTCTCTTGATCTCTGGATTTCGTGAAAGATCAAGTCACCAGCAGGTTCTTTGAGCCCCTATTGTAGTCCACTTTGTCATTTACATGTAGATAATGGCCCAGGAGAAATTCTAGCAGGGCGCATGGCGCTCCTCATCATTCCACTAGGAAGCCAATGGCAAATAAACGGCACATCCAGGTAGAATAGTATTGTATTGCCTAGCATACTACAATAGAATACTGAGCTATCCCACGCTATCCTGAACTAATCCAACCCATTCCAACCTATTTCGCCGTTTATTTTGTTACCAAACTTACTGGGCTATCCGTTATTAATGCACGCAAATTCGCGCTTCTAGATCGATTTAAACACCAATGGATGGGCGGTATTCGCATAGTCTACTAGAGCATGAATACACCGAGCAATAGTGAAATCAGCCATCCTGCAATGGCATTCTATCAAGCGTTAATACAAAGCTGCGGTATATAGATTTCTCTATCGCGTAAATCATCTTAACTAGCTAAGGCCGTCATGTTGTTGATTCGCCAATCGCGAAAATGCTCGTAAAGGGCGACCGCACGACGACTCACGCTAATAAGTATTAGACCCAAGTTGAAGCAATCAGTGGCAATTTCATTATTGCAGAATTCCTACAGTGTCTTGGAAGCCATGGCGCAGAACTGCCTCAGTGATATGAGCAAAGTCGGGTCCCAGGGAGGTATTACTCGTGTGAAGCTGAATCGTTAACGACCAGCAGGCAGAACATCCAAGCCGGGCGATCTGGGTCATATCAATCGCGCTTATCCCTGGGGTTTACCACGTCGCAGTTGATAGTGTTGGGGTCAGCCTCGGTGCGCAGTCCAAACCTGATGTCGTCACAGAACGACGCGGGATCGGTGTTGGTGTCGTCAAACTCGAACTTTCTGTAGCTATTCCAGTACACCTAAAACATATAATCAGTCGGGATGGTGCTCGGAGTCACTGTAGGGAGTATACCTTAGGCGTACAGCTCTGCGTGAGGACCTGCAGGATAATACTGTCGATGCGTTCGCAAATATGCAGATATACAAAGTTTATGCTATACAGACAAGGTAGATCATGTTGATTCGCTGAAATGCATGTATTTATAATAACTGCCTCACAATGGCTTTGTTCGTGCAGTAAGTCCATGCCCACTGTCTCTTCCCCCTTTTGTACCATATTGGATATGCCTGTAATATGCTGAGGACTCTGTGGTCATTCGTCTCTTGAAATTAGCTTCTGAGATTAACCCTCAGTATGTACCTGTGCCTATGTATTCTAGAAGCTTTCTACTTAATCACCTGTTACAGGTTAGAAATAATCTACCTAGAAGTTATAGCCCAATGGTCAGGTCAAACTACTCTACAGAATAGTTACAAAAAGACCTGCATAATAACCTCCAAAATAAGTCCAATCACCATTAACTTAGGTGTCAAGAAGGGGCCTTATCATTTGTTATTATACATCAGTACAAGTTATCCATGTTATCAGATTTCTTACTGCTATAGTTCCGGGTGTGCTTAACCCCAACACTAGCTGTAACCTCTTGACGCGATCTAAACTAAGCAACTAATGAAGTTACAGTATAAATGGCGCAATCAGGGGGAGCACTAAGTTATTCCTGATCTACTGCACTGGAATATCGAGCTATCCCATATTATTACACCCTTACTAGTACGCTGTTACGTCCCTGTCCTGACTAGTAGAATTATGGGGCTATTCAGAAGTGGGTCCATCCTTAAGAAATTGCGATAAGATCATTATCGCCCAAAAAAATCGGCCTCAACCCGTTTTGGTGGGGCAGCTTTTCCTTGACAAACCCAGAAGCAAGAGAATAGCTTCACTTAAACCTGCGTGTGTCGACTACCAAGCATAGTGCTCACCGAAATCATGGCGCCCGAAGCGAAAGTAGCGAAAAAAGACCCGAGGGCCTGGGATGCGCTGACTCCTCCACTCGCGGCGTGGATTTTGGATGCGATCGCAGCTATGGGATTTGCGAAAATGACACCAGCGCAGGCTGCCGTCATTCCTCTCTTTCTGACAAACAAAGATGTGGTCGTCGAAGCCGTGACAGGCAGTGGAAAGGTTCGTACCTCGAAGGGAGGGCATTATTTTATCTTTGCGAGGCATTTCCTAACTCCATTGCTTTCCAGACTCTTGCTTTCCTAATCCCGATTATCTCTAAGATCCTCGCCCTTGACGAACCGACGAAAAAACATCATGTTGCAGCCGTCATCATATCGCCGACCCGCGAGCTAGCCACTCAAATACACAATGTCCTGACCGCGCTCCTCGCCTTTCACCCAATATCGTCCGAAATACTCCCGCATCTCTCCAACGACGACGGCGATGGAAAGCGGCCCGCGACAACAGAACCGGCGGTCGTCCCACAGCTGCTTGTAGGCGGGAATATGACGCCCGCTCAAGATCTGAGTTTCTACCTTCGGCATTCGCCCAACGTGCTTGTCGGGACCCCAGGGCGCCTTGTCGAAATGCTCAGCTCTCGGCACGTTCACTGTCCGCAATCATCCTTTGAAGTACTGGTCCTCGACGAGGCAGACCGCCTGCTCGACTTAGGGTTCAAGCAAGACTTGCAATCAATATTGTCGCATCTGCCGAAACAGAGGAGAACGGGTCTCTTCAGCGCTAGTGTGAGCGAAGCTGTTGGAGAAATCATTCGGGTCGGTCTACGGAATCCCGTCAAAGTGGCCGTAAGAGTCAAAAGCATAAAAACTGGTGGCATCGTGGAAGACAGGCGAACACCAGCGAGTTTACAAATGAGCTACCTGGTAATGAAGGCGAGCGCGAGGCTTCCAGCGCTTGGGCAGCTGCTGGAGCGTTTGGAACCCCGGCCTCAGAAGACCATTATTTTCTTGTCGACCTGCGCCGCGGTCGATTACTTTCAAAACTTGCTGCCAAGTGTACTACCAGATGGGTTTGCGCTTATTCCCTTACACGGGAAGCACCAGGATCAAGTGAGACGCAAGAACCTCGAAAAGTACTTGAAGTCAACTCAACCTACGGTTCTTTTATGTACAGATTTGGCCGCACGCGGTCTCGACATCCCGCAATTGGATCTTGTCGTCCAGATTGATCCACCCTCGGATCCATCAAACTTTCTCCATCGGGCTGGACGTGCTGGAAGGGCAGGTCGAAAGGGCCTAGCGGTCGTCTTCCTCCAGCCAGGCAAGGAAGAGGAGTATGTCCCGTTCTTGGAAATAAGGAAAACGCCTATCTCGCCTCTCACCCATCCGGAAATCACAATTAGCGACTCAGAAGCAGATGCAGTGACCGAGCGATTTAGAGATATAGTGCGTCAAGATCGTGCTCTCCACGACAAAGCTCAGAAGGCCTTCGTATCTTTCGTGCGGGCGTACGGGAAGCACACGGCCAGCTCCATCTTCCGCGTCGCGGACCTCGACTGGGCTGACCTCGGGCGCTCGTTCGGCATGTTTCGTCTCCCGAAAATGCCCGAGCTCAAGAACTGGCCGGGCGACAAGAAGCTGGGCGCGGAGATGGACTGGGACACCTACGCATACCAGGACAAGACGCGCGAGAAGCAACGTCTCGAGGCGCTCCACAATCCCGACCCCAACTTTGCCGACAAAGTGGAAGCAGAACGGGCGAAGCGGAAGCGCAACACCGAGGCTTGGAGCGGCAAGCATGAGAAGGAGGACGATAGGGTTGTGAGGCGCGAGAAGAGGCGGAAGAAGAAGGATGTCGAACGGTGGGAGAAAATGACGGATGAGGAGAAGGTTAAGCAGCGCGAATTAGAGGATCTGCTTGCTGAGGTCAGGAGGAGGAATGTTGAAAAGCTTGCTCAAGAGGCGGCGGGTGGCGATGATGAATTTAATGGGTTTGATTAGTTGGTGTAGGAATGTGAATACCCAAGTTTCGCAGCACATGAGTCTCGGGGTCGTGTTACACATGAAGCAGTCTTTGTACAAGTATTCACATATTATGGGAAGCGAGAGTAGCATCCAACCTCTTGTTAAATTGGTCTCCCACAATCATTCCTTGTTCATCTATACATCTATATATATACATCTATACATCAGGGTTAGGGTTAGGGTTAGGGGTAGTGAGCCGTTTAAACTAAACATCTCATGACATTCTGATCTCTGACCAGGGGTATTTAATATGAAAGCACTAAGCCAGGCGAACGATGCTGGGTATACACGATAACTGTCTGAACCAATTCCCGTCCCGTCCCGTCCCATCATGGCCCTGATCCATCCAAGGGCTTCGAAGAGATATTTCGTTTTGAGGAAGTCGTAACTGCCACCATCATTAGATATCACGCACCGATTCATACAGTTACAGATCCTATCATACAACACCGATAGGACGGTGGGGCCGTGACGAGACGATTAAATGTTCTCGACAACGCGTGCGTTCATCGCCTGTTGAAAGCCCTGGTCTTGGCTGCCAAAGTCGTGGCTCTTGGAGCCTTCGCCGTAAGAGTTGCCCGCGTCCGCCATCGCGGCACTGAAAGCCGCATTGCTGGGCATAGTCTGGTTCGCAGCGGGCAGGAAGATGACCTTGCTGTTGGCGCTCTTGGCCATAGCTTGCATTGCCTCCAGGTATCGGATCTGCATGGCCGGCGCGCTGGACAGGATATCGGCTGCTTGGCGCATGAGCTTAGCGCTCTCGACCTCTGCCTTGGCAGCGATGATCTTGGATTCTCCAATGCGCTTGCTCTGAGCTGCCATCGACAAGGACTCCTGCAGCTCCTGTGAGAAGACAATGTCCTTGATGAGCATTGATTCCACCTGGACACCCCAGCCGCCGGCGACGTCTTCGATAATCTCTCCAATGCTCTGTGCAATCTCTTCACGGCGCTCGATCACGTCCTGGAGCACGCGCGCTCCGACGACATGGCGTAACGTCGTCTGCGTACGCTCAATGAGGGCCTGGCGCACGTTGGCGATGCCGAAGGCAGCCTTGTGTGGTGAGGTGATGTGGTAGTAGATCACGGAGGTCAACTGAACGGAGACATTATCCTTGGTCATGCACACTTGCTTAGGCACCTCGACAATTTGGATCTTGACGTCGACCTGGATCAAGCGCTCTGACAGTGGGTTGATCTTGACAAGACCGGGGTCAACCGCCTTGTAGAATTTTCCGAACTTTGTGACGAGACCGACATTGCCTTGGTGCACCTGTTTGAAGGGGTTCGGACAGCAGATGCAGCAGGGAACGGCGCCAAAGGTACCAACGCAGGAGCCGAGCGCGTTAACTGTGTGGAAGAGGGTGTTATTGATTACTTGCAATTGGAGGATGGCGGGGTAGCTCTGTGGGTCACCTACTCATGGATCCATACCAGCCTTTCGGATTCGCATCATGGCCGACAATGGAGGCATAACTTGCCTGCAAGTCTTCCTCGCGCGGAGGCTCGACGGCAACGGCAGCCATGTTGGCCTGTGGCCGGAAGCCGACGTTGTTGCTGCTTCCGTTGGCGGTGTCAACACCCTTGTTCTTCACTGTGGATGTGTCCATGCTGCTTGATGTATGAGACATTGATGGAGAGTTTTTAGGTAAGATAATGGGAAATGCTGAGCCAGAGGCCTTTAGGTAGTGCGAGCACAGAGGATTATGTATCTGTTTGCTGTTTGCAAGGGATTACAGTAGACGTAGGAAGGTGAGGTGTCCGAAAGTAATGCGACGGAGGGAGGTGTTGATGTAGACTAGGTAGGATCTCCGTACCAAGCTAGTGTCTGGGCTGCAAGCTGTAAAGGCTGTAGCGGAACGCACCTACGGGTGACGATTGGTCCGAGCTGACAAAAGTGCGGGGAGAGTTGGGGCAGTGTTTGAAGGAGCTTGGGCTTGCCGAGTGTGCAGTTTGATGAAGAAGTGTGAATGTGACACGAATTACGAGTGGAAATAACTTCAAATGGCTATTGTTAACTTCGGATGGATTTCCATGGAAGCCGTATTTTCCCATTGTTTGTATGAAAACCATCAATCCTGCGCGCAAAACTAACGTCAGCCCAATGAGGCGATGTACTCTAGGCATATACAAATGAAAACCACAGGACTTGTAGCTTGGAGAAGGATGCCGTTGTTGTCATGGATGCCAATCAGCGTGCCGATTCCCGAACAGCATCATGCCACCTTGCGGACTTGCCCATTACAGGTCTAGCATACTTACCCTGGAAGGTGCACAAAGCTTGGCCTTTGAAACCCTTTGATTCGGGCTATACGGTTCCTGCGGAGGCAAAACATCGAACCGAGGGGTGTCGTCTGACCACAATAATAAATACCTCGAGCGTCTTTTTCCCGCTCCAATTTGGCGCAAATGTGTCTTCTTTTACGTCTTCGCTACTACACACCACTGTCCTGCGTCGAACAATTTATCGACCTTGCAGTTTGGCATTTGGCATTTGGCATTGTCCATGATGTCAACATCTATCGACACATGTCAAATCGTTCAACACTGCCTCAATCCTTACCAGTGGGGAAGGTGCATTGTAAAGAATTAACGCACGAAAACCATGGTAAATCGCACATGGTGATCCATTGCGGCAATGCGGAAGCGAAATCCACTTTGCAACATTAGGCAAGTTGTGTCCTATTGGGACTATTCCCAAGGCAGCCAAGAAGCATCCCAAGGTCCTCTGCAATCCAAAGTCAAATGATGAGTCAAGGAGTGGCAAAATCAGATCGTTTATTTGCCTCGCTCGTGGCTATGCATGCTGCTGCAGCATGGGACTTCTTTGGCTTCACAATCCTTCCAAATTAGGTCATGTGTGGTATATGGCAGGGCCGGCTATTTGCTCCGAGTTTTCGACAGCCTAGCCACCATCAATTCCACTGCAAGCTGGACTTTGTCTTACGAAACTCGTTCTCTACACGTGAAGGTTTACTCAATTCTCTGTGCTTGCATGCATCGCCCCGATTCCGCTATACTCATCTGCTGACCGCCCCAATGCCAGCCACGGGCGATGTCCACCTCTCAGCCACGTAGTCTTTACTCTATTAGAATATATGCGGCAATCCTGCGGGCAGAAACTATACAGTAATTCAATTGACATCACGTTATCCATCCTTGGGTCTTCAACGGTAATGTGGGCCAAAGCCGCGTCAAGCACTCAGTACCTGGGCTGACCGGGGAGGCTAACTTACGCCGACACGGACGCTACGTCGCAGTAGCGATGGTTCAACGGAAGTCTGTCTCGGGCGATCTTGCACTGAATCATAAAGCCACGGGGCCATTTATGTCTGTCCCCCTAATTCAGAAGTTTGAACGCGTCTGGACTTGTAGGAGGGGTCTTGTGCTTAGTCGGTTTGTCTGAGAGATCGTCACCTAGGGCTGTGTTACGGGGCAGATTGGGCCCTCGAGTTAGACTCCAAAATCTTTCTTATGATGACACCGAGTTTGTAGTTCCTGTTTCTTGGGACAATCTCAAAATTCGGCAGCAAAGAAAGCGGTCACGCCCCGAGTAGTATTGCATGATTAGGAAAACTGAGTGGTCTTGATTATTCCGCAGTGGCAATGAATGTTGACGTTCATATGATACTTCAAAGTTGCAATTCAAGTTGGACATTCCCTTCCTATAGGGACCGACATGGCGCTGGATTCTCCCTGGACGTGCTCGCCATTCCGCCTGGTTGGCAAGGCAGATATCACTTATAGCATGAGCCATATTAAGCCAGGGATGAGGACTTCAAGGTATGGACCATACAGGCTGAGATAAGGTTTACAACAAATATGTCGCGCTAGTAAACCGGTAAACCAATCGTGTGGGCACTAACCAATTACTACGAAATACAGAAATGTCGGGATCTTCAGAATCAAAGGCACAAGGGCAAATGTTCTCCTGCGTAAAAAGACACTGTGTGCGTCGTAAAAGTGAAATACTTATTTCTGCAACTAGAGGGGCGGACGGCAGTGCTGCTTGAAAGGTGTTTACTGTCTTTACAGGTCAACTCACGCACTAGGTTACGACTGGTAGTTGTAACAGCAGACTTTTAAATGTACTCACTTGTAGGTCGTATATGGCTTATGTGGTACGAGTACCAACTGCTATGCAATTCGTGAAACTCCAAATAACCTACTCTAAAGCAACGGACTTGGCTATACCTTGGAATATTATGACTCGGTGCCCTTCTTACAGCATAGGCATCATACAGCGCCTTACCCTTCGGTGCCAAACTGGATTTGAAAAACAGATAAATATAGATTGTGAGTTGAATTAGTTGTGCATGAAATCCTCCAGGGGGCCGACGTCGCTGAGTTGCATCAACCGTATGTGCCTTCACATTTCAAGACCCATGAAACTCATTTCAATCTCTAGAGGCTAGTCCGATTACTCCTCGTTCCCAAAATATTTCATCCCATTATACAACTGTTTTCTCCATAATTCATTCCATGTGAAGTGATGGTTTGCGGCGGGCCCAGAAGTTGAACCGTCCCTGGTCGGCCGCACGCTACATAAGGCTTAGAGTCCTAGATTAGTCGCAGGAAGCTGACTAGTCCTAGCCACCCATAGCCCCTCACTCCTACGAAACCCAAAATTGCGACCACTGCGGTGCGGTATGTGGACGCCTAAGAGTTCGGTTTCTTTGCGGCGGTGCGCCTTCAGTATGCGGACTCGACGCCCATTGACCGGTCCCGGGTCGGTCCCGGGTTCGGATGTTGATGATGCTTGGAAATGAGGAAACTGTTGAGCATGAGAAAGAGTTCTCGTCCTACAAACTAGAGGATAATAGGGTCCAAGAGGGTGTTTTTCTCGCAGGCGCGGATGGAGTCGAACGCGGCGTCCGGAAACAGCTTCAGCCAAATTGCGAGCTACTCGATCCAGAGCAGTGTGAGCATTCCCTGATTATCCTCTTTCTACTAACCGTATACCGCGAATTTACTAGCAGCAGACTCTTCAGAGCCTTCCTAGTTCAACTGCGTCCTCGATGAAGTTCTTAAACCCGCAGGTTACCAGGCAACTCATGCATCTACACATTTTCCACACCACGCCGCGGAGGCATTGTCCACTTCCTGCCGTAGTGGTCGTGGTCCCCAATGGCCCTCGTCCAAACCAGCAAGCTCTTTGGGTCCGATGGGACCACCCACCTTCATAATTGCGTTCTCTGAAAAAATCGTTTAGGTTTTGCTCAACTCTTCGCAAAATTCTCGACGGGGCTTGCTTCGATAGTCTGGTTTTCCGAAGATCTCATGGGGTCAATGCTTTGATCGAGATCCGGACCTGGCGCCTACGCAAGAAAGGCAACTCGTTGGTCCAAGTTGATGGCGAAGAAGGCGGCCTGGAGGAATGCTCGCCCAACGACGAGAATACCGGACGGCTCAGCGAATCCTGGTCCTTCGATGATGTGCTTATATTGAGACGCATCGGTGTTTCAGCTGTAGACCTGGAACTCGTCGCTCCATGTGACGGATAGGTGTTTGGCTGCGCCTTCGCAGGTTCCATTGGGCATATATATGTACGGATATCCTGGAATGGCGACGAAGAGAGCTGAACCCGTTGCTCCTCTGTAATTCCGCGTTGTTTGCGCTGCAATCGCATTGTTTCTGGCGCTCTCGTAGACACTCCTGATCTTCTGTCCGTCTTTGAATAACGATGGTCACATATCGCAAGAACATTAAAGGGGCAGTCCTGGCATAGTCACCAACGTCAGCGGTGAGCGAGATCACTCCAAGTATACCCAGAGCCCGATTTTGCTCGTAGCCGCCGCAACAAAGGATGCTACGGGGCCGTTGTTCATAGTTACCCAATTGCAAGCTGTACGTGTCCCTTTCGATGTTCTCCTGGTTGTGGAGCTGCTGAAGCATGGATGGGGTTTACTTTCAGCTTACATCGGATATGTTGCCAGGGCTATCTCTAGTTTATACCGGCCCAAGCCCCAACACAACTATCTGCGTTGCGTATTGAGTCTCGCCGGGAAGACCTATCTCCCAGTGTCGGACCTCCGCTATGCAGGTTAAGGCCTGCGTGGAAAACTAGCTTGCGCATCAGTGAAAATAAGACTTTCGTAGTAAAGAGAGAAATAGTCCTCGTGTCGGTGATGCCAACCCGCCCATGACTTCATTTTCCACGACTTCAAAGTTCGTAGAGGACTTGTCGAAGGCGACGTGATCATTCTCGATCTCCATGCAGTTGTTTTTGGGACCTAATTCCATGTCTGCCAGCTTGGCCATATAGTCCATTTGTTACTTGTGCTGTCCGCAACAAAGCCATCACCTTCGGGCACCAAATCACCGTCTCAAATTTGGGTAGCGGACTGGTTTCAGAACTTCTTCACTCATCCGGTGGCAGTAGCGGTAACATCGCCGTCCTCGACGTCAGCATCGCATTCGTCACACTCTGGCGGTTCGGAGAGACACATATCGCTGCAAAGGAACGTGGGTTTTGAGTGCGCCAACTAGACCCCAGTAACCGGATCACCACCGTGGGTGCAATACCAGGAAGCACAACGAATTTGTCAATTTCTGGTCATCCACCTCACGAGAAGCACCTCTAGACGAAACGGTTAACCGTGACACAAACAAGAAACAATACTGAGCATGAGACGTTGTGGAGGTGTTGGTTTCTGCACTGAATCCATACAGGCGAGAGTACTTTGTAGCGACAACTTGGAATCTATAACTGCTTTTGGTGACGATTAGTTCTTACTAGGCTGGAGTGGGAGGTCATCAACATGGGTCAAGGAGGTGCCTGATCTTGCCTAACACCATGAAAGCTAGGGTTTTAGACGCATTCAGCATGCCCGTCTACTGCAGGCAAGCAGTCGGCACCAACATATAGTATAACTGGCTGACTGAACAATCACCCACTTGTTCAGGAACAAGCCTGCGTTTCGATACGCATTAACTTATCAAGCCCAGATGGCCCATAGCCGCTCAAAATCATGCAATAAGCTGTGCAACAATCGTCCTTGGTAATATCTGAGGCTGTAGATTTCACTTGCAGTTCAGCACATAGAGCCCTTAACGGCACAGTCTCTTGCGGCGCTCAGTCCTCTGAGGTCTACTACCTCATGGTGAGAGCCGAATAGCCCCGGATGTCAGTTACGTCAAAGCTACGACGAAACCAGTGGAAACTCTGGCATAGAGGCTTTTTGCAGTGAGGTCTAAGTTGGCTGTAAAAAGTTCCCGTTGCACAGGCGCATAATACGGCTCGAAATTGGGTTTCGTTGTCCATAAACCCGATTGGTTATTAGTCAGCCGAATATCAGGCAGTCAACTTAATCTTTCGCAACCTCCCGTTGAAGGACACGCGGCACCCATTGTCAAAGACCCACCTTGAAAACACAATCGAGTCTACTTTGTCCTGTATCTGAGAACTGCTCAGCCGGTCTGTCGCCGGTACGGGAAACACCCGACAGTGGACAGCTTTGCAGCTCAAGGCCAGAGGTTAACTGCCAGCATTTGGTAGTTCGCTGGGAAGGTCCAGCCAATAGTCTTACTTGTCTGTTCCCCGCAATTCTCCCCAAGCCTTGGCGGCATGGACCCAATTTCACTATACTCCGTCTTCGACCTCGTGATATCCCTGTCTTTTCTCCAAGCTGAGGATAGACTTATCCGAGTCCCAACTTCGAGGTAAACTCGAGATTTCCTGTAAGGTCGGGGACTCTCAACCAGTATAGAGGAAACTAGATGGATTATTGAGTGACATGATCTTGCTTCTAGAATTCTGACCGGATTAGGTGTTTCTACCGGTTGCGTCTACCGGAGTAATGTAATTACTAGGTATGCCAGATTCCTGACCCGCAGGTTTGCGTCGTCCTTAATTTCCTGTGTCTCTGCACTTGCGGGGCAGAAAATTCTAACCCCTATCTGAAATAAACCGATCTACTTATTGTCCTCTCTCTGCACACCGCATGGTGGCGAGTATGACAGGGATAACCACTAGCGTTCGTGATATCACTCTACTGTAGGGACCTGTTGAATCCCTGCCTTTCTAGCTTGCTAATAAATACGGCGGCAGCCCTCTTCCGGGGCAAGAGTTAGGATCGTTGTTCGTTGTTGCAGGTCATTTCTCGTGCACATGATGTGGATGAAACTCCTTCCGATTGCTTCGCTGCAAATCCTTGCTCTTGGAGCGTCTATTCAAGGCCCATGGCAGGTCGCCGACTGCTCCAAATTTGGCGCATCGACGCAGGCTATTGGCAATAACAGCCGAGTCTTGAACGCCACTTACTATCCTACCAATGCGCTGAACATCAGCAACACCTTCAACGCGGTGCCAGTATGTCTCATCTCTGGAAAAGTATCATACGGCACAAACGATCTGTCATGTTCGAGGTCTGGCTCCCGGACGTAGCTGACTACACCGGCCGATTCGTTGTCGTTTGTAAGTCCTATCACCATCATTCTCTTTAGTTGAATTGCATGCTCACATTGCACCCAGGGAACGGGGGTTGCAGTCGGAGATGATAGACAAAGTCAACAGCGGTTATGCTGTAGCTGGAGGTGATTCCGGGCATCGGGCATCGGAGAATAATGACGGGGCTGGAGAGCCGGGGGTACGCATATCCTATATGCATGACGCCGATCAAGTCAACACCTGGATACACAAGTCGATTGCGTATTTCACACCGGCTGCCAGGTCTCTCATCGAAGCGTTTTACCGCCAAAAAACGAAACGTAGCTACTATATTAGTTGCTCTACTGGTGGTGCCCAGGGATTTGCCTTGGCTCAGTTTCATCCTGAGCTCTTTGATGGCATTGTGGCTGGGTGTCCAGGGAACTGGTACTCTCACCTCGCCCTGTCGTTCTTGTGGAACTCGCAACAAACTCAGGCATGTCCTTCCAAGTCCTCACGGCTGAGCCTGGTGTTAATAATCTGATTCGCAGGGATTGTCTTTCTTGCCTCAAGAAACTCTGGACCTGATCACCCGGACGGCCCTATCAGAGTGTGACACTCTGGACGGCGTCGAAGATGGAGTCATCGAGAACCCCCTGATCTGCGACTTCGATATCGCTTCGCTGGAATGCTCTTCTTCGACCAATTCACCCACGTGTCTGACCCAAGCGCAAATAGCCGCAGCCAAGAAGATATATGCCGGGCCTCGCTCTGCCACCACCAACACGAGCTTGTATCCCGGATTCTCCGTGGGAAGCGAGATTGAATGGATGTATCAAGAGGCAACTCTCGCAGATGCCTTCGCCGTCCCCATCCTCCAGAATATGGTCTTCGACAACTTGACGTACGATGCCGATACTTTCAACTGGGGCACTGATGTGGATGCTCTGGATGAGAAAGTGGGCACTTACATCGATGAGATCAGTCCAGATTTATCGGCCTTCAAGGCTGCTGGAGGAAAGATGCTCGTCTTGCAATCCTGGGCCGACCCCTACAATGCCGCAACATGGCCAATCCAGCACTTGGGACAGCTCGAGCAATTTTTTGCCGGAGATGTCGGTGATTGGTTCAGGTTATTCATGGTACCTGGTAAGTGGCCACCTTGCTTTTGTTTTGGATGACTTGTAGAAATGCACTATACTAATAATGTGACTTTAGGCGGTAGACACTGCGGTGCAGCCACCAATTATCCCCAAGTCCCGGCGAAGTGGCACTCGCTGGAATCGCTAGTCCAATGGATTGAGACTGCAGAGGTGCCTACAGAAATGCTGAGCAGCGACCCAACGAATGAGAGCCTGAGCAAGAAGACGAGAAAGTTGTGTCCTTGGCCGAAAACGGCCAAATACCTCGGGGGTGATAGTAATGACTGGACTTCGTTTGAGTGTGGTGTTTAAGGATTGGTACAGTACAGAGGTGGGAAGGTACGGCCAAGTACAGGGCTACAAAACCCCGCCTCAAACCAGAAGTAACCACCATAGAAGAAAGAAAGAAAAACATCTTTTTTGGCCTTCATATAAATCTACATGAAGGCACTTCTGACTCAAAGATGAAAAGGCCTCAAACCACTCAGTTTATTCAAGGCACATATTTAGTATACCAATCTTTACTTTGATAGTGTGTGATTATAATATCCTGTTATACATCGTCTCCCAAGTCTACATACATGACTCTTGAACAGTTATTCGAACTCAAAATCCGCAAACTCTTAGCCATCAAAGCATTCCCGTTGATTGCGCGCCATTGAATTCCATTCTGCAACTGAAATATCGTCTGGCTTCACATTTACACGTTCATCATGTCGACAGAACTCAAAACATCCGATTCTCACAAACCTAGACAGCCTTTCCTGGGCGACTATAAGAAGGACCAGTTCTACAGGGCCGTTGGAACCACATCGAAGAAAGTCGGGATTCGTAGCAAGGCCCTTTGCGCAAATTTCAAGCAGGTACACGTCGAAATCGACTGGGTAGTCGTCAGTCTGAACATTCTGAGCATCATGGTGACGTCCTATTCTCAATATTGTGCTAGGGATTTAAAGAAGCGTTCCGACGAAATCCACCTCCGCCGTGTCCGGGTAATATTCGTGCAGCCTCGCGACCTGGGACTACGCCGAGAACGATAGAGCTTCCGTGAATCTTTTATAGCCTAGTAGTTCATTGCCGGAATTCTAAAGATGTCTCTTAGAAAGAGTTCTGGCTCGGGGTCATGCATGAACCTGTCTTTGGCCATCTTTTCTCGTGATACCACAATGGGATAGTCGCCTCGCTATAACTGCCAGACGCGCGGCCAATCTCCCTCGTCTTGCACGATGCAGAGGGAGTCGACCCAGGGGTATTCTAGTTCCAGGCCCACTAGCCTGCGTCACTGGGATCCTCGCACACCATATTTTCCGCCCCTGAACTGCCTTCACTGTAGCCACCCGCACCTGCTCCACCACTTTCTCATGCTTCACGAATAGATCCCCACCAAACGACACATCAATCCCAGATTTCACCTTCGCATGGGGAGCTTTTGCACAAATCGCATCTAACACCATACCATGCCGCTTCGACATCCCCTCTGCATCCAACCCGTTCTTTTTATCGTCCTTCTCCGCCCTCATAACCCGTCTGCATACTCTAAGAACCATCCTCGAGATCCAGTAGAGTCAAGGCTGTCGGTGAATAGGCCACTGAAGTACCCTAGGTCGTTTTCCCCGCCCACAACGAGGACTATGTAAGCATCACTGGGCACGTCGTTGATTTGTGAGGGAAAGGTATACCCGTGGTTTGTTTGCGGCTCATTCAGTACACTGAGTAGAGTCGCGCCAGGCATGCTTCATTCCATCAATTTTGCGCCCAGACTGTCGGCGAGGAGTTGTGCGACATTGTTGCCGAAGCGGTCGGCGTGCTTGTGGATTTGTATTGGGATGCCCAGATTGTAGACACACTTTCCTGAGCAGCACGAACACGGTGCTAGCGTCATTGTGTCGAAAGTATTTGCGAGCTAGAATGTTCATTGCTATTAAGAAATAATGAGAATTCGCGGAAATGCGGCGGCTCACTGGCCACTGGAAATGAACAGAATACTCTGGGTGCATCATCATGGGCTTTCAAGCTCTCAACTGTAGCGAATTAGACGGCAGTAGGATAAGATAAGGATCGGCACTTACCCCAATGCATACTTAAGTAACGAATGCATCCTTCCTATACTATACAATCACTACTAGACGACTTCGATATTAGTAAAACCTACGCAAAGGCAACAGATCTTACTACTTCTTATAGAAACTTATGTCCAGAAATTTAGAACAAAATATGCATATGTAAAATAGACCGCATAGTACATGCGACTTTCTTAGCAGGCGGTGTATATTTCCTATGTCTAGCTCAAGGGTCGGACTAACCCATTAAATTAGTAAGCAAAACGCTAATGATGTTACCCAACCAGTGATCCTGGTAAGGCAAGAAAAGTTTAATAACTTTTTAGTCGGATACACGGCTAAGAAATGAGGCTATCGCTGCCCTCGCCGGCGCCGTCCCCTAGGAACATACTGGCGGAGTTGGCTATAGCTGTGAAGGTCAACCCTCGCAGACTCACTACAACCAGGTGACTTACAGCTGGAACACCTGCCGTGGCAGTGTCAGATGGGAAGCCAATCATAACCCTTGTAGGAGCCCCGCCAAGCGTGGATGACTTAGTCGCGCTCCCTCAAACCTAAGTTGTCATCTTCTTTCCTTCGCTCCTTAGAGTAGAATCTTCGTCGATAGCACCTAATCGAGGTCTCTACCAATGCGATGCAACCCAGGTCGTGACAATAGCCTCCTTTATAGCCTCGTCCGATTCATCCAGCCAATTATTTTACCTAGCCGTATCAGCCGTCAGAGACCCAAGCCGAATGTTCAGCTAGCCTATTAAGCTGGCTCTATACCAACTTCCCTGTATCTAGCACATACTGTGACAGGCTGTGCCTGAAATGGGATCCGGAGCTGCAAGAACCTTGCGTCCGGATCCACCAAAGGAACCATCGAGGGCATATAAAAACATGGTTTGTGTTCCCGGAAAAGTCGCTTATTTTACTTTCCTCCTCAGTTAGATAATTAACAGTATTTGCCCATGTTGAGCTGTATAGTTTCGCAGTGAGCCCGTCACACATACTTATAATACCGGCGTTCAGGTTTAGCCGCTATAAAGTAACCACTCATATTTAGCTAACATAGAATATATTATAGTTATTAGCTGTAGTTAAGAGAGTTCACACTCAAATCGATTCACGGCTTAAGAGAGATACGATAGGTTATGGTTCTTGTAACATCACTTAGTGTAAATTATTGTATTAGCAATGTAAACTTCTCACGTCTCATAGCAAGAGGGCGACATAATGAACGGCGCAGCCAGATAGCTTAACTAGGTTATGTTAGTTTACTGAAACATCGGGCTAATCCAGTATAATCTCATCTTTCGAAAATATGTGTAACGAAACCTCTAATAGTCTAGCTGCGTAAACCACTAAAGAGTCTGTAAGGGTTTGTGCTAGTAAGTAAGTCCTGCTGCGGAGTCCTCAAGCAATAATATCGGGGTCTGACGTATGGAGTATAGGGCTCTGGGTAACTGAAGTATTCAAGTAGGGTAACTGGGAATAGAGTCGTCAAGGCAGTTTGCCTCACCAATGGGTTAGATTGATGCTTAGATTGATCACTGAAGTAGAGACTGTCTATCTATGAAATGCCTGGGAGTCCTGTCCCTTATATATCCGTCTCTCCTTCACTGATCCCCACTTGGATATGTTTTCTGCCAACATATCCTGTTGGTTGGATATGTAGTTGACCAACATATCCACCCCTGTAGGTCACGTGACCTGTCGGTCTTTTCCTTTCTCCGATGCGGGGTCCCGTGATCCTAGCGTCTGTATCCACCTGGCCTGCCAACGGGCCTGTAATGTTGGTCTCGGGCCAACGGTTCGTAACAATATGTCGGGCGGTTTTATTATGACTGCATATTCCAGCAATCGCAGGACTGGGCTGATATAGTAGATGATTGATTTAGACTGGTATATAACACAGGATTCGTTCTATCTCAACTCAACTAAGACATAGGGTGATACAATTCGTTGGATGATCAACATTAGAAGGCTAGTGCATGAAGATTGGGGAAGGGGGAGAGGGACTCATTATCTCTAAAATCGAGATGTAATATAGTCTAAAAAGCAGCTGCTGAACTCCATCCTAGGATATCCATGAATGTGCAAGACGAGGGGCCAGAGACCTGTCTGGCTTGGCAGTGTTGACATCGAACGAAGGGGTTCAACATCAAAAGTGACACACACACGCACTCTAGAAGCACTTTTCGATGCAACACCTCCCGTTCGATGCGGATCAATAAAAGCAAACCATTTCGCACACAGACACATTTGGACTCAAAGACCCGGAACTGGGAGTCAGGTATTATTGATATCACGCACCTGTGCTCAGCTGTGATTGTCCACGTCTCAGATACAATATAACTGATCAGTCCCAAATTCGAATGGGCTTTGCGAATTGCTTATCTTTTCTTCCCACTTGTACATACCTAACACGATGCCGACTACCGACGAACCCAAATCTGACCAAACCCAGTTTAACCTCGCAGTAAACGCCCTAATCAAATCCCGCGAAGGCATTATGGAACTGCAGCCCGAAATCCAAGCGCTCCTCGAGCGACAAGGTAAGGTCGCCCGCGAGCTACGACTCACCAAGTCAGCAGCCGAGTGTGCAGTCGCATCAGGCGAGGTGGACAAGTACAGTAGCGTTACCTTCGTTCTATTCAAAAGCAGAACAGAAATGCAGGAGATACGAGACGAGCTGAGGCAGCTCACTAAGTTATGCGATGAGGTTGAGGAGGAGATGAGGACGGCGTTCCTGATACTGTTGGCGAATCCGGACCTCAAGAGTTGAGCACGAAAAGCCTTTCTTGTGTATTGTGCTGTCCAAGGTCTTGTCCCGCTGTGTAGAGGAGAGGCGAGTTGGATTGCTTTAGTTTTGGGCTGTCAAACATGATAGCCTCACCTTTTTAGTATTGCGTAAGAGTCCAATACTAACCTGTAAGACTAGGGCATACTACTTCCTGTATTGTCGCCTTACATCAACCACCAAGCAAAAACAAGCAGCGCACAGTGATGCAAAACTCGAATGACGATCTGAAGAAACGGTTAATACCATTAGCTATAATGTTCCGCAATGACGAACCCCGGCTGTAGCCTGGCCGCTAGCCTGCTTGACGTCCGAGAGAGCTGCATATGCTTATGCATCGTAATCCAACCATAATCCAACCAAACCAGACATGAGCCTCTGTGGAACCCCAACTGCGAAAATTCTGCGGAGCCTCGTCAGCCGTATTTGAGTTACAAGTCATCAGGTCAGGATCAGGCTGCATGGATGCCTATCACTGGACGAAGTGCGACTGCGAACAATCCAGGGGCGAAAACGGCCCCCAAATCCAACTGACAAGGCATACTTAAATGGCATGTTTGCCCATTATCCCATTATTTTGGAATGTTATTTTCGTGCTTACACACTATCTTGCAATTACTGCAACGAATTTTTGGGACTATCGAAATGTCGAGTTCTCAATTCAGACAAATGTCATCAAAGACAACTTTGGCTCGTCCGACACCAGGTCTGGGCCCTCAAGAGCCGAGCCCATCATCACACAAGGCTCCAAGCAACGGCGGAAGCAGAGCTACACCGCGCTTCCTTTCCGACCTGATCAACACAGATAGGTTGAGGGAAAGAGCGGCGCAGGTTGAAACGCCGCCAATGTCTGTAAACGAGGTTGTCCCTCAACACCTCCGGATTCCACGGTCTAAGACTCCGTTCCACCACAATCCACGGGTCAAGTCGCCGTGGAACGGAGCGCATCTGCCTAGGCAGGGCCAGAGTGAAGTTGAGTGGTGGTGGAATCTGCCGGACCCGTATTCGTCAAACAAGAGACCCAAAGGCTTTCATTAATACAGCAGAAGAAAGGGAGAAAGGGGGTTTGGAAATCTCAACTCAACTTTGGTCTCATGTTAACACCCTATGCGCCAACCAACGTCTATCAGATGGTATCATCAAACCTACATGAAACTACATACAGGAAAACGGGCAAAGAAGAACATAGGCCTAGGAGCGGTCTAGTGAACCATGGACTTCCCAATCTCACTCTTCCAGCCGTCGGCCCTCTCAAACCCATTGGAATGAGTCTGGTAATCCATTAGAGCCTGGTATACCTCCTCCTTGCTGCTCAACACGAAAGGCCCGTACTGCACCACAGGCTGATCCAACACCTGGCCAGCAATGAGCACGAACCTAGCACCGTTCTTCGCAATCCCAGGCACCGTCGCGTGCACCACGTCGCCCTCGCGGTCAAACACGACGTTGTTATACTGATCGGCGTGCGTCTGCCCCTCGCCAACCCCAAATTCAGCCGCGCCCTCCAACATATACGCAAAGGCATTCCACCCCTTCGGTAGAGGCTGCGCGATCTTGCCGCCGGGCTTAATCTCAATATCCAGAATCCACACAGGCGTATACGCCAGATCCTTCACGCTATCCACGCCGGCCGCGTTGCCCGAAATAATCTTGACGTGCACCTTATCCCCATCGACATCGACCTGTGGTATCTCCTTGGCCCTCAAATCGCGATACCTTGGCTCGCACTTCTTCAATTCGGTCGGCAGATCAACCCACAGCTGCAATCCCACATTGGCGCTGCCGTCGGGGTTCTGCCGCGGCATCTCGGCGTGCATGATCCCTTTGCCCGCCGTCATGAATTGTAGGTCGCCCGCCTCGATGGTGCCCGCGTTGCCGGCGAAGTCCTCGTGGTCCACGCCCCCGCTGAGCAGGTACGTGATGGTTTCTTGCCCCCGGTGCGGGTGGTCGGGAAACCCGGCGCCGGGCTTGATGCTGAAGTGGTCGAGCATTAGGAAGGGCGAGAAGTTGCGGAGTTGGGGCGTGCCAATTGAGCGGCGGACACGGGCGCCGGCGCCTTCGGCTTGTTCAATGGCGAGGAAGACTTTGCGGATGGCGCGAGGGGCTGACATGTTGGCGCTAGGGGTGAGGTCTTGGGGGGTGTTTTGAAACGTGGTTCTCGTGATGAGTGTCGATTCTGCCGCGCTTCTTGTGTTGCTAGAGTTTTGGAAGTGGCTGCTCAGTGTTAAGAGGCTTGCTGTCGCGAAGTAGAAGATGGGTTCACGGAACACGATAATGGACAAAACGGCTACGATGACGGAGATTGAAAGCGAAAGGAACTTCATTGGGACGGAGTGGATAAGGGCCATTATACAGGAACTGAAGGACAGGCTAGCGCGGTGGGTGCATCTTATAGAATTATCATGAAGATTCTGCTCTGACGACTTCTTTCCCCCCTTCTGGCGGCTGCTTGTATTGGTAAATGGTTTGAAGGGCATCACAAATTCCGCGATCTCGTCTTGCCCCCCACCTTAGTAATTAGTAACTCTTACATCAGCGCCCTTACCCGGAAATATACTAGCGCACGGGTAATAATGCAGGCATGCTGACTGAAGCAATCGTAATCATGAACTGAAGCTCTCGGATTTGACGACATGTCGTTGCATTTGCAGCATTTTGACGGAGGTAACTTTCATTCAAGTCGCAGTATTGCTGGCGCTAGGCTACTTGGCGCCTTTTTCACATTCTGGATCATCGATCGCCTCGTACCCGAGCTAATTAATGTCCAATTACTTATGTCTGAGATGCGCACGAGGGGAATGGATTTTCTCCGGTGGAATTTCCTGACTCGAGCACTCGATGCTGGCATCACCTTGAAAATCGCGGCGTTATTATTAATTCGAAAGCTAGTCAACAGCTACCTGAAAATGTCTCACGTGCCACGTGACAGGTACAATGCCGCTCAACACGGGGAATGCCGTCCTTCCCTCCTAGTGGTGCTATTTGCGGCAGCGGAGGCGACGTAAAGCTTGCTGTATCCTGTAATATTTCCCTCTTCTTGGAACCGAGATGGGGGTAGTCACCGCGACCTCAAAGGTTCAAGGTATTTCATAAGCAGGAAGTGAACGAACTGAGATCAACTCGAAACAACCCATGGCTCCAGTCCAGGTGTCTCGTGAGTCGTAACAAAATACCATGGGGTATAACGCTGGCTTTATTCATAACACCTTCACGGCCCCCGAGTGCGAAGACAGAGCTCTTGCTTGGATTGGAAATATGAAATTTTACTCCAGACTAGTTCATCGTCGACACCATTCAGAAGCCCAATTTGGTTGCAACACTCAAGCCCGCTGTAGTAATCAAGAAGCCAGTTGAGGGCATGGTTGCAAAATACTGAATGTTCACATAGAGCCAAGAGACAAATATCCTACTTGTTGATGCTACTTGCGGATTTGCTGTGCCTAAACCAGTATTAGTTGTCTCGTTAGGTCACGTCGCGACTGTAGCTCAACTACCTCGTCCGTTGAGCTTGCACAAAGTCTCCAAGCAGACTGACTCACAACATAAGAAGAATTGCCATGAGACTCTTTGGGGAATCCAGCTCTCCTTTTCCCTGATCCTCATGATAAAGCCTTGCAGGTCGCCATTCTCAACCCATTCCATTATTAGAACCTTGAAATGTTCCAATTTACATCTTTGCCCATCATATGTTTTCAAATACTTTGTGGAGCGTGGCTCTGCCTCATGTTCATCGTCATCGTCGCCATCATCACCTCGTTTTCACTTCCGACCCGCGAGTTTCCAAGCTTGAAAGTCCTTTGACTCGTTCAACGTTGGGTTTGACTTGAAGAAAATGCCCTGCGCAATATGCTCGCAGACCTGAAGTTCCTAAAAGCCCACTGTTAGTAGTAATCATTTCGCCCAGGCTTGTGTGTTAATCTCATTGAGACCGAAAGTATGCGAGCAGTCCTTAATGTATTTTCACACCGCCGACCTCTTTTGGATTGGATTTTGTACCCTCCTTTTCGGGTACCGGATCTCCTCGAAACTAGGTTATTACAATATTATATAACCATCGCCGTCTTCATGCTAATACTGTGTTCAAACACAATTGCCATGCCACCTCTACAGAGCTTTGAGCAGGAGTCAAGAGAACTAGAGTTACCTTCATCACCGGCTACGAAGAAGCGTTGACCCCTCACACCTCTCTGCAGCTCACGCCAAACTGCACCCGTCACATCCACCCCACCTCCTTCCTCAAAGCCTTCGCTAAGGAAGGAGCACGATATTGGATCGACCTAGGGTAGATGAGCGCCCCGCTAGAAGGGAGGGACAAGGTCTGCTCCATCTTCTGTGGTTCCTCAAATTTCTCGATGACGGAATGAAGACCCAGAAATATTCCCAAGTGTGCCAGGTTTGTGTCGGTCATGATGTTGGCGGTGGCAAGGGGCAGGGAGGAGAAAGGTACCTGAAGGGGTGAGGACGCCCACGTTCATCTCAGGTTATAAATCTCCTTGTTGAGACTACTAATGGCGAAACAGCGCGGAGCGCGGAAATAAGAGAAGAATGTCTAACAACAAAGAAAGAAACGGAAAACACCGTCTGAATACGGGCTACCAGAACAAATGATGGATGAGATGAACTGTATCCATCTGACGTATTTCAGAGCTTCCTACCCCTAGGAGACGTAATTCGTAATGATCTATGTGATAGGGCTACTCGCCTGGAAAAAAAATTACCGCCCACAGGGGATTACAAAATACCGATAGGGCTGAGATATAGCAAAAGCAATTTAGAGTGGACCAACTTCACCACACTAGTCAACAAGCCACGAACTTACCCGGCTTGGTCCATCCAAACTCTACGCGTTCATCAGGTTGGTCACGTGTAGTGGGCAAGCGTTGCGAGTAAAAGTAAGTTTATTGGCATTGCTTGAATGGATAACCCCCTGCCTGTGATCAAGAAGCCAATATGACTTAGTCTACCTGTGTGGGGAAAAAGCCGTTGCAGCATGGCCATAACTATTAACACTTCCTGATCTCATCATGTTTGATTCTCTATCTGTGATGATTGGAGAGATTAAGGGCCGATATCAAAGGTCACACATAACCATGAGCGATCAAATTGAAGGAATCATGGTCAAAGATATCTCATCTCATATTACTAATGCTGCCGAGGAAAGAACATGAACTGAAGGTAGATGGATTTCGCTATGGCTACACCTAACAGACAAGCAAGACTCCAGCAACCGCACAGAAGAGATCAAAAATCGCCATCTTTCAAAAAATGATTGTCCCCGCATTCACAGTCATAATCGAGCACACCTGCTTTCATTCAGATCTACACATCATCAGATCTGCCCACACACACACACTAGACTGCCAGAGGGTCAAGTCTGTTCAGTTCTGTTTGAAAATTTAATACTAAGAAATTAGCGCCCGTAACCTCGGACACAAGAACATATGGTAGTTGACGAGAGAAGTACAAAAAGGTCCAAAACAAAGTCCAACAACGCCAGGTACAACAGCTAGTCGACCAATATGGAGAAAACTGACATGTAAAGAAGTACATATGCACAGGTATTGCTGATCAAATCAAAAGGGCCCCCAGGAAGTCGGGGCGAAGAATATGGTATCTCAGACCATGATACAGAGCAGGGGTATATTCCGACTTTCAGCGGGTGCCACCCAGAGCGCTTATCCGGGCACCCGAAGGCCGGTGAATGAGGTTACCTGTGTGTTTGCTAATAATGGCAGTCTCGCTTTCGCTGCGGTCAGCAAGACTATCTTCGTCATCTTCCACAATTTTGGTGGGAATGTCGCTGTGGATCATGTATTGCTGACTTGAACGCTCGGGCGTGGTCATTGTCGAAGCGATGGACATGGATGTGCTGCTTCGGTTTGGGATCAAGTCAGGGGTGGGAGGAATGCTGGATGTGCGACCAGATGGGTGCAGGTGGCTATCCTCTCCTGCCTCAGAAGTGGCGGCCGAGTGGTCGTGACCATCATCGCTGTGCACAGCCGAGAGCTGGCTGGCACGGCGGGAGTTAGAGGAACGACGAGACTCAATCTCGGGGTCGCCTGACAGGTTGAGACCTTCAACGGCAGCTTGGCATTGCTCGGCAATGTTTCGGATGATGTGGGCAATGGCATCGGTCTTGTCCTTGAGATGGCGGTCGGCCACATCCATGAAGCTCGCCGTCGACAGACGCTGGTTCGCATTGTGTACACGAGTCAGATTCTTTGCAAGACGCTCATCGGCTAGGAAAATTGTCAGTGTCAACTGTTTCAGAGTTTTGGGAATCATGTGCTGACCCTCGGAGTGATCATCAACGCTCTCCCCCTCATATCCGTCCTCCACATCGTCGGCAATTTCCTCAGGCTTAGTGAGAGACTGCACTAGGTGCTCCATGTGGTGAGACTGGCCACCGATCAAGCTGCGCAGGTGCAAAACAACACGACGGGCCTCATCGCGTTGGCGCACAAGCGTGACATTGGTGTGCTGCAGAGCACCCAACTCCTTCTTGTTCCTCTTGCGCTCACGCTCGAGCTCTTCAGCAATCTCCTGCTGGAGCACGAGAGCCTCGAGGGCATCATCTCGCTGCTTCTCAGTACCAGCCAAGCGGGCAGATAACCTGGCATTGTCGTCTTTCTGTTGATCGATGAGGCCACCAAGTCGTCGGTTCTCACGCTTGTGATTCTCGATCTTCACCTTGAGTTCCTCCGTTTGTTTGGTGAGTGTTTCGGTAAATGCTTGGAATTTGAGGAATTGCTGTTTCCAAGACTCGAGCTCCTCGACCAGATAATTGTTGCGCTTGGTGACCTTGGCGAGCTCGGTGTCCATGCGACCCTTGAGGTTGATGAAGTCTTGCCACGCCTCCAACGCATCTCGGGAGTACTGATTGCGTTCCCGAACAATCTCGTTCAAGTGTCTCATCGAAACCTTGGTCATCAACGGCTTCTTGACTGTTCCTCCGAAGACGGCCTTCAATCCGCTGTTGCGGCCCATCTTCTCGCAGACATGATCCATGACCGTCATGACAGCATCTTGATTCCACCATTCGGGGTCCTGGATAGACTCCACCTCGCCGCGCATCACAATAATCTGACCAGCGGGTACGAGCTTGCCACCACCATATGCGGAGCGAAGGTGCTGAGGCACACCAGATGGCGCCACATCACCATGGAGGGCCTCGGTGAGCCTCGTCACAAACTTATTGCGTTGGCTTGCGTTGAGGGCCGTAGGGGGACTAGAGGTGAGAACAAAATTGCGGTCCAAGTCAACGACCAGAGCGTCGGTAGGGGCGGTGAACAGGGACCGGCACTCAGCCGTGATACCTAGAATGTATGGGCCAGGCTCCTGGACGAGCTCCTTGGCGTGACGAGCGTGTACTACCGGTACATAGAGACCACTCCATTCGTAGACTCGCACACAGTATCGGACTGATTCGGCTGCCATTGTCAACATCGCGGGGTAATGACTGACGAAAATAATTCTTCTAGTTGGAGAAATGGCGGCCTCAATGACACCGACAATATTGGGTATCGACAGACAAGTCCATAGGGGCCACATGGCAAAGTTTTGGAAGCCAGTAGGCGAAGAAGGGAATTGGTAGCAAAGAGCATAGTCCTTCATATCGATACGGACCAAGTCGTTGAGGCGAGGAGCAGGAAAGCTCAAGATCCTAGACACCTCCTCGGCGTGGAACAGGTTGGTAGCCTTGTTCCAGTGAATCCACATGCCGCGGAGATAGTCACCGAGCAAGTTGTAAAGGGGGTATCTGGAGAGGAAAGACAAGCAGTAAGGAATCCAATAAGTTTCGTCGGCATTGTCATAGAAGTCCGGCTCGGTTCGCTTCCGGAGGTCGCGTATAGTCTCTGCTCTCTTCTCATCGGCTCGCGACCAGACTCGCAGGCAGATACCGTACAGAGTATGGGATGAATCTTGTTGAAGCACAAAAGCGTGGTGGACGCAGTGTGGCTGGCTGCGGCCGGTGCATATCTCTACATCGTGGGGGAAACAAGCCTACTACTGTTAGCAACCGCAGCTAGCACAATCTGCAGCTCGTCGACGTACCCTCATAGCAGCGTGCAGGGCACGGGCAATTTCGTTGTCTTGCTCGAGTCGGGGACTGGACCCAAGGATCTCAGGAAGCCAAAACTGTCCCACAGCACCCTTCATGTGACCAATCTTTCCCTGAGCTGGAGCAGGAGCTTTGACCCATTGCGATGGCTCTCGTCCCACACCGCATACCATGTAGGCATGGGTTAGCGTCTTCGGCGTCCGTTGTTGAGGCTTGCTGTTGAGTGTCGACGGGATGGGCTGGGTGATTCGAGAGTGCAGTGAAGAGGTTCTGCTTGGGATGATCAAGTTGTTGTCGCTCTGGTCACGGGTGCTGGGTCGACCGTCACGGTCGCTCGTGCGCGGGCGCGTAAAGGACGTGTGGGCAGTGAGTGAGGGCGCCATGGTGGTGATGGCTCGTCGACTAGATGTGGAAGCAAATGTTCATTTACCATTCCAAGCTGATCCTCACAGACGATTTTGCGCGGATGTGAAGCTGCTCGCAATGGCAACCGAGTCGGCGAAAGGCGAGTACTCGAGGTTCCGAGACCGAAGCTGGGTTACGGGAGGTCCCGGCTAGTTGAATCCCGAAAACGAGTGACACCAGCGAACACCAAGCACGAACCCGCAAGCAGCTCGAAATTGACCTGCTTGACTTGAAATCGTCCCAGAATGCTCAATCAATCTTCCGACAGAATGAACAGACGACTACTTCAAGTGGGGGGGAGAAGAGAACGTGAGGGAGGACAGAAAGACGCTCAGAGAGAGAAAAGAGAAAACGGAATGGAGGCAAGAGGTCCCAGCACAGATAGAAAAGGCGTGGCGTGGTGGTTCTAGTTGAGGAAGGGAGGTGCCCCGAGGCCGACGCAGCAATACCAGCGTGCAGCGTGTGCTACCTACGCAGTTTGAAATGCAACTAGGAAATAAGGCCAGGCCTAGCTAGGACGAAAGAGGTACAGATGCTCGCAAGCGGACTGCACTGTTGATGCACTGTTGCAGGGAACCAAGCCAGGGATTGATGGTGCGCGAACGCAAGACGGAAGTCCAGGAAGTACCCTATTCTTTGTATTGTGTGGACGACGGCGGCAATAAAAAAACAAAAAAGAAGATTGTGGTGGTGGAACTTGCCAGTAGAAGCGGGTATATAGTCCGTACCGCACTTCCAGGGTGCGTTTGAGTTACCTCTCATCAAAAGTACTGGATACAAGGCAGGGTCAAACGGTGCTAGGTCCGCCTCGTGCAGCTACCCCCTACTTTCTCGAAATTTTGGGTGCCCCACTATTCCAGGCACAGCCAATGGCGGGTTGATACGGCCAGCAAGGGATCGATAATGCGGGGCCGAGTGGAAGACCTGAATTGGGAGGCAATTTGCGGCGTGAGGACCGAAAAAATGAAAGAATTGAAGCTGGCGAAGGAGGAACCATATCCGCGCACTGGGCAGACAGAGACACAGACAGCCAGATCTTCAGCATGGAAGCCAAACCTAGCCAGTATCGTCGCCTTGTTTGATCTTGTTGGACTAACGGGAGCGAGCATGCCTGGCGACCTTTTCACGATCTCTTGCGTCTTACATACAGGAAATGAGAACGAGGAACCGCAATTCACAGGTATAACAAGCCGTTCGCATAGTTGCCAAAACTCCAATTCTGAAAGAGAAGTTACGACATCGACCCATGGTATAATATCCATTGTATGCCCTCAAGGTCAGGGACAAGTTGTGGGGTCCGAGTGATCGTCATGCGATATGGCTTTGGGTCTTGTCTAACTCTTAGCGAGATGTAGCAAAAAGAAAGTCGTTGCCTCTCTCGTCAAGGTCTGAGTCTCAGGAACTTACACTCTCCATCGATCGTTAGCCACAGGACTCGGTCGGCAACGAGCGTGAGCCAGTTGACGCCTCGCGCAAGATGCTACATGGACTTGGTCCAAATCCTTATCTTCCCGCTCACCACCTCTGCATCCGCCGTCATACACGGTGAATGCCGTTAAGAATTCGACAACTCAAGCATTCGAGGATGTCGTCGATAGTGGTATTTAATCATGAAATGTGGATCTGCTTGTGCATCAATTTAAAGCTAAAGAGCACATGGCAGCCCGCCGCCCACTGATGCTACCCGAAAACACGATGTTGCAAAAAAAGGGGAGCAGGAACGAACCAGGCAAGCCAGGCTTGCTGATCCCCGTATCTCGTCAGAGCTGCCAGGCGGGGTTGAAAATCCGTGACGAACACCTTCATCACCTTCATTCTGATGGCTTGAGACATTCGTATACTCGACACCGGCCAGCCACCTTTCTGAGACGAATCAACAGACATATCTCGTTTATTTGTTCATTTCTACTGAGTAAACGGAGTGTGCTGCATCGTCATCTATTTCAGTCCATGTCGCTGCAATGGGCAACCAAGGCGCAGATGCAACGCAGCTGATCTCTTCTCGCGGCAATGCCTATCGTGATCTAAGCGTTTCCATACGCTTTGACCCGTGGCAATGGTTCGAAGGAATTCGTGCAGCCGAAGGAAGCCAAGAAGCGGGCAACTCACCTTAGCGGGGCTGCTGACTTTCATGATTCGTCGAAACTGATATGGCTGCACACTGGGTCCTATCTAAGCTGCGTTCCTGTCACTATCGCAACATCACCCTCGGTTGGAGAGACACTATGTAGGGAAATTTATGTCATCGTCGATCATCTTGTCTTGGTCCCAAGGATTCGCCGCATCGTCTTATGCCCGCTGTCGGCCGAAACATGACTAGCAGTCAGTTTACTTACTATAGTACTGCTCAATACTGGGTGTCTCTCATCACGAAGGATGGCAAGGTGAACAGCCCGTTTGCAGTACTTTCCCCAAATAGGTCCGCGTCCGTGTCCAAACGCCACGAAACTCGGACCGCTTTACACCTGGTCATATTCATTAAATCCATCGCCTAATATCATGTACGGCCCGGCTCATGACTCGAAAATCAGTATTGGAGGGTGAAAGACTCGGATTCCTTAACGGCGTGACGACTATGTATCACCCACACGTTACATTGAGCTGGACTCGATTGCGTTGCACAGAAACCAGATGCTTCAGAGGTCATTCAAATGAAGTGCAGTAAGTGTACGGAGAGATAGCCAATGTCAATCGAGCTCTCACTTGAGCTGTGCGACCCGTCGGGCGTCTCCCTGCCGTCTCTGCTTGACAAGGCTAATGATAAGAGCGTTGAGCTTGATGACGTGGTGCAGTAAGGTGAGGGGTCATTAATAGGTGCCGCTATTAAAACACACTCCCCGGTTTGGCAGCATCCTGCGGGCACTTGTGCTCTGCGCCATGTTTGATGCGGCACCAACGAACAACTCGAAACGCTTGGGGGTCACAGCAGGTCGATTGTCCTTGCCCTTCCCTTGCTTCCTCAATTGACACTGTGGTCGCCAAACCAAACCAAACCAGACCAGACGACAGCGGTACGAATATTTGTATTCCGAGTCCCTGATGCCAGATGCCGCCATCCATCCCCTTGCATCATCATGGTCCGCAGCCAACCCTGGCTTCAGTCGTTCAACCATTCAATCCCATGGACAGATGAGCTTGGATCATATAGATACCAAAACTCAACTTGGGAGCACCACAGACATGAACAACCGCTGACAGCACCTTAATCGGCGCCGGCTCTATGGTCTCTGCGCTGGACCAAAGACTATCGAAAGGGCAATCAGATGAAAAGAATTCTGAGTAGGTGCGTGTTCCCACACCAAAGTCCATTATTATTATCGAGGGGTGATTTCTGCACTCGGCCCCACCCCGCCCACATGAGCCGAGCCTGTGGTCGCGCAAAGTTGACCTCTCAAGGCGTGCAAGTTAGCGCATTACAACCCCAATAATACCTCGTCTTCCGTCTCGTTTTCCGTGTTGCGAAGAATAACGATAATTCTTGTCCAAGTAACAAAACGCTACCTAACCTCTCACCCAATTTGCATGCGTTGATCAGTCGCTTGAAATGGGGTATCTCATCCGCCAACAATCTGCATGTCTGGAGAGGTGGGTTGTTCTTTCGACATGTCGATCTTCAATCAAATTGACACAAAAAAAGACCTGCAAAACATAAAGGATCTGCCGCCGACGTTTCCAAGGCCCCAGAGCCACTACCACGTACTTATATGCTACCTATAGTAGCACTGTCCTTTCAACAGCATCAGATTTTGATGACCTCTGCATTCAATGACATTGGCGGTCAATGGAAGCCCCCGATTCCTCAAAACTTTAGCAATAGGACGCTATCCGATTAGTCTATCTCCTATAAACTAACGCACCCAGCTATGGCACTAGCGCTGTTGTCATGCAACCCCTGGCTCAAGCAATTTGAAGAGTGTGCTTTGACCCCCGCTTCGACTAGTGCACGGTGCTATACTCAATCACGTGAATTCTACGCCTTCCTCTTTCCAGCTGTTCGGCCGATACAGCCAGTCGTATGGGTTGCAGCTGACGTGGTCTGTTGATGGATTGCCAGTGCAAGGCCGATCATCCCATATCACGACGACAAGCTTTCGGATGCGACAAATCGACGACTCCGGTTCTTGGACGATGTCCAGACTCTTGAAACCGACGTTGTAGCCAGCCCGGCCCGAACCGTCTACTCGTATTAGTTTGTCATGAGAAATACGCTTAGAGATGAAGTCGCTAGAGGAGTGCCCTTCGTGAAGGAAGAAGAAACTTGGCGATACCATTTAGTAATCTCATATTCACAAGGTCCTCCAGGAAGAAACCGCCGCAATCTGTCTATAGGATGGTGAAGTGGCAACTACAAAACCAGCTTCTACCAAGTACGAGTCGAGGTCCCCCGGTGGACCTTCGGATAAAAGCCCGCCTGCTCCTGCTCGTCCGGCGATTCGGCCCCGCCTCCGACCGCATCACGCCCGGTCCTTGTCTCGTATGCCCGTGCTGGCAAGGCTATCCCATCGGCCCCGTGGAGTAAGTACCCTTTCGATGCCCCCACCGCCCCCCACTCCCAACAAGCTGCAGGTCTGATTGATTACGTTATCGAATTGAACACGAATCTTCGAGTGAAAAAATAGCAAATTCAGAATGAACTCGATTGGACAAACAGCTTATTGGTCGAGCAACGACTGCGCTACTGCATCTCCGGCATGCTGTGCAGATACAGAAACTCCAGAATACTTCGAGCTCATGACCCAGGAGCTGGAGCAAGATAGAGCGGTCCACTGAGCACTATGAAGATCAGTCCACTCCAAAGATGAGTTCATCGATGCGTCCGAGTTATTTACAACCAATGCTGGTATTTAACCTCCCCCCCAGAACCGGGCAACGCGTGCGTTCCACCAGTGGCCGTCTGTGCAGAACGTCTGTTCTCGAAATCTCAATGAGCCATGCCCGCGGCAAGTGGCCGGGCTGATCCATCGTCTTTCGATCCAGATATCGCACCCGATGGCGATCGTTTATCCCCAAGTCTAGGATCGATGAGTTACCTGTCGTGCGGCTCCATTGCGGTGGGAGCAGGTTTGTCTCGATCCACGGAAGTACTAATCCGTCAATGTACGATTCAATCTTTAATGGAACGCTATATGTTTTGAACATGATGCATAACAGGGTCGTCACACTGGGGTGCAGACTAGGTGTTGAGACGGGTTGATAGTGAGCTCTTACTCTGGTTTGTCCTCGGCCGGAGTCATAGAGCATTGCCAAGAAGCAACATCTCCGGATGAGGGCCCACAAGATTGTCCGAGAGGTTTGGTGAGAATTCATGACTGGGGTCACTGATTGAATAAGAAACAAGTCATGTTGAAGATGTTGACCAATTAGGGTGGGGTCTCTTTGCGAGTCAGCGGGTATGGCCCTCCTTGGGTATTGGTAAAAATTGTCCACATTTGAAAATTTGGAGTATTACTCGAGCATTGTCTTTGCTCAAGGATTTACCCCACGTATTCAAAGACAACTTCGATATCGTCTTGCGCAACCCAGAAGGCGAAGTCATTCGATGGTGTGTGCTTTGTCTCCGTTCTCGGGACGTGTTGATACTCCCTGGGAAATCCCTGGGTCACTGCAAGTTTGATTCTATCGACCGTTTGCTCGCACACTGCACGTAGCAGGTCACTTGGGAGTTTTAAGGCCGCCTTAAGTGATAGACTTACAGCACTCTTCGACTCGGTCAGGGCTGATTATCTTGTGCTAGAATCAAACCTATTTCTCTGAACCGACTCTTCGCAATAGAGGAGCGAAAACTGCACAAGTTTTTCTTGATACCGGGAACTGTAGCTTTGTAGTTCAAAGGCCATGCCTGGCAATGTATCCGTAGCAGAACTAGCTGTCTTCACACGATAATCAAATTGATATTCGTCGAATAGCATGACTGCTCCCGATGGAAAAAAATCATGAAAATTTTTTCAAAGTCGACATTCGCGACCTATCCATAACATCTGTAGATTCATATGCTAGAAGGAGGAAGGATAATGATTTGCCTGTGACAACAACAAAAGCTAGATCTAAATCTCCTTTTGAGAAAGAAGAAGATCAGAAAAGGCTATATTCCTCTAGCAATATCAGCCTTAACTCGGGTTTCTTCTTGACAAGCACCGAGCTATAGAGCTTGAGCACTTGGTGCAGCATTTTGGCTACTAAAATAGAAGTTGTATCTCCATCAGTTTCACCAGTGGCCCTAGATGGCCGCACATGAAGTCAAACAGAGTCCAAAATAGTCACACAACGGGTTGGTCACATGAAGTCCGATGGGAAGGGGTATGGTAGCCAAGTACTTCAAAAAGCTGAATGTATCGGCCAGTCAGGTGCCTTGGTACCAATGTCTTACAACGCTATAGTTGATTCCGAACATCACGAGAGTCTACATATAGATGAGTGATATTGCTCTCCAGATCAGAGTCATTTACTGACTGCAGCTTGACTTAACCCGTCTATGACAGAACAAGTCACTGTTATAAGGTTGGGCAGACCAAGACTAATCGGCCCCACAGGTTCTTGATTAAGTGACAATGCAATTGTAAACATAAACTTCACAGGCTACAAAGACAAATCACTAGATAAAGAACATGGTAATGCCGCGAGAAAATCCGTGATGTGTCATATTATCAGGTATCCTCCTCGCGTAGCCAACAAGCCAGCTCCCCCTTCACTCTGGAAAGACCAAGGAACTGAGTGTAGATAATGCAGAGTTTTTCCTGCTGAGAACCGAGACAAAATTTCTGATCAAGTTTATAAAGTCGAAACGCTATCACACCAATTCAAACCCGTTTTTTCACACAAGTTCACCATGCGTCCTTCCATCGCCGTATTCACCCTGGCCAGCACCCCGGGAGCTTTCACAGCCCCTAAAGCCGAGCCAGGCGCGGAACCAGATGCTGCAATAGCGCCAGTCCCCACTACAGTCCTTAACCCCTTTCCGGAACCCGCAATCATCTACCTTTGTTACTCCTGCTCCGTGTACGATTACTGCGAAGAAGACTGCTTGGCGGGCAGATCGACCCATGATTTCTCTGGCTTCTATGCAATACTCACTATATGTTTGTTTGCTGTGATTGGGAGCCATGGGTGGTACTTCGTATAATGCAAGGCTAGTGGCGGAAGCGGCATCGAGACTTGGGTCTGCAATTGTTCTTGCACCATGTCCCAGCTCTGGGCCTCTTAGTATGCAAGCTCAAATTTGCCGGTTTGATTCGGGAAATGGTCTCTGCAACAATCCCATTGTAGGCACAATGGAACGAGACACGGAAGAGACAGGTATATAAGTAGATGAAAAAACCACTGGGGGTTGGGAAACGAAGGCTTTCCCCTGTAAGAATGACATAGTATTTAGAAACAACACACAATCTGTAAAAATATGATTTTATTACTTACCTTGATGTCCGTGTTTACAGTAATGCGACTATCAGTGTATTAGCAAGACATAGACTTTTGCCATATTATGGTAGATAAATTAATTTGCTCTGATTATAGCTGCAGTAAATCCTTAGAGCATTAAATCCTACATTTTGTTTGTAGCGTGTTGATGAAGTATTACCTCATTAACATAAAATATCAGTCCAGATCGTAGTTACTGTTGTATAGAAGTGTATGATCAACCTTGCTCTCTCATTCCCTCCAGACACCGCGGGGTTCCTCCAGCATGAAGAGCTAGGTAATACAACATAGCATATTAGCGACTCAGCGTGGGGATCCTGAACAAGGTAGACAGCATATGCACCCTCCCCGCACCGATGCTACGATATCGCACTCTTCCATCGTTGTATCCAGCTGTCTCCAATTGTGAATCCACATTGTTGTCTTCCAGGACTGTAAGCACGACATCACCGAGGTTCACTCTGAAGTTTATACCTACTCCGAAATTCCACCAAAGTAGCTGACGCCCACAGCACCACAACAATGTCAAGCGCCGCCCCGAAAATCAAGCTGAAGGTCGCCGCCGTCCACGCCGCGCCCATCTACATGGACAAAGAAGCCACAGTCACCAAGGTAATCCGCATAATCGAGGACGCCGGAAAGGAGGAAATCAAACTCCTCGCCTTCCCCGAGACCTTCATCCCGGGATACCCCGTACGTCTTCGCTTTTCCATCCAACCCTCGTTATATACCACGAGTGAGACAATCTCTATTAGATGACCATTCTAAGTCGCCATCTAGTACTTCTGCGAAGCCTACCCTCCACTCGATCAAGTCAAGGCCCTAGCCACATACGCCGAGAAAAGCCTCGTCTGCACACCAAGCGACCCCAGCATCCAACTCATCCAAGCCGCCTGCCGCTCCGCGAACGTAACCATAAGCCTCGGCGTCTCTGAACGTCTCCCAGGAGGCTACACGCTCTTCAACTCCCAACTCTTCATCGACTCCACCGGTGCCCTTCTGGGTGTACACCGCAAAATCCAACCCACCTTCGCGGAGCGCTTCATCTGGGCCCAAGGCAGCGGGCACAGCTTGCGGGTTTGGAAACCGGCGCTAGGCTATAACCTCGGTGGGTTGTGTTGCTGGGAACATACGTTCAACGGGGCGCGGCAGGCCCTAATCGAGCAGGACCAGCATGTACATGTTGGGGCGTGGCCAGCTTTGTCGACGATGAAGGGGTTTGAGAGCGTGGCGGATGCGCAGATAGAGGCTTTGATGAAGGCCCATGCTTTGATAGCGCAGGTGTTTGTTTTGGCGGTTTCGAATTACGTGGATGAGAGCTGCTTGGAGTGGATGGAGAGGAATTTGGGGAGGCAGGAGTATGTGAAGGCTGGTGGGGGATGGACAGCGGTTATACACCCCTTTTGCTCGTTTATGGCTGGACCACATACTGGGGCTGAGGAGAGACTGGTTACTGCTGAGTTAGATTTTGACGACTTGGGTCCCATTAAGGTGTGGATTGATGGGAATGGGCATTTTAAGAGGCCGGATATGTTTAGTTTCAAGGCCGATGACAGACCGTTGTGGCCCAACGAGGGCGTGGTGCCTGGGTTACTGAAACAGGCAAATGATAAGAGGAGTGAGAAGACAGAAACGAATGATGAGAGGAAAACCACAAATGAAGGGGAGGAAAGTGAGTGACGATGCATAGGGGTCGCTGTGACCCGTTTGAGCTAATGTTGGACCTTCAAGGCTACTACATCAAGACTGCGAGTTATGGAAGGACGTATGACCACCACCCATCGAACCACACGAGTCCTGCCTGTAGGACAGGCATCAGTCATTCCTGTCTATATAAGGCCCTCATGGCCGCCGTTCACTTCGTCCAGGACTCTCCAGAGATCATGACACTTTCAATACAAGACCATTTGCCCACAATCAAACAGTTAACATGCTCACACCACTTCTGGCCAAGAATCGGATCTCTGACAACTGTGAGCTGGAGTATACCAAGTTGTGCTTTGCGATTCCGGATAGAGGCATTACATTGACTTTATGTGTTTGGTGACGTTATCAGCCCAATGATTGTTCCTGGCGAGACCGCTGCTGGTAGTATTCTGAATCCAGCCGTCGTTGGGCTACCTTACGTGACCTGATATCAAATTATACGCTTCCAAGCATCATTGGGAGATGTTAAACTTATTCGAGCTCGCATGTTTCAGTTGTTGTGTGAAACAGTCATACGTTGCGACACATAGTAGATTCCTAGAAGTCAATGGCGCTCCGGAGTAGCGTCCCTGAACAGCATCCTTGAAAGTTGTGAAGCTCATAGGATACGGGATTCAATAATCATTATGGGACCTTGGTAATATGTCCCTTTGGCTCCGCTAGATGAATTATAACGAGCGTAACACACGGCTCGGGCATGAATATGGTTACACAAGGCGACCCATAATGACTTCCGATCATGCAGCCCGCTCATCGGTCGCGAACTTCGCCAGCCGCGTATTGAGCAGCAAACCACCAAGCTCATCACCATACGTCTTACCTGGCCTGAGCCAGAAATTGAGGAGCGTCTCAACGGTGGTCGATAACGCATATGTTTAACAATCGATCCTTCATCAGCGTCCGAAGCAGTCATGCTCGGCTTGGTCGCCGCAATTGCCGCTCCGAATATTATTGAAAAGGGTATTAAATATCCTCCATTAGACCCCCCATGAGACTAGATGAGATGCGGCATTCAGAGGTCCGGACAACTAAAACCGAAACGACAATAAACGCACTCCGGAGGAACTGAAGACGGGATCAAACTACCCCCGCAACCTGTGGGACGTGACGAAAATGCGATTTCGCATGATTTCATTTCAGCTGCATTTCAGCTGCATGCCGTATGCATATCGGAGGCGATCTCCCTTATCTGCGTCGAAGGCGTCGTTGGGTCTCTGCGTGCGTAAGCGCTCAACACCGTGAGAAGTCCACTTTTGGGCCACGATGATTGTGATTGGAGGCAGGTGAGCAGAAGAATATGTTGGTAGCCTAGACAATGTGTTTCGTCCGACAGCATGTCCAAAGGAATGGGGATCAGAGTGTCCCAATAACTGACAGCAAACCGGCATAGCTGCCCGTCACAATGTCAAGCATGTTGTAGCAAGAACGCAACCGTGGCTGTTACGCCCACCTCGCCACGGAAATGGGATGAAGTATTATCAAAGCAGGATGATTGTTGATTTCGAGGACGCGTCTTATATGTTGCGTAATGTGAGTGAGACGGTGTATTTCGCGCTCATACTTTCACACTGACATGTGAAAGACGGACTAGGGGATGGATCACGGAGCTCTGTCCGGATTTGTGGCTAGTCGTAGCGGGGTTTGTGCAACCTCCTTACGTTGCGTTACGATAGACACAGTGGTCCGACCTCAGCAGCTATTTTCGTTCTCAACTCGGAGAAGTTGTCGGCAATTTCAATCAACTCCGTTCAGAGTCTGATCACAACATTGTCGAATGACCTGGGCAGACTAACGAATGATTGCAACCATTACTATCAGCCGAGGCTATTGGCAAAGTGGCCGTGAATCAGACTTCCTTGAAAATGATGTTGAATTTAAAGTCTTCCAGAGTCATGAACGGGACCCACCTGTCATAGTAGATGGACAGGTACGACATAGCGGCCGATGGAGATTCGCAAGTGAGAGGTGGACAGACCGGCGTTTAAGCCCGTTGGTGACTTTGGGTTGATGATGCTGCTTGACGTTGTTCTGGTGTAATTAGACATGCAATGCAGGAGCCTGCAGGAGCATCTCAGGAGCCATTCAGGGGCATTCAAATCTCCCATATTACCACAGTTCACTGCGAAAGTGTATCGAGCTTGTCGGTCATTTGCTCCGCCAGCTGTCCAGTAGACTCTCAAGATAGCACGGCTGCAGGTAAGCCCCTAGAGGTTGTGGCATCGGCAGGGTCAGTCAAGGCTGATGCGACGCAAAACTGCAAGCAACCACCGATGTGTGCCAACCTGCGACCTTCGCAGGGTTAAAATTGAGGTGATGATAGAGTTCCATGCTATGTAGAGATAAGCCGGTCGCGCAGTCCGGCGTATCTGACGATGGGTTGATGTAATACCTCCATGTCTAAGATTGGCCGGATAGCAGCTTGGAGGTTAGCTAGGGTTTCCCGTGGGCTCTTTCACTCCACCAGTCCGAATAAAACAAAAAGCCACTGGCGAATTGGAAATTTGAAGGAGCTAGCAGATTCGGGGACAAATCCGGCCAAAAATGAGTGAGAGAATGGCGAGTCAAAAGTGACGAGAGCAGGCGGGATCATGACGAAATGCAACCTGACTTCCCACATGCATCCGATACGGCGATAACTTCCAACCAGGCAAAGCAAAAGGCAACTGTCCCTCTTTCACATGCCAGGCGACAGGGAAGGAGCTTTTCGAGTCTCGAGCTTGGAGGGCAGCAGTCAACCAACCAAAGGCGGCAACAGCAGCCCAGCATGTGGCGTTAAGACAGCCCCACCGGTGCGACTGCCCCTGTTGTTCTGTCAGTTCGAACCCCGCCAAAATCGGTCAACCATGATCCATCAAATGGCATCGTAGCAAAATGGCCGGGCAGGACCCACCAGAGCATGGCGAACATGGGCTGTTGATAGGGACTTAATTGGGGTTTGCATGTGGCAGCTTGGCAGTTGGTAGACACATGAAATCCAACAGGCCGTCTGTGGCTCTTGCTCTTGCACGCACGTCGGTGAAGGCGCCATTTGACGGCTGTGGTCTTTCCTGCGTCACAGACAGTTGCCGCATGTAGCACACTCGTACGTGGCCGTGCCAGGCTTGCCAGGAACGACTACCCCCAAGTCTGCCCCAATGTCCCAAAGCACATGTTAATCCAAAGAACGTTTGCGCGGGCAGCTGTGGCGCAACCTGGATGGGAGGTGATTGCCTTTTAGTTGCATGCCTTCCGTGCACATTCCCACGAAGCTTTTTAGCCCACCCATCCCCTCCTCCTAAAACCCATCATTGATCTCACCACCACCACAAATACGCTCGTCTTCTTCTCTCCGTCTTATTCTTGTCTCAGTTCCCGAGACAACATTAAGTTCTGCTTACAATCAGAGGCTTGCCTACCACTGCTTACGGAATCCCAAACATTGTATGTTGCTCTCGCCATCCTTCCCGTCCCATCGCCGATGAGGAACAGTGACTTACATGCCAACGCCGCAGCCCAGATAACCTCCTCGAGCTTCCACCACCTATACCACCAGTCGTCACGATGGCTGCCCAAGTTAATGGCGATGTGCACTCATCCTCGGCAACCCTTCAGGTGAGTACACATGATCATCGCTGGCATCTGGCATGTACTTGGCATCCGATGCCGTCACGATGACCAACATCTTCTGCGACCCAGATCAATCAATGCTAACTGATGTCACAGCACATCACTGGGTACCCTCTGGTTAGCGATGCTCTGACCACCTTCAAGAGCAACCCGTACGGTCAGAAGTCCATAGAGCTGGGCGATTCTGCGTACAAGACCTTTGCGGCGCCTGTCCTACCCTACCTCTCCAGGCCATACCAATATGTCTCGCCGTACGTCCAGAAGGCCGACTACTTGGGTGCCGGAGTGTTGAACAAGGTTGATGAGCGCCTGCCCGTGTTGAAGACACCTACCAAAGAGCTCTACTCCAACGGCAAACAGATTGTCTTCTACCCTGTCGTCAAGGGCAAGGACGCTACGGATCATGTCTTCAGCGTCTACAACTCTGAGTATAAGAAGGTCGGCGGTGATGGAGTCGTTACGTACGGCAAGGCTCTCATCTCGACGGGCTTGGTCGTCACCACCGAGGCATTGAACTGGATCGGTGACATCTTGCGAAGCGGGCAGTCCAAGGCCAAAGAGGCTGGCAACGAGGCTCGCGAGCAAGTTCAGCAATAGGCGTGCGACCACGAGCAAAGAAGCATGGAACTGGTCTCTTAAGCACATTCGCGACTTCCTTCTGATACCACGGGCTATTCTCTCTCAAATCTTGTCAAGTCATCCGTCTTGATGTTGAACAATAGGACTTGTGTCATGACGACCACCGGGGTCCGGGGTTGAACGGATCTATCATCATTGCGCATACACAGCCTTCATGTTTTCATCCTGTTATTTTGTTCTTCCCATTTTTGCTCTGCACCGGAGCCTTTCTGTGGTTGGGACTTTGTACAAACACTACATTGCTTGACATCGCGTCGAGGATTCGGCTTGTCCGAGTTTCAGCTTCAGTGTTCGTCGAGCTGTTTCGGAGGGTTAAAGGGTGATCGTATCGGGTGGCCGCAATTGAAGTTGAGGAGACATTGTTGTTGGTCCAATATGCTCGATTGTACGAAAAGCTAATAGATTTCCGTGTGGTGGTACAATTCCATTCTTGTTTTTAGTCCTCTTGGCCATGATGGAAATGTGATCTTGCAGCCGACTTGTCGCCGACCTTTGTCATCATATGATCGGCAAGTTGATAAGCTACAGAGCTTATTATGGAAGTAATTAATCCATGTGTATTTATAAGCATTTTCCAATAACCTACATGGTTTACGCTGTCATTATCTCTTGTATACTGGGCGATCGTGCAGAATATGATTCCAAGGTATAATGTCATCTGCACGTCAAAGCTACTTACATGCCGCGCCGAGACTCTTTTTACTCACATACAGACATATAATCTATTTACAAGGTGAGGATATACATCCCATAAGCAATATGCCTAGGCATTCTTCACCCCTTTAGCATAGGAATCTTCAAATCAAAACACCGTTTGACATGAGTGAGACCAACGGCGGTACAGATGCATCCCGACATTATAATTCAAATATGGAACATGAATCTACCCTCAAAAATGTACACTTCTCTTACTGCCAACGCCGTAGATGTTCCTGAGTACGGCTAATGCCATTGCCTCATGACTTCCATCCATCACTCAATAACTCGTGACATACATATATATGCACCTCTCTTGTCATATATGTAAATCTCATCCCTCAATCATCCATTCAAAAACCCACGATCTGCATTCCTCGCATACTCCGTACTATGTGCATCGAGTTTCACAGCAACCAGGACGCACTCCACGGCACTCTTGCCGCCTTTAGAACTCTGTATCCTGAGCCTCCACTGGCCTTTACGCACGATCCACTCCTCGTGCGAGTGACCAGTCGCTGCGGAGTCGATCCGCCTCTTCTTCCTGGACGGGCCGAAGCTGCCTACGCTGGAGCTAGGCGAGTCTTGGCCGCCGCCGTTGCCCGTTGACGAAGTGGTCGAGAACAATGGGGGGGCCTCCTCGGGTTCGATATGGTTGGTATACGGCTTGCCGTCCAAGATAATATGCGTCTCGGGTTCGATGACTATGCGAACAAGGTCCTCGCTGAGCGAAGAATTGCCCGGTGTTGGGGGCTGGCTGCTCGCTCCGCCCGTTGCCATCAGAAGACCCAGGGGCTGGTTGGTAGAAGGCAAATTTAGTTTCGTGGCGATGACTTCGAACAGCTTGGCAACGCGTGCCTTGACCTGCCCGAAGAACTCAGCGCGCATCAAGCTGAAATGCAACTTCGTGTTTTCGCCCCCGACTTCGAGGACGAGCTCATATGCCTGATTGTCCTCGAATGGTCTCGCGTAGTTGACCCACCCAGACCACCGGTCGCCTGAGCTATCGCCAAGGACTGTGATGCCCGACTTCAGGATATCCTCCAGTCGCAGCACGATCTCGTGGCGCTGGCGGAGCTGGTTGTAACTGATGTGGTGCGGGACCAGCTTCTGCTCCAGGCCTTTGAAGTTGAAGTAGCGGCAGTCGCGGAGCAGACTCTGGCGGTGCTCGTCATCGCGGATATGTACGGGGTATCCACGCAGCAGATGCAGAAGCTCCGCAAAGATATCCGCGGACCGATTGGGTACCGACGGGGGCAAAATCGAGGGCGGCCGGATAAGGCTATCGCGTTCGAGGCCCGGGAAGACTTCGTCGGGAGAAGAGAAGAAGATGGCAAAGCCTAGTGAAAAGAAATTGGGGCTATTGCCAGGCGTGGAAAACAAATCGCGCGGTATTTGGAATTCGCGGTGGCCGATGGACATGAAAATGGACTCTTCATAGAGCTGGGACATCAGCTTCGGCAGCGTGTAGAACTGCGCGTCGGCGAAGAGCCGCACAAAATGCTTGCCGTCGCGTGGTTGCACATGGTAGCCCTGCAGATGGAGGCTGATGTCTTTGAACGTGTCCGGATCGCGATCTAGGTAGAGCGTCCGGATGGCGGTTGAGAGATCCTCGCCGCTTTGCTCGGCGCGCTTAATCTGGCAGAGGAAGTATTGTGAGAAGTATGAGGGGGCTGGGCCTGAGTCAGCAGTGGGTTACGTAGGGTTTATCAATGAAATTTCGCAAAGATCCAGCAGCATTCCGACCATGATCCTTCGAACTAGCAGAGAACGTGACGCGATCCCATAGATAGGAGAAGCGGGAAGCCAAGTCGAGCTGACATGGGGTGCACCGATGGGCATGAGAGCCCAAGAACCTCGGAGTTCTGGTAGAGATACGCACCATCAGATGAGATAGACGCTCCCGAAAGCTTAAATAGTTCCGATCCTATCTGAATAGGAAACACGCGCTCATGCGGCAGGATCTTGGGGATCTTGGAGATGAGCTGGGGTTGAGACGGCGGGAGACGGAAGCGGTGGTGAGCGGCACCTTGAGGGGTCCCACTCGAGATGGAGTTGCTCATGGCGTCGAGATCCGATGCGGCTGAGGACGTCGGCAGCGCGAGCGAGACATCACCGTTGGAAGCAGTGCAGCTCACGCCTGCTCACAGCTGAGAATGAGGGTGAGAATAAAGAAAAAGTCCCGAGTCCAGCTCCCTCGATGATGATAACGAAGACGATGAGGATCCTGATCAGGTTTTCAGATGAACCCCGAAATCGTCCAAAAGTCCTTCCGTCTTAAGTCGGCGTGCGCGTGGCAAACCCCAGATATTTAAGCGTTCTGGGAAAGTTGGCATCAGTTCAAATGTCCATGCATTCATTACCCGCAACAAGGGTCCTCGATTTGGCCAGCTGGGCGGATAATTTAACACCAATGTAGATGAATTTGTACAAAGTAATCCCCGGTCATCTGCGACATTGGAGGCGGTGCAGCGCGGCTCGCGGCTGGTTAGACCCGAGAGACGGTTACATCGTCCCCGACGTCGGATCTCCCGAGCCCCCCTAAGCATTTTGGAGCTTCTGCGCCAAGCCTCACGATGCTATTCGCGTTACTTATCACGGCTTCTATGACACTGATTTGAGTCTTCTACGAACTGTGCCCGGCGGCGGCTTTCGTCAAGCCAAGATTTTTCGAATTAATGTCACGGGAAGTACTTAATCCGAGACTTATCTCCACGCCTACTTCAGTAAAGCAATACTAAGACTGATTGAGTGAGCGTTATCTCCTTGTCTGGCAGGTTTGACGGTATTGCAGCCGCGGCCCTGCTTTCTGGTACATTGAGAAACGCCCTATTCCAAGGAGTTCTTGCCCGCTTGCCATGGGCAGAACAAATATTGGGATCTGACTGCCCCGGAAGACTGGTGTACCGGCAAGTAATGAGGTTTCTTAAGCTTAGAAAGCCATCAGTTAAGATGTTAGACGGCATAGACTGAAACGACCATATGATATTGGTGGCTGTGGTATCACGACGTCCTAACAAATTCCGTCGTACCCTGAAAAATAGAAACAAAGTCCTTGAATGACAAGTATGACTTACGTCCCATTCTCACTCAGTCCAGCCCCCAAACATGTATTCCAACACGAAAACCAACTCCACCCTAATCAAACAGGATAAACAGAGAGCAAAGCAGATATCCGCCTTAACCTGCAGCCTGAACTCCTTTGCAAATGCGGTAGTCCTGGCACCCGGTTAGCCACCCAACCCCCCATGCCCACTCCGGAAAAGAAGTAACCTCAGCCATTGGAGACACAAAAATTATCGCTCTGCTATGTGTACGTTTTCTCGACTAGCAACGCCTCTCATTATACACCATCTCTCAATTGAAGAAGCAAATTCAGCTTCTGCCACGCACTGCTCGGCCAGCCGGCGCGCTCACGTCCCTACGTGCGAGGCCTCCGGTTACCATCTGTTTCCGTGGTGTCATGACGCCCTGTGCGATACTCCGGGCTCTACCTCGTCGCTCCTTGATCTGCGCCAGAGCTTGCTCACGAGTCATAGTCGGTGTCAAAGCCGGGTTGTTGATGTCAAAGGACGGTGTTCTAACTTGACTTTGGTACCCACGCTTGTCGGAAATGTTGGGGTTGACGTTTTCGTCACGGATTGGGACCTTGGTCGTCTTGGTTGAAACGCCGTAGAAAGCCGCAGACGTGTGCGGTCTAGGCGAAGGCTGCGGCACGGCTCGCTCGCGATCCGGGGGCGCTGGGGTTTCCACCTCCACCTCTAACTGCTCGGGGTCCATGTACTCTGTGGATGCGTCTCCGGTTATCTTTGGGATACTTGCCGTTGAGGCATGAGCATCGCTCTGGCGTGGGGCATTGAGGAGGGACATTAGAGATGTTCGCTCCTTCAGCATCAAGGCGAAAGCGGGAGGATCCACAGACGGTGTGCGTGAATAAACACGGGGCTCTGGTTGGGGATCATGTGGAGTTGGAGGTTCCGTATTTGGTCCCTCGGCGTTGGATACATTGCCTGCTTCCATTGCCTCTGCGTCTTGCCGTGATAGCGTGCGGAAAGTGCCCTCAGACGGTACGAATATTGTGCTGCGTCTTGGCCCCTTGGAGACTCTCTTGATCTGTTTCTCGGGCACTTCTACTTCTGTTTCGGGCACGGCTCTGTCTTCGGCTGGATTCGGCGTCTGTACTGGCGATCCGGGCTTTTGGCCGAGAATGACGAGATCAGCAGGATCCAGGATTGCGACGGGCTCTGAACGTTGTTTGCGAGAGGATCCCGGGCGAACACCGCTGCGTCGTCTTGGACGTGCCTTGGCACAGGGACAGCATGAGAGTCGGCACTCGGCTTGGAGAAATTCAAGATGCTCCTGTGTGCGGTCGGCCCTTTGCTTCTCCCACTGCCACAGATTTGTCAACTCGTCGATTTCCGCCTCGCTCACGGCCGACGAGACAATGTCGGCTGTCGAGATCGAGACACGAGTCTTCTTTGGGGAGTCAAACTCGTCGTCCAGCTTCTCCGAGTGCGGTAGGGGTAGTTGACCTTCAGCAGCAATGCGGGCAACCTCCTCATTCTTGGCCAGTGTCTTGAAGGCATCGCGTTCTTGTTCAATGAGCTTAACACGCTCAAGAGCCTGCTCTAGCTGCTCTTGGACGCCGACAAGCTGATAGCGCGCGGCGAAAGCTTCCTGCTCTCGTGCCTTGCTACGCTCCTTCTCTCGTTCCAGGATCTCCTGCAAGGATCTATGCGAGGTTTTCGCCGCCTTGACCTCCTCTTGCAATTTCACAATGGACGACTGTGACTTGAATGCCTCTTTGCGCGCTCGTCGTATCTCCTTCTCCCATAACGCCTGGGTATGCGAGTAAGTCTCTTTGGCTCGGCCGTATTGTTCCTGAAACATCAGTTCATTAGCACCTGGGTTCACAGGTTCGCACCTCTACAAAGTGTGCACACATACCATGACCGTCTCCAATCTCTCGCCAACCCTCCGTTCTCGTTCGCGGCCCTCCTCGAATTGTCTGCGCAGGTTGCGTGCTTCGTCTCTGTGGCGGCGCATCTCCGACTCTGCGGCTTCGCGACCCAGCATTGCACGCTTGAGGGCGGCGTCGGCTGTTTTGCGCTCCAGCTGTTTAGACATGGAGACGGCTGAGGCGGAACCGGCTTGTGCTAGATGATTGAACTGAGAAATCTTATCGTGGATGCTGCTATCGCGGGAGTGGCCACCGGTACGGGTTGGAGAGAACAATGTCGATTCGCGCTGTTGATTGACGTGATCAGGCGTTACAGGTTGCAGCGCCGCGCCAGGTGAACCTGGCTGGCTAGATGGTTCCATAGTGAGGTGGTATGATCAGCCAGATGAGGAGCATGTGCTGGTGCTTATGGGGCAAGCGATATTATCGTGCGTATGAATGCTCTCTGTCGGGTGGTGCAAGGGAAGCTTTCGGGGTGTTGAGAAATGCGGACATGCACCGATTACCACTGATTTTTTTGGGCGATGGTCGAATAGTGGTTCCCGGGGGGCAGATGATCTTCAACCCAATACAGGGTTGCTACGGTAACTGCTCCCCCGAGTTAAAGTGCTTGGTGCCACGACCTCCCGTGGGCCCTTGCGCTGACCGCTTCGCCAAAATCACCCCACCCTTTATCCCTATCCCAGTCCTCCCGAGGGCGTTCTGACTTCGAAATCCATTGGAATCGGGTCAGTCAAGTCTGTCTTTCAGCCCTGCATGGATATCATCGCATGACCATATATGCAATGACAACGTTCAAGGTCGTAATACCCACTATCAACGTGTCAACCCTCCTATACTAAGTACCCCTCGTGTGCAACATCCACTTGTTGCTTAAAACGGACAAAATCCAAGCTATTCATGTACCCGGAAGACGAACATGCGTCAAGAACCAAGAAACGCAGCGGGTCTTTCTGCGAACTTGAAATGCCATAATGAACCTTCGCAGTTCAATGACTCGCTGGCTAGTATTCCCATGCTCTGCTAACTGTAGATTGCATTTGTGGGCCACATCTTCTTACACTCGTCCCTTTGCATTGATCAAACTCACGCGTTGATCAGACCAAATGGTTGCGCTTGAGCCTACAAATAGGGTCACAGCATTCACCCATTGAGCGATGAACAATCATGGACGTTGGAACGCCTCATTTCCTGCTCCTCTTCTTGGGCGGCCCCTCGGACTCCTCGGGTCCCTCCGCCGCATCCGCAGCTCTTCGAGCGGCCATACTCTCTCGTTTCTCCTTGGAAACGCCATTCTCGAGGATCTGGAAGAATTCCTCTTCCGTGATGGTGTCAAGCTCATGCTCGTTGATGATTTCCAGCTTCTTGGGTCCCGCCCTGGTACCGAGGATGATGTAGTCTGTGTCCTCCAGCTTGGTGATGACTTGGGCCCCGTACTTCTCCGCGGCGGCCACCGAAGTCTTGCGGTCCATCGTATTAAAAGTGCCAGTGAAAAGCACCTTTAGACCTTTGAGGCAGTTGGGTTTGCCCTTCGGGATGGTCTTGCGAGAGGTGATGGCAAGTGCTATTTTCTTGCCGGCTGGTTTCTTGGCTGGCTTCTTTGGCTTTACTTCTTCTGCTTCTTCGTCGTCCACGTCGTCGTTATTGTCCTCTTCCTTGATCTTATCCTCCTCAACGTCGGGTTTCTCTTCTCTGATCTTTTCATCCTCTTGATCTTCGTCATCCTCCTCGTCGTCAGATGCTGGCTTCGCCACCAATCTGGAGGCATGTAAGTGGTTTAACATAACTCAATGGAGAACAAAACATACGAAGCCACAGCATCTTCTCTGTTGTTGCCCCCCTGCAAAGAAGTTGGCTCATCAGGTACCACCATGTGAATCCTAACATGGACCCTGACTTGGGTTGCCGATTGGGCATCATCCAACTCCAATCTGCCACAATAGAACCCTTTGCTCTTGTCTTCTCTCAGCTGGTAGTTGTAATCACCGCGGTTTCTCAATTCAGAATAGCGGGCCATCATTTCCACGGCCGCCTTATTGGCTGCGCTCCGAGTCGTGTACACCTCAGGAGACTGAAGCCCTTCTACATCAACATTGTCAGTCCATACGAATGAGGAAACAACGAATAACGAGCCTGAAGATGCAGGCTTCTGGCGTGGCATTTTGACAGTGTTATTTCAGCACTGTGACTATTTTCAAAACAGGCGAGCTGTTGTTATTGTTGATATTTGGGGACTTTGGAAGATCGAATACGGCACAGCACGTAAGCAAGTAACCTTCCCCTTGCAGCTGCCTGGGAAAGAGTTGCTCATCTCGGTAGAGAGAGGAATTACTGGTCTGTGCGTCTTTTTCACACAAACATTTCACAATGCTGATATTGAGAATGAACTTTTATGAACGCTTCTACAGGACCATCCGCAAACGTTGATGCAAGCGTCTACGTCGAAAAAAATATCCAAGATGCCTGAATGATGGTGGTTGGATTCTATGTGAAGAACCCCTGTATCTAATCTTGATGCTAAGGACCCACCAAGTTACTTCGTACATAGTAGATCTTGTCGAGATCAACGGGCCCAATAGTATTTTCAAGATTGATCCTGCCAGTCCACAGACAAAGCTGCCATGCATTGGTGCCGCGACGAATATCTGCATTTCATATAGACCACCTGCATGTTGACACTCAAGAGTCCTGATCGCCGTGCTGGTACGCATTGCTTCTTGAAGGAGAAGCAGATATCAAACTACTAGCCGGTGAAGCCCACTGGGTGCTCAACGCCATGCCTAGCTCACAAAGTATGACTTGGAGATGGCGCATTGTGAACGCAAGGCAGCTTCGCACTTCTTGACTCAGGTTCACAAGAAAGTAGCTTGGGAACTATATCACGCTCAGTACCAAAAGGGTTGCATCAGCCAGCAGCCAGGATGCAGTTGCCCTCTATACCATGAGCAACACCACTGCTACGATGATTTGATACTTTTCAGTTTCGGTTGCCGGTGATTATTCTACTCAGATAGCGCTTACTGACATACTTACAGAGTTGATCTATCTACGGACATCATTTCAACAGGCTCAATTGCTCACTTGAAGACGGAAACCGGAGTCTACCGAGGTCATACAGGGGTTGCTGTTCTTGCCACGCCCCGCTGCAGCCCGCCAAAAAGCGCGGCTCGATAAGCTACTACTCTTCTCGGGGAAGCTAAGGCGGTATGTCGCTTCTCTAATTCGCGGACTCGTAAACTTGTCTGCCAATTAGTTACTCTTATTCAGGCTTCTTACCTGCAGTAGATCGGATTCCGGCGCTTTAGAGCTATCATCATTGACAGGCATTGTCACCTCGGCACCTCAAGATAAAAGAAAGGTACGGTGAAGGCAGGGCAAACAAAACCTTCGTATGAATCGTAGAATTCCCTCGTTGTCATATTGCCTGTCAACGAGAGCTCAGTTTGCCCATCGCTTTCGGCTTTCCCACTGACGCTCACTACCGCCCAGATCCGTTGGCTCTTCCTCTTCCACTTGATTGTGTCGCAAGCTACAGGACAGGGGCCGCGGATCAATCTGAGCACATTATCAAGTGGAGAAGATGGCGCCGAGTGCTGTCTCCCCGGTGCGCGATGCACTGGACTATGGGCCGTCGTTAAAAACTGTATACGATGACACGATTCGTTTCTTCCTCAACGGCACTCGAGTCATTCTCGACGAGATCGACCCAGAGGTTACACTGCTAGAATATCTTCGCGGCATCGGCCTAACGGGGACGAAATTGTGAGTAACTGATAACTCAGTCTTGTTTGCTCGGATTTACGATCGGCGGCTGATCAACTGAGCAGGGGTTGTGCAGAAGGGGGTTGCGGTGCCTGCACTGTTGTTATCAGCCAATACAACCCGACTACGAAGCAAATTTACCATGCTAGCGTCAACGCATGTCTGGCGCCGCTCGCCAGTGTCGATGGCAAACATGTTATTACTATCGAAGGGATAGGCGATGTGAAGACTCCACACCCGGCTCAGGAGCGGATAGCCAAGAGCAACGGAAGCCAATGCGGTTTCTGCACCCCCGGCATTGTCATGAGCCTGTACGCCTTGCTTCGGAATAACGAGAGCCCTACTGAGCATGATATCGAGGAAGCTTTCGACGGAAACTTGTGCAGATGCACCGGATATCGCCCTATTCTAGAAGCAGCGCAGACTTTTAGTGTCAAGAACGGCTGTGGCAAGAGTACCAGCAATGGTGGCTCTGGTTGTTGCATGGAAAACGGCAACGGCGCTGGTGGGTGCGGCAAGATCAAGAGTTTGGATGATGGCCAGCCTATCAAAAGGTTTACATCACCGGGGTTTATTGAATATAATCGGGATACCGAGCTTATCTTTCCGCCGACCCTGAAGAAGCACGAATTCAAACCACTAGCCTTCGGCAACAAGCGAAAGAGATGGTACCGACCGGTAAATCTTGACCAGTTGCTGGAGATCAAGAGCGTTTATCCCGATGCCAAAATCATTGGTGGAAGCACCGAGACTCAGATCGAAGTGAAGTTCAAGGCGATGAAGTATCCTGTATCGGTATTTGTGGGCGATATCCCAGAGTTGCGAACATACAGTTTCAGCGAAGACCATCTGGAGATTGGTGGAAACGTCATCCTCACAGATCTCGAGAATATTTGCCAAGAAGCCGTCAAGCATTATTGCGATGCTCGAGGTCAGGTCTTTGAGGCCATGTACAAGCAGCTCAAGTACTTTGCCGGGCGACAAATCAGAAACGTTGGCACGCCAGCAGGAAACCTGGCGACGGCCTCTCCTATATCCGATCTGAACCCAGTTTTTATGGCAGCGGACTGTGTCTTGATTGCAAAATCAAAGGACAAGGTGACGGAGATCCCGATGGCTTCATTTTTCACGGGATATCGTCGGACTGCACTAGAAGAAGATGCCATCATTGCCGCCATTCGCATTCCCGTCACGAAAGAGAAGGGAGACTACTTCAGAGCCTACAAACAGGCAAAGCGGAAAGACGATGACATTGCCATTGTTACCGCTGCGCTACATATCCGAGTAGACGAGAAGGGCATTGTGGAGCATTGCAATTTGGTGTATGGCGGCATGGCCCCCTTTACCGTGGCCGCGAAGAAGGCGAATAAATACCTCAGTGGCAAGATGCTTGCACACCCCGATACCCTCGAAGGGGCTATGAATGCTCTCGAGTCCGATTTCAGTTTGGACTTCAGTGTGCCAGGTGGCATGGCATCGTACCGAAGGTCGTTGACCCTCAGCTTCTTTTACAGATTTTACCATGATATTCTCGGCGGTCTCAAGGTCGAAAGCGAGCACGGAGACAGTCAAGCTGTTGCGGAGCTCGACAGAGAGCTGTCTAGAGGTTTTAATGACCGCGAGGCAACATCGGAGTACGCCAAGGACACTATTGGGAACCCGAAGAACCATGTTGCGGCATTGAAGCAAGTCACAGGCGAAGCTCAGTACACTGATGACATACCACCACTGAAGAACGAGTTGCACGCTTGCATAGTGTTCTCCACGAAACCTCATGCGAAGATCATATCACGCGACTATTCCGCAGCACTCGACATTCCGGGCGTGGTGGACGTGGTGGACAAGGACGATCTCCACGACCCCGAAGACAACAAGTGGGGAGCACCTAACTTCGATGACCTGTTCTTCGCTGAAGACGAGGTCTTCACAGCGGGCCAGCCCATTGCCGTTGTGTTAGCTACGTCACAAGCAAGGGCAGCCGAGGGTGTTAGGGCAGTCAAGATTGAGTACGAAACTCTTCCAGCCATCTTCACAATGGAGGAGGCCATCGAACAGGAGAGCTTCCATAAATTCTACAGGTATATCCAAAAAGGTGACACGAAAGAGGCCTTCAAGACCTGCGACTATACCTTCTCGGGTGTGACACGGATGGGTGGCCAAGAGCACTTCTACCTTGAGACAAATGCTTGCTTGGCCATACCTAAACCTGAAGATGGTGAGATGGAAATCTGGACAAGCAGCCAGAACCCGACAGAGAGGTAAGACTTCTTATTTTCGTGCATACTATTTGCTCTAACGCGAATTTCAGTCAAATGTTCGCAGCTAAAATCCTTGGTGTCCAAGCCAACAAGGTTACGGCTCGGGTGAAACGGCTTGGTGGTGGTTTTGGTGGCAAGGAGACCAGATGTGTCTTGCTCAGTACCATCATCGCCCTCGCGGCGCAGAAGACCAAACGTCCAGTCAGATGCATGCTCAACCGAGATGAGGACATGGTCATGTCTGGACAGAGACATCCTTTCATTGCCAAGTGGAAGGTGGGCGTCAACAAGGACGGAAAACTCCAAGCACTGGACATCGACGTCTTCAACAATGCCGGGTGGTCCTTTGACTTGAGCGCGGCTGTGTGCGAACGAGCGATGACGCATATTGATAACTGCTACAAGTTCCCCAACTTGCACGTCCGCGGGCGTCTCTGCAAGACTAATACCATGTCCAACACGGCTTTCCGTGGATTTGGTGGTCCTCAGGGCATGTTCATAGCGGAATCGTACATGTCGGAAGTTGCCGATCGCCTGGGCATGCCCGTGGAACGACTGCGCGAGATCAACTTCTACCAAGATAACGACGAAACCCACTTCAATCAAACGATTCAAGACTGGCATGTTCCGCTCATGTATAAGCAGGTCCTGGAGGAATCGGACTACGCCAACAGGCGCACAGCTATTGAGAAGTTCAACTCGGAGCACAAATGGCGCAAGCGAGGACTGGCCATCATTCCTACCAAATTCGGTATCTCTTTCACGGCGTTGTGGTTCAACCAAGCAGGCGCGCTTGTACACATATATCACGACGGGTCCGTTCTCGTCGCCCATGGCGGCACCGAGATGGGCCAGGGGTTGCATACCAAGATGACGATGATCGCCGCAGAAGCATTGAAAGTGCCGATGGAGGATGTTTACATTAGCGACACGTCCACCAACACAGTCGCAAACACGTCTGCAACTGCTGCATCGGCCTCATCAGACCTGAACGGCTACGCAATCTGGAACGCATGCGAGCAGCTCAACGGCCGCCTGGCTCCGTACCGGGAGAAGCTTGGCCCTAAGGCGACCATGAAGGACCTAGCCCACGCGGCATATTTCGACCGAGTCAACCTGAGCGCCAACGGTTTCTACAAAACGCCCGAGATCGGCTACACCTGGGGCGAGAACAAGGGCAAAATGTTCTTCTACTTCACCCAAGGCGTCACCGCCTCCGAGGTGGAAATCGACTGTCTGACGGGAACGTGGACTTGTCTTCGAGCCGATATCAAGATGGACGTAGGTCGCTCGATCAACCCCTCCATCGACTATGGCCAAATAGAAGGCGCTTTTGTCCAGGGCTTGGGCCTATTCACCATGGAAGAAAGTCTCTGGCTCCGCAACGGTCCCATGGCGGGCAATCTTTTTACCAAGGGCCCTGGTGCGTACAAGATCCCCGGGTTTCGCGACATCCCGCAGGAGTTCAACATCACGTTGCTCAAAGGCGTCACGTGGGAGAACCTGCGCACCATTCAGCGGAGTCGCGGTGTCGGCGAGCCGCCCCTGTTCATGGGCAGTTCCGTCTTCTTCGCTATACGCGACGCGTTGAAGGCTGCCAGGGCCGACTATAACGTCAAGGCCAAGGTGGGCATTGAGGGTGGGGAGGACGATGGGCTGTTGAGGCTTGAAAGTCCGGCTACGCCGGAGAGGATTCGGTTGAGTTGTGTGGATCCGATCATGGAGCGGGCGAGGGTGGCTCCTAAGGAGGGCGAGAAGAGTTTCTTTATTGCCATTTAGAGCACGTGGGAATGGGAGAACAACATGTATTTGACAGTGGTAGGTCGGGAATGGCCGAGGTACACCAGGGGCTCAGGTGTTAAGGAGGTCACCAGGAAGTGTTAAGGAAAGAACAAGCATTCGCTTGCTAGTATGAATGAACATGGCGATTTGATGTCCACAGTCGCAGTCGTCATCAAGCTCAAGCATATCGATGAGATGAGACGAGAGAGCCGATATCCCAAACATACCTGTGCCGGTCTATTAATGACTCCACAGTTCAGTCACTCTTGCTGGAGGGCGGGGTTGCGGGAGATCATGAGCATGAAGGCAAGCCCTATTCGCTGTTGATTCATTATGAATCATATGTGATCACGCCGTTGACTAAGCGAGCCTCAAGCAATGGATTCAATGGACATACTGAGGGATTTAATCCTCTATTGATGACTCTGTAGCGATCCTGTCTTGATTGCTATATCTCTCTGTGTTCTGTGTAGCTATTTTATCTACGGGGAAGGGTTTGAGCCAACTAGACTGCAATTACCGCTACATCGCCTTCGGCGTAGGGCATAACCGTGGCGCTCAATCCCACATATATTAATTAGCACGATAGCTTTCCATGATCCAGATCTGAAAGGGCCATTTCCGCACTAGCTTTCCTCAGGGCAAAATGGCTTCAGAACGACTCTTCCCGTTCCCACGGGCGACCAAGACTACCTCAACCCCATTATCCATCCTCGACTCAACATGCGCGCGCTTCGCGGATACCGCCCCAATATGGATATTTGACCCTCCCTCAAACGGAGCAGTTGACGATGTGTTTCTTGACCGGCTGAAGTCCTCATTTATCTCCACCCTGAATGCCTTCCCCCAATGGGCAGGCCAACTCCACTGGGCCCCTCTCCGTCCCGGTGGAAATCATACGGAGCGTTTCAACCGAGCTATGATCACGTACGGCAACGACGCCGATCCAGGGGTTGGATGGGGTATCATCCGGCACGATATCACCGTTGAATCTTTCGTGCCCGACAAGGCCGAGCTATTGAATGGCTTCTGGGCCGGGGACGCGTTTCCCCAAGATGCGCTGCTGCCGCAAAACAAAATTGCGCTGTATAATCTAAAGGATTATGAAGGTTTATCGTGTATGCTGGTCCAGATCAACCTGTTCGAATGTGGCGGATATGCTGTTGGGATTCGCATGGCTCATCCTGTGGCGGACGCCCAGTCGATGATGGTGTTTGTGCACCAGTGGGCGGCGGAGTGTCGAGGGCGGCTTGGGGCAGCGAACTCATCGTCGCTGTTTAACGAGCCAATTTTTGATCCTCCTCAGCTGGACTTACATGCAGCGGGAGATATCGATGCCGACGCCGCTGATGAAGGGATTCTTGTCACAGCTCGAGCTCTGCCCTTGAACCGCTTCAGCTGGTGGGACACAGACGCACCGGGCTATTCATCACGGCTTGTTGAGACTACCAAGAACAGCATCCCACCAGCCGATATCCTTGCCAGTACAACCCTATCCCCATCGACCACTGGCCCCTGGAGCACGTGGGACTTGAGCAAGCCAGTATCATTCGGCTTGCTGCATTTCACCGGCCAAGAGCTCGATAAGTTGAAGAAGCTAGCTCGACAAGAAAGCACCGAGACCTCCCGCCTCGACGCTCTCCTATCCCATCTATTCCAGCGCATCACCAAGGCAAGGTCACCCACCCAGTCTCCTGAGGGCGAGACATCCCTAGACGTCACCATGGACGTCCGGCGCCGCGTATCTCCACCCCTTCCGGAAACCTTCCTCGGCTCGCCCATTCTTCTAACGCACATCAAGTCCCCGGCCTCCGTCATACGTGAAGCCAGCATCGGCTCGTTAGCGCTCCGGCTAAGAAGGACGATGCAGCAGTTTACGCCGGATAAGGTAGCTGCGCATCTACATGACGCCGCGTTCGAGGTTTCGCCGCAGAGGTTGTGGCTGGGGTTTCAGGGGTCTTTGCACGTGCTCGTTACGTCGTGGCAGAGGTTGAGACTTTACGAGGTAGATTTTGAGGGCACCGGGGTGAGGCCGAGGTTTGTGCATGGGGCTATGCCAAAAAGTGATGGGCTTTTGGTCGTGCTGGATCCGGTGGTGGAGGATGGGGGTGTGGACGTGGCGCTTCATTTGGATGGGGAGGCTACGGGCAGGTTGTTGAAGGAGTTCAGGCAGAGCAAGATATAAAGAGGTAGTTCTGAGTGTGTACTATGGCTTCTTTCTCGGGCCTTGTATCTGCTCTGCATTCCAATCGTCGAAGAGGGACAGGTATAAGAAGACTTAATTAAAGTCGTTGATGAAGACAAGAAGAGCAGTAGAGCATATATCATATCTCATTACTAGAGACTCTCTGACACTGTGCAGCGCCTTTCCGTGGAAGAGCTATGCATCAACCCGAGACGAGACATACTCGACACGTTTTGCCTTCGGTCATCTGTGAGGTGCAGATTATGCCCAGTGCCGCTGGATGACATCGACAATGACGCCGTGATCTTCGTGCTGTGCCAATCCCGAAACAACCACGACCGCCACTATACCCTCAACCCCCTGGACTCGAATGGGAACTCCACCACCATGTATGGCGTACTTTCCTGCCTGCTCCTCGCTCATCCCAAACTTCGCCCGAAACAGCTCCTCATCGGCCGCGTATTTACAATGCAAGAACCAGGTGCTGCACCCCCACCTCAAGACGCTGTTCCTCTTTCTCTGAACCCAGGTCTCATTGTCCGGTACAGCTCCCGAACCAACCGCCGTCTGGAACAGGACCTGACTGCTGTTTGCCAGAGCGATGGAAATGAGGGTTGGCTGTTTAGACGCAAAAGGCAGAAGGCGCGCATAGAGGAGGTGCCCCAGTTCCCACGCATCCTGGGCAGTGAAGGATGAGAGCACGAAGGAGTCACAGCTCGCTTTCACCTCTTCAGCCTGTTAACTGATGTCAGTTTCGTCGGATACCATGGTGCGGGACGACGTAAGTTACACTTGAAGGTGGAATGGGGATGTCGTAAGCGCGCAGTCCCTGCGACTGGACCTCAAGGACCTCTCGGAGCCCGTACCCCGAGGTTGGATGGCAGCTTTTGAGAACTTTCTGCGCCATGGTTGCTGTTCTCTTTGAGATGAATTGGAGTTCAAGTTTGGTAGATTCGATAGGAATGTGGCAAGTGCAATATTGGTCAAGCAACGAACGACATTATGCCGGGCTACGCCGCGCGCTTTCGGACCGATATATTGTATTCTCTGCGACTAATTGCCTTAGTGACAGATTTCAGTGGGCCAACGGCCCAGGTGTTATGGGGCACCGCAAAAATCCCCCGCATCGTCATGAAGGCGAGGGGCCATTCGGTGGACAGAGGGTGCATGGTTTCGTTTGGACCTTCCAGCAGAAGCTGTATAGGTGTTGGCTCGCTCAGTCATCAGCACTAGTGCGGTTCTTGCTAAACAGAATTAATCCCAGATAAAGATGCGCGAGACAGTAGCCGTATCAGGTATATTAGTTAACCGCCGGCGCACCAAGTGTCGCACTGTCACTGCCTCCAACCCAGCAGATTACCGTTTTCTGACGTCTTGCCAAAGAAGAGTCGGGATCTGACAAATTGGCTGGTTGAGACACAGAATAAGATCACGAATAAGTCGACACGTGGAAACACAAGAACTAGGCGAATACTGGATCAATACGATATCGTGAATCGGTGTCCTCGGATTGACCTCTAATCGAACTCCAGCTGAAGAGGCGAGTATATCGCTACTTCACGTTAGAACGGCCACAAAACCGCCATAGCATATAGATGCATCCGAGCACCTCATGAATGCTTCACGCACAACAACCCAAGGCTTCATATTGAATCCACCAGTGAAACTGCAACAACGGCCACGGGTGCTGACACCAGGTACTTGGCTATTTGCCTCAGTAGTTTGGGCATGAGCTCGTGACTTGCAAGTAATGGCCTGGCAGAGGTTTACGATAAAGGTTGAAACTGATAGGTTTTCAAATATACAGGAATTGAATGAAGCAGTATTGAAACAGCAGTATATCGGTAGCCTCTGCTGTTAACGCCCAAGTGTTTAACATACTCTGAGCCCAATAATTGCTTCCACCGGAGGTAGTTGGCTCAAGCTCGACCCGCACCCCTATTTCTCTTCCTTGTATCCTTATATCTTTCCATTACCGATAATGTTTGCTATCTCATATAATTAGGATTCATTTGAACCCTTTGGTGGGGGAAGCAGCTTTCGAGCAATGAAGTCAGAGGTACAGCACCGGAGTCTGGACGTTGTAAATTCTCAGTATAGTATCTTTTGCAGTTATACATCGGTTCCAGCCAGCGACCACGAGACTCGCCAATGAATTTCAACAGCTACGGAACTTTGGACAGAAGTCTTCCGCAACTATACCAACGGAATGTGCACAATAGCCTGAACGTCCCAGAGCAGCAGAGCAGGTACAGTTACAGAATCCATGACTCTTACTTCTCAACCAGACGATAATTAGCAAAGGTCCAAGTGACTGATCTGCAGTGCATCTATATAGTTCTTCTTATAGTTCTTTTGTATCACCGAGCCGAAGTCGGCGTATTTTTCAAAGTTGTCCTGGACTTCTTAGGAGGTTGCCAAGCGCATAACAGAATAAATTGCGCCCAAAAGTTCAAGTGATGCAGAATAGCTTAGTATTCCAGCGTAGTACCCAGGCATAGTCACTATGATAACCAGGTCATACTAATACTTCAGCTAGTTCATTCTAGCTGGCAGGTTTGACTCTACGCCAAGAGTCCCCGATGACCAGAGATCGGACACTGGTATCCACCACCCAGTTGTAGTCCCCAAACGAACGGTTTATTAAATCTGGGCTATTTCAAGATTACCACCACGGTCCCATGATCTTCCCTGGCTGCATCTACAGCAAATATGCAAACTAACGATACCGCCAGGGGCATGACCTCTTCCCCTCTTCATGGCTGGATTTGTCGATAGCATTCATAATCGTGTTTCGGGAGTTACTTTATCAGACTTTCTCACAGCGCTATCACCACGGATAATGGCACACAAGACGCAAGGGGACGGTAGCTCAGAGCGAGATCTTTTGACGTCGAGAGAAACTCGAGCCTGTGTTAGGCGACGAACTACCCTTGCAGATTAATTTGGTTTATCTCAGAAGACATAAAGCAAAAGACCCACCAAAAAGTCTATAGGCCTGGCTAGACATGACTTCGGTGCCGATGAAGCCCTAGGAAAGGCAGCCCAAGCAGGTCGACTCAGATTTGGCTCTTGGATTCGGAGAGGTTGGGGAAGGGGGGGCGTTTAGTAGGGTTAACTAAGAACTTTTGCAAGATCGTCATGCTTCTCATTCTAACTCGTCCCGCGGACAGAAGGGGTAGGGGGGAACGAACTGTTTCTAATCTCTAAGAACTCGCTACATGATCCAAGACTCTTGAACACAAGTAGGGATTTGATTTTACCAGGGTTGGATGTCAATATTTCAATAGCTGACGTATAATAATGACCAATTTTACCTGCATTGTACATCTCATCCTTATATCCAAATTCTTACCAGACTTAATCTCCCTTATTATTGGGTAACCCTCAACATGTACTGCACTGAGACGGGCTAATATGTTTGTTCGTATATTGAAAAAGTAGTCGTCTCGGCTATTGCAAGTGATATGCCCTCTGTACGGGCGAATGGATCGAGTGTTATGTCGCTCCTGCAGGACATGTTCAGCATTCTTGGATAGTCAACCACCTCTAGCTCCGAGATAACTCGCCGGGCGACTAGCATAGTAGATAAAGCACTGAAAAAATTTGTATTCATATTACAGCTCTATTTGACTGTTTTGCTCAAAGCCATCCTGTCATGCGTCTAAGCCCATGGAATAATCTCCGGTCGCTGTACCGGCGAGCTTGATTTGCTCATCAACGCACATAACTGTGAGCTCCAGTAAGTATACCTTGCCAATCCGCGTCACATCATGATTCTGATACATCCCGACTCAACCCTTCAAAAATTGTCAAGCATCTCAACCCTGGAACTCCTGAACCTTACCTTCCTCCCACTTGCCAGGGACGAGGGCGAGGGGCACGATACCAGATACGTGCATCTCAGGGCCAAAGATCTTGGCACTCAGGCCCAACTCTTGCGTTGCGGCCTTCATGTTCTTCAGACCCTCTTGATAGTTGGGGCCAGCACGACGCACCCAGATCTGGACGTTGTGCTCATTCAGTTGCTTGGCGTAGTAGCGCAGCGCCTTGATGACGCCCTTGAAAGTAGACGCAACGTTGGTGAAGTTCGCGATGCCACCACCGATGAAAAGAACCTTGCCCTTGGGGTCCACGGGTGCGCGCAGCATGAGGTCGAGGACTGTGCGGGCGTAGTGGTACGTTTGAGACTCAGTGGGAGCACCAGAATATTCACCGTAGTTGGCCAAATCATCAGCAAAACCTGCCGAAGCAATGGCATCGGCGTAAACCACGGATGCACCACCACCGGCAACAAGAGTCCAGACGCGACCAGTGGGGTTGAGGACCGTCAGCTTGAGAGAGGCACCAGTCTTTGCATCCAACTCAGCAATGTAGGCCTCTTCCTTAGTCAGTTCACGACCAAAAGGAGCAGGGAACTCCATGGGCGGGCCAGCATCAATGCTGACGCTACCCGCCGATGCCTTCGCTGTCAGGCCCAAAGCAGCGGGAGATCGCGCAACAGCCCACTTCACACCACACTCGAAGTCAGCAGTCTGATCCAGCTTGGCAGCGAGATCGAGGAAGTGAACTTCTGCGGAGGTGGCGTCCTCGTTGGGAATAACAACGAGGGGGTTAATCTCAAGGTAGGTGAACTGGCAATCAACGTAGACCGCGTACAGTCGCGAGATGAAATCAACCAGTACATTGTGAACACCCTTGGGGACCTTTGTCAAGAGTGCCTTTGCGATCTCGTCGTTGGTTGGATATTCCGAAAGATCAACGGGAATCAGGAGTTTCTCTGCTTTCGCATCCACGTCACCGACATCAACACCACCCTCGTGGGTGAATAGGATCCAGTCGCCCTGTTAGAAGCCAGATTAGTTACTCGCTGCTAAACAAGACGTACAGATGAGACAACGGTTGTACGCAAGGTGTTGGACGCAAAAGTGATAGGGTGCTATTATGCAAGTCTTGCACCAGGGTAAATGGTACCAGATATGCAACATGTGGGTGTAGGTGTAAGGATGGTGTTAGTGGATGCTAAACCTCCGTTCGTCCGTGACTCCCGCTTGGCTCGGTTGAACGCTCCCGCCAATGTGAGCACATATCAATCGGTAAATCGGTAAATCACGCATCTCCTCTCTCGAGTGAACCACTGGTTTTCTCGAATCTCCCAGACGCCAAATTTTGTCTCTTGCACCTGCTTTCGACATTTTCTTGCTCTCTATTCTAATTGAGAGCTCTTAGGCCATGGTCTTGTTGCACTTGCTGACCGCTTCCGCTGATTGTTGTTCAACAAGTCGCCCAACGCATATATCGTATCGGCGGAGCGACTTCCACATTTGAAGGGTGAAGGGAGGAGATTCTACTCACATCTCTGACCGAGTTGATGTTGATGTAGTACTCGGTGCCGTCAGGGTGAGGAACGAAAGGCTCGACCAAGAATTGACGGAGAACACCAGAAACGTGCTCGACCTTCTGCTCCTTGCCGGCTCGCTGCGCAATCCATTCCTTAGCCTCGGCCCAGGTCTTGTTCAGAGCCAGGAGACCACTCTTGCCGCGTCGCTTGATTAGTTGATCGGGCTTTGCGACGAACTTGGATCCAGACGTCAGGAGCCACGGGTAGGTGACCTCAGCCTGGTCCAGGACAGTCATGACATCGGTGTCTTCAGGGAAGTACAGCGAGGCCAGTCTGGGAGGAGGGTTGTGCGTCGCCGACTTGGGAAGAGGAGTGGGCTTGATGACGGGCGCGCGAGTGAGATGGTAGTTGAGGATGGCCTTGCCATCGGCCTCGAGAATCGACTTGGCAGACATTGTGTGTCAATGGATGGAGGTTCAACAGGTTTGTGAAGTTTCCAATTGTCTATCTTGTGTCGAGTGTCTTTGTTCGGGAAAGAAGTTAGCAATTATTGCTTGAATGGGGAAGGGCTCCTCTTGCCCAACTGCGAGTGCGGATGGGGCAATCGCGGGTCAATGTCAGATTGAAACTTCCAGAGGGGTTCTTTGCTTGAATTGAGCGATATGAACCGACACTTGTTCGAGTTGGACTTGGTGGAATGACCAGCAACATTGCATTGAGCCGTTGGTTGCAACTTCCGACGCAGCTAAAGTGGTGCGCGGGTGGAATGAGAGGGGTAGTGAGACTGCAGCTTACCTCGTCAACGCGATACTCTAGGGAAAGTTCCTGGTGAGCACTTCTCTGGAGTCTGGAGAGAGTGAAGTCACGATGTAATGGGACAGAGAAGTGAAAGCAGAGAAGAGCGGAACACTCAAAGCGGGCTGGTGAATCTTGAAGATTCAATGGCAGCAAGAATGGGGATTGTCACTCAAAAATTTCGAGGTGCAATGCTCCGCCCGTTCCTCTTCACCATGCAACTTTGGCCAGGACCGGCAACCGCCGTTGGTGGATGGACCACACAGCTTTTTGGGAGGGGGACGCTAGACGCACAGGTATGGGGTACCGGTGTGCTATCGCCCCAAAAGTTTTGGGCAGATCCTGATGAGCGAGTATGGCGCCCAGCCATTCAGCCCACCAATGTACCCGGTACCCCAACACCAACACTTTGAGGGACATTGGCAAGACCGGCAAGTGCTCCCTTCCAACCTGGGAAGGTTTCAAAGTTGTGTGTATTCCAAATTGGAACAAAAAAGCTAATGGCAAGTGTCATTCGGATGGATTCGATGGGAATGATGCCTCAAGATTTTCTATTTGGCACCTAATTAATTCATTGGGGAAGTTGCATCGTGCGATAGTGGGCACCAATGTCGAGATGGACTTCGCATGTTAGGGTGTAATTCTTGTCAGCCGTGTCTTTCATCTCCATCTCCATATCCCGAGGGATGGGATTCCTGACTCAGCTTGAGCCTAGCGATACTATGAACAGTTCATCAGGATCATGCAGGCTCGGGTATTCAATCTGAGGTCATGATAGAGACCTTCTACAAACCCGGAGATGGGCTTTGGGGTCAATCCGACGGTCTCGTCTGGACTACGTAGCAAGTGCTGCAGGGACAGATACGGTTGGTTGACATTCAACGCCGCCATACGTCAAGGTACATTGCATTCTGCCTGAACTTTGTCAGCAAATGCTCACTGTGTCGTTTGCAGTTGCCCGGGTCATCTTATATCATATTGAGTTTTGGTTCCTGGAGAAACAACTGCAGACGCAGTGTCAACAACTTTAACACATCGTGTTGGGCAATTGCGTTTGCCCGGTAGGTTTTGCTCTACGCTCTACAAACCTCTCGGTACGGAATCATCATAGGATTCGAAATCTTACTGTATCATTCGTTCCTCTTTGATGCTGCCTACATATCGGGTCTCGGGGTGGAAGAAACCATGGAGGGCGACGCTGGGCTTCAATTCGCCAAAGTTGACGAAACTGGAATTCCTTCTACCTTGAACCTGGATGCATTGTCCCGATGGAGGGGTCGGAGAATGTTGGTGTTATGCTGGCATGTACTGCTACTTCCAGCCTGGGAATCCAAATAGGCGGGGACATGGGTCCTCGTCTGCTGGGCAAGGCGCATGGCGCATGGCGCGGGCAAGTATTCAACAGGTTGCCCGATGCCGCCAACACCTGCGAAAATGGCAGCGGGACAGCGTCGACCCCCGTCAGAAATCCCAATGATCAACAGGGTCGACGGGGCCATTCTTGCTACTTTTTTACAAATATTGTGTCAACAAGGTGGGAAACAGTTCAACAGCCCATAAAAACTACCCCAACTATTCCGATTAGCCTGCCGGGCCTATTTTTTTGCAAAGCAACAACGAAGCCGATCGGCCCAAAGAGAAAGAAAGGAAACCATCCATCGTTCCTGGCGCGGGTCCTGCGTCTCCTCGTCGGTGCATTCCCTTTACCCCCCCAATTCAATCCCGCCCGTAGTCGCAACCTCGAGAAAAAAAGCTCGACTCGGACTCCATCTTCAACATCCACCTTCACCACTCATTCCCCTCAATCAAGACCTCACCAGCAACCAACAATTGCTTCCTCTAATTCCTGTGGAAATCTGGAAGCCCGGGAGGAACTGAAGGTCAACAGGTACGTGGAAGCCAATGTCAGATTTAGCCTTCCTACGGGCTTTGCGGCCTTCACGTCAGCGCTCTGTCGTCCGATATGCTCTTTGCAGGATTTCCCCCCCGGTTCTGTGACCAGCTCGGAGGTTCAGCTTGGCCTGCAAAGCCTCTTCTGTGTATCCTCACTTCCTGCACTCGGGGTTCGCAAGGCAGGCACTGCTGAAAATCGGAAAGACCCCATCCTCGACGAGTGTGTCGGTGTTCAGGCGACTCAATTCCGCCGTCATTTGCCCTCATTGATTGGGAGCTTCTGAATAGCTTCATTTTTACCCTAACCCTTTCGTCCTATCTCCCAAGTCCCAAGCTAACGGCTGCCCGCAACAGAAACAGCATCCCATCACATTCATCGAGCAACTGAGGACTTCATTTCAGCACGATGGCTACTCCTAACGGTGTTGACGGTGCAAAGGCAGCCGGTGGCCTTTCTGCCAATGACAACATCACCCGCTTCGCCGCCCCCAGCCGACCATTGAGTCCTCTTCCTGAACACGCTCTTTTCAACGAGAAGACGAGATGTTTCGTCTACGGTCTGCAACCCCGCGCCGTGCAGGGTATGCTCGACTTCGACTTCATCTGCAAGCGTGCAACTCCTTCGGTAGCCGGCATCATCTACACTTTCGGTGGCCAGTTCGTCAGCAAGATGTACTGGGGCACCAGCGAGACTCTGCTGCCCGTCTACCAGCAGGTAGAGAAGGCCATGGCGAAGCACCCTGAGGTTGACGTCGTCGTCAACTTTGCTTCCTCGCGCAGTGTCTACAGCTCCACAATGGAGTTGATGGAGCACCCCCAGATCAAGACTATTGCCATCATTGCTGAGGGTGTCCCTGAGCGAGTAAGTAGAGCCCGCAGTGTGATGGTGACCAAGCCGCTAACTGTAAACAGCGTGCACGGGAAATCGCACACGTTGCTCGCAAGAAGGGTGTCCAGATCATTGGTCCCGCCACTGTCGGTGGTATCAAGCCCGGCAGCTTCAAAATTGGTAACACCGGCGGTATGATGGACAACATTGTTGCCTCCAAGTTGTATCGCAAGGGCTCCGTTGGCTACGTCTCCAAGTCTGGTGGCATGTCCAACGAGCTGAACAATATCATCTCGCAAACTACCGACGGTGTCTACGAAGGCATTGCCATTGGTGGTGACCGCTACCCCGGTACCACTTTCATTGACCACATGCTGAGATACCAGGCTGATCCTGACTGCAAGATCCTCGTCCTGCTCGGCGAGGTTGGTGGAGTAGAGGAATACAAGGTCATTGAGGCCGTCAAGAAGGGTGTCATTACCAAGCCCATTGTTGCGTGGGCCATTGGTACATGCGCTAGCATGTTCAAAACTGAAGTTCAATTTGGTCACGCAGGCTCTTTCGCCAACTCTCAGCTTGAGACTGCTGCCACCAAGAACAAGACGATGAAGGAAGCCGGCATTTTCGTTCCCGACACCTTTGAGGACATGCCGCAGGTCCTCAAGTCCGTATACGAGAAGCTCGTCAAGGAAGGAACAATTGTTCCCCAACCCGAGCCGATCGTCCCCAAGATCCCCATTGACTACTCGTGGGCCCAAGAGCTTGGTCTCATCCGAAAGCCCGCTGCGTTCATTTCCACCATCTCGGATGATCGTGGACAAGAACTTCTGTACGCCGGCATGCCCATCTCTGACGTCTTCAGGGAGGACATTGGTATCGGTGGTGTCATGTCTTTGCTGTGGTTCCGCCGCCGCCTGCCTGAATATGCCTCCAAGTTCTTGGAGATGGTTCTCATGCTTACTGCCGATCACGGTCCAGCTGTTTCGGGTGCCATGAACACCATCATTACCACTCGTGCCGGCAAGGACCTCATCAGCGCCCTCGTTTCGGGTCTGCTCACGATCGGTTCCCGATTCGGCGGGGCCCTTGATGGTGCTGCCGAGGAATTCACCAAGGCCCAATCCAAGGGTCTGAGCCCCCGTGAATTCGTCGACGTGATGCGCAAGCAGAATAAGCTTATCCCGGGTATTGGTCACCGTATCAAGTCGCGAAATAACCCTGATCTGCGTGTGGAACTTGTTAAGGAGTATGTTCTGAAGAACTTCCCCAACCACGAGCTGCTCGACTACGCCTTGGCAGTCGAAACGGTCACCACGTCGAAGAAGGATAACCTGATTCTGAACGTTGATGGCTGCGTTGCTGTCTGCTTCGTGGATCTGATGCGCAACTGCGGTGCATTCAGCCCCGAAGAGGCTGAGGACTACATGAGCATGGGTGTCCTGAACGGTCTGTTCGTTCTCGGACGATCGATCGGTTTGATTGCCCATTACCTTGACCAGAAGCGACTACGCACTGGTCTCTACAGACATCCTTGGGATGATATTACGTACCTGCTGCCCACCCTGGGCGCCGCTGGTCCGGTGGGCGAGAGCCGAGTGGAGGTGTCGGTCAAATAGATATATATGAGGCAATGACGGACGGATAAACTTAGATGTGAAGTGTACAAGGAATGAAGATTTCTGCACACTGGGAAAAGGGGAGCTTTTGCTTTATTATTCACGCGGCTGAAACGAAATGGAATGGGGTTTCGTGGAGAGAACATTTCCGAGGACTCTCACCTCGGAGTAGGGCCTGTATGACAAGTCAAGTATAGCATAGTGAGCATACTGACTCGCGAATAATGAAGGCGCCAATTTTTGATCATTTAGTACGAGAGATATTTTAACTAGTATCTGTACCGCAATGCTTCGTGCCATACCAGAGTGAAAGTTGTGTAAGGCACCTCAACATACCCGCGGTATCGACTCTGGCAGTAGTTTCACCGCTGTCAGTCCAGTATGGGAGCAGGGAAAAGGATGAGGTTACATGGAAAGCTTTACTGCCAAACCACACATACCTTTTCCCTGCAGTGTCAACTCCTTTTCGTGACTCCTGTGAGCCTTAGCTCTTACACGTCCCTCAGCTCGCTGCAGATAAGAAGGCTCGATAATCGGCGAATCGTCGGCAAATCCCGAAAAAGTTCTAGGTCGCGATTGGGGACGGTGGAATTGGTGAACGTCTTTCATCCAGTTTCGGTTGGAAGTTGCGAGTTACGGTTGTGGCAGGCAGCTTAGATACTACAACTGGGTATGTTCCAACCCAGCCCACAATTTACCCGCAGCTGCCGTAGGATCGCATGGTGGCAGCATCGGCCTTAGCTAAAGCTGTGGCTCACCCTAGCAAGAGCCGTCTGCTGCTTGAGCGAGCATTGGACAAGCCGAACTGACAAATATTCCCTCTGCTCTAGCCCCAACCAGAATCCGAATCTCTCCGCGACCACCTACACACAGTTTCGACAGACGGCAGTCCCTCAGGACGGACACCAATACTATACCTCCCAAACCACACGCACATCCTGCCAACAGGAAAACTATGCCCTTCTTCCGCATAACCCTCCACCGGTCTGCCATTGGCCTCCCCGAACGCACGCGCGGCGTGCTGGCGGCGCTTGGTCTACGGAAACGCACGCAGACCGTGTTTCACCCCGTCAGCCCGCAGTTCGCGGGTATGATCATGAAGGTGAAGGAGCTGGTGCGGGTGGACGAGGTGGAGAAGGCGTTGACGCCGAGTGAGATGAGGGAGGAGAGGAGGCCGCCTAGGGGTTTCTATTTGGAGAAGGCGGTGCCGAGGGTGGATTATTCGAGGGCGGCAGGGAAGGGGAAAGAGATGGCATAGGGTCGAAGGTGATGACTTGAAGGCTTATCGGTATTGCATGATGGAGAGTTAGGGTTGCAGGAATTGGCTTTAGGACGGCAGTGTGGAGGCAGAGACAAGAACGCCGCACAATACCTGCCAGGTCTGCGAGCGGGACGGCCTGGACCTACCATACCCCTTTGGGCGTGGCCTCTATAAGATACGAGGGCAAACTGAATTGTACAAGCAGATATGAAATCTGTACGATCGGCTGTATACTAAGGAAGGAAGCAAGCAAGCATGGCAAGAGGGAGGTCACGATGCCTATATATCAGACAACCTCGCTTGAGAATGAAAGAAACATCATCCAGATAAATATCATTGTGCTGTAAAGGAGACAATGCCCCCGTAGTTAAATGTACCACATAGGTATGCAGACGTCTTGGAGACGGTATCGGCCAGCGATGTCACTTGATTGAGGTCTCTTTCATGTTCCTTCAACTCGGCACATCATGGCTGTGCTCGTTATTGAGTCACCATGCCAGGTTCATGTCAATATCACCTACTTGCCAGCAAAATCCCAAGAATGCATCGTTCATTACTGACTGCTATTGTCTGATCTATCGTACAAGAAAGTGCCCTGAGCCACCCATGCCTTTGTCCCTGTATATGCGAAGAGGCCATTGGACCGTAAGTCCACATTCCATGCCTTGTCCTTGCGAGGTACGGGCAAAATGCAGCCAACCAATTTGAACCAAGGCTGAGTCTCCAACGTATGCGAGAGGAACTGATGCCAAGATAGCCATAGAGCCATCTGATAGGCAGTCGAGGGTAAGCCGATCAAAAGTCCTTGTCATCCAGTGTTGCCAAAGGTGTCAAGAGTCTTTCAATGAGTGTCTGGTTATGCTGGCATGTGTAGAATGGGTCTTTGAAAATGGTTGTGGCAAGACGCGGTGGTCCAGTTCACCACGATGTGAGAATGGGGCTACCAGATTATTGACAGGCGTTGTCAGGAAGTCGTAGATTCTGTAGTAGACAGTCGACAGACGCTAAATTCCAAGAAAGCAGAGTGACAATGAGCATATGGTAATGAAGCTAAACAGCGGGTGCCAATGCCAATTTCTCTGCGTCAAATAGCTGTACATCTGTAGTCGGGTTCGGGGATGGTAAGATGACGAGTGTAAAAGAGTAGGGGATGGGGTGGTGGATGGTGCAGGGGTATCTCATCGCTCCTTGGTCGTTTCAGAAGTCAAAAAGCCACCAGCTGGAGTAACCGCAGACCTAACACGGTAGAGCTGAGGTATGATCAGGCAGGGGAGGTCGAAACCCTTAGTTCTTGGCCTTCTCAGTGTACTCGGCGTTGGGAACCTCGTATTCCTTGACGAAGTACTCGCCAGCGTCCTTCTCCAGCCATTGGCAAAACTTGCTCAACTCCTCACGCAGACGGTTCACAGATTGCTGATCCATGTTCGTTTGGGCAATCAGCTCAGGCATAGAAGCTGGATTCACATCAGTCGCAAATCACCAATATGGGTGAAGTAGAACCGGGTCAAAGGATTATATCTTCTTACCCATGAGGCGCATCAGGTGCTCCGATCCATACGTGTCACAAGCCGTCTTGCCCTGCCACTCGGGACCGCCAGAAATCCACTTCTCACGGATCTCCGAGTACTGGGCACGCTCAAATCTATAGTTGACGATTAGCAACACAATATTATACAAAACAAGCCAGCTACGATCAAGGTGGCGAGCCAACTTGCCTGTAGAGCAGAATGCGGCTAAGGCATTTATCAAAATACTCCTTCAGACCCGCAACGGTTTCCTCGAGAATGTCGATATTAGGCGAACCCTCGGGACGCTTCGGCTTTTCGTAATCCATGTAATCAGAGAGGACCTTGTTGACAGGCTTGGGGTGGGGAAGGGGAACAAGTTGGTTATTCTTAGTGATGTTTTCCCAGTCGTCCACGAGCAGGCCCTTCAGTCGGTCGGGGATGATGATCTTGATCGAAGGTCGGGTGTGAAATGCCTCTTCCTGTCGTTTCATTAGTTTAGCAACATACTTCACGATTGGACTGAGTGGTCCGAAATGCAAGGTGGGAGTGTCAATCAACTCCTGCCAAACGCCGCGGTCCGCTTCCTCTTGTGTGGGGAGCCCTGTGAGTTTGTCCAATTTAGTGGCACAGGGCCGATGAGATGTGTCCAATCGAATCCCAGCGACAGGAAAGGCAGATGTAGGGTCACCATCTCGTGCAGCAGCTTTGATCTTGGAGCGAGCGCCGGCAAGCTTGGAGGAACCTTGGTTGTAGGGTCTATCTTCAGCACCCAGCAGCAGCTCACAGTTGGCCGGATCCTTTCTGTTGCTGACATAATGATGACCGTGTTCGGGCAGCTTGAGTAAGTGATCCTTCTCAGCAGCTGCTTTGTACCATCTTTCTTCCTTGGCCTTGAAAGCCTTAATTTTCGCAGCCATGCGCCTCTCGGCTGCCTCTTCTGCGCTCTCGTTTGGTCTGCGAAGAGCCGGAAACCGCGAGACCGCGCTATCCTCACTTTTGGCGGATTTGCGTGAAGCAGTCGGTTTGGCATTGTTGGCTCTTCTCTTGGCATCATTTACAGGAGCGGCAGCGGCAGGCTTGGGTGAGGCGGCAGGAATGAAGACATGCTCGGTCTTGCTCTGAGGGAGTCCTTCAGATGTAGTTGGACTGCCAGGGGTCATAGCGATATGCGCGGGGTTGGAAATACTTCGAGCGTTGACTTCGAGTGCCGACATCTGCAAGGCCCTCTCGAGATCCGACTCCTCCAACTTGGTCGCACTTCGGGTTCGCTTGCCAAGTGAGGAACCTTGGAATAAACTGACCTGAGCATCGGCATGGTTACAACTGGCACCAGCGTTGCGGATAGTGGCGCGCGTGGTGCGCTGAGTCAGGCCTGCGGAAGGAGTCATCTTGATGGTCTAGTTCATTGACTGCGCCGTGAATCCGAAGCACAGCGCAACGTTGGGAAACGTGACGAGATTCCTTTTTAGATAAAACCAAAGCTAGTGACAGGAGTGACAGGAGTGACAGAGTGGCTAAGAAGCCAAGGGAAGGGATGGCTAGTACGTCCTAAAGCAGAAGCGCGATGGGTGACTTGAAGTTGGGTGGTGTGAAAGACGAAGATGCGGGCAGGCCGGTAGGGTGTAGCTGAGGCTTTCTCGTGCCAGTTGACTTGAAATGGGTGGTGTAGTGGGCGAAAGGGGGCAGGCGCGACGCAATGCTATCGCCCGAAATTTGACGCGGTTGAGGAAAGACGGCAGCTAGAGAACAGCGCAGACTGTTCTTTCGCGACCCAGGGAAAATGCCTTGCTTAGAGGGCCACGTCGATTCTTTTGTCGAGGATCAGCCTTCTCTTTGATGGTGACAATGATGGTGTCTCCCTTCTGACTTTGCTGATGCCCCTTGTTTTCTTTGCCTCCCCCGTGCACTGCGTACGCGTCGCTGCCTTTACGCGTCCAGGAGCAAAACGGCCACTGCTTCCTACCTCAACGTAAGATCCATGAACATTCCGTCCGTGATACCAGTAATGCAATTCTTGGGGTTGCTCTGAGCCAGCAGCGTCGGATATAGCCCGAGAGAGGTGCAGCAGACCCATATTTGGTACTCCAATATTGGAAGGTTGTTGCCTTTATTGTCGCTGATGTTTACCCCTGAGTATCCTTCTCTACGGCAGGCTCGCCCTCCGCATCTCATATCTTGTCATAAGAGACCCCGAAACTTATCCAGTACCCTTCACAACACCAAGTCGGCGCGTGTAAGTGTACTCAAAGTAGAGACTCCAGAAAGAGACAGTACTCACGTCGAGCACCCTATGCCCCGACTCCCACATGCATTTCGGACCAGTCAAACGGTAACAGGGACACAAAAAAAAGAGAAGACTCACATTATCCAGCTCGTAATCCCTACCCCGTCTTGCTCCGCGAGCCGCAAACGAGTTTCCCGCAGTACGTTCTTCACTGCCCCGGGCCGAACTCATCTCACTCTCCCGCCCGTTGCCAGATGGTCCTCCGACCGCCTTGCCGATGGCCTTCTTGGCGCTCTTGGAGCCTCCGGCCACTCTCTGGCGGGCAGCCTGCTGCAACTGCGCAGCGAGGGCCTTGTTATCGTCGGTGAATTTCCGAATTCGGTCCTGGCTGACCCAGTCGTCCCAAGAAGCCTTCCAGCCCTTGTAGTGCACGCGGTACTGGGCGTCGTCGGCCTTGGGGTTGTGGTTGTTGGGGTCAGTGGCTGAGCGGACATCGGTTACCTTGGCCTCGTACATCAGGTCACCGTGGAAGCAGAGGACCTTCTCGTCCTTGGAGTAGGGGGGCACCGCAGGTTGCTTGGAGGGCGCCATGGTGTCTGCTCAAGCTGCGGCGAACCGGGATTTGATGCAATGCACTACTTCGCAAATACTATGGGTGATGCTGCGGAAAAAGTAATATATGTACAAGCTTTGGTCTAAACAGAGATGACAATGCCGATCACAACCTCTTCGAAGTCAGGCAAAGCTCAAAGGCCGCGTTTCTTCAAGTTTGGCAGGTTGGCTGTACAGCAGCCAGAAGTCACGTTATCGCGTTAATTGGCTGCTTCCTGGGAACCGTCGCTTTTTCCTTAGCGATGCGCTCGGACGCGTTGGGGACGCGACTGCTAGCTTGTCCGTTTTACCAACACACACCTTCCTTGATCATCCCACACCCATCTACTTTACACATTGAAAGCCTCGTCACTTCAAGTTGTGTTGACGGTCAAGCCCACAATCCATGGTGAATTCCCGTTGCAACAATAGCTATGGCACCCACCGAGGCTACAATCCTGCAAAACTACCTCCTCCTACCCGCGCGCCTGCCTTCGATCATCTCGCTTGAACAATTCACCTCGTACTTCCCCAAGTCGCAACAGTCGTCGCCGCAGATCCGAGCCCTATACCGCGACTTACAACAGCAGCGCAATGCCGTTGTTGACTCTGTAGCTCAGAACATAGACTCGGAGGTCAAGCTAGGCAGGTCGTTGCGACGGGCAGTTGCCCAGGCACGCAGAGAGACAGAGGAGGAAGAGCAAGACGATGAAATTGACATCGAGAGAAATGTAAGGACTGCTTCTGTTTGTCTATGTACATCACAATGGGACGACGGCTAAATCATCATGTTCTATCTAGCTCTTTGGTTTCACCTCGAACACCATCCTGCCAAAGAAGCACAACTTGACCACGATCCTCCCCGAAATGGAAAGCGCAGCCAACGACATTGAACAAGAAACACGGAAACTGGAAGAGGAAGAGGCGGCATTACTCGAATCTGTAAAGCAAACCGTCGGTGGCATGAGCGACCTTCGATACGGCCGTCTTGCGAATTCAAAGCTCCGATATGAAGTACTTGAAGGTTTGAACGCCATTCAAGAAGTGTGCAAACGAAAGTTATGAGCCATAAACATGTTACGCGTAGGCTAAACCGCCTTGCTTCATTACGACATTATGTGTGACTATAGATACATGACAACCCTCAGACCGCCGTGTTGTCCTCTCAACACGCCATCCAAAGTGCGTAGGTAGGATCACCGTCAGATCCGAAATACCCTGTCGGATCATACCCATTGACATTGTTGCCCCAACGTTCTATACTACACGATGCTTTACTGGGCTCGTCCAGCGGGAGCCGCACCGGCTGCGCCTGGGCGACCTCCCTGGGCGCCCATGCGGTTGGACCTGAAGATTGGTTAGTCGGAACATTCAAGTGGGATTCACGGTGACTAGTGTTGACTTACATCATGGTCCTGGACAGCATAGAGACAACAATCATGAACAGCCAGCTGGGGATCAAGTTGAAACCCCAGAGGACGTAGCCCACGGGGATGGACAAGCCATTCTTGGCCAGAGATCCGTTGAAGGGGTGGAACATGCCGTCATGCAGCTTGGCCTTCTCCTTGAATCCATCCTGCTGGAGCTGCACGATATCGTCACTAGTGGTAGTGGTGAAGTTCAATCGCTTGGACCAGATGTTGATCTCAGCGGGCTCGGGCAACATCTCGAAGATCCACAGAGCACCTGTCGGGGCCGACCAAGCGTTGCATAAGACAGGCTCGTTCTCGCAGTTGAGGAGTGCTGTGTGAGGCCCCCCCGGCAAGACGGCGAACTTCGCTGCGCTCTGGTTGAATGCGGTCTCAATCTTGTCGCAGTGGCCTAGGCAGTTTCGAGTCAGTCGTTGTAACGTGGCGTCAATGGCCATGCATATTTACCGAAACAAGTCTTGTTACCGCCAGTAATCAACACCCACACTTCCTCAGGCGTAGTGCTTCCGTCCGTCACGGGGGCATACAGGGTCTCCTTCCAGTTGGTCAAGGTTAAGACATCCATTTTCATCTCTCCAACCTTGGCCTCGGCAGCGCCAACGGGGTCGCTCTTGCTGGGGATGGGGACATATCCCATGAACTTGTCTAGGTAGTTTTGGAATTGAGCCTGGTATTCCGGCAAATCCGCGCTTGCCAACAGAGGAAAACTGAGGACGGCTGCTGCTGTAGAGAAGAAGCGCATTGTGACGGTTTGACTGTGGAACGTGATTGAAAAAAGGTTTGGACAGCTCGCGACAAGCCTCCAACTTCGGGTATGATGTAAGTGGGAGGGATCGGGTCTGATACGAGTCAAATCAAGTGAATCAACCCAAAGGAAGAGTAGTCCACGAATGACAGCAACACTGCAGCTTTCCTCGAGACAGCCTGTTTAAATAAAGGGTCTGAAGCAACGAAATTTGTTGATGAAAAGAGAAGAGAATCTTTGAATCCTGCTCTATTGTTGAGATGGGGACATCGTTAGGGACAGCGCAACAGCCAAGGATTAATGCGGAAAACTGGGCCTCTAGTGACTGGGAAGCTGATTCCATGTTCGTTCTAGCATCGACTGGAGGTTGCATCTGGTAACATCCCTGCTTGTTGTGGCCCATTTCGTAACCAATTGCACCAGCCACATACTCAGCGTAAGGCGGCGGTTGCGCTTCAAGCTATTGGGACACCTAACATTCTACATGGTTCGACTGTATAATATGCGGTAGAAATGGTGAGGATCGATCCAGTCTGCCCGATAATTACCGCTGATAAGTAGTAGGCGACTGAAGCCGCAAACCAAAAGCGGAAGCGCGGCCGACCCGCAAACAAGAACGCGTCTCGAGACGGCAAAAGCGCGTCGCAAACACAACTGATCCTGACGAACAACGGTTCAATGGCTAAACCCCCGAACGACACCGTAGAGGCAGATGGGGAGGAGGATGCGCGCCCGAGAAAACGCGGAAGGCCAACGAAATCAGGTCCCTCTTCGCAGCCCCAGGCGCCAGTCGCAAGCCAAAACGAGCCTCGAAAGAAGCGCGGGCGGCCATCATTGTCGCAACAAAAGGAAGTGGAGGATGGGGAGAACGGACCGGACGAAACTACCGTTAGAGAGCAGCCGAAAAGGCGAGGGCGACCCTCAGTGTCGAAACTCCCCGACCATGAAGATGCACTCAACGAGGCAGAGGCGACAGCAGACAAGCCAACACCAAAGAGGAGAAGTCGACCCCCTACGAAAGCTCCTGCTCTTGCGGAGAATGAGGTAGACGTCGAGGAAGCAGATGACGAGAACCAGATCGACTCAAGCGTTCTTCGCCGTAGTGGTCGAGATCGCAAGGCCGTGGGCGAGTGGTACAATGCCACACCTCCAGGTAAGCCCAAACAGGCAGCGCCAGGTCCCGCTGCAGAAGATCCCGAAGACGACCTCCCTGAAGATGACTCGAATGTCCTACGAAGCAGCGCTCGAGAATGGAAGTCTGTTAGAAAGCCGTCCAAGGGGACGCAATACGATGAACAGCACGACGTGGATCGATCTACGGAACGGCCCAATGCACATCCTGAGAAGGCGACGAGAAAGAGACGTCGACCATCTGTGGACAAAGCACCAGCTGATAACACGGACTACGAGGCTGGTTCTAGGCCGGCCAAAAAGAAACGTGGCCGCCCGTCACTAAATAAACCTACTAAGGTGGATATGTCGTCCAAACCGAAGCCACGGAAAAAGGGCAGGCCAACACCCGGCGAGGTGCCTACTGCCACATCTGATGAAACTTTTGGAATGCAAATAAAGCAAAAGAGGCGACATAGAACACACCCATCAGACAGCACTGCCACCAAAGCTAAGAAATCACGGCAGCCTGCCGACAACAATCGCTCCGTGTCTCCATCCCCGCCGCCGCTCTACCGGCACCTAAGGACCCGTACCCGCCAGATTCCACGTCACCATATAACCAACAAATGGACGGCACTTGATGCACCGTCGATATCCAGCGTCACAACCCTTCTCCAATCCGCCTCGCGTCCCGTCCTCCTGCGCCTAAACAATCTGCAGCGACACGCCCAAGCCACAGCAGCTCTCAACGCCATCAGCAATCGTCTATGTTCAAAGCTGGCACGCGGTCTACCTTTCCCGCCGGCCACGACGGCCAGCAAGCGCGAGGACGAGCTCGAGTTCGAGCGAACAGTGGCCGAGATCGAGACGCTGGAGGCGCAACTTGACCCACTGCTTCACAGTGTCGATCTGCTCAAGAAGGAAAAGGAGCGCGCTGAGAGAGAGTTGGAGAGAGAGTACAGGGTCCTCGGCGAACTGAGCGCTAATGCTCGGGCTCAGGGCAAGAAAAGGAAAGAGGAGCTGCGCAGGATTCATGCGCTTGTCCCTGAACTGAGGAGGGATGGCGCATCATCAAATGACGGTAGTGGGCTGGGTGAGATAAAACCAGCGGAAAAGTATGCCGCGAAGACGTTCACGGACTTGGAGGATGACGACTTGAAAGGTCTGGGGGAGCAGATTGCGAGTCATATGGAGAGCATGAAAGGGAACCTACAGCACATTGATGGCGTTGTGCCGGCTATTGCGGATAGTGCCGCCGCCTTGAGGATGGCCCTTTTGCCACATTTGGATCAGGATCAGTTTGACCAGGTGTTGTTTGGCTAGAGATGATACCATGGGGATAGAGGACACAGGGATGGAGATGATGACTTATGATATAAGCTGTATGCTTAGCTTGCTGCTCGTTCTCAAAAAACATTCTGTACTATGAGACAACCCTTGGCAACCAACCATTGAGCCGGTAATGACGAATGCATCGAGGGACTCGTGCCATCTCTCATCGGGCAAACTTGTATGCTCTTATGTGGTGTTGTGAAGTTCTACGTCGTTTCTTACTACGCTTATCTGGAATTGTAACACAAGCCTGTGACTCGAATCCATAATATCCAGTCGTCGTATATCCCCTTCTGAAGTCACTTTTCTTTGAGCCGTTATCCGCCAGAAGCACCTATCCCCCCAGCCCCCCAGATATTTGACAAGCGCATGGCAAAACGAAACGGGCCGGCCAAATTGGACCAGCTAGGATATAACGAGTCTACTGCAAGTTGATATATCGAGATTCCCCACACTAGTCTACGCTATTCTACTCTTGATTGTTGCCGACTCAATGCCCGATGCATGGCTTCGTATCCACGACGTTGTGTAACGGACTACCACGTGATACTGCTTGGTCTGCCCCTTGGCGCCTTGTCATGCCATGAAACCTGTCTTGAAGACTAGATCAAGTTGTTCAGCCGTGTCTTACCACACGTGCTACTGATGAATATTTGAAAACAAAACAAAAATTCACTTCGTATTTGGTCGCTTGTGTATTCCTTCCTTCGACCAATAATAGGGGCAACGATGGAATATCATTACCCTGGAACAGATACACCGGAGCGTTGTCCTACATTGCCGAAAACGACCATGACACGAGATTTGTGATATATCTTAAAGTGCCGAGAAAGTTTGCCATGCTATGTACCAGGAGAGCCGCATGAGTGGAACATCATTACTTGTACAGACATAACAATGTGGGCGACACTGTTGATGATACCACATGCAGACGCATATACTCTCCTATTCATGACTGCCACCTGGAATTAGGTTAGAATATTCGTCCCCAGTTGCATCGTTACACAAAAGACACCATCCTATTTCTGCACTAAGGTTGCTTTATCCGCGTATTGATGGCTCTCACCTCACTTTCCAAATCCACGAAGTTATTAACACCTAACAACCGAAGGAATATGTGCTGCTAACGCTTTATCCAAGCAATCATAATATAGACTCGATCGACTCCACGAAGACGAATAATCATCGAGCAAACAGCGAGAGTGATGTCGGTTTCACAGCATGGCATCAATAGTACCTTACATACGCGAGAATCTCGCATGAATCGCTTGAGTCCAAGTCCAGCCTGTGCGCCCCTCGACACCCTTTACCCCCGTCTTTACAACACATCTATACACGCCAGCTGATAGTGGACCCTCTTGAACCCGTTCCGTACCTTCATATCTCAATCTCAAGACCGTCATGCCAAACATCGTTGACCATACTAGACGCGCGAGACAAGAGGAGGCTGGAAAACAACTCACACAGCGCCTGGCGCACACTTGCCCCACTTCCAATTACGCACCCATTTCTCAGCCAAGTTTAATGATGATAGATGCACATGCTTTGTCTACTTCTCGTCTTTAATAAGGTTTGTAACAATGTACGCAACACAGCTCACCGACACGGTGGGGCACCGAGTCGATTAGTCCGTCAGTAATGGGGCTCTGGCGCAGCCCATCACGCCTCCCGGACCCAGTCTTTGAAGGTTAGCCGGTGAACCTCGCTATCCGTCAGAAGTGTGTAGCGGTGCTTTCTATGGACGTACGCCTTCATATGGCGCCACACGTGCTCGGTTAACCACTAATCAGGACTATGGGCGGGCTGGTCGACAACCCAGATGTCGTGGAACTCGAGCCATTCTTTGGTGGCCCTTGTGGGCGCAGTACACTCTTTTAAAACAAGGATCTACAGAGATCTACCCGCTTTCGATACAGTACGATCTGCACAATTAGTCCAATGCGGCTTCTAGTACCTAAGATTCTATCGCTTAAAGGCAGGCTTAATAGTGTTGCGGTATATGTGGATTTGGTGGCCTGAGGGCATGGTGAGGTACACTCGAGGTACTCTAGGGCCCTGGTGCGACTCGGAACCCTCTCACTTGCACCTCCCTTCTTTACCGTTGTATATAGCCGGAATGCGAGTACCATTGCGATTCCACAGTATAGTGCAAACCCGACCTGCTCGCAGACCTCTTTTATGAGCACTCCCTACCTAACTATGGAGTGTTTTCCCACTATTCTAGTGATATACGGGGCTTGCCGTATAGTTGGGGCTTTAGGGCGACCACTATGGCATCGTAAGGTGAATAGCCGAGTATACTATACGTACTTAGTATAACGGATACCCACTGACGGTGAGTATTCGAATCGACTGCTAACCCCATGTACACTGAAGCCGCCTACGTGCCAGGCCGACATAGTACTCCTGGCCTTTCTAATGACTGGCGATTAGAACGCGTGCAAGAACTTTCCCGGGAGTGTCTTCCGTGGCTGCTGGTGGTCGATTGAAACGTGTGTAGATGAGTGGAAAATTGAGTTGGATGCGAGTGCGTCGGGAAGTGGACAAGTGTGCCTCGGACTTCGTAGCATTGATTTCAGCTGAGAAACTGACTGTTTGTCAATATAAGCATTGTTTGTGCAGATATCTGTCGACAGAGTTTGCGTGAAACGTGACGGATCGGCCCGTCCAGGCAATCGTTTCATGTTTCACAGTTCAGCCTTATCCAACATCCCATCACACATTACGAGTCATTCACCGTAATCAAGTAAACATCGGTATACAATAATAGTGAGCATAAAAAACGCTTCATTCAAAAACAGGCTCGCGCCTCCTACATACACGAATCGAAGTTTGGTTTCGGCAATATTATACAACCCACTCCTGACCTGGAGGCAGGAAGTACGTCAACCACCCTTGTATGTAAGATTAATCCCCTCCTACTCCGAATGCCACAGAAGAAACGCGCACAAAAAAACCAACAATGGCCTGCCGCTAAGGTGCTGCACCTCTTCGCTGCTGCTTGCCCAGGGGGATGAAGTCTAGAAGTGTTGATGTTGTGTCGCTAAATGGGTTGAAATTGGTTCATGCAGCGTCGTAAATCCCTGTATAATGTACAGCTGGTATTTTTTCCGAATACCGTTCCCCTGTTCTTCTTTTGGATCATATACTTGACAAGCCTGAGCTACGTACGAGAATAGAATGTTGAGGTAATTTCATATTCAAGTGCGATTTCTCGAGCTTAGCGGCGGTGCATCTTGAAGGCGCCAGTAGGGGCGGCGACGCCGCTGGGCATGGGAAATGTGCCGTTGCTGCCACTGGAGGGGTAGGGGACGACAGTGGCAGTGGCGGTAGCGGTGACAACATCGCCATCCTCGGCTTCAGCGTCACATTCGTCACCTTCCTCTTCATCCTCCTCCTCCTCGCCATCGTCGGCATCGCACGACTCCTCATCATCACCCGTGGCCTCTGCATCGGCGGCCGAAGTAGTGACAGTGGGGGTGGTGTCGGAGTCAGCAGAGTCAGTCGCCTGAGCGGCAACGGGAGCGGTGGTGACATCGGCGGGTGCGGATGCGGTAAGGTAGACAGTGCTAGCGGGCATGGTGACAGTGACAGTGACGGGGACGCACTCCTCGTCGGAGCCAGATCCAGAGCCAGAGCCGGCGCTGTTGTCAGTTCCAGTGGTGCTGTCAACACCGACGGTGGGCAGAGCAGTCTCGGTGGCAGTCGACGGCTTGGCAATGGTGATAGTGCGGGTGCCAGTGCTGGTCGACGTAGTGGTCGAGGTGCCCTCAGTGGTGGCACCGCCTCCATTGCCATACTCACCAGTGTTATCCTCACCATTGGTAGGAGACTCGGTCTCAGCGGTCGCAGGGGCAGTGGCAGTCTGAGCTCAGGTTAGTCTACTATATTTGCTTCAGCTTACAAGTTAGCACTTACCAGGGTGACCATCTCAGTATAAGTGGAGTGGAGCGTGGTGGTCACGACGGACTGGGCGCTGGATGGGCCGATGGTCATGGTAACGACGGCATCCGTAGTGCCAATGGAGGCAGAGACAGGTGCAGTCTCAGCAATGGTCAGGGCACCGGTCTCGCCAGCGGGAGGGGCTGACCCGGTACCGGTAGCGGTAGCGGTAGCGCCAGGGTAGACGGGATAAGTGGTTCCGGTGATCAGACCAATGCTGTGTGCCTTTTTAACGGACGACGAGACATAGTCGACAGCCGTAAGGGGGCAGACAGTTGTAGTCAAGTCAATAACCTCGGTGATGTAAGCAGTAGTGAGGTCTGAAGCGGGCATGGTCGAGTACGCCCCAGTATTGTTTGCGGCGGGGCAGTTGGTCACGGTAGGAGCACACTGGGTGATGGTATGGACCTGGGTGATGGCAACGGTCAAAGTGGTTTGGGGATCAGCCGTGGCAGTGGCATTGTCCCTTCGGAAGAAGCCATTGTGGAATTGGCGGGGGTGGTTGTAGCTGGCGGTGGTGAGGCCGGACGAGAGGAGGCCAAGAGCAATGGTGGTTGACTTCATTGTGCCGGTGTTTGTGGGTTTGTTGTTGGTGGTGAGGGTGGGTCGATACTGCAAGTCTAAGACTCGGTTGTGGTCTAATCTCTGAAAGAGTGTTTTTGTTGTCGATGAAAGAATGGATACCTTGCGAGACGCAGTAGGTCAATGAGCGAAAGTCGATTCCGCGATGCTGGAGCAAGACACAAGTGCCGGTTGCAAAGAACGTCGTGCGTAAGTAGAATTGGAGCCGCAGGCCGCAGGAAACAGAAATACCGACAACGGTTTAAATGAGAGACTGAAATAAGACTCGGAAGAGAGAGAGAGACTTGAGATGGGAAGAGGAAGATATGGGAGCAGTCGCATCAGGACGGTGAGCCCTTTTTACGAACCGGGCACCCTCTGTACCTTACATGATACTAGACAAAGCCTCCACTCGTAGACAGATACACACCATAATCATTCCAAGGACCTTCTCGGACCCACAGATGGACCACCCATGGGTGTTCCTTGAATTGCCATGATTGAGTGGGTGGATATTGACCAGGTAGCGGCACCAAACAATCAGGAGATGAGAAAAGAACGAGGTACGCCGGCGAGCATGGGTTGGTCTCCTTGGCACTTGCTCCCCCTGAGCGCTGAGTTGGACCCCTGCACAGATGTAAGCCCCGGCCGGTGCTAGACGTGCTAGACGCAGGTACAATATTGTGAGACGAAAAAGCGGCCAATGAGGACGGCAAAAGCGCTCGAGAGATCTAGCCAGCTTCGGGAACCAGTAAGGACCAGCGCACTTGTTGTGCTGGCACACCTGTGGCAAGCACGCACATTCATCCGAGTATTTGCATTTTCTAGCTCGCGGGCATGGACGATGACAAGCGACGACGGGATGTGAAGCGGAGAAGCCAGCCTTTTACCGTTAGGAGCCCCGGATATAGTCGACCTGGAGACTCGGGATAAGCACACAATACGTAAGCGCTTGCTCTGCCGTGCATCCTCAGCAACGGGCACTGATCGACCTTGTCTGGAGTGATCCATTGTCGAGCATCAGCTTTCTGTGGATTCTAGCGGTTCGATCATGAGCCGGGGCCCTGTTCTCAGTGGCTGACATACAGCTAATGACGGAGGACGTAACGCTTCCAACGTGTTGATTTCGAGGCAAGCCACTGCTGGTGTTGATAGGAAGAGCAGCCCGCCGCCTCCTTTCCAACGGTCGCCCAATTTGTTGGATCGAAATGCAATATCTATTGCCATTACCCAGATTTTTGGGATTGGCGAATGCTGCAGATACACATTAGCGCGAAAGAAATGCTTTTGTCTATTCCTTGAGTGGTCCGAACTTGTTGGCATGGCGCTCATGGCGGAACGAGTGTGACAAAACTCATCCTTACAGAATTGGTTCTGATCAGCTTCAGCTGACTGATGTTGCTGAAGAAGATTCCGAGACGCGCCCGTGAGCCTGTGGCGTTGTCCCTCATCAAACCAATTTTGAACTGTCTTAGGCCCTCCGTATCTCAACGTCGGTGCCTTGTTTTTCCCAGTGAACTGCCGAACTACGTACGCATTCAAGGATTTGCGAACGTTGGGGAAAATTGCGAAATTGGCAAAAGCTAAAGGAGAATAGTGAGAATCCTATTTCGCCTTGCCTCGTCCCCATATTCAATTGGGTCTACGGCGACATGGTCTCGACCGATCGCACCTTCCGAGGTGCATTCCAACATCATCAGCAATTGATTGCCTAATAAGTCAGCGACAAATGCTTCATCGAACAAGCTTTGTCAATGTTTGGGGAAGCAACGGGAACCCCCTTCGCCATTTTTGGAGTCGCTACTACGCAGAAGAAACACCAACGGGCGATCCGGTAAACTGCGCCGAGACTTGAGACTCTGCGCTTACTTTATCACCATGATCCCCGGCCATCATCCTATCTCCTGTTCATGCGGGAGCCTCAGAATAACCTCCAGAGGCAACCCTTCTTCCCTTCTGTGCCTTGGTACTAGTAATACTGGTCATCAGAACAATGGGATGAGAGCAGGGCTCCCCATCTATTAAAAGGGCTTCTAATGTTTCACCAATGGGCTGGCGCTTTGCGGTGGTGCTCTGATTGGCGGCTGGCATCTGACCACGCAAAATATCCTTGCGCTCATCAAGGTCCAGTAGCAGACGGGCTCCTGCGAAGAAAATCCCCGAGATCCTCCTTCTCCTCCAAAGCCAACTTACCAACTTGCCAAGAACCCGCCCAACAGGGTTCATGAAATAAATGGAAGGAAGACCGACATTGGCATAATTATAATTAAAAACAAATTGGGCACACAAAACCTCGCAAGCTCGTCACTAATCTAGAAACCACGAGAACAGGTGAACACGCGGCTCACAGCAGAATCTCCGATCCTTGGCCCGAGCACAGCCCATCGAGCTGTCCTTCAACCCCTACTATCAGCCCTGATGCCCCCGTAATGATCCCCAGCCGTGTGTCGCAGGAAGATTGAGGCCCATCTCCCTCATATACGAACATTACGCGCAGCACCGATAATTCTTACCAGAGCAGCCCACTTGAAATTTCTTTGTTCCCCCTGTCAGCCGCCAAAATAATGATAAAAGTAGCACGAAGCATTAATTGAAGCACCATCCTTCCCTCCACGCTGTCCACCTGTGTCCGCTGAGCGCCGCTAAGCGCCCATGGGATCATTCATTTGCATGTGCCGCATTTCTGCCGTAATATTTAAAGCGACCCGAGTCATTATTCCCGAGTCATTATTTCGGTAATAGATAAGCCTGGGGGTGGTAACAATATTATTCTTAACCATTTAGGATTCCAAGCCTGTTGAGGTATTTTTCATGTACCTGAATCCAGGCCGACTAAGATAAAAAAGGAACACGCAACCGCGAGCCCATAGATAGGAGACTAGGAAATTGATCGGCTAAATTTGGGTGGTGATTGATGGAGAGTTCTGCTTACAGCGGACAATGAATCATGTTCCAGAATGTGGAACAATGGTCCTCGGATTATTATGCACGATAGTCCCCAATCTGAGTGATGATTAAGTGGTCTTTCTTCACATTTTATATGGTCAGACTCAGGTAAGTCAACCGTGGGTGATTGTGATTGTGCCTGTCATTATGGTAGTCAGGGTTGAGGTTTGCTTGATACCGTCGGTCGGTATACTCATTTTCGAAGACTGTTCGGGAAATAGAGACCTGGTCTTGGAGCATCACCGCTTGACAGCGAAATACTATGTAAGCCGCATTTTCGCAGACTCCTAATTACCTACTTCTATCCGAATTCGAGAGGCTAGTCGCCGATAGCTTCTCCGCAAATTGCGCCCCTGCCATGGTCAATGAGCTCAAACGATCCTTTGACATTCGCGCTAACATGTTCGCCAACAGGGATGCGATGGCATGTTGATTCTTAACAACCAAACGCTAATATCATACGCATCTCTCATTACCCAGTTGAATTGGGGCTATTCTGCTTCTGTATCTACACTGATGCCATGATCAATTTGGGTTCTTCTCTAAGAAGATCCAGAACCATCATCAATACCAAAACGCCGGGGCCCGGTTGACGTGACCACTTGATATATGTCCCAACCCTCTATGCTCATGTGTTGAATGCACCATTCCTGCCATACTATTTGGTTTGAATCCACTCACCCACCCACTTTTCATGAAACCAAGCCTTATGAACGCCGATGTTGAAATCGAAATCTGATACCTATGTTCCTCGGGCTATCAGTCATGCTGTTTCACGGAGATAACCAGAAATCTCCGTAAGTACAACGCCCCTGGAGTCGCTGTTTCTTTCCCCCACAGCGAAGCCTCTCCGTGGCATACCTATATGCGTTTATTTGGCGTATTTGGCGCGATAGAACTTAGCAGCATTGACCATGTTGATCAACGCCTCCTTAGTCTCCTTCCACTGGCGAGTCTTGAGACCGCAGTCAGGGTCTATCCACAACTGTTCGGGCTTGAGGTACTGCAGCATCTCCTCAATGCGGTCCTTGATCTCCTGCTCGCTCGGGATACGAGGCGAGTGAATATCGTAGACGCCAGGGCCAATGTGCCGAGGATAGGCTGAGTCGACGAAGACGCTCAGCAGCTTGGCGTCCGACTTGCTGTTCTCAATTGACAGCACATCAGCGTCAAGCGCAGCAATGGCGTGGAAAAAGTCTTGGAACTCCGAGTAGCAGAAGTGTGAGTGGATCTGAGTGGAGTCCTCAACGCCGACGGTGGCAAGGCGGAAAGCCTTGACGGCCCAGTCAAGATAAGCCTCACGCTCCTTTCCACTTCGCAGGGGAAGACCCTCACGGAGGGCGGGCTCGTCAACCTGAATAACATCGACGCCGGCCTTCTCGAGATCGATGACCTCGTCACGGAGAGCCAGAGCAAGCTGCTCGGCCTGGACCGACTGGTGAACGTCGTCACGAGGGAAAGACCATCGCAGGCAAGTGATGGGACCAGTCAACATACCCTTCATGGGCTTCTTGGAGACCGAGACGGCATACTTGGACTCCTTAACGGTCATGGGAGCGGGACGGGAGATGTCACCGACGACGATAGGGGGTCGGACACATCGAGAACCGTAGCTCTGTACCCACGCGTGAGTGGTGAAGGCATAGCCGTTTAGACGCTCGCCAAAGTACTGGACCATGTCGTTGCGCTCAGGCTCACCGTGGACGTAGACATCCAAGTCAAGCTCATCCTGAATCTTGACGTTCATGTCGATTTCTTGCTCAATGAACTTGTCATACTGAGCCTCGGTGATCTCTCCTTTGGTGAACTTATTGCGTTGAACACGGATTTCTTTGGTCTGGGGGAAGGAGCCAATAGTGGTGGTAGGGAAGAGGGGGAGATTTAGCTTTTTCTGCTGTTGTGAGATTCGGGTAGAAAACTCGGACTTGCGGTTGTAGTCAGACTCAGCAATCTTGGATTGGCGGTCCTTGACCTTGGGGTCATTGGTTCGCTTCGAAGTTGCACGAGCGTTCATAGACTTAGCGTTGGCCTCAAGAGCTTCCCGAACAGCGACAGGGCCCTCGGTGACGGCCTTCGCAATGATGGCGATCTCGCCAGCCTTCTCAGAGGCGAAAGAGAACCAATCAGCAATCTCGGGGTCCAGCTTCTTCTCACTGGCCAAAGTGTGAGGAGTGTGAAGGAGGGAGCTGGAGGTGGCAACAATGACACGATCCTTGCCAAGTTTCTGGATGGCAGTCTCAGCAATTTCGATGGCACGCTTCAAATTGGTCTTCCAGATGTTACGGCCGTCCACAATACCGGCTGACAGAATGGTCTTAGGGCCAAGGGCGCCAGCAACAGTCTCCAATTGTTCCGGGTTACGGACAAGGTCAATGTGAACAGCGTAGATGTCCTTGGGGACAAGGTCAATGTTGTGGACGATATCACCGAAATAGGTGGTGAAGACGAGCTTGGGAATCTTGTCACCCAAGCCGGCAAACTTTTCGTAAGTGGGCTTGAAAGCGGCCTTGGTCTTGCTGGGCAGATCGAACACCAGAACTGGCTCATCAATCTGGACAGTCTCAGCACCAGCTTGCTTCAGCTGGACCAGCAGTTGCTCGTAGACAGGCAGGAGCTTCTCGAGGAGATCGATGGGGTCAACACTCTGGCCACGGTCCGCCTTACCCAAGTGAAGGAAGGAGACAGGGCCGACGAGGACAGGCCGGGTGTTTATGCCAGCCTCCTTGGCCTCCTTGAACTCAACGACAGCTTTGGGACTGGCAGAGAGCTTGAAGGTTTGATTGTCCTGCAAGGTGGGCTTGACGTAGTGGTAGTTGGAGTCAAACCATTTCACCATCTCCAGACTGGACACATCAACACCACCCTTCTGGTGGCCACGGCCCATGGCAAAGTATTCGTCGACGGGGTTGAGGTTCGAGTTTGTGTAGCGCTCGGGTGCCGCCTATTGAGGCGCAATCAGCAAAAGAAAATAAACGAGGAGTCTTGAAAACCTACACCGAAGTCCTGGATGTGACTTAGAACTTGATCGTACAGGGCGAAGTCATTGCTTGGGATGATGTCGACACCGGCATCTTTCTGAATGTTCCAGTGGGCAAGACGGAGGCGCTTGGCTTCTGTGAGAAGGTCCTCTTGGGACAGGTTGCCAGCCCAGTCTGAATACACGGGTCAGCAAGGGGAACCGGCAAAGTCGGAGGCATGGAGTGAATGGGAATAGAGTCACTTACAGGCTTCGGTTGCCTTCTTCAGGTCACGGTTCACACCCATGCGGGGGAAACCCAAGATCGCGGACTGAACCATCTTGCCAACTGTTCGCGATAACTGTGAAAGGCGGGTGTGTTAAGCTACGATCTTAGTCAGTCTAGGGCGTCCCGAGCACGAAGAATGAATGGGTAGGAGGGTAACGTACGGGGATTGGCAAAGTGATGATTCCAATCTCAGGAAAAAGACGGAAAATGGATCGATTGGGGATAGAGGAGATGGAGGAATTCCCACGCTTAAGTTAGGAGAGTGAGAGGAAAGGAAAGAAAATTCCGTTGGCGGGATGGGATGAGGAGAGAGTGGGGTTGTGGAGGTGAAGTAAGTACAGCGGTGTAAGAGAAAGTCAAACTGTCGGTCTCATAGGGCTAGGACAACATGGCGGGGTTGGAGCAGATACAACATTCTGAGTTTATCTTTAAGGTCCGAAAGCGGGGCAAACTGTCAGACCCAATCGAAAAAAATCTCGACGAGAACTCACTTCCACCAGTTTGTAGCCGACGCTTGGAGCGATGGCGCCATACAATTGGGGCTTCACTACAATATTATTGAGAGTTTCGTCATGCTCCACGGTCTTCCCTTGCAGACCTCGATTTGTTGGGGTTTGAAAGCATTCCTATTCACGTTGAGCTTATCTCTGTAAGGGGTCCCCAAGTTCATTACTCAACCAGAAAGTTTAATGCTACATCAGTACGCGGACATTTCTACGCAGGCGAACGAGCCAAGTCGGCGGAATCTTTGAATTATCCAGTCCTGCGACACAATCAAACTGGTCTATTTACATTGATTATAGCTCCGAATAGTGCCTTGCCCAACGACTGAGTATTCCTGTTTATGTTTATGTAACATTGGAAACCACCGGAAACTCGGGGGCACAGTCTGACAGCCAAACGAGCTGACAATATCGGGAATCTTTCGCAACATCCCAGCCATGCATGATACCTTCCTGTTTTGGGCCCGGTCTGCGTCGATCGGAAGGACAGGCTCAACGTTTGGCAGATCGGCCTTGCGGTGCGTCGTCATGGAGCCAATCAAGCATTGCGGTATCGGTCTTGGTAACTGATTTGGGGCACACAGGATGCTGACAGCATAGGATAATTAATATGCATACGCAAAGTCTGAAGACGAGGGTCGCTGCCATTGAACCACCAAACCTTGACAATAGCACCTGCGAAGATAACGCATCAGCTCTATTCGCTGTTTCTACCAAATCATGTCGAGACCTCAGGAAACAAAACTGTGTTTAAGCTGAATGGGTGTTATTGACGTGGATTGCCATCAATACTGCTTGTAGCTCAGCACTGCTAATATCTCTGCTGGATACATTCCCTATTCCTGTAGGCATCTCCTAGTACTTCGAAAAAAAATAAAAAAAAATACCCCAATAAGACGACCCGACCACTTTGCGGTTGCATATTTTGTGCGGTTTGAGCTGCAGTTGGACTTTGGATGCTTCAGAAACGTGGACTACGGTTAAAACGCACGGCTTACAGTCAGTTCAAATTCAGCTGAATCTTGCAAAACGTCCTGAAGACCGCAGGTAAATACGCCAGGCATTACTTTGAACCGGCACCAACCCTTCCAAGGGTGCTGTAACAAATGGGACGAGGTTTTGCAAAGAGGATGCGATGGCGGGTTTTACAACTTAAGTCGCGCTTTCGATACAGGAGCTGTTACTCGTGGTTTCCCAATCGATCTTGCTACGAAAAGTCGTTTGATTGGGTCTGCGCCTACCTCTGCTTAACGACATCGAGTCAGAGAATGCAGTTGCACTTACCTCCGTAAAATCGCTTCTCAGCAGATTTGGAACAAGCCAGAGACGGCTTCACAACTGGCTGCCGTTCCTCGATAGTCAACACTTGACAACCTCGGTCTTGTCGAGTCTTTCTTGGAAACCGATGACAGCTCTACGCAACTTCACTCGTTTGTACACTCGTTTAGCTTGGAACGACCTACCAGCTTGAAGAATGCCTGTTTTTTGCTGCTGCCGCACCCGGAGAAGAAATTCTTCCTCATGCTCAGAACGTCGCCCAACACCGTTCCCAGCTCGTCCGGCTCGCGCAAAGCTACCGAACACCCCCGTTCCTGTGCCCGAAGCATTCATGCCTGCAGCGGCACCCTCGCTTATGACTACGCCCATGCATCAGGGCACTGTCGACCTCGATGATCTCGAAGTCGAAGACACAGACACTGAGGACGAGCGTAAGGATACGAGGGATTCGAGCACAAGCACTCTGGATCTCTTGAAGACAAAGCTATCCAGGCGCCTATCACAGAGATCCGACGCGAGGCGTTCACAGCATGGAAGCAGCGAAGAGGAAATTGCTCGGCGAGCAGAGCTGAAGCGGCTGATGCACAAAAGAATCCAGGAAGAGCTCGAAAGCGAAAAGGAGGCTGAATCAAAACATGATGATAGCTCCTTGATAGGGCCCCGTGATGCCCTCGAATTCGTCATCTACAACGAAGAGACGTCCATAAAGCAACAAGTCCCCTCATCCCCACAACTTGAACCCGTTCACGTGCCTTCCGGTTCAGTGGGCTCATGGCGTTTGTCGACACAAATACCACCAGACAACTTGGAAGAGCCGCCTGATCCAGAAGGGGAAGGCACCACTGGGACCCAACCTCACAACAAACCAGATTATCCACCACCTATTGAAGACAAAAGCAAGACTGATTTACAGCATCAACATGACAGTTCTGCAGATCAGTACTCGCCACTAGATATGTGGCTTTGTACACAAGATCTCCTGCCAGAGGTTCAATCTAGGCTGGATGCAGGGGCTCTTCAGATCGGAGAGGCCGCAGGGAATGCAGGGGCTATACGCAATGCAGTAATAACCTTGCACACAGAGCATACACCAGACACAAAGCATTCTGTATCATCTCACTACACAATTGAAGAAAACAGCGAAAATGCACCACCAATTGCGATATCGGAGACGAGCTCTTACAGGACAGCTCCTATTCAAGCTCCGACCCCCGAGGGGATTATCGCTGTACACGAGCCTCAGCGACCGACATCTGCTGTGTCAGAAACTCTAAGTTTTAAAGTCAGGGAGGTAGAGCTTGAATCGGTGGCCAAACGCTTTGTAATGTCAAACCTGCGTCGGGACCCCAGCGGTCCGGTGGCGAGCAGGTTTCGTGAAGAATTTGACGAACCTCTTAAAGTTACGAAACCATCTATACTCGCTAAGTTTCATCTGGCAAAGCCTAAAAAGGGGAAGGTACTCGTGAAGATTCCGGAGGCAAGCCGTCAACATCGAAATTGTGTCACGGACGCCCTCGAAGCAAGTCATCTTGCAGCCGCGGGACCCAATGCAGATATTGCCAGACCTCGAGCAGTCTCGGGACCAATCAAACAGCCCATCATAGTTGAAAGCACCACAGGCCTGTGGAAACGAGCAGTTCGATTGGAGGCAGACCGTCGAGAAGCCAAGCAACGGGAGAACAAAGCGTCTAGAAAGAGTCGTCACTTCTCCAGTGATACTGGCCATCCAAGTTCAACTCATGGGCATTCTAACCACAATCATCAGCACCAATTGGCAGACAATGTTTCTCGCCATAGAAATCATTCCGGCTGGCAGTCTCCAAGATCAGGACTTGCTATCAGACCGGATGACGCAAACATCGGGATTCGAGATGATTCTGTCGGGACGTCAAATAGCACCCTCAAAGAATGGCAACGACAGATACAGTCTGAAGAAACAGCTTTTGAACGCACACCCAGCTTTGCGACACGTTTATTCACTCCACAGAAGTCTCGCACGCCGCCTTCATCATGGGCCAAATGGCCCTCGCACACTCGCGTCCAACGAACTGGATCAGCTAATCAACGGGACATAGTGACTCCGAAGGACTTTGCAGTGACGGACATAGATGCGGGAGGGGCTACCAAGTGGTTCACAGACAACAACAGAGCGAGCCCCGTAGATGTACGCGAACCTAAACATGTGAGCCAGTCATTCACGGACAAGTTTGGAAGGGCTCTCAGGTGTAGCATTGCGAAGCTGATGAAGCCGGGCTCTGACATGAAAGACGAGAACCCATCTGAGAGTCGCAAATCGACCGGGTATCTAGAATACCCGGAACTAGAGCTTCTACCTTTGCAAGGTGGCTACAAGGAGATCCAGGCATTGGAGCAGCAGATTGGCAATATCAAGCGACCCTCAGTTGTTACCGAAAGCCAGAGGTGCTGTTCGGCCCCGGCCAAAACCCCACTGAGTGTGCGACTTGCTCAAAAGGTCCATGAAATTCAACATGGAGACAGGACAAACACCGCAGAGCCAGATATCCAGGACTTTCTGGGTACACCGCCGCCACAGCCCCCCGTTACACCCGACCAGAGACATTCGACGCCCCAGGCCCACTCTGCGCCGACAGCACCATTTGCTACACCCATGTCCCACGTCTCCTACGACGACTGTGTGCAGAAGCATCTTCTTGACGAGAACGACTCAGTCAAGAGTGACACGACTGTCATGGTGAAACGATCCAAATCCAACGTAGAAAGAAGTGTACCGAGTCAGACAAAATACAAGACGTGGAACGGTCGGGCGAAGACGCAGCCGGTCCTACTGAAGAGCACGCGTGAGTTCGGAGCGGAACTAGATAAGATGTTGGCCAGCGAAAAGGGGAATGTCATGATTGATGTATCCCCTAAGGTTAAGATATTAACGTTACATATTGCCATGGATGCAGCAGAGAAGGCGATTGACGGGGCCAGGGAGCTCAAGGATGGTCTAACTAATGGTGGGGAGATGGTATTGGATCCGCATGTGAAAGAGACAGACACAGCCGAACTTTATATTGGCATGAAGGATGCCGAGAAGGCCCTTGATGGGGCGAGGGAGCTTGAGATGACACTCAAGGCGGGAATGAAGGCGGTGGACACCGCGGCTTAGAGGAGACTTAGAAGGCAAGAGTCGCTATCATTACTTGTATCAATCGAGGAATCATTTTGGAGATTCACTAAGGAGATTCTGCCAGGGGTCACCGGGTGGGCTTAGATGTACATGATATGGGAAAGGGAACATGACAAGCTTCTATTAGGCTAATGGTGGCCAGGTAGGTGAAGCTGGCATCTTAGAACCTGAGCATCGAGATAGACTGGGGACTTGGTAGATAATCGTCATATTGGCTAGAAACACAGAAAGCATATCTTCACCATTAAGACGTTCTAGTGGGCTCCAGATCGAAAGAACACGGTGATCGGAACACAAGCCACGACTGCCCATGCCAATTAACCGTCTACTCCCACTAAAAATATAATCAAAGCACAGCCACTTTTCATTGCGAAATAGAACTAAGGTACCTCGCATAGTCAAACCAACTCGGAAATCAGCACTGATGCATCCCAATGCTCCCTATCTCTCTACCTTGTAGTTGGTGGTAAGATAGAGGCCGCAGACGATCTCCTTGACGGTACCATATTCGAGACTCAAGGCCATTCCGGTAATCAAACCCGCAGTTTCAATAGAGATGTGTCATCATCAAGGGGAAAAATTCGAAATGGGAAGAGAATCATACAGGCTCAAATATACACAGGGTGAAAGGAGGTCGCATGATTACAATCATTTTGCCCCAATGTGAACTCATTGATTCCGTGACCCTAAGAGCAATCCGTACGATCGAGCTGTATAATAGCGTTGTAACCCCTGGAATTTTCACTCTCTATTTACACGTAGATTTTATTAGGCGCTCCATGGCCCATGATGATGATGAGTATCGGCGTGGTTGAAGGCATCGTGAAGCAGCTTATATTGTATCCGCTTCCCATATTAGCTCACAATTTGCGCCTGTCGATGTGTCCAACCGGGTAATAGATATCGCAGAAATCTCTAAGTCTAGGACTTTTACTTCCCAAGGTAATGAGCTTGCGTTTACTGACAATCTCTATTTATTCCGGACATCCTACATGCAGTCTTAAATAGTGGCGAGGATCTTGAGTGGGAAGGATCAGAAGGGGCAGGGGATTAACGTCCCACACCCACATCCGGGACATCCCCACATGTGGGACACCCAAAAATGCCTCATCAACACCGCTAACCTCTAACTTCAACCTCTTTTTTCTTTACCAATATCGATTCAATCGTTACGAAATTTTACGTACGTCTTCTTTACACTAATATGAGTCAATATACCGAAGATGATATTTATCGAGCTCTTCAAGCAATAGCTACCGGTCAAAGCCTCCGAAAAGCAGCATGGTGTCCCAAGGTCTACTCTTTCACGACGGATTCAGGGAGCCCAGTCAAGAGATATAGCCTTCGCTGACTACCAGAGGCTCTCTCCAGCCCAGGAACCTCATCTGGCTGAATGGGTTCGAATCCAGGCTGCCCTAGGCCTCCCACCAACCCATCAACAGCTCAAAGACTTCGCCGAGCGTATCCTACAGATCCACGGAGACACCGAACCACTTGGAAAGAACTGGGCCCAGGCTTTTATCAAGAGGAACCCTTCAGTCAAGGTCCAGAGAAGCAGAGCTATTGATTCCCAGCGTATTAATGGAGCCTCCGCTAATGTGATCAGGCAATGGTTCAAATACCTTTGACGGCAGAGCACGTAATCCTCTTTTGCGGGCTGTTGGAAGGACCGAGGGAACGATTACGGGCCGCTATCGCACCACGGCCACTATACTCTCGCAGAGACCTCGCAACGGCAACAGGAGAACCAGTAGTTAGTGGGACTATTGTAAGGTGGCTGCTAGGGACGGGTCGGACAGCTTCAAGGCCCAGATAGCATCGATCTTCTCAGGGGGGACTTTGTTGGTAGGTTGAGAACCAACGTAGTATGGTAGTGAACGCAACGCAGTCGCCAATAGGGCGAACCGACGACGCAGCGTATGTATTTAGTCCAGCCATTAGGGCACGGTTTGACATACGGGAGTACTAGCAGAGGTACCGGGGGCTTCGAGCCTACGGCGTATTTAATAATAATAACAAATACCTCGCTATCCCTGAGATCAAAGCTGTTAAGGCCTCGAATCGATACGATATGGATGAGACAGGTATTCTAGAAGGTAGAGGATCAAATGGTCTTGTTCTAGGATCATCTGAGACTCGTTCTATACGGAAGAAACAGCCTGGATCTCGAGCTTGGACATCTCTTATACAGTGTATCTCTGCGACTGGTACTGCACTACTGTCAGGGTACGGCTAGGCCAAAGGCAATAGTACAGAGTGATGGGGAGTAACGGGCGTCCCTCCTACGTAGCACCGGGTGGTCACTGGCGGTCTCAGGTAGGGGTGCCCACGATAATGCATTGATCTCTGCTCTCTCTATCTTCTTCCCGGGCCTCCGCCCCTTACATAGATAGCTAGAACCCGGCGTCGGAGCCGCGGAGCACTAGTTTCTCCGATTGTTCTGCAAACCAAGACTTCCATATCGTGTCATGACTCGCACGTCCCTACACCAGAGCCCCACCGGTGTCCCACCGGTACCTATGGCATTCTGTTCTGACAACTACCCCCACTTGTGATATACAAGGGGAAGTCTGTCCAGCAGCAGTGGTTTCCTCTGGACTTGACTCCATACGAAGCCTGGAGGTTTACAGCAACAGAGAATGGGTGGACGTCAGACTCTACGGCTATTGAGTGGCTACAAAAGATCTTTATTCCTTTGACTCAACCAGAGGACCCTGAAGAGACTAGGTTACTTATCCTAGATGGGCATAGTAGCCACGAAACGACAGAGTTTATGTACCTCTGCTTCATAAACAAGATACACTTGCTTTTCTTGCCGCCACACACATCCCACGTTCTCCAGCCTCTCGATCAGTCAGTCTTTGGACCCCTCAAGGCAGCCTATAAGAAGGAGCTTGGTTACCTTGACCGATGGGATACTACTACTGTCGTAGGGAAGAGAAACTTTCTCCTCTGCTATAGAAAGGCACTTCTAGCAGCATTGACCGCTAAGAACATTATCAGTGGATGGAAATATACTGGTCTCTGGCCTTCGAGCATAGCTAGACCCCTTATGAGCCCCCTGCTCCTTGAGAATACGTCAGCACCAATCAGACAGCCTAGTCAGACTTGCAAAGGGTACTCTGATAGTAAGGGTAGTCAGGACTGGGTGTTAGAGACATCAGCAGTAGCCTGGTCAACGCCTAAGAGGAGAGATGAGCTCCAAGATCAACTCAGCTTATTCAGCAAGCTTGATAGTGATCCAAATACCCAGCGGCTACTCTTTCGGAAAGTTCAAAAGGGCTTTGATGAGAAGGACTACCAATTAGCTGTCGCACAGCGAAAGATTGAGGCAATAGAGGCAGAGCTTGAGGCTAGTAGGGCTAGGAAGCGGAGGAAGGTCAAGATGAGCCCAAATTCGAAGTTTACTAATATCAAGGCTATTCGGAAGGCTCAAATCGAGGCTGGTGAAATTGAGGATAGTACAGATGAGTCTAGCGAGTCTGAAAACCCTAGTGACGGTGAAATCTGTATTGTAGTCGCATTAGAATAAGTGTAAAAAAAGGTTGAAGTTAATGGTTATAATATACAGTGTCATTTTTAGGGCGTCCCACATGTGGGGGTGTCCCGGATGTAGGTGTGGGACGTTAAGCATGTATGCATGTATACCTTTTCATGCAAGCATCATGGCGATGGAAGTTAGTGAGAGTAGTGCAGAAAAGAAACCAAGGGATGAAAGGTCAGTTGACACCAACCACAATATCTTGAGGTTATGTTTCCAACGAAGGCCGGACGAGCTGATCCCTAGAGTTATATCTGAAAATAGAATGTGAACCTGTCCAAGAATTTTATCTCTTTTTCGACGGGTCTCGAAACACTGAACTTGAAGGTCTCCTCTTTGATGACTGTCACAGTCATCAGGTCCACCAGATCAGGGAAGTCACCATTCTTTCACTTATGAGCGACACTATATCCTGGTTGCATGTCGGTAGGTCAGCCTGTCAAGTGTAGTGTATACAGAAATAAAGGAGAGAAGCCCTGTAGCCACTTCAGTAAGTATTGATGTTTCTATCTATATATGTGTGTATAGTAACAGGAACATAAGATGGGGTAGAATTGTTGGATTGTAGGCAAATGGTCTTGTATTGAAAGTGTCATGATCTCTAGAGAGTCCTGCAAGAAGTGAACGGTGGCCATAAGAGCCTTATATATACAGGAATGAACGATGCCTGTCCCACAGGCAGGACTTGTGTAGTTCGATGGGTGGTGGTCATATTGGCCCATGTGACGGTTGTCACGTGATTGACGCACACTGGTCTGAACATATTGATAAGTGGTTGCAGATACCAAAGTCCCTGACTTTGGTATTGGTCTCTTTTGGTGAAGACATCTGGTACGGTGGCGTAGTGGCAAGGATTACAACCCCTGGCGCGGCGTGACAGCCCATAACGTACGGTACGTGACCATATGTCCTTCCAAGACTGGCAGTCTTGATCTAGTAGGCTTGAAGGTCCACCTTAAAGGCTATACCTAGCGCCTAGTTAGTACACCTAGGGTACGTACTACTTAACTTAATTTATGTCATCGTACTATAATAGGGGGCTAAAGCTCTACTATGGTGTTACTGCATTAAAGCCGTGTAGCCTAAATGATAGCCTACTGAAGCATTAGGCCTGTAATCATTCCGGGATATATAACTAATACCAAAGTCCCTAAAAGGGTGCAGTGACGGGGAGAGAAATTTGATCGTGGAGAACATATTGAAGCATGGGGAAATCCTATGGACAGATCCGGTCTCCTATAGCTGTAATGTAGTCCACAAGCGAACGGGTCACCCAACCGAACGGGTCACGCCCATAGCAAAAAATAGAACTAAACTTCCTAACTTTACCACGCAACTAATTCTCGATGGATTCTGCTCAAAAAGAATCTCAATTACTCCTTGCAACTCAGGCTATCAGAAATGACTCAACACTTCGTATCCGACGTGCTGCAACAATCTACAAAGTCTCGAATACTACTCTCCAGGCGCGTCTTCAAAAACGTCAATCACGTCGCAATATCGAAGCCAAAGGTCGGAATTTAACAAAACTAGAAGAAAATACGATTATTCAAAGGATAAATTGAGCTAGATTCGCAAGCATTTCCTCCCCGGCTAAGTGCTGTTGAAGATATGGCAAACTGACTGCTACGCGACTCGCATATCACAAAGGAGGACTTTCTTCCGGCATTTTGCGACGCGTTCAAGAAGAGCCTGACCGAAAGCAATATTCGTGCAGGCTTTCAAGGTGCTGGGATTGTGCCTTTAAGCCCAGATATTGTTATTGAGAAGCTGGATGTGAAATTACAGACTCCAACGTCTTCCCGGCCCCCTACGCGGGAAACCCTTCCTTGGGCTTCTCGGACGCCAAACAACCCAACCGAGGCTACTTCGCAATCCGAATTTATTAAATCTCGAATTTACAGGCATAAAAATAGCTCCTCGACGTCAATTTACGATGCTATCGATCAGTTTTCGAAAGGAGCGCGGAGTATTATGCATAAGATGGCTTTACTCCAAGCTGAGGTCGCCGAACTTCGAGAGGCAAATACTCTAATTAGCAAGCGGCGCAGGGCCAAAAAAACACGAGTACGGCTTGGAGGATCACTTAATTCACAAGACGTACAAGATCTTCAAGATCAAAAGGACGTTGCGCAGCAAGTACAGCAGGAAATGCGTGGAAATAGCGCTGGATCAAATCGTGGCCAGCCACGGCAACGGCGCTGTGGCGTATGCGGGAAGACCGGGCATAATGCGCGAACCTGTCAGGTAGAGATAGAATCATCTGGGCAAGAGTATTCTGAGTAGTTTTAATTGATTTACGGCGTTGTGGTTGCGAAATCGTGTTGAATTCCATGTTTTGCTAGTTGGCGTGACCCGTTCGCTTGTGGACTACGTTATATACTAGAACTTGGCGCTTAAACATGCTTGAACTGTACTGCAGAGCTGTGAACCTACTGGCCGAAGACCTGGCATCTCCCTCATGCAAGCTTACAACCTGGTCTAGGATTCCATCAAATAAACAACTCTTGTATATCCCACCTGATTCATCTGGGGTGAAACGTTTTTTTTCAGGGGCTAGAAACTTTGAAAAAAGACAAATGGCAACGACGATAACGAATCGGAAGAATAGCTCAAAGATATTGTACCTCTTCAGGCATGCACATTGTGAGCGGATGAGTTAACCCATTTTAAGCGACTAATCAACGCATACAAATTGTGTGAGATGTCAATTACCGGTTCACTTGGACAAGGGTATCGTTACCCATCACAGCACGGAAAACGAGTAGAAGTCCAAGTATTATGGGGGTTGTAATACGCTAGCAATCAGCATGCCCGCAATGGTGTAGAACCTAAAAACTGGCCAACATATGCGTCACTAATCCGTATCATCTTTCGTGCTGCTCCATGTCAATACCAAGTATAGTTGCTAAATCAACTCGCCCGGGTCGTTTCCCAAGCCAAGCAGTGATCCACTTCTTGCAGGAAGTCCAGCGTTAAGTAATCAATACGCTAAATCTCTTCCTCGTATTTTATGGATAATATATAAAATGAGTCTTCACGATTGGTTCCGATACGCCGGGAATGCGGGTGCGGCTGACACGGGTATCGTACCCGTCAACCCGCTCCCCGATTCAGGGGGGTCCGCCAAGATAGTGCCTCTGCGAAGACAACCAGCTGCTCGTGGCCGATGGCCGAGTGCGACCTGAGCATGACTTCATCTCTCCCACTCCCTCCAACTCTTCCTGCATCAACAGTCAAGTGATGCCCCTTTGCGCGCCGTAGCGAAATATCACCACGCGGCTCGACAGTCAAAGACAGCAATGCGCGCCGGCTTCAATACATCATGGCCGTAGGTGAAACCATCACGCCAAAGACGTCATATACGCACACCCCCATCCCCAACAAGTCCAAATCAAGCACCGTGGCGCTGGACTACAACCCCAAGTTCACCCTCGACCATGGCGAGCTCGAGCGCCTCTCCCATCGACTTCTCGCGGAGCAACCGCCCCGTACCCAAGAGCAGTACATCTGCTACCTGATCTCGGGTGTCGATGAACTCTCCAACATCGCGCGCCACGTCGAGCGCGCCGTCTTTGAGGAGCGCTTTGGCCTTAACGACGCCAAGATGCAAAAAATGTACGGTGGGCACGACTATGCGAGCATTTTCTTCGTCGTTATGGACCAGGTCAACAAAACGCCGGCGGGCGTCATACGAAATATCAAGTGGTCGCTTGCGGGACTGACGACGCTCAATGATGCAGAGGAGATGCTGCATGTTTCGCTGGAGGATTTCAAGAAATATCACGGCGTGGAGGATATGAACACCGTGTGGGATATTGCCTCAGTGGTCGTGCTGAAAAAGTATCGACAGGTGGAGAAGAATCTCATTAGCAATATGCTGTTTCGCGCGATGCACGTCAGAGCGACGTATGAGGGCGTGCAGCATTACATTGGTGTGGTGGACGCGGGTATTCGCCGCATGATCATGTTGGTTGGATTTATGGGCGAGCCGCTGGTGGGAACTAGTGTAGTCAGCCACGAGGGTTCCGAGGACAGCTTGTTCATGTATGGGCATAGGCCGAGCATTTCGAGGATCATTACCAAGAGGGTCGAGACGGTGGATCCGCGCTTCAAGCCCATTGTAGAATTGTTTGCGAGCCGGTGTGTTGCTGGAGAGGGCATAGATCATCGCTTGATGTTTGAGTTTTCCAAAGACATCTTCGATATCAAGGAAGGGCTGCCAAAGACACGAGCAAAGTTGTAAATTATCGAACATTCCCTATATGTTCCACATGGGTAACATGTGCTTAACCCACATTGAATTTCCGTCAGTGCTTCGACTCAATAGCAAGTTTGAAATGGACATGAGGACAAGTCTTGTATGATATGATTGGAGCTACAATAGGGCGTGATTCTACTTCACAGGTACGATTTATCACACTGGGAAATGGAGAGTCCTTTTACGCCGACTTTGACAATAAGCAACGGTGGTCCACACTACTCTATCTGACACTCTATGTCAGAGGTGGTACCTGCGCAGCCACCACTACTTATTTCCAGACCAACAACACTAGCCTAGCTTTCTTTCCTCACCACAATACATCACTTCTATTGTGTGTCCCTCAACAGGTTATGAGCCCTCACGCTCACGCGCATCACGAATAATTGCATTTCTGAAGCATTATTCGTCATCATCATCATTTCGATCATTTGCACAATTTTCGGCATCTGATTCGACCTTTATTTCGCGAAGTTGGCCTTCGAAGGTCCGCTACGGTAGGTGCACGAATCTGCTGCAACCTGCAGCAGCGTGGTCACTCTCCAACTTCACGGCTTGATCACAACAACAGCATTGAGAATAGTGACTGCACGAGCCTAAATCATTGATTCTGGCCTTGCAGCTCATCACTACACACTTTCCTCGGATTCGTTGATTTCTGCAGTTTTTCCACTTTGTTGGAAGGAACGCGTATCCGACGTCATTACCTTGAAGTGGGTCACGAAAAACTTCGTGCCTGCCTCAAGCTTCAACACTACTTAACATCACACAAAATTGCGTCCATCTGATAACGCAGTGACTTCACGATCGCATCATGGCGACTGAAGCATCTGTACGGCTGGCGCCAATTCCTCAGCTGGAAGGCGAGAAGAACCTCAAACTCTGGCAAGTGCAAGTAACTCAACATGCCGAATACTTTGGCCTCGAAGCCTTCCTCGATGGCACATCAACAGCACCACATGAAAGCGCGCCTTCTGAAGAGAAACTCAGATACAAGCAAAAGCAGATCCACGCTATGTCATTGCTTACTTCAAGCATCGTCAAGGTTCATGAAAAGCTGGAATCAGCAGGATGGGACATGCTTACTGAAAAAGATCCCTCTGTTCTCTACAGTTTGATTCTCAGAACCATTCCCAAAGAGTCCGAGAACAATGTACCAGCAATGTTCTATGAGCTCGTCGGCCTTATGAAAATTCCTGAAGGCCAGAAGCTCGAGAAATGGTCATCTCGACTCAACTATCTTATCAATCGCCTCACTGCCCTACAATGTGGCATGTCCGACAAAGCTCTGACACTGATCGCGCTCAAAGCATTTCAACAACGTTATCCCTTGGTCCATGGTTTTCTTACCAGATCTTTCCAAGAGGGTAATTTGACGTGGAAGAAAATGCAAGAAGAGATCACTCGCAAGGCAAATGAAGAAGCACACAACCCCGAGATCATGTTACAGATCAAAAATAACCAAGGTAATTCAACTCTAGGCTCACAGGCAAATAAAGAGAAGGAAAACACAAACGACAACCAAGACAAGAAATGCAAGACGGAACACTGCAATACTTGCAAACGCAAACATCCAACCACTTGGCCTCTCTGTAACTATTGCAAGTTGCACCACACCGGCGACTGTTTTCGACAATTCCCAGAAAAGGCATCTGAACAATGGCGCAAACGTAATATGCCAGACTGGAAGCCTTCATCGAATGAAAATGCCTCAAAAGACGCACTTGATGTCAATACGAATCTTGGCCAACTTTGTCTTCAACCAGATTCAGTAGCGAAGCGTCCAACCAATCTGGGTCTCTTCGGCAATCTAATGTGTTTGCCAGCCAACACAATCTCAACTGATGGTGATGGAACAGATTACCTGACTCGTGACAGCTTCATCAATGACTCTGGTGCTGGAGGACACGTAGTCAATGATTTGAAGTGGTTTACCTCACTACGTCAACTTCCTGAACCAATCTACATGGACACAGCTAATGGTGGCGTTGCTGCTGCCACAGCTGTTGGCACCATTAAGATTCATCCTCAAAGAACTGATAGTAACAGGTTAATTGGACTATCGGTAGTGTTCTCTATAACGAATCTTCCCCAGTTAACATCATCAGCCCTGGCTTACTGAGGGAAGATGGCATCATTGAAGATGGACATACATCAACTCTTCGCATTCGGGAATCGAATGTTGAACTTGGTAAGATCAACTGGCTCAAAAACGTGAAGGTTATTCCTCTCGTCTGCAAGCCAACAGCTCCCGCAGAGCACCTTCCACTCTTCTCAGCAACAATTGACATACAATTGATGCACGAGCGACTTATGCATGCGAACTACAAGACAGTCAAAAAGGCCTGCGAAGCCGCTGGTCTAAAAGTCACAAAACCAATCAAACCCTGCGAGACTTGTATGCTCTCGAAAGCAAAACAAATCATCACAGAGATCCGGCTATTCAACCGAGTAGACCACTTGAGATCATCTATTTCGACACTATTCATCATCAACCGCTAGGCCTTACTGGCTGGCGTTACAGCGTTCACTTTACAGATGGGTTTACTGACATGCAGTGGACTCGCTTCACTCGCAAATTGGGTGATATACATGCGGAGATCATTGCCTTCGTTACTCAGGTCGAGCTTCAAACTGGTCTGAAAGTCCAAATATTCCACTCGGATAATGGCAAGGAATTTCTTGGCGATGCAAAGCAAATGGACACATTCGTCACAGAAGGGCATTCAATGGCATCGATCTCCTGCTAACACTCACGAACCAAATGGAAGAGCAGAGCGCTCAGTCCAGACTCTCATCACACCAGCTCGTAGCGGCATCATCGGCGGTAACTTGCCCAAGTTTCTCTGGCCGTGGGCTGAAGAGACAGCGGATACGATACATAATCTCCTACCAAATGGAAAAGACAGCTGTCACCTCGCCAGCGTCTTGGATTCTATCTCAACATGACAGCACAGGTCATTAATGGCAATATTCCCATCTCATCAAATACGGAGCTATAGCTTATGTCCACAAGAAAACACCAGCTGATCTTGCCAAAGCTGACAAGGTGGAGCACAGGGCATGGAAGGGCAAGCTCGTCGGCTATGCTGACCTTCGTACAAACTCTACAAGATCTGGGTTCCCGAGAAGCACCGCGTGATGCGAGTGCGTGACGTTCGTTTGCGGAGACTTTGGATGATACGCAACAAGATCACGACGCTGACGCTGACTTCATCGTTGAATTCGAAGATGAGAATGCTGACGTTGAATTTTCTGATCTGATAGCTAACCCCGTTGACTACGGAGTCGTCACGCACACAATAACCCAACCATCTACTTTCCCATCTCTCAACGCCGATGATAGGAAAATCAAGAGACAAAAGGAAATATGCAGCGCGAAGTTGAAGAAGTGATACCCACTCTATCCTCACACCTGGCCTGAGCAGATGGCCAGTCCAGCGCCATTGACTCGAACACGCGAAGAATTAAGCTTCGATTCCGATGATACTGATTTAGATGACATCGATGCCGAACATCCTTAGGTCCCCCAGAATCCCTGAGCCGAATCCCGAGTCCTATCATCGACAACCTCAATTCACGCCCTCGTCGTGCTGCGGCAGATCAGTTGCAGATTATCGACATCTCGCTGGCATACGCACATACAACAAGAGAAAGGCAGACCAGTTGTCATTATCTTCGGTCAATTTCTCCAAATCTATCAACAAAACTCGCTATCTTGAGCTCGACGCCAAGATTAGTGATCCACACATCTATGTCTGTCTGCAATCAAGGTTGAAAAACTCTTGAATCAATCCAAACCGCATCAGACTTCCCTTCAGCCAAGTCATACAAGGATGCTCGAACCAAGAGAAATGGCCGACTTGGAAGTCAGCTTTCGACGATCAGATAAACGAACTGTGTCTCGTAAGTCTTGAGCTTTCAGATCTCCCTCCTGGAGCCAAGGCCTTGCCGAACGAAGTGGGTAACGGACCAGAAGTTCCATCCAGTACCAATCAACATTGAGAAACAGAGCGAGGCTGTAGCTATGGGAACTTCGAAGACTCAGCAGCTTTTCAGTCGAAGAATGTATGCTGCAGTCGCTAGCCTTACATCTCTCAAAGTGTTTCTCGCTCTATGGCCACTTTAGGTCTACACGCCGAGCACTGTGATGTGTAACAGCCTTCTTAAATGCTAAGAACCGCCAGGACACTCCAGACATCTATGTTCGCCAACCAGAAGGATATGATGACGGCAGTGGACGCGTTTGGCGCCTGAAAGAGCCCTCTACGGTCTCAAGCGAGCACCAATTTGATGGTTCAATACCCTCGTTACCGCAATGAAGGAGATTGGATACGAACCTGTCGAAGCCGATCTCTGTCTTTTCAAAAACGAGAAGACTGGCGTTATGGTACTTGTCTATGTAGATGATCTTCTGCTTGCGGGACATCACAAGTCAGACATTGCGATCGCTAAGCAGAAACTCGCTGCTTATTTCCGCCTCAAGGAGCTTGGAGATGTGCGAGAGTTTCTCGGCATGCAGATTTCAAGAAATCGAGATGAAAACAAGGTTTTTATCTCGCAAGAGAAGTATGCGATGAAGATTCTTACCAGATTCGGCAAATTAGATCTCAAACCCTCTGCCGTGCCCTGGCCATCTGATATCAAAATACCAGCTGTATGGCCCAAGATTCAGCTGGATGACCAATCAAACTATGTTGAGCAGACGGCATCGCTCAACTACCTCAGTATTGGTAGCAGACCAGATATGACAAACACCAACAAGGCACTTTCTGAGGCACAGAGCAAGTCAACCAAGGTTCATATGGACTTGCTTCAACATCTTTGGAGATATCTCAAAGGACAGCCTAATCTCGGCATTGTTCTGGGCGGAAAGTATCCTATTCATGATCTGAAACTCAATGTCTGGGCCGATGCGGAACATGCTGATGACCTGGCAACTCGAGCGTCAACAGGAGCTCATGTTGTATTCCTCTGCGGTGGCCCGATATATTGGAAGTCCAAGAAGCAGACTCTCGTTGTCATTTCAAGTACCAAAGCTGAATTCATCAATCTCACGCCAGCCGGTATATCCGCTGTTTGGATCTCACGCTTATTGCACCAACTTGGGTTTACCCAAGACACACCGATTCTCCTCATGACTGACAGTCTCAACGCCAAGTCAATCGTTCTTAACCCAACTAATGCAGCCAGAACCAGACATATTGATACAAGGTACAAGTGGATCATTGACCGTGTCCAGCGAGGAGATTTCGATATTCAGTACGCCAAAACTGGAGAGATGATTGCAGATGGTCTCACGAAGCCGTTGACGAAAGAGAATCATCTCAAATTCGTCCGTCAACTCCGTCTGACGCCGTGTCCTTGGTGATTTTGATTGAGGCGGTATCAGGTGGCAGAAACGCATGCAAATTGGACGTCAAGTTGACGAAAAACGGATATTCTGTACGTGTACGTAGTTCTTTTAGATGACTAGCTCTGTTGGCCTGGGGGGGGATGTGTCAGAGGTGGTACCTGCGCAGCACCACCACTACTTAGTTCCAGACCAACAACACTAGCCTAGCTTTCTTTCCTCACCAGAATACACTTCATTTCTATTGTGTGTCCCTCAACAGATATCAAGCCGACCAGGATTTCCAACTCACTTTCCAACTCAGGACAATTTGTTGCTCGAGGGTTGGAAGGTGCGAATCGAGAAGGTATTTGTCACAGGTGAACACCCGTCTCCATGAACTATATCACATAACGCACCGAAAGCTGTATGCCGTGCATACACCACGGCAAGACGTGTGAGGCATGTATGCGTGTTAGCCAGCATAAAGAAAACGCAAAGGAGTGAGGTGTATCATGAAGCAATGAAACGTTCGCTCGGATACCTCAGAGTCTCCTACAAATGGTGCTTGGTTTGAAAGTATCTGGACAAGGTCTACTGAAGCTGGAAAGCTATCAGGAAACGGACAATGGATGATGTGGATTGGGAGCAATGCGGAAGATGTGATATAACACAGCATTGAAATCAGATGGTTGTAGGACAGATGCTATAGGTGGGACTGACAATTGGGCAAAAATACACAGAAGCACGACGGAAGATATACTCTGAGTAGAAGATCCAGGAATACAGATTGCATTTACATGTAAGTAACAGGAACAAAATGAACATCCCAAACAAGCCTGTACTGTTTGATGAGATACGCAGGTTGCCTTCGTTATATAATACTCTTAGTATTGAGCGCTACGTAGCGGCCACCCCATCAATTCCCAACCACAACAATTGGATATTCGACTGTTTTCACACGTTGAATCACCCCACTGAGGCTTTTTTGGTGTGGTAATCACGGTACATAACTCTCAATGCAGAGTCCTGCTCCAATAGGAGCCAGGGCGCGTCACACTCGACGATTCTACCCTGGTCGAGAACAGCCACGCGGTCATACCAATCGATCCTGGCTAGCCGATGCACGACTGAAATCACGGTACAACCCTTAAATTCCTCATCAATGATATCCAACATCGTTGACTCCGTTTCATCGTCGACACTGCGATCCCATAGTCAGCTTGTTGTGGTGATCAAAGCAGTCTCCCAGAGTGTCAGCTCTACGAAGTACCATTCCTCGTTCACGGAAGATATATTGAGGGAGGGATCATCGATGGGACAACTGTACCTGCTTGTAGCTTCGTCTAATATGACAATTTTACTAGGCTTCAGAAGCGCCCGAGCGAGGCATAGCAGTTGCTTCTGCCCTTGTGACCACTTGTCAGGGTCTAACCCAGCCTTTAAGCCACCTAGTGCTGTGACCTTGCTCATCAACTTTACTTTCGTTAACGCTGCAATGATGGAGCTCTCAGAGAATTGTCCGTCTGGGTCCAAGTTCAGCTCGACAGTGCCAGGGATAAAAAAGGGATGCTGAGGTAGGACATTCAGACATGAGCGCAGAGCAGCTGTAGAAAGTGTGCTGATGTCTACATCATCAACAATAATCAGACCACCGAGTTGCTTCGTCATTCGAAGAAGTGTCAGGATCATGGATGTTTTGCCACTGCCTGAGGGCCCGCATATCGCTAGTTTCTCTCCGGGTGCGATATCGATGTTTATGTTTTTAAGGATAGGTACGGCATGCTCTCTGTTATGGTCAGCCAAGCCCCGGTCAAGAATTTTGGAAAGTTAAACGTACGAGTAGCCAGCCACAACGCCTTTCCAGCAGATTCCGCCTGATGTCGGCCAAGGGCGCCTCGGGTTGTTCCAGCCAGTAGGCTCCACTGGGGTCCTTTTCAAAAAGTCCTGGACTCGTGCTACAGCACTGATAGACATCTCCAAAGACGTCCATCCTCTTATAGACTGCATTGCCATGTTGTTGAATTGGAGAAGCAAAACGAGTGCTGCGCCTAGTTCGCCTGGAGTCATCGTTCCTGGTGACATAATGGCTATAGTGACAACGACGACTGTGAGGAAACCTACCATTAGATCAAGCATCATAGAAAGCCATTGCTGAATGCAGAGGACGATATAAAATGGACCTTGCGATGCATCAAGTGCGTCAGAGTGCTTTTTGCAGAAGAATCCGATCCGCCCATAAGCCCGAATAGTAGGGGCGCCTGATATGAGTTCTAGAAAGTGGTTGTAGAGGGGGGCCTTTGCTTCGATGTCTATGAGACGTACCTGTCGCGATGTACGAAGATAGAACCGCTGCAGGAAAAAGGCGCCGACCAGGAAGAAGGGGACAGCGATTACGAGATACTTTCCAACTATGCAAATGATGACTAATTGAACCATGCAAGCGGACGCGGCTGTTGTAAAAACCACAGCGTGGCTCGGCAAAGTCATGTCGATCAAATCCATGTCTTGACTGAATCTGTTCGTGATAACTCCCATATCAACAGATTGGAAAAAATTGTAGGGTGCTCGTAGGGTTGTGTCTAGCAAGTCGGTGTGTAGTGTGAGAGCCGTATCGTTAATGATTTTCATAAAAGCGAGCCACATCTCGCCTATCATACTCAAATTGGTAAGTACCATCAACAAGGCGTAGACCCCTAAGAAGTAAATGGTGCTCCCGTTCGAGTTCTGACGAGCCTCTGTCCACTTTTGTACCCAAATTGTCGAGACGCTGGAGAATGTCGCAGCACACAAAGAGCAAATAGCCCAACCGCACAACGAAGTGATCCCAGCACTGCGTCCATAGTAGACGTATACAGGCCAGTTATCCTGATATGGGTCGTCTGTGACGGCAATCAAAGCTTCTGTTTCTGACTCGGTTTGGAAAGACCCATCCTCAATGTCCGAAGCTCCGTTGGCATCCATGACACCGGCGTCTAGTTCTCGGATGTCTGTCTTCGTATGAAGAATACTATTGCTCAAATGTCGGTGGTCTTCCAAGGGCGCTGTCTGTTGAACTAGATGGCCGCCGTCGAGGGAAATGATTGTATCCATAGTGTGAAGGAGCTTTTCTGTATTAGAAATCAGTTATCAATCGTTTGATGCCAACTCGTTTTGGATACTCACGGTCACTGGTTGCTAGAATTACAGAAATGTCCGCTTTGCGAAAGTAACCATTTCTTCCGAAGAGACGAGCCCATATTCTTGTAGAAGTACTTGCATCTAAACCCGATAATACATCGTCCAAAACAACTACAGGTAGTCGTGAGTAAATAGCACGAGCCAAAGCCTATATGTCAGTCAGATCTCAGACCTCTTTCAACGCACATAAGTGTTTGATAGCATGGGTTACGAACCAGTCGCTGTTGTTGTCCTCCACTAAGCGCAGCACCATTAGTTCCAGCAATTGTTTGATCGCCCCGAGGTAAATTTGCTATGTCATCCTGTAGACAAACACAAAAGATGCTGAAATCAAACCATTCTTGATCGTACTCGAGGCCCATGGTAATATTGTGACGAATAGATTCATCCATGATCCAGGGCGGCTGGCCGCAGAATGCAGAGCGAGTAAGTATACCGGATACGTAGCCAGTGTTAACGGATGTCTCGCCAACCATGCTCCATAAAAGAGTAGATTTCCCCGATGCAACAGGGCCAGTAATGCCCGTAAACCCACGGGGAATATCCAAAGTCAAGTTCCATAGTACATTTTCGGAATCGATAGACCAAGCAACATTTGCCTGCTTAAAAGTCATCAAAATGTTGGTAGGAGTCGTTTTCGAAGGCAGTATTTGCAAAGGGATGTGTCGAAATTCAGTAGGTTCTATAGCAGAAACAGTGTTATTCGGCAACCCGGGGTGTCTCATCCTGAGACAGTACTTCTCGATGCGGTCAAAGGATGCTAAGGCTTGGAATAAGCCCGGCCAAAATTCACAGAATGCAACCAATGGATCTGTCAAAATGGTGATCAAAGACAGACATGCGAATGCCTGAGTTGAAAGTAAGGTTTTGTCGTTAGTGATGAAGCCCTTGACTGCGTAGAGGGCAAAGGTCGCAAATGGCGCAATCATTATCGGGGCATTTCCTGCATAATATTAATTGTGCCATCACTTATGCAAATTGGTCCGATGGCGTTACACAACATGAAACTTTGCGCACTTGCTACTGTTCATTTGTGCTAGATCGGACTAGAAGCTAAAGGGGTGAATAAACCTACCGAAGAAGATTTGGCAGACGATGAGTTTGCGAAAATGCTTGGAAGTTTGAAGCTCAACTTTCCTCAGATTCGTGATCAAATCATTGACACACCTCGATAAACCCAGCATTTGAACCGCCTTGATATTTTTCAATACCTCTGCAGTGGTACTCACTCTGGCCTGCACCTTTTCGTTCCACGATCCCTGCGCAGTCTTAAATGCTGCTGACATCTTCAGGATTGTTACAACAGCGCCTGCGAGAGTTAGCCTTACAAAAATAAGTGTCTCCTTGATGTAGCATACCGAGACAAATGGCCAATGGCGCTATGAAAGCCCACGACATTTGGCGTGCTATAAGCCAAACTCCAATAACAATTTCCGGGATAGCAGCCCAAATTTCATGGATATTTTTGACACTTTCGACGATTTGTTCCACGTCTGTACCCATCAAGGTGACAGCCGCTGTCTCTCTGGTTTCACTCACCCTAACACCAGTAGTATGGTGATAAAGGAGCGAAACTAAAGCCGATCGGAACGTAGCAACAAGGCGATAAGTTTGTCGCCAGTATAATGTCCTTGACACCTGAATTGAAATTAATCGAAGCGTTTGTAAATGTCTCAAATGTCATACCGTGATGCCGAAGTACACTAGAATATAAACAATCACCAAGGCGTATGCGGGGATTGTGTTCTTTTGGCCATTATCCACGTTGCTCAGGTGCGCGATTGATGCCTCAATCAAAAGAGGCTGGCTCACAATGAATGCCGAAAGACATATTCGAGCTGGGATCGCGGACAAGAATAGACCTAAGTTCGACATGAATAGTTCCCGAACCAGGCATTTCTGGCCCTGATCAAGCATTTGCCACCGTCTATTCAAACGAACCCTCACATATGCCTCTCTCAAATATTTGTCTACTCTCGGTATTTTAGCCAGTGTAATAGTATTTGAGTAACCGAGTCGCAAGAAGGGAATGAGCCAGGTGAGGAAACTCCGGCTCCAAAAGCCAGCAGCCTGCTCTGTCGACTCTCCATGTTCTGGTGGCTGCGTGAGGTCGGACTTAGTGAATGATTCGCAGTAGACGATTGTTGTTGTGATGGTGAGGATAAGTGTCCATAGGACCCGAGGCGTCACGGCCGACGGTATCAGCCACAGTGAGCGAAGGGTAAGAACACAAAAGATGGCAGACAAGCTGAAGTAGGGCACCAATACGTCAGATGGCCTTATAGAGCGCTGATCTTCCAGATAAGATAGCCCTGCACTAGCGCTAATGGCCATTAAAGAAAAAATTCCGGAAATGGCTGACATGGACGTGCGGAGATGATCGGCTTGTAAGCGTGAAATTATGAAACCGCCAAATGTGATCAGCAGAGCCATATACAGTGCCTGCGAAGCGCATTAGTATTCCTAATTAGACTCTACCAGAATGCCTGAGTCATGTATACAAGTTTCAGTTTTGCTAAGTACCATGACTTGACTTTGACCCTTTCACCGCGGAGAGTATATACTCGAATCAGTGCAACGAGCAAAAATAAAGCTGACGGTATTGTCTGAAAGAATGTGTCTTGAAACAACAAGGTGAAGTCGAAATCACGACAATTAGTATTTATCCGTGGGGACAATTGGTTATCGCCATCCGGAGGGCACGCGTTTACAGCGACGAGGTATTTAGTGCGATCCATCGTTGAATTGAGCAAATTGGAAAATAGGAACAAAGAACTGGCACCTTAAATTGGAGCTTGAGTATGATTGGCGCTTATATGAATTATTGTTGCTTCGACCGGAATAAAAGTGACGTTGATTGCTAGTAGTAATTTGCTGTACGGGCGGGATCCGTCAATCTGACATGCAGTTCTGAGTTCTGGCTAGTCAAACCCCAGACCGGACCTTTTGAGGATGCATCATTCCCCACTATACTGACTAAAAGCATTGCCCCACCATTTACGACATCAGTATTTCTGTGGTAAGTCGAACCGTTTGAGCCTACTATGGAGCCTTGCGGATCTTCTACTAATCAGTTCTAGTCTTGCATTGAGAAGCTGCGTGTTTGCAAGTAAGGTACAGCTAGTCATTCCCCCACGATAGGTCAGGAAGTTTTCTGCACTAGTTCCAACCTGACTCACAGCAGCAGCCGATTTTAGGCCTGACGAATAGGTATACATATTCGTCTGTAAATTTTGTCACTACACCCGTCCTCGTCCATTTGTCTAATACCATCGGAAGTATTCGGTGCACAGTATGTAAGGGAGAAATGCGATTACTTGAAACATAAATAAATAGAGGCAACAGTAAGGCTAGCTGAGTATATGCCAATTACGCCCAAAACTATAGGTGGTTTACTTGTAGGATAATTACAGACTGACATAATTAGTGTCTAAGATTGACTCCACCCAGTAGGACCACAGTACGATATGACCACGATTATACAGGAATTTAGTCGTGGAGTCTTTACAAGAGAGATCGCGTAATTACTCGTCGATTCGATTAGGACCAGTCATCAACAGTCACTTCCATGACTGTACTCTCAGGACCCCATACAGCTAATGGAATGAAATGGCCGAAAAAGCCAATACTTAAAGAATGCGGCAAACGCAACAGCATATATACAGCCATACGATATTTTTCTGCAGGCATATCCCGAATTCTGTATTTGTCCTAGTCATATATTTGCATTGACTATCAAAGTATGGCATCGTCGCTCACAGTTGATCTCTCTAGCTTTGTTGAAAGCCGGGGTCAGGCGAAAGAACTGCTGGCCCAGTTTGCTGTCAACGTATTGAAGAATCATGGGTATATCAAACTCAAGAATCATGGTATTTGTCCCGATGGTATGAGACACTTCTGGAATTGGGTAAGAGTCATGACCCGCCCAGTTCGATTAATCAAATTCGCTTTGTATACTCACGTCTTACACAGTCTGAACTGTTCTTCAAACTACCAAAGGAGAAGTTACAAGATGCGGCGCATCAACCGGGGGAATCACTCCAACGCGGTTGGAGTAGGATGGGGTTAGAAAATGCATCCAATGTGGACAACAATGCCAGTGATATACCTTTTCACCAGAGATTGGACAACAAGGTAAAGCCAAAGTTGTAGCACCATCAACTAAGTACTGACAACCCCTAGGAGCATTTCGACTGTGGTTCCAGTCACGACACAGAATTTCCCAATCGCTGGCCCGACTTGCCAGGGTTTCGAGAATACATGGAGGCACACTATGAGCGTTGTCAAGAAGTAGCCCTGGGAGTCCTCTCTATGGTCGAGCTTGGACTCGGCTTGGAAGCCGATACGTTGGTGGCACTATGTAAGCCTGCCACTAGTGAGCTTCGGATTCTCCATTATCCCTCTGCTGAGCTTCCTGTGGTACCACCAACATACAAGAGAATATGGCCACACTGTGACCTAGGTGTCTTGTCCATACTGCTCCAGGGTGGGGTCGACGGCCTCGAATTCGAAGATAGGAAGTGTCCTGGTAGTTACTTACCAGCGGTTTTCGACACCGAAGATGAAGTATTGGTGACTGTGAGTGAGACGCTTGCTCGATGGACCAATGGTGTTCTGGCTGGTGGGCGGCATCAAGTCACTTTGCCAACGAACATGGTTGATGGCATTCTCCCAGAGCGATACGCATCTGCCTTTTTTTTCAAGAGTTGTAGGTCAGCATCTATTGGTCCGCTGCCTGCTTTCGTCACCGAAGACAATCCGGCGAAGTACGAAAATATGACCGCCCTTGAATTCCACCTGTCAATAACCAAGGAGCTGGAGAAATGAGAATGAAAATTGGGACGTCCGCGGACGAGATGAATAGCATCGAAAAAGTAGACAACTCTTGAATGTACTCCATACCGGCTGAACGTCTTGCAGGGCAGTTTGAGAATCTTGAGATGATTAGATAGATGACTAGATATTAAATAAGTGCATGGCATTGCCGTTACGCATGTATCTTTGCAAGATCCATGGAATTAGCTACTTGTGGTCTTTATTCAATTCACCGCTCCATATTGCTGCTGTCGCTCGCCAGTATCTGCGCTAGTCACAACTTGTTCAATACATGGACGGCGTCCCCTCCGACCAAACATCTTCACAGGCATCTGTGTTTCACTACGTTGACTGACGTTTCCATACTCATACTCATGATCACATACTATGGTGCGCAGACCGTCCTAATCCCGCATGCTTTAGTCTCCTACTGGTTGACATGGAGGAACAAGAGGCTCCTCTTTCATGCCCTGCCTTCTACAGAAATTGGAAAACATAGACCGTGTTTCAATATTCCTTCACACAATAAGCTTCTTGATCAACAGCATTCTTATGACGCTGCGTTATTTTTCATCCCAAAATACCGTACTAAGCGAGAGCAGGTCGAGTATAATAATTGAGGTCACCATTGCACAATGTATTCTGGATCAAAGCGCCCTTAAAGTCCCAAACGTCCTGCATCCAGTTCTTTGCTATCCCTTTCAGGTGTCAAGCAGCCGGCGTCACAAAATTCTTTGGCACAAGTTCCCGTAACTGAAGACCCTTCACTACACATTTTCGCACAGGCGTGGAGGCATTACGTCGATAACTTGCAGCTACTAGACCCGGGAGCGCACTTTGAGCCGCAGACGCCTGAACGGCATTATTTTCCTTAGCCATTAATATTCACTGCTGAGGAGTGCTGGATAAAAAAGCCGGTGGATTGGCATTAGCTTGTATCCTTTCCCGCTGGGAGATCTTCCAACGAAGATCGTAATATATACACTCGAGATTGGTCCTGTCGTAGTGTTTCTCATTGTCCCATTCGTTCAACCGGAGGAATGGTAGCACTGGTTCGTTGTTCGACAACTCGTCCAGATCTTCGACATTTATGTAGCTGTCGGAAGGTGAACACCAGGCAGTGTGGATATCGAGAGCATTACCATCGCTATTATAGGGATCGAGGAATGAATTTTCCATGATCTCACCGCTTTCGTGTAGATGTTCATGAATCCTTGGGGGAAAACCGCGATTGCTGCACGAAAGCATTCCAGCGTTGCTGCTGGTTGAAAAGACCCATGGAACCCATCGTGATAAAACTCCATGGCAGTCTTCAGGTTTTCATGGACCAGTCGTCTCGACAGAGGTCTCTCTCTGGACATATGATACCGCAGTAAGGACATGGAAAGTACTTGTGGCCAGAGAGATGGCTCGGTGCCGGGGGGCAGGTCAGATCCTCTCCTTGAGGGCTGACCACGGTCGATACGCGACTATGGTGCGAAATGACCGATCTCAAATCACCGGGCCCCATCACCTCTAGGTTCATTTTGGTCACCGACGTAGCCATCGACTTCACCGGGCCTGGTTCAATTGTTTGACGGACTGCCGCCGGATGTGGAAGAGCGACGGCGTCGGGGGGCAGCTTAGCGACAACCGGAGCCACTTCAGTCACGTCGCGCCCTAGGAGCTGAGCGTGTTTCTTCCAGTAGAGAAATTGCTGCTTCGTACGAGCATTGGCCATGCCGGCTCTAGCGATGAGCTAGTGGCTCGAGCCTGAACTCAGCTTCTTGGAAAGAGCCAACGCTGCTTAGCGATGATCCTAGCGAGGTCTCGTCGTCGAAAAAGCTGCTTCCGTCTCCCGTTTCGTCTGACTGATATGCTTTGTCGCGGTCATTCTCCACCGTTCTAAACGAAAATATAAAAAGAGACATCATTGGCGATATAACAGAATACATTCTGCCTTCCACCTAAAAGTGGTAGCGGAGCGAGGCATACCGTGTAGAAGAGGCTATCTCCTCCACGGTCCCCCAGGCACGGGCAAGAGCTGACTCTCTTTTGCCTTGGCGGGATATTTCAAGTTCGACTGTACATACTTTCGTTAAGCTCCATCACGATGACGGGGGAGACCATCATGCTCCTTTTAATCGCACTTCCCAGCAGGTGCATTGTCCTCCTCGAGGACATGGACACGGTGAATGTCACCAATTCGTGTCTTGACAGCCATGAGATACTCATACACCCGCGGGTATGCGAGACTCGAGTGCCACGGACAAGGCAGTGCATGGCATACGCGCGTCCACGTTTCGGCCTGCCCAAAGCCGCATGTCTCTGTCATGCTTGCTGAATGTCCTCGACGGCGTTGTATCACAGGAGGGTCTAATACTTATCATGACAACCAATCACCCCGACTGGCTCGACGAGGTTCTTTTACGACCGGGTTGGATAGACAAAACGATCGATTTCATTTTGGCGAATTGGAAAATGGAAGTGGTTGTGTTTACAGGAATGTAGGTGCTAGAAAGGGCTCTGCCAGAGTGCTTGCTCATATACTGTAGAAGTTCCGTAAAACTCTCGGTAGATTTGATTGCTGCGTGTAAAGAGACGACTGTTAGGCTCTCTGCTCACTGTATCTTTCTGCACTAATCTATGCATTTCGGCAACAGTATGTGCGGCCTTAATATCACCCCACCAAGTCCAGGCCTTGCATAACATCGGTATGGATACCAACTGTGTAATACCACTGTCAACGGCCGAAACTGAACACAAGTATCTTGCGTGCTCTCACATTTGAATATCAAAATCATCTTGCGTGATGCATCAAAGGCCAGTTAATACGTGTAGATCTTAATCATTTCGTTGTTATAGTACATATGGCGTTGTACTTTGCACTGTGAATCGCCTTCTCTAGACCGAGAAATTGAAAACTTAAGGGCCGACACATGGGCTTTCAGTCATTTTCCCATACCTTTTGGCTTGATAAAGATAGACTTTACTACTTCATACCTGCAATAACCAGCACTAAGTGGTGCATCATCGTACTTTGTAGAATCAAGTCCAATGAAGGAGAAACACACACACACACACACACACACAAGCACGCAGAGATCTCCCAATCTCAAACTTATGATAAAATGTGTTCCTATTCAAAAAGTTCTAGGCCCAGCGAAGTCTTCTCATCCTAACTGTGCGTCGTCCTAGTTGTACTGAATATGGTCTATCTTTTAGACGCCAAATGTAAATAACCATGGTTTAGGCTTACTCAATCATCCCCACAGCGTGCTCTGAACTGTCTAGTTACATCTTAGCGTGATGTCTTAGATGAGACTGGCACACATTCCTGCGGGTTATTACGATTGATCTTTGTTGGGTCAGTGACACCCCGTATAGACTCTCGAATAGCATTGACGCAATGTTCCGTATGACCCGTATCAGTCGCATGAGACATGAGATAAACATCCCTCTCGTTTCGAGTAGCTTCGACAGCAGCCTCCACACCCTGGTAGATAACGTAGAAACAATGTACGTCATGGTATTCCGGTGACCCCCAGAAATCCGTGTACTGCGACAAGGTTTGAGGGTCGTCATCGATGGGCTCAGTGAGATTCTCATCGCGGAAAAAGACTGGTTGTTTTAGCGACTTATAATAGCGAAGTGAAAGCTGTTCATTGAAACACTCCGGAGGTATCCAGTTGACCATCATCATGTCAAACGAACAGCCGGCGATCTGAGCTTCCTCTGAATTGAGACCGCAGTTTGTTCTTTGCAGTTGAGTTGACTGGTCCAGCATGCGGATTAGGGGCCCCATGGTGTAAAAAGTGGAGAAAGCCAAAGTAGCCACGATGGCAAACACAACGGACGCAATCAGGCATGCTAAGTGGTGCCAGCTGCGCCGAACGGAGGGTGAACGATTTGAAGAAGTCCCTTCAGGAAGGAAAGGTACATCGTCGTGGTCCATAATAATTGAAGAGGGTGTGTAAAAGCGACTTAAATCTTGTCCTAGGATGAGGATTTGGTAAACTTCGTCGTTGCGCGACCTGATATTAATAGAAAATTTATGATATCTGAGTCTCTAGATTGATTCCATTTAGTCACAGTCATGACTGAGGGGTTCTAATTGAGAGCTTGGCTGTCGTGTTGATGACGTGTATAGGCTTAGTCATTCTGACTGTACTGCGCTGGAGCTACACCAGCATCCACTAATAGGCCTGTCATCGGGACACTAATCCAATTTGTAATTATGGATAGCATAGCAGAATAGCACGGGACCGCCAAAGTCCTTAATTAAATGTCTAATGATTTGTAGTCATTCCAAACATGGTCAATAAGGCGCGGAATATTCGGATTAATTCAAAGTGACTAGACCTGCTGACTATCCATGAACTCTGGGTGTATCACATCAAGTAAACACATGAGGGCATGTAAACAAACCGTGCTAACCCATCACACACTTTTTCAGGACGAACCATCTAGTGTTGTGAAATATCTTAACTCTGTACACTTTCAACATATTGTGGATAATCTCGTTCCGATGACATCGCGCAGCCAATTGCGGCCACACTCACCTCTCACGCGTCTTTCTATCGATGATTGTGGGGTCGTGCTTGAAGATGTGAGCACACAGCATCTCATCATTATGACTTTGCCTAGTTTTGGGTAAGATAAATCGGTCATCACCAGATATGCTCTTTGACCATACCTGACGACTCTTAGGCTTCAACTAGTGTGGACATTGATATTCTCGCAAGGGAATGTATGTTCTCAGCGCCCGACACCGCGCACTTTCAAATATATGGATGATTTTACTAATTGGAAATGAGAAGGCTCACCTGATATCATTGTCTTTAACTCGAGCAGTGGCATCTGCCCTCTGGATAATAGGCCCACTATGTGGCTTGTTCGTTCAGCCTTTAGTAGGATGGTTTAGTGACACATCATCTCGCAGTCGACGAAAGCCACTTTTGGTGATTGGTGCTGCTGGAATTGTGTTCTTTCTGTCTGTCTTGGCTTGGGTGCCCAGTATTGCATCAGCTCTAAAGGGGGCGTTTTCCATGGGTGAAGAAGCTCAGAAGCTGACTAAGATTTTCTTGGCTATATTGTCCATCCTTGGTCTCAATTTGTTCATTCAGCCATATCAGATCGCTTCCAGGTGTATGCTGTACGACACCTGCCCACCTACGCAGCAACTACAAGCAAGTGCATGGAACAGCATGGCGATCAGCCTTGGTAATATATTAGGGTATTTGATGGGTGTAGTGGATCTTCCGATGCCTACCACACTTCCAACATTGACCAAGTTACAAAGGACCACTTTGTTAATAGCTGCATCTTTGCTGATTTGCACAATGTTGGCATACATGTTCACAACTGAAGCAAGGAATGATACCTACCACTTGGAGTCAGTCATATCGAACTCATGTTCTCCCCGACATATACTTCAAAATATTACACAGACCGGCTGGCTTGTGTCCCGTGTCACATCAAGGATCCTTGAGACGCAATTTCTACATTGGATGGGATGGTTCACAGTAATCTATTATCACACCAGGTATGTATCAAGTATTTGGGCAATGCTGAAGTAATGTTGTAGACGCGTGGCTAACGTCTGGTGTCTTACAAGTTACATCGCCGGACTCCACGCAAAGCATTCTACAGTAGCATCTCCAGATTCCGATGATGCCAATATACAAGCGGGTTCTCTTTCAGGACTTTATTTTGCCATAGTGTCGTTCAGTGTGAACTCGCTGTGTGTTACCATTTTCAACCAGATATCATTGACCAACGGTGCATCTTCAAGACGGAGAACAGAACCCTGCTTTGCACTCAACCTCTCGATCTACGATCTCTGGATATTCGGCCAATTGCTCTTCTTCTTAGCTGCAACAGTTGGCACATGTTTTGTAGACACCGTCTCGGGTGGAACATTTTTGATGTCCATTCTAGGCGTTCCAGGAGCACTGAACAGTTGGATCCCGTACGGTATCGTTGGGTCCGAAATCACTGAAAGGGATCTCCCTGCCGGCATGATGTCTAGCCTTCAGAATGCGGCAATCTCAGCACCACAAATACTATCTGCTGCGGTCTGTGCAGTAATCCTGGAAGTCGTCAGAGTGCTCGGCGGAACAGGCGATGTTGTTTGGACAATGAGGTTTGGAGGCTGTGTGGCTTTACTAGCCATCTATCCAATAAACTGCCTGAGGCTGAATGCATAGCGATGCGAAGACTTGGTGCCCATTTATTTACTTCGAGAATCTTATACAATCTCAGGCCGTATCTTGAAACAGTTTCATGTTGAAACTAGTCCTGGAAGTGCCGAGAGTAATTACCACTTTTCTGTTCATGGAAACACAAATAATAAAGAGCTCCAGGTGGTGCAACTGAATGTGGGCCGGCAGGCGACGGTGCACAGGAGCCTGATGAATGACGAGAGGATGAGGGAAGTATCGATCGTGGCCATACAAGAACCACAGGCGAGGATGAAGGAATGCTGATGACGGTGCCGTGGGCACACTATGGATGGACAAAGCTGGTCCCAACCGAGAGCAGGGAAGGGAGATGGACAATTCGGAGCATACTGGGGGTAAAGAAGGAGCTGGAAGCAGAGCAGATGTCGATCGCGTCACCGGACATGACGGGGGTGATGATTAGAATAGGAGACAGGAAAGTGCTGGTAGTCTCGGCGTATATTCCGCTAACCGATCAGGAAGCTCTTCGGGATGCGTGTGATCTACTGCGCGCGGTAGTTAACAACGCGTAAAGGGGACGAGGAGAAGTTGTAGATGTCATGCTGGTTGGAGATTTCAATCAGCACGATCAATTGTGGGGAGGAGAGGATGTGACGTTGGCTAGGCAAGGAGAGGCAAATGCGATTATCGACCTGATGAGCGACTGCTCTTTACAGAGTCTTCTACCGCGAGGGACGAAGACGTGGGAGAAGGGTGCTTCGGCGACGACGATTGATCTGGTGTTGGCTAGCAGCAGCTTAGCAAGGCAAGTAGCGCACTGTATTACCGCGGATGCAGACCACGGATCCGACTATCGAGTAATCGAGACAATAATAGACATGGATATGTCAGACTTCTAACCGAGAGAGCGCTTGCTCTTACGTAATGCACCTTGGAAGGAAATCAACGAACGGATCGTGCGTACGTTGGAGACGTTACTAGTGGGAGACACGTGTTACGAATCTACGATTCTAACCAACGCAACAGGCCCGATGGCAGGCCCAGTGGATACAGGACAAAGAAGGAGGGGAAAGTCACACAGGAGTGGCTAGCTGCAGGAGAAGCCAGCTAGTACAAGGATCACAAGTCACGTGACTTACAAGGATGGATCATTTGGATATGAAATGATCCAACATATCCAGTTAGGACCAATAGTATCCATGAAGGATCTAATGGCCCCATTTGTCACGACCTGGGTTGCATCGCATTGGTAGAGACCTCGATTAGGTGCTATCGACGAAGATTCTACTCTAAGGAGCGAAGGAAAGAAGATGACAACTTAGGTTTGAGGGAGCGCGACTAAGTCGTCCACGCTTGGCGGGGCTCCTACAGGGGTTATGATTGGCTTCCCATCTGGCACTGCCATGGCAGGTGTTCCAGCTGTAAGTCACCTGGTTGTAGTGAGTCTGTGAGGGTTGACCTTCACAACCGCGTGCACTACTTCAGATACTGCCGACGTCAAATAGTCCGTCTTTTGTTGTACCGTGTTGTAACGAAACCTCTAATAGTCTAGCTGCGTAAACCACTAAAGAGTCTGTAAGGGTTTGTGCTAGTAAGTAAGTCCTGCTGCGGAGTCCTCAAGCAATAATATCGGGGTCTGACGTATGGAGTATAGTGCTTTGGGGTAACTGGGAATAGAGTCGTCAAGGCAGTTTGCCTCACCAATGGGTTAGATTGATGCTTAGATTGATCACTGAAGTAGAGACTGTCTATCTATGAAATGCCTGGGAGTCCTGTCCCTTATATATCCATTCCCTCCTTCACTGATAAATGGTGTGAAGGTCAACCCTCGCAGACTCACTACAACCAGGTGACTTACAGCTGGAACACCTGCCATGGCAGTGCCAGATGGGAAGCCAATCATAACCCCTGCAGGAGCCCCGCCAAGCGTGGACGACTTAGTCGCGCTTCCTCAAACCTAAGTTTGTGATCTTCTTTCCTTCGCTCCTTAGAGTAGAATCTTCGTCGATAGCACCTAATCGAGGTCTCTACCAATGCGATGCAACCCAGGTCGTGACAATCGCTGCCCCTCCCTAAGTTGGAGGGGTCACAGTAGCCTATTTATACAGTCCCAAGCCCCGCTGGGGGGAGCCAGCGCGCCACTGGAGCCTACTCGCTGCATAGGTGCTACAAGCCACTGTGGCTTATTGTAACGAGGATACCACACGTCTCACAATATAATAGTCAGGTAGTGCAAAGGGTAGCTAGAAGTAGGCCAGTGTATGGGTGCGTATATTGCAAGACTGATTCTTGAAGAATCTAAACTAGGTGCGAGCGTCTCGAGTTCTCCTCTTAAGCTGGGCGGTTCCGGGGTTCTACCGGATCGGGGGGCGAATCCCTCCCGACTCAGCTTGTCAGCTGAGACCGGCCCGCCACAACGGCTCTTTCCTTACACGCTGCCCACCTTGTTGACTTCGCCTACCTAGCGATAATAGGGAGATTGGTGCAGTTTAGGAATTCGAATCGTTAATCCGACCCCTTATCGGACCTCGCCTATCCGATAACGCTCGTCGGCGAACCCGTCCCCTCACGATAGAAGGCGCGCAGCACGCCCTCTCGCCGCGATTCATGCGAGCGTCTAGACCACGTTACGGTCTATCCACTTGAGCGTATGGTTGAGATGTATACGCTCGACGAGAACCCCAATTAGCAGATACTACGACTTGTCGCGACAAAAAATAGTCGAGCATCTTCTGCACATCAGCAGCATCCCACCCCTGAGGACGAATTTAAGTGCCACATTACCACACTTATCGGTAGTTCAGGCAGGGGTTGTAGCACAGACTTAGGGAGGGACAGGAGGTTTAGTAGTCGTTTGGCTACAAGTTTACCTGTATAACCGCCCGACGCGGCTTAAGGCCCGCTATATCATCTATAGCCCCTTAAGGGAGTACTTGTAGAGGTACCGAGGGTTAACACCTATGGCGTATTTAATATTTTATATATCCATCTCTCCTTCACTGATCCCCACTTGGATATGTTGAATATGTTAGCTATCCAAGCTATCCACCCTGGTAAGTCACGTGACCTGTCGGTCCTTTCCTTTCTCCGATGTGGGGTGATCCTAGCGTCTGTATCCACCTGGCCTGCCAACGGGCCTGTAATGTTGGTTCAGGGCCAACGGTTCGTAACACTAGCGTTCTGCTTGAAGTTAATTCCTCTAAGTGCTCAGAGTCCTATCCTCGGCGACTGAAGCGTGACCTGCTAGGTTAGTTAGTATACTTTAGAGGTGTCCCTACTATTATATATATTTTTGTCTTTTCTTATCCTTAACTGTCTGTTACTCTTGCTGTTAGCTATAGTCGACCTGTCGCTATAGAAAACTTAATCGTATCTCGAACCGTGTCAGGTGCGAATAAGTGTAAGGAAAGAGCCGTTGTGGCGGGCCGGTCTCAGCTGACAAGCTGAGTCGGGAGGGATTCGCCCCCCGATCCGGTAGAACCCCGGAACCGCCCAGCTTAAGAGGAGAACTCGAGACGCTCGCACCTAGTTTAGATTCTTCAAGAATCAGTCTTGCAGTATACGCACCCATACACTGGCCTACTTCTAGCTACCCTTTGCACTACCTGACTATTATATTGTGAGACGTGTGGTATCCCCGTTACACAGCGCGCCGTAAGGGTTGACTAAACCCCCTTGTGTGTCAGCTGCGGGATTCGAACCCGCGACTCGTCACCGACCCAAGTGGGTGAGACTTGGGTCGGGACTTATCTACCAGCAAAGTGACCAACTACACCAGCCGACTTCAGCATCTTATTCTGCTCGCAGTTTTCGCATTTGTCCTTTGTGTGTCAATCATTGAAATTGATGAGTATTCTTTTAAAAGGGTGCAGTGATCGCTCATCACGCGGGGCGATCCTCGAGACCAACAAGTCTCGATGATCTGAGTTGGATCAATCTTTGTTTGGTCCATGCGCCCGCGAAGGAATGAAATGCATCCGCACCGAAGTTTCTGAACAAGCCCCGCACCGAAGTTTCTGAACAAGCCCCGCACCGAAGTTTCTGAACAAGCCATGCACGGGAAACGATACAATGTAGTGAAGTCATTCATCAACTCAACAGAGTGTTGGAGGAGTTGAGCCGTTGCCCAAATCAAAGTTCTGGGAAGCACATTCCTTTCAAGCTCCCAGCATGATTGGCTTGCGATTGCTCGTGAGATCTATTCTTCACTGATCCCAGACGCGTTCCCCAGCATAGCTTGCCTCCCCGTCGAGGAAGGAAAAATCCATCAATATGAAAGTATGCACAAGCAACAATCCTCTGGCCTGTTGTCGTGACGAGATGCATCCGTAGTATGCTAATGCCGAACTTGCTCAAGTAACGACTGCCATGGCTGACGAGGACTGAAGAGCGGCGCGGCCGCGATGGTCTCGGCTGAGTCCAGAGGAACTGCAAAGTCGGCTGGCAGGTTTGGGACTCATAGCCAATAATCCTGAACAGGCCGTCCTCTGCAGCAAGTACCAATACGCATTGCAGCCAAAGTGCGAGTGTGTCGCACGGCATTTGGCTGATAAGCATCAAGTACCGAAAGGTCTACGGACCGCACTGCGAGTAGTGATCTGGCTGAATTTATATGTGCAGGTCCGGGGAAATATCACCGACTTCAACGTGTCGGCGAGTCGTAGTGTCTAGGCTCGGTCGTACGTCTCAAGGACAGGGAGGGAGCCCGATTGCCGATGGTCGGGCTTGTAGCCTGTGCCATCGTTGGGAATGCGGTCGGCGCGGTGCGTATCGAATTTGCATATCGAGGAGATCGTAGCTAGTCAACCAGCGAGGGTCTCGTGCTCCCTGGTGCCACCGGTGCTGGTCAGAACCCGGTGGGGGTCTCTGGGAAATCGATGCGCACCCGTAGGTGAACTTAGTCGCTACCGAGCAGAGAGGAAGCCGTTCTGGAGGACAGCCTCGAGCCGGGAAATCTACTTTGAGCGTTAGCAACTATGGCGCCGGCGCCTAGCATATGTCGAACTCGCAACTCCAGGACCCGGCAGAGGAGTACTGGCTTGGCGCGTGTGCTTCTGGCGCGCCAGCTCTATTGTCGTGGCCCCCTGCAAGTTTTCGCGACATATAGCGACCTCAACGGAACCATCGGGGCACTGGAACCCAGTGCGCCAATTGCGAAGGACTTGTCAATAGCGCGGCGGCCTGTGACCACCTCGTAAGTTTGAGCCGTGGCTCGAAAGCGTTGGTGTAGTCGGCATGCCACGCCTGGTGCAAAAAGGACCTGGGCAGGTTTTCGTCAGAGGTTTGGCGACCGAGGAGGATCGCGCAAGGAAGCGGCGACACGCTCTCGCGGACCTAGGAAACTCTTGGACATTATTCAGGAAGAAGCCTAGACGCAACTTGTTAGATCTCAACGTAGCGGGTTGGCACGACGCAGGTGAAGGGATTCGAGGTTTTTGTATGACACTGGCCGGCAGGGGGGAGGGTGGGGCTTGTTGTCTTGGGGCTTGTCGTGACTAGTACCTTAGGTCAATCCGCAAAGGTCACCCGAAAGCTCGATGTCAGATCAGCCATTTTATAAGCTTGAAAGGCACACCACAGGATAGTATTGAGGCTAGTTCGACTGACGACACTACTGAGAGTTATGGAACCAGTAAAAAAGGGGGAAAATAATAAGGGAGAAAACCGAAAGAGAAAAATCAAAGAGAAAAATAGAAGCCCAGATTTTACCTTTTTGTACCAAAACTGGTCCAGTCAGCTGTCCAAGCCCATCCCAACGGAGTCCTTTCCACGGCCCGCGGACGAGAAATCCGAACCTCTGGCGAGCAGTTCAACTTCAACGCTTAAGAACATTTCTCGATAGCTCAGAATAAAATCAATTAAATGTTCTGATCCACTCCAGGCCGGTGATCTATGTTGTATGCTTCTGCGGCATTGTCACGTATACTAATTCGGCCTTGCTAAAGTAGGATATCATATTGGCCGGCGAGTAGCGCTAGCTGACAGGGGACGCAGGGAAGCTTTTGGCTACCTTATAGTGGAGTTAGCAGCGGAGCGATCGGGACAATGCCAAGAACGAAGCCAACGGCGCCAACGCCAACGCCAGGGCAGTCAAATCATGAAAGCATGATAGTTTGAACCTTTCCCTCTTGCAGATCTCGGACCCGTAGTCGGTTATACCAGCAACTTTGCATCGTAATCTATTATTGCTGAAATATGGCATCCCCTGATCCACCTGTCGGCCTGTTCAACCACCGGTTCGTGGTCTGCGACTAATGCCAGCACGCGTGTATGTACGACGAAATCCAACAGAACAGCATCTACCCAGCCAAGCCCACGCCGACCTCGAAATGCACAAACGGCAAAAGATGGCAGAAGCCTCTCGAGCGCTCTCCGACATCCCTTGTATGCCGGCCGATCTTCCCAGCATCCTGCGCGACGGCGCATGCGGCCACGGCATCGAAAAATAGCTGTCAGCAGGCTCTGACCCAGAGGTGCGCGCTGCTAAACCAGTTAGCTCATCGCGCGATCCATATGGTAGACAAGAAGCTGAAGCCGGAGCCGTGCGTGCGGCGAGTAGGACAGACGTGCCTCATTGCAGGGCTCACGAGCGCGGACGACCTTTACTTCCTCCGCGGCACACACCAAATACCCTAGAAGGACGGGACAATCCTGTTGGAGCTCTGAGCTAGCCATGCGCGAGTGGCCGACAAGGCGCAGAAGCAGGTGTGTAGCCTTGGGCTCGACAGTCTTCGATATGGCAAGGAAAATGGAGCAGAAGAAGCACACGCCTTTCCAGCAGCTTATAGCCAAAGACGCACACGTGCGGTATCGGATGTTTACTAATTTTTAGTAGACTGCTACGTGATGACCTCAATCTATGATCCAACCTCATATATTAAAAAAAAACACCATATCCGGTCGGTTGTCTGGGAGTTATGTCTGTCTCGCTCATACTATTGAAATTGGGCAGTGAACGAGTACGGGTGGCAGTTTCGTTGTCTGATACAATAATAGGAACGGGGTTCCCAGAATTGCTGAGTCATTTCGTCAGCGGTTCAGCGCGGCCAACAGAAAATTTCTCTCAATCACGACGGAAAACCGAAGCTGGGATTTGATGGGCACAGTGTCATGGAAGCTGTCCAGTGGAACTCTTGGCTAGGATTGAGGATGTTACTGGACTTAATATGAAGGTTCTGTTCGGGATTTTCGTTAGAACCAGCGTCCATACGTAACATTAAAGGGTTACAACTAGCAATTTAACTTGGTTTTTTTTTGGTCTCTCCTTTCCCCATAGTAGTAGTGACAATAGCTGTCGTGGCTCGTAACAACTTAGTGCAAAGTTGGTGCGTACAGTGAAACATGCTGGATGTAAGCGGTCATCACAATCTTTGTCAGCTCTGCATGCGCTGTATAGTGCCAGAGTCTGGTCATACAGGACAGTAATCTTGTAACTAATGATGCGCCAATAGAACATAATCTGGTAATCAAAATCTGGGGCAGAAGCATAGCAGAGGGCCTGTTTTCTGCCCCGTGATGTGGTCTTTGAGAACATATTGGCTTGGCTCCTCATCGTCCCTCATGCCAACAGGGACGCCGGCGTCTGCTCTTCGAAAATCAAATTCCCAGCACAAACGAGCAATGGTCAACAGGATCTGAGCAACAGCCAGTGGCTTCCCCACACAACTCCTGGGCCCTATGTTGAATGGAAAATAGGGCCGATTGACTCCTTTCTCAAGCCACCGTTCAGGCCTGAAGCTCGTGGGATTTTCCCAATTATCCGGGCTATTCTGCATTGCGTAGACCCCTGCGCCAACCTCACAGCCACCTGGGAAGAAAGTATCCCCAATAGTGGTACCGTCGTTTTCAACTAAACGCCAAAGCGGACCACCACCTGGTGGCGACAACCGCAGCGCTTCGTCAAGACAAGCACGTAAAAACACACAGGAATTGATCTTCTTGCCGAGTCTAATCTCATCTAGTGAGGCAAAAGTTGACCTGACCTCTTCTGTAACTCGATCATAAGAGCGAGCCGAGCCCGCCAGATAATGGATCAGTGCTGCCATGGCCGTCGAGGAAGTATCACTACCTAACATGCCCCAAATCGTTAGAACCTTGACTAGCGTCGATTTTGCGTAATCTTACCAGCTACAATGAATGTCGCAGTTTCTGCGCTTAACTCTTTGATGCTCAATTTGTCACCTGTCTCGGGATCTTCGCATTTCTGCAGAAAAGAAAAAATATCCCTATTGTTTGATTCATCTTGCCGCAATCGTGACTTGAGCAGATCTCGAAGAAATACCACAAAGGTTTGAGCTGCCTTCGATGAATCTCGCATGAGCATGCGATCTAGGCGGCAGAGGGATAATGCAGGTGCCTGCCATAGCACGCTAAGCCGTATGTTCGAACATTCAATGGCCTGCATTACGGGGCGATGTCGGGGGTCTTCCATAGTGCGATAGTCTAGATTGAATGACAAAGCTGTCATCAGGTCGAATGAGAGACGGTTGACTAGAGCGGTTAGTTAAGTCCACGAATTGATGTTATTCGCAGTGAACCACACATACAATTTTCAGCCATATCTTGAGAAACCGTCCATTCTCCTTCTAGTGAAGTTCCACGAATTATTTGGCAAAAGTTATCAAGCTTGGAGACAATAAGACTCTCGAACATGCGTAGACTACTTTCAGAGAAAGCCTGGCTGATGACTCGTCTTCGGCGTGCGTGTTGGACTTTGTTTGAAAGAGTTAATGTATTTAATGCGTGGGATGACAAGATCTTGTATCCGTCAAATTTTCTGACATGAGCTCCATGTCCGTAGATATCTGCATCAAGACTTGCAAATCAATGAACTGTTTGTCTCAATTCAGAGCTTTCGATAAACACGTGGGGGTAAGCCTACCGTGCAGAGCTTGTGGAGAGTTAATCAATATACGGTTAGGGGCATATCGTACATAAACACCTACAATTTTAGTAGTCGATCAGTGTTGATTCTTGCATGCGCGCGCGATTACGCCTCAAAGACGTACCGAATTTACAATGACATCGGAGTATGTCTATATGTATATCGCCTTTCCAAGCATGATATGCACCATATAAATTGGTGAACTTGGCCAGCAGCGGCCCGGGGTATCTCGCCAAGGGATGAAAAAAGACACAATAGGAAATCCAGTAAATTAACTAGATAATTCGATCAGCCTTCGTCGACAGCTATTCATGAATTGAGGATTTGAACGTACAAGAGTAGTGGCACCAGCCAAAACGACCATGATCACATCCTGAGAACTTAAATATGTGGACGGATGTACTTTTTCGTTGATCACCCCTGGCCCGAACATAATGAATTGCACCACTTGAGGTCTTTTGGGATAAGAGCTAACAACGTTCTGCGTAACCAAGTGATGATATTTGTCGAACAAAGAATCTTTATTAAGATGGACTCATCAGTCCTTAATATATTTAGCTTTCTGCTTAATTGAAGGGGAGGTCTGCTATTGTTCAACTGCCCTTCAAGTCTGTTCGTCGCTGAATTTACGAGCCCTTACTCGGCGACAAATCGGCGACTTAAGGCGAATCCCCCGCCCCTCAGGTCCCGCTGTGTTTCATCGGCTCGGCGACTTTTTGAAGAAAAAAAAAACGCATCGGAACGTTCTCGCTGCAATAACTTTTACTAAACTAGATGCCGGTTATTTTTACTGTCCACTGTTAGTAATAACACGTGCTTCGCTCCCTTTCCGTCGTTTATTACACACTCTAGGTTTCCTCGTTTATACTAAATATACTGAATATTATTCAGTTATTATATATCAATACTTAGTATATTCTCTAGTAAGGCCGGCTACTAGAACTTGTGTTTGATACTGTTTGCCTTAGTCATACTATCTTATTAATAAGAACCAGAAGGATAATGAAGAAGTTTAACTACTAATATCCCTACTTTTCTGCTCTCTAATAATATTGAATCTACTTATAATAAAATCTGATATTTCTCACATATTACTATAAGCTAATCATATTACGTAATACTTCTATACTAGTTTATAAATTAAGTGCTTTAGTAATAGTACATACTGTAAAACTCCCGGATTCCTCCCTAATTACCCTGAGAGCAGGTGGAGACGTTACAGTAATAGATTTTTAGGGAAGGGGGTGGGGGGATTTGGCTTTATAATAAGGCAGTAATAGTTAAGTATGTGTAAGTGTAAGGGTCAAGGGTAATGTCGATGCAATTAGCCTAGCCTACTCTACGAGTACTATCCATCTATGAAGAGAAAAACATTAGATACATTCAGTGTGGTGAACCCTTCTCCCTTTTATCCTTCTGTCCTCCCGTCTCGTCGTTTCAGGAATCTTCGAGGAGTGAAGCTTACTCAGAGATTTCCGTGGGTCCAAGTGCTGTCGGAGTGAAGCTTATTCAGAGATTTCCGTGGGTCTTTCTGGCCGAAGGCGTCGCAGAGGCCACATACCGGTCATAGACCGTGACAGTGACAGTAAGCTACTATGCAATTACTATCACACACGTAGTGATGTCAAGAGTAGATAGTATATTCCCGAACGTTGACAGAAATAGAATATATCACGTATCACATATAACGAATATCCTATCCAGTACTGTTCTCGTAGGATCGGTTGATAAGCTAGCTGCTCGAATACTGTAACGAAAATAACTTGTTCGATAGATTGATGAACTGACTTTGGGTTATGACTAGAAACTCTACTATATCAGATATTCGCTTATTATGCGGACACGTGCTGGGTAGGATTTCTAGTGAAATAGACAATCTCGGTATTGTACACAATCTGGCTGACTGTGTTTTCTTATAGATGATGTAGTGCTGTGGTCATTGGCAGTGGCCACTACTGATGAGCTTAATTGAAGGGTCCCACAAACGGAACAACGATAATATCAGGGCACTTTTCTGGAAGATCGTTATGTATTATCTTGCAGCACAACAAGTGGTCCGTGGAAGGCGCCACTCGATGTTCAGCTTACAGGGAAATCCATTCAAATACCAGAAAGCCTCTGGTACAGTACATACAATTGTCATTATCGTACAGCTGGTGTACCGTTGAGATTTCCAAGTTGCCCTTACAGCACCGTACACTTCTTTGGTTTTTGACCTCGATTGACAGATTGTTAATTTCAATTATGTAGCGAAGAAGAAAACAAAGATTTTGCAGCACTCGAGACGATGCTATTCTTCAAGGAATATAGTGTAAAGGCTATACAGTACTATCGGGGTTTCTCAGATAACCCTGGAGTACATATAGTTAAGTGCTAGGTGAACAAATGCTAACAGGATGTGCTAGTCAAGAGAACAACTGCGCTGAGCAAAGAGTACAGTACAGTACAGTACAGTAATTGAAATAGTCTTGGACTAGTTCACAAGTGTAGTCGTTAAAGCGTATTGAATGCTTCACCTATAGCTGAGATAGATGCGTGGATTAATCACTGAGGAGATGACTGTCCATGCAATCAGGAAATCCGTCCCTAATATATCCATTAATTTCCTCATTGATATTCCCTTAGCCCGAGGAGCTGAACATGCTGACAAGGAGAGCACTGCACAGGTATCTGGCAATGAGGACGGGACACGGAGATTTTGCCTGGTACCACAGAAAATTCGACCATCAAGACGCGAAACTACGCTGCTCCTGCCGCCGTCTCAAAACGATAGAACACATCGTATTCTGTGCAGAGGCAAAGAAGACGATAGAAGCCTGGCCAAGACCACCGGTACAGGCAAAGGATGCGGAACCTGCAGAGACGCCACCGGTCCCTGAGCTCGTGACTTAGAGAGACCATATGGAGTACTGGGGATGGATCATGAGGACCCCAGCGGCCTTCAAGACGCTTCTCGATGTGACGAGATTCTATAGTGAAATATGCCCCCGCTGAATTCGGGCAAGGAGCACAAGCGTGCGCGGGACAGAAGCCCGCACCGAACACGTTAGAGAACAACACGACCCGGCTGTTAGGTCTGTAGCACTACACAAATGACATAATCAGACAGAACAACCAGGCCACACTGCCCTGACCGGCGAGGACAGGAGGACCTAAGAACACCAGCCCTAGGGCGAAGAAATTGCCAGATAGACGAGGCTCACAAAAACGGGGATCAAGGAAGTCGACTGTAGACAGAGACTCTGAAACAGTATACCATAGACTCTAGCCTAGCACGTCAGGTACCCCAAGGGAGGTCCGCGGGCCTCGATTTACGAGCCTGCCACAACGTTAAATACAACAACAAATTGATATTCCCTTAGATCGTGGATGTGAGTACGATCAAGGCGATCCATGCGCGCCGCCAAGACCCCGATTCTGTCGACAGCTGGCAATAGTGATCTTTGCCCCGCAGTGTGCCTTCTTCAGCGCCAACACATTTTTGTTCTTTTTCAAGGGTGCATATTCGTAACAATAACTTTGAGGAGCTGCAGTAGACTTTGAGTAAAATACAGAATTTATTGAGAATTTAGGCAGCAGCGGACGATCAAATCCCATGTACCGAACCGATCTACCCCGCAGGATCTCTAGACTCGAATACACTTCCTGGTACGTAAGACGACGAAGATCTGGGGTCTGTGAGCGGTGCTATGACGTGACAGGGCATATACGCGGATGTCTCAAATAGACAGGTGCATCAGAGTCTCAATAAAGAGAATTGTGCATTACGTGCCCTCGGTCAGGAATGCAGGTGGAATGGCAGTCTGATCATGAAATCAATTCTTCCCCCAAGAGATGCAGAGCCATGAAATGCGCCAGACATTAGAGTTCCCATGATAGTAATCCATCCATATATATACACAGCTGTCTCCATCCCCTACGTCAAGATTTCATTACTTGACTGATATGTTTGGCTAGATGGATTAGCGAAGGGCTCTGATTGATTGTCAGAGTGCTGATCTCGATTCCAACCTGCTGCTGAATCCAATTCCTCATTTCCATGGCAACGAGCGAGTCCATACCGAGGGACTCGAGAGAACGGTCAGTAGCCATTTCTGCTTCATCTTTGATCAAAAAATCTGCCAATGTTCGAGCGAGGGCGTTGGCTATGGTCTCAACCTGTTCGTCTTCAGAGAGCTCCGCAGCAAGAAGTGTCTTCAAAGGAATGCTTCCTGGTGAAGTAATATTTGGAATGGTTTCTTCAGACAGGCTCAGTGTGTGATAAATGCTCATGCGAACGTCGCGCTTCCAGGCAACTCGTGTCGAAGGAGATGATATAGGTGCTGTTGTGTTCAGCCCTATCACAATTTGTCCAAAGTTTCGAGAGGTCTTATCGGCAACAGTTGTTGTAAATGGCCGAGATCGTGCTAGCGCCAAAGAAATGGCCTCGAGAAGGTTCTGTTCTCGCAGGATGTACATGCCAGTTCGTTCTAGTGAGTTCATAATATCGTCACTGTCTGCTACGTAGCCGACATCTCCCATGACGCCCACGTCAATGACAGAAGCCACCAAATCATGCTGGTGTCGGTATTGTACGAAGGCATCGAGATAGGTGTTGGCTGCCGCATAGTTAGCCTGCCCCCAAAGGCCGATCAAGCCGCTCTGAGACGAGAACAGGAGGAAGAAATCCAGAGGCAACGACAATGTGGCGTTGTGCAAGTTCCAGGTGCCTTTCACCTTGGGGTCGATAGCCGCGTTCCAGTCGTCAAAATGCATATCAGAAAGTTCGACGTCACGAAGAACCATGGATAAGTTGAGAACGCCGGCCAACGGGTGGATAGCGTTGGCAGTGTCAACGGCCATGTCAACGTCTGTCCTGCAGCTGACGCTTCCGGCAACCAAAGCCACCTCGCAACCTTGTGATCGCAGATCTTCCAGAAAGCATTGTAGTCGAGGCGTTTCATTGGCAGATCGAGATAGGAACACCAGGTTTCGAGCACCGCGCTCAACCATCCAGGTGGCAATAGCTCGACCCAAGCCACCAAGACCACCAACAAGCAGATAACTGCGATCTGGCCGAAAGACCGGATCGATGCTGGACAAGAGCGAATTGCTGCTTGGCTTACACCCATGCGCTCTGGCTAGTGAAAACGGGTCAAGAGGCATCTCGATGACTATCTTGCCAATATGCTTCGCCGCTTGCATGGTCCTGTAAGCAGTTTGGAGTTCTGAAGCAGGAAATATCTCAGAGACAAGTGGGCCCCTAAGGGTCCCTGAGCGAATCAACTCAGCACAGCGTTCCAGCAACTCAGCTGCCTTTTTGGGGCGTGACTGGGATAGTCCACGGAGATCCAGGCCAACAAATGTCCTGTTCGCCTCGAATGTCTCCATGGATAGCTTCGCGCGTCTTTGGAAATCCCGCTTTCCGATTTCAACCATCATGCCGAATTCTGCGACACACCTCCATGATGCGTGAAGAAGATCGCCGGACAGCGAATTCAAAACCACGTCAACACCGCGATTCTCAGTCGCGTGCATCAATGAGGTCAAAAATGATGAGTCACGGGATGAAAAAATTCGGCTCGGGTCAAGGCCGTAATTATCCACCAGGTGACTACGTTTGTTGTCGCTGCCTACTGTGCAGTAAACCTGATCAGATGGTCAATAAGTTGTCTAAACTATGGAAGGGGGGGGGACTAACATCTGCACCTATCATCTGTGCTATCTGGAGTGCTGCTAAGCCGACACCACCACAAGCCGCATGAATCAGAATGGACTAAAATTTAGTGAATGGTTAGCTGTGAAAAAACGCCCATGTCTCGATGATTACTTGCCTGGCCACGTTGCAGACGTGAGACGTCAACTAACGCCATCAGAGCTGTGGCATAAACACAAGGTACCGCAGCTGCCTGGATAAAACTCATGGCGTCGTCCATCTTGATACACACAGACTCTGTCAAGGTCATATGTGTCGTGAAGCAGCCATCACTGAGAAACATGACTCTGTCGCCAATAGAAAAGCGGTCGACTCCGGGTCCCATCGCTTGAATGATTCCACTAGCTTCAAAGCCCATTTCGCTCGGATCGCCTTCAACAATACCGAGCGCAACAACAACATCCTTTGAAACGTCAGTATGATTTTCTTCTTTTCATGAAAGGGTTACGAACCCGAAAATTGAGTCCAACTGCTTTGACCTCAACAAGGATTTCACCATTTCCTGGGCTTTGGATTGCCGCATCTGTCCATTCCATGGTGTGTAGCAGACCGGGAGATGTCATTGTAAGCCGTTTGAGCATACCCTTATGGTCTTTTCCTTCGCTAGCCTCTGCGATAGCACAGGCGGCTGTCTGCCAATGAAACCGGGGGATGAGAATTTCCCCGCCTACTATGGCGTATTCATAGTCCGTATCTAGTGCATTGAGACTCGACGGCCGAATCGAATGCCTTCGCACAATGTTGGCTACGGCTTCTGTGACAGTAGAGGGACTCGTCGCATTATCCACTTCAATGGTGAAGAAGTCACGAGAGTACTCGTTGCGAGCTGTTCTGGCAAGTCCAAGCACCATGGCCGCTCTTGGATCCTCGCATTTGATCTGAGAGGATTGACCAACCCAGAACAGCCTTTGCTTATGTGATTTCAAATACTCCTTGATGATATCAAAGGAGTCTCCGGACATGTTGTGTAACACTGGTTCTTTAAGATCCAAGAGAGCAATTGTATCGCAATCAGGCAAGGGCTGACCGAAGATGCAGATGCAAACATTTACGTCCAACCCCTCAAGGCGCTCCCGCATTTCTGTGACGTAAGGTGCATCAAGGGAGTGGCAGAGTAGTGCCATTTTCCTTACAATGCTAGTTTGATTCGCGGGCGAGACAATCAGGCCTGCACTAAGGTGGAAGGGCTTTGGAGAGTCTAAGACAACAGACTCTAGTTCTTGGAACCCAGCAGCGTGGAGCTCTGGGGCCCAACGAGCTGGCGAAATCCACGGCTCGTTGACACGGCCGTCGTCCGCACCCAGCCACCAACCTTGGAGATAGCCCTGGCGTTCGATTATATCAGCACATATACAGGACGAACGCAATGAAAATAATTTGACAGCGACTGGATGATTCAGCCGGAATACTCACCATGATATAATTCATGAACATAGAATCTGGGCATGGTCAGCCAAATACGACAACAGAGAATGGTATGTCGACTTACCTGGACAGAGCTCTTCCAAAAATAGTCGACCATTAGGATTGAGCAGACTGTGCACATTGCGCAAAGTAGTATTGAGGCAAGGGGTTGCGTGGAGAACCTAGAGAGTTTGGCTGTTAATGCTAGATCTGGGTTGCTTGTAGAAAGTCTGTGCTTTAGCACTGAGGAACACTTACGTTAGCTCCGATTATAAGGTCGTAAGTACCAGGCGAGAACCCTTGTTCGACCGGATCTCTCGAAATATCTAGCACACTGTACTCCATACCTTGAGCATTGGCAAATCTCTCTTTGGCCGCGGCCATAAAACCAGCGGAGATGTCAGTATAGGAGTAGAGGCTGTAGAGACGCTCTCCATACTCAGAATGAAGGGCTTTCAGCACCTTGGCTGTAGTGCCACCAGTACCTGCACCGATTTCCAGAATACGTAGCCGGGGATTGGTGTTGGCAAGAAGTCGGATCGCGTCAGTCCAATCAAATGACATTGCATCGTAGAGCTTGCTCAGGATGTCATCCTTACGAAGGACATGCAAGGCATGCATAGTCCCAGCGAAAATAGCGGATGCTTCTGAAAAAAGATTGTAAACTGCAGCTGAGAAGACAGCATGCGGCGAGCTTGAAAGACGAGCCATGATTTCATGGATCCTGACAATTCTCTGATTGTGATTCAGGCTATGAAGACCAAGCTCTGTAGGAATCAGCTTGTTTGCTCCGGATTGATAGCCATCTGCATGGAGACGCATCCAATCTAGGAATTTGCGAAGATGATCCGCCCCGCTATCATGCATCGTGATCTGCTCGAGGTGATCGAAGATGCACAGCGTAGTGAGCTCCTCTAGAAGGGGCCACTCCACCGAACGTGGAGTCTGGGACTCTTGGGTAGCAACAAGCCGCACGAAGTCGCTATGCGGACTCCACTCGACGTGCGTAAAAAGTGGCACACCATCTTCCGTTACGTTCCTTGTTAGAATAGTGGTCTTCAAACCCTTCAGCGTGAGGACGGGCGTAGAGTTGCCATATGCTACAAGGTCTCCTTTCCAGGATCCAGCATTGCTCATATTGGTGATTGTTGCCGTGGCTTCTAGGTCGAGGCTGGAAGGAGAAATGACGATCTCATCGATGAAGGTTGGCACGGCCAAGGAATTCAATCGTCTTCGTTGCCCGCCAGACGCAGCCGCCATGAAAAGTTGTAGGCATTGGTCGAGAACTGCAGGATGCAAGGTATATGATGAAGTCGTTTGTTCATTGTCACCTGACCCCGGCACTTGCGTTGCGATCGTTGCCCTGGCTGCGGCAGATGTGGTGGCGGCTGATATAGACTTTATCCCGTGGAACAGCCCCGTGTAATTGAATCCCACTCGTTTAAGAACGTCGTACCAACTATCGCCTTCCACCAACCGGGGGAATGTTAGATTTTGAGAGCCAATACTGTCAAGCCACTGAGGCTTATCAGGCAATCCTGTAGCCTCGCCGCAGCAATTCCTCACCCAGTCTGTCCCGTCGAAGGAAGTGATAGTGAATTCCCACCAGACCGAGCTATCAGACGTATCTGAAACGGTAGGATTTAAACTGGTGACAAGCTCGACTGCCTTTCCCAGCTCCAGGACTCGTGCTGAAGTAAATTGGACGTTTTTCAATGTGTATGTTGTTTGACCAGATAGTTGCCGTATCGCTTCACCAATCATGGCAATGTATCCAGTAGCAGGGAACACAACTTGACCGTTTACCACATGGCCGTTCAACCATAGTGTGTCCTCGAGGGTGAGAACCTTTCTCCATGTCGGTTGGCTGGCCGTTTCCGTCACTCTGTTTCCAAGAAGCTCATGCGGGGCATGTTCACGGAACCTCCAGTCATGCGACACGCGGGGCTCTTCCCAATGTATCGTGTCCTGATTCCAAGAATAGGATGGCAAGTCCCGTATCATTGCTCCTGGTGAGCAAATGAGAGAAAGATCCATGGGTACTGAGTACTGGTGTAGGCGGCCAATGGTACGGAGAATGCTCTCCCGACTGTTTTTGCCCCTAGTAAGGGTACCGATATGAACATCTGAGCGATTCATGTCTCTAACAATCTGACCAATTGGTCCGGCTAATGCAGGGTGAGGTCCAATCTCAAGCAGTACAACTGGATTGGATTCATCACGAAGTGCAGAACGCAAAGCCGTATCGAAGAGAACAGGGCACTCCATATTGGCCCGCCAATATGGTCCTTCTAGCTCACCTCGACCTCTGATTCGTTCTCCTGTCACAGACGAATAAAAAGCCACGTTTGGCTCGACACTGCGGACTTGTCTCAATTGATCCTCGTAAGATGGTCCATATTCACGCATATGATCTAGGCACCACAAGTATTAGCGTGAAGATCTGAATCCCAAAATTTATCAGTATGGTACTCACGGGAGTGGAATGCCTTCTCGACTCGTAGCATGCGGGTGAATGCTGTTGGCCGCTGGTCCTTGATATTATCCAGTACTTGTTTCACAGCCTCCGTGTCCCCAGATAAAGTCACGCTGGACTGACTGTTTACACAAGCGATGTCAACACCTGAGATCAAATACTCCCGTACTTCATCTGATCCTAGGCCGACTGCAGCCATAGATCCCTGGCGCTCAGAAGATACGTTGCTTATTCCTCGACGTGTTGCCGTGAATATAGCAGCCTCTGCAGTCAATGCACCACAAGCATATGCAGCCGCTGTCTCTCCTGACGAATGGCCTAGAGTGATATCGGGTTCAATGCCCCAAGACCGTAGGACATCGACCAATGCAATCTGTAATGCAACACACAACGGATGTCCCAACTCGGCGCCATAAACGCGACTACCTTCGCCGTTCAGGATCTCATCTGTAGGTATTATGAGCTCAATATGTACCCTCATGGCATCTACTCGACTTACTTTCAATTGTCCAGGGTGGTGATTGTTCCAAGGTCTGCAAGTATCGATCGAGCTTTCGGATGGTTCTCTGAAATACAGTATTGGACTTCATCAAGTCTGCGCCCATCCTTGGCCATTGGGCTCCTTGGCCGGTGAAGACCCAAACTAAACGAGGCCGAGATTGATCTGTAGAGTGAGTTTCAGAGATACCTTCCGTTAGGGTTCCGTTCGTTACCATGAAGGCTCTGAGAGGCTTGTGTTCGCGCTTGTTCGCTAATGTGTAGGCCAAATCGCCAAGTGCGACATCATGACTGTCCACATATTCACGATATGCCTCAATCTGCGCAGCGAGTGACTCCTTGCTGAAAGCTGAAAATAGCAGAAGACTTTCTGACATATGGTGCTCAGTTATCTCACCACTAGCGTTTTGAACTTGTTTTCCGGAGACATTGTCAATGCTGGCCAGGTCTTCGTCATGAATCGCCCCATTTCTCGATTTCTGATCGTTGCATGGGTTGATGGCTGTGCTCTGAAACTGTCGAAACGACTCCAGGATAACCTGCGGTTGGGTCAGACAAATCGAAAAGTGTAAATTGTGTTTCCTGTGTCAGACGTACATGAGCGTTAACTCCCCCTATGCCGAATGAATTGACGCCGATTCGTTCTGCACGTCCCGTGGGCCAATCTTCGACGTCAGTTGGTACATGAAATTTGTACCTGTCGAAGGAAACTGGTAGAAGTGTGAGTATAATACATGTTGAGAGGATATCATGGCTTACTGTTGGGGTTTGCTTTGGTGAAATTTATGTTAGGCAAGACCTTGCGGCGTTCCAAAGTGAGGACGGATTTAATCAAACTTGTCAACCCAGCAGCAGCTTCAGAATGACCTAGATTTGGTTTCACCTAACAAGTAAAGGTTAGCCTAGGTGAATCAAAGCGATATCAACCAGAAATTTACCGATGTGATCACGATTCCCTGATCGCCGAAGCACCTTCCAATAGCTTCCGTCTCGATTGGGTCACCGACAGGAGTCCCGGTCCCGTGACATTCAATGATGGCTGTCTGTGATGGATCCTTGATCCCCGCGGCTTCATACGTACGACGTATCAGAGTAGCTTGCGCAGTAGGACTTGGAGTGAGTAGCCCATTGGTTCTGCCATCAGCATTGACGCCCGTTCCGCGTATAATAGCGCGAACAGTGTCATTATCTCGAAGAGCATGGCTTAGTTTCTTGACAAGTATCATGTTTATTGCTTCACCGCGTGCGTAACCATCGGCGCTGGCATCAAAACTCCTGCATTGTCCATTAGGTGAAAGGACACCTTGATCATTCAGTGCTAGGTACGTTGTGGGCGAGAAGATCAGATTGGCCCCGCCCACAAGAGCACTATCACATTGACCACTTTGGATCGCTCTGCAAGCAAGATCTAGACACACCAGTGATGATGAACACGCCGTCTTGACCGTCATGCTACATTCATTGTTAGATATGTCGACCTAGCAGAGCAGGGGGGTCATACCTCGGACCATGCAAATCAAATTCGTATGAGATCCTGTTCGCCACTGCAAAGTCCCCAAGACTAGTACAGCGATAGCCTCCTCTGTGTTGCGTCTCTCTAGCAAATAGGTCGGCCCAGTCTTCTCCGAATTGACCAATATAGCAACCCATGTTGCTACCGCGCCATGAGGTGGCACCTGAATTTTCGAGACATTCGAGAGCAACCTGCAATACCTGACGCTGTAACGGGTCGAGACGTTCTAGCTCCGTCCTCGGCATAGAGAAGACAGTAGTGTCAAATTGAGGTAATTCCACGTCGTCCAGATAGTAACCTTGTTTAACAGGGATTGTACCTGGGCTTCCGGAAGGATTGTAGAATCCATCTATGTTGAACCGATCCGTGGGCACGTCACACAACGCACTTTCTTTATTGACCAAGAAATTCCACAAATCTTCGCCGTTATGGATACGCCCCGGAAGCCTCATTGCCATGCCGACGATGGCAATGGGTTCGTACAGGCACCGCCCCTCATCCTCTCGATAGTGATTCTCTGTTGCGGGAGGACTGCCATCGCCAGTGGTCAAAATTGTCTCATGAGCATGTGTGTCTACATGCGGTGAATTTTCTGGTGACATGATGCTAGAATGGTGTATTCTAAGCCTTGGAGAGAATGTATTTCAATGGAGAGCAGTGAATCACACTGAATGATTTTCGAAGCGATGAAAAGACAACAGGGAAAGCGAGATAGTTCAAGAAACAATGAAGTGATTTTCAGGCACTCAGTGTATGGTCACCATGAAATTCTAACAGACGGAGACTTGACGTGACTTATCAATGGAAGAAAACTGATCCCCGCATCGTTGAATCTTAGTTAAGCCAACTTTTCTTCCCGTGTCTGGTAACAGATGCCGATGTGTCGACTCGAAGGCACTCACAGTTTAGTGTCCGGTTTACTAACATGGGTGGGCCATGGATCCATTCATCCGAAAAGTCGCCGATTTGTCGCCGATTTGTGGTTCGAGAACATAAGCAATGTACCTCGTACTGTACCGTCAGAGATATTAGTACTCTGGAAAGTCATTAGCTCGGCAGCATCCTCGGAATTGTCTCTTTACAAATGTGCTCGCGCTGCTCGTCAATTTCAACTGGGGCAATCATAGCCAGGTCAGTCGCTGCCTCTTTATATTGAGGTGCTTTTTCGTACAAATCAATGATCTGAACACACTCTCGTCAATGAAATTGAGGACGCACGTTTGGATCACCTATGTTCACACCACAATGAAAACCATATAACTGATCGAAGACGTAGGAATGATCTCACTATATGCCGCCCAAGCACGATGGGGAAAAGGGGTTGGGGTGGCTGTCAAAGGAAAATGACACAGTCGAAAGCAACTCTTTCGCAAATATTAGGACCAGAAAGACTGGGGCGGCTTTCTTACTATGTTGATTGGGGCCAGCCATTATAGGAGGCCCAGGTTCGGTTGCACGTGAGGACACTGGCCCTGCACAAAATCTGCGAGCTTGTACGTGACCCATGTGTCCAGAAGTCGTACATGCCTTGCATAATGTCTGAACCGGTCGACTCAGGCAAAAGCCGGTAGTTGGGAGTAACAATTCGTAAGGCAATCACTAAATCTCAGTCCAGATTACTGTACCCGACTGCACCCAAACAACACTAATAATAATAGAAGGGCGCCAAGAATACTGTACCACAGTATTACTCGAAGAAGGTTATCCAAGCACGATAACATCTATTAAGGACTCCAGAACCTATTTCAAACGACGTTATATAATGACCATTCATCTGCAAATTGCAGCGTTCGAAAAGACAGAATACCATTCAACGAAATGTTGTCATCCCCACATGCCAATAGACGCCCTTATGTAGAAGATGCTAAACTGCTTCGGCGAGTCGCACGAGCTTTTTCATCGATGCTTCTAACCGCAGCCAGCTCTGCTTGATTGCTTCCATATCCATGGACTGATAGTGTATTTGCTTCTCCAGGGAGAATTCATCGATCCGCGTGCCTAACCCCTTTACGACAGTCTCGATGTTGTCAAGAATTCGGGCTGTCAGAAAGGTAATTACCAGACAACCGTATGAGTCGGGCAACGTCCATTTCCCGATATTAACGACAGGAGGGTGACGTTTCTCTGGGATGTGGACGCTCTCGAATGAGATCCAATTCAAGACGGTTTCTAGAACGATCATGCTTAATAAGAGAACTTTGCTGTTCAGCCGACAAAAATGACATGCTAGTGCGTTTTGAATGCATGCTGATACCTGCATTGCTTTATCAAAAGTCGCATCTACGCAGTGCATACTTTGCTGGCGTTCCATATGGTCGAGTTGACAGATGTGGTCAGTCAGCTTGCTTAAGCAGCAATCACTCGGTGAGATCTGAGCCTGCTCAGTGATACGCGGCAAACAAGACACTCCAGCGTCATTGCTCAAAGAGGGCGCCATATAGAATCCAAGGTCGAATTCGCTTAGGTATTGCCACTCTGAACTTGTCCAATCGACGTCCATGGATCCTAGGAGTTCATCCCTAGCATTGATTGTAGATAGTGGTGGTGAGTGTATGGGAAAATTTTCTAGAGCATTCAGTGTGTTAGTGAGCAAAGACGGTAAATATAGCTGAATCGTTGCGGATCTCACCACTTGGATCCCACAATTCTCTCCCCTTTATTCCCAACTTCTCCTATATCAGCTCATATCAGTGGTAATGATTTAATTGAAGATGTGACTCGGCTTACGCGCACGTTGTCTTCGCTAATGGGCCCAGTGCATTGCGGGTTGAGGCTAACCAGATGATCTTTTTGGCTCGGTGGGATTGATGGAGTTGAGCTGCCACGAAACATTCCGCTCTGGGGTGAGCCTCTGCTGGCAGAAGCTGCAAGTGCGTGAAGTGTTTTGTGATTGCGGCGACCTCTTGGTTTGCCCATCGTGGCCATATAACTATATTGGCATTCCAGATTCCTGGTGTTATATTAGAAGCAATTTCGCCAATATCATTGTCTGAGTTACGGGCCACATACAGCTCACGGCATTTGGCACACCGATCGCCACCAGAGCACCGAATTTTACTCTTGTGGCAATGATCACAGGCCAAACGTAAACGTTTTGCCATTATAAAGGAACTATTGGAACAATAATTCACTCAATTAAGATTCTCTAAACCTGAAGAACTTGACTGGGCGCAGCCAGGGAATAAAAATGTCATAGTTTAAATTTTCCTAATGTCATTGCTTACTAGGGGGTGGAGAAGAGCTCCGCAGCACTGACTAATTGCTCAAGTAGAGGGACATAATGCGATGAGCGATTACGAAGCAGCCCCCGATATATCTCTACGTATTAATATTTTGATTGTATATGTGCACCCAGTACATTCAACGTAGGAACGTCTAGCCTAAGGATAGTAGGGAAAGTTAGACAATTGTAAATTGTGAAAATTGCGACTAAAGAGCAGGTGTTGGTTCGTGCTATCATTGATGTCAGTAAGAGTGAGCATATATGGTGTATCCCTGACAGATTCTTAAACATTCATTAACAATGCCGTTTGCGCCAAGGCAAGATAGCTGGGACTTCGGTAGCAATAACGGTAAGTCAGTCAAGTTTTGCTTCCCATATGGAAACATTGGACGGTGTTATAGCAGACTCGACACTGTACCGGGTTGTGCTGTAAATAGACTTTACTAGCATCGCCTGAAAATAATGATCATAGTATGAGGCAGATTGCTGGGATGGCTCGATACAAGAGTCTGCATCCGCATTTGACAACTGCCGGAATCAAAATAGGACTAGAGAATTTTGTGAGTGGGAACTACATAAACAACTCATGCATCTGGCTTGTCTCCATAATATAATGTTGTGTTGTCCAGTTTTGGCTATCATCGTGACAGCTTCGCTCGCAGCCGCAGTCCTGTTCCCAGACGTCTTAGCGAGCCCGCCAAAAGCTGTATTCGCCGGCATTGCTGCTTCTGTCGATGGATGGTCCATCACGATCCCAGCAGTCTGGGGGTTGTGTACACTCAAAACCCTTCTGACAATTCTATTATTCTCATGATATCGCTTTACAATGGTTAGTCGCTTGCAGGTAAAAGTGTATTGGGAATCAATGATATTTGCTCCTGTACATGATGCATAAAAATAATCGGTAGAGTTAGCCGGACTTCTCAGGCATCAGCATGAACGAAAAATACTAGTATCTATGTACATAGCATGATGAACTGTATTGAGATCCCTCTTTCTCGGCCGTGAACGCGATTACTGAGACAGCCAATTGGAGCCCTAGCATTCTGAACGGGCCAGGCCCCCGGCTTCTCCAGCATATCGTGATTTCCGTGACTCAGGATTCGAAGGGCCCACCACGTGTGCAATATTTAGTCAATATCGGTTCTAGCTGCGACGCGATTTTGCCAGCACTTAGATGGACGGGGACAGTTCTTACCCAGTCCTTGATCATTTGCTGATCATTCATTACGGATACGACACGCAAGATTCGCGCCACGCTCATGTTATTGAATCAAGTATTGTGATGCACGAATCTAGCACTGTGCCAAGTCGGGACGGCAACTTATGTTAGTTGCAGCTTACGCCACCAACGAATTCAGGTGGATAGCCGATTAAACCTCTAAATAAGGTTTTGCCAAGAGCTTGGCGGGAGATTGAAAAAGTTGATTCCTCCATCGTGTTTCCGACCCCGACCCCTGCGACTTAATGACTATCATGAAGACCGTGATAGCGGATCCGCACGAGTCAGAAGAGGAGTCTGTCTTTGAGATTTCCGAGGAGGAACTCGACGTCAGAGGAAGATTCCGACGATGCCTCGGCTGATGCTTCGGAAGAAGAGGCCTCGGACGACGAGGAAGGTGAAGACTGGGATGAGCTGGAGAAGAAGGCCAAACGCAAGGATCGGGAGAGCGGGCTGGAGGATGAGCACCGCAAGCAGAAGAAGAGACGAAAGTAGACAACACGTGAGGATTGAGCATTGCATTGGCGATGGTCTCTAGAGTCGGCTCACGCATAGCCTCTATGGAGTATACTGGCTCACAGACTGTGTCTCTTCTCGTGGGATGTGTTCATGGCGACGCGAATGTCTTGCAGACGAGCGTGCTTCTTTAAGCTTTGTGTGTTTCTCCGGTTTGTAAATTATATTTGCTTTGAGGGGAAAATGAGTAGTCCCGCTCCAGGAGGCATTGGCATATCCTGATGGCGCGAGCAGCAGCTGAACGATATGTGCCGGGTCGGAATCGAGTTTGTTCTTAGGGTAAATAGTTCTTTATGAAAAGACGAAATGGCGCTATGGTTGACGTTCAAAACGACTGGTTACAAATTTGAGAAGTACATGCGTGGCTATGTCTTCAATTCAAGTCATGTACTTTGGGCAGTGAACAAAACCGCAGCAAGATGGGGCATTCATTATGTGAGATTCGAGTAGTTTTTTTTTGTTTTTTTGTTGAATAATTGGAATTGAATCTGGTATACAGGTGGTATCAAGAGGTATGAGTTATCAATAAAATAACTAGAAAACCAAACACCGCGCTTCTTCATCACGTCTTCTGTTAAATCGACATTCTTATCTTCGCCTCCACAAATCATGCGCTTGTCGTCTCTCATGTACGTTGTAGGGGTATTGTGTAGTAGTGTTGTGGTTATCAAATTTGACCCAGTTTCCTTGTTTTTTTTCTCCCCCATGCTGGACGATCGATCCTTTGCGGGAACCATCCTAGATTAGTGTCCAAGGACCGACTTGAGGTTCTGGAAAATTTAGAGCCACCGTCTGCGGACGGGACGGCCGGAGCTGTCATAGCGCTCAACCTTGGCGGTGCCGGTCGATCTCTTCTTGTGCAGGCGGGCGCTGCAGCAGGTGAAGAAAACGATGACGGTGGCGAGAAGGTTGCAAATGGCGGCAACGAGAAGAGTCCACACTATAAGATGGTAAGTAGTAACAAAATTGTTTTTCTTCAAGGTATATAAGTAGAAAAGGGCAAAAAAAATATACTGCAAGCACAAACTCGGAGCTGGCACCGGTATCAGAGCGGTTGACAGCATTCTTGAGAATGGCAAAGCCGACGAAATCGGTAATGAGGACGACGAGGGTGACAATAAAGGTCAAGAGAGAAACGAGGGCGGCCAAAAAGCTGCCGACGACGCCGGTGCCGAGGGCGAGCAGGAACGAGAGGAATGAGAGACCCGCGGCGACGGGGTGCAGGACCATGACGCGGGTCAGGGCGTTGGCCGTGTCGCCGGCGAAATCGGACGTGTCAAAGATGCAGTTGGAGTTGTTGGAGAGGACACCGGCAGCGTCGTAGCCGACGTGCGAGTGCGAGCAGTCGTCGTCGCCGGATTGAATGACGCACCAGCCAAAAGTGCCGAAAGAAATATCCGGGCTGAACTCATTGTTGTTCTTCTGGAGGTTCACCTTGAGCACCGAGAAGGTTGTGCACGATGGGGGCGCTGATGCAGGTGATGATGAGAAGGATGGTGGCGCAGAAGAGCAAGAAGCTGCCAATGTCATGGAAGAAGCCTGTTTGACGCATCTTGGGCGGTTATTATGGTAGTATACCGACTACGAATTTAGCTGTTGTTGAGTTGGATAAGTATAACTCAGGATTGACTCCTCGTGAAAAGAGGTTTTGGCTTGCAACGTCAAGTAGCGAGCGCACAAATGAGGCCGTACAGAATTACAAGTGGGCACAGGATGAGAGGTTTCAACAATCAAGGTTAGGGAGGGAGCAACTGCAACATATATTAGAAAATCGCCGTCTCAGACAGGCGATCATAGAACCATTACACGCAATCCAAGACTTCTTGGCTAGGACCCTGTCATCAGGGTACTGCAGTATACTGGCAGCAGCAGGGCTGGCACAGCGAACAGAAATTGGGATCAAAAAAGAAAAAGGGACTGTTCGTCACATTGCCACAGTCCCGGCCTGTGGCTGGACCCCCTGTACACGCAATGCAGTCTTGATCATACGACGTCATTCCGTTCAGTGTCGGCAGCCAATATCCTCGATTCGGATTAAAACCAAGGGTAAATCGGCACGTCCAGTCACGGCCAGTCACTGCAAGCCAGCAGCCAGTCTATTGCAGAGCCAGCACAATTGAATCAGCTCCTGTCCACTGGGGAGGCCTTTGTTTGCCATCGTCGTCGTAGTCGTCGCCTACTGCGCCAGTGAGGACTACACCTGCTTCAGGCATAACCTGGGCGAGATGCAGCAGCCGGCGCGTATTAGGTAAACTGGCAAAGGTTGGCTTTGGCTGGCGGTTGGTGATGAAATGACGTACGAGGACAGCTAGAAAGGGCACCCGAGGGCTACCTCTAAGTCCCAAATCGGCCCCTGCATGGGCTGGACTGCTCACTAAAATCAAGGTGCGGGATTGGGACCACATGTCCACCCGCACTAAATTACAGGCGCGAAGATCTGAGCTGCTGGTCGTTCCTTGATTTTGGAGCTAAAAAGTGACGTGTCATAGCATGCTAAACCCACCGCCACACAGCACCTCGCTGAGCTATAACGTTTCTATCAGCGTCGTCCGAAGCCCTCTTGCCTTGACACGGCCTGCACGGTCATATAAGACTATGTGCGCATCCCGTCATATTGCACGGAGCATTGTGGCTCACCGGTGCCGCATCGCCGAATATCCTCTCTCCGGCTCCGTCGGCTTTTCGAGGAAGCCGCCGTATTCATGAACGGGTATTGAACCCTCGCTCTTCGTTGCGAAGCCCACACAGGCCCAGACCCCCATGCTGATGCTGGCTCAGCTCAATTGTATCCGCACCAATGCTGAAAGCGCGCTACTCCAGGTTTTGCACCGTCTTCTTATCTCCCTATCTCTTCTCCCAAAGGACACCGGATCCAGATTAGAACTTTCTGATGATTAGACTACGGTATGGCCGTAGTATAGCCACATATATGTGATCTCGAAAAAACTAGTCAAGTTGTACTATTCGGCAAAGCGTTGACCTGGCTCGATTGCACGTGCTGACTGGGCGCGTTATAGTCGCATCAGAGCATCATCGTCGTTATTAGCCATCATTGTCGTGACTCCGACTCCTGATCCGCCCCAGCGTCTTACGATTAACAGTACAGACATAGCCGACCCAAAAATTCCACAACGTCAATTATACGGAACGGGATCCAACCACCCACCCCTTTTTGCACCCGAAAATCACATGTTGTACGTTATCTAAACAGTGGATCTTGCAGAACGAAACGCTATCAAGCGCAATCATGAGAACACGTCGGGATCAGCGTTATTTCCCCCCTTATCGTGAGGGCATCGTGGCATCGGGTGGCTACGGAGTTATGCTCGGCAACCGTTTGGAATCGAGTGGTTACCTCTTTTCTCCCAAACAAAACAAAATGCCTCAGAAAACATATACTCAACCGTAAGCCACTGCACTTATTTCCGGCTCTTTCGGGCCGCTAGTAGGTAAGCGAATTAGACGTCCCCCGTAGTACTACTTATTCTGGTTTTGCGCTGCGTCAATACAGTTTATTGCCCCAAAGCAATATCATTCTTCAATGATACACTTCCAGGGTAAATTGCCTGAGTGCAACCATTGGGCAATTCGAGGCTCCTGTTTCTGAATCCTGCATGAGGATTATTTGTTGCCAGTGGCAATTGTGCTGGCGCTGTTCTGGGCCCCATTCTCTCTGCAAATCAATAATTTACCCCCTGCATAATCCTCGGGTTGCCCAAAAGAGAATATTTCTCTTTCTGATGAACCTCGGAAGTGTTGGATTCCAGTTTCGAGGAGCCAACCCCGAACGACTTGGACGGTCCACCGGAGTGTCTGCCGGATGTCCTCGGGACGCCATATGGGGCCGATTCGTTCCGAGCGTCTTGTGTCACTGCCGAAGACTGGAAGAGTATTGGCTGCCATCACTTCCAGGCACATCTGATGCTTCTTCGCCGTTGCTTATCTGCGGGAGTCATTCCGCCGATATTTGCTACGGAATACCATGGGAGCTCGTTGGTCCCATGGGTATCAAGTTGAATATTGTTGCTAATATTGGCTTCTATGCAAGAGCCCTCCTAAAATCGGGCAGCACCTCTCCTCGCATACATTCATGTATCATCTCGGCTGATATTTCTGACCACCACCAGAAGCGAGGCGCTTGAACTTCGCACTTGATAGTTGGATCAGCGTCATGTGACAGCAATAGGTCATATATCTCCCTCCCCCGAGATCCCCGTAGGGCCGCTGCACGAAGTGCCGTGCCGTATAAGGGCAATATATTATCGACTCGAGCGTTGCTTTCAATGAGCAACTTTACAGCTTGGACACTTGAATAATGCGCCGCATAACGTAACCCACCCATAAGCGGGCCACACCCCTTAGCGGGCGACCCATTTCGGCTCTGTCGAATTGGCTCAACTTAACAACAACATCATCAATTTCTACGTCGATTATTATCGCTAGGTCTTTATTCTTTCGTCAAATGGATCAGGAAGACCAGATCAAGAAAGCCATCAAGTCTATTCGTTCTGGGGAAGTCCCTAGTATACGTAAAGCAGCCGAGCTCTTTGGGGTCCCCAGAACAACCCTCCAAGCCCGAATTCAAGGCCGCCAGAGCCGGACCACCGCCCACCAACACCGACAGCGATTATTACCTGCCGAAGAAGCTACGATCGAACGAGCCTTGCTTCAGTTAGCTGCGTGGGGATGGCCCTTGACTATCAAAGCAGTGGAAGGGCTAGCAGTGAACCTGCTGGAAGCGAAAGGAGATATAGACCCCTTAGGGGTCAACTGGTACACTAGCTTTCTAGACCGCCACCCTAAGCTGAAGACCGAAAGGGTTCGTAGTCTAGATCAAGCTCGAAAGGATGGTATCACGTACGATATCCTCACCGAATGGTTCGACCTCTACCGATGAGTTAAAGAACAATACGCGATCACGGACGATGATACCTACAATATGGACGAGAATGTTACGAACCGTTGGCCCTGAACCAACATTACAGGCCCGTCGGCAGGCCAGGTGGATACAGACACTAGGATCACGGGACCCCGCATCGGAGGAAGGAAAGGACCGACAGGTCACGTGACCTACAGGGGTGGATATGTTGGACAACCAACATATCCAAGTGGGGATCAGTGAAGGAGAGACGGGTATATAAGGGACAGGCCTCCCAGGCATTTCATAGATAGACAGTCTCTACTTCAGTGATCAATCTAAGCATCAATCTAACCCATTGGTGAGGCAAACTGCCTTGACGACTCTATTCCCAGTTACCCTACTTGAATACTTCAGTTACCCAGAGCCCTATACTCCATACGTCAAACCCCGATATTATTGCTTGAGGACTCCGCAGCAGGACTTACTTACTAGCACAAACCCTTACAAACTCTTTAGTGGCTTACGCAGCTAGACTATTAGAGGTTTCGTTACAGAGAAGGGGATTAGCAAAGGGATCGGTGATAGCCCTAAAGTTATTATCTCTCGAGAGGACGATCAGGCCTTTGCTAACCAGCCTGGTAATCGTGAATGGGTCTCTATCATCGAATGTATAGGAATCAACGGCTACTCCCTACCGCCTTTTATCATATTCGAGGGCAAGAGGATTCTGCCGTCTTGGATAGACGAGAGGATCAATCCAAGGACTGTTATTCAGGTCAGCCCAAATGGCTGGACCGATCGACAGATTGCCTTGACCTGGCTACGCCATTTTGATACGTATACACGTCAACAGTGTCGTGGTCAATACCGCCTTCTTATTCTAGATGGTCACACAAGCCACGTATCCCTTGAATTAGTCGAATACTGCGAAGCAAATCAAATGATTCCTCTCTGCCTGCCCCCCCATTCGACCCACGAGCTTCAACCCCTTGACAAGGGTATCTTCGACCCTCTGGCAAAGGCGTACAAGTCCCTGATCACTGAACGGTCTATATTCGGTGCCCTACGAGTCGACAACCAGCAGTTCTTATTATTATATCAACAAGCTAGATCTACTATCTACCGCAATATCCCGGGCGCTTGGAGAGGTACTGGCTTATCCCCACTAGATCCGTCGAAGATCCTCGCCAAGTACCGGCCAAAGACCCCTCCATTTGCGAGCCTTACCGACGAGAATGGTGTACGCGTTGATGTTCAAGTTGATAGGGATACGGCTCAGCAGATCAATGAGATTGTAGCTAAGCTTGTCACTGTTTGTGATAGCCCCTTACAGCGTAAGGTTTCTTTTATTAAAGAGACTTGCCTAACAGCTCTAGCAGATAATCTAGCCTTACAGAAGATTAACGAGGGCCTCGTTAAGAAACAACAGGAGAGTAGAAATAGAAGGACGAAGAAGGCCTGTGGTACTGCACGTGTATTAACTGTTAAAGAGATTCGAGATCAACAGCGCCGGAGAGAGGAGCGAGAGGCTCAGGTAATGAGTGAAAAGGAGCGTAGATAAGCCCTTAGGGGCGTTGTTACCTTTGCTAAACGCATTTGAAAGGAATTACCGCTCGATTCTGATGAATTTAGTTGAAAATAGCGTTGTGAATAGCTTCAACTCTGCTTGTTATGCTGTTATTGAAATGGTGGCCCGCTAAGGGGTGTGGCCCGCTTATGGGTGGGTTACGTTATTGTAAAGGTGGCTCTTGCCGTTGCCCCAACGTTTGGGTCAGCTCCACGGTCGAGAAGAAGCTTGAGTGTCTCGCAGTTCTTGGGCGCCTGCGCTGCGTAATGCAGCGGTGTTTCGTCATCGGCATCCATTGAATGGACCTTTGCGCCATGCTGCGATAGTAGTCTGGTCATATCCATATTTTCGTCACCACGCCGGACGGCATGCATGAAAGGGGTTGCCTCGTTGCAATCGTACACATTCACATCGCAACCACGCTGCAGCAATATTCGTGCAATTTCCAACGGATATGTACCGTTATACACCCCACGATGTTTCGGGAAGAACTTCGTGCTGGTGCCATCTTCACACAGTCTTTTGACTAGCCTGATTGATTAACGGCGATTATGCCTCCTACGAGAAAGCAGTAAACGAGCACCTCAATCAGCTCACCAAGCTGACTTCCGATTCTTCAAAAGCATTAAAAACGCATAGAGCTGAGCTTTTGAATCTGCTGGATCCTTCAATACATTCTCTATCCTACCTGGCAATTCTCCACGATTTGTTCCTTCCTAGTCTACAGGGCGACAGGGCGTTGCTATCCTCAAAGCTGGTGACCTTTCTGCTCTCGTTTGACCCGATTCAGATTAGATATGCCGCCGGACATATGTCGCAACTTCTTGCCCTTGTTGCTGCCGGGAAAACCTTGTCGGTGAGGTTTTCCATGAGTGATGTTGTTCTGGGGATGGTATGATGTGAGGTCCACAGTCCACGAAAGAGAAAATAAAAGTGGGGTGAGAGGAGGGGAGAAGTGGCCCAAGCAAGGGTCTATTTAACTTCTTATGCTTTGATGCATCCGAGCATGTAAATGAGCATATCCATGCAGTCACCAAGTGGGCAACTGTAGAGCATATAGAGCAAAGAAGTAACTAGTGCTGCTAGCTGTGAGTGGATTCGTGAGCCGTTCAGTCCAACTGACTGGTGAAGCAAAGTGCTACTGAAATACCAAAGCTCGGAAAGCTAATTCGATTAGACCTTTTTGTCAACTAATCATGCCGATCTTCAACTTACTTCGGTCTGAAGGAGACACGCTAGATGCTTCCAATCGATAGGTACTTGCTGAGTCATGTACGATTTCATCAGCGCCAGTAAGTCTTTGCCAGCCGACTTGTGGAAGTGAAGAAGATCCGATAATAGTAATTGCTCTGAGGAGCGATGTATCTCTTGTCGATAGCAATGCGATTCATTTGGCTCCCAGTTTTGTATTTCAACCCGAATCTTGCCAAGTAATTCAGGCAACTGATGCGTCCTGCTGCTTTGCTGATTGACCAAGCAGGCCGGCAGTTCGAACTTCGCCGTGTAGTAGCAGCAGATAGCGGCGTCAAAACTTTCGAATCCAGAATCCTTCGCTACCTGTATTATGCGCTCTATCTTGGCTTCGAGTGTCGACGCTGGTGGAGTTCGTGTAGAAGCATCTACAGAAGAAGTTGTGTTACTGTTAAAATACGACCATGATGAAGTGCTCGCACTGCGCGCGCTTTGAGATGAAGGTGTCGTAGCCATGGTGTCAATTGATTTATGGGCGGAGTAAATTCTGTCTGAATCATCTGCAACCCAATCAGCAGGTAAGCATTTACGATGATAAAAGTTTGCATTCTTCTCGTTCATTGCGCTACCATTTGCAAGTGCCAGCGCAGACGGAACGCGATTTCTTTTCTTTCCTTCCTGGATTCCGATTTCGGGTGGGTCAATGCTACTCACTCATATGACTGCTAGGAGTTTCAGATCCCAAAGCTGGAGCTGCACAATTCGAAGCTCGCTTTACTTCATCATTCGTCACTATGCCGTTAGAGCCACTAGAATATGCTGAGCGGGCCTCAAGGACATCCGGAACTGGGAATGTACATTGCGGATCAAAATTCTTGTTTTCGATGGGGTCAACATCGTCCTGCCTGAAGCGGATCTCGCATCCATACCTCGTACTCGTTAGAAGCACCTAGACCACCTGAACTTCCGTGCTCATTCATGTTGGGGGTGAGTGCTAATGAGTTGATATTCATATTGGTTTCGGTGTGTCCGCTTAATAGAGTAAGCATGCTCGCCTGTGTCGCCACTTGTTCCTCCAGCTCACGAATTCTTTGTTTGACGTTTCGACCTGTCACAGTTAAATGAGCAACTGTGGTCTGATATCCAGCGTAGAGTATCTTACGATAATTCCGTTGCGCAAGTCTATTCTGAGCTCTTTTCTTTTCGATGCCGTCCATGGTCCTTCCATTATCTTCGGATATGGCGCGTTCAGAGTTGAATTCAGAGGACATAGCGTAGGATCAAAAGGGCACAGTCAACAGTTGTCGATTTCCGCATGCGTACTGACAAAAAGTTTCGGAAAGTAAAAATGCCGAACCAGAATATATATGTGCTGGGGAACCCGCTATTCACGCACGTCGGAACCTTAATCAAGTAGCGTGCTTTCCTCCGGATTCCATCAACGTAACTTCATGGAAATGTCCGACGCTGTCGGTAATCGCAAATGAATAATTTAAGTCCAGTCGTATACGGTACAATCTCTCAAATGCACCAAAAAAAGTCTGAGAGCCAGATTAAGTCACAGTCTCAGGGTCAGTTTCTGGCAACATCAGCAACATCTGTCATGCCACAATGCTCCGACTGCCATACTTCCTGGAGGCTTACAACAACTGGCCAAGAAAGATATATGGGAAAATTGATGTCTCTGACCTGTGGCGCTGTCCTCTACTCTTCCCCCCTTTCCCCTAAACACACATTAAGCTACTTTGGTATGACAGGTAAAAAAGGGCAGTGGGCTAGGTACCGAATTCAGAGCAGGGGGTTTTCCGGTCGGCTGATCTGCGCGTAGCTTTGTATTTTTCCAGACATATTCCCCGACTCACTGCGTTAGTTCGGCCTGATTCCATAGTGCCTACGCTAAATACTGTGAGGGGAGTCTATACATATTGATAGGCTCCTGCACACTACTATTATCTATAGATCAATTCGTGAGATCTCTGATCATGAGAAGACATCCCTCTTGGCAGTTGCGTGGAGTAACTTGGCCAAGGCTCAGCGTAGTGAGCAGGGACGTCATGACAGTCAAGAGTTTGTGATTAGTGTTTGGTGGTAACGGGCTCAGTTTGTATCCAGGGCTATGCAACCGGACCTGGAAATATCTGCATCTTAGTACTGACTTGAAGAGTCGGGTGGCGTGGGAGTCCGTTCTTTCTCCGGAACAAATGCATAATTGGTGGAGGACTAAGGTCCTGATCGGCAGCGTGTCCAGCGGACCTTGTAGGGTCGACTCGGCACATCGTTTTTTTACTTATCGACAGCTAATATGCCACTTAACCTATTTTGGCACTGATTTTGGCCACAACTGCATCCACTGTGTCCAGACAAGAAACTTGGCATGTACCGCGCTAGACAGGGGCTCCTCCGGGGTATGAAATAGGTAAGGCGCCCTAATTCTGCCAAATCTGTGCCCAAACGCAGTGTGCCCAAATAACAGTCCAAGCGGTCGGATTCTGCAGTATTTTGACTGCTGGGCACCAACTCGCTGAGTCAGCAAGCGCTAAGATGGCGAGCGAAGTTACTGATATCCGACGGACTGCCTTTATTATAGCAGTCAACTCTGCGTTACAAGTGCTACGCGATAGCTACAGTCTCGATCGGGAAGGGGACCATAGGTTCCTAGGCGCCGAGGATCGTGAAGTAGTCCACGAGGGGGGTTCGTGGCGGCGAGGCGGCTAGCGAATCGACTACTTGAAGGCTCGCCAACGCGCTTCTTTCAGCTATTTCGGATGAATAAGGACACTTTCTGGAAGCTATTAGAATGGCTTGAAACGTACACAGCGTTCAAGGGGACCTACTATCAATCGGCGGCGCAGAAGTTGATGATCTTCCTCTGGATCTTGGCATATAACGAGTCACAGCGGAACGTAGCCCATCGATTCCACTGCGCGCAAAGCACTGTATCAGATGTATTCCATTCGTTATTACCTCGGATGATTCGCCTCTGTAAAGCGGTGGTGAAGTTGCCAAGCAGCAGTTATCTGAGCCGTGAGATCGAATTCAGCCCGAAGTTGAACGCCTTCAGTGGATGTATTGGAGCAGTCGATGGGACTCTGATCCACGCCTTTATCCCAGTCAATCGACAGACGCTGGAGTAGCCGCAAGGGCTGGGTTTCTCAGAATGTATTCGCAGCAGTCCGGCCCGATGGCACCTTCTCGTACGTGCTGGCAGGAGGGGAGGGATCGATCCACGATTCGAGTCTCGCTTCTAGGGCCTTCGCGGGCTCCTTTACGATACCAGAGGATCGATCCTACCTAGGCGACGGCGGATTTGGTCAGCGACGAAGGCTTCTAATCCCATACTTCGATACACGTTACCATCTTCAAGACTGGCGCTATGGGGGGCGGAAGCCAGAAACAGCGAAAGAGCTCTACAATCTACGCCATTCGGGGGTCTGCGTAATCGTTGAGCAGGTGTTTGGTGTACTGAAGAGGAAGTGGAAGATAATTCGTGCTTCAGCACCCGAATATGGGCTCAGAACGCAGATTCGAATCGTATACGCCGTTTGCGTGCTCCATAACTTCATCCGACGCGGCGGGAAGGTTGAAGAGGATGATAATGATGGCTTGAGCGATAGACAGTTGCAATTCCTTGAGCAACGGCGAGGTTGGCTACGGCAGAAGAGATGGAGGAAGACGTCCTATAAGGTCCGCCATAGAATCGCAGTAAAGATGTGGAAGGATTACTACGCTTATTTAAGGGCCAGTACGACGGATAATGACGAAGAAATCGAAAATCAATAGAACTATTCAATCAAATCGTTCCTACTAGCCCTAGCCCTACCCCTGTTGACGCCTAACTTTATCAATAGACCAAACGTACTGCGTATCTTGATTCAATAACTCTACGAGCTTCTGCCAAGCCGGTTTACGCGCGCTAGGCCTGTCTATATTCAGCATCCCAGCCCGGAACACTTCAAGCACCTTCTGTAAGATCACTGATGCGAGTGCATATGGGGTGTGAATTGTTGTATTGGGAAAGGATGCCAGGTCAGCTATTCTGGCCTGGCAGAGCTCTTTTATAGCTCTTATCTATCTTATCGATACCTATAGGGTAACCCCCATGGGGTCACGTATCAATCACCCTCAACGATGGTGTCATTCGAATAGTAGTCTTTATCGCCTGATGCCGAGCCTCCCGCGTTGTTGGCTTCCTCTTCCTCTGCCCCGCTGGCAGAGGCGTTTGGGGGTGGAGGACCGCGAAGCGGCTCGATCGGTTGGGGTACGAGGAGAGAGAATATCGTCGATATTAGGGAAGTTGGGAATAGCGTCATCATCGCCCTCTACAACAGTGGACTGCGTAAAGCCACTATCAGGGGGGACGAACTGGGCGTCCTCTCCACTAGGACCAGCTACAACGGCGCTGTTAGCGAAGGGGCCTTGGAATTCGTCTTCAAGCCACTGTGATGAAGCCATAATTGATGAAGTTATCGTCAAAGGTATTTTTCTACACAGTTTTCTAAACACTGATGTTAAGTGGCAAGTTTCATTGACACCGCCTGCTTAATTCAGTAGGGTTCCACTGCTAATTTTGATTTAGGTACGTCCTGGACCCTTTACTAGCTACATCTAACGCTAGTAGGGATTAGGAAGTCACTTTGTGCTGAGCGAAAGTGTGCCCAAACGAGCTGCCGATCAGGACCTAACTGTCTCTCTCTTTGTGTGTGGGTATGCTGTGTATCAGTTTGCGCGGTGATGGGTCCGCCTTTGTCGGTCAAAATGGCGAACGCACCGAGTTTGCGTGACTGGTGGCACTTCGCACACCGATATGACACTAGCAAGACTAAGCTTGTGGGTATAAGATCGCATTTTTCAGGTTGAATCTCCGATGCCGGCCATTTTATCCGGCTAAAATAAAGGGGTATTGTGGACTCGAAATTTCATAGCCGGAAGCCGGACCGGGTGCCCCATATATTCTCGGGTATTTGGTCCTGTAGACGTTCGGGTAGGAAGCGAGGTTCAATTCTCTACATACAGCTTGTCTGAACAATCTCAGCTATATACACAAGTAGAGTTTACCCCACCTTCGGTCCTGTTTTAACCATCTGTCAGACACCTGTAAACCCCTAAGCGAGTGCAGTACCAGATATCAAATATTGCTGACAGGTCCACATATTTTCCGCGCCGTGGAATCGTCAGCTACTGTATGCAGTTTATAACAGAGGACTAGTGGCACACAGTCCACTGGCGGAGCCCTAGTTACTCCGTAACAATGTACACTAGTTAGATAGGTAACATTCTACCATTACACCTGACGGAGGTGAACTTAGCTCAATCAACATCACAATCCTCCATGAGGTTATGAGCCCTCTGCTTTCGCAACGCAGACTGCAGCATCATCATCTTTTGCAGCATCTGCATCTTTTGCAGCATCATCGTTCAAATTCGACGATAATCCATTCTATTTGACACCAAACTACAGTGCAGCAGAAACCTGCCTGCTGTTGCAAACCTTCATTGCAACATCTGGTGAATCGCGCGTGAAACACACGTGAATCGCACCGCAACTTCCGTTGAAAGCCATTGGCACAATTGACGAAACCATCATTCATGGTGGCGCATCGAATCCCACCATCAACATTGTATAATCTCTTCGGCATCACTGACGATCAACAGCAAGCCGAATCATCATCATCATCATCATCATCATCATCATCGCGAAATTTCGTATCTCCGTACAAGATGGAGGGTTTCGCACCCAGAATCTCGATTAAACCCTTGACGGGCCAAATCACCCACGAAGCATGGACGCAATCCATCCTCGATGTCTCCAAGATCATGAAATCAACACAAGTCTTGGAAATGAGCAACAGACCACCCGATTCCCAGAAGAATGAGCAGGAAGAATGGGATCAAAAGGAAGTGACCCTTCGCTACATGCTGGAGCAGTCGATAGAGGAAAATATCATGAATGACATGATAAACCTTGGCTATACAAACGAATCAGTCCAAGACTGCTTGACAAAAGCAGAACAGGCTGTTTGGTAGAATCAATTCGGCAACAACTACAATCAACAGGGGAGATTTCTGACCATTTGTCTTGATATATCTGAATTCAAGGATACAAGAGCATGGGTCAAAGAGCTTCTCTTCCTCAAGACAAAGATGGAGAAGGAACACGACATGAAGTTCTCCGAAAGCTTCATGATTGGAATCATTCATCAAGTAATGACGAAACAAGACAAGCACCTTGGCGATCGTCTCAAGGATTTGATCGCAGCTACCAAGATGGATTTCGAGAAAGTCCTTGCTTTTCTTCACGAAAACACAACAACAGTCGGCAAATCTCTGTCAAATGTTCATTCTGGCAGAGATAATGGCAGAAACAACAGCAACAACAACGGAAGAGTAAGTTGAGATGAATATATGAAACCTGACAAGAAGAAGGAAGACCGAAAATGAGTCATATTGCAGAATTTGCAACCGCGATCATTCTGAGAATGAAGAAGGCAAGAAAGGTGAAAAGATCTGCAAACATATGACACAACCAGAGGGATGGAAGACAAATCAAGCAACGAGAACACGCATGGAGGTCCTTCTCGGTAAAGAGGCTGTGGCCAAGATATTGGATAAGAAGAACAACTCTCCATCCGCGACTTCCCTTCATTTCGGCACTTCACATCTCGCGATTGCTATTGATGACGACAATTGCTTCGGCAGCAGCTGGGATTCTGAATTCATTAACACAACCTTGGATTCAGCAATTGACGATGACGAACACGTTGATCAAACAGAAGAAAACGAACCACTGGCGATCTCGAGCGAAAGAGGTGATAAGTGGCAAGATTATGACGAAGTTTTGCAACATGCTGCTGATCAACAGGAATCATATGCCCTGGCGAACACGTTGAATGTACAAGCTGATGACTTCGTCTTTGATAGTGGTTCGTCAGATCACATAACGAATACCAAAGAACGATTTACAGACTTTAAGGACATCAAACCACGAAACTCTTTGACCAGCAACGGCGGATATTCCCAAGCTGTTGGCATGGGAACTCTTGAGGTTGAAGCGGAAGGTATTGACAACAAATACCGCAATGTCATCTTCGAGGAAGTATATTACTCTCCTTCAGCTTCTGCCACACTCATATCTGTTGGCAAATTACGCAAAGTTGGCGTAGTGATTGATGGCTATCGCAACTGTCTTGCAAGTGAAGATGGAAAGCCATTACTCAAACTTCATCTTGTTGACGATGTTTACATCTTGGGCATCAAGAAAACCACTATTCGACATGCTTATGCCTGTTTGTCTGCGGCACAAGCATATGACCTGTGGCATCGTCGCTTTCTTCATTGTAGCGATGAGGCACTATTCAGAGCACTCGAACCACTGGGAATCAAGCTACATCGCCCACAAGGTTACAACTGCGAAACATGCCACGAAAAGGACGCTAAACGCCAAATTAGCTATGATCCTTTGAGAAGACCACTAAAGATCCTTGACATTGTCGATGTTGACACGTTCAAGATCTCTCCAGTCGGAATCCATGAAATGAATCACGCTATTCACTGGTGTGACCGCAAAACAAGAATGTGCTGGCTTGAACTTATGGCTAAGCGTTCTGAAGCCTCTGATCTAATGATCAAATTTGACAAATTTCAAATCAAACAGACAGGAGGTATTGAAGTTCAGGAATACCACATGGATGGCGCCAAAGAATTCAATAAAGCGATTGAATTATTCGAAGCCAGAGGATCGAAAGTAACGATTACAGCGCCACGCAGCCCAGAACAAAATCCTCTGATCGAGAAAATGGGCCACATTCATGAAATTCGATTGCGGGCAGCTTTCCTTGACACAGGCGTACCCAAATTTCTGTGGCCCTATGCTCTGAAGCATGCCATAGAAGTTCACAACAATACTCCGAAGAAGTCTTTGGAATGGATTTCGCCTACTCAAGCATGGGCAAGGGAGCTGAATCTTGATCAGCGACTTCAAGATGGCCTAAATCGAAAACATATGATAGCTTGGGGTACCAAAGTCTGGGTACACATTAAGCCAGAAGACCGCGTTGCCTCCGAGAAAGCGAACTCCAGAGCAATGGAAGGCCTATACCTTGGCTCCGAAGGTTCTTATGGCAAGGTCCATAAAGCCTATCATGGAGGATTGTGATGTTCATTGAGCTAAGTTAACCTACGTCAGGTGTAACGGCAGAATGTTACCTATCTAACTAGTGTACATTGTTACGGAGTAACTAGGGCTCCGCCAGTGGACTGTGTGCCACCAGTCCTCTGTTAGCCTACATCCCTGAGCTCCAACGCATAATTCGTACTCGAGATATGACGCACAATGACGCCTCACTGAAGGATCTTCCACTTGTGAAGTTTGAGGAACGCAAGGACATTGCTGAACCTAAACCTCTTGAGATCACCATCAAAATACCTACTAAGACGGACAAAGTTGACAATGCCAATCCTCCAGGCTGGAATTTGTTGGAAGATCAACGCGACAATTCTCAAGAACAGAGTAATGCAGGAAACAACGAAGAAAATGTTGGCAATGGAGGCAGCGATGATGACGATGAGGATCCAGTTGGTGACCAAGAAAAAGGCTTGTATAGATGTCAAACACATCAGCGGCATGTTGATGGCAGCAGACGGGTTGACGAAGCTATTGAAGAAGGCGAAACACCAGAAGTTTATCGAGATGCTGGGCATGGTCACAATCAACGAATTCACAAATGGCAGATGAATTGAAAGTTGAGCGGTCACGAGCGGCAGAATCGCTATGAGATTTATTGACAACAGTCGCTAAATTGACGATTTGACGGCTGAAATTCATCAAATTGGAATATCAGCTTACGCTGGGAGGCAGTAACAGAGGACTAGTGGCACACAGTCCACTGGCGGAGCCCTAGTTACTCCGTAACAATGTACACTACTTAGATAGGTAACATTCTACCGTTACACCTGACGGAGGTTAACTTAGCTCAATCAACATCACAATCCTCCATGAGTTTACAATAAGTGATATTAGAGCAGCCCAAAGAGCCGGCTCAGACGGGAAATTCATTTCACACTGGAGGCATTATATACTGCAACAGCGTTACGTCAAGCTGCACTACCGGCGTAGTCTTCGCAGAAGGATCTTTTCATTTTCTAGCCATGTACAATGCTGTAACACATACATGCTCATATTGGCAGACTTCAACTGGACTGTGTTTCAGCTTCCTACGGTGGGCCTAGTTTGCTAGAGCATCCGACTGCATAGTCCACACTCTAACAGTTGATGACACGAGTTCTGGTCCGAAACCGTGCAGGATTACCTGAACTCTGAGGGATTCAACCCTCAGATGATGATTCTGTACAGATCCTGTATTGGTTACGATGCTCGATGCGCAGTGTGATGTGTGTATTGACTGCTCAGAGTCCTCTATAAGAAGTTACATCTAAGGTAGGTAGGCAGGTGCCGACCTTTTTATCTACACAAGCGATTTCACTGCCTTAGGCACCACCTCAGGCACCACCTCAGGCACACATATGGCGCTCAATCCCACACGCCCTCTCGCCACTATGGGTTCTAGGGCCTAATTCTCGTAAATACGACCTTTCCATCGTCCAATCGCAGTGTGTTTCTGCCGTGAACCACCGCCCTCGTCACATACCTGGTGTCCCTTTTTCCAATCGCTCCATCCCCAACAGTTCAACGAATCGATCGAACTTGGCTTTGTCCAGAGGCTTGGTGAGTCCGTCGGCTGGATTCTGGTCGCTCGGCACCCAACGCAGCTTGACGTTGCTGGTTTCCACCTCCTGACGGCCGTAATGGTAACCAACTCTTTTGTGCCGTTTCTGTCTGTTCATGGCGGGGTCCTCTGACCACTTTACCGCACCAGAGTTGTCCTCGAGGATCACGATAGGGCCTTCCGGCATGTGTTCCAGTTCTGTAAGGAAGTTTCGGATCCAGGCGGCGTCGCCGGCGGCTTCGCTGAACGCGATGTATTCGCTTTCTGTGGAGCTCTTCGCGACAACACTTTGTAACTTGGAGTGCCACAGTACTGGACAGCCGGCTATCATGAAGACGTAGCCAGTGACAGATTTGCCTCCGTCCGCATCGGATGCGAAGCTGGCGTCTACTGCTCCATAGAGTCCCAGTGCACTGTATTGAGTGGCTCTATGCTCTTTCTTGTACTTCAGTGCTAGTCGATTCTTCGCGACGTACCGTGGTACCCTCATTAGTCCGATCAAGTGTGTCGAAGATGGATTTGACATGTACCTGGCCCAGGTCGAGGTTGAGTGCGCCGTGTCGGGTCTCGAGAGGCATAAGTAGTTGAATCGGCCAACTACGGTAGCGAAGTGATGTATCTCATCAGTACTGGCTTTTCCAGTATTCTTCGTCAAGTTAGCGGCCATGCCGGCTTCGAACAGCGTTCCGACTCCTCCGAGCTCGTTGAATCCTAATTCTTCTAGTGCCTTGTCGATGTATTGGTCTTGGTCAAGTCTAACATCGCCGGTTTCACCAGTTCGTAAGATGCGCATGCCTAGGAACCAATCGGCGGGGCCCAAATCGTTGAGTGGTACTTCCTTCGACACGTCCGCTGCCAAAGCCTTTAAACGTTCCAGATCTGGTCCGAATAGCAAGAAATCGTCTACGTGCGATGCAATGATGTCCCTTGTCTTCCCGTTGATGTATACTGCATCGTCCGACAACAACGGCTCGAATCCACGCTTCTTTAGGATTCTCTTGGCCTCACGTTGCCACGTTGCCCCGGCTTGCTTCAAGCCATAGAGCGGCAGCATTAACTCGATAATGCTCTTTGGGGAGTAGCCGTACTTTGCTACTTCTTCGGGGTATGCTTCGAAGTATTCCTTGAGCATTGGGAATTGCTTCATGAAGATCTTCTCATCAAGCTTGCCGTTAAGGCACGCGGCTACGAAATCGATCTGTAAGATGTGCCAGCCTAGCACTGTCGAGAGGGCCATCAGGATCCTCCATGATGCTGCTCTGGCTGTTGACGCTGCTGTCTCGTTGTAGTCAATGCCGTACCGCTGGGTAAAGCCTCTGGCGCAAATCCTCGACTTCAGCTTGTCCAATTCACCTGTAGAGAGAAACTTCTCTCGCAGTACCCACTTGGCCTCAATGAGATGGCCGTGCATGGCTTCAGACTTATCGCAGAAGCGGAATGTGCCTCTTTCCAGGCCTTGCCTGATCTCGGCGAAAATAGACTGCATCCACTCGCTGCCCTTAGGACCGTTGAGTGCCTCCCGTAATGTCGGCTCTGTAGGGTGTTGTACCTGTAGCAGGCGGTAGGTTTCCGACTCTCCCAACATCGTGGCTACATTGAGTAGCGGCTCGAACAGAATTCCGTCTCGTTCTTGTCGCAGCAATTCGAATAGCATAGACTTGATGTACTTGTGGTCTGATTCACGATCTGAGTCGCCAGTGCCTCCATAGAAGTCGTCAAAATCCTCGTCTTTCTGCTCAACGTCACTGGTAGACGCGCCCTCTTGGATGTAGGCTTTTGAGCGTGCCAGTTGGTTCATCAGTTCATCATCATCGGGGGGGGGGGCCTCTACTACTTATGCTTGCAGATTCGGTTTGGCCTTGCGGGGGCGCCCTCTGCGCGGTTTGACTGCGTTTGCTTCGTCGTCTGTGACATCTTCGTCAACCTTGTTGAGATCTTTGGACTTGACCTTCGTCTGGGTCGTCTTTCGGTGACGGAGTCGCTTCTGGATGTGTTGGGGAAGCGATCGAACAATGTCTCGTGTATCGGGTGCCTCGTCTCGTGCGGTGTTGCCGAGGTCTTCGTGAAATATCGCATGCGGTGTATCTAAGTATCTACCTCCATCGATTAGCCAGAACCGGTAGTTGTGTTCTCCGACATAGTCAAGAAAAATGGCCTTGACCGCTCTGGGTTCGAGCTTCTCTGCTGTAGTTCTCAGCTTGACGTCTACGTGTACCAGTGCCAGCGATCCTGGGATTCGTAGATTGGCCATATCTGGTACCCATGCGCCCTCTGGCGCCAGTTCTTGGTGAAAACATTCGTGTGGCGTCACACCTTCCAAGGTTGATGTGCCGGTGCGATTCGTAATGTATGTTGTGCAACTAAGCACATCGTTCCAGAAACAACTAGGGATTCTTCCCTGAATGCTGATGGCCCTGGCAGCGTTTTGGATTACTCCAATCGAACGCTCTGCTGTCCCATTTTGATACTGATTGTATGGGGTTGATATCAGCAGATCGATGCCTTCTTCGTCGCATAAGGTGTTGAGTGTTGCCAAATCGAAGTCCTGGGATCCATCGATTTTGATTACCTTGCATCGGCGGGCAGGACTCTGTGTCATCAAATCCGCCTGTACCCTAGTTACGTAGCGTTTGAGTCCGCCAGCCACTTCGCTCTTGTGCTTGTATGCGTCGAATGTGCGGTGACGGCTCTTGCCATCCGTCTTGAGATCGAAGTATCTCATGCCTTCGACTGATTCGGGCTTTAGTTCTCCCAGATCGCAGTGAATGACTTCGACGTACTGCGGTTGGTACTGGGGGTCATGAGAGGGAATCTTCGTGCTCTTGGCTTGATCGCATGCCACGTAAGGGAGTGACTCGATGAGTGAGACATCGATGTCTATACCAATTGAATGCTCTACGGTCCATGCCAGTCTCTGTGGGCTCGGATGGGCCAGGCGACGATGCCAAAGGGTTAACTGCCCTGCCAGGTCGTCCGTCATCTCCATGATCCCTGGACTGACCATCGTGTCGTGAATGACTCGCTTCATATTGTCAATCTCTTCCGTCGAGAAACCGAACAATCCTAGGGCGCACTCTGACCCTGGATCCCTTAAGTAGTCTGTGTTTCTTTCGCTTTCTCTTGGGTTCGCTCCTGCCGAATTACCATAAGAACCAGCCTCTTTTCTCGGCATCTGTTGTCGTAATTACTGTGCCGGTGCGGCTGACGATGTTATTGCCTTGAATTGTACCTCCGTTCAGGTAGAATAGCTCTCCTGAGAATACCTTGACGGGGAACTGGGGTATGAAAAGTACGTACTTGGCGACCAAGTAGTTGCGTTGACCTTCTGGACCCCTCAAGATCCACTTGACTGAGCCAGCCCTCTGGGCATGTACGACGCCTCCGCCTGTGACGATAGGGTACGAATTCTTCTTCAAGTCGACCACCGTGCCCTGTTCAAAGTCATTTTCATCATTCGTGGCGTGAATATTTGCTCCGGTGTCGAATATCAACAGCTCAGAATCGGTTGGTCTGGCCTCTGACGTGTAGGTTTGTGCAATAAGGGCTTGGGCTTGGTTCCGAGCGATGGCCTGTTCGTACTCGTCAATGAGGTCTTGGTAATCGAACCCTGCCTTTGCTCCGTAGAATTGGTCGCCAAGTGCTTCCTGGAGTCCAGGTGGTGCCGCGGTCTTCTGCTCTTGCCCTTTTGCGGCATTCGCGTTGGCATTCGCGTTGGCACCTTCCTTGGGAGGAGATCGGCAGTCTCGCTTGAAATGGCCTTTCTTGCCGCAGTTGTGACACTTGTCATCCTTGTTGGCCTGTCGACCCTTTTTGCTATTGCTGTTCTTGTTATTCTTTCCTCTGCCAGACGCCTGAGCGTTGTTGGAGCTGTTTCCTCTATTGCTCCTTCCGTTGTTCTGGTTACCGTTGTTCTTTCGTTCTAGTTTGTGGTGGAACGCGTTGGCGAATTCTTCCATGAGTTCTGCCGGTGTCATGTCGTTGCGACGAAGGAACTGGTCTTGCTGTCGAGTCCAGCCTGAAGCCTTGTCTTCAGCAGCTGTAAGGAACATGGTGATCTGTTGCTCACCCTTAATCTCGAGTCCTGCATCTTGACATTCGGACACGGCCTTGCGGAACTTTGTATTAAATGTAACAGGGCAATTGCCGTCGTATCTTAGTGCGTTGAGATCCTTCCAAAGTGCCCTCAGCCTTTGTTTGGCAGATTGATCGAAATTGGCCTCAAGCGATTCCAACATCTTGGTCCCCTCCGTGAGGTTGTCGATGAGTCCTTTTGCTAAGCCGTCCGACGTCATCAAGATCGCCTTAGCCAGTCTCGTCTCGTCGTAGGCTGTCAGCTTCTTCTTTGGTTTCCACCCAACGGAATGCAGCGATAAGTCAATGAATTTGCGCCATGGTTTGTATGAGTCGGGGCCTCGAACCCACTGCGACTTGTCTGGTTTGCAGTCCCAGTACTTCCACTCAAGGTTGAACTTGCCGTGTTTCTTCTTATGCTTGCGACGCCGGTTCCTATCACCAGATAGATCCGACTCGCTGTCCGATTCGGAGTCTGAATTGTCGGAATCATCTGAGCCACTGCTCGATGAACTGGAGGGATCGTTACTAGGGTCGTAACAGCTGCGGGTGGACTTCTTCTTCTTGTCCTTGTCCTTTTCCTCGTACTCGTCCTCATCCTTGTACTTGTTCTTGTCCTTGATAAGGGACGCGTTGTCTTCGCTGTCTGAGTCGATTTCAAATGCGAAACCCTGAGGCGGCATCCGATGCGGCATCCGCGGCGGTGGTGGCGGCGTCTCCGGCCGGCCCCTTGCGCTGGAAAATTCGGCATCATGGTACGATTTGTGTGAATTTGACTTAGACTTGCCTCTGAAGCTTGGGTCTCTTTGCTCACTGATGAGCATGTCAATCTTGTCTTCCAGCCGCTTTATTTCGGCTTGGTGGAGTGCCTTCATGTCGGCTTCCCTCAGGTTCATGTTGGCTTCCTTTTGTTCCATGATCTGGTCAAGATCAGTTTTGGTGAATACCTTGGGGTCCTGCGCGTCAGAGCCCGTGGATGGCGCTGTTGACTGCGGGGAAGGTGCCGCTGCCATGTTGCGCGGCCAAAGGCTGTACCTTCGTATGGTGCTAAGCAATCCAGGCTCCTCGAAGGCGCCTTGGGGGTTCATGTGAGCCTCGGGGCTGCTTCAGTTGCTGTGGTGTCCTATTGGTGTATGGCCGCTCTGTCAATCCCGTTGGGCGATCAACCGCTTCTCATGCCAGCGACACTGTCGTCTGTTAAGTTACGCCTTGCGTACTGCCAGACCGTGACCTGCGCGTGAAGAGCGCATGTGATTCTGCGATGGGTGATGTGGAGTGGTTTACCTGACTGTCCTGATGTCGGATCAGTCGCCTCTCACGCCAGCGACACTGCCGTCTGCTGAGCTACGCCTTGCGTGCTGCCAGACCGTGTCCTGCTCATGAAGGCTTCATGATGCTGTGGGAATCCTGGTGCCAAATCAATCGCCTCTTACGCCAGCGACACTGCCGTCTGTTGAGCTGCGCCTTGCGTGCTGTAGACCGTGACCTGCGCGTGAAGAGCGCGTTGATGTTGCGAAGTAGGATCCAACAGAGTAATCAAGTGATCGTTCAGTAACGATGAGATGCTACCATGAGGGATTCAACCCTCAGATGATGACTCTGTACAGATCCTGTATTGGTTACGATGCTCGATGCGCAGTGTGATGTGTGTATTGACTGCTCGGAGTGCCTCTATAAGAAGTTACATCTAAGGTAGGTAGGCAGGTGCCGACCTTTTTATCTACCCAAGCGATTTCACTGCCTTAGGCACCACCTCAGGCACCACCTAGGCACACAATGGCCATTTTCTGAAAGTTAGTCGCTAAATATTGCAAATATCCGGGAAGTCCGCTTACTCTCGCTAGAGTCCTTACTTCTCCTTAGTCTCTACGTTAGGTTTTGTTTTATAGTACACTTGGTTTTAGCCGTGCTTGGATATCGATTGCTCTCTTTATATAACGTATTTCACCCCCATTCCGACACCCTATAAAACAAAACACCACGAATAACACTGCAATTTCAAACAACCACCACAAATTCAATTCTGAACAACTATACAATCGCTTTCGACAGTAGATACATTAGATATTTCTGAACCCGAATCATCAACAAGAGCTTCATTAGATACTTCCCTCATCCGCCGTACGTCCTCAATCCTTGCGAATTTCGCGTTTGGACTTATTTGCACCTTCTTTTTTTTCCGTGGCTTCATAAGCTCCAATCGCTGTTTTAAGCCCTTAATTTGTAATTCTGCGCTTACTAATAGATAATCCTTCTCATCAAACCCTTTTTTCATCTTTCTAAATAGCTGGCGTTGTGTAGTCATGTTAGTTTGTTGGAGTCGATTGAACTCCCTAAACTGGCGCTCTATATCTACGCTCTTCTTTGGCGTTGACCATACAACATTGCCCTCTGAAGGCGTCTGGAGCGTTTTCCGGACTTGCTGGGTTGTAATAAGAATATCTGGACCTTGGTGACGTGTGCGGTTGCTATTTTCAAGTAGAAGAGGGCTAGTAAGGGGCCTAGCGACATTTAGGGGCCATAGACCACTTGTACGCTAACCAGACTTGATATTTTGAGCCGTTAGGGCCCTCTGGCGTGCTCTGGCGTAACAGCGCATAAAATTTCACTTGCCAATAGGTACTGAATCAGTTAATAGGGTTAAAAACCCGACCTCCTTGCGATATGCCGTTTTCATAGCTGAGAACACCCCAACATCGAGGGGCTGAAGGACATGAGATGAGTGTGGGGGTAAAAATAATAAGTATATGTTGTTTTGATAGCAAAGAGACATAAAATTATCAGTTATGTGACTACCGTGACCATCCAAAATAAGTAAACGAGTGTCTGAAGGGTCCTGAGGAAGCGTAAGGGGTATAAAAATGTCTTCAAGCCATTTGATAGCTATCGTATCGTCTGTCCAGCCCTTGGGGGATGCCTTGAAGCGCCAGTCCTTGAAGTCCTGAAGATTTTTATCAGGGAACCACTGCTCTTGGACGTCCTTGCCCTTGGAAATAACCAGTGGGGGTAAGGTATTGCCGAGGGCATCCACACATTCCAAAATTGACGTCCACGCCCTCGAACCAGGCTGTTTCTGGTGTATTGCGCGTAAGGTAGCGCTCCCGACAACTAGCCCAGAGCCCCCTTGACCCTCCATAAGGCCATGCTCATCCATATTATACCTGCATTGCGGCTTAATCGCTTGAATTGCAGGAATACGTAATTTTGAAGCAAACCAGGCTTGGATTACCTCGGTAGACGCGCCATTGATACGCTGAGAGTCGATACGGCGTTGCTTTTTAGTCTTTAGTGCTGGATGACGCTTTAGAAAGGCTTCCAGCCAATTCTTGCCGAGTGGTTGGTGGTCACCTTTGAGGGCTAGGACGCGCTGCGCGAGCTCCTTGATTTGCGCGTGTGTTGGGGCTAGTCCAAGGGCTTCCTGGACCAAAACCCAGTCTTCTAAGTGTTTTTCTTGCACTGGAGATAGCCTCTGCTGGCTAGCAGAGGCCTCGCGACTTGATTCAGCGCCTTGAAGTCTGTCGATAAGTGTAGTCCTTGGTATACCCCAATCCAGGCCAGCGCGTCGCACAGATTTACCATTTGCGACGTCTAGAACGGCGGCAGCGAGGTCTTCTTCCGTATATGAAGGCATTGATAGCAGATCAGATCGAATACTTGGAATAAAGTCAATTGAAGCAAAAGTGGTTGAGAAATAAAAGGATAATGTAGATAGCGGTGTGGTTATTGTTGGGGTTTACAGGGGTGTCGGAATGGGGGTGAAATACGTTATGCTTTTATCCGGGCTCAAGAGAGGCTGCAATTATAAGCTCCAATGCTAGTCATTCCCGATACATACGACCATAGGCTGCAGAGAACTCGGGATCCCGTCCGCTCTCCCTTAGATAAGCTGCAAACCGCTGGATTAGTAGTTGAGTGGGTGACCATCAGCGAATACCCAGTGCCGTATGTTTTTGCTATTTTTGGACATTATGTGAAACCTCACATCATGGAGACTATTAAACCCTCTGAGAGAGATGATGGATTCCCCCCCTTCGAGCAGCTACTAAAGAGCCTTGTGGAGGTAGCGGATCTCCCTAGAGAGCGAAAGATCACGCCAGAGTAGCTTCCGTCTGTTCGTCAGCCTCAAAATACGAACAGTCAAGATGTAGCACTACTTCTTTATTTTATACTCGTTAATTAGCTAGCTTGAGAATAATCTTGTTGATAAAGTCGATACTAGATACAGCACCACTAATGCCTCTCATCAAGGTGAGGCTTTATCTAGCGAGGGTAATGATATCCAATCTGGCGAATGGGAGGCCGATGACATTATTGAAAAAGAGGACATCGACAGCGTTATGCACTACATGAGGACCTGGAAGCCAACACTCGAGCCTGAAGATAACGTGGTACATGTGAAGAGTTGATTCAGCAGTGGAAGATAAGGGTTCAGGTATAGTGTAGAGGTAGAAACAGTTGTGAGATCAAGACGTACCGAGCTACTGCTAAAGGTCAGGTTCGGGTTTTTTAAGCCCGTTATCGCTTTCTTTAACTTCTTATTGGTATCTTTTCTTTCCTAGAATTAGAAGGTTTTGTTAGTACTTCAATGGTACCGGTAAGACGATTAAGAATAAACCTGTTATGTCCTTCTCTCCTTTGAATGGAATAAAATAAACATTTTTAATTATTTTTTTATTATTAAATACGCCGTAGGCTCGAAGCCCCCGGTACCTCTACTAGTACTCCCGTATGTCAAACCGTGCCCTAATGGCTGGACTAAATACATACGCTGCGTCGTCGGTTCGCCCTATTGGCGACTGCGTTGCGTTCACTACCATACTACGTTGGTTCTCAACCTACCAACAAAGTCCCCCTGAGAAGATCGATGCTATCTGGGCCTTGAAGCTGTCCGACCCGTCCCTAGCAGCCACCTTACAATAGTCCCACTAACTACTGGTTCTCCTGTTGCCGTTGCGAGGTCTCTGCGAGAGTATAGTGGCTGTGGTGCGATAGCGGCCCGTAATCGTTCCCTCGGTCCTTCCAACAGCCCGCAAAAGAGGATTACGTGCTCTGCCGTCTCAGGGGCGTCGCCACAGTGGCATAGCGGCGAGTACACGCCAAAAGCCCCTGTCTTGAATAAGAAGGCTGCTAGTCCTATTTTTTCCGTCCTGATCTGGCACAGCGTAGACGCTTCCAGTCGGTTCAGGCCGAAATACTTGCCCCCTTTCGGTATCTGCATCGAAGGGCCCTCCGGTTCCTCAGCGATGGCGCGTCGCTGGCGATCGTGATGCTCTGCTCCGGTGAGCCATCTCTTCCTCCAGTGGCCGAGGAGGACAGCCGGGACCTCCCTTTCCTCACTCATCCACTCGGAGCCCCGGGACTCCTTCTCCATAGTGTACCCTGCCGGTCGGAGTAGCTGCGACGCCTGCTTCCTCTTCGCCGGCCTATCCTGCCGGAGTATATGTGACGCTTTAGCGCTCGCGCTGCGAAGCAGATTTCTCTTCCCGCTAAGCCGTAGCCGTTCTTCAAACTTAGCAGCCCGGGCACTAAGATAGAGGTCTAGTGGCGGGATTGCTGCTTCTGCTTCCAGGTGGCGAACCGGCGTCGCTTTGTGGGCGCCACAGACTACCCGGAGGCACTCGTTCTGTATCCCCATCAGGCTCTTAGCTGGCCCTGCCGGTTCCTCACTTATAGTATGCCACGCAGTCGCCCCGAAGGCGATCGCGCTACGGATAACCACCGTATATAACAGCCTCGCCCGTATAAGATCACAGCCCCACGACATATTGACTAGCTTTGTCAGGGCTAGCTTTTGAGTTGCCATTTTTGTTTTAACCCGCTCAACATGGGCGTGCCACGTCAGTTTGCGGTCGAACCAGACTCCTAGGAACCTCGCTGAGACTACCGGCGACACTGTGGCGTCCCCAAGGCGAATACTTTGCGGCAAGGGCTCTCGGGCCCTAGTAAAGTGCATTAGCTCACTCTTCTCAGGGGCGAACTCCATCCTGTGCCTCACTGCCCACCGCTGACACGTAGCCCATGCGCCCTCCAACCGGCGGCAGGTCGTGTCTGGATCGGTGCCGACGCTTAGCAGGTTCGTGTCGTCCGCGAACCCGACTATTAAAAGTAGTGGGTGCTGCTCCGCTAGCTCCTCGTACAGCGTTGAAATGTATAATATAAACAGTATCGGGGATAGTGGTGACCCCTGGGGGACGCCAGCTCGTAGGGGGATTGGCTCTGACTCTTTGCCATCGAACCGGAGGCGTACCGTCCTATCCTCCACGAAGCTGCGTACCCACTCCTGAACCCACTCCGGGTAGCCTTTCCGGGCTAATATGGAAATCAGCCGTCTGTAATTGACCGTATCGAATACCCCCTTGATGTCTAGCTGTAGCAGCGAGGCGATGCCCCCGCGTCTCCACGCCGTATAGACCACGTCCTCAACTATACGTATTGCCAGTTCGGTGGACCTCCCAGCGCGGTTACCCATTTGGCCGTTTGGTAGTAGGCCGGCCGCCTCAGCTACTTTGGTGATACGCTGGCTCATCGCCGTCTCTATTACCTTCCCTACCGTGCTAAGCAGGGCAATGGGGCGCCAGCCGCCAGGGGTCTGCTTCTGAGCTGTCGTTTTATTAGGCTTAGGGATAATAACCACCCTCGCTGAGCGGAAGCGCTCCGGGTAGTACCCCAGCCTAAAGCTAGCTGTTGCCAGATCCGCTAGGATCTCCCATAGGGGTTCACCGCAGGCCTTTAACAGGCCAGTGGGGATCAGGTCGTCGCCGGGAGCCTTTCAAGCAGCCGTTCCTTTGATGATAGACTCGATATCCATTGTGGTCACCTCCCTAGGGACGTTCAGCTCTGGTCTCGTCTGTAATAGGCCGCGATCGAGGTCCGATAGATCTATACACGGGTCTGGGAAGAACCTCTCAGCTAGTAATTTTGCCTTCTCATCATGTGTACGTGCCGTAAGCGTGTCGCCGGCGTCCCTCCGGAGATCTGGCAAGCCGTGGGCCTCAGGGGGGGCCCAGCTCCGTAGCCTAGCCCACCTCTGCAGTGCCCACAGGCTTTTGTGATCATTCGCCGAAACATTTTTTTTATCCTAGCAAGAGTGATTTTGGAGGCGCGATAAAAATAGAGCTATATAACTGAACATTCCCGGCTGGTTGTAATGGTATCTGTGAATCTCTAATTATATTCTATCCATTCCGACTTAACCTAGCATTACTGAAACAAACTAACTTATTCCCTCATGATTTAGAAAAAGCTACTGAATTAAGAACGTAGTTAGATTACCCGATGTTGCTTTTTAATAATGCAGTAAGTTCGAACCAGAATTCTGCTAATAGGATACACTTCCTATTCCCTTGTATAGATGTCAGAGCCACAAGTGTCATCCGAGGCGGGCCGGCTTCCACCAGGTAGGAAGCCGTTTGTGGCGGCTAGAGAGCCGCTTGTGGCGAATGAGAGCCGTTGAAGCCGTTTGCAGCGGATAGGGAATCGCTTGGTTGCAGATAAGGAGCCGCTATCCAAGATATTGGCCGAAGTCGGAGGAACACAGACATACGGAAGCAAACATCCAGAATCCAAGAGAGAACCTCGGCTGGCTATAAGTAAGGAGTCGAGACGGAGGAAGATATAGAGGGCAGAGATCAATGAACTACTGTGGACACCCCTACCTGCCATCACCAAGTGACCACCAGGGGGACACGCCTATTTCTCCCCTTCACTCTGTACTATCGCCTTCGGTCCAGGCCGTAACCTGACAATAGAGATATAGGCTATTAAGAGCGGTCGATTCTCTCGAGCTCTTTTTCCCATCGAATTTAGTACTTGCTTAGCGAGTTGTAGGCAGTGGATAAAGACTGTTTCCAATAGTCGAAACACAAACCAGAGAGTCGTGGTACTGCAGTATAGGCATTGATATCAGGTGCTTGAGATCGTGTAGGAGAAACCAAGTTATCAATTTGCCGTCCAGTTCTTTGAAGCTGTGTAGGGGAGCAAATTATGTTATTACAAATGTATTTTAGCTAATACTATTTGATCTACTTAATTTAAGAAACATTTATTACTGTTTAATGTCCGCTCCAATATGAATAGCAACTTTTAGTTTTGGCTTGCCATCTTGCTCGGAAAAATGCAGCTGGCCTTGCGATTTCCATTGTCCTGATTAATGATTGTCTCTAATTTTGCCCAACAGGCTCAAGGTCATTGCCACCGGACTAGGCGGCAGCGTCAGCTATTCGCATCCGATATCAAGGGCAGAGCTCTACAGCTTTAGAGCTCTTTGAAAGTCGGCGCTGTAAAACGCTCCGACTGACTCCACGCCAAGATCTTCTTTACTATTACTGCCGCTGGTTATCATTTCACCGTCATTGTTGGAATTTGCGTACGAGATCCAATCAGACTGTGATGATGGTGAATAGCAGACTTCATGTAGTGATCCGATACCTCTCCTACCTTACCTACGGTCAACTTCAACGCGCCTTCGAGCTCTGAATTCGGTATATAAGCCCTCCCCGAATCATAGTGAGAATATTTTCGTGAACCACCTCAGCTTAGAACCATGCGGATTGGGCCATCTTCGGACCTGCAGTCTCCGTAATATCACTAAATGTGTGACGGGCTCACTGCGAAACTATACAGCTCAACATGGCCAAATACTGTTAATTATCTAACTGAGGAGGAAAGTAAAATAAGCAAGTTTTCCGGGAACACAAACCATGTTTTTATATGCCCTCAATGGTTCCTTTGGTGGACCCGGACGCAAGGTTCTTGCAGCTCCGGGTCCCATTTCAGGCACAGCCTGTCACAAAATGCAAATATATTTTGGAACTTTTCGGCGGCAATAGCGATATGGAGCGTAGGTTGGCTTATCATTCTTTATAATCTTGCGTTTTATAATACATTTACTTTGTTGGTAGGTTGAGAGCCAACGTAGTATGGTAGTGAACGCAACGCAGTCGCCAATAGGGCGAACCGACGACGCAGCGTATGTATTTAGTCCAGCCATTAGGGCACGGTTTGACATACGGGAGTACTAGTAGAGGTACCGGGGGCTTCGAGCCTACGGCGTATTTAATAATAATAATACATTTGGGTTTTTCTGTGCTTGGGTATCGATTCGCCCTTGTTCTAGGCGTTTCTATCTGAGCTTAAGGGAGGATTTAGTTCTACATAATACGTGACTCTTGGTAGTTCACGTGATCCCTTGTATCTGGCGCCTTGCATATTACTAGACCGCGTATTACGCGTAAAGAGAGGATCTAATATAGTGTAACTAACTGCGGGATTCAGTCCTCTATCAGTGGCTCTGTGCAGATTCTATCGTGATTGGTGTGTCTGTGTTGGCTGCTTTTGTACTACGTTGCCTACTAGAAGTACTATGTTGGTAAGCCAAGCTTGGAGGTCTGACCCCACTAGCTACACTTGCCGCTATACTGCCTTCGGCTAGGGCATAACTGTGGCGCTTGTTCCCATACTAACCAATTAATCCTTTCGGTTTCACTAACAAACGCGTAGCTTATTAGAGCGCAGCCGACCGTGGTCATCTTTTCGTCTTCTTTTCGTCTTCTCCTCGCTGTATTCTTTGTTTCTCACTGTGAAGATACAAAACGACTGTGAACACACTTCTCCATCCGAAATCACAGCTGCTTTGTGATGACACCCTTGGAGCAGTACCTCAATACGTTGGATCTGCTGCGTTTTCTCAAACAGGAACCCAGGCACTTCAATACAACCGATCATGTCCCAGTAAAGCAGCGAGCACCTATGTTTGGCCTCACATCCATCGACGACGACTCTTGGCTCATCGGAGACCGTGTCGTACTCGCCCGCTCCGGCCAACCCTGGCCTAGTCATACGCCAGGTCTCATCAGCACCTGGACTTCGTCCGATGGAAACCATTATGCCATTTCAGACGCGCCTGTTCCGCCACCAACTTCTCGTCCATGGGCGCCGGGCGACTCTCCCGTTCTTGCACATCTCGCCGCAGGCGGCGGAATTTCTATTTCCACCGGGGATGATGCCGACCTAGCTCAAGTTACAAGCAAATGCGTCTACTACATCGGAGATGCCTTCATCAAGATGCACCACACTATACACTGCGACTCAACCGACGAGCACGTAGCCATTAATGAATTGCGTCAACGCCTTCCAAACCGCACATTCGCGCTCCCTACAGTCCTTTATCAGGCCCGCTATGATGACCGCTACTTCCTCGTCACATCGAAGGTTCCCGGTGAGACGGCCGAGCGGCTGTGGTGGAGTCTTGACGACGCCGTCAAGAATCACTACGCAGAGCTCATCGCCCAGGCCTGCATTGAGGTTGCCACTCTGACCTCCAACGACCTGGGCACCGGCATCGACGGATCTGCTGCGGAAAACGGGCGCTTCCGGAAGTCTTTAACGCGAAAAGACATGTCGGATATGCATGCCAACTGCAGGATGCTCAACCTCGACGTGGAATCCTCATTCTGCCTGTTCCATGAAGACCTGGGGCCCACGAATGTCATTATCAACCCCCAGAGCCGGGCGATCGGTATCATTGACTGGCAGGCTGCCGATTATGTCCCTAGGGAATGGATTGGTATTGCCTTTGCCCGCGCGCTGGCTATGGTGCAAGATCCACCTTTCCCGGAGGGCTATGAATCGAACGATTACGCTAAGCGTGTGTGGGAGGCGCTGCAACGGCGTGGGTTTGGTGATGATGGAAGCGCTTGGCTGAGTTGGAAGAGACTTGACTGGCAATAGATGTATCTTTTATCCATAAAGACGATAACGTAGTCCACAAGCGAACGGGTCACCCAACCGAACGGGTCACGCCAACTAGCAAAACATGGAATTCAACACGATTTCGCAACCACAACGCCGTAAATATACTCTTGCCCAGATGATTCTATCTCTACCTGACAGGTTCGCGCATTATGCCCGGTCTTCCCGCATACGCCACAGCGCCGTTGCCGTGGCTGGCCACGATTTGATCCAGCGCTATTTCCACGCATTTCCTGCTGTACTTGCTGCGCAACGTCCTTTTGATCTTGAAGATCTTGTACGTCTTGTGAATTAAGTGATCCTCCAAGCCGTACTCGTGTTTTTTTGGCCCTGCGCCGCTTGCTAATTAGAGCATTTGCCTCTCGAAGTTCCGCGACCTCAGCTTGGAGTAAAGCCATCTTATGCATAATACTCCGCGCTCCTTTCGAAAACTGATCGATAGCATCGTAAATTGACGTCGGGGAGCTATTTTGATGCCTGGCAATTCGAGATTTAATAAATTCGGATTGCGAAGTAGCCTCGGTTGGGTTGTTTGGCGTCCGAGAAGCCCAAGGAAGGGTTTCCCGCGTAGGGGGCCGGGAGGACGTTGGAGTCTGTAATTTCACATCCAGCTTCTCAATAACAATATCTGGGCTTAAAGGCACAAGCCCAGCCCCTTGAAAGCCTGCACGAATATTGCTTTCGGTCAGGCTCCTCTTGAACGCGTCGCAAAATGCCGGAAGAAAGTCCTCCTTTGTGATATGCGAGTCGCGTAGCAGTCGGTTTGCCATATCTTCAACAGCACTTAGCCGGGGAGGAAATGCTTGCGAATCTAGCTCAATTATCCGGTGAATAATCGTATTTTCTTCTAGTTTTGTTAAATTCCGACCGGACTATCACAAGGTGGCTACTCAGAACTGGCCGGATAGCGCTTAGGCCCGGATAATATCGATCTTCTCAGGGGGACTTTGTTAGTAGGGTGAGAACATAGTATTGTGGTGAACGTAACGCAGTCGCTAATAGAGCGAACCTACGTAGCAGCGTATGTATTTAGTCCAGCCATTAGGGCACGGTTTGACATACGGGAGCACTTGTAGAGGTACCGGGGGCTTCGAGCCTACGGCGTATTTAATAATAATAATAATAAATTCCGACCGTTAGCTTCGATATTGCGACGTGATTGACGTTTTTGAAGACGCGCCTGGAGAGTGGTATTCGAGACTTTGTAGATTGTTGCAGCACGTCGGATACTAAGTGTTGAGTCATTTCTGATAGCCTGAGTTGCAAGGAGTAATTGAGATTATTTTTGAGCAGAATCCATCGAGAATTAGTTGCGTGGTAAAGTTAGGAAGTTTAGTTCTATTTTTTGCTATGGGCGTGACCCGTTCGGTTGGGTGACCCGTTCGCTTGTGGACTACGTTACCGCATGCTGGGGTTAGCATATCCTTAAAATATCCCTCTCAGCATACAGAATTAAAATAGATTCAAAATCATTGTGAGGAATATGTTCTTACTTCTCCGTAGTCGCAACTAGTTATCTGAGTGCCCAACTGTTGTTCAAGTTATTTCGGTAGAAAATCCAACCGTTAATAAGGCTGCAACTAATGAAAGCTACTTTCAGGTCGTTCTAGATTTCCCTAGGACATTCTCGAGCTGCCATATCTCTAATGGTCATCCTTCCCGAGAAAACTTTTCCAGGATCCATTACTGGAGTATCTGGGTTTCCTACCAATCGTAGTAGATGACCCAGGTATTTCACTACCGTTCCTAGTCACTAGTCCGACACAACTTCAGTTGCTAATATAAGTATTCACCTCTGAAGGGCGTCACCGCTGGTGGTCACGACTTAGTTCGATATTGCTCAGTGAGGGATTCAACCCTCAGATGATGACTCTGGACAGATCCTGTATTGGTTACGATGCTCGATGCGCAGTGTGATGTGTGTATTGACTGCTCGGAGTGCTATGTAAGAAGTTACATCTAAGGTAGGTAGGCAGGTGCCGACCTTTTTATCTACACAAGCGATTTCACTGCCTTAGGCACCACCTCAGGCACCACCTCAGGCACACATATGGCGCTCAATCCCACACTTAGTATATAACACTTCTTAGCTAGCTCGTTAATATAAACCCTTTGATAGCACCGGTTTACTAGTGTGATCAACACACAGGGTTTTAGCAACTGCTAGAAGTTTCTTATTATAACGGTGTAGCTTCTAGGTGCTAGGATGGGAGCCTGACCCTAACCCTAACCCAGCCTTAGAACTCGTCAGGACTGGGCTAGTATAGGTCGTTCGGATAGTGGTTAGCAAGGCGTTATTGTTGGACCAAATTGACCGTCAAAAGACGAAGGACCCACTCGTTGTAGAATGAGGTATTTTTGGTAATTATAATTATTATTATTAAATACGCCGTAGGCTCGAAGCCCCCGGTACCTCTACTAGTACTCCCGTATGTCAAACCGTGCCCTAATGGCTGGACTAAATACATACGCTGCGTCGTCGGTTCGCCCTATTGGCGACTGCGTTGCGTTCACTACCATACTACGTTGGTTCTCAACCTACCAACAAAGTCCCCCTGAGAAGATCGATGCTATCTGGGCCTTGAAGCTGTCCGACCCGTCCCTAGCAGCCACCTTACAATAGTCCCACTAACTACTGGTTCTCCTGTTGCCGTTGCGAGGTCTCTGCGAGAGTATAGTGGCTGTGGTGCGATAGCGGCCCGTAATCGTTCCCTCGGTCCTTCCAACAGCCCGCAAAAGAGGATTACGTGCTCTGCCGTCTCAGGGGCGTCGCCACAGTGGCATAGCGGCGAGTACACGCCAAAAGCCCCTGTCTTGAATAAGAAGGCTGCTAGTCCTATTTTTTCCGTCCTGATCTGGCACAGCGTAGACGCTTCCAGTCGGTTCAGGCCGAAATACTTGCCCCCTTTCGGTATCTGCATCGAAGGGCCCTCCGGTTCCTCAGCGATGGCGCGTCGCTGGCGATCGTGATGCTCTGCTCCGGTGAGCCATCTCTTCCTCCAGTGGCCGAGGAGGGCAGCCGGGACCTCCCTTTCCTCACTCATCCACTCGGAGCCCCGGGACTCCTTCTCCATAGTGTACCCTGCCGGTCGGAGTAGCTGCGACGCCTGCTTCCTCTTCGCCGGCCTATCCTGCCGGAGTATATGTGACGCTTTAGCGCTCGCGCTGCGAAGCAGATTTCTCTTCCCGCTAAGCCGTAGCCGTTCTTCAAACTTAGCAGCCCGGGCACTAAGATAGAGGTCTAGTGGCGGGATTGCTGCTTCTGCTTCCAGGTGGCGAACCGGCGTCGCTTTGTGGGCGCCACAGACTACCCGGAGGCACTCGTTCTGTATCCCCATCAGGCTCTTAGCTGGCCCTGCCGGTTCCTCACTTATAGTATGCCACGCAGTCGCCCCGAAGGCGATCGCGCTACGGATAACCACCGTATATAACAGCCTCGCCCGTATAAGATCACAGCCCCACGACATATTGACTAGCTTTGTCAGGGCTAGCTTTTGAGTTGCCATTTTTGTTTTAACCCGCTCAACATGGGCGTGCCACGTCAGTTTGCGGTCGAACCAGACTCCTAGGAACCTCGCTGAGACTACCGGCGACACTGTGGCGTCCCCAAGGCGAATACTTTGCGGCAAGGGCTCTCGGGCCCTAGTAAAGTGCATTAGCTCACTCTTCTCAGGGGCGAACTCCATCCTGTGCCTCACTGCCCACCGCTGACACGTAGCCCATGCGCCCTCCAACCGGCGGCAGGTCGTGTCTGGATCGGTGCCGACGCTTAGCAGGTTCGTGTCATCCGCGAACCCGACTACTAAAAGTAGTGGGTGCTGCTCCGCTAGCTCCTCGTACCGGTAGTTATAAGATCTGACAGTTATTAATATTAGGCTTAATCTTCTTGACCTTCTAGACCTCCATGATACCGGCATAGCTTTCTAGTTCTATAAATTCGCCTAGGAACTTGTTAAAAGGCGAGTCGTTCCGCATTATGGGAATAAGCTTGAGATTAGCTTCTAATGCTAGGTCTACGATAATGTATTTAGTGTCTAGTGTACCCTGGAGTTCGTCTATTCTGTAATAAGTCTACTAGCTTATCTTGGCGGAGTATTTAGCAATAGAGCTATTAGATTGTGGGAAAATAGTCTTGTATTGAAGATGCCATGATCTCTGGAAAATCCTGAGAGAAGTAAACAGCAGCTATAAGGGCCTTATATAGACAGGAATGCACGATGCCTGTCCCACAGGCAGGACTTGTGTGGTTCGATGGGTAGTGGTCATATTCGCCCATAACGTACGGTACGTGGCCATATGTCCTTCCAAGACTGGCAGTCTTGGTGTTGTGGCCTTGAAGGTCTAACAAGAGCCGCAAAGGTACTCGATAAATTAGCCAGCGCATGCCTCAATTAGGCCGATAGTCAGGAGGATCTTAGTATGCTCGGAGGTAAAAACCTTCAATACATGAACGCATATGGAAGGCAAATGTATATTTGGCTACTAAGAAGGATGGGAAGAACAGAAGAAAATACTAGGTTCCCTAGAACTACTTGAAAAGAGTGTGAAAGCAGGAAACCAAGCATGGGCCACTTGATGTCCTGCGCAGTGGTCCAACATGTAAGATAGTACAGATGATAAATACTAAAACTAAGGGAAAGTTCTGAATAACTGCTAACAATGTAATAATCTTGCCTTGATACATCTCTGCCTCCAGCCGGTTGCTCCTTGCCACTCTGTCAGTGCAAATAAAATCAGGATTCAGGATTAACCCAATAGTTTCCCTGACTCCTGACATGATTCCACATCTTCACTCCTCTCTCCACGCCACCGGAGTAATCTATTGAAATGTTACTACAACCACCTGATTTATCATGAATGCTGGACGCTTACCATCGATAAGATGGCGATCATGTCGGAAGTTTCGGATATCTCAAGCGGATCCGGGGACTTGCCCACTGCATGCCTCAAAATATTCTTCTGTTTTAGTGCCTCCTTTCCCATCACTAACCGTTCGGGTCTTCTTAACCATTTGGCCGCAAGTGAATGGCGTACTCTTGGTTATATGGTTGTAGCCGCATTTGGAACAGTTGGCCATGTTTTCAGGAGGAGTTGAAATAGGTAGGATACTGAGTGAGCTATAAAATTTGACTGGGTAAGTACTCCACCAGCTGTAGAGATGCGAAGATGGGGTAACCTTAGGCAGGTATTCTGAAGGATGGAAAGGACGGGGGAAATTCATAAAAATCGACCAGCTGAAGACGAAGTATTTATATACGCTACGAGGCAAGTTCTAATACAGCATTGGAGCCCTTGTCGAATCGACTCTGTCCCATGGGGAACTATTAGATCTGCTGTGGCACGGTCTAATTCGTTGGAGTTAATTGTTCGACAATAAATGATTGATGTATCCAAGAGGCGGTCAAGTCCTCGATTCAGACATGATAATCGATACTCGGTACTGCGACAATATTAGGCAATGCTGCTGTGGCCAATAGCCATGAGAGTCTATCTGATTGATTAATTGATAATTCATTCATAAGGCTCCTTGGTTCTGGAGGTCCTTTGGAACTTTTTGACTAGGTAGGGAAGGTGGCAGTGCATCTGGTCTAGAAATCTGACCCTATTCAGGCCTCCCTGAACGAGTGGTACAGCCATGATTGATTGTGAAGGGGAAGTAAAGCTGGCGATCTTTCGCGAACCCTGCGTTCTGCAGATGATGGGCCATTCTCAACCGGGAGTCGGCCCAGGTTCTGCAAGTTGCAACCAACGTTCACTTACCGGCCATTATCAATCCTGGGCTGGAGATAAGTGATCATCGTCCGAGGATCCGATTGGCAGATCTAGCGCATCAAGCCAGACAGCCATTGTGAAATCTACCCTCGAGCCGGCTTCTCACCAAGGAGTACATGCAACTCCCTGTCAAAGTCACCTGCATTTATGTGTTGGCCTAAGAAGGACATATGGCCACGTACCGTATGGGCCAATATGACCACCACCCATCGAACCACATAAGTCCTGTCTGTCTATGTAAGCCCGTATGATATTAGCGTTAACGATAGCTTCCTAAAAATTAGTGGTGACTCAATCGCCGTAATACGTCTCGTAGCGGTAGCACATGAGCGAGGCCTCGCTATAACGATTACGGATATTAAACCGGCCCCGATTATACCACCTAGCCCTAAAGGTGACAGAGTCAGCCGACGCAGATAAGGCGACCAGGCATATATGGCTGCTTGATAGAGGTGTGCAAGAGTGAGCTCTGTGGGAATGATCGCGTTGTGCCCGTTGTATCCAGTACCATAGTATAGCAATATAAGGTTGAAAGTCATCGATGTGGCATCCCTGTGGCCATTCTACCAGTTTGGCAGCAGGGGTCCCACAGCCACTGCTCTGTTTAGTAGTGCATCGGCCGTTGTCTTCTACCGACTGGGACCTCCCAACTCCCTCGAGCTTTGATATTGGTGACCATCGATAACTAGTTTGAGAAATCGATAGAGAGCATTGTCTTATGCGAAGGGGCCGTTGCCTGAATACCGATCAGAGGGGTAATACACACTTGATACAGAGGATGAAGGCACCCAAGATTCCAAAACTGCCTTCATGCATGCTGTCGCCGTTGCTTCTACGTACCGTTATGGCCGCAGTCATCGCACAATTTCCCATCCGCAAAGTGGCGATACGTATCATCGAATAGCTTATCATACCAAATAGCGGAATAATGGGCTAAAAGACGGTGGCGAACGCCTTCAAATTTTGATAGCATACTGCGAATTTCGCATTAGGCCTCCCTAAAGATTCCAGAAGTGCTTCTTTACGCACAAAGCGCTCAGGAATCCGCTGACCGAAACCACACTGAATGCATTCAACTCCTCGGTGCCTGTGCTCGGCATACCCCTCGGATTTCTTGGACGGCCTCCGTTTCCGCCTGGTTTCTCCATGCTTGTGCATCATTACAGCCAACACATCGCACCTGCAGTCTTTGCCCAGCTTGTGCCTCGCCATCTCGAATATGATATCATTGTGCAGGTTCTATCCTATATGCACCTGGGATCTCTCGAGTAGGCATAGCCCTCCCAATTTCCCGATTATCTCTATTTAATATGAATACGAGCAACAGTAACTTGCCGCCGACCATCTGACCCGATATCTTCTCGAGATAACATATCACGCTCGGGGAGAGGCATCAATCATCCAGTGACTTATTTTTTGGTATCTTACATATCAGCCTTCCTGCCCTGAAACATATTGTTTATTAAGCACGCTCAAATGACCATGTCCATCTCGTCCTCCGCTGAGAATCCAAACTGGTTGTTCTGGATTGCTGCAATGCGGTCCAACTCGGCCTGGTACTCCCTCCGCAAGTCCGCGAGTGTGACCACCTTCCTCTTGCTGATACCGTTCGCGTCGGATTGTTCCGTCGCGATCCAGGCTTGCTTGGTCTCGACGCAGCTCAGCACATTGATCAGCATTAGGTACTGCCGCGTGACGGCCGTGTCCAGGACGTCATCCCCGGTCGGCTGATCAGCTTCTCCGACCTGCCGCAGTTTTTGTATGCGATCGAGGAGGATCGCTGCAGCTCCGCGGTAGTCGTTGCGCTTTATTCTCCAGGCGTACAGGATCTGGTGGTAGGGGATACCCGTCACAACGTCGGTGGCTATTTGACATTTCTGGGCCAAGATCTCGTCCACTGCGTTCTCAAGATTGGGGAACGGTAGATCCACCAGCTCCGAGTTGTGCAAATTATCGCACATGCGCTGGATGAGCATGCGCAGTGATGAGTGCTGCAAAGCGTAGTCCGACATTGCTACCAGGGTAGAATGGGCCAGGTCGAAATGGGAGATGTTGACGGCTGCACTAAATAGGCGGCTTTGGATTTCCGTGCGAAGCAATGCTGCATCGTGTGTGTGTGTGTTGACGAACTGTAGTGCCAAGCGCGCAAATTCAACGACATGGGAGTGAGCCTTCTGCTTCTCGAACAGAGACACAACATGGGCATAGTATTGTGGCATCCCCGCATTGAAAAGATTCCATTCTGTGTCATCAAGCAGACCACTGCTATGCCTATCCGGGTGCTTCATCGGCATGCCTACACAACGAATTAGCTTTGGCCATTGGAAAGGGGGGAAGGGGTACCATACTAAGGCCATATGCTGCCTTCTTGAAGTACACAGCGGCAGTGGAGAAGTCCTTGAGAGCAAGATGGACTCGTCCTTGTATGTAAGTCGAGAAGGGGTCTTGGTCGCAAAAGGGACCAAGCTCCGCGGCTAGATCAGGTCGATTCTGAACGAGGAGGGCACATTGGGTGAAGTGGGGGGGGAGTTGAACGTTGCTGTCCTGGGCGCAGAGATCCATTGCGATATCCGTGATCGCAGAAGGAATAGAGTCAATCTCGGGGACTCCCAAAAGATGACCGACCATACCCTCAACAGCCGTTATGACTTGATACTCGTCTCCTTGGCGCTTCGTTGCCACTGGCGAGCTACCGAGTGTGGAGTTGGACCTGTCTACCTTAGAAAGAGGAACCGTCATCTCAGTCTTCGCTAGCCATTTAACAAGCTCTAGTCTCTTTAGGGAAGTTATGAGATAGCGATAGACCGTGCCAATATCTATCCTCATGTGTAAAGCGTCCTCAGGCTTGTCGAACTCGTATTCCATGTGGACAAGTAGAACCAGTTGGCTCAAGCAGACATTCCACTGTATATCGGCCATTCCTTGGAGAGCCTTGACGGCAAGCTTGCGTCCAAAATCCGTCAAAGGATAGTGACTTTCCTTGAGCGATTCGGCAGGTGCATTCATTAGATCTAGTGTCTTCTGATACAGCGGCAGCGTTACCAGCTTAAAGTTCGGGCCGAGTGCATCAGTGACTTGTGCGCAATCTTCATCGGAAACTTGCCGCCAAAATCCAGCTTTGTCTGAGAAGAATAGGATGCGGTCATCATCCGTTTTCGGCGAGTCCTCGAACAATTCGGACCGCAGTACCGAATTGATTATCTGCATCATGTTGTCGGAGAAAATGTCCACAAAGCTCAAGCCTGTAGATATGAGCGTTGATACATGATCAAGACCTTCAGGGCTATCTGCTGAAGGATTGTGGCAAATCTGCTCCAGTTGGCTGCAGTCGCGAATGGCTGAGATGCTGTCGGCACATACTACCCAGGGCGCATGGGAATCAGGCTCATAAGCCAGGGCTAGCGCCTCGCCTCGATGCTTGTCCAACTCGTTGAGAAGTCGGTAGAAGCGTCGCCAATGGATTTCGCTCGAAACGCGGAACTGCTCATAGTCCATGCCCCTGGACGCGCTCCGCTCCAGAGTCGAAGTTGATGTCAGCGCAGAACATATTGACTCAGCCATGCCTTTGCTACTCCTAGAAGAGGTATCTCGTGTTGTCCCAAGACTCTGCTCATAGATTGACAGTGCAGTCTCAAGTGTGGCCTTGGTAAATCTCCCAGGAAATAGGATCACCTGCAACCACTTCTCGGTGACGTCAGTAGGGTCGCAAGGCCCCGATATTTGCGGACCTTGTGTGTCCTTATCGGGGTAGACTCCTGACCAGCCGTCCTGCCAGGCATCCTCGATATCTTCTGGGAGGAAGGACAGATGCTGTACTCGGTATGTCACATTGTTCTTCCATAGGACCCAGAGTTCCGCACCGTGGACGGAATCTTGGGCAACAGCAAAGTCCGCCAATGTCCACACATCGGATCCAGGCGGAGGGATTGGGTTCAGTTGGGCAGTAGGGAAATGATCTTCAATGGTGACTCCCTTGCCATCTGCTTCCAATCTCCAGAATTTGAACTCGCCCGCACCAATAGGTGAGTATGTGACGCAAAGACGCTTCCCTTCTGTCTCGCCGACTATTTTGATCAGATTCGTCTGTGATGGGTCGATCGTCCACTTTCCGGTCTCTTGAGGATTTCGTTCGGCGTCCAGCAGGTCCCGCGCTTCTAAGATCTGGCCATTCTTGAGATTCCACACCCGCAGACGGTGGTCTAAGCAAACGGTAAACAAATATGAAACGTCAGTCAAGCCGACATCTGTTGCAATTGCCGATGTTGAAGCGGTAAGTTCCATGTTCAACCCGCCATGCTTGATAGTGTGGCCACCTTGGATCAAACTGCGAAGACCCTGGCCCCAACCTTTGACGTTGAAGATTGTTTCCTTCCACGGATGGTGAAACGCTTGGAATTTGTCAGTTCATGCTCATACATTAAAGTGCACACTTGTTTCGTACCGTCATGTCCCTTATTCCGCTCCAACTTTACGTTTCCACCATCATATGCCGTCGCAACGAGAAGATCATCGTGAACAGCAACCAGCCGATGAGGCAGCTTGTAGCTGAGACCATTCGATTTGTAGATCTTGCACGCGTCTGCGAAGGCATTCTCGGTCGCTGAGCGTTTGCGGAAGTTGTCAGGTCGTAAAGTAATTGTGAATAGGTGGTTCTCTGTGTCGATGACAAAAATGCTCAAGAAGTCATGATCCTGGGGATCGGCGAGTGCGACACAGGACGGCCGGATAGGCTGTGGAAAGCGAAAGTTGAGAACGAGATTGGCGTCGGAGACCTTCTTCATCTTGCACACATCAATGGCGCGGATGCTGAGCAGCGTGTCGTCCTCCAGAACTCGCCACAAGAAGCTCTTGGGTGTTGTGTGGTACCTTCGGTGGTAGACCGCTGAGGCTGTCGCGCAGTTCCTGGCTCGAAACGTCTTATCGTCCTCCACGGTCCCCTTCGCTCGCCGTTTGCTGCTCGAGTGGGAAGATGCCGATGGGAGCTTGACATCGACAATGAGCGCGCTCGATGGTGCCTCAAAACTTACTCTAGTCTCCTTGAAGAGGTACAAGGGGTCGCTAGAGGCCATGTTGAGTCCATCAAGGCTGTGCCAGAGCTCGCGCCTGATTTCTTGTTGTGTTATGCTGTTTACGGTTGGGACAAACGCGATGCAGATAAAGGTTGAATTTCTTTGCAAGTTCTCGATGCTTGCTTGGGGAAGCTCGGTGAGGTGGTTGCTCTAATCGGGTCCGTGCATATATGTATTAGTGCGGGCTACCTGAGCGGGAGTAACTTACAAGAACAGCAATCAAGCAGTCAATAGTCTACAATCAAACATCCAGCTGTCCAGATCAGGCCATTTTTTTCAAGCAACACCGTCGAAAGTCACAAAGAATCATGAAGTTTCGAGGTATAATGAATAGAACCGGATGAGTGTCAACAGTAAAACAGGGACACGGAAATGCGAATCGAGCACTTTTCTTTTTCCTATTCTGTCTACTTTCAAGCACAGCATGATCTCAAGCTAGACCATTGTACAGAAGCCCTGAGGCTGAAATTGCCAGCGGATCTCAATGTAAACTGAGTACAACTGCCTGTAGAATCCGCATCGAAAATGGAAACATCCTCTGGTGTCCTAAGCTATATAATATAAGCAAGTCTAAACAACCCTTAAAACGCCAAAAGCCATGTAAATGCAGTTACCCAGCTCCTGTCGTTTCTGTCGTTGTCATTCCATGACCACCAAACTCGGTCAGGTCGTCACTCACGCCAATTAATTACTCATCTTTTCCATGTCCTTTGGCGACGGATCGCCAATACCGTCCTCGTTGATGGCGAACAGACAGTCGCTCTCAGGTAAACAAGGGCTATCATAGATCTTCGCAATACGAGTCTCCCCTCGGCCCTTCTTCAGACTGATACGAGTCGTGCTGGCGTGTGCGATAATATTGCCACCAATAGGCTTTTTGGGATCAGGGTTGAACATAGCGCTCGGTCCACCGTCAACCTGGGCGACAACTTGGTTGGTAATGACGACAGCTATTCCAAACTCATCGGCGAGTCGCTGCAGGGTGCGCATGAACTTGGCCAGGTGAGTCTGTCTTGAAGACAGCTCGCCTCGACCGAGGAAGTCAGTTCGGTACAGTGCCGTTGCGCTGTCCACGATGAGAAGTGAGAATCTCGTCTCGCACATCATAGCCGAAGCTTGGTTCAGGAGTTGCAGCTGGTGATCCGAGTTGTAGGCGCGTGCATATGCCACGTTATCGAGAACTTCTTCGCCTGACAGTCCATACCTATTTGCGACGGCAAGGAGACGGACTGGTCGAAAGGTGCCCTCGGTATCGATGTAGAGGCACTTGCCTTCTCCGCCACCCATGTCAAAGGGCAGTTGACAAGTTACTGCAAGCGTATGGCAGATCTGACTCTTTCCTGTACGGAATTCACCAAAGAGCTCGGTAATTGAGCCCGTCTCTACACCGCCAGCAAGAAGGGTATCCAGATTTTTCGATCCAGTGGTGACTGAGATCAACTCGCTTCTGCGTTGATGCATCTCAGTCGCAGTGGTGAAGCCCATGGGCACCAATTTGGAGGCTTAATAGTGTCAGAATGGTCCACGAGCAAGCGATGGGATGTGCAGCTTACCTTCGGCTAGGATCTTGGTGGCTTTCTGCTCAGAGACACCTTTGACCTGCTCCAACGTTCGTCTCGGCGTATAGGCGATAGACTCAACAGTTTGAAATCCGCCGTCCATAAGCAGCTGGAGATCGCGCTTGGTGAGTCCTGCGACGCCCTGGATCTATAAGTCAGCAAATACTTGATTCCAGGAGAGATGGGCAAATGCTACCTCAAGAGCTGACAGAGGCGTCGGCGCGCCTGGGCCGGTCATTCCAGTCTCCTCGCCTTCATCGCCATTCTGAACCTCCTCATACTCATCTGCCATGTTTCAAGACGATGAGTTGAGTGCGTGATATTACTTAACAAATCTTGAATTGCTGAGGCAGAGAGCGTAAATAGATGCGGTGTTGAACTCTTATCTTGACTCTATTGGTGTACTTCATCGGGGAACGCGTCAAGACGCGATCTAGTGGCAAAAGGCGAAAATAACAATCTAAAGGAAAGAGCCCCTCACCACGCGCGGTCATGTGAACCAATTTAGTGCCATTTCGGTCTTAGTGCGGGTCTTATTCAGTCTGGACCCAGTCAGCAGCATCTCTATTGCGTTTTGGAACTGTACATGCCACGTTGCGACTGGAGATTCTTTGTATCTACCCATTTTTTTATGCCAGGCTTGATTATCTATGGTATTTAGGAGTAAAGACACTAATTTTATGTATGTACTGTGTCATAACTGCCAGTATGCAGCAGATGACTGAAGTACCTGAGGTTTTTTTTCCCGATTCCAAACTAAACGCCGAGGGTGCTGTCGCCCTGATATGCTGTCGTCTAACATATGTATGCGCCTGACCAGAGAATGCAGTGTACCAGTACAGTGTTATATGCTAATACTCGATGGGAAAAGACCGTTATTCCACAGCCCTCTGGATGAAGACTGCTGGTTTTGCTCTCGTCTTCGTTTTCTGTACGTTACTCCTAATTTTCAAGATCCATTGCTCCCTGATCGACCATTCTTCTTATGGAGTTTGTTGACTAATGTTCGAGAGGTTCTGTTGCGCCTTTCACTTGAGTCGCCGCTCTCCAGGTCAACGTGGTTGCCATTGTGTGCCGAAAAGTCGAAGTGTTCCCCCATCCGACCCGGCATCACTTCAAATCCAGCGTTGACGCGCCTCGAAGTTCGAGCGCCTTGAATATCACCAGAGTAAGATCGCTTAGGAGGTCGCGCAATGTGTTCTGGCATGACGTGTTGGGCCGCGGCTTCATGTGTACTTTGGGCCTGGTAAACAAATTGTCTCGATGCGCCACTGCTAGATCTGTCGCGGGGTTCGGGAGTCGCAAATGGGTCTCTCTGACTACCGTCGGACGAGTCTCGCTCCGGGTAATATACTGCTGGTTCATTCGTTGGCGCGCGCATTACGTCGGGAAACGGACTCTTTCGGCGGGGGTTCTGGCGCATGTTGGTTAATCCTTCTTCGGAGGAAATGGAATTGCGATCTCCCTCTGTAGGCTGTTGAGCCACCGCCGCCGCCCCAGGGTACCTGATCGAAAACGATGTTGTAGGAATATAGGTCTGGAGGATGGGGCCTTCGTAGGATCCTTCCAGCTGCCTCAAAGTGTCATCGTGAACAGTGTCATTAAGTTGGGTGAGAGACTGGGGACGGCTGTGCTTGGGTTTGTAGGTATTTTGCGGGCCTAGTTGAGGCGACTTGTGCGGTGCTCCATTCAAATTGGCTGCACTGCTACGTTCAAAGGTGCTTCCGGTTGGGCTTGGGATCGTGCTTCGTGGTTCAGCGACTGACAATGTTGTTGCAGCAGATCCATATACCACTGCCCTCTCCTTCCCCTTGGGCTGATTGACAGGTGGGAATGCCATAGAGGATGGTGCCGCGAGAGGGCTTTGCGAGTCAGGTGTTCCTGGTCTCGAAATCCAGATCCCATCCACCTCGATACCACTTTGTATCGCCCGGACGCCGAAGGGGATGTCTGCCCGTTTCATAACCGGAAGGCCGCTGCTTTGCATCTCCGAAATCCTTGTCTTCTTCTCCTCATCGAGAAGTATGTGCTTCCTGGTGAACCTGTTCATATACCACAGTTTGCACAGGCCCGCAAAAAATACTAGAACGATGGCGCATCCGAGGACCTTCGACACTATCAGCAGCTGTCACGCCTGGCGTTATGGACGATTGGATTCGACTTACAAAGGTCATCTGCTGCCAAAGCTCCCAGTTGACGAAAAATGTAACGGCCCCCATGTTGAAAGATGGTGATGTTACTCGGTCCTTCCCAAGAGAGGTTGAGAGAATAGAGCTTATGAAGCTCCGGTTTTGGTGTAACGATTGAATTTGACTTGAATTTTCGAGACCGGCGAGCAGCGAATGTTAAATTGAAGGGCCGATAGTGGGTTATGAACAGTCGCTTGCGAATATGGGACGGCGACGCCGGCGGCAGGTACGAAATCGAATTATCGCGCAGGTCAGAATTTCGGGTGGCTTAAAGAAACAAGTTATTCTGCCTTCGACGAATACGACGAGGCAAGGGTTGTGGTGCTTGAACGATATCTGGCATCCGGATTGCTGAAGATGCGCGGCAAGGGACAAACAAGGACTTTGCTTGACGTCGATGAGACCGAGGCTGGCTTCTGACGTACGTCAAAGTCGAACCACCCACTCGGTATTCAGAGGGCCTCAAAAAGGTCCAAGACAGCCCTGCTGCAGGAGCTATTCGAATATCCCAGGCTTCCTGTGCAACAAGTCGACTCTTATGTGTTTTCGCAGTCGAGGTCGAGACCCTGTCGGATCTTGAACGAAAGTAACCCGGATTGATCGATAGTATAAGAAAAGCTACCGATAGATTACGAGCAAGCCGTGCAGGTCTTGTGGTACAAGGCCAATAAAGTAACCATAGATTGTGAATATAGCCGGAGCACGGTTGGTATGCTCTTGAACGAGGGGACAGGACCAACGGATCCAACCAAACAGTAAGTGACAGACAGGACGGGATGGTGACAAAACTTAAGACAGACAAAATCAAGGCAGTGTTCCCGGTTATATTGTGTGGGCGGTCTGATGGAGAAGACGGGGTTTTGTATAAGACATGGTAGGCGACGCGGGTACAAACAGCTGTGTACCTCGTTGCCTCGGCCTTGGACCTCCCCAGGCCGTGCTAACATAACCTTGAAAAACTGCCCTCATTCTCCTCGTTCAGATGACGGAACTCTGTCCAAGTTGGCAGCATTCCCGGACCCTCGATGAGTTGTGCAAGGATATGCCATTTCTGTGGTAGGCCAACGAACTATGGTGTCGACTCCACGCACAGTGGGTCGGCCAAGAAAGGGATCAGGGCGTCAACCGTGATAAAACACAGCGCTTAAAAGCTGCATTGGTTCGCTTTCTGGTCTGTCTACGGCAGCCTCTTGCGTACCAACCGGTTGGAATCTGACCAAAAATCCAATCAAACCTTCTTTTAGAAACACATTCCTACCGCTGCCGACCACGAGTTCTACGGCGAGTCATAAAGAAAGCCGACCGCCAGAAACAGGCACTTTACCCGGAGGGGCGATCCTCGTCCGAGATGTAGAGGTCAATGCCCTGTGCCTTCAGTCTTGCCAGCGCCTTGCGGTAGCACTGCGTCCCAGCGACCAACGACAGGACCCAGGCAACGCTCGCAGAAATCCCACCGACTTGCACCCTGCCCTGCCCACTAATAACCGCGTATAATGGCGATGGGCTTGGCAGTCCAGCCGGCCCTTGCAGGCACAGACACTTCTTCGTGTGAATACGAACAAATACTTGCGAAATTTAAGGGCCTTGCCCGTTGCATCAGGCTAGAAGAAAGTGATTTACGGATGCTAGGGGCTGCATTCAAACATCGCCGTCTCGATGCCTGACGAAATGCCAGCATCTGTGCCGCTCCACATAGTAGGATGGCCCACTCTTTGTGGGGGAAGATCGGCTCCGAGCGAACAAGCGTGCTGTTTCTTTAGTACACATTCCAGCCCATTCTTCAAAGTCGTCTTCCTGGGTCGCATTAAGCAGTTCCACGGCACTCTAAAATCGAAACGAGGTGTTTCTATTCCTCGACTATCCGGCCATGCACAGCCAATTTCATTTTGGGCAGAGGAAAGAGTCGCATTGCCGGCAATCCTGCTGCGACCTCTCTATTTTGCCAAAAATACCTTTGCTCTCCCAAAGTGCGGCTGCTCCCGGTTTCTTCAGCGGCCTGGAATTCTGAAGTTTTATTAACTGTTGTACGCCCGTTCTAGAACAGGTCGTCAGCACAGCAAGCAGTGTGCAAACTGCAACTGCCAGGCTTTGGGTGGCTCCGATGCTTGCAGGAACACGAGCTCGTCACTCTTTTCTTTAGTTACACCATTTTCGTTGAGCTCGGAATCTCTTGTGCCTTTATCTCTGCCCAGCTCTGCTCAGGTCCCCTTCGCAGGGCCTCCCTGAAAAGTCGAAAGGTGCTCCGGCCGGCGCCGGACCAGTCAATCATCAGACATGTTCCGATGTGGTTACATTCGATGATGTTTTTTTTCCCTGACCTTGTTCGTGGCGAGTTTGGACTAAAACGCTTGTCCTTGGCGGGCTTGGCAGGAGGAACAACGAGGACAAACCTGCGGACAAAGAAATGGCTCTTGGACCAGATTTTAGTCATACGGCCATATCCCATACGAAACGGTAAATTCAACCCCCGACCGGCGTTGCTACCGCCAGGCCCCTAGAGAATGCGTGCAAAGCCTCAGGGGCATCCGTTCATGCGAGTGCTGTCTGGGACAAGGCTGTAATGGTCTACTACGCAAAAGACGACTGGGTTCACTCTATGCCCAGCCTGCCGCGATGCACTCGTAGCCAACGTTCAATTGACTGGCTGGTAGCATAAGCTTGTTTTTTTCTCTGTATTTGCCTGTCGAAGTACTGGGTGTTGAGAACATCAAAGTCTCATATGGCTGTGTGGCTGGAATCTGGTCTGTGAGCCACTTGTTTTGTCCTCGGGTTGGACACAATGGGGCCCTCTGATTGTAATAACACTGGGGATCAAAGCGAAGTTCGCAGGGTGCTGTAAGCTGCTTTAAGGTGTGACACTGGATCTGGATGATCTGTCCTAGCCCCGCTACTAAATTTGTAGATCTTGCAAGGTTCACATCCATGGTGAAAGCTCTGAGCTCCAGAGCCTCAGCAACAGGACAGAAGCATCCCCTTATTTTCCGACATCATCCTTCTCTATGCCTGTCAACGTCAAGGGTCGGGTATAAATCCGGGCCAGTCGGGATTGTATTGCCGAGTTGTCCAGTCCGTTTGCACGGTCAAGCTTCGCTTTGAGATGGAGATGCATCCGAGCTTGGGGACATTGCTTAATACCAACCATAGAGCCATTGAGTGATGAATACATGGTGCATGCTACATGTCGCATGGTGTATGGTGCCATGTGCGCTCTCAGTGACATAATGTCAACCTGGGCAGAGACAAGTTGGCTCCTTCAGCCGCGTCAGATATCAATCAATCTTGGAGGCTCATCAGAGGGCGACTCGAGCACCGGGCCCTTCTCCTTCGTTTCGCTCTTTAGCTCCCAGCTTAAAAAGAACCTGCGTGACTATAGAGAACCAACTAAAGATAAGCTGCAAGCTTGTCATTCGCGAAAGTGGCCCGAATATTCGTGACGCAACAGGGAGTTGCCCCTTTTGGAAGGTTCACTGGGATGTTTGTGTCAGCTCAAATATTAGAGTTCAAAGTCAATGTCATGAAGCTCAGTTGAGTTGCCTACTTTGCACTAAAGTAGCGCCATCGGTCCCAGCACCAGAGCTACGGAGATTACTCGTAGAGATACGGCTAACGTCTATTACCCCTGAGACGACTTAAGCCCTTTAGCGGCGGCTTTAGAAGGTCGTGCAATCGAGATTTACACGTTTAGTTGCGTACTTTAGCTTGAAACTCGAGGGCTCAAGAGGTAAAGAATCTTCTGCGGAATATTCAGCCATTGGTACTCGTTACGACACGAATCATGCTTCCAAATATAACATTGGCGGCTTCTCTACACCCATGTATCACCGTTGACCGCAATCACCTTTGGCAAGCCACATTATGCGAGAGAAGTCGTGTATCGAGAAGTGTGGGGTTCTTCTCGACTACCTCTGCTGTCATACTCCATTTAGCTCTCTGTAAGCTGACCAGTCAGGAAAAGAATCAACAGCACAGCAACAGGTGTCTCCACATCGAAATGCACCGAATACAATCCAGATGACAATCAATAGAGCTCCATTTGGAACAACTTCGTCTGCACGTTGCCCGTAACACCTCTTATGTCGACCATCAACAACCTTAGAATGATAAGGTTAAACATGAAATCCACCCAGCCCACCACCAATGGCAAGGCGGTGGGGTTTTTTTGCGGTCACGAGAACCCCAAGGCTTCATCTCCGAGGCCAAGGGGTGACTCGTCAGCTTTGCGGCACCATGGGACCCCGGGATAAGATCTTTGCAAAACTTTACGACTGCCGTGCCTCTTACCACATAATTACATCTCAAGGTGAGATGGGCTGAGATGTGCAGACATGGGAGCTCATGGCGGATGATCTTTTCGCGTCTTCGGCCCTGCTGTGCCTCTTGGTATGCTTACAACTCAAGATGCAGATGAGGAATGTGGCGAAATACAGTGTTGCCAGGCGCAGGCGGCGCGGGCATCTGACAGACCAAACCCATCCATCTCGTCGTCTATATCCTTGCACTTGGCTGAACATTTGAACACGCTGCAAGCGACTTCAATATCCCGTCTCTAAGATTAGGTTTCTAGATGCACTATTGACTTGACAACTCCGGGATCCACCCAAGCCAAGTCGCATAGAACGCTAGGTAGCCTATTCATCTTGTATCCGGCCGAGATGCTGATCGCAGTCGGCCAGACAGATAGTTGTGAGCAGAACAATCAAGTGCGACGATGCCCAGAGAGTGATGCAGGTACAGACCTGGAAATATTTTGCGACGGTGTCAATATCATTATTATGTCCGTCGGGAATTGCTGGGCAGTGGTTTTGTTGAGAGAACAGTATACAAATAGCCATACTTGCCCTTAATCATAGCTTGCCACACCGTTTCCTTGCCTGCGGTTCAACCCCGAGATGCGGAAGCGGGAGACCAGCATAACATACTCTGGTTTTCATCTGCGTTCTCTGGATCCCGTCATAGTGAGGAACTGTCACTTCTCTGATGACCAGCCCTCGAAAGCCTTTGCGTCGTTATTGACATGCTTCACTGTGGTTACGGGCCAGCAGCACTCGCATCTGCAGCCTCTTTTTAACCAATATTAGCTTGCGCAAGTAAAATATGGTACCAAGTACAATGGTGCTGAAAAAGTGCATGACATGGTTAGCAAATAGCTCTAGCATGTAGCACCCGGTGATTTCGATATGTAGGGAAAAAGCGGATGGAAGTGAAGCTGGCTTCTTGAAAGCACTGACGTATAAACCACTCAGCAGTCTCCCTGGCATCATTCATATCTATGATCAATTTGTTTCACATGCGTATTCCAGCAATCTGGGGAAATCCTCAGCCAGCAGTGAAATAAGGGAAGAAGCCCAAAAGGCAGGAACATCTCTGAATAATCATGAATCAAAACGGGCATACTTTCATATACTCTCGGTCTTTATTCTATGTTGAAAGCTCTCACTTAGAGGACAGGCCTCTACTTGTGAGCGAACCAGACTGTTCCGTTGTGCCGTATATTCTCCGAGGGTAGCCCCCTATTCAATCCACATTTCGACCTTTACAACTTCCCAGTCAGCATCGCAGGGGAAATGCTCAGTCGAACTAAATATAAATATAATAAGCCGTAAATCTGCCGTCAACTTTTCCATTCGAGCTGAGGTACTTCTTCTTTTGATGACGTACACTTCCGCATGGGACAAGTGTGAGCAAGTCCACACAGCATTGTCTTCAAGTACGTATGGTTTAAGCTTTATACAGACTGCACAGCTGTTGATCTTGGAGTGCCGGTTACCTGTTGGAAACAGCCTAGGGTAGTTGAAGATAACTAATACATGGACAGACAAAGTCATGACACGTTTTGAGTTTTTTCCTGTAATTTCGGCAACAAGAAAAGACGTGGTGAAGAAACTTCGGCATCAGGAGGTAGCAGTGGATTTACAGTGATACAGTAAGTCCTAAATATCTAGCTCCACTCCCCGAAGACTCTGCGGCTAGTCTTAGGTGAATAGATCCGAGCTGCCAAAAGATAGAACAGCATTGCAGTCTATATGCGACGACTCCTCGCAACGACTTCGCTTCCAATACCATATGCCAGTATACCATGCCTGAATCATCTTCACAAACCAACACAAAGGATGTTCACAGAACAGCAACCAAGCAGACATCCCCATGGACTTGGACCATGGCCCAAGTCTGGGCTACATCCTCAACTCCCCATGATTAGCGAGAACAGACAACCACTACCCTGAGAAGGACCCGGAATACAAGCTTGTGTGAGAAAACATGCCAACAAGTTACTCACGGCGATAGCTCATACAATTTTTCAACCTCAGTCGAGGTGCACGACTCCCTATACACTATCGAAACAATGGATAATCAATGCTCGAGGAGCTGAAAATCCAAAGGCTCAAGTTTGCTTCTCAGCATCATCCTTGGCACCTGAACCTATCCAAAAGGGGTTCCGGAAATCGACTGCGGTCTGCGAGATATGTAGCGGTATACGCAGACCACCCAACATATGGAGTCCAAAGATTTTCCATGTCTACATCAAGGTTTCCCCGTATAGCCAAGTTCAAAGCGGTAGCTTGAGCCTGGGGAACCTTAACAAGTGGCTTAAATCCCACACAAGAGTTTTTCTGGTGTAGTTCATTTCATTATCATTACCTATGTACTTAACAGGTATCTTCGGTGCCTATCTAGGACTGACTAAACTCTGCCCAAAGCAATGCAATGTTCTTCGGCCCTGGCCTTCGCCTGTGGCGACTCGCAACATAGGTAGCGAGCGACTGAAAACAGTATGGCCCAAATGCCTCCTCTAATGATGTAGGGGGCAGGCGATTGCTTCAGTTATCATGATGCCCCGACCTGTCATATCCCTAAAACGCCTCCAAAAACATGCATTCAGAATGGGTATTGGTTAGGTGTGACTCGGCAACTTCCCTCCGTTGATCGGTCCACTCTCACTGCATTTCCTCGCCCTCCATGGACTGAGACGACTTCGGCCGTTCCATGTTGCCGAGTTCGGCCCCCTGTCCGCTCTGCGCGCGCTTGCGCCCGGGCATGAATCGGGCCATCATCGTAGGGTTGTGATTACCAGCGTTCGAGTCCTGCGAGTCAGAGAATTTGGCGAAGAAGCCGCGCTTCTTGGGTTGCTGCAGCGGCTGCTGTTGCTTCTGCTCGTCGTTCAGGCCCACCTCTTCGAACCCCTCCTCGGCAGTTGGCGGCTCGTACAGGGCGCGGTTACGGATGGAAGACCTGGGCGGTCGCTGGAAGCGGGCGGAGTCTAAGCTGCGGCGGGAATCGAGGCTCTGGCGAGATTGGTCGTACATGATGACTGGAGATCTGGCCGAGATATCCTTGGTGTAACAGTAAGCAGGATGGTTCGATTGACTTCATGGGAAATAAACGGAATACTTACAAAGGACCGGCGGTAGGAGTCGAACGATTCTCTGGAGATGGAGAAATGCTCGATGTCGCCAATGCTGCTGCGGGTGTCCATGGACGTCCGGGACGGTACCGCAGAGCGTCTGGGCGGCCACAAGGTCTTCTCTTCACTCGGCGACGGCTATGATTTGGGTCAGTAAGCAGGATCGCCAATTCGCCACTGGAGAGTGAACGCACAGGAAGATATATACCAGAGTCGTTCACAACTATAGACAACAGTCGAAAAGTTAGTTCAGGGTGCTGACAATAAATCCAGCAACATCGGAAGGGAAGTCTAGGTCGCAACATAGAATTATCCCAATTGACGGGCAAGACGTACCACTCATCTTATAGTCGCCAGTGTCCTGGCTCTTTGCGCTTCGAATGCTCAGAGCAGACGAGGCTTTGGACCCAATTGTATCGACCCTCTCGAAGCCTGGATGCGCTGCGTCCTTCACGGCCAGCAGGTCACACGACGGTCGAACGTTCTCATCATTACGCCTGACGAAAGGGTTGCGAATCGGCATGGTTCGGGTAGTATCAGATGGCGACTAATTGATTTGGTAGAACTACAAAACAATGGATGGGAAACAGCAGCAGTGCAATATGTAAAACAAAAAACACTCAACGGCTATGAAAAACAATGGGGTCTTTGTCGCAACTTGTGCTAGAGCTTGACGAGGTGCCAATTTTTGGAAAAGCGATCCGTCCAGTTTGGCACTAGGCTTGTCGATGACCACATGGGAGTTCCCTGTTGAGCTAAGGAACGGAGCCAAGGAAGCGACCACAGCGGCGGTGCAGACCGATCGACAACGTCCGATCCGACCCCACTATGCAGACGCTTGTGCAGATTTGTGCAAGTTATGAAGAGACACCAAGCCCGTCAGGCGCAAAAAGTGCCGAAATTGCTGCGAAAAAAATTGAAAAGATCGGTCTGGGACTCTGGGCTGAAAACACACGACTGTTGCCAAGCCTTTCACTGCCAGGGACAGTTGTGGTTTTATGCGGGGAACGCTCGGGAAAGGCGGGTTTCCGCCCATGCCCTTGGGCGACTGTTGGACCTAATTAGCGCTAGCATTCCTATCAATCATGATGCAGCATCTGTGCCGATTTTGCCAGGAATGGCCCAGACAGCTCGCGCGAGCCCGGACCTGCATCGTTCGTCACATCTTTTTCGGACCATTTGTCTGCTTGCCTGCCATTGAACGAAACATCACGAGCACCTCCTTCTGCCAAGTCTGGGTGCAAACTGAGCCTATCCAGCTTCTAGCAGTTTAACAACTTGGATGGCTCGGTCGTTGATTCATTCAATCCGCGATCTCATTCCGCTTCCATGTCTTCCCAAGAGCCTCCTTTACTCGAGCAAGTGGCTGCCCCTCCACGAGGAATGTGCTTGTCAGCGATGATCGCCACAAATTATCTGCAGGTGGATTCGGCACATGGGGTCGAAGTCGGTCTGCAAGATGCGCCCGACAAGCTGTCGACACTGCCACTTGCTTGTCGCATTTGCCACCTGCATACAGCAACTAAGGAACATTTTCGTGTGACCGTAGGCCTTCAAATGGTTGACAAATTATGACGCATGTCAAACACATCATCCTCTTAAAGGAAGGTTGCCGTGCGGTATCACAAACTCGGCAGGCTGCTTCCAAATCACGATATTAGGATGGTGCCACCTCTGATATCTGAGATCAAATTGTGACCGAAGCTCCCGATTGATGTACTTACTATCTGGTCACCAGCCACTGAAGAACATAAGCATCCCTGCGCCCCCTACTTTCTCCTCTTCTCAATCTTCTCGAGCTCCCAGTCGATCTTCTTGAAGCTCCAGCTCTTCCAGAACGGCGGGTATAAGAAGGGTCTCAAGTCGAATCTGGAAAGCGAGTCAAACACAGCCCGATACCACAAGATTCTGGGTAAATTACCTGTTGTCATCTGGAGAGTAGTCATTGCAGTGAAGCGCCGGCGTGATCGTCGTCATCTTATGTCTGTTAATCGCACTGTAGCAAAGGGGTTAGTACTGCATAGTCAGGGGATTGGATTCGTTGTCGACACGTATTTCTCATGAGCCAGGCCTATGGGCACTTCGAGCTCTCGAGGGCCGCAAGGACGGAACGGGATTGCGCTGGAAGTTACGTACTAGAAATGGAAGAACCGCTTCACCTTCTCGGCCACCTGGGCCGGCGTGTAGGCAGGCGCATCGTCTTCGGGCCTGCGCTCTCGGTCGACGTTCCAGTCGTGAACGAGCCGTTGGAACATGCCAAAGCTTTGAGACGTCAGCATTGCAATGCACTTTCCTGGTGAGAAAACGGGGGAGCGCTTGTCACGCCTCAAGAACCGACACTCCCGGGTCGGGAAACAATCAGAAATGTTGGCTCTTTGGGCAGATCGAAGAGATTGGATGACTTGGGGAGTACTTACGGGCCTAGTTTGTTAACCTTGCGAAGGCGGCCGAAGATAGTCAATTCCTGGTATGTCATTCCCATATCGGCTTCGTCGCTTTGAACGTATGTGTCCGTAATGGGCTCAAGCTCGGCGGTGGGTACGGCGGTCAGGAAGTCGTGCAAGCAAAGCACTACGGCATGTTAGGCAAGCCATTATACGCTTAATAATTCGGAGTATCGACGTACAATTGAAGTCTTTCTCGGCCCAAGCAATGAATCTCTTGAGGTCGGCTTTCTGCAAGCGCGGTAGTCAGTGCTTATCAATCAAAGGGTATAGAAGGAGATGGAAATTGCATACATCGATGGAGCCGATGGGATTGATATCGGCACTAGAGCAGTCGTATTTTGTCTATACAATCACTATCAGTATCGATTTTAAACACAAAGCGTAAGACTACAGGCTGATATTACTCACCAAATAGCCCCTAAGAGACTCTCCAACGTTGGCGCTGCCTAGGACCAAGAGACTTCCTCCTCCAGGTCGATTGCGTGCTGTGGGGATGATCTGCCCGTACTCGTAAGCAGTCACCATGCGAATCCGAGCCTGTAAGCATTGCAAGGTAAGGTTTTCTTGGTTAGTGCCCCCCTCAACGCGGAACTTGGGCTCGAAGTTGTGGGTCTGGAGGACGAGGTTCTTCTGGGCATTGTACACATCATCAATGTCCAGGTTGACATGGTGACTGCCGATGGCCTCGGCGAGTGCTTTGGCGCGCCCGCGAGTCTCTTGTGAACTTTGCTTCTTCATCCCCATGTATATTGTAGTGAAAACTTGATTGCAGAGTGCCTGGGGTGTTTTAGGAAGAACGCCTTCGCCGTCATATTTGGCAATTCGCTTGACATCCTCAATAACTTGCGCATTGCCTTCCTCGATGGCTTTCATGACAATACGACACATCGAGAAGACAATTGTCGCCGTGGCACAGGAGTCTATCCCTCCGCTTAGAGGTACTAGAAAGCCTGCAGTACCAGATCTTCGGAGGTAGTCCCAAAGGTAGCAGCCAGCACACAGGGCAATTTCTTCCTCGACTGAATGGAATCTAGGATTTATCGGAGGCGTCGGGCGTCTCCCAATATCCGTGTCTTCATCCTCGGTACTGAGCTCAAATGAGGTCTGAACTCGTTGATACTTTGCTTGAGATCGGGCGGCCTGGAAACTTCTTGAGGTTAATGAGCGATAGGCCCTCACTTCTTCCAAGTCGACGGTGGCCGTAACGACCTCGACGTCGTTGAGGCTGAACTGTGATCCTTGGGCAACAACATCTCCATTTACTATGATCATGGCTGACCCCTATTCAACTCTCGGCATGAGTAACTATCACAAAAACTGTCTTTGGAGGAGAAAGGCTCCGAGAGTCACTCACATCATAGTATAACCGGTCACCGTCGCAGCTGCTGCTTATTAGCAAGGATAGAGCGGGGTTAGAGGAGGTCGAGAGCTGCTTGCCCTTGCTGGTTGGCGTATAAATAAACTCCGCCACATTTCCTGGTCGCTTCCATGATGAGTTGGAGGCGGGTATCAAGCTTCTGGAGACTGAAATGAGATCCAGAAGAATTCGTAAAGATCTCCACGCCATCCAGACTCATGGCGATATGCGGCGCATCGGGCGTAAATAGCTCTTCGCAAGTTTCCCTGGGATTATGTCAGGAATACTCTTGGGGTGCTGAGTAAGGATACGGGTGCTCCAGATTATGGGTCAAGAATATAACTCCTGAACCTGGTTGTACAATACAGTTTTTCACCTGAGACGCGGGAAGGGAAACAAGGCACCGTTGAGACTGCTTACGCTCCAAAGCATGTGTCCGGCGTTGAGATGACAGCATCGCCGAATAATACATGAGTCGCACCTTGGATCTCCTGCAAGATTCGTGGGAGATGATACTGCTCCGTTTCTCTCGGACGCATCCATGGTGTGAAGTGACGCATCTCTCGATCTGCAATGAGTCAGTTCCCATTGTTGTTGGGGTATGAATCGATGGAATCAACATACAGTTGCCGTCATTGGCCAACCACATCTTGGGGCGGATCATTAGGATCTTGCCATCAAGACACAGGACGCGGCAGTTGAAACGCTGGTTACTATGAATAAATATCAGCTATTATCCAAGCTTCGAGCAAATATCCATGCCACAAGCCGGTCCTATTCTCGAGGCCGGAACAGAGTACTGGGGCAGTGACAATATACCGATGTTGAACTGGCATGCCAATATCGAGAAGGATTCCATGGCAAGTCTCGTCGAGAAGGATCCGGCGGAGCATTTCGAACGAATGGAGGAACAGGTCCTGCTCGATCAGGTGGTCCAGACAGCCTAGCAACCTTTGGTGTTAGTAGTTGCCGGTCATAGACAATGTCTGAAGCAGGGACTGTTGTCACCCAACTCGACTACTGGTAAATTATAGCAACAGGGCAAATGCAGGTTCGGATAGTTGCTCACCATAGCCACAGATTTCGAGCTCCTATTGCTTGACGTTAGGAATGAGTTCAATTGGCAGGTGTCATGGCTAAAGGGGATTATATTCCAGCTCTGAAAGGAAATCATACTTACTGGACCGACTCGAAGCCTAGCGCCTGCATCCTTCGCCTTGTGGATGCTGTCGACGATACGACTGACATTTCCTTCCCACTGACAAGTTAGTACGTAATGGTAAGGAGAAACTGCACTCTGGTTATGGAAAAACATAGGAAAGCCGCTTTGGTCTTTGAACTTGGAGGGAAAAACGGAACAATCTGAGCATACTCACATCCAACGCCCACTGATTGAGCGAGCACGTCGCAACCGTTAGAAGATGTCCCATCTTGCAAACGGAGATGTTTCGGCGTCTTTGTTGGGGTTGATGGATGGCAGTTATAAAAAATACCTGAGGTTTGAACCAGAGTTTGTGATCTCTTGGGCTCAAACGGGAAAAAACGACGAAGTCAAATTTTATGTCACAGGTTTCAAGTCCGAGTTCGTCTACTACTTCTTCTTAGGTAGCTAGGACCAGGTACGAAGTAGTCATAGACTTTCTTGATCTCCTTTACCCACTCAATATGGTGTACGACGTATCAGGCTTAGCGCCATTGCTGCTCTTACTTCAGCCCTAAGTAAATACCAGAACTCGCCATATGACTGAAAATAGCCCTTCCATAACTTCAAGGTTCGAGGTGCTCAACTGAGGGTTAATGCAGACTTATGATGATGGAAATGAATCTCTTATAAGCTGGCTGTATCCATGCGTAAGATCCATTCAACTGAAGTCAAATGGCGAAACGGAGGAAGGGCAGTGGTGGAAGAGGTGGAAGACATCCGGTTTGGGATCCTGCAAGGGTTACAATTCAGTGACTGATATATATAATAATGCTTGAATGGAAAGATTCTGAGCTGAAGTGCGACTTCCTAGAAAGTCATTAGGGGAGCTGGGTAGTAGATGTGATTTCTTCGCAACAGCGTAAGGGGCACCGATGGCTGATCTCTGGAAATCATAGACTCGGAGGCGAGAGGACAGTTTATACATGGATCGGATATTGCTGAAACTGTGAAGAGGCTGTGAATCAAGTGTAATGAAAGGTTTTCTGTACTCTGTACTTGAAAGACGAAGAGTAAACAGCCAGGAGACACAGTGCAATATAAATGAAGGAAATACCTAGATAGTACGGGAGTTGCTATTAAGGAGTGGTATTCATAACAGTAGTTGCCTATAACGCAGGTAACTTGGGATTTAGGAGTATAAAACAATGTAAGGGCAAAGGGCCATCTCTATTAAGTGACTTCCTCATAGCTCCCTAGAAATGAGGTTAACTGTCAAGGGCTGTTTTGTGCTGGTTAATGGCCTATTGGGTCACTGTCTTCATAAGCCGAGGGTTGTATAAGATAGTGTAATAACTAAACCGGAATTTAAGAATGTTTTTTTAAAAAGAAAAGGTTAGGGAAATGGATTTGGCAACAGCTCAATCCAATCCGAGTTCTGGCTAAAAGCGGCGATGGTTTAAACAACGCATGTATCTACCGACAGCAGGGGTCATACTCCACTACCCAAAAGATGTAGCGGCACCTTATCAATGTTATCGACAGAAAACCTTGAAACTGCCCGACTTCATCAACGTTGAGCAGGACCAACGTCACCACGTGCACCTGCAAATCGACAATGGCGCCAACAAGACCAAATAAGAAGGCGAGACATCGCCACAAAGGTGGCATCTCACGCGTGGCTGGCGGAGATGCCAAGGCTGTCTCCCCGCTCATGCTCGTCAAGGCAGCCGAAGTCCAAATTCAAGCAGGCAATGCGTCAGATGCCCTTTCTTTAGGCAAGAAGGCCCTGGAAGAATCTCAAGCTGGCAGCGACAGCGCTTTAGCATCTCTCAACCTCCTCGGTCAAATCAGCCTTGAACTCGGTGAATTCGATGCTGCCCGCACGTACTTTCTTAAGGCATGCGCCATTGACGAAAATGGCACCAAGGATGAGGAAGTCGGCGGGGGCCCCGAGAAGTTCCTCTGCCTGGCTCAACTCAGCGAGGAGGGTGGTAAGGACAGTGTCAGCTGGTACGAAAAGGGCGCATCTGCGTTAAAGATCCAGATACAGACCCTTGAGGACCTGCGGAAACGCAGCGATGAGCAGGAGATCCTGCTGGATGAGCTGAAGAAGAAACACGCCATGACTCTGTGCGCCGTCGTTGAACTCTACATGACCGATCTCTCGTGGGAGGAGGATGCGGAGCAGCGTTGCGAGATGCTCGTCACAGAAGCCACCATGGTGGCGCCAGATTACGCCGAGACTTGGCAGACGTTGGCCAATGTGCGCATCTCGCAGCAACGCATAGATGATGCCAAGGCGGCGCTGTTGAGGAGCATGGAGTTGTGGAAGGATCTGGTTACCGAAGACCCCTCAGTACCCGACTTTCCCAGCAGAGTGGCGCTGTCTCGACTGCTTATGGAGGTGGACTTGGAGCAGGAGGCCCTCGAGGTGTTAGAACGGCTGGTTGGTGAAGACGACCACAGTGTCGAGGTCTGGTATCTTGGTGGGTGGGGACTGTACGTGATGGGAGAGAAGCAAAGAATAGAAAACCCGAAAGCCGAGGAGGACTGGAAGGCTTCATGGCTTTCGAGTCGAACATGGCTCAACCAAAGTCAACATCTTTTTGCGCAGCAAGATTATGAAGATGATAGGCTCGGGGAGCATACAAGGGAGCTTCTTACTGCAATCGCCCAGGAGCTGGGCGATGCGCCATCTGGAGAGGAAGATAACGAGGAAAACTGGGAAGACGACGGGGATTCGGATGACGCAATGGAGGAATAATACTACGACGTATGAGTTGCAGTGTAGTTCTGAGGCACAGGCACAGCTGCCGCAGCACCTATTCACAATGGATCTGGCATACAAAGGCGTTGGGGGATATCAAAAGGATGGTACGTGGACTTCATAGAAACCCCATGCAGTACCACTGGCAGCACTCTTGCTGCTTTTTCACCTCTGGCCTAATAAACTCCTGGACTCCATGCAATGCTACTGAGGGTCCCACAGAGGCCTATGACGCTACTTTTAATGACTCGACACCCTCGGCCAGCCCCGTGTCCTCGTCCTCCCCTTCATCAATCTTACCGACAAGTCCGCGTTCCCAGAGTTGCTTGCCAGTCAACTTCTTCTCCTCCTTGACCCTTGACTTCTTTAGCTCAGCGAGCCGCTCCTCCTCCAGCCGCAGCCTCTCCTCTTCCATCTCCTTGATGAAGCCCGCCCGCCACTTGACGAACGTCTCAGGTGTGACCGGGGTGCCATGAAACTTCTTATTTTCCTCGCGCTCCGCGGCCAGAAGCGCCTCCTCGTGGGCCTTGGCAAGCTCCGCCTTGCGATCCGCCACCAGCTGCTCCGCGTTTTCCTTTAGCGTGGTAACGAGGGTGAAGACCATGGCCATCCCGAGATTCTCTTGAATAGTTTCCTCGAGGCCCTGCAGCAGCTGGTCCTTGTCGCTGGCGACGGAGAACTGCGGGTGGGTGGGCACATTTTGCGGCGCGGAGAGTTCGAGGACGGGGGGCTCGTCGGGATAGTTTTCTGGGTACCGCACATGCAGCACTATGGTGGGCGGCTCATCTGTGTCTTCGTCGTCGTCTGGTGGGACGTCGAGGAGGATGGATATCCTGTATTCTGTGTCTGAGATATCTAAAGCAATGCATTGGTTAGCACTGCGGCATGGCGGGGTAGACAGGAGCCCGCGGAATGACTGACTTACCTGTGATTTCTTCAGGGAAGATCGAGTCGAGGACTTCCCTTTCCTCTACTTGCTCCTCGCGACCCATCTTGAAATCGAGATAGTACTTAGTCTCCTTTTCTGTAGTTGCGCGACAAGTTTTCAAGTTGCGCCGTTGTAGAGAATGTTCTGAGCTTGGCTCTAAGTTAGCAGCCCATTGGATGGTGGGGCACTCAGAAAGACCCCTGTCAGCTGCCGCTTCTCACCGCCAAAAAAAAGTCGTCCGGATCCTCAATTGTCCCAGCAATTGGCAGGATCTTTGAGCAGAGCAGAGTAGAGCGTATTGTGCTTTTTTTGAGAGTACACACTTCCTTCTGTACAGCTACCAACAACGACGACTTCTATTCACCATGACGCCCCGAGATGCTGTCTCTGGTAACAAGCGCAAGTCTGCAGACTACAACAAAGGCAAGACGAGCAAGAAGCCGAAGTTCGAAAAGCGACCACTACCCCCGCCAGTGGAATCTGAGGATGTAAGCGACGCTGCAAGCTTCGAAGACTTCTCGGATGACCAAGATGATGGCGGCGCTTTATTGCGTAAACACAAGTTCCAGAAGAATGGCAAGCCGAATAGTGACGACAAGACGGCCGATGGGAAGGTTTTCGAGAGAGGTACGCTTGGTCCGCAATAATGTATAGAAACACCGACTAACTTACGAAGGCCAAAACTCGCGAGAGTCTCATATAAAGCAAAAGCAACTGGCGCTGGAGCGAAGAAATCACAAGCCTCTAGCTGACGAGTCGCATCGAACCAAGAAGATATGGGAGAGGCTACGAAGGAAATCACACGTCCCGAAGGAGGAGAGAGACAAGCTGGTGGAAGAGCTCTTCACCATTATCACTGGACGTATTAAGGAATTCGCTCTCAAGCATGACACTGTACGCGTGGTGCAGACTGCCATCAAATATTCGACCGTCGAGCGACGCAAGATGATTGCGAGGGAGCTCCAAGGATCCTACCCTCAGTTGGCTGAAAGCAAGTACGCCAAGTTCTTGATTGGCAAGCTTATCGTCGGGGGCGACAAGGAGAAGGACAGTGAAATTCGAGATCTGATCGTTCCCGAGTTCTACGGCAAGGTTCGCAAGTTGATCAACCACCCAGAGGCGTCTTGGATCATGGACGACATCTACAGAGGGATCGCCTCAAAGGAGCAAAAGGCAATTCTCTTGCGGGAGTGGTACGGCCCCGAGTTTGCCATCTTCAGAACCGAAGGCGAGGGATTTCCAACAGCAGAGCTCTCCAAGATCCTTGGGGAAGAGCCCAGCAAGCGAGCGATCATCATGAGGTATCTGTCAGATATGACCAACCAGCTGATTCAGAAGAAGATGACTGGCTTCACCATGCTGCATGATGCCATGCTCCAATACTTCCTGAACACCCAACCTGGATCTGAAGAGGCAAAGGCGTACGCGGAGATGATCAAGGAAGATGAAGGCGGCGATCTGCTTAAGAACATGGCTTTCACCAATTCTGGAGCACACCTCGTCTCTCTCTTGCTTGCCTACGGATCTGCCAAGGACCGAAAAATGATCTTGAAGACCTACAAAGACACATTCCAGTTAATGTCTACGGATCCGAATGCACACATAATCATCCTCACAGCCTACGATGTCATCGACGACACCGTTCTGACTTCCAAGTCCATCTTCCCTGAATTACTTGGGAAGAACGAGGAGAACGAGGTTAACAATCTTGTAGTGCTATCCAACGACCCTCATGCACGTTTGACGATCCGCTACCTCTTCGAAGGTGCATCAAAATCATTGTTTGATTTGGCTCATACTTCGGACTTGAACATTTTAGGGGATATATGGGAAATTCGCAAGACGACCAGCAAAAAGGACCCCGAAATAAGGAGGAAGGAACTTGTTGCGGCCTTATCACCGACGATACTGTCTGCCATTGAGTCTGCACCAACTGACCTCATCTCGACATCGTTCGGTTGCCAGATGGTTGGTCAGGCGTTGCTCTCTGCGGTTGGGGACAAAGCTGCCGCTTTGGCCGCCATTGCAAGTACAGCGGCTGGCGACCCAGCATTGTCTGGCGATGTCATGGAACCGGCCGAGGGGGCTTGGGAGGCCGACGCCGAAAAGCCAGTGGTTCACATCTCCCGAACAGCGCATGGTGGTCGTATGTTCAAGACACTTATTGCTGGAGGCCATTTCGACAAGGCAGCGGGTCAAATCAAGCCAGTGGGACCCCCACTTAACTTTGCGAACATACTTTACCCTGTCCTTAAGGACCACGTTGTGTCATGGGCCACAGGTCCCAGCTCCTTTGTGGTTCTTGGGTTACTAGAGGCAGAGGACTTCTCTCATGCAGATGAGCTGAAGAAGATTCTCAAGAAGGACAAAAAGTTGCTCGAGAAGGCAGCCACCGAAGAGACTGCCGAGCAGAAGGCCCAAAGAGAAGCAGCAGAGACCAATGGAGAAGCGGAGAAGCCAGCCAAGAAGGGGAAGAAGGCCGCGTTGAAGAAGAACAAGCCTGTGGGTAATTTCGGGTCAAAGCTGGTGCTGGAGAAACTCAAGAAATAAGATGTATAGATATAGGGAACAGGTTTATTGAACGGCTGACATGATTGTCTTTGAAGCGCAAAAAACATACCGCCATCAAGGCAATTTTACCAATTTCTATTGCGTGGTTTACGAGTTACACTGTTGCGGTAGATGCTTCACCGGCATGCAACGGCTGGGATGGTGGCTGTGTTCATCGAGGTCGAGTTGTGTAACACGCGGGTTTCCGAAGCATCCTGCAGGGGAAGACGACATGATACCCAATTTTTGGATCAAAAAGCGAGGCTTCTATAAGGGCTTTCCGCGCTCTATCTTGCTGGAATGGATCATGAGGCTGCTTAGGGAAAGGTGATTGCGTCCTCTGCGGGAGACAAGACATGGCAGGTGACAGGGGGTATGGGAGGTAATGGATGGGATACTGAAGGATGGTATGCAAACAAGTACGCTGGGTATGCATGTGTAGCTTGGACGTTGGTTGCTCACATGCATGCAGGCTATAGAATGAATATGGAACGTTATACCACCATCCGATTTGCAAGAATACCACTGCAAAGCCACAGTCGTTATTACGTTTCTAGGCATGGCTTCAAACTGAGGTGCCACTATCGCTGTAGACTTGTCACCTAACTGTTTTGCTTGTTGATGGTGTGCTGCAGTTGGGTGACTTCAGAGTGACAAACAAACGGACTAGCCTTCAAATCTGCAAACGATCAAGTTGCCACGAGGTGACCAGGCCAACCATTTTGCCGTCTTCTGGGTCGGCAATTGGGTCCAGAACCCAAAATATCGGATCTGTTGGTTCTTCGATTGAGTCTCCCCAGACGAGTTCGACTCGACAGTGAATATCGACACTGGTGATGTCTCAACTTTCAGATCATCTACCATCGCGTTGATGCCATTTGCGTTCGAGTTCGTTACCCGTTTATTCACCTACCTCGCGACTTCCTCTAGACTGATAGGACCGGAAACTCGCTACCCGTGGGGACAAGCTGCACTACGGATCAAAATTGATAATTTGAAAGTCGCTTCGGATTAGGGAACAGTTTCTCACATTTCCTATTTCCTAAGCTACCTTACATAACCTTTACAATTCGCGACGCTGCTGTTGTCGCCGATTGCAAACCTCGACGTCGTAAAACTTTCCTCAACCTTCACGGCAATAACGACCTCTCCTCAATTACTGACGGTTGCAACACAATTTTCCCCTGGCGGAATTCTACCTTCTAACTTCCCCGCCCGATGACGGCTTCGATTCGAATTGTCTGATTAGCGATCAACGCATTTGTTTTCGACGGCCTCAACCTGAGGCAAGATTCACTTACACCCTTCACAACCCTTAACTTTACCGACCAGTCTCGCCCAGGACCACAGAATGCTATTCAATCTCAAGCCCATTCGTCAGCGGGACCCATCGGAGGATTGCCCTGCGGGAAAGCAGTGGTACTCCTGCGGAGCGAATGGCTTCGACGGCTGCCGCGTCCAGGATGCATACAGTCATGACTGCCTGGAAAAAAGAGACGCCGCAGGCACTATAACCATCACTGTCTCAACTACCATGAAGACCAGAACCGCAGATGCCACTGAGATGGATTCGACAATCTCACATGTAACAAGTGCAGTCGTAGGAACCCCAGCTACAGCTGAACCCATTGCTACGAGTGCCGTTGGGCCTCCAGCTACAGGATCTGCACCTACGGATACTGCAGTCTCGATCACGGAGGCGTCACCCACAGAGGCATCGCCCACAGGCCCAACGGCTGTGACGCTCACTGCCCCTCCTGCCCAACCGACCGTTGCCAATGGAGTTAACAACCCTAATGAAGACCCTGTCCTCAGCACGCCTGCGATCGTGGGCATCACTGTTGGTGGAGGACTGTTTCTCATTGGACTAGCCTTCGTCATATTCCTCTTGATTCGCCGCCGGAAACTTGCCAAGCGCATGCCTTCGTTCATCGACCCACGGGGAGACAGTTATGATGAGAAGCTTGTGGCGCAGAACAGGCCAGTCTTAGCCGGCCAAGGTAACAGTGCAGCAGGCGTCTTCGCGCCTTTTGGAGGTGAGCTTCAATCCCCTTGCGCCGACTTCCAATCCGAGAGCAACTTGTTGAAATGAAGCAATGACTAATGCAAGCTCTATGCCAGGTCGATCAAACTCCTTTGAGTCCCACCGCCCAGGATATACTCCGAGCCATGAAGCGAATAGCACTCATGGCGGCAGAGATCCTCCGTCCGGAAGAGTCAGCGCCCTGAGTTATCGCGGCCAGACATATCACCCTACTCCCGTGTCACCCCAAAGTACTGGCCCAGGGGGGATCAAGCGCCCCCACATCTCGGATGCCATTGAAGAGGAGAAGTCCGGTGTTCCAGTCCAACTAGACTCCACGCCCGTTTACTTCGAACTTGACTCGAGGGATACCCAGAAACCCATGGCCGAGCTTCCCAGTCCCGATCCTGAAGAGATAAATCAAGGGTCGTCGTCTGGAAGTGCTGCTCCCATAATTCATCCCAGTCCGTTGACGCCTGGATTCTCGGCTGGCAATCTCAGCATGAGTCGAGAGGGCACTATGATGGCCGGGAAGGATGGTGCGTTTGCCAGGGCCTCACAGCGAGGATCGCGCAAAAGCGGATCGCCGGCCAGGGTAAGAGCAACACTGAACGCAACGGCCGATGAGCGGGCGACCAACCGACATGTGACTAGTTGGGCTCAGCTGTGATTGCGATTAGTCATGGGGTCGTATTGGAGACTGAAGAAAGAGGGAAAATAAGAACGAAGAGAACACAGCACGAAGAGCACCGAAAGACATAGTAATGCTTGAGGATGTGACAGAGTTGATCGGGGCTCTTGCTTACATGATTACAGCTCCTTAGAAGGATGGATCTTGAGGAGACGAAACGGCAACGGACTCCAACTCTCTCCTTTATTCATGATACCCAGATACCAACGAGACACGCGGGGACTTTAGAGTTGATGTATGCTTTCACGAAGAAAAATTTGGGGTGCACTTCTGACCACCAACTCCCCATGAAGGAGTAATGCCTACAGCACAGCGTAGGTCAACTAGCATATACCAAAAGGTTGCAATGTGTCAATGTCATCAATGAATTGATTTTGAGAAAGGAAGAATACTTGAACTCCCTTCTTCCCTTCCCTGCCTGGTTGTGAGCCTCGCTGCCTTCGCAGACGGCCTGGCCTCGTTTTCTGTGAGTGTTTGTGCTGCCACGATTTTGTCTTCCAGTCTTGAGTGGGTATACAAACATGTAGTCAATTGCCATGAGAAAAGAAGAAAATGATGCGGGAAAAATGGCATGCTCTCCCCTCTTTCCGAGAGCCAAAAGATTTCGTACTTACGCCGTTCCAATGCAGAAACCAAGCAGCCAACCTTGCCCCTTTCTTTGCTTGCTTTGCCTGTTCTTATGCAATCTAACGCCATTTAAAAAGAAATCACACCTCACCTGCCTGCCTGTCCATGTGTCTCGTGTCATACACGCACTTCCATTATGAACATTCCTGTCAATACCGTGCCCCTGTTCTGCCTACTTCCTGCGAAGTTGTTGTGGATGTCAATATAAATGCCAAGGCTGATAGGTGGGTAATGTGTCCGACTTTGTTGGGTGAACACTTCTTCCTCCTGCTGTCCTTTGCTTCGTCTAATCAACATACCATCATCGAGGATGGATCTGTCGCACGTGCAAGCCACAAGTTTATCACATTAAAATGGTGATGTGATGCACCGATCAGTGTGGCATGAACCTAGACATCTCGTCAAGCAGGGACTGCAGGTCCTCGTCACTAATCTTGTCGCTTAGCGAGGGGATGAGCGTCTTAGCCTCTTCGGCCGTTTCGCAGCAGAGCGAGCCTAAAGTCGCAGAAGAAAGCCCGGATCAGTTTTCAGTCCATCATGGAGCCCTCATCCAATTTTGTATCCCAGCAAGTGTCGTAAAAACATACCCAATTGCGCCCGCTCGAACTTGTGGAACTCCTTGTGCGCGCTCAGTAGGCGCTCCACGGCCTCGACGTGCTCCTTCTTCTTGAAGCGTGAGAAGGCGTCTAGGTAGTCGACCGTCTTGGTGAGCATCCTGCGATTTTGCCTCGAATCAGCATGAATTCTTTTTCTCTTTTTGGACTCTCTCCGTTTCTCCATCTTTCTTGCTCTTGGTTTATATTTTCTGCTTTAATATTTTCCCCTCAATCTCGGCGTTTCTCTCGAAAAAGGGCAAGCCTACTCTGTCTCATTCACGTTCTTGCGATCGGTGCGCCGCTTCGACACAAGCGCATTAATGACCAGCGCCGCCTCGGACAGCGTCAGTGTATCCACGTGCTGAAATTCACCTAAGTTCAGCGAAGATGAGGCCTCTTCAGTGCCTGGGGGGGCAGGCTTGGCGCGCGAGGTCTGCTGGTGGTTCGACATCGTGGCAGGAGGAAGGGAAGGCACGACGGCGGGCAGCACTTCGACGCGTTGATTGGGAAGAAGCTGGTGAGAAAGGCAAATACGGGACAGAGCTGACTGGACTAGATGCTGGCCAGGTTTGATTGAGCAAGATGAATCGAAAGAATGCTTCGGCGCGTCGTTTGTCGCAAAGAGAACTTCAATGGTGGGATGGTCTCGATGGATGACAAAGGTTTCTTTGCAGCTCTCTGGACAAGGGAGCTGGGCCTGGGGGAGCTAGAATTAAGGTTAGCGGCTGAGAGATCCCTGACTGCCTGATCGGGTAAACCTCGGTTGAGTCAACTTTACTGCTTGGTAGGGGCTGGAACTTGCAGTATCCAGCTGTGATGAATGAGACAGTTTCCCAACCTCAGATGTGACAAAGCATCCCCGCAGAAGTTTGACTAGGTCCCAGAATGAGACTACAGGAAATTATATGAGGCTCGATACTCTCATTTGGCCTCGACGACAATTACTGTCCGGTAACTTTGCACAATATGTATGTTAACCCCCCTCCAAATTACCACCTTGAACATTGTACTGAACATATCCAGGGGTATCTTCGCTCTCATCATCATCAATAAGGCCGGCGGTCTAATCTACAACCGGACCTTCAGCGAAGGTCTCAACCAACTCAACACAAATGACTATCTCGTCCTAGCCGGAACCTTTCACGGGTAAGTCGAGAGCAAGCATCTCTCTTATCCTGTCTGTCCATCGGATATATCTATCCCTAAACACATAGTTGACCACCCCCCCAGCGTGCACGCCATAACCGCCCGCCTAAACCCTATCAAAGAACCCCCTTCCCCTCCCTCCTCAGGCGGGTCTCCCAACCGCGCAGAGCCCGCCTCAGGTCTCGAGGTAATGGAAACGGAGAACTTCCGACTGCAGTGCTTCAACACCCTAACGGGGACGAAGTTCCTGCTGTTTACGGACACAATGCAGAGCAACGTCGATGGCACCATGCGCAAGATCTACGAGCTTTATGCCGACTACGTAATGAAGAATCCCTTTTACCAGCTCGAGATGCCCGTGCGCTGCGACATGTTCGAGCGTAAGCTCAACTCGTACATTCGCGAGATTAACAGTTCGCGGTGATGACGTGATGGGATCAGGGTCAGGTTGGAGGAGACTTAGGCAGGGTGGAATGACGGGGTCGAGTGGATTCATTGTAGACCTTACGAAGGGAAGGACGACTATCAAGGTTGGAAGTCATGGGCTGAGATATATCACATGTCTTGGCATCTGGTATGAAGAAGACGAGGCCAGTGTTGGCATTGCGAAGCTTCATGTTGAGGCAAGTCACGAAGTTGACATAATGCATGGTTTTGGCGTTTGGAGTTCTCAGTGCCGTCACCACGGCTGGCGGTCTTTGTACAAGAGGTAGACAATGCATTACCCGAATGCAAATACTCCCATGAACCCACCACCGGGAGCCGTTTAGTCTATTATTTTACACGTACAAGCCCAACTCCACGCCCTTGAACTGATCTCGTAGCGACTCAAGGATCAGCCGTATGGGGACTAGGAAGTATCCATCTTGTCTGCATCATCCTTCTTGTCGTCCTTCTTCTCCGGAGAACTGTTTCCGCTCGGCTCGCTCTGGCCGCTTAGCAGCGGCTGCTCCTCTTCCTTAATACCCTCCAAGTTCGGCTTCTTGGAAGCTTCCTCTTCCTGAGCTTGTCTTGCCTGTCTCGCTGTTTCCTCTTCCATACTCATGCGAAGAGCCAGTGCTAACTCCGGATCCGTGCTAGGATCGAAGTCGAAGCCACCGAAGTCTCCGCCTTGCTCGCCGCCCGAGGAGCCGCCTGCGCCGCCGCTCGCCGCGACCTCGCCCAGGAGAATGGGTGATGAAATGAGTTGATCGCTGAGAAGCTTGCCGCTCGCCGGAACAACTACCAGGTGGCAGTTGTCGGCACTCTTCACTGCCTCGTTAAAGGCCCTCAGCTTGTTTTCTACTGCCTCATCGTCCAGATCGCCAAACAGCACGAAGTCGATTTGCACGTTGCCCTTCTTCATCTTCTTCGCTAGGGACACCAGCTCCTTCTCTTCATCTGCTACCGGTGAGCAAATGAAGACGACGATGCGTTGACGTTGGGACTTGTTCTGTCGGTGCTTCAGTGCTAGCTGTCGGAATGATCAGTTATTATTCAACGTGAACCACATTAGTAGCGCAACGCGAAAGACATACACTGGCAATCTGGATTCCTGTGGCAAGATGAGAAGTTCCCGAAATCTTCTTTTTTGTTCGGTGAAGGCCTTCCAGCAGCTTACCACGCTCCGTTGTGAGGGTTGACAGAACTTCGGGTCCCTTTCCACCCATGCTCATCAGGCCAACTGACGACTCGGGGTTGCTGTTCGTAATGTGATCGAAGATTATGTTGATAGCGTCTGCTTGTGCGTCGAAGCGGTTGGGTGCATAGTCGCCATTCCGAGAACTCTCAGAGTTGTCCACCACCAACATCACTGCTTCGAGCGGCATCTTGGTGGTTATGGGTTGTGATGGTTTGCGTAATCCGCTGTCGAGAAGGGAGGACAAGAAGGTGCAAATGAACAAGATTTTCAGTGAGCGACGGAGATGGTCAATTTAGCCTCGAAGTTTAGATGTGCCTTTTGTCGTCAAGAATGATGGATGTTGCTGAGATGAGGCTGGAAGTTGGAGCTCTGATCAAGACGTAAGGCGGCCCTGCCTGGGTGGCCTTGCGCTAAGGTTCCCAGCATGAAGCTCGGGCCAACGAATTGAAAGTACATCCCACTGCGCATTTGCAACTGGAGGTGGCGGCGAACACCGCCCTGAGCCGATTTGTTTACTTCCTACTGTATTCGGAGCTGCACCTGGAACTTTCACCAACCAGGTTAAAAGACATAACACGACACTTCGCAACACCTAAAGGTACTCGACTTGCGTAGTTTCCTCCAGTTTTGCACAGAAACACATAATACACATCCTACATATACTTAAACACAATGGCACCTATACGATCACGAAAGCGCAAGTCAGACGTGTCCATGACCAGTCCGGCGGTTGAGCGACACGCTCCAATGAAGATGGGGACACCACCACAGAGAAGCCCCATTCGAAGAAAACTGGGCATTTCAGTTGCGCAAAAGCAAGCGCTCGTCGACAATCTGCAACTAGAACGTATGTTGATTCCGAGACCATGATCGAAACATCCTCCCTCCCCCACCCACACATCCAAGCTGATTGCAATGAACAGTCACGGAGAGGGCGAGAAGGTTACGGGCGCAATACAATGTCCAGGCACAGCAGTTGCGGTCGCGAGTTGAGATGCGCGTCAATAGGATTCCCACGTCGCTGAGGAGGGCCAAGATGGGAGACCTGCTTGCAAAGCACACCGAGCCCTCGCAGCAGCAACAATCACGCGCACCTCGATCTCCCTTCGTTGCGCGACCTCCACCCGTGCCAGCTAAAGATGGCACGTCGCCCAAGCCAATTCCTCGGAAGGTGGTACCTGCGGCGCGTCCAAAGAATATCCACAAACGCTCAAGGTTGGCAAGACCCGTGTCTTGTACGTTTTGCATGTGTACTTACTGTCTATTTAGTGACGACATCACCGGTGCCAATGACAAAGAGAACTCAGTTGAGCCCGTCGGTCAACCTAAGAAGAGGCTACGTGCCGGTCCTACCGGGACTGACACGACGCGTTCTCAGCCTGCACACGTTCTCTCTCCCGCATCAACCAACGTCCGAATCACGCATCGTACCGCGGACCGCCCCCCTTCTCCCACGAAATCCATGATCGCCCGCCCCGTGTCTCCGATCAAGACTAAGAGTTCCGGAAACATCCTGTCGAACATGGTCGAGAAAGCCAAGGGGACGCGTGGTGCAGCCGCGACACGGAAAGTGACGGCTTCCTCCACGGCGAGCTTAAATGCTGGAGGTATGGTATCAAAGGCGCGGAAGCCGCCTGTTCCTACGCCTGCTGCTGCTGGAACCACTGCGGCCACCCGCGGAAGGAGGAAGTTGAGTGCTACGAGTGAGTCGAGCGAGACGAGTTCAGGGACAGTTGTCAGGAAGGCCGGGACGACAAAGGCATTTACGGTGAAGGCAGCTCCGACGGCTAAGCGGACAGTGATGGGCACGATAAAATCGGCCACTTCAAAGCGGGCCCCGGCGTTGAAAGCTCCCGCAGCACCTGCAAATCCAGGGAGGACATTGAGGAAGAGACAGGCTTAGGAGAAGAACTGGAACTGAACTAGGGTCTCAACCTAACTTGTCTGGATTATAGCAATTGGTGACGATTGTATGATGCTTTAGTATGGTGTTCAGGATGTCTCTTGTAGAGATTTGGGTTAGGGTTGGGATGCGCATATTAAGAAACACGGCTTGTTCACTTGTAAAGCAGTCCTTGATTTGTTGCTCCATGCAAGTGCTCCCTCGTGTATACACATACTCAATATCCATCCAAGCCTGTCTGCCCCCGTGGACCCCGTCCCTTATCCAGCAGCCGCCCCCTTCTTCTTCTTATCATCAACCAACTCAATATTATCCTCGGGAATATCTTTGTACTTCTCGAGCAAAAACTCTTCAATCTCATCACTGACGTCACCCTGTACCACGATCTCCTCACCGCCGCTGGGTACCTTGGTCACCGAAGACCCCGTGGCGAACTTCTTGCCGAACTCCTTGGCTACCTTCTTGAGGTCGAGCCCGAACGCCTCGAGCCCCGACACCGCCGTCACGAACTTGCGCTTGTTCCGCTCCACCCGCTTGATCGTGATGACGCTATTGGCCATCCGGTCCGCTTGCTTCTGCTCGGCTTTCTCGGCTTGTGCGGCTTTCTTCTGCGCGTCTTTGGCGGCGCGCTTTTGGGCTTCGACGGAGAGGGAGGCGGTTGCTGCTTCTAGGGCTTCTGTTTGCGGTGATGTGCATATTAGTATGGATGTCGTTTAAGCAATAGAGTATTGGGACAAGCAGTTTTTGCGGTAGAAAAGGTATAGAGGGGACAAGAGTTGTACCTGGCGACCAGATCCTGTCGTAGAGCGGACGATGAGCCTTTTGTAGCCAATCCTGGCATTTCTTGACGGTCCCGCCATACTCGCAGTACTGCTCAACCCAGTGGGTCAGTTAATCCATCCTGATAACTCTTCTCATTGCAGTGGGTGATCAGGTCGGGGGCTCGTAGGTGCAGTTCTGGTGTAGCTTACTTCCGGCGGCAGAGTGCATACTGTTGGGATCGCATGATTGTTAGCATGTAATCTCTTTGTGTCTCTAAGCAGAGATTGAGTGCGAATTTACCTCCACAGTATGTTACATGTCGGCCCTGGGGCTCACTGGGAGCATCTGTTTGCTCCGTGTCGACCATTGGCGAATGTGTGTACATGGGACGCGTAGATAATTGTGTAGATGGTCGCGTACGAGGGTGGGCTCGGAGGAGGGGTTCGATATTTCGCGGGGTTGCGATGACTTGATGGTGGGGCAGTCTACGTCGGTCTTTCCGCTGGTGGTGTTTGAACTGGAGAGCAATTGCATGGAAGTCTCACTGGGAGCTGCAAAGCAACAGTTAAACAGCAGTGAGGGGTTCAGAAGCGCCACTTTTCACTAGCCACAGCTCTTCATTGGTAACCGGTAGACCCGACTGGGAATTGTACCAGTTGGGCCTTCAGAATGAGATTGAATTTGTGTAGTAGTACAAAAGCTGCTTTCCATAGTATACATTGCGCTGTCTGTAGTAAGTACTGAGAGGCAAAGTAGGTTGGAGATGGGTTATTTTACTGGTGCTCCATATAGCACTGAGTATGCCCAGCTCTAGGCCCGAAAAGTGACCAGGTTCATAGTTCTCCATAAGGATAGGAGGAAGCATGGAAGCGTAGCTGGACTTGTTTCCAATTTAATATCTTCATACTTGGGTGCACTCAGCTTGCTAGGCGAGGTCAAACGACTGGCACATACTATTAGGTATAAGCATAGTCACTTCAGATTATGATAAGGCGGAATTCTAGTGCCAAAGAGAACTTATGTTGTTACATGTTTAATGGTAGAGACGGAATTTGAAACGGTTTTGCAACAAATAGATAGTCACTCAGGCTAGTCTATCTTCAGGCATGGAAATACAGTTTTGGTCTGATAAGTTTTAGGGGCAGAACGACAAGTGTTTCCCATGGCCTAATGGAGTGATGCTGTCCAAGACATAGTTCATCGTGGGTGAACATAAGGTGACGTATAAATTAAATCAAGCAGAATCTTCTGTACATAAGAACCTGGGAGTGAGATAATTGGATGGCATCAGACATCAGGGCTCACCAAGAGTTGGTTTCAAGGTTATTGATCCCACTTGTATTACCGTGTTGAACTGTGTTTAAGGCACAACGTGTGCAAGAAGTCCCAGAGGCTGTGCTTACCGTGGACTAGTGCCATCAGTGCTGCAAAGAAATGAGATGACACCTGCATACACGAGCACTTTGAGCTCAATAATAATTGATCAACTGTGTTTGGGTTCAAAAGTTGCTCGGACATTGGGGGAGAAAGCGTGTAGGTCTCACGACAGCACGCGCTTCTGCATTTATTGGCGCGTTGCGACGGGTCACGTGATACGTAATTTCCAGCAAGTCGGGTGGTAATGCGAACGTGAACCGATGGGCACTGGGCCGCTAGGGAGAGAAACACGGTTAAGAGAAGACGAACTCCAGGAAATCGCATCGTTGCAGCCAGACTGCCTTCGCCAAATAGAGACGTGGTCTTCTTTAATTAATCACGAAATTGACTTGTATAACCCAAGTCTAAAACTTATTAGTTGCTTTTGCCGTTGTTGTTCCTCTTTTTCCTCTTCCTGGACTCGGCAGGCCTCGATATTCTTTGTCCTCCAGCCCCGATACCACTAGCCCACTTTCTCCTGTTGCAGCTCCTTCCCCTCGTTCCGTCTAGTGTGCCTCACCAGCAAGGAGCCCATCATTCCCCTGGCTGGCCGTCACCCAACTTCTATTCTCCGCGGCCTTTCTAACTTTCATGCCGTGCAATTGCCTCTTCCATTCGCCTCAGGGAGTGCTCAAGTCCATTTTGCGCATTCGATACCTTCTTTTGACTGCTCAGAACAGCTTGTTCTGATTATTTTGTCTGCCGCAGTATCGACCGTCTGATAGCCCCCAAAAGAATTACGACCCGGCCTAGCTGCCATCTTCAGCGCCAGCCCCAATTCGTCCCGCCCGCTCTCCAGACCGTCGCATGGTCTGTCCAAAATACAGGATATTACTCACTGCACTCGCTTGACAAAAGGATACAAGCTGCCAGCCAGCCAGCTTCACGGCTACACATCCGATCAAAAAGTCCTAGCCTAGGCTGTTTCTGTCCCTCGAACCACAATCTGGATCAGTTGACAGTCCCTCCGACCTTGGTACCTTGTCGCACACGCGCCTGTTGTAGACTTCTACGAGTTCGCCGCCCAATGCCCAGGTCTGACGTGGGACAGCACGCACCCGCCACACAGCCGTAACCACACCCAATCTGTCCCTCCTCGAGCCGAACCCGGATACCGAAGAAGCACAACACGCTGTTTTTCCGTGTGGTATTGAATTAAGGGCGTCATTTGGTCGCCATGATGGGTCCTGATTATGGAGGCGGTCTGGCTGACGACCATCTCCATGGTCATCCCCCGCCGCCCACCAGCGAAGGCGGCTACCAACTCGACCGCGATCGACCGAGCATGAACTCGAGCCCCAACTTTCAGAATGGTGGTGGCTTTCCAGCGCAGGGCCGCCCCCCAGGTTCTCCTGCTTTGAGTGCCCAAGGCGAGCCCAGGAAGAGCAATGAACGCAATAGATCGAGAGGAAGGGGACGAACCGGCAGTGGACAGTTGCGCATCTGTAATAAGTGTGGGGAGCCGTTAACGGGCCAGTTCGTGCGTGCGCTGGATGGCACTTTTCACCTGGATTGTTTCAAGTGTAGGGTCAGTACATGTTGCTCACTAATGCCCTCACTGTCATTGACCCAAACTCACATTTCTTCTCCGTAACAGGACTGCGGCCAGATCGTAGCCTCCAAGTTCTTCCCCGCCGATGATGAAGAAGGCAGTGGCCAATACCCTCTCTGCGAAACGGACTACTTCAGACGGCTGGGGCTGCTTTGCTACCAGTGCGGTGGCGCTCTTCGCGGGTCGTATATAACGGCTCTCGATCGCAAGTATCATGTGGACCATTTCACATGCTCTCTCTGCTCGACAGTCTTTGGCGCTCAAGATAGCTACTATGAGCACGATGGTAACGTCTACTGCCACTACCACTACTCGACGCAATTTGCCCAACGATGCAACGGTTGCCACACCGCTATCCTGAAGCAGTTCGTCGAGATCTTCCGCAATGGCCAGAACCAGCATTGGCATCCCGAATGCTACATGATTCACAAGTTCTGGAACGTACGGCTCTCGGTGAACCCAGAGATGGAAGAGCAACGTCCAGAAATCGCCGACTCCCACAGTCGTGAGCTTGTCAGGTTGGAAGAGGAGGACATGGAGGAGAAAGTTTACCGCATATGGAGTGTCCTCTCCACCTTTGAGGAGTCTTCAGCAGCGTGTATTTCAGACATGCTGTTACACGTGAGCAATGGGGCCTACATTGACGGTGTTCTTGTTGCAAAGAAATTCATACTCCATGTGGAGATCCTGTTTCAAGCTGCGGACAAGCTGGATGACTCGATGAGGAACTATGACATGAAAGGTTCGTCTCTTTTGGCAGAAGAAGTTCAAAGTAAGGCACTAACCTCAACCCAGGGCTGGCTTACGGACGAGAGGCTAAACTCCTCTGCAAGAAGATTGTCTCTTTCTTCTCTCTCTTGTCTAAGACCCAAGATACAGGCGTTCGAAAGCTCGGCGTCACGCAGGAGTTGCTCTCTCTGGTGACAGGGCTGGCCCACTATCTGAAGCTTCTCATCAGAATTTGCCTACAGGGAGCACTCAAAGTTGAGAAAGACCATCAATCACCAGCAGGATTATACCAATTCCTTGAAGACCTCAGCGTCATAGAGGCGGCCAAAAACGAGGACAGCTCGTTGCAGATCAACGCGGGCATGACGAAGCTCTCCCCAAACGAGTCGGACCAGTGCATATTATGTCGGAAACCGATCGAGGATGAATGCGCTGTTCATGGTGAGGATCGGTGGCACGCATCTTGCGTCTCGTGTGAGCGATGTGGCAAGGAATTAGGCAAGATCTTGGAACAGGCACGCCTGCAGCGCGACTACAAGATCCTCTGTGCCAACTGCGACGCCACATCGCCAGAGAAGGGTCAAACCCTCGAGAGAGTCTCCAAGCTGCAGCAATATGTCTTTCTGTTGAAGGTTGCGTTGGCAAGGCTTCTGGACATGCTTCGGAGTAGCGGGGCCCTCCCGCACACGTCGGAAGACCCTAACCTCGACGGATACGACGCCAACGACGGCCAGCGGTTGGAAGCTCCCATGTTGACGGCGGATTCCCGCTCAAAGTCGTATGCCGGTGAAGAAGGCCGCCACCAGAGAGAGTCGTCCTATGAGAACACTCTCAACGATGTGCGCCGGCTCAGAAGCACACGTCTTGACAAGCACCTATCCTCGAGTCTTAGGAAGGCTCGAACTTCAAGGATAATGGATGGCCCTGACGGACATAGTGTTCGACCCGGCTCTTCTGGTGGCGAGAATGGCACTGCTAGAAACAGACCCATGCAAATCGAAGAGGACCGTGAACCTGGTCTAGGCGGCACGGAGCAGTACTTTGGCCATTCGGATGCGCTTACCCTTGACGACATTCCACGAATAGTTGCCGCGGAACAAGCGAGGGAAAAGCAGCCCAGTGCCTACAACAGAAGCTCGAGACAGGAGCTGTTCAGATCACCAGCTACCCACCCTAATTACGCAACAGGAGCTGCACCAGGCCATCAACGGACTCAATCTGACGGGAGGGATGATACCCGACTTGCCGGTGAGCCTTCACCTCAGAGACCTGGTAGACGGTTCTTCTCCGAGCTCTCTGGACTCGAATATTTCATCGTGCGGCATGTTGCTGTCCTTACAATGCAGCCAATGCTCGACCCTGATTTCACTCTTGAAGACCTTCTTGGACTTATCGAAGCACGCAAGGCACCCACCTTCTGGAACAAGTTCGGTAAAGCGTTTGGCAACAAGGACAACCGCAAGGCAATCAAGAAGAAGGGCGTGTTTGGTGTTCCCCTGGATGTCATCCTTGAAAGGGACGGAGCAGACTCCACGGATGGTGTCGGTCCCGGAGCTCTTCGCATCCCGGCCATTATGGAGGACACAATTACCGCCCTCAAGAACAAGGATCTGTCGGTGGAGGGTGTCTTCCGAAAGAATGGAAACATCAAGAAGCTGACTGAGCAGGTGGCTTCCGTTGACCGAGACGGCTGTGACGCCATCAGATGGAACGATGAGACGCCGCACCAGTTGGCAGCATTGCTCAAACGATACCTACGTGAGCTACCGGATCCGCTCATGACCCAAAAGCTCTACCACCTTTGGATTGCAGCTACCAAGATTAAAGATCCAGACAAGAGGAGGCACTGTCTGCATTTAGCATGCTGCATGCTACCGCAGATCCACCGGGATTCCCTCGAGGTGTTGTTCAACTTCCTCAAATGGGTGGCCACTTTCCACCAGGTTGACGAAGATTCTGGTTCCAGGATGGATGTTCACAATCTTGCTCGAGTCATGGCACCAAATATTCTCTACCTCAACACCAAGACCCCCAGTTTTTCTGACGAGCCGATGATGGCTGTGGCTTGTGTCGAAGACCTAATCCAGTACAATGAGGAGATGTGTATGGTATGTTTGACAGTATCCCCATGTTTCGAACTCGGACTAATGATGGTTGCAGGTGCCGGACGAGATAATGGATATTCTCAGTGACTCATCATTGTTCAGCAATAATGGTGACATCACGACGAAGGAAATCCTCAAGCGCATTGGTGACCGTGGCAATGGGGCTCAGAGGTACGATACCGAACTTGTCAACAGACAGGAGAATACACGACCCATGGCTACTAGAGTCGATACCGATCCTTCACAATGGCCGCAAGAACGCAGCGTCCGTCACGTTCAAGACGCAGCAGCACCTGTTAGTGCCAACGCTCAAGGAACGCCTCCTTCGAAGTGGCGAGGACCTGAGAATGGACCGTCTCCTTACACAAATCAACAACAAGAAAGAAATGAGAATCAGCCTGAGAATCCTGAGAACGGACCGCGTCGGGAGTGGCGAAACTCAGGCGCCTGGGGAAGACAGAACAGTTCCATCACAACTGGCACAGGCTAAAAACCATCATTTGGTTCTGGTATATACCGGCATTTTTTTTTTGCTTTTCCTCTCCGTCTCCTGGATGGAACGGTGGACTCAATTCGGGGATCCACCTACGAGACCACAACTTACTTGACGACATAGCATGATTTGGGTGTAGAGCGGCCATACAGCATTTTCGACCGGCGTTCCGAATCTACTTTCATCCCCTCAAAAAATGGCCATGGGAGGCTTTACGAATTCAATTTTTCCCTTCGAGCCCCAACCGAGACTTGCCTTAGCGGGATCCTCCTTTTTTACGTTCTAATTGGCATGGTTCCCAAAACAAACGGAACCAGTTTGCCGTATTTGTCTGTCAAGGTTGGAGTAGTGTGGATATATTACTGCTTTCTGGCTTTTCTTGGTTCTCCGGAGCCGTCCTGCCTTTCTGCAGTTTCTGTGGCGACCTTTGATGTTGGAGTTTTTTGAAGAGATATCAACACGATCCTATCGGGTTTGGGGGAGGGCATAGGGTGAAATTTTCGTACGAAAAGGAGAAAAACGAGACGAGTATAACAGGACAATGCCGCGTCTTGTTTCTGCGTCATTGCTGTCGTTGCGAGCGATCAACTTTTCTTGCCGCATTTGCAGACGGCTACCACTTTTTTTCGCGGCGCTGAATCCAACGGATTCGTTTGATGGATTACATAGGGAAATGAGACAGACAGCCAGTAGTAGGATGGCCATGGAGATCCAAAAAGAAGCAGTTTTCAGGCCTGCTTAATCTACTCAATTCACCATTTCAACTGATCACGGCTCTCACTTTCCCTTGTGCACATCAGTCTTGTGTAATGATATGTTCATATTATTCTACATGCAATAGCTACCTCGGGGAGCACATATCGAGGGTTTTCAATGACTACAGCCCCTGGATTATGGTACACGGAGGACTCTTCGTAGTCCCAGAGACAAACGTCAGAGCTACAACTTTCCTCCAACTGCCTCCTGCTGCGCCTCCAGTGTCCACTTGACCGTTTTCCTGACCCCGTCACTCAGACTCACGAGCGGCTTGTAGCCTAATCTCCTTCGCGCCTTGGTAATGTCGTAGTACCTTGTCATGCAACTATACGCAATGCGCTGGCGATTGAACGTCGGCGGCTTCTGCAAAGCTGCGAATACCAGCTCGCTCATCAGCCCCAACACCATACCCATCTCCCGCCCCAAAGTCCACACGTGCGCCGTTCCCTTGTCGCTCCCGGCCGCCGCCCATATCGCCCGTGCGTAGTCCCAGAAGTAGACGGGCTCGCCGTTCGTGACGATAAACGCCTCGCCGTCGACACGCTCGTAGTCCAGCGGCGTCGTCTGGCTCTGCGATGTGACGAGGAGCGCGCGCGCTGCAAGTAGATGGGCATGCGCTATATTCTCGACGTAGGTGAAATCGAACAAATTCTCATTGTTCCCGACCTGGACGTTCGTCCGTCCCTGTTTGTAGATGTTGACCAGATGGTACACATTCTGAACATCCCCCTCACCGAAAATGCCCGCGGGCCGGATCGACACCGTCAAAAGGCCTGCGCCGTCTTCGGCCCGGTTCGCCGCCAGAACTAGCTCCTCCGCCGCTGCTTTTGTCTCGCTGTAGTACTCCGTCTGCTCCTTGCCGCGGATCACAGGCCATGTCTCGTTCGCGTTCACCAGGTCATTCTTGTTATCGCTCATGATACTCGCGCTGCTGGTAAACACCAGCGCTTTCACTCCCGCTCCACGACACGCAGCTACCACCGCCCGCGTTCCCTCGACATTCACCTTTTGGAACAACGCATCGGACACCGCGCTGCCGCCCTGCGCGGGTGGGGAGGCGGTGTGGATCACGACGTCGGGCTGAATCTTGCCGAAGAGTTTGAGCAGGTTGTCGGCGTCCGTAATGTCGGCTTCATGGTAGGACACGCCGTCGGAGGCCGGGCGCCGGTTGCGCTCACAGCGCAGGTCGATGACGCTGATTTGGGCTTGCCAGTCGCGTAGGAGGAGGGAGACGACGTGATGGCCGAGGAAGCCGCAGCCGCCGATTATGAGGACGCGGCCTAAGGCGGTGTGGTTAGAGGGGGGTTTGGTGGTGGTAGTGGCCATCTTGTCGAGCTTGAATGGCTTCAGCGGGTATCGAGGTTGCGAAGTGAGGTATGGAGAGAGACTGTTGTTGACTGCGACCGGTTGTTGCGTGGGGACCCTGATGAGGAAGGACAGCCCATTGACTTACTGGAGGCAACTTAATTGGATTGGAACAATTTAACGGAAAGAGGAGTGGATCAAGCCAGCCCAGCCCGCTAGAGCAGGGACAGGGGTCGGTGGCTGTTGTTTCCTGCCATTGGGAATGTAATTGTTCCATTTTTTGTTTGAGTTGCGTCATTGACGCCAGTGGTTACATGGGAGTCCAGTACCGGAATATAACAATCAGGTTTACATCTACAGGTGTTTAATCAATTGGCGAAGAAGAAAACAAACGAAAAAAGCAACGCTTTACACGGTCGTTCCTAAGATTGGTAGGCTTAGCGTCGTCTGTGTAAGTGCTAGGCCAGCTGCTCGCCAAGATGGCAAGTACATTTTGACGACCTTGGTTAAGGGTATTTATTGTTCACGGCCGGGTTATACCACGAGGCTCTAGGAGTTTGCTGACCTCTGTCATGGATCTTGACATATGGGTAGAAGGCACTTCCATTGTGACCAATGTGTGACGGTCTCACAATCTGACTGGTGAACTCGAGTCAGCCAGCGGTGTGACAATAGAACTCCGAGAATACTGCAGTATACCATTCCCATAGAAACCCCAGATCGAGACTTGGCCGGTCGACTACTTGTAGTATTGGAGACATCGGTGGTTTTGCTTGATTAGAATTATAGGGAATGGAAAGCCTGGAATAGTCAACCTCTCAGGTGCAGGCAGCTTGGACCCCTCTAGTGGATTCAGCACACCCAGGACACCCCACTTTCGCCCACTATCACAAGGCAGTTGGAACTGAACCCCTCAGCTGCGACTCAGACAGGCTACATATGGTCTATGTACCGTCTTTGCGAACCTTTAATCTTTTCGTCCGCCCTGGTCGTTAGCCTCTACAGATCGATTTCTTCCAGCTTGTGCCATTTTTTCTCATTCAAGCCGGAAAGCTCAAATCTACCTTGGTACTCCCATGTGGCTCTTTCTCCAGTACCCCGTCGCCACTCTATCTTACATCCCTCTGCTCTCTATGTAGCCTTCCGTCCCATTGCATCTTCCTTATTACTCTCCAGCAAGTAGGTCATCAAGAAATATAGGAAGCAACAGCCTGGGACCATGGCGGACCAGTCTATTTTCCGCATCACCAAGGAGATTAGCGACCTCCAGAAGAACTCAGACCTATCCCTCGCCGTCGCATTCCGCGATCGTGACGTGCGCAATGTCAAGGCTCTAATCATCGGTCCCCACGAGACTCCCTACGAGTTCGGCTTTTTCGAGTTTGCCGTCAAGTTCAACAAGGAGTATCCGCGCAAGTCACCCGCCGTCACGGGGACGACGACGAATGGCGGACGATGTCGCTTCAACCCCAACATCTACGCTAATGGTAAGGTGTGTCTATCGATCCTGGGAACATGGAGAGGCGAGCGAGGCGAGGAGTGGTCGGCTGCGCAGGGTCTCGAGTCGATTCTGCTGTCGATACAGAGTTTGATGTCGTCAAATCCATACGAGAACGAGCCCGGCTTTGAGGATGCCAATGAGGAGTCGGACAAGAAGAACCAGAAGGAATATGTCGCCAAGGTAATTCCACCTTGATCAATCCTGCGCTTTTTAACTGTGCCGCGAATATAGTTGCTGAAAAATCATAACAGATTCGGCACGAGTCGCTGCGCATTTCCGTCATCCAGCGTATGGAGGAATACCTGGGCATTTCATCCAACACCACCACAACGCCTACCGCCGCTGAGAGAGAAGACTACGATCTTGACATGGACGACGATGACTATGATGGTTCAGCTGTGCCGTGGGAGCCCTTCAAGGACCTAATCAAGCGCCGCTTCCTCTGGTATTACGATTCATACCTAGACGCTATTCAGAAAGCCAAAGAAGAGGTCAAAGACGGACAGCAATTCTCGCGAATGCCCTTCGAGGGAAGTTCGAATACAATGGAGGGCAGATTCAACTACACCGACCTCGAGCGACGACTGCGCAGGATCAAGGCAACGCTTGAAACCGAGGCCGACAGGTGGGCGGCAGAGGGTCTGACTACGAAGCACAAGGATAACACTGTTGCTGTCAACCTCTCTCGCCAGTTCGAACAAATCAAGGAGTCATATAAAAGGGCCGATGTGCCCCACAGCATAGAACTGGTGGACGGGAACCCCTTCGTCTGGCACCTGACATACTTTGGCCGTCCAATGACGAACCTTGACGGAGGCCTGTTCCGCATCAAGCTCAGATTCAGTCCGCGCTTCCCTGAGGAGCAACCGAGAGTTACCTTCGAGACACGGATGTTCCATCACCGCATAGCAGCAGACGGTACGCCGTGCTACTTCCCGAATCCCAGTCGCCGCGAAGACGTGAAGCAGCACATCGAGGCTATCATCGAGGCGCTCGAGGAGGAGCACCCGCCCTACGACCCCAGGACCCTCATCCACCCTGAAGCCCACAAGCTCTTCTGGGGTGGTGCGGACGACCGCAAAATATACAACAGACGACTCCGTAGATCCGTCCAGCAAAGTATGGAGGATATGTGATCTTGCGCTTGGTATTTTCCAACTTTCTACCGTGCAGTCTTAGCGGCTCCTGCTGTCGACAGCAGCGAACATAGGCAATCTTCCGACTAACGAACTGACACTATGTTACGATATCAATGACATGGGTTAGCTTTTTTTCTAAGTTGTCCTCGCGATGATTTCCGTTTCGTACTTACCTTCGACTCATACTGCGAAGAGATCCAGTTTACTAAAGGCGTTCAAGGAAATGGACTCGGTCTGGCATCAAATGAACAAAAGAATCGGAAACCCTGGCAAGGGTTGGCTGGGCTGGGCTGGGCTGGGCTAGCATATTCGGACTTTCGTTGTCATATGTATGAGGGGTGCCTTGGGCTTGAGGGGTCCAGGTGCTTGCTTCTACTGCTAGACTTTTTACGGTTGATACCTCTTTTGCGGTATGGATAATTTGCTTTACGCGGAATTGACGTGGAACTTGACATAAACGCATAAACTGGAGATATCGAATGCGCCACGGCTAACGTAGTCCAAGTCCAATGCTTAGCAGAAGTGACGGCCGGAGTGTGGTGATTTGTGATAGCAGTCGTAGGAGGTGGTGCAGTCTTCATACGTGTAATGGCCCTAATAGAACACTGCCCTATTAACGGATGTTTTCATTACTTAACTACCTCTGTGAACGCCACCACATGACAAGTCTCTCGCCTTCCATGCTCGATCATATCGTTATTTCGTGATGTCATCAATCCCGAGTAACTATGTTACTACCCTTTATATCAAGGGCTTGTGTTGGCCTTCCACCTGTATCTCCGAGACCTCGAAAGTATAGCGCCCCGAGGTTATTGTCACAAAGCTGCTTCCTCAAACTTCGTGGGACCGACCTGGCTTCCGAACCACAGTTCTCTGATGCCATATTTCTCCATGTTATACTGTTGGGTCTTTCTAGAAGAATGAGCTACTCACTGATCCATCGCCTTCACCCGCATAGCACCGTAACCATCATGGGGACCAAAAGGCCCGTCTGGATGGTCTTGGAAAGGCAGATTGGTGAAGAGTGCAATTTGCAACAAAGGGGTCGATGCCGCTGTTTCTTCCGGAAGTAATCTTTGCTGGGCGCCGAGAGAAAACGAGAAAACCGTGATCGAAATTTGGTTTGTTATTGCTGCGGGTAGTGACGAGGTTGAAGTCAAGAAGCTCCGTGGATTGAGTGGAACCACAGCCTCCTCGAAAGAAAACCCCACCTCATCCACAATAGAAACGAGCTAGAGATTCCAGTACCGCGGGTCGACTCATTACTGGCGAGACGACCCTTTTGGCTTCTTGTCGATCCTGTCTCTCAATGGGTTATACGGCGCCGCGATGCCGACCAGTTCTTCCCGTCCCCCAGCTACGCCGGGCTCGTACCGTCCATCGGCCGCCAGAGTAGCCGGAGCACCCTGCGGCGGCCGCGCGATCTCCTCTTTGTGTATCCGGTCAAGCGACTCGCCAACCACTGCGTACTGGCCCCAGTTGATAGGCGGACAACGATATATGTTTTGCGGCGTGGGCAGCGAGGCCCATGGGTTCGGCCCGGTATGCGAAGGCTGGTCGACGTCCATACCATTTGGGTCGCTCTGAACCTGCCCATCCAAGCCTTTCTTCACATCCACTTCGCTGTTCTCCTCGTCACCCGATGAACTGTCCCTGTCACTGTCGTTGCTTGGTTGATCTGCAACCCTGGCTCCCTGTTTCCTTGCCTCTTCGCCCAACAGATGCGTAAGGTACGCCTCGGGCTGCTCGAGCGCCGCATCCCTCGCATCTTTGAATGTAACCATGTCCCGCTTTGCCCGCATGCCCTGCATCTGGAGGATCGAGAGGGCCGACTTGAGCGCCAGCACGTCCGGGTTGGTTTCGAACTCGATAGGTTCGGGCGGTGGGGGCGGGATCGCTGATTGGGGCAGCTGGGATGAGTGCATGAATGTCTGCCGCGCTGGAGGAAACTGTACTGGGTTGAGAGGCGGTGTCAAGGGTTCGACGTTTGGACGCGGTGGCGGCGAGGAGCGCGAGGTTGATCTTGAAGGTTGTGCAGTCGCAACTGTCGTTTGCGCCGGTGCCGGTGCCGGTGCCTGTGCATGCGCCTGTGCCTGTGTGTGCGGTTGTGGTTGCGGTTGCGGTTGTGGGTGTGGAGGAAGAGGGATGCGAGCGGGTGGTACTGGGACTGGCGTATGCGACATCCTCGCTGTCGCAGCCGCCGGTATGCTGTTGGATGTGGCACCACTCGATCTGTGAGCGGTTGGAACGACAGGAGGCGGAACGGGCGTCTGAGGCACGCCGGTGCCCTCATTGTTGAGTGTGACCCCGGGCATCGTGACGGTGGACGATTTTCCAGTAGATAAAGTCAATGCTCCAGATTGAGGTGCAATGAACCGCTGTGAGACAAAAACAAGCCCCCCGAGCCTTTCAGGTGCGCCGCTGTCGGATGCGCGATTGCAGACAGCAGTGCGCAAGGAATGATTAGCGACGATGCAGCTGTATCTCGAACATTCGACGGGGCCAGACAAGGCGGTATCGTCGGACAGTTTCCCGGAAAGGGGGAACGATGGGTCGTCGTCTAAAATTCCCTAGGAAGGTTTGTTTCCCCTGTTCTAGTTGGATATTGAACGTCGCATCCCGAGTCCAGGCCCCAGGACTTGGCACTTGATGTAACTCGAAGGTGGAAGTGGCGGGGCAAGGTGGGGTCTAAGGAGTCATGTCAATGCATTATGTGTGGGGCAGCTGTATCGTCTGTGCTTTCCTTGTGCAGATCCCTCGGCATCTTTTCCAATTTTCTATGCTCACCTTCGTACACAATCCCAATAGTCCGTTCCATGGGAATTCAACGGAAATATATGTCGCTGTGATATGGAAATTTTTATTCATCCAGTCACACAGCTGAAGTGTTGGCTGTTTCTGAGCCATGTGGGAAAGGCCACGGCATGCCGTAAGCGCTGTCGTGTCAGAGCTCTTACTGGGTAGCTGCATTATCTAAAGTAGTTCTCGCAGTGTTAGCTCGTTCAGCCTCAATCTTACCGAACCAAGCAGGAGCATTCGGTAGCTGGCCCCTAGAATAATCGTCACCAGGTTCTACTCTGGTTGGTGCATGTACTCCGATGTACACCGAGTTTGGCGCGGACAAATCCCTCAGACGGAAAGAAATGCTCGGTCTTGCATTTTATTCCTTGAAATCGTATCCAAATGGGTTATTGACATTGTGAACCAATTTTTGTTGCAAATTCGATTGCCATTGTTGACAGTCTCAAGGGGGACTCCCCTCTGTTTCAAGATATCCAAAGTCACCTTGCGCACCCGATAAGTTCTCCGGCGTTAGAATTGTCTGCAAGTTGTGGGCTTTATGTGGCAAACAGCCGGCCACTTGAGCCCTCCAGTTTGTTGCTAAAAGATTCCCCGGTGAATAGTCTCCGTGGGGACACATGGGCCCTAAACGGAGCAACACCGTTGGCTCAATCAAGGTTTGGAACTAGGAAGGATTGGAGACCAATATAACGAATTTCAAGGACTAACGGCTCAGCAAAACTCCAAACAAAAAAGTCCTGTAATTTGACATGAGATGGGAAAAGTCATGGGACTCAACGTCCGATGTTGTCGAACGCGCATGGAGGTGAAGAAGTCTTCATCGACGATCAACTACCCCGGTTGCTTGCCTCTCTAAAACCTGTGTGGTAAGTGTTGTGGCGGCCTCATGACAACCACGCGGAAATGCGATGATCCCCCAAAAATACAGTGTACTGCAGAAAATGGCTTTTCCAAGCCAGTCATTACCCATGCGACTTTCTAGGAGGGTTGTCAAACCATTGGTTGACTCGATTTCTTGGCTTTTATCTCAGCTTGCTTTTCCGGCAGCCAGCTAACGAGTCTCCCTTAGGATGAACCGACAAGAACTAATTGGTTTACACTAGCTAACCGAACGCTCAGATTATTCGTCTAGACCTTCTTGTTTACTCGTCATCGGTTGGGAACCTTGATAGTGCTAGTTGATGTATCACACAAGACTGGGCGAGAAAGCCGACCATGGAGAGTACAGGTAGGTGGATACGTATATTGAAGAACTGCCTCCGGTCTGACAACCCAAGAAATATCTCGACTTCTCGTGGTACCATATACTTCAACTCTTTCCATTCTAAATTTATGTTTGGAAATTGGCGAGCCCTTCCCCTTCGCCAGCCTACCATTACGTCCTTAACGGAAGGTGGGGGGGTTCTATAGCTGGTGACTGGTGATACGAGCTTAACATACTAACGTAACCTCTACGGTTTCATAAATCCTCACACTTCGCGCCTTCTCAACCCATCTAGACTTCCCTAGTCAATATTTAACCTTTTGAAACGGGGTACCACCCGTGTTTCGGGTTACAGCAGCTTCCAAGTCGTCCAGTCTGCCATCTTCAAAACAGCCCGTCCCACTTCAGCCTGATCAGCACGTTTTGAGACCACGAGGCTTCTCCTCCGATTTTCATCCCAAAACGCTGTCCCAAAGCCATACGCACTGATCTGTTGAATGCAACCGCCGAACACGCACTCATTCGGCCTTTTCCAGACCGTCAAAAGAGTCACCACCACCCAAAGCGTCCCTCTTTCGTCCGTGTCTTACACAAGTGGTGAATCTGTCCGGGAGCAGGAAATCGGAGGATATCTCCAGCCGTGTCGTTGCTGTAGGACAAAGCTTTTCAATATTTCCGGTTCGTGAATTTGAGAAACTTCATCTTGCGGCCTCTCCGTTATGACTGACAAATCTCGATGCACAGGAAAGCCGGTTGGTGCTACGTAGCTTTTCAAAAACCTGCATGCTCAAACTAGATGATCTGAACAACTTATGTTAACCAAAAAGTCCTGGCTGGTGGCTACCCGATACCTCTCTCGATTTGTATGTGAAAGCACTCCGGCTCGCGAGTCGGCGAGATCGAGCTTCGCCTACGCAAGGTGGTAGGCAAAGCGGCCGGGAGTTGCCGTGTCTGGAAAAGGCCTCTAGCAACCATAAACGTGCATTTCTGTTTATTGCTGGACCATGGTTATGTTTGGGCTCTTCAAGAAGCACAAGTCACCACCAAAAGTCTCTGGATCACCTGGAGAAGACGACTACTATTACCCTTCTCAAGCACCCACAACTCCTCAGATTTATACACCACCCAGTATTCGAAACTTTTCCTATCCCACGAGCATAGCATCGAGCACTCGAACTCCAACGGAAAGAACAGATCAGTTGAATTCTGACCAAGTCGGCGACATCTGCAATTTCTCCCCCGACAGTCCGACGCGGACTGGTACAATTGGATTGGAAGACCCCTTCTTCTTAAAACTCGGCGAAGATTAGTACTCTCCGCGAGCAGACCAAGAGGAGAGTACTCGCATCGTGGCCCGGCCTTCTCAGGCGGATATCAAAAGGAACCCAGCAAAAGAGGAGCCAAAGACACGGAAGAAGCAACGTCGAAGCACACTCTTGGGCCTATCTACACCCCAGGGCCAGGGCATCTCACTTTTCTATCGGAACGCCGACAAGGACCCAGAAAAGGAGAAAGAATCGTCATTGGCCAAATCTTGCTCCCTAAGCGATCACGCCTTCTCCCACAAATCCAGTGCTCGGCTCAAGCGCAGCTCTTTGGGCCAGCACAAGGTGACTTCATCATTGGACGCATCCCACTTTGCTAGGCTACCACCTCGTAGTCCCGATCGGCCCTCTTCAAGCCCTGGTGTACGTTTTGTTGAGACAAAACTGAGAAATACCAGTTCTAAGATCGGACCTTCGCCACTCTCTACATCTCTGAACGCTCCTGGAGAAATGAATGTTGCCACTGAGACGCCATCTGTTCCCCGGGTCTCCAAGATGACTTTCCACAGAAAAAGTGCGTCTCAGGTCGTCTTTACCCAGCCCGCAGTTGTCAGTGGGAGCCGAAGCCGGCGCAACTCGACAACAGAGTCCGATAAACGCACATCAAAAGATAGCAAAAGCGGACGGTGGCTGACACATATCAAAGACTGGGTCACGGTATCTGAACCCTCCACCCAGGCTCTGAAGCAGCACAAGAAGGATACGTACAAGCGAGCTGGCATCGCTCTCAGTGACCCTCAGGCCAACGCGAAGCTGCACATTCCGGTTGCCACTTTACCACCGGAAGCCATAAAACCATGTGGTCCAGGTCCGGAGCCCGAGGAGATTGCACAACGAAAGGCGGAGCAAAAGAGACGGTTGAGGCAGTCGTACTCAACTGGGCGGCCCTCTCGTGGCTCGCGATCGAGTACTAGTCAACACTCGTCGCTGAGTAATCTACCCTCCAAAGATTCCAAGGATGGCATGTAGGTAAATGGATCTTTGAAATAGCCTTCAGTTCTCATACGGACCCTGATTTTGTGGTACAAGCCCCCACATTCATGCTAGTCTGTTTCCACTCGCTTTTCTTTTACTATACCCTTGGCATGGCGTGGAGAATTTGTCTGTTGATGGGCAGTCGGCATTTACATTCATGGCAGGTGAATTTCGTGACTACCTGGCCTTACCAGCTTGGCTGAGGGATTGCGGCTTTACGACGTTTTTGAGGATTAAAATGAGTCAGACGAGTTGACGGTTGAGATGGTATAGGGATCTATGAGTTGTTGTCGCCTGATTAAATACGTATACCTTTTGTTTTACTCCTAATGTCCATAGATGCGATTGTACATAGATGTGATAGACCTCAAAAAATAGCACTTTTCTCGCTTCATGTTGCTCTGGCTGGTGTCCCAGCTGATTCAATGCGGTTGTCCTGTGATGGTCTAATTCGGTAAATATCAGTTTTGAAATTGAAGTTATGGAAAGAGAAAGGAACGTAGAAACAGGAACCTGACCACAGCTCTGACCGAAATCTAAATAACACTTGAGCATTCCCTTCCTCAATTCTTAACATGCAACTGAAGCATTGATACCCTCGATGCACCGTATCGAACATCCAGCACCAACTTCGTGGGATGGTCGAACGATTGGGCTTGCTTGTTTACATATTACCTTAGTCGTGATCAGGATCAGACACCATCATGAGTTTCCTAGTTACAGACGAGGACTAACCGCTCTAATACCCATTCAAGCCACGCGATCCGTCATTTCGAAAATAACGCCAGCGGCAGCACGTCCTGTCAGGTCGCATTCGTATTGATGAGCGTTCTATCAGCGTTTCAACACCCACCTTTTTCATACCTAACTAAGAACCCATTGATTATCACGGGGTATTTGTGGGTTGGCCAATGGCATTGAATTCACCTGTACAGAAGTTTTAGAATAATTGCAGCTGAGGTGATGGTGCATATTCCTTAAGCGCCTCATCTGAATCGAGTATATTGCCGAGACATCGACGAATACAACCAAGGAAGCTTCCGAAGTCCGTGTCCATGACAATCTCTCATGAAGCTAGTGTAATTGACACGTATCGTAGTAGAGGATAGAAATGATGCTCGTGAAAACAGCTTCAACGTGACAAGAGCAACCTTGACAACCACTAGAGGCTGCATACAAGCAATACTTGTTAACCACTAGATCAGATCGACGCCAGCAGCTGAAAAGCTGAAGCAAGGCCATGATTGCAGTAGGTCGGCACTAATAGAGAACGAAACCTCACAACGGGGTCTGGCTCAATCAAGATGGTTGTCGGGGATTTTTTTGCCGCGGGGTCCAAGCTATAGTGTAGGAGTCTAGGCATGTGGCCTATGACGTATTTGATACAGGAGGTTAACATGCAAAAGTTCAAAAGCCAGTCCATGACGCCGACTTTATTTTTTGCAGATCGTCGATTGGAACCGAGCTTCGTGAATATCTGCAGTTTCCACACATACAACCGGAGCAAACTCTCCCAACTTACAGTGGCGGTTGTCTTTCGACTGGTTAGGGATTGCCAATCTCGGGAAGCCGCGTTCATCATACTGTCACATAGGTACAGGCATTCGTGCATCATCATGCGATTGAATTAAGAGCGCCCTCTCATCAATCTTCAAAGTTCCGAATTCTCTCAGGCTACGTTATTGGATCCTGCCTCATCGATTATCACGAAAGCAAAAATAGTGTACTTCTTGTCAGGCTCCCTTGTAGTCGAGGTAGGTACTTTACACTCCGGCATCATGGCCAAGCTCTGGGGCACGTCCAACGATGAGGCGAATGGAGGCTCTGCCGAGTCGCCGCGTAACTCGCAAGAGCACGAACGGGCGCCGAATGAACACACCCATCTACTCCCCGACCGAGCTGAGAGCGCTCGCGCAACGTATTTAAGCCCCGATGACCCAGCTGTACGTACACATCACCTTCCAAAGTTGCCCTTACCAAGTCACTAAGCGCATAAATATATAGGTGACGCCGTACAATTTGTGGAGTGTCCGCATTGTACGATGGCTGACCATATTACTCACCTTGATAACCTTCTTCTGGTGGGTGATCCAGCTCGTGTCGATGTTCGTCACGCCACCCGGATTTCACACTCGAGGTTCTGGATTCTTCGCTTTTAGCTATGCGTTTATCACGCTTTCGAACTTGCTGTTCACTTTGATCTTTTTCGCTATTCCATCGAAGGTGGTGCGCATATTGAGTGTGGTCATGGGGTTTCTTCTGCTTGTGGATGCGGTGTTGCTGTTATCGGTGGAAAAGACGAGACATGAGGAGGGATGGGTTGGCATGGTTAGCGTATTGTGTGAGTTTACTGCGAGATGCAAAAGTAAGTGCGGGATGCTGACAAAATACAGGGGCGTTCGTTATGTCCATATGGGTCTTGGCCACTGATCGATTGGTACTCTGGGGAAAGGCTGAGGAGGAAGAGAGACTGACAGGCCGGACCGAGACCCGACGAACTATTGGCGAATGGAGTGCTGTTCTGATCTCAACCCTTGCACTGGTGGCACTCAACATAGTCGTCATCTTGGTCACCCTCACTCTCATTCTTCGAGCTCTGGACGCTGGCCTGGCACCACCGGGGCATATGTACTGGGTGGACGGAGACAAGTACATGATGCATGTGTACTGCCGTGGTAACAGCACCGATCTGAAGGGTAACAAACTACCAACAGTACTATTTGAGGGAGGCGAAGGAAACGTAGAGAATGGTTTATGGCAGTTTGCCGACAGTGCGCTCAAGAACCACTCTATTAGTCGTTATTGCTTTGTCGATCGACCAGGGATGGCTTGGAGCGATACCGCGCCGTCTCCCCTATCTGCGGGCATGGCGGTTGAGGTGATCAGCGAAGCTCTAACCAAGGCAGGAGAAGACGGGCCGTGGGTATTGATGAGCGCTGGCATTGGATCCATCTACTCTCGCATATTCTCTGCACGCCACGGAGGGCAGATCAAAGGCATACTGCTTGTAGATCCACTGCACGAGGACCTGCTTGGTCGTGTTGGTGCGCCAGGCCGTGGCTTCAGTTTGTGGATGCGCGGCGTTATATCACCCCTTGGGCTCGACCGCATTCCAGGCGCTCTCTTTAAGGGTCGAACCAAAGAAGACCGAGTCTGGGGACAATATGCCTACCAAACCGGCAAGTACATATTTTCAAAGTTGCAGGAGAACCTCGTGGCTGAGTCACTCTCCAAACGGGACGTGGCAAGCAGCAGAACCATCCAATATCCCGATACGCCCTTGACCGTCATCAGTTCGGGTGTCGAGGTCCGGAAAGACGGAGAATGGGAGAAGAAGCAGAGAGATCTCACGCATCTGACCCGCAAGCTTCAATACTGGGATGTTGTTGCTGGAGCGCCCCATCAGGTGTGGGATACACTGGAGGGGCAGCAGATGATCGAGAGGAGGCTGAATCAGCTGGTATACTATAAGAAATGAAGGACAGGTTTTGCGTCCACAATGGCAAATGGCGTACACGGGAAATGAACAAAATTGACAGGAACAAAAACAACGGTGTCGGGATGTCGACTTAATGGGAAGGTAGTGTCTGGGCTCCTTAACATAGCATACCACAGCACATGTGGTAAATTTGTGCATTGTCTGCGATTGGATAAGTAAACACGAAGCGCACAGGACATGATTACGTAACGGAATAGACTTGGTAGCGAGTATTAATACATAAATACTTGATATCACAATCCTCCTTCATTCTCAGTCACCGCATGCGTGGAATCAAGATGGAACCACTTTGCTTATGAGTATGGAGTGAGAGAATATGCAGTTCCGGGTAAGCTCGCAGGATTTTGGACCAGAAGAAAACCACTTAAGCAAAAGTGGACCCACAAAGGCGCGTCTTAGACGCGTTCCCTCCTCCTCAGCCTCATCATTGACTGGCAGGACCTACCAAGACCTCAAACGAACCATCTAAACTCTCAAGCTCGTCAATCATCGTTGAGCAGGATTCAAGATGGCGAACTTCTTCGACCTGAAGGCCAGAAAGGCTGCTGCCGCCGCTAACAATGGCGCGGCCCCGAAAACTGAAGACAGCAAGAATGCGAGGAAACAGCCATGGGTTGAAAAATAGTATGAGCAATACTTCTTCCATTTAGAGTTGTACTTCAAATCAGCTACTAAAAAATTCGTTCAGCCGACCGAAGACACTGAGCGATGTCACAGCCCAGGATCATACCGTCAGCGTTCTCCAACGAACCCTCCAAGCCTCCAATGTGAGCCCATTCCAACAAAACCACACAGACTACACGATGGACAGACAGACAAGATGGCTGATACCTGATATAGCTCCCCCACATGCTCTTCTACGGGCCCCCAGGCACAGGCAAAACCTCCACCATCCTCGCCCTTGCTAAAGAGCTCTACGGCCCGGACATGATCAAATCCCGGGTGCTCGAACTCAACGCCTCCGACGAGCGTGGCATCTCCATCGTCCGCGAAAAAGTCAAGGACTTCGCGCGCATGCAGCTCACGAACCCTCCGCACGGCTACCGAACCCGCTACCCCTGCCCGCCATTCAAGATCATCATCCTAGACGAGGCCGACAGCATGACGCAGGACGCGCAGAGCGCTCTGCGTCGCACCATGGAGACGTACAGCAAGATTACGCGATTTTGCCTTATTTGTAACTATGTTACGCGGATTATCGATCCATTGGCGTCGCGGTGCAGTAAGTTCCGGTTTAAGAGTTTGGATCAGGGGAACGCGAAGAGGCGGTTGGAAGAGATTGCGGAAAAGGAAGGGGTGGGGTTGCAGGAGGGCGCTGTGGAGGCGTTGATTAAGTGCAGTGAGGGGGATTTGCGGAAGGCGATTACGTTTTTACAGAGTGCGGCGCGGTTGGTGGGGGCCACTGAGAAGGAGGATGTGGAGGGGGAGGATAAGATGGACGTGGATGAGGATGGAGACCGGCAGTTGGTGACGGTCAAGATCGTTGAGGATATTGCGGGTGTGATACCTGATGATACGATTCAGAAGCTGCGACAGGCGATACAGCCCCGGTCGGCGGCGGCGACGTATCAGGCTGTTGCCAAGGTGGTTGAGGAGATGGTGGCGGATGGGTGGAGTGCTGGACAGGTCGTCTCACAGGTGAGTTACTTCATTATAGACACCGATGTTTTCGGTATCAATCGATATGCTGACAACTTACTCAGCTGTTCCAAGCGATTGTCCAAGACGAGACGATACCGGACCTGCAGAAGAACAAGATCACCCTGGTTTTCTCCGAAGTCGACAAGCGGCTGGTGGATGGGTCTGATGAGCATCTGTCTATCCTCGACCTCGCTCTGAGGATATCCAACATCATGGCTGGCAAGGGCTAGTGTGGCTGTTATGGAAAAACGACGAGAACAACGCGCAAGTACACGGTCAACTGGCATCAAGGCGATATGGAGTCATAATGGACATGGACGGCGTTCTTGGCCGAAGTTTGCTGTGTTCGAGATATGTGCATTGGTACCCTAGCTAAGCAATCGCTTGATGTGTATGTTCAAAAGTGCATAGGACAGCACAGCTAGTTAGTTTACTTTGGTGTGTGCTCAAGCAGCCACGGCGCCTCATTCGTTGATGGATCCCAGATTCCCATCCAAGATTTCCCATATGGTCTTGACTGGTTCCAACTTCTCCTTCTCCTCAACGCATTTCTTGGTCACCTTCGCTTTGCTCTTCTCATCATCGCCCTCGGGATCCCACAGATCCTTCTCGGGTGCTTCTTGGCCCTCCCCGGATTCCTCCTCAGGTAACGGCACGTTGAGCAACTTGCAGATCTCCTCCAATGTCTGCCTCGAGTTGTCCACTGAAATCATCCCCTCTTCGACCTTCTCAACCACCGTCTCCAGAGTTGTGATTTTGGCCGAGTCGGCCGCGTACAGCCACAGTTGTAACTGGTCCGTCACACTCGACTTGTTGCCCGGTCTGGTCGCTTCCCCAAAGCTCATGTTCTGCGTCGAGGTGGGTTTGTTGCTGGGGAACTTCAGGAGAAGTTGGCTTTCCTCCGCGAGATGGCTCAGGGCCAATTTGGTGTCTTCTTGTTGTTTTGCTAGGCTGGCGTTGATGTGGGATCGCTCCTGGATTAGACCTTTCTGCTCTCGAGATAAAGTGCGCAACTTCTCGACGTAGGGTGTGAGCAGATAGGCGGTTGGAAGTGGCTTTGCCGTTGGGATTTCCTGAGTTTCGGGTTCTTTGTCTGGCGTCTCCTCTGATTGCTTCAACTCTTCCTGCATCCCCTTCAGCATTTCCTTGTGCTGGGCAAGAAATGTCATGGCTTCTTTGCGCAGCTCCAGGTGGCGTTGATACTGATTTTGGATTTCTGCTAGTTGGGCTTTGTGGTCTACCAGTGGATTTTTTGGCTTTTCAGTGTCTGGTATCGCTTCGTCGCCAGCTTTGCTCAATTGGGATTCTATCCAGTTGATCAAGGTGTTCTTGACGGCATTGAGGGCATGCAGCTTGACCTCTGGACTCAGGTTCCCGGGGTCCACGGGATCCCTAGTTTGAGCCTCCGTATGCCGTTGCTTGTCTCTTCGGTACATGAGTTTACTGCGCAGAACCGTCTTCTGAAGACGTTGAAGGAGCTCTTGAATCTCGGCATCCGCTGATTCGTGATCGACTGCAAAGCCATTAACCATCTCTGGGGGCATCTCCGGCAGCGGGCTGCAGTCTTTATACATGGCTTTGGGATCCAAGAAGGCCGTTGCCGCGGCTGGTTGCTTTTGGAGCTCATCTAGGTACTTCTTGGCGGCCGCTAGCTTATCATGCCTCTGCCGCAGTTTTGTAACCTCTAGATGCAAATCTAGGATCCTTGTGTCGACGTCCTTTTGTGGCTTGAGCGAGGCCATCATCTCTTCATGTTCCTTCTGAACCTGAGCGAAACCCTGCCGAGCTTTAAGATTCCTCCGAACGGCCTCGATGTACTCTCTGTGAAGACCTTGAAGATCCTTAGTCTCGGATACTTTCGTGTCAATGTCGACAAGAGAGAGGGGGCTTTTGAGTTGCTCTGTGCCGAGACTCTGCCCAAGACGCTGTTTCATGATACGCCTTATCATCATCACCTCTTCGCGTGGACGAAGACACTCATCTAGGGCATTGTTGACCCTTTCTCGGAATTCATTGGGGTCCATGCTGAGCCCGTTCAAGCATTAGCTTCAATGTTCGGGATTCAGCTAAACTTGTGGTCTTTCAGGAAACAGCACCCTGAAAAAAGACGCCGAATTATAGGCGGCTAAAATAAAGCAGCTTGAGAGCTTCGAACTGCTTCGTCCTCCAGGACCTCCAGGAATGGTCAACGAAAACAAATTTCGATTTCAGACCTTAACAAACCTGAGGTCGTAGTCAAGGAAGCGGTTGTCCAATTGAACAATGTTTGTACTCCTTAGCTTGTTGACCAATCGGGTTGCGGGGTAGCCTAATGCTAGCGCAGTCCCTATGTGGCGCTTGTGGCTAGTACAGGCAGTTGCATCTTGGCTGCAGCGTTGACTTTGGAGATCCGAATTTTCTACGAACATTGGACTATCCAGGTCAACATCTGCACCATTCGCGGCATTTCATAAGGCGGAGCCACTCATTCACCCGAGAAACGCCTCCGAACGATATCCAAGAGCTGTAAAAGGTATCAAGAGACTCGCCGCGTATTCAGATGCTTCCATATTAGGTGGACGAAGAAGGCGACTACGTCCATTTAACCCAACGGACCGCCGACACCCTTCTTCACTACCTCCCACCGAAACCACGACGCCCACGCGACTTATTCAAAGACAGCAAGCATGGCGGACCATCAGCGAGATGTGTCGCAGTACAAGTACTCGGCCATGTCCAACCTGGTCCTCCAGGCGGATCGCCGTTTTGTCACCAGGCGAACGGATGAGGCCACTGGAGACCCCGAATCTCTCGCGGGGCGACTGAGTATCAACGACATGGGTGCTCGTGTAGCTCGTGACGAGGCTCCCAAGCAGAAGAAGGCCAGTGGACTGCCGAACATGGTGAGAGGAAGTATGCAGGAGGGCCAGGACATTCTGGCAAGGGAGCAGCGGAAGCGCAAGGGCGACCCGTCACAGATGAGAGCCACGGGCATCCTGGGCCAGGCAGACCTGATGGTTGAAGGACTTACATATCGGCCGCGCACTCACGCGACGCGAGCGACGTACGACCTCATCCTCACTACCGTGGCAAATAGTCTGGGCGATGTCTCCCATGAGATCGTCCTCAGCGCCGCCGATGCCGTCCTCGAGTTCTTGAAAGATGAGGACATGAAGGACTTCGACAAGAAGAAGGAAATCGACGATCTGCTGGGCGCCACCCTCAACCCTAAGCAGTTCAACGAGCTGGTCAACTTGGGGAAGAAGATCACAGACTATGATGCTCAGGACGACGACGAAATGGACACTGGCGCTGATGGAGCAGAGGATGACGCCGAACTCGACGAGCGACAAGGTGTGGCCGTCGTATTCGAAGACGAGGATGAAGATGAGGAGGCGCCCGTTCTGAATGAAGTTCGCGATGAGTCCTCAGACGACGAGGCGGAGCCTGATAATGACGAAGAGGCCGCCCTGGAATCAGAAGAACGGGCAGCTGGTGCAGGTGAAGATCGAAATGGAGATGGCGCCGAGGACGATGAAATGATTATCGACTCGGGACCGGTTGATGGGAAAAGTGGTGATGACAGCAAAGGTCAGAACTACATTCCGGCCCGTGCCATCGACGCGTACTGGCTGCAAAGAGAAATCGGCAAGCTCTACCCCGACGCTCATATCCAGCATGACAAAACTCTCCAGGCACTACGGATACTTTCTGGTGAGCCAGATCAAGTAGGTGGGGAAGAAAAACAGCTCAGAGAGATTGAAAATGACTTGATGGAACTTTTCGACTACGAACACCACGAGGTCGTTCAGAAGCTCATCGAGAATCGAGAAAAGGTCGTCTGGCTCACCCGATTGGCTAAAGCTGACAATGACGAAGAACGTGGAGTCGTTGAACGTGAGATGGCATCTGAAGGTGTCAGATGGATACTGGATGAGCTCCGGGGCAAGAAAACCAACGGTCAAAAGAAGATGGAAATAAGGATGGACATCGACGTACCAGCTTCTTTTACCGATGATTCTGCGCCGAAGGCTGAGCGCGGCGAAGGTCAACTTGTTGGTGGCCTTCAGCCGCGTAAGTTCATCAACCTAGACAACCTCATCTTTGACCAAGGCAACCATCTTATGACCAATCCCAAGGTCAGACTACCTGAGGGATCCACGAAGCGAACTTTCAAAGGATATGAAGAGATACATGTACCTGCTCCCAAGAAGCGCAACGATCCGTCAGATGTCAACATACCCGTCATTGACATGCCCGAATGGGCCCGTGTGCCGTTCAGTCAATCCGGGGCCAAATCACTGAACAAGATCCAGTCCAAGTGCTTTCCATCTGCATTTGAGGATGACGGCAACATGCTCATTTGTGCACCCACCGGTAGTGGAAAGACAAATGTTGCTATGCTTACTATTCTGCGAGAAATCGGAAAACATCGAGACTCCAAAACAGGGGAGATAGACTTGGATTCTTTCAAAATCGTTTACATTGCGCCCCTTAAAGCTCTTGTACAAGAACAAGTCGGAAACTTTGGTAAACGACTTGCAGAATACGGCATCACTGTTTCAGAATTAACCGGTGATCGTCAACTCACGAAGCAGCAAATTGCGGAAACGCAGATTATTGTCACAACTCCAGAAAAGTGGGATGTCATCACAAGAAAAGCGACTGATATGAGCTATACAAACCTCGTGCGTCTGGTCATCATCGATGAGATTCATCTTTTGCATGACGACCGTGGACCGGTCCTGGAGAGCATTGTCAGTAGAACGATGCGAAAGACAGAGCAAACTGGAGACCTAGTACGCCTTGTCGGTCTTTCAGCAACACTTCCCAACTACAGGGATGTAGCTAGTTTCCTTCGTGTCGATCCACAGAAGGGGTTGTTCCACTTCGATGGCTCTTTCCGACCCTGCCCTCTCAAACAAGAGTTCATTGGTGTCACAGACAAGAAGGCCATCAAACAGCTCAAGACAATGAACGACATCACGTACAACAAAGTCATAGAGCACGTAGGAGCTAATAAGAACCAAATGCTCATTTTTGTGCATTCTCGGAAAGAAACTGCCAAGACGGCTAGGTATGTCCGAGACAAAGCTCTTGAGATGGAGACCATCAATCAGATCTTGAAGCACGACTCTGGCTCTAGGGAAGTCCTGAAGGACTCAGCTGATTCTGCCACGGATTCGGACCTGAAGGACCTTCTGCCATACGGTTTTGGCATCCATCACGCCGGCATGAGCCGTCCGGATCGAACAGATGTGGAGGACCTATTTGAAAAGGGTCTAATTCAAGTACTTGTCTGTACCGCAACGCTAGCCTGGGGTGTTAACTTACCAGCACACACTGTCATCATCAAGGGCACACAGGTCTACTCACCTGAAAAGGGTAGTTGGGTAGAACTGAGTCCCCAAGATGTGCTGCAAATGTTGGGACGTGCGGGTCGACCGCAATACGATACATATGGTGAAGGTATCATCATCACGACGCAGACGGAAATGCAGTATTACCTGTCGTTGCTCAATCAACAATTACCCATCGAAAGTCAATTTGTTAGTCGTCTGGTTGACAACTTGAACGCTGAGATCGTTTTGGGCAATGTCAGGAGTCGAGACGAAGGTGTCGAATGGCTCGGGTACACTTACCTATTCGTCCGAATGTTGCGATCCCCAGGCTTGTACAGTGTAGGTGCTGACTACGAAGATGACGAGGCACTGGAGCAGAAGCGAGTGGATTTGATACATTCTGCCGCAACGGTGCTCAAGAAGTCAAATCTGATCACCTACGATGAGAAGACAGGCAAGCTCAAGGGCACGGAACTTGGCAGGATAGCCTCACATTACTACATCACATACGGCTCAATGGACACTTACAACAAACTCATCCAGCCTTCCATTACAACAATCGAGCTCTTCCGAGTTTTCTCGCTTAGTGCAGAGTTCAAATTCATACCCGTCAGACAGGATGAGAAACTGGAACTTGCGAAGCTTCTTACTAGGGTTCCTATCCCGGTTAAGGAAAGCATTGAAGAGCCCCACGCCAAGATCAACGTCCTTCTCCAGGCTTACATATCCAGACTCAAACTGGATGGTTTGGCTCTCATGGCTGACATGGTATACGTGACTCAGTCTGCTGGTCGTATCCTGCGAGCGATCTTTGAGATCACGCTGCAAAAGGGGTGGGCAAACGTGTGCAAGACAGCGTTAGATCTGTGCAAGATGGCTGAAAAGAGAATGTGGCCAACGATGACGCCGCTGCGTCAGTTCCCTATGCTGGGACACGACCGAAACATTGTGGCCAAAGCAGAAAGGATCGAAGTGCCATGGAGCAGCTACTTTGATTTAGACCCTCCGCGCATGGGTCAGTTGCTTGGCCTCCCTAGAGAAGGCAGGAAAGTCTGTGATCTTGTCGCCAAATTTCCACGTGTCGAAATTCAGGCTCAAGCACAGCCAATGACGCGATCCATGCTGCGAATTGAGCTCAGTATCACGCCTAACTTCGAATGGGATGATGCATTGCACGGATCTGCAGAGAACTTCTGGATAATGGTGGAGGATTGTGATGGTGAAGACATACTTTTCCATGACCAGTTCCTGCTTCGCAAGGATTACGCCGTGTCAGAGAACAACGAGCACCTGGTCGACTTCACAGTATCTATCACCGACCCAATGCCGCCAAACTACTTCATCTCCGTAATCTCAGACAGGTGGATGCATTCGGAGACCAAATTACCTGTTTCATTCCGAAAACTCATTCTTCCCGAGAAGTTCCCCCCACACACGCAACTTTTGGAGTTGCAGCCTCTGCCTGTGGCCGCGTTGAAGGCCAAGGACTATGCAAACATATACGAAGATTGGGACTACTTCAACAAGATCCAGACCCAAACCTTCAATTCACTTTACACCACAGACGACAACGTGCTCATCGGCGCTCCTACGGGCAGCGGTAAGACTGTTTGTGCCGAATTTGCTCTGCTCAGACTCTGGGCCAAGCCAGAGTATGGACGTGCTGTATACGTTGCACCATTCCAAGAGCAAATAGACATCAGGCATGAAGACTGGACCAAGAAGTTCGGGCAGATTCGTGGTGGAAAAGACATCGTTAAGCTCACTGGAGAGACAGCGACAGATTTAAAACTCCTCGAGAAAGGAGACCTCATCCTTGCCACCCCAACACAATGGGACGTTTTGTCGAGGCAGTGGCAGCGACGTAAGAACATATCCACCGTGGAGCTCTTCATAGCAGACGAGCTTCATCTCTTAGGTGGACAATCGGGCTACATCTACGAGATCATTGTTTCGCGGATGCACTACATCCGCACGCAAGTTGAACTGGCTCTAAGAATCGTGGGCCTCAGTGTCTCGCTAGCTAATGCTCGAGATATTGGTGAATGGATCGATGCGAAGAAGAAGGACATTTACAACTTCAGCCCCCATGTTCGACCTGTCCCGTTGGAACTTCGCATTCAATCTTTCTCTATTCCCCATTTCCCTTCTCTCATGCTCGCAATGGCGAAGCCAACTTACCTTGCCATCACGGAAATGTCTCCTGACCAACCTGCCATTGTCTTTGTTCCCAGCAGAAAGCAGACGAGATTCAGTGCTCGTGATATTCTAGCAGCATGTTTGGCAGACGATGACGAAGATCGATTCCTACACGTCGACGTGGAGCAATTGCGCCCGCTCTTGGGCAGAATTCACGAAGAAGCCTTGGCGGAGGCGCTTTCACACGGTGTAGGTTACTACCACGAAGCGCTCAGTCAAAGTGACAAGAAGATCGTGAAGCATCTCTACAACCAAGGGGCCATTCAAGTCTTGGTGGCGTCACGTGACGTGTGCTGGGAGCTCGACTGCACTGCACATCTAGTCGTGGTCATGGGCACTCAGTACTTTGAAGGCCGTGAGCATCGCTACATTGATTACCCCCTCAGCGAGGTGCTCCAGATGTTTGGCAAATCCCTACGTCCATCCAGAGATGGCCGAGGTCGAGGCGTCTTAATGGTCCCGGGCGTCAAACGCGAGTACTACAAGAAGTTCTTGAACGAGGCTCTGCCGGTAGAATCGCATCTCAACAACTTTGTGCACGATGCCTTTGTGACAGAAGTCAGTACGAAGATGATCGAGTCTGCAGAGGATGCCATCAACTGGACCACCTTTACGTACTTCTACCGCAGGCTTCTTGCAAACCCCAGCTACTACGGCCTGACTAGTGCGACTAACGATGGCTTGAACGCCTTCCTTTCGGATCTCGTCGAGACGACGTTGAAGGAGCTCACCGAGTCAAAGATTATTGATTTCGATGAAGACGATGGAACCGTTGCACCTCAGAACGCTGCCATGATTGCCGCATACTACAACATCTCGTATATTACGATGCAGACATTCCTGCTTTCACTCACTGCCAGAACAAAGCTCAAGGGCATTCTTGAGATTGCCACGTCGGCCACCGAATTCGAAACAATCCAGATCCGACGCCACGAAGACACCCTGCTTCGGAGAATCTACGACAGGGTACCAGTGAAGATGTCTGAGCCTGTATACGAATCACCGCATTTCAAGGCTTTTGTTCTCCTGCAAGCACATTTCTCACGGATGCAGTTGCCCATCGATCTAGCCAAGGACCAGGAGATCATCGTGACCAAGGTATTAAGCCTTTTAAGTGCAACAGTTGATGTTCTTTCTTCAGATGGGCACCTTAACGCCATGAATGCCATGGAAATGTCGCAGATGGTGGTCCAGGCCATGTGGGATCGAGATAGTCCTCTGAAACAGATTCCTCATTTCACAACCGACGCCGTTAAGGTGGCAAATGAGTCTGGGTATGTCACATCGAACCAAATTGAAGTTTACAGTGCTAGTGCTAACCACCAAATCACAGAATCAAGGATATCTTCGACTTCATGGAAGCTATGAATCCCGAGGAGAACCCTAACTACGCCAGCCTGGTCAAGCGCCTTGGTCTCACGCCAAAACAGCTTCAACAGGCAGCACACTTCACCAACACCAAGTACCCCGACATTTCACTGGAATTCGAGCCTGTTGACGTGGACAATATCCGAGCTGGCGAGCCGGCTTACCTCAACATCCAAATCGAGCGCGAAGTTGACGATGAAGATGGCGAGGTGGATACGACAGTCCACGCTCCGTTCTACCCGGTCCAGAAGATGGAGAATTGGTGGCTAGTGGTGGGAGACGAAAGCACCAAAACGCTGCTTGCAATCAAGCGAGTCACCATTGGGCGGCAGCTGAAGGTCCGCTTCGAGTACACTGTGCCCACACCTGGCAAACACGATCTTAAGCTCTTCCTGATGAGTGACAGCTACGTGGGCGTTGACCAGGAACCTACCTTCTCCGTCAACGTAGCGGAGGGCATGGATACGGATTCGGACGAGGAGGAGGATGAAGAATAGCGGCCCGGCATGGTGATTGTGCCAAGACTGCGAAGGTGTGAATAATCATTCCGTTGTGTAAGGAGCTTACTGTATCAAATAGCAAGGAGTGGCCAAGATGGCAATATATGCTGGATCTATGGGCAGTTACGACCGACAAGCAATCTGATGTTTTGGCTGAATGAGACGGCTATGATGTGGATGTATGCGGTGTGATGAGTTGTGGCGTATAAACGGGAGTTATGCAGATGTTGGCTGACGGCGACAGAGTTGAGATGGCGACCCCGTGTGCTTGGGGCTTTGAGACGAGAAAGACACGGGGTTGGACATGTTGACATTGGCCGGATTCAGGCTCGAGTAGACACGCGAGTGAGTGACAGAGATGTTGGTCGGAGGTAGAAGACAGGTGAAGAAGGTGTCAGATGTCCAACAGGCCGGGGGAGTGTTGATGTCTGCCCTATGTCACCCACTTGCCGCAGTGCCCGTCGAAGAGCAGATAGACGTCGCGCACGGGCCCCTTGAATGCCTAGCAATAGTGTTGGCGCACCTTCAATCAAATAGAACTCCACCAAAGCGAAGTCTCCAATCCTTTCGCATCTCACTTTTTTTGTGTTCGGTTTCGTCACTACAACACTTCACGGACGGCGCAACAATCTATCCAAATCGCCTACGTCTTGTTCTATCCCATCCCCCACACTTGCATAATTCTTTGGCAACGTCATTGCCAATTGCAAGACGCGTTGGAATCTTTCATCCGCCTGCCGCAGCTGACGCTGTTCGACCTCCTTACAACTCATAATCCGTGACGCGAATTCACGTTGTCGCTACTGTCCGCCTCACTATCACGATGTCAGACGAGGCAGCCACCCAACCTCGCATTGCCGCCCCCGCCGATTCTTCCGTCCCCGCGACTGCTGAGGGAACCGAGACTGAACCCGTTGCGCCTGCTTCTGATGTCCAAATGGACGACGCGGAGCCCGCTGAGACTGCAAGTGCTCCCAAGGTGGAAGCTGACAAGCCAGCCACAACTGAAGGTATGTCCACCTCACAACCAACTTCGACGCGTTTTAGAAACTTCCTCGCGCCCTTCTGCATTCTACATAGTCTTACTGACATTTACTTGTTACGCGCAGAACCCGCAACCGTATCGCCAGAGAAACCCGCTGCTGAGCCTGAAACTGACATTGAGATGAAAGACGCCAAACCTGCTGGCGAGCCGCCTGCTGAGCCGGTCAGTGTTCCTGTCCCTGCAGAGAACCCCGAAGCAACCGAGTCGGAGGCCAAGCCAGAGACGGAGAAGCGTGCTGGGGCAGCCGCGGCCGCCCCGAGTACTGTGCAGGAAGCCACTGGTACTGCTGTTCAAACTAAGAATGGCACCCCTTCTGGCGACAAGAATAAGGCGCGTCGCAAGTCCTCTGGCATCCCCGAGCACAAGGGCAAGAAGTTAAACAAGAAGCAATCCAAAGCCAAGATTCTTCACACAGATGCTAAGCCCGGCGATCACTACTTTGCCAAGCTGAAGGGATTTCCTCCGTGGCCCGTCATCATCTGTGATGATACTATGCTTCCGCAGTCCATGCTCTCAACGCGACCCGTCAGCGCTGCGCGTCCTGACGGCACATATCGAGAAGACTTTGCCGATGGTGGCAAGCGTATTGCAGAACGAACCTTCCCCGTCATGTACCTCCACACAAATGAGTTGTAAGTTATACTAACCCCATTCCAAGGATTCGCCCTATTGTGTATGGGCATAACCTCGAATTTGGCAAGCTGCTAACGTCACGACCGGCAGTGGATGGTCGAAGAACACCGAGCTCGAGGATCTTGATCCTACCACCGTCCGCGAATCCATCACTCAGAAGATGCGCAAGGACCTTATGAATGCCCATCTTCTTGCTGAGGAGCAAAACAGCCTGGATCACTACAAGCAAGTGTTGCAGGAATTTGAGGAGTCAAGACTGGCAGAACTGGAAGCGAAGGCTGCTAGAGCTAGCGCCAAGAAGGATAAGGCAAAGAAAGCTGAGGCACCTCCTCCCGAGGAAGATGAGGATGTGGAAATGGCAGACGCAGATGAGGCCGAGGTCTCCGAGACAAAGAAGCTCAAGTCGAAGAAGCGCAAGGCAGAAGAAGATGCTGCTGTAAGTGACACTTTTGGGAGATAATTGGGCCCATACTGATCGTCAAATAGACTCCCCAACGCTCCGATTCCGTTAAGAAGCCCAAAATCAAGTTGACCACTTCGTCAACCCCCAAAGCCACCGCGAACGGTGTCCAGTCGCCAAAGCCGGGCAAAGAGTCTGCGGCCAAGCCTGTCAAGGTCAAGTCCAAAGCGGCCAAGACTAAGGACGCCGATGGCAAGAAGACGGAGAAGGAAGTTGCAGCGCCCAAGGAGCCTGAATTGACTCCCGAGGAGAGGCGTGTGCGCAAGGAGGTATGTTGAGTTGGCGCTGATCGCGCTTCAAAACTGTTGCTAACCTCGTGACTAGAAAGAAATTCTTTTCCTCCGACACCGATTGCAGAAGGGCCTCCTGAACCGGGACCAACCGCCCAAGGAAGAGGAGATGAAGCCCATGTCGGACTTCCTAGCGAAACTCGAGACATTCCCCGACCTCGAGGTCAGCATCATTCGCGCCACCAAGATTAATAAGGTGCTGAAGGCTATCCTCAAATTGGAAGGCATCCCAAAGGAAGAAGAGTATAAATTCAAGCCGCGATCGCAGACCCTGTTGGACAAGTGGAATAAGATTCTTGCCAGTGAGGCTGTTGGTGGGCCTGCAAATGGCGTCAATGGTACCTCTGGTGAGGCTGCAGCCCCGAAGGCAGACAAGGAGACCACCAACGGCGTCAAGCAGAACGGTGGGACTGAAGCTACCAAGGAAGCGCCGAAGGAGCCGAAGGAGGAGCCTAAGGATGAGGTCAAGGAAGCCTTGCCCAAGGCGATTGATTCGGCGAGCGAGCCCGCAAAGGAAGAGAAGCCAGCTGAAGACGTAAGATGTCCCGTTAAAATTGGATGACGGTACTTATCTGAACTGATATCTGCCCAGGCTACCGCGGCAACGACCGAGGACCCCACGGCGGTCGAGTCCTCTACTTAGAACAGCAAGAGACAATCTTTACAGAGGCGAGTCCAACCATTGTAAAGCCTGGATCATATTCCCCACGTCTACCGATTGAAGCCTGCGTAACAACTACCCAGGAGTGGTTGATACACCTCAACACAAGACGGCGTTCAACTCAATTGAGGCCCAAACGTGGGTGCTCACTGAGCTGTGTTTTTCCCATGTAAAATAGTGTTTTCTTGGCTTGCGGCTTCATCATCTAAGACAGGTCTGGCACAAGGTCAGAGAGGCAGGATTTTCTTATATCTGGATCCATGGGGTTCTCTCTGGACAAAGCTGCGTGCCCATTGATGCCATTTTCAGCAGACCGAGTCCGGCTAGCAGCGAAAAGAACAAAGCGGTACCTTGTTAGAGCATATCGACATTTATATGCCAGCAAAACTGCTTCGTCTTTGGTGACGATGAAGGCTGCTGGGGGCTGAACCTGCAGGATTGCTCAGGCGTACCCGAGGAATTGATAGTTTGGCAATATCTGCAATAAAAAGTTTTACATATCGCGGCTTGTATAGAAGTGAATATGACAGCAATTGAGACTGATGCACAAGCACTGCAGTGGGCGGAGTACTCACCTGTGTGAATGAGGCCATCACTAACGTCCAACTTGAAACCTTAGGCGTTGGTCGGTGAACATGGCTTCAAGATTAAGTAGCACATGAGTTCGGTGCATTCCAGAACGGCCTCCGCTCTCTAGTAATCGCTAGGGATGCTTCTTGTACATGTAGAAAGTGGAAATGGGTGCGGACAAAGCTGTACAATGTACAATGTACCGGTATACTAAGCTCAGAAGCTTACCCTGGAGGACCCCACTCGAGGTAGAGCTTTGACCCATTTGCAGTGGCATCGCGTCATCGGGTTGTGCCTGACGAGGACGTTGCTTGGGTTTGCCTCGAGATAGTTCGCAACCGCCACAACCGCGTTGCTCCCATTCCCAACGCCGCAACTTGGAAAGCCCATGGAGGTCGGAGAAAGATCTTTCACCACACAGATCTCTGTATTTTAAGGGATCTCTCATTCCTGCAAGCTGCGCATCTGCGACATCCGTATCATTACCATCTTGACCCGCTCCCCCCGCCGAGTACGTCCATAACGCCACTGCCAAACTGCCCAACATGTTGCTCCGTCTCCGAGGGCCGGATGGCATGAAGCGCATCAACATCGATCAGAATGCTACTTTTGGAGATCTGGGGCGCCTGGTATGTTCTAACTAGCAAGCTTCATAAAGAAGTAGTGTACTGACGGCCAATAGCTTATGCTAGAGTTGCCCCCCACCGTGATCCCCGAATCCATTACCATGTCGAACTCACCTACCGGAGGCGAGAAGAAGCGCATTGCTGAAATCGCCAAGTTCAAGGTTAGCCAAATCGGGCTTGGCCATGGTGACTTGATCTTCATTTCCTACGAGCATAACGATGCTGCTACGAATGGTCACTCGAATGGGGAAGCCACATTGACCCAGGCCTCGACGAATCGACTGAACGGGAAGCCCATCCTACCGACAGAAGACGTTCCGATTAACCCGCCACCGTTGAAGTCCCCTACTCTTGTCAAGAACCCATGGGAGTCAGTGAAACAGTCGGAGTTGGACAACAGTTTAGACAGAAAGGATGGCAAGATCGCTCGAGGCCGTGACAACCGCATGTGCAAACATGGTCCCAAGGGCATGTGCGACTACTGTACGCCCATGGACCCCTTCAACACCCAGTACCTCGCCGACAAGAAGATCAAGTACCTGTCGTTCCACTCTCACATGAGGAAAATCAACTCGGCAACAAATAAGCCAGAGCTGGGGAGCTCCTTCATTCCGCCCTTGAAAGAGCCGTATTTCAGAGTCAAGCGCGATTGTCCGTCTGGACACCCTCAGTGGCCCGAGGGCATCTGCACCAAGTGCCAGCCGAGCGCAATCATTCTGCAGCCCCAAACCTTCCGTATGGTCGACCACGTTGAGTTCGCCTCCTTCGAGATCGTCAACAGTTTCATCGACGCATGGCGTAAAACAGGAGCTCAGCGGTTAGGACTGCTGTACGGTCATTATGAAGAGTACACCGAAGTACCTCTGGGTGTCAAGGCAGTTGTCGAAGCTATATATGAGCCGCCGCAGGTCGACGAGAGCGATGGTGTGTCATTGAACCCATTCGAAACCGAGGCGGCAGTCACCGGAGTGGCCAAACTGTGTGGTCTGGAACCAGTTGGATCCATCTTTACCGATCTACTCGACTCCGGAGTTGGTGATGGGTCTGTCATCTGCAAAAGACATGCCGACTCGTACTTCCTGTCATCGTTGGAGGTGTGCTACGCCGCTCGATTACAAGCTCAACATCCCAAACCTAGCAAGTGGAGTGAGACGGGTCAATTCGGCTCTAACTTTGTCACCTGCATCATCTCGGGTGATGAGACGGGGAAAATCGCCATCTCGTCATACCAGGTGTCCAACGAGGCGGTCGAAATGGTGCGAGCCAACGTCGTCGAGCCCTCTGCCGACCCTTCTGTCATGCTCGTCCAGGAAGAAGAGGAGGATGACGGCTCCAAGAGTCGCACGCGATACATCCCCGAGGTGTTCTTCCGCAAGATTAACGAATACGGCGCCAACGTACAGGAAAACGCAAAGCCGGCTTTCCCCGTTGAGTATCTCTTCGTCACATTGACTCACGGCTTTCCCGCAGAGCCCAACCCTATATTCAACACACCCAAGTTCCCTATTGAAAATCGCGAGGTTATCGGTGAAAGCCAACAGCCAAGTGCGGTGGCAACGGCACTCGACTTTAATGGCGGAAACAAGAACATGTCGCTTTCTGACTTCCACTTTCTCTGTTACGTCCACAACATGGGAGTGTTGTCCAAGGTAAGCAGCCTTGATGGCGTATTCTGAATAGAAATTAATGAAATGCCTAGGCGGAAGAAGCGCTGCTCTGCCGCGTAGCAACCAAGCACGATCTCGCTGACACATACCAACTCTTTGAAATGCCTGGGTGGCAGACCCTGATTGCCATTCTGCAATCGACTGGTGAGAAACTCCCCAATAACAGCAGCAGTCGGAAGCGACTCCGTCGGCCCAGTGGAGACGGGGCCCCCAACGGCGCTGCTGCCCCAGCACTAAATAATTTGTCCACTGGAAGACGCCCCAATACCAGTGAACCAGACGCTAAGCGTTTTGCTGCCCTTAGGCTGAGCGGCGAGCGAGCAGATGGGTCAGCACGACCGCGCCGCCTACCAGCGCGTCAGGCTGAGCGGGGCGAACAATGAGTCGACAACGGCACGTCAGATGAGGCGCACGAGGCGCACGCGGCGCCACGAGGGAATGAGCGACTTCACTTCGATCGCTGGAAACGGGGAAAGCGATGTGCGATGTGAATTGCTAAAGCTTGTGGCCTACCTGAAAGCACAATGGGACCCAAGGGCTTAGAGACGGAGACAAGAACGGGCGATTCAGGGTCAACTTTCCTCTTTTGATACGGCGTTTCAGGCAGGCAGGCAGTCAGGCAGGCAAAGCAGCTTCAGGGCCGAGTCCTGCGACTTCTAGATTTGCACATCTTGCCCCATAGATTTATGCAAATATAAATTACTGAAAAGCTGTCTTGCAGCGAATTGTATCTTCCGGTCAAATCAGGAGAGCGCCAAATTCGGAGCAATAGCTAACGCTCCTGGCCTTCATGTAGCGAGCACATCCGACCCATTCATGTGTAATGTGAAATTACTCAGCTGCAGTTTTGTCAGGTGAAATACCACTTCAGCTTCAAATTAGCACTTGGAATGTATTAACAGCATGGCTTGCCTCTCCTTGGCACCATCTGCTGGCACCATCTGCTGGCACCATTGCGGGATCGACATGCTAGGTTGTGCCAAATCACGCCACTGCATTGGAGCATTTAGCAGTCTGAAGCTCACGGGTTGTGCGAAGAGATTCCCTGCCTAGGTACTTCTTACATGGGACAGAGAGTGTCCTGGATTCGGACTTCGACCGGACTTTTTCTAGCTAATACAGGAGGATTGTTCATCATCCCTATGGGCACTGCGGTGGCGTCGCGTACAGTACAGGTTTAGAGCATCATCAGCTTTTATACGTTAGGTTGATGAAGAGCACACCTGTGTTAGCTCCCTACATAATCGGATAAGGTTGTATCGCTATGCTATCTATATGTGAGTGTGCTAGATGAGGGCATGTTATTCTGACTGCCAAACCTACGTTTCCTACAACCTCAATGCGTCATTTGACTACTTGCAGGGAAACTCGCTTCCGACTACAAGTACTCCGCGACAGGGTCTGAGACCCTCATTCAGTGACAGACAGATACAATAGGCCTTGGGTAAAATTACTTAACATCTCGATTGTTTTTCTCAATTCTTTTCTTTTGTATTAGAACAAGTTCCCTCGCCATCGCCCGCAGCCCGTCGCCATACATCGACCTATATCGACCGATTCCCCCCCTCGACTGAACGCCCGCCTGCCCGCCCAAACCAAGCCCCCGGATGGCAATGGGCCGTAGTTAGGGTGGGTATTTCTTTTCGTTTTCTTTAGCAGAGGTGGAAAAGGCAACCATTTTGGGGCCAATAAACTGATATAGACAACATAATAAGAAAATCATTCTGTGCAAACCCAGATTATCTACAAGGGCTTGCCACCGATGAACTCGGACCAGCGGCGGACTTCCGACGGGATACCCTCGGGTCGTGGCAGCTTCTCGCTCAGGCATTGTGCGAAGAGCATGGCAGTCTGCGAGATAGAATTAGTAAGTAGATAGAGGCGCAAAGGGATATGTTTTCTGCGGGGGACTCACCTGAGGCTCCATAAACAACGGCACACCGAAATCGACCGCATTGCGTCGCATCACATAGTCAACATCCAGAGTCGTCTTTCCACGGGTAAGAGCCAGGTTGAACACGCCGCGGATGTCGTACTTCTGGAACACCTCGCGGAGAGCACGCTTGTCTTCCTTGGGAAACTCGATGACCTCCACCTTGACCTTGTCCTTAGTGCTTGACTCGAGGAATTTCTTGACCTCCTGATCGGCAGCGAAGAATTTGTAGCCGAGAGGGGAGAGGTAATCCGCGATCTTGGTGAGCCACGGCTTGGAAAGCTCGCCACCAAAGAGGACACCCTCACCGGGCTCGGGAACGCGGAAGTTCATGGCGGATTGCATCGAAGTCCAGTATGCCTCAACCAAGTCCTTGCCGAAGCAGGCCATTTCACCGGTGCTGGACATCTCGACACCCAGGAAGGGATCGGCACCAGCGAGACGGGTCCAGGAGAATTGCGGAACCTTGGTGGCAAGGTAATCTCGCTTCACAGCCATCAGATCAGTCGGCTCGGGGACGTCCTTGCCAACAAGTGCCTTGGTAGCAACATCGATGAAGTTCGTGCCGAGAACCTTGCTGACGAAGGGGAAAGATCGGGATGCACGCAGGTTGCATTCGATGACCTTCAGAGCAGGCTCGCCACCCTCGGGGTTCTCCGCCTTGATAATCTGCATGTTGAAGGGACCGGTGATGTTCCACGCTTTGGCGACCTTGCGGGCGATCTCCTTGAGACGCTCCATCGTCCTTTCATCCTGGTTGACGGGAGGCAGGACGAGCGTCGCATCACCAGAATGGACACCAGCGTGCTCAACGTGCTCGCTGATAGCATGGACAATCAGCTCACCCTTGGAAGCAACACCATCGACGTCAATTTCCTCAGCACCCTCGATGAACTTGGTAATGACGACGGGGTGGTCAGGCGAGACGTTGCTGGCCGCCTCGAGCTTATCCTTGAGGTCCTCCTGGCTGCGGATGACCGTCATAGCAGCACCAGAAAGGACGTAACTGGGCCGGACGAGGACGGGGTAACTGACTTGCTCGGCGAACTTTTCGGCATCGGCAACCGATGTAAGCTCCTTCCAAGCAGGCTGGTCGACGCCGATGCTGTCAAGAATTTCCGAGAACTTTTGACGATCTTCGGCCTTGTCGATATCCTTGGGATCTGTGCCCAGAACGTTTGCCTTGCCAGTCTCCTGCAGGCGCAGGGCGATGTTTTGAGGCAGCTGACCGCCAACGGAAACGACGACACCGGATGCGTTCTCAAGCTCGTAGATATCCATGACCCTCTCGTAGCTCAACTCTTCGAAGTATAGCTTATCGGCCGTGTCGAAATCTGTGGAGTAGGTCTCGGGGTTGTAGTTGATCATGACGGTCTTCTCGCCCATCTTTCGAAGGGCCAGGGTAGCGCTGACGGCACACCAATCGAATTCAACGGAGCTTCCAATCCGGTAGACGCCGCTGCCAAGGATCACAGTGCCCTTGTCTTCGAATGTGACATCGTGAGTGCTCGCGTTGTATGTGGTGTACAGGTAGTTCGTGTCAGCCGGGAATTCCGCAGCAAGAGTGTCAATCTTCTTGACCCAGGGACGAATGCCCATGCCCAGTCGGTGGGCACGCACCGCATCTTCGGTGCTGTTGACGGCATTGGCGATTTGCTTGTCACAGAAACCCATCTTCTTGGCCTTCAGCACGAGATCCCGCTTGAGGTTCCCCAAGCTTCCGGCCGCCTCCATTTCTCGGGTGCACTTAACCAAGTTCTCAAGCTTATACAAGAACCACTTGTCAATCTTGCTGAGTTCGTGCACGCGGTCGACCGTGTAACCTTCGTGAAGCATGGCTTGACCTACAGCGAGCCATCGTCGGTCCGTAGGGTTTGCCAGTTCGAAGTCGAGGTCCTCGAACTTGTCACCCTGGAAGCCAAGGAATTTGGGATCGACCTGCCGGATGGCCTTCTGGAATGACTCTTCGAATGTACGTCCGATAGCCATAACCTCACCGACCGACTTCATCGCACTGCCGATGTCGCGCTTGACATGCTGGAACTTGGCCAAGTCCCATCGAGGGATCTTGGTCACGATGTAGTCCAGCGACGGCTCAAAGTTGGCGGTTGTGGTCTTTGTGACGGCATTCGGCAACTCGGGCAAGCTGTGGCCCAGTCCAATCTTGGCCGCAGTGTAAGCCAAGGGGTACCCAGTAGCCTTAGAAGCCAAAGCGGACGATCGAGAAAGACGGGCGTTGACTTCGATCACTCGGTAGTCGAGGCCATCCGGTTGAAGAGCGTACTGGACGTTGCACTCGCCGACAACGCCAAGATGGCGAACGATCTTGATAGCAGCGGAACGAAGCATGTGATATTCCTCGTCGCTCAGGGTTTGACTGGGAGCGACAACAATCGAATCACCGGTATGCGTGCCCAGGGGGTCGAAGTTCTCCATGTTGCAAACCGTGATGCAGTTGTTATTGGCATCACGGACGACTTCGTACTCAACCTCCTTCCAGCCCTTCAGCGATTTCTCGACCAGAATTTGCGGGGAGAGGGTAAGAGATCGAGCAGCCATGTTTCGAAGCTCCTCCTCGTTGTTGGCGAAACCGGATCCCAGGCCACCAAGAGCATAAGCCGCGCGAACGATGATCGGGTAGCCGACCTTTTGCGCGGCGTCCAAGGCATCCTCGACCGTTCCGACAGCGATGGACTGGGCGATGGGGATATTGATCTCGTTCAAGGCCTTGGAGAAGAGGTCTCTGTCTTCGCTGAGCTCCAGCGTGTGGACACTGGTACCGAGCACCTTGACGCCATAACGCTCAAACAAGCCCATTCGCTGCATCTGCACACCCAAATTCAGCGCGGTTTGCCCACCAAAGGATAGAAAGATTCCGTCAGGTCGTTCCCTCTCGATAACGTAGGACACATATTCGGCGGTGACAGGGAGGTAGTACACCTCATCGGCGAGAACGTGGGCGGTTTGTATAGTAGCAATGTTGGGGTTGATGAGCACCGAGGCCACACCAGCCTCCTTGAGAGCCTTCAGAGCTTGCGATCCTTTGCAACATGACGTTAGCATCCTTGGTCCTCGAAGCCACTCGTGACTCATCTTGGTGCGCCAACTTGGGGCCCGAAGGACATCTGAGTTTTTCAATGGCTCTGAGACGAACCTGAATAATCGAACTCTCCAGCCTGTCCAATGGCTAAACCGCCACTTCCGATGACCAGAACCTTTTTGACATCGACAATATCTCTCAGCTTGATCACGCCGCTATCGAGGTAGGCCTTGGGGTTGGGGGCTTCCTGGGCGGCGGCGGCAGAAAGGTTACAGGCGATTCGCGAGGTAGAAAAGTTCCTCTTTTGCCATTCGGAGCTCGTATTCTGGCACAGAAATCTCGAGTAGGCCGGAGCAGCGAGGGTGTTCAGCTGTCGAGGCAGGGTGGCGGGCAGTCGACGCCCATGTCGGAGCATAGCTGGTGCGCGGCCGGCAACCCTGGTGGAGAAAGCCATAGCTGCGAGCTGCTGGGGGAGCTTGGATCTCCGCGTTGGTCAACCGACAACCTCTCGCGAGACCTGGATATGGATTCGCAACGTCCAATTGAACCCAATTCACACCGTCACGAAACCACGAAACGTGCGGAGGGGGGAAAGGTGTTGGTCAGAAAACTTCTGGAGTAGAGTCTGGGTTGTGAGTCGAACGCCCTTCAACGAATTTTAGTGGGCTGATAAGATAAGGAAAGCAGCGGTCCCTCCAAAAATTTCAATTGTCAGAGCACTCAAGAGACTAGCTTGGCGCCGGACACCACTGCACTATGCCCCAATTTGGGTGCGATCTAGGAGCCGCTTGCGGGGAATGCCCATACATCGACTATGGATCATATGCAGCAGAATTTTCCCTCTCGTTCAGAAGTACAGATGTCGACCATGCACTATGATTTGCCTAATTGAAGACTCGCAGGTTCTGATGTCAGCTGCTGCAGGTGCAAATTTTTCAGGCCACCATCTGCGGCAGCGCACAAAGGTGATCCCTAGCTGTCCTTTCCGCAGTATCGCGCAATCATGAAGATCCCAACCGCCACGACATCCGACCTCAACGCAATACCTTGCGTCCTCCATTGCAATTTCACCAGCCGCTAAGGTTCTTCAATCCCGACAGAGTTTTATTTTGACCCAAGGATCTGTAACTTTGGTGTCTACATATACTTTTCTCATAGGATTGCAGTTAAGCTAGCTTTGCCTGTTATTCACATACATTCGTTATTTTAATGCCGATTGATTGCAATAACTTTTACTTACTTCGTGCAATGCATACTATTGCGGGCCTCGAGATTAGTTCTATAGTAGCTTTCTTATAAGATCCGTTACCGGCATGTCGGTATTGAGTGGATGCCAAGACAACTCCATGTTACCATTTTAGGAGCTGTCGGAATCGACTTACACAAGCTGCAGCGAATCAGATGTCGCCATTGCTAAGCCAATGAAAGCTCCTGTGACCTCTCAGGTAACATCTGGACTTGTAAATAGTTGCATGCAAGAAGCTGAAGCCTTTCACGGCAACGTATTGGACTGTGTGACGCTTTCTACGGCTAGGTATTCCAACTCTGTTCGGAATATTCGAAGCCCGATGTTCCTTAATGGAGTTCTGAGGAATTTGTTGGTTATTACACGGTTATTTGAACACTTCGCATTTTCTACTTGATACCGCAGTGTTTCACTTGTATTGGTGGGATTATAATATGCTGCCATCCCAGCTGTGTCATCGGGTAAGGTGGAATACCACACAGTGGGCTGCGAGTAGCCCGCGCCCCGCAGCATGCTCGAAACTGATGTCCATGATGTTCGTGTGAACGAGAGGTCCATTATCAAGCTGGCTGAAGCACTCCAAGAAACCCCTGTCTCGCTCTTTGAGGCTGTCAAGAGGGTCGAAAGTGTCATCACGGACTACTATGCAACTCAGGCTCCTTCGAATCAGGCCCTCCCGAGAAGACCTCCAAAGGATGTAAAAAGAAGGCTCTGCATCTCCTTACCCAGGTTGGAGTGGATATATCCCAGTACGAGGCACTGAAAGAGAGATAGTCGGTCGTGTGCTTCACAGACTAAGAGCTTCATGCGCAAACCAGTTGGACCAAGAAGTGAAATTTGCTCCCGGGCATGACATCCAAGTTTCTCCCCACTAAGCCTGTTGAGATCGACAAGGACGACGTCTGCCATACTCCGGCCTCGCTGACCCAAGATAAGGAAGCCAAGGCCCTGTCCCCGTCTACCCTCGCACCATTAAAGGACGAATTTGCTGTCTATAAGCCGACTATTCCGACTACCCAAGACGCCACCCCTAAGACTCCTCAAGCCCTTATGAAACCCGCAGAGCCTAGCCCTTAATCTCCCACCAATGCTCGGGTTTGTACTTGGAAAGGTCCGTGTCCCGTCCCCATTCTACAACGCAACTGCCGAGAGGCGCACCTTCGAGAAACAACTGGAGGCTATTCAATCCCAGCGTGTCAATATGAGCCTGAAGGAGGCTGAGAGGTGCAGTCCCATCGACGAATTTTTCCGAGCCGTCTGTCAGAACGATACCCTTGAATTCCACTGTCGCCTGAAAAGCTTTGCTAAGCCGTTCAAAGACGATGCCAAATGGATTGACATCGAAGTCCACTTGCAGCATCTGCAGAATATCTCTAGAATACCTGGTTAATTAACATTACAGTTACAGTCACCAGACTCTTCAAGCATAGTATCGGGAGATGTTCGTGATAGTCCCAGTCCTACCGGTGCTTCTCACCAAGTAGTCGATGATGCTTGACAACTTACAAAGAAGCCTGGCCTGGTTCTCTCTGTTGATCGACCTTGACATCGACCGTAAGTGAACATAGCCGAGGTTACTTAGCTTGCGTTGAGTAATAACGTTTAGGGGTCGATTTTCCTTCTCAATGCACAAGGAAAGTTCAGGCGCTGGTACGGAAGCAAGCATTTTGTTAAGCTTTAAGCCGGGCTCGGAGCTCTGGGAGACTTCTAATGCAAGGCTTGTACCGGATATGCTCATGCACAGAACCATGAGAGAGGTCATGGCCACCCGCCTTGCAAACCGTGCGGAACAAAGTGGCCCAAGAGTATCCCTAATTTCAGCTGGTGCTTGCTGCAAAAGTTGATGAAGGGGGAAGTCTGCAAGGTTCTTACGCCTTACGTACCTGAAGAACACTGGGCCAGGCAACCTTGGTCCAGCACCATGCCGGCCAATACACTACCGCGTACATGGGGTCACGGACTCTATCTCGAACATGATCCCGCGCCCTAAAACTTCGGGGCCTTACAGCTTCGGGGGCTAGATATCGGCCTCGATATGCCATCTTACTTCCTGTCGAAAAACCCCCGCGAACAATTTAGGAAATCGTTGACGATGAGATGCTGAGACGACTATCGAGGAACGTAGTGGATGGCCTCGAAGGTAATGGAAAAACCACAGACCTAACTTGCAGGAGACTGTTTTCGACAAGGAGGAATAGGTCAAGATGATATCGGAGGCACCGATAATACTGAAGTTAGTAACTTTCTGGGCCAACCGGATCAGTGCATAAGCATGAGTTGAAGGATAGGGGTAGGTACTTAAGAACGTGGAGAACAAGACCAAACCCGGGGCTCCCAGAGATCTGGTGATGTGATGTAGATGCACCGAGACGGTTTCGTATCGAGCACTGCTGTTGGGGAATTTATGGCATTATTATCCAACGAACAAATACTCCGCTTTTTAGACACGACATGTATACATTTCACTAAGGCTAGAAATTTCCCTCTTAGCGTAATCCACTAGCTAGAACCCGTGTTATATTGAATTTAGCAACGACTAACCCGATCATCATGCTGATCTAGGCAACCAGCTGTCCGTTCGAAACTTCCAGAGACTCCCCGAAGGATAGCTCAGCATCCTTGTTTCGAAATCAAAGACAACACCAACTGTCAGAGTCACTACCAAGGAGCAGCCAGAAACATTCCTGACGGATATCCGAAGTGATCCCACACCTTTCAGTAGGCTCACTCCGAGGCTACTCGGAATACGGTATGCACAATACCCTCATAGAGAGGAGAATGCGCATCACCATATTTGATGTCAATATAGTAAAGAGGGGCGAAATATAAGAAACAAAACAGGTCCACAGATAAATCCGTCCAAGATGTACAAAAATGATGCTTAAGGAAAACAGAAGACAAAAAAATGGCCAGTAAATAATGGACAAATGTAAAAAGTAGATTATTGGAGAATTGAACCCCACCCGATTTGAACGGATAACCTTTCGATCTGGAGTCGAACGCGCTACCGTTGCGCCAGAGGTCCTTGGCCAACGCTAATGGTCAAGGTGTTATTTGTTGAAAATTGGGATGAATGTAGGCCATATAATCTCTTTTTTTGATGGTGCACAGACCTTCAATCAAGCATAGCTTTGCTCTAAAACATCAAGATCTGCCGCAACCGGAAGCATTCTTAAAGTTGAATTGATTTGTCCTCGATATTGCTTTAAGACCTGGTGTAACAGTGGTTGTTTCCTGGACTTTGTTAGGGGTTGTCTATAGAGACCTGACAAATTGGATTACACATGTTCTACTAACGGACTAAGCTGTAACAAAGTATGCTTGTCGCTGTTGCTGATTGAAGTAGATTCGTACAGTTATTATTAAAGTCAGTTCGAGCAACGATGTGATCAATTAGGAGCTGGGGGCAGCCGAGGTTGATATGAAGCCGAGGTCAAAATGAGGATGAAGCGGTCGACTCAAGCTCCTGCCTTCGGAAGAGAATTCTGCCGTCTTACTGCGAACGATCTATGCAATTTTCTTCCCAAATACACGTCCGCAGTTTCGTCATCGCTGACCACCTGGAGTAAGCTTTAACGTGGCATTGTCAAGTGCCAAGCATGCATGTGTACCTACCGAAAAACCTACTGGCCGAATGAGCAATTGGATACTCGGAGCTCAATATTACGTTGTATTGATGGTGGGTTTGTGGGAATTTAACTGGTTATGGAGTGTTCCAAACCGCGAGATTTTGAGTTACGGCTGCAGGGAAGTTTGCAGCGCAACAAGAGATTCTATGGCGAGTCCGTACCGAAGTAGCATCAACTGAGTTTTCCCGATGGGTTGGGACGATGGGTTGGGACCTAATGCCGACTGGCTATGACCAGGGCGGGATATTACTCGAATCTCAAGTCTCGAAGTTTATTGCGTGAGTAACAAATTGGTGCGTTGAGTCTCGGCGACCAGTATATACGGGGTTCGGAATTTCGATTGTAAAGACGGTATCGGAATTCGGAGCTGGTAAGAGTTGGTCAAGTAAAAGTAAGCCGCATTCAAATATCATGCCTGATGTGACCTGGGACTCAAGCCACCATGTAACGCCTCGGTGTCCAAACTCCATTGATCCTGCACTATTGCGGTGTAAGGCAATACGTGGGGCTTAGACCCTGGCATCCAACAAATAGGTGTGATGGTCCACGTATGGAAAACTCGACGAGAACTATGTACAAGCGTGCACATATCTGGGCCCAGGACTTTATTGGACGTGTGCTGTAAAGATTTCGCGCTTTTTGCGACTTCAAGTCATGAAGTATCGAGGCGTATAAGTAGCCTGCTTGCCTGTCTGCCTGCCTCACTTTCATCACCACTGTCATCACTAGCAACACATTAAACCTTACTAGTCGGCATCGACTTGAAATTATCACACATCCACTTATATCAATCCATTCGGCATCATATACCCAATCCCCTTTTCCAATAACACCACATCAGCCAAAAAGGCCACTATGCCTTCCCAATCCACGTACGCCGCATCCACCTTCTCGGAGTCAACAGCCTACTCCTTCGACAAGAACGATGCGAGCCCCTCAGACCCCAAAACCAACCGCTCCTTGCGCCAAAAGGTGAGGACGGCGCTCTCAGAGATTGGCGAGCCGCCAACCGTCAAATGCGACCGCGAGCACGGCAAGGAGCCGAAGAAGCTGCATTACAGTGGCTTCATGAACCAACCGTCCCGGACTTGAAAGATTGTTCCTGTCTACAAAGAAGAAACACGCATTACACCTGAGATGAGGAGAAACGAGTCTCATTATCTCATTCTTCTGTTGCTCCGCTATGAAGGAGTTACACAAGCGAGGTTCGCGGGATTGTGCCACGAGCCTTTGGAGGACTACTAGGATGAGGCAGCAGATTTGAATGAATAGATGGAACACACGCTGGCTATTTTGTTCTCGACTCATTCAGGAGTTGGATACCCGGAGATCGCTTTGATTTACACCCAAGCGTAGTCTGCGCCGACCTGGTTCCATAGTAACCCTTTTCTTCTTCGTCTCCAAAGGGGAAACACGCTTAATTCTATCACACTGGTTGCTAGTGTCTAGAATTCATTTTTGTTGACGTGGTATTGGGACGGTTAGTACAAAGAGGGACGATTCCATAGCCCAATAGAATGCGGCCAAAGTCACCGAGGCTTTCATTTGGCATTTGAGCCCTCTAGTCCAACGGCTCAGTCACCCTTATTGAAAATAATGAAGCTGTCCTTCGGAGGAACCTCAGCCCTTGACTACTTTCTAAACATGCTTTCCCAATACTCAACGCCTTATATGTTTAGTCTAAGTGCCACCACCGTGTCTCGCCAATACGGCCATCGGCCCAAAGTAAGATTTGAAAGCCCAAATTCTACGCCCAATCAGGTACATGGCCAGCCAGAGCGACAGTAGGAAATCCGAAACCCCCACCAACTCGCTGTACGTGTCCTTCAGACCCTGGTCTTGAAATCAGGCGGTGATATACGTCGATATGAGGCACGCAATAACATTGAGAATCACGAAGATGATGACAATGGTCTCTCCCGCGATCTATCAATGTACATGGGTTAGTTACTCCGCATGAACACACTGAGGTAGGAAAAAGGCACAGAACAGTCACAAACTTCCCGGACAATACGCATCCACAGCATACGTGATCGCAATATTACTCACAGCCCTCGCCCCAACCCCGCCCAGTTCTTCCCACCAGAGAAACCAAGTCCAAAGGTAATAACGACCATTGGCCCAATGATGACGAGGATCACCATAGCTGTTGAGTGATACCCTGGCTCAGCGTGCTGACCATGCCAATCAGTGGGCCGAGTCGCAATCTGGTCGGTGAGCCATCCTCTGTGATGCGGTAATAATAATGCCGAAGTTACTGCTGTGCGTTAGATCATGCACATTGATATTGGGCATGAAAGGTGTTTGGTACGTTTACCAGCCTATGGAAAGGCCTACTATAAGGTCTGCTACCTCGATTGGTGGATATATTTTAACTTTGACAGTTTCATACACCCAGCCAAAGAACGAACCCTTCGTGTCGAACCCCTTCGTCAAGGACACAGAAGCCGCCCATATCTTCTTTTGTGGATAAACTGATGCCGGCTTCCTGAAATCGCAAATACCGTCGACTATATACGCAGTTTACTTAATCATTAGAGAGTCAATAAGACAGGTTGCCCCTGACACAATAGCCATGACGCCACACCTACATTGCCAGCCGGCGAATTCAGTGATATACGCATCGACAAACAGCCCAAAGAACGCGCCTGTGGATATAGCGATATGGAAAACTATCATAGCGTGCCCGTGTTCGTGGAAATAAAATAGGTCGACCGGCACACCGGGAACGGGCGCATCGGCGGCTGCGGGTAGGAAATCACTGATGATCTGCAATACTAGTAGGCTGCCCTATGAAGTCACCAAGTAAGCCCAAATATTTGCAACGCAGAGAAAGATAACAGATGTAATGGAGACGGGGTACTTTATGATTACTCGGGCGACTGGCATCTAGTTATGGTCATTAGGTCGCAGAATACCCCTTTTCGACATTGAAGCTAACCCAGAACAAGGCACCGAATCCCACCATCAAAACCTGGAGTGAAGCTGCTTGAACTCAGCAAGATGATAAATTGACAGCATTTTCATGTATTTTCTTACTGAGGTAACTAGCCTTTGTCGAAGTTTCGTGGGATTGCTTCATGATCGGCACCACCGCCACTGTAAAGGCAGCCGCGTTCATAAAAGCCAGGAACTTGAACCAGCAAATGACGAGGTAAGTTGCGTATTTATCCTGCTATGGCCAGTTCTTTGTTCATTCAGACATTTCCACGTCGCAACGCCATACCAATGGCTTGTTTGGGCTACGGACGCAGGACAACCCCTGTTTTCGATTTCTTGCCATCAATAATATTATGGTCGGCAACTACGCCATGCTCCAAGTCAACTCCCCCCTGCTAGTTTGTGACAGCCTCTTTAGCTTGGAATTCACTCATCCTGACGGCCTTCTCGAAGACTGTTCATATTTCTGGGTTGAAAGTGGTGGGTGCTGGTCCTAAGCATCTATAACATAAAGCCAGCAAGGTCAAAGTAGCAGCCGCATTGCGTTGCGCCCCTGTGAATCAAGCTTCGCTTAACATATTCCCACATCGACTTGTTTAGTGAACGCAAAGCAACTTATTAGCATACTAACGTTTAATTTGTGGAAGTGGGCTTTGCAAAGTGATCAGCACGATATATTCTCTTGCCCCTCATATACCAATCTTGGAGATATGTAGCGTCTTACGACTGCATCGCGATAATCCCACTGGGGACCAATAAAGTGTTGATTCTCAGGAAGTTAATGGCAGCACTCCAGTTCTCCTACATCCGAATATTCAGAGTTGACCGGGGATCAAGCCGGTGGCACTGCAAATATACCGCCGTAGCCAAGATAAAGCTTGATTAAAGAACGGGAGAAGCTGGTCGCCCCAAGAGCACACTTCCTTGTGATCCCATATCCTTTTCGCAGAGATGTCAAGCTTGGCCATCAATATCTACCAACATGGAACCAACCGTGTCCCCCTTGCATTAGCCTGCTCTACCACCCCTCTACTCCGGCGAAATCCGCCCCGAGAGAATCGACCTCAACTTCCTCGCGCTGCGCCACCCGCGCGACATCGTCGACCGTATGACCGACGGCCACGAGCTCGACACCTCGGAGCTATCCATAAGCAAGTCCATCTGTTGCCACACTGCGGGCCACCGGGACCTCATCGCTCTCCCGGTTTTCCTGTCCCACGCGTTTCGGCACGGCTTCATCGTGGTAAATAGTCTATCCAGTCTTGAAGAGCTGTTTACACCGATCAGGTGGCAGAATCGGAAAGTTGGGTGGAGTAACACTGCAGCGACAAGGTGAGCTACAAGTCAGAAATTTGGCACAAACTCCCAGTATCATAAATGTCACGTCTCAAGATTATGGCGTGACGCAACAAATTTTGGCAGTATCTTGTTGCGGGAATGTCGTACAACTCGATGCCCACTGGTTCTCAGCATGGCGCTCATCTCGAGGGCAGAGATGAATCTCGTCTAGCTGCAGTTTCGAGCTCTGCTTCAAAGTACTTCGGCCCATCCTCTCGGTGACTTGGTTTCGGCGCAATTCAAAAAACGCAACAGAGGGTTGATATCTAGCGCGCTAGATGTCGAGCGAGTAGTGTGAGACGTCCTCCCTAGAAAGACTGCCGGTTTTGCCTGGTATCTTGCGATTGACACAATTAGTCAGTGACGGACTGCCTTCATAGAATCGACAGTGTACCAACCAAGATGGCTTGGAAAAGAGTAAAATTACCATGAGTGGTATATGTACGTGCTAACACTAGTCTGCAATGCAAGATCCGTCCCTGCAGCTGACATGAGGGCTTAGCAAGTGATTAGTCCTGGTACCTAATAAGCGGTGACAACCTTGAAATTAGGCTAAGATTGTATTCTTACCATTATACCACCGGAACCCAATCTGCAAGAGTAAGGCCAGATCGGCGACCACTGGTATCCAATGTGTCGTGTTGTTCGATCAAACGCGGAGAATCATTGTGATTGATTCGTGTTCTACCTGGCCTCATCGTTGTAGATATCTCAGGTATTACCGTCGGTCGTGACTTCTGTAGTTGTCTGTCAAAGTGAGAAAACTACTAACCTGTTCCAAGTGTCTGCGATTACGTGACCAAGAAAGCGGCAGGAAGTTCCGAGGTGGTTGCAACCAATTGCTAGCGCATTATAAAAATGCAGGCTTGGCGTTCCGGATATATGGACATTACCTATCCCAAGTTTCCTCGTACCACTTGCAACACCGCCTCTGTAACGTAGCAGCCTCTACTTTTGAACGAGCTTCCTCTCACCAAAATCGCCAACGTCTCATCTAAATACCTCATCAGCTGCCCTGGTTTGCTGATGCAACATCATCTGTGTTTCCTAGGTTTCGTGACTGTTTGCGCTGCCGAACGCCATGGATTTCCCGGTGAGAAATGAGCCGAACAGCTTCTTCCTGCCCGTGAGGCTCTCTACGACTCCGTCATCTACACCGAGGTCATCCCCATCGGCCCACGATCGAATGTGGGCTTTCCAAACCAGGAAAACATGAACCAGACTGCTTATACTCTCCCAGACGACCAAACCAAGGGCTACAGTCCACTTTCGCAATTGGGCCTCGACCTCCCGCAACCAGATCAAGAACCTCAAAAGTTCGAACCAGTTGTCGAACCTGTGCATACTCCCTGACCTTGTCTCTGGCCACCTGTCTTCTTCAAGCGTAATGATGATTGGAAATTGGTTACCGTCATGTGATCGCTTCTACTAAGTACATGCGACAGGCAAGTAAGTCTTGCTGCCAGGTCCTCTCTTGGAGTTGACTGTCGCTCATTCAGCCTTAGGAGGAGACACGTCAAATGTACCGAAGAAAAACCTCAATGCCGCCGATGTATCAAGTTGCAAGGCTTTTGTGAAGGATACGACCATGGTCCTTCCAAGAAGCCAAGTTGCAACTCAGACACAACAGTAGGCATCGTGTAAAGGGCGGCAATGGCCCGACGATCCAGCGGAGAAACCCCTTTTCTGGTTGATGTAAAGACGACGCCATTTCTCAGCCAACAAGATTACGACTACTTCAACGCCTGGGTCAAGTACTCGCCGACTTTGGGTGCCGGTTTCGTCTTAGATCTCTACACCACTACAATCACGCAGTTTGGCTTCCAAGACGTCGCAGTGCGTAATGCCATAATGGCAGTGGGCTCACTGCGACTGGCCATGGAGCAGAGTTGTGGTTCATCGTTTGAAATGTCTCTACACCACGGTCATCACTATCAGACTGCCCTGGCAAAATATGGCACCTCTCTCAAAACCATAGCTTCCAGAGCAGTGGATGAACAATCGATTCGTACAGTCATGTTCTGTTGTGCTCTGTTTTTCTGCTTCGAATCTCTCGACTCTAACCGGACGGCGGCACACTCTCACATCCACCATGGAACAAGCATACTTCGCCAGTTCCTCAGTACCATGTCTGGAGCAGCATTGAACGACTGCGCTTTATAACCGGCCCCCTATGTTCTCGACGATACAGTCATACAACTTTTTCAACGACTCGTCCTCGTGCCTTGGCTAGAATATTCCCTCCAGCCTCATACGCCGCAAGCCACCCTTCCGGGGGGCACTCTGGTCGAGGCGGTGGGTGATAGAGGCTTACAAATGCCCACCGCTTTCAATGACCTTAAAGGGGCTTCTCGATGGCTCGATATGATCCAAAAACGATGCCATGATGCTATACGTGGCTCTCTGGACAGAAGAGATTGTGACTTGGCCGAGGGCAGGGAATCCCGCGACATCTGTGATGATCCTCAGTGGCTTGATGATCGGAGCAACTTCTTGGCTATGTTGCAGAAATGGGACTTGGCGTTTACATCTTCTTACGGCGAAACCGAACGCAGGAAAGGCGAAGACCCAGATAGCTTTTCTGGAGCCGTTTCCATGCGTCTACAGTGGAGTTTCATCTATGCAACCATGTACACTTCCCTTTATCGAGATTACAACTATCTCGTTGCCGCGACTCCGAAATTCCGCGAATTGGTACAGCTCGTAAAGCTGTTGCTGGCAAAGAAACCCGAAGACACGCGAACCATCCCTTATTCGATCAACGGACCCGTGTACATGCTCTACGTCCCCGGATCCAAGTGTCGTGATGCGGGGTTAAGGGCAGAAGCTCGTCGAATTTTGAGTGAGAACCGCCGGTTCGATGGTCTATGGGATGCTCGGGCGGCTTCTGCTCTCTGTGAATGGACAGGCCAACTAGAGGCAGATTACAAAATGATCCTCACCGATCCAGAGGAGATCTGGAACAAAATTCGTGATTGCTATGTCAAATTCCACGGGCGGGAAAACTCGGCAATCGCGGGTGCTGAGCGGTTCAACCCGGAGACCGGGGAATGGTTCGTACGCGAAGATGTCATCAGCTGGTGAAACTTGCGCGGTCGCGGACACGGAAACGATTTTTAAACGTGCAAGAGCCACATACGGCGAGGCTTTTCGTGGTGACACAAATATCCTCCGCTAGTGGCTGATGAGTTGAGGCGCTCTCAGGTATCTGGTCCCCGAACGATGTACTACCGACCACCCACTGACAGGCTACAGATAGGTAAAGTTGGACTTACCCCTTGACTATGGTTCCTGCTGCAGTGTCCACATATTCTATCGGCTTCCGCTTCAGAGCTAGCAAACATCTGCCGCATGTCTGCAGGGCTTCGTACACATATCCCACGAGTAACAAATCCGCGGGCTGTCTCACCTTTGACAAACGAGGCTCAGCTCTGATCAAGTTATACATATCGGCTGACGAGCAGTTTCATTCGGAATGTCGTACCCACCAAGTTTCGATGCTCAACATCTAAGTGAAAAATTCCGCTAAGTCGATGCAATGGAATTACCGGGCAACCCCAAGCGCTGCACCACCGAGCATAATGCGGAGGGTAATTCGGGTTTTAACTTGAATTTTGAATAGGAGATACCTCCAATCCAATTTTCCAAGCTGTGCATTGTATGTTGGATCTGATTTCAGGAGCAAGTCGATTATTGGCTTGGAGACGCGCCACACTGAAGGAATCAAACCGCCAAGTCGAAGGGATTTTCGGCTCCTTTGATGTACAAGCTAGGAACTTATGGACTCTGCATTCATTTGTTAGCTTCAATGTCGGGATTATACTGGCACCCGCCCCTCCGTCCACAGACGACCTCTTCATGACCACTACCCACCCCGTCACCCTAACCAACTCCGCTGGCCTCAACGCCATGACTTTACTACCACCCACAATCTCCCTTAACCGTCCCGCGTCCCGGAAGTACCATACTGCGCATTATCGACTTCCTCCCCGACGCCCGCTCTTCATGCACCGCGCCATGTCACTCGACTTTGACGTTGTCATTGAGGGCGAGCTCGAGTCGATCTTCGACACCGGGGAGACGAGGCTCTTGAATAAGTTGGACGTGATTGTGCAGCGCGGGACGAACCATGCGTGGTAGAATCAGCAACCTGAGAGACGGCTAGGAAGTAGTTTGTGCTGTTCCCTATTGAGCCGGTGGTGGTGAATGGGTTGACCCTGGGCGGAGGAGGGAAAATATGGATTGTTGTGACATGAGTTTAATTGGGAGGATTCGTACTTGGCTAGGTCAATTTTATTGAAAGAAATGTGTTTCAATTTTCAGGAGAATGTAGCTGTGGAAGGACTATATGTGGCTAGTTGGCTCGAGCGCTACACCTAGCAGCACACAGGCGGTGTGCCTTGACCAACGCAACACCAACCAATCCGTATAAGTCAAAAAGAAATTAAAGACTATACAAATAAACATATATCATTACATATCCTAATCCCGACCCGCCTGCTGCACCATCTGCCCCAGCGTAAACATAGCCGCAGCCCCCATAAAGTCATTATCTCGTCGCGCATGATGAACATGAAAATTCGCGTGTTCTCCTCGAGCAAAAAAACCATTAAGTGCCAAACGGAACGGGTCTGCATTCGGATTCGCGGGGGGCGGGGGTACATACGGAGGTGGCGGTGGGGGACCCCCAGCAGGAGCCGGCCGCCGTGGCGGAAATCCTCCGCCAGGCGGACCCGCCGGACGGAGCCAGTCGTGGAATAGGGGTGGAGGCGCAGGTTGTGGTGGACGGAAGCGTTGGTTCATGGCCAAGAAGGGGCGGAAGGCCCGGTCGCCTTCGTATATGGGTGGGTTATCGAAGTATTTGCAGTCGCGCTTGTGCTTGCATTGCAACAGGGCGTTGTGGTCGTGGTAGTATTCTGCTAGACAGATGTAGCACCATTCATGACCGCATATGCCTTTAAGGGGTTCACATGTGTTAATCAGGTCCATCTCACCTCATCACATCTCACGTGCATATACGCGGGCTGTTATGCGCAAAACCACTCGAGAGAGGAAAGGAAAATAGAAAGTGAGCAAAAGGGAGAAGGAAAAGACTCACAAGTAATATGATCACACCCCGAATACTTATGCACGTCCCTCCTGCACTTGGGACACGACTTGGTAATCTCCTTAACCCGCTTCTCCGACGCCTTATCGTTCTTCCTCTGCTTCTTCGTCCTGCGATCGTACGCCTCGCACGTCTCCTTGCTGTGCCAGGGTACGTTATGATAGCTGCACGACGACGCCTTGCAAGCGTGGCATTTCACTCTGGGGCAGCTGTCGCGGTGGATCTGCCCCGATCCGCACCGCGGGTTGAGACACCATCGAAAGTCGCGGAACTCGGTCACTACGGCCTTGGTGGCGAGGATGTCGTATCTGTCCGTAAGTAAGCAAAAATTAGGGGTTGGAAATGTTTGGTAACTTGATGAAGTAGGTGGTGAAGAGGTGATTAAGAGGTTGGTTTGGAAAACACGAACCTGTCGAATACTTCCGGACTTGCAAACTGTCTCACATCCTCAAAACGAAGCAGTTTTGGACATTCGGGGCAGCGCAGTCGATCCCAAGTCACGGTGTCGAGGCTCGATACGATCCACTGGCTCACGCAATCTTTGCACGTCTGCGCCTCATGCTCACAAGCCTCCGTGACGCGGCGTGGCATTTCAGAGGCCCGCTTGTCCTCGCTACACACGATGCAGGTCTCCGTAGAAGGAACGAGCCAGGCCTCCTCTTCCAGAAATCTCCCCTCGACGGAATGACTCAATTCGAAATCCACCATGGCGCCTAGACCAATCCGCGAGCGCTTCGTCAGCCATTTCCCCTTGGAAAGGAGTCGGATATCATCCTCATCCACCTCTATCTGACTCGACGATCGCTGGTGGACGTTCGTGATGACCTCGCCCCTCAACCAAGTCTTCAGCATCTGGATATCCAAAAACCGACTGCTTCTAGATCCTGGCGGCGGGTGGTAGACATACTCCTGATTCAGCCCGTGAAGAATGACGTAATTTCCCGGCGATTCAAGGCCGATGTATAGATGCCGACAAAGCCACGTCTCGATACTCTTCGCTTCCCAGTGACTCCCCTGCAGCACGCCTGGCCTCAAGCCCCCACAAGCCGAGATAACGACTCGGTTAGGATCTTCAACCCCTAAATGGGCCGCGATGCTGCGTCTGAGATTCGCGACCGTCTTGCCTTCCAGGATATCCTCCTCGATCTGCTCCAGCTGTTCCGGCTCCAGGTCCAGTCGGCTGTTCCAGGTAATCTGGAGAGACTCATCGTCTTGGCTGGACGACAATACCCGGTACCGCAGCAAGGACAGCCCAGTGGGGATTTCCGGGCCGGTTAGATGCTTTTCCATCCAGTAGAAGGCGATGCGCGCGTCTTTGGAGATGGAATTTTCATATCTGTCTCCATGGTAGCGCCGCCGGAGGAAGGTGGCGACATGATCTAGCTGCGAGGTGGGCCTGATGCCGATTTTCATCTTTTCCCGGAGGCCATCAAGATCGAGGAGGTCAATCTCGATCCTTTTTTCTTCTTCTGGTGGTTCCGTGTCAGAATCCTCATCGGACTCGTCTTGGTAACGTGAGCGCTGGTACGAGTAACGGTGGCGGTGGTAGTCATGGCGGTGTCTGTGTGGGCGCGAGTGGTGACGATGCTTCGTTGTAAATTTGACCATGGTGCCGGACCAAGATGAAGCTGCGGTATATCGTCCAGCAGTGTCTCGGGTACAAGGCAGTGAGCGAAAATCCCAGCTGAGGGTTTCTTTCTCTTTTTTGATCTGTCAGCAGCTCGATTCAAGATGTACCACAGACTGCACTGGTACTACTCATTCGGCCATTGACATATCAGCAACCCAGCAAAACAAAACCGACATGTTCAACTTCAAATGCCAGTCAGGAATCGAACAGAAACAAAACCAGCGTCCGAATGAAGCAGGCTGTATAAGGCACAATGAGACTCTACCCGGCCATACCATCTCTTCTTCCGTCGCAGGTCAGTCATGGCAGCCTCTTCGTCAAAAGTTTCAGTTTTCTCACTTGGACATCCCGAAGAGTAGTGTAAGAGCGGGGCAACACTGCATCAAACCCATCCTATCAGATACCGCAAGGATTTCCGGGCTGCCTACTCCTCATGCACGTCTGGTCGACGCTCGCCAATCGTCCTCGGGACTAGTTGCAGTGGTGGCGGCCAGCACGTCGGCGCCCGGCCAGAGTATGGCCTCGCCTCGACCACGACGTCCGGTGGTATAATTGGCTACGCAGATGCATGGGACTTGGAATTTTTGTATCAACGGGTTTCATTGATCGAAGCTACATTTGTGTTTTTCCTGCCTTGCACGTGCATTCGTAAACATGCGTGCCCACTGGCCGACTGCGAGTCACTGCATCGATAGCACGTCGTAAGCACCAGCATGAACCCGATCAATCCGGCCCTCTGGTACTGACAAAACGGAAAAATGCCTTGCTGCATAACGATCTGGTACACGGAAAGATGACTGCCGCGGATCTGGAATAGACTTGGTCGTACAGCCCCGCATTTGCGACCTGTGTAGTCTATCTTGGGTGATGTACACATATGACAGTAAACGTCCCGAGCCAGAAGGCCGATCGTGGGTAAGGACCGTTGCAGTGGGGCCGGGCGGCCGGCCGACGGCTTTTGGTGCAATAGGGCAAACGGCGGTGTGGATAAGGGCAGATGCGCCGGTCTTGGCATGTAATTCAGCCCTGTGGATCGAGTTGAACGTTTGTTCCGTGTGGAGTTGAGATGTTTTGGGGGGGAACAAGACTGAAGAATTTGGTGCTGGGATATGCATATCATCGCTTGGTTCATCGATGGGAAGAAAACAGATTGATTATTGCTCAGGGTCTGGGGTCAAGATCAGACAATTCTTTTTCTCAAAAGACGGGTTTGTGAAATAAGGTAATGCTCAACGTAGCATGAGACTTGAGTGAAGTCAGCATGGCTGTTTAACCGTGAAGATCGCGGAACTGCGCTGTCAGGTCTCGCTGAGGGGACAGTCCATTACCTGTACTTGAGCAGGCGACCCCCTATTCAACTCACAACAACCTTGTAGACACTAAAAAACGGCGGATTGACTACTTTACTGCTATCAATTCATTCTCCCTGGTTATGGGGATTTGGTTGAGGGTTGGGAGGGTGAGGAGAGAAGGTGGTGGAGGATGGTGCCGCCTATGAAGCCGGTGGCGCCTGTGACGAGGATTTTGGAAGGTTCAGTTGAAGTCATGGTGGTGTCCTGTTGATACGAGTAGACACAACATGGTAAAGTGTACGAGGAATTTCAGAAGCTGTATTTCTTACGAGAAAATGGGAAAGGGATTGGTTTGATAGCTTAGTATAGGCGAAAATAGAACGAATACTTGTCTGTCTTGCCTATAGGGACTTCTAACCTCACGCAGGTGTTGAATTTGGAGAATGATTTCGCTCCAAGGCGTGTCTAACTAGTCACACTGTTAGACATGATCATCGTAATGGTCGGCAATCAGAATACACCGGCATGTCTACCGCCACTTCAGCACCGCCGGTCAGAATGTCGAGTGTCTGTCGTGGCCAGCGTTTGTTGGTAAGAGTTCCGTCAGGCTGTCGCCAAGGTGGATGATTCAGGAAATACTGTCATATTAATCCTATACTCATATATGCGTGGTGTGAAACCGATGGTCGCTTGCTTCTTGGACTGATATCCCCACGGAAACCGCAACCTCGAGTGCAAGTGGACAATGGACTGCCGGCCATCTTGTCCACTCCTTGGTATAGCAGTAGCAGTAAAGCCCTGAGAGCAGTAGTGGGTCTCGTCCATGGTGAGTTTCCGCACTTTTTATTGTTTCAACGGATACGCGTCGGCGACAGGCACAAGATCTCGAGGTATTCGGCGGCAACGCAAAGAATGACCAGTTTGACCTGCAATAGTCCTGGTTTGTGGCCGCGTCTGCGGCGAAGGATTCTGGCAGATTGCTGATTCAAAAAGAGTTAGAGCACTGCTCCAAAATCCCTTACATCACTGGCGGCGGCCAGCCGACTGCTGCCACACAACACTTTGATTTGGAAATTGATATTCTATTGAGTACACGTACATTGGTGGCTGGAAATCTCCAGATACCCTAGCAGACTATTCCTGGAGTCGAGTACTCCGAGGATTTGTTACAACGTATTTCGACAAAACCCAAAGGGATAACGACCTTGCCACTTGAATCTCATCGATATTTCATCAGCCAGCAAGCAAGCTGCTGTTTCGTGCCCTTGAACGCGGTGTCATGCTCCCAGCCCCTTGCGCCGCAACGTTGCCGCTCGATCTCATCGAAAAGGGGGTGTTATCCAGGTTGCCCAACTCATATATAACCTGGGCCAGGTATGCCAAATGCCATTCGGCGTCGGTGCTTCGATAATACAAATAGGCCATGAAACCGACCTTATTCTCTCTTGTTGGAGTTGCCGACAAACCTCTCCTTCATCGACACTCGTTTCCCGCCCATAGACTTGACCTTGTCTATCAGGGTCTTCCTCGCGTCGAGCTCGGCAATGTCGTCACTGCCACCAATGCTCTTGCCGTTGATCATAATATTGGGAACTGTTAATCTCGACGTCATTTGACCCAGTTTCTCTTGCAACTTCTTGCCCAGTGGGTGTTCGTCAAGTTCGACAACGTATGGCGGCGGGTCAATGGAGTACTTCTCAAGGAGCACGCTCTTCGCTCGTTTCGAGAAGGCGCAATATGACTTGGAGAAGATGATGACTAGCACGCCGAATGTCAGTACAAGAGGACGGTAGTTAATGCAGGGGATATGCATACCTGGAGACCTCTTGAAAATATCGTTCAACGTCTGCTCAAGTGCATGCTCCTCTTCCGACTCGGCCTCGGCCTCTGTCTCCGCGTTTGCTGCCTTCTTCTGGCCGCCTGCTGAGCTTCCAACGCCCACTACCTGGTGCGGCGCATCTGGCCTCAACGGCGCCTTTGCATTGGCGTTTTCCTTGGCTTTCTGTTCGGCCGCCCGCAGTCGCTCCGCCATCTCCGCCGCCATCTGCTTGTCGTCTTCGTCAATTGTGCCATCCCCGTCCTTATCCTTGGCGTCGTTTACTACGATACCCTTGCCACCCATGGGTATTTGGGCCCCTCCGCTTCCCCGTTTCTGATCCATGGCATTAACCGTTTTATGGTAGAAGTCTTGTATCGTGCGAGAGTCTTGATCGTGCGATGCGCGCCACTGTGAAGTGAAGAAAAGTGTAGTGATGACGGTGGCCATGACCACCATTATCAAGAGGCGTACTCGTCGTGCTGACGGCATCTTGAATGCTTGCCGCTAAAGCGTCCTTCGTCGTCGTCGATAATCGTTCTTAGTGTCGTGAGCCGAACAGCCGCCCGCCGGGTTGAGACTTCCACATAGGAGGAATCTTCAATTGGGTCCCAAAGAGTCCTGTCCGAGTTGTGCGACTCGAGTCGAAAGCGATCGCTGGATCCTGGGGAATGCGCATGCGTCTATGCGGTGTTGGTGTTGTTTGCTTGCTTGAGTCTGATGGCCAACTGCAGAACGTGTCCTCGACCGCGCGATTGCTATGTTCCTGTGGCCGTCGTCGCAAACCACGGCTGTGTGAGAAAGTTCAAAGCTCTCTCCGTCGTCTAATAAATCGAAACCAAAGTTGAAGGGATCTAATCTCCACAAGGTCGACCTAAACAGCATACGTGTAGATGGACGTGGCGCCGGGATATACTTCAACGAAAGGGGCAATGGCAACGAGGAAGCGCAAAGTAGCCGAGCCGAGATGTGCGTGTACTGGAATGGAGATTGTACTGGTGCTTGGGTTGGCAGGAAAGCAGCGAGGTGAAAACGTAAGGAAGGTTGAATTAAGGTTCGGAGATGTTTCTTGCACTCGCGACACAAGCCATCACCAAAAAGCTGAATTGTTGGTTGACAAGACGGGACCAGTTTGGGAGCTCAGGCCGCAACCGTGGTCGCGCCGAGCGTTGCATGCCCCGAAAGTCAGTGGGGGGCCGTGGGTCTTGGGGCCAAAGTGGAACTCGGCTTTAGGCGCTTAGGTGCAGATCCCATCGATGTCTGAAAGGGGTTTAGCATCAGAAATGTGGATGATTGCAGGGGCCATGGGTCAAACGTCACCACCACCTTGACATGACATTTAACTGACAAGGGCGACGACTGTCTTCAAGCAACTCTACGCGAGGCTTCCAACGACATTGTAGCTTAGACGACGAGGAGTGCATTTCCTAATCGTCTTCTGGCAGATACGTCAAAAGTTAACGTCACCAACCACTTCAGGCATACCCTAAGATATCAAAAGTGCGACGATAAGTAAATATCAGGATTTGCAGTCAACTCCCAATGTCGCGAGACGGACATCGCCCATTTTGAAAACCCCAGTGGCTTCAGTACCAATGGGGACATGAAAACTGCAGAGTCGGGGTAGAACCTGCTTTCACTCTAGTATGCACGTATCAAAGCGGGATTTTCCAATGCGACGGTTTCATAAATGGCTCATGATCATCTTCCACCGTGTCATTATGGCATTTGATCTTCTATATTGGCTTACTGTAAAAATAGTGAACAAAATTAACGTCTCGTCTCCTGGGTCATACGCAGCCAAAAGCTAATTTAACTCTGGCATTTCGAGGGAATTGGAGCCAAAGTTAATGCCAAGGGCAAGACCTCATCGAATTCTGTTTGAAGCTTTACTGTCATTAAATCCTTACTAAATTATAACATCGACTTCCAACTCATGGCACAATGGACTACCTACTACTGGTGATGCACCACCTATGGAGGCAGCAAATATGCGCAGCCTGGTTAGCCATCCTAGTGAGCTCCTGCTCAGTATAGCAGAGTTTCTCTCTGGCAAACACTAGCGGTCGCTAACGCAAACATGCAGACGAATGAGTTGATCTCCATGATGCACAACTCTACAGGATGGGAGTTGATTCCCAAGCATCTGGGGACCAACCTTTCATCTTAGCGGCTCTAGACGATCTAACGCAGAGGATGCCCATAGTTTTACAGCCAGCTGAACAAGGACACACGACCACACTTCCTCCGATGCTAGAAACCGGGGCGGTTCCCAACGCAGCGCTTCAGATCCACCTTGGAAGTTTTCTCTAGGAGTGGCGTAATCCGCGACCGAGCTCCGCAGGTCTCCTGCAACGCTTTCTGATGAACATAGGAAATATAACACAAAGCTGCGCGTCGAGGCCTCGTAGATACTGTCGAGCTCAAGGCCAGCTTTGGAGTGGATCTATACACCGGCTTGGAAGGCATACGTCCGTGTTACTATGACCACCAGCACTTATGGACCTCATTGCCTATTCCAATTTGCTACAACACGTGAAGGTTGCAATTACTACTGACACACAGCGCCTCTACCAGATCGATCGGTCGCACTCATCCAAGGTCAGCAACACTGATGCGATGACTGCATTACAAAGCACAGCTGCTTTCGTTTGGGTTGGATTTGTGAATTCTACGGCAGAGGAGGGTTGCCATCACGATTTAGATGCTCGCGGTTCCTGCAGCTGAACGCCCATCTGCCATGCCTTCTATGTTGGGCACCATGCGGTAGTCGAAGGGCTTCTAAGCAGGGGCGTCGAAGTCGACATTACGACGGCTATCCCAGTCACCGTCGTCGGAAATACACTCTGGACGTGCGGCGGCGACGAGATGTTCCGAGGTCGTCAAAAGCTTCGCAAACATGCTTTACATGAGAACAAGCACGGGCAACCTCGTACCCGCCGAAGCCGATCTGGGCGCTCGCGATTCTCTGGGTTGTACGCCACTTTGATATGCTGCCCATAGTCATAGGCCATTGCTCGTGATAACCCTGTTGCGACATGAGGCTAATACTGTCGCAGCCGACGTCTATGGCATGACGCCGATACACGCTGCGCAATAGGGAGCCCTAACTAACGTGGAGACAAAACTCGTAGGTGGGTGTGGAATACGCCACATCACTAGTCTCCTACAGGCAGCTAGTTGTAAGTTTCCGGAGAAATGAAGAAGAGACGGATGAAGGCTTTAGTCCTTTTGTGGCATTGAAACGGATATAATGAATAACGTTGACGAAACTACCATTTCGGTAGAAACAGATTGCAATAGTCTTGAATTTCTTCAATACGCGATATATTCACAACATTTACTTCTTCACAAACACGAATTATCTGCCATCCTGCTCATCCCTTTAGTGTATATCTCACACATGGCGATATCCACCAAACGAGCCTCCCGGAGCTTGGGGCCTCTTCCCCATCTAATACATCGGCTGTCTGCTGTGGTACTCCATTAACGTGGTGCGTCTTCCCCATCATCTTGCCGAATCGGTTTCCTCAGCTGCTCAGGGCAAATAATCGGCCCTTAAACCGAACCAGGCATAAGGAGCCTACACCGCATCTGCCTCTGAAACCTCCCCAATATTCTGGCAAATACTCAACCCTCCACAGCGGTCTACCAGCTAGAAAGAGGTCCTGCCTTCACTGTGAACATCATTGTCAGAACCCAGCCACTTCCACCTGCTTCTTTATTTATGATCTTCATCTCACGCATTCAGCTTCGCGAAAACCTTCGACTCCCTTTCCTACCCTGCCGCTCATACCCGCCCCCTCCATTCTCTCCTTAACCCTCTCCCGCAATCCCCAAGACACATACCATCACTTCCTCGCCTGATCTAGTCACTACCACCTCCCATTCCGTTAACCCCAGTTGCTTCACCACACTCTTCAGCAATTCATGCGCCTTCGGGCACTCAGTGAAGTACATCGCGAGAGCCATGCCAGTCCCCCACCGCGTGGGAGGTCGGACCCCATATGCATCTTTTGACTGCTTCAAGGCTGGAGTGAGGAGAAGGACGAAGATACTAGTGGAGGAGTAGGCGGTAATGGGGGCGTGGAACAGTGAATGGACGGAGCATTTTTGATGCGTAGTTATTTAGTTGTAGTGAGGGGACGCTCATAATAATGACTTTTGGCCGAGGTGAACAATTACGGGGGTGCGCTCGTGGGCAAGCTTGATCAAAGTGGCCGGTCGCTTGATGTATGTACAGTTTAATTCCATTGAATGACTTCCATGTTACGACTTCGAAATAGAAATCCCGAGACCCAATCGATTTTGCGATACCAAGGACCAAGGAGAAGGTCTAGCATTGCAGCTGTCTTACCTGGTGGAGTGACGAAGAATGGGTGTGGCCTGTAACATTTATGGTAGCAAGCAAGCAAGGTGCTACAACTAGCGAGCATCTCAAACGCGAGGAATTCTTTTCAGGAGATAATGCTCACCTCGCTTGTATAGAAAACCATATCCCGCTGGCGCGATTTCAATTCTTCTCCGTCGTGCGCCCATGGCCGACTCCAATGTGGCCAACTAAATCCATGTGTACGCGCAAAATCAAGTTCTTAAAACGTGGTACGAAGCAGATACAATGCCTCTCCAGATGCATCTAATTTAACAAACGCTCAAAGCTATGCCATAGCTGCATGATACAGAGAGCGGGTGCACGATGGCACTCCCACCCATTTACTCTCCGTCCTCGGACGAAAAGAGCATGATATATGTGTGTTGCTCGTGGATCAAACAAGCCAAACAACCAATCAATCAACCAATGTGCGTGTCAAATATAGGCATTTGGATGCAGGCCCTTCGTCTCCCTCCCTGGCGAATGATAGTCTCGTGACTCCCTCTCTCCCTTAGTTCTTAGTTACTTAAAAAGGAAAACAGATTTCCAGTTCCTGACCGTTACGCCAAATCCAGCAGCCCCTTGCGGTACACAATTCCTTGGGGCCGAAAACTATAGCTCAATGCCAAATCCACATTCAAATCGGATTTTTCTTCTGTTGCAAAATCCTAGGGTTGTGACGGATTTTTGTGGTAAAACTCGACAATGGTGTGTGTTTCCACATCGAGATCAGTCTTTGCTCAAAACGCCGGGGAAAATGTTCATGTAAATGAATCCGAGAAATAGAGAGCTCTATCGTGATACTCCGATTTAATTGGTATTGACATACCATGCTTTGAAATCATTGGTCATGTAAGTCGAAACCCGAATCTTCAACGCCGTATGTATGATCGTTCGGTGGAGTTTTCGTAAAGTTCGGGTGCAAATTGTGCCCCCCAAATTTGGCGCGTATCCTAGCGCGAGAGCGATAGAGATGCAGACGTCTCAGCGTAGTTTCCTAGCCCATCTTCCTGAAACCCTCAACTCCAAGGATAGGCACCTCGACTTCACTCAAGCCGGGTACGCCTTCGTCTCGTCTTCTATCCACGAAACTATTGCATTCGCAGACAACAAGACCCCACTCGGCCAAGGCTCGACCAGCATACTTCGCTCCGGTCGCAAATGTACCAGTCGGCTTTACCGGTACGACGACAGGCTCTGATGTGGGCGTAACACCAAAGAACCTTTGGGTATCATAGTTGCCGCCACCGGTGCCCGTGGGACTCTCGGAATCAAAGCTGTCTCCTTCAAACGTCGTTGAGATCTGATCAAGAACTGGCGAAGCTTCCCCAGGGTTTGCGTTCTTGGCAGCTTCTATAAGCCCAGTATTCGCACTACCAGAGACAGCACGAGTGGGAGCGGGCCGCCCAGCTGCTGGCGCAGGCGTGCTCCCACTTCTGCCACGGTTGCTGATCCAGATTTGTGCTGGGGCTGGCAGACGAGGTCTGGTCAAGATGCGGTGTGGTGGTGACAATGAGTTTGGTGAATTCCAAGAAAGTGTAAACCTGAAAATATATTGCAGGGCGTCGTAGGTTGGTGATGAGCCCATACTATCCGTGTCGGACGTAGGTGGAGTGACTGAGCCCCCAGACTGCTTTGATGGCGGTGCTGTCTTTCGCGCTGCAGCCGTCTCACGTCTCAAGGTGTCGAAGTCATTGGGGTTGTTGGAATTACCGGAGAATGAAAGAACTTTCCCGATAAGATTCCATTTCTTCTTATGCGTGGACGGATCCGAGTTAAAAGAGTCCGGGGAATCAGATGCTCCAGTCATCGGCGAAGAAGTATTCGGCAGAGGCAGCTGGGTCGAAAACGAGTCAAAGCCCAAAGCAAGCCCAGGTTGGACTCCCGGTTCCTCGGTACGAATGATCATAAATCGCTTCCCAGGAGTCGGATAGGACGGTGCGGTTGAGGGAAGACACTTGCCCTCCCTCTCAGCCAAGTCCTTGAGCCAGAGGTAGTGTGACCAGACCATCTTCAGCCGCGTCGAAACAAGCATATATATGCTCCTGTCAAGCAGGGTTAGCAACGATCAGCCACAAGATAGGCAAGAAAGCTTACATATCCGAGTCATTCGCACTCCCGGTATCACGGCAAATCCTCCAGCACAGGAGGCGCATGTAGTATGCCCTAACCATTGGACACCAATTGTTGAAGAACTTGTCAAAGTTTACCTCGGTAAGGAGCCATTCGGTGCAGATGGCCTCTTTTCGTCTCTGGTCACTCGCAATAGCGTTCCAAATAGAGAAAATGAGCGAAAGAACTCGAATCTCAGACATTGTGTTGTTCGAATCCAGTATCTTCTTGCACACCTCGAACCAGAATGGCCAGTCAACGTAATCGAGGGTAGGCCGGTGAACATCAACGAAGCCCTCGTAGGCCACTAGCGATTCTTCGAGAAAATCGCATAATGTGAAACAGGCATTGTGATCGAATTGGGATGTCTTTTTGGCAGATGCTTTCATCAGCGCCATGAAAGCCTCGGCAAAGGTATGTCGCGCATTTGCGATGGAGAACGAGGCCGCTGATAAGAAATCCTTGAGGAGCACAATCAGTCGGTTCTCGTTCATACCTTTCATGGCATTGTTGTTCGGTGCAATCGGCAACGTCATGGCTGATGCATCTGCTCCATGAAGGACGTCAGTTGCTGGCGGCCCAAGCATAGCCTCAACGGCCGCTTGACGATGTACCGTCGAGTCGAGAATGGATAGAATTTGAGCGTTGACGAGCAAGAAGGCTGGCGCACGACTCTTTTCCACGAGGGGCAACCCTGGCGGCATGAACTCTTCAGCAAGTATGTAGTAGTACTTGCAGAAGATGAAGAATAGATCCGTATCGCGACCTCGCCACCTCGACACCCATGGACCATGCCACGCAATTTTGGCAGCAGCCCAAGGCAGTGTCGCAGCCTGGCGTAAGTTATCAGACATGCTTTTGACCGAGGTCCAACCCAAGCCATCCACGTTGGGTGGAAACAGAGATACAATGTCGTTACTTTCCCCCTTGCTTCGCCGGGGTAGGCCGAACTCATCTGCCACGCGACGCATCACGTCCGTTGTGAGAGACCACAGCCGAACAAGGACATCAGCAATCCCGGGGGCAAAGAAAAAGGCATATGCACAAGCCTTCCCCGCGAAGTTGACGAGACTCAGTGGCGCGTGTCGTTGCGATAACTTCTCCACTACGATGGTCATCTGCGTCATTAGATTGGATATGAACATTGTCCTCACGTTATGTTCAGCCGATTCCGCGATATAGTCGGAATCTGTCGAGCTCAGGGACTCATCTGACAAGGAGCCCCCAGTGCCCGTTCGGCTTTTCTTCTTCAGCAGCACCCTGGGGTTTCTGTCGGACAGGGGACTAAATAGTGTAGTGCTCTGGCGCCATTCCGGGCGCATCATGACGATGGTGATCGCCTCGAGCAAAATTGGCCTGTCGACGCCGGCAACTGTTTGTGAGGATTTTCCATCCAGCATTTCCAGCAGCCCACCCCACCACTTGTTCATAATCGTGGCCCTCCGCTCCAGATCCTCATGATGCACTTGTTTGTTTGATGGGTGGGAGGCGTAGTTTCTCATAAAAGGTATGAGCACGCTCCTGATTAAGCCCATCCGCATGGGCCCCGTCCTGGATTGAAATTTCTGGTACTCGGCCTCCAGGGACTTGAAGGCAGACCATAAGGGATCTCGTGATTGGGGCGAGGGGAAATCGTCAGACGCCGTGTTGTGGCTATGGTCGGACGGGGCGGTCGATCGGCGCGTCTTGGAGGAGGGAGGGGCCAGGCTCGCTACCGAAGACGAGGTACTATCAGCATCATTTTTGACCGCGCCCTTTACGAAGACGCTCTGCGGTCGCTGCTGGATCTTCGAGAGGTAGTTACCAAACTTCCCTAGGGAATCCGTCGACCTGTTCCCTTCGCCTTCGATTGTAGAGACTGGCCGCTTGCGTGAGAACTTGCTCAGCTTGCCCATCGAAGCATTGCTGGGCGATCGTTCACGGACGATCTTCGAGTGAGATACGTAATCTGTCACTTCTTCCTTGCTGTTGGCAGATGGTGAGGGCGACCTGGACGTGGACATCCACGACCTCCTCGCAAATGAGGCGAACGAATCGGCGACTTTTTTCGATTTCTCTGGTGTTCCCGACCTACTTGAATTTGTCGTGTCGGTGAGGCCATCGCTTTCTCGCCTGGCCAATTCCATGTCTTCCTTCTCCTTCTCTTCGACCAGCAATTGCCTTACGTCAGGCAACGACTTGGAGCCGGGCATTGCAAGACTTAGCAACGACTTCCTCCTCCCCATTTTGTCTGTCCTGGGCTGGGGCCCCTCCGGTTTCTTCGCAAGTTGAACAGTCGTGGGTTTCTCATTGGGCTTAGGCGCAAGGGTCTCGCTGCTGACGGAGAAGCTGAAATTACAGTCGAAGTCGGTATCGAGGTCGAACGAGGGGACGTCGAAGGCTGGGAGGCTGTTCAAGCTGGGGGATTGTGGGTGGTGTGAGGTCACGTAATGGCCCGACGCGGGTGAAGGCTGGTTCTGGTTTTGGTGAGGAGGCGGCGGCGCGATGGAGTGCGGATGGTGAATTGGGTGTGTCGACTCAACGGCTGGAGAAGCCGTCACAGTCAAAATAGGACCACTCATCTCATGGCCAGTCGGGTGCGGCAGTAAATGCTTTGTGTTTTGGCTAGTAGGTGAGCAGCATTCAACAAGGGGCTGCTGCAGCTGTGAGCTGGTTTGCCAGGTTTCTAAGTAGACTGGGGTGGCTCTTGTTTGTGGCAGTTTTACGGTTGCAGCGAACGAGGAGGGGCTTTAGGTTCGCTCTACTGCGTACCGATGTGAAGTGAAAGGTTGTTGCCTCGAAATCCGTCGATAGCAATGATTTGCCCTTGGGTCGCAGTTTAGAAATTATGGTAATTATAGAATGCCAATTACTGCTGCTGGATCTAAAGAGATTGCTACGTTTGGGGAAAGGGCTAACGAGGGGGTTACGATACGAGCAGATTGGTGTTTCGAAAACAAGCGCTGAACCAAGTTATGGGGCTGCCCAAGAAACCAGAAAGAGCAGCAAGGAAAAAAAAGAATGCACAGCCGTTTGGAGGAATAACTGACGGTGGCACCGTGCAGACGTTGGCTCGGTGGTCGGATTCGGGCGTACGACAAATGGCGAGATTTGATAAAAAACAGCAACAGATGCTGCCTCGGATGATGGAGCTGTAATAAGTTGCTAGTATTTGGTATTATTACGGCCTCCGCACCTTATGCATGATCTGGGGTGGCATGTGTAGGATGTATATTACCGGCGAGCCCCTGACCAGATAATCGATCGAGGCGGTGGTCACTGGAGATCACTGGAGGTCACTGGCGCAAATAGTGCTCAAATGGTCTACTGAGGATAATGATGATGATGTAACGGGCAGCTCTAACGTCGACAGCGCAAACATAGTGCGATGAATCACGCTACAGAATGTCAAGGGTCCTGAGTCGCAGGCACGAACACGAGATTCGCGAGTTGGGGCAGCGGGCAGACTGCATCCGGCGCCCATCGCTCGTTGTAATTATTATTCATCTTGCAAGTCGGCTGCGCAAACCGAGTGGCCAACATGAAAATAACAACCAATGCCGATGCGAATGCCGGGCCAACCATCTCGAATGCGTTGTCTGCAATTGTAAAAAGAAAAAGTATCGACCCTGCCTTATTGCTAACCCCATGCCGCATTTGAGTATCAAGGAAACCCTATGTAAAAGTAGTAGCTTGAGTAGTAGCTTGTCAAGAAATTGGAATGGAAAGTGCGAGAAGTGGAAGCTGGGGCAAGAAGGACCAACCGTTCCGGCGCCTCTTACATGCAACGAGACTACGCGGCGATTTCGAGATACGACTCACAAGCAAGCCAAGGACAAGTTCCGATCTGTAGTCACGTTCTATTGGCTCTTTTTTTAGCTGTTGCGGTGAGGACATCCATGTTACAATCAACGAAAACTGTTGGCCCCGATGCTGCCAAGCGGGACGATGATCATCGCCAGAACCCACTATGATGCCGCTTTCGTTTTCTGTTGTCACGACACGCCCAGGACAGGCCATACGCAAACCCCTGATCGTGTAAGTTACTTGATATTTTGGCAGTGGTAAGCGCAGGCAAAGTGGATGTTTTTGCTGTTTACAATAGGGAAGGAATAGGGAGACAAAGCATAAACTTGCTTAGATGACTCGCTCATATCCGTAGATATTCGTATAAGTACAGAAGAACAAATGAAATTGATTTGGCTTCTGTCAAATTCAGGGTCTAATCCCAGCCTCCAAAACCCCCACAATGCAAAACCCAGAGCGGCCTAGCGATACACCCAGATAGAGCTAGGCTCCGGAAGAGGGCTGAGGAGGCGCCAAAAATAAATCTCTTGCAGGTCGCCTCAAACATATTGTTGAAGCCCGCTGTAGTTACACTGTAGATGCGTGGGCTGAACGGTGGCTGGACGAAAAAATTGAAGGCGATATCGCAGCATAATCCTCGATGAATGGACTTCAGCAGAGTTCAATTGCCCGCCAGCGCAAGTGATGAAAGATCAAGATTTTACCGACATCCAGGGGACTCCTGACCTGTACAAGCAATCTTCACAGCGGAAGTCATTTCACGAGCTTTTCTGATCATAATATCATAAATACTCCCGGAAAAAAATAAAGGAGATGGGCCAAGGCTTTCAGGTAAAGGCCTTCAGGTACAGCCGCTCAACCGTTCAACCGCTCATAGTACTGGTAAAGCCGAGCTCGAGCTTCTTTTGATAACAGTTACAATTGCAAGGGCAAGGCAGGCCATCACACTTATTGGGACGAACAGCAAAGCTGCAGTGCTGCAAGGCAAGGCACAACGAAAAAGTCCGTCATTAGCAACAATAACTCGCCAAGCACGCCTTGCCGCCAATCATCCTAGGCGGAGCTAAAAAGGATATTCTTGGGACAATTTACAGCGCGATGATCGACCGGCCCTTTCGTCACTGGTATATCCTCGACAAGGGTTTAATTATAAATCGCACCAAACGATGCATTACGATAGTCCCTCGCTTACACATGCGGATGGGGAACCCTGTGTCTGGCTGTAACGTATCACATTTGGCTTTGAAGTTGTCGACAGCCGTTATTCACTTTCCGTGATATCAAACGAGAAGTTCCGCCTTTGTAATAGTAAATGTCGTTGGGAACATTGCGCTGTTGCTGCGCCTACTGCACAACGGGTAAGCATGCCACAGAACAAGTTGACAAGTTGAGAGGACTTCAAAGTAGGGTAATCCGGCAACTCGAGGAATCAATCGAAGCTGACTCAAAGGCATTCAGGACCCGTAGACTTATCTCACTTATGACCAATCCTGTTTCCGCTCCCTCACAAATCTGCTTCGTCTTGACTCGCAGAAGGTCTGAGCAACATCAAGGTGCACTCCAAAAGGTCCGGCTGATCAAACTCGACAGAGCAAGCATTTTGCCAGCTATTACAAGTTCTGATATTGCCTATGCTGTCTCATCTCGTCGAACGACTCATAAATTCTCCCATTGTCTATGATTAGTCAATTGCATTGGCTAAATCGCTGCTCGATTGTCCTGTTGCCAATTTCATCTCGCCAAAGCACTACTCGTCAAGCTAAGAAAGACGGTTTGACCTATTGCGTTAGCACTGGGTTAAGGACGTCTATTTTTCCTTTTTCAGCTGTTATCTTTAACGGTACTTCCGAATACTCGTGATCTGCACCAAATTATCAGTACCTCCCCATTTAAAATGCTAGTTATTGTATGCCTTCTAAGAACGTTTGAACGTCTTCTCAATATGTGAATAGTGCCATTTCGTCCGACAATTATGCCGTCTGTTGTCCCGCCTGATATCAATTCGTCCTAATACCATTCCGTCTGGTGTTATTTCATCCGACTGTCATTCCGTCTGGTTGCTGCATCGGCTGACTGGGATTTCACCTAATGGCTTTTTTCGTCTACCTGGGAAATCTGTTCTTTTGAGAACACAGTTAGTAACCCACTCCTGTTCTTGGCCATCTCCCACTCTCGAATATTGCCTATGTTTCATCTCATCTAGGAACAAAGTATCTAGTTGGGTTTTGGAGCATCTCAGCTGGGACGAAATGAGTGACTGCTTAGAATAGTGCTGGCCGAATGATGATGAGAGCAGGTATGGGATGATGAGTGAACAACCATTAAAGCTCTTTTCAGAGGCTGCTAAAATGAGTGACAGGGCTGACTTTCTCCTAGCTAGATAAAGCACGCATTTCCGCATCGGGTTTGAAGTCCCTTAGTCTGCGGGTCCTGTATATCTGTGGGAGAAGTCAAACTGCGGAGAACGAGCATAACTAGGAGCAGAGAGGCGAGGTAAGCTTAGAAGAAAGCCGCTGGAATGTCCGAGACCATCAGAACAGTCGAACAAGAACGATAACAACCTCGCCGGGTCAAGAAGACGAACATAGCCACTTCGTTGATGTGGATGCTTGAGTTACCTCACTCATCGGCACAATTGTATCCCATAAGTTACTGAAACTGAAAATGGACATCTGACAACATGAGAACATGGATAGACTTGATATCTCCCTAGATAATGCCTTTTACCAACTCCCAACTCCGGATCGAGATGCTTTGCAGTACAGACCAGGAAGCCTTGACAGCGTAACGAAATCATGCCTTGCTCTTCTTGGGTGTATCTTCGGTAGCCGAGTCCACGTCCGCATCCAGAACATCCCGATTTCTCTTCAGTCCCTTCATCTTTCTTGTTTGCAATTCACTCAGGTCTTGCCTGCCCAAGTGAATCCTTCCAAGCTTGTCACCAATGGTGTCTGTCGTCACATTCTTCTTCGTCTTCTCCAGGCCAGACTTGGGCTTCTTGAGGGCCTCCTTCCACATAGCTTCGTCAGGTTCTTGCATTCTGCCAACACGGAAGTCCATACGTGGCCCACACTCCTCGATTTCCACCCTAGGCAGCCGTTGACCAGAGCGCTTCGTAGAGATGGTGTACACCCTCAGATGTATGGCAGGCTTGACTTCGTTACCTGTAGGTTCATCTGCCGAGATGGCCACGATGTAGGATAACCCCTCTACATCGATCTTATCCGAAACCTCGCCCTTGAAGAAGTCGATGAACATAGATTTTGCTCTATATGACGTCAGCACACCGAAATAAAGAATTTTAAGAGGGTTGCAAATCACCTGGTGTATTCGTTTTCCACAGGGCTGTCGAATGCCGTGCCTGAAAACACCATCATAGGTCTCAGACCAACAACGACCTTGCGACCTTTGAACTCTATAGCGAAACGATTAGTCAAGTATGTTGCAGAGGTTCCTGGTGGTCAAATTGGGGGGGGGGGGGGGGCCGGGGGGGTTTCAAGTCGTATTTCAAGAGAACCGACTTGTAGAAGGTCTCCGCTCGGAAATATCTCCATGGGACAGACGGGCTTGGAGACGACATGGATCCTGATAGGGTACGTACGCGAAATTCGTCTGAAATTTTCAGGGTCCAGATGTAACTCAAGCATGTCTAGAGTCTTGTGAGAGAAGGTCCTGGATATAGTCACCGTGTGGGGTCGCTTTTTCGACGAGCTATTGCAGGTTGTGTTAGTCTACTTGATCTTTTAGTTTGTCTTTAAAATGATGCTAGCTCACCTGCCGAATAGAATAAGGGATGTATCATTCTTCTCTGTTCCACATCAGTCAATAATTGTTATGCTAAGAAAGCTTAAGGGAGCTACTGAGACGCCATGGTAGGAGCAATGAACAAATGACCGAAACAGCGAGTCAATTGTCACCAGTTGGACTAGGGTGGGGCGAAACGGGCTCGGGATACGCACCTGAGAAGAATTCGAGGGATGAGGCATCTTCAAAGGCTGTGCATAGTATTAGCCTGGGATCGCGACCAGAGGTGTGGCTACCCACGGTGTATTTGATTCTTCTTCGTGAACTTCTTGCCGAGGGGCTGGCGAAGCGAGTGCAGGTCGGTCAAAGCATCTACGGGGCAGGTTCGTCAGCGGAATCAAACAAACAAAGTTTAATTCGAAGAGCATACCCTGAACAACTTGCGAGCAGGTAGTCCCTCGCAGAAACAGGGCCGTCTTGGGGTTCTCATTCTCTTTGGGCGCCTTCTTGTCCAAAGCTCGTTTGCTTCGCGCCGTTCGGGGTTTGATTTGTCGCAGCATGGCGTCTAGAGCTCGTTCGATTGACTTTGTCTGAGGGAGTGTTGAAAGTCGTTTTGCAGAAACGAGCAATCAGCTGGATCGGTTTCGTCTGGAAGTTCAGTCGGAATTATCTATTGGCAAGACGTCCCAAGGCACTCGCAATTTGCTAAACCTGCCTTCCCTGAAGAGGCGGGACGCTTCTAGCTTCTTGAACATGTTGAAGTCCAAATTTTTTGGCCTTATCGCTTATCGTTACTTGCAGTGGGCGTGGGATGGACCCCACTATCATGCAGTAATGACATGGGCGGGCGCACGGACACCATCTTGACCTTGACATCCATTTATTCCCCACTCCCAACTTCTGAGTGGGTGGTCTCGTTCACTCATGGACCTGTGTTGTCTGGAGCATGGTAGGTATCAACCTTACAAATCCCATTGAAAACCAATCATTATTGCCAAGTTTCAATGCCTCCATGGTATGATAAAGTTACGAATATCTCCACCCATCTGCTCTACGAAAGCCACTGCGAGTTCGAGCATGACTTCGGCGAATGACATCTGCTCTTTGTCGACACTTGGACTTCCACATCATATGGAGCTGAGGAAGCCCCTGTGTAATGGACGGCCGACTGGCTTTAGCCTAACAGGTTCACCGCAGAGCAAGAAGCAATTTCTGATACCAGATCTGGGAAGTTATTATCTGCCCAGCTGTAGAGACAGTTTGAACTCCACTTCCGCACTTGCCAATCGTCCTGCCCACGCGGCACCCGGGGAGAGCTTCCATCCTCCATTTCGGGTTCGAATGGAGTGATAGTGAGCTTGCCCACCTCGACTGGATCCTTTGAACCGCTCGAAGCGGCGGTCGATATACATCTCAGAACACCTAAGCTTTCATTTTCAACTCCTTGCAAGCTAGTATACGGTCCAATCCGGCGCGAATCTTAACCAGTCTATCTCAGTCTCACTCTAGTCCCTATTCGGCATATTTCCAGAGTGCAACTCAACCTGGGTCGAGACTGATTAGGGCGGATCACCATTAGGTTTCGTATCTTATAGTCATGTAGGGTATAGGCATCGGATCGAAAGTCATTGTCCCTGAATGACCTCTGCTCTGCGCAAAAGCTGCGCGCGAAGAATTCTGAGGTAACCCTTTTGTTCGATGGTAATATTCGCCTAAGGCATTTTACACCAAAGCTACTAACGCGCCAATAGCAATTCCATTTTTGGCTCTCTGTATGAGCAAGTGTTGATCTCGGCATCGTTGTCCCCATAGTCCGGCTAAGAGGCGCATCTCTCGGGTGTCTCATACCCCGTAACCAGTCGGTGAGACTCGGCAGTTTCGAGCATGTCGCCAATGAAACCGCTTGGTATTGCGTCGATTAAATTCCTACAGAGACTGCTCAAGCAGTGGCAGATGCACATCAACTCCTCCAGTTCCAGTTCATTTGGGTGCTACACCTTGTGCAAAACTGTTATCGGTAACTCACTTTCTTCAGGCGCAATGGATCCTACCCGTCGCCCAACAGTTTGCGAATAGAATTCCATACGGAAGAAAGCTTTCTGAAAGCTCATTCGACCGGAGACAGAGGTGGCCTATGCCCTGGGAATGCAACCTGACCAATACGATGTAATGGATGTGCCCATGAAGTATGCAGCTTATGCGCAAGGGACGGGTTGTCGGTTAATGCCTTAATGTAAAAGATAATTACAAATGAGTCGACGGTCGTCCAAGACCATAAAACAAGATTTCCGGGATCGCTTTCGGGGATATCTGGGTGATCAAATCGTTATTTGAGTTGGACTTTTTGTATGTACATTACCTGCCGATACTGTGAACTGTGACATTATGACTGGCTCTAAGCTTTGTGAACAAGAAAGCTGCCACTTGAATGTGATGGAGCAGAAGAGATCCTCTTGTCAGCTCCTTACTATATCCTAGGCATTCTACCTCAATCCAATCATTAAGCAAAACTCATTGGTTACCTAGGTACTTGTACTATAACGATTAAAAGTATATTTGTAAATAACTGATTCTTTACTCGAAGAATAGGACCCCTGCCTTCCAGTGTAAAATCACCCAATCTCAATTACAATGGTAAGAAATCATATGGAATTATCGAGGGTACTTCGTACAGTTACTTCAATGGTAGTCAGCCACAGAAAGTCCTGTAACGGGGGCGTTCTCCCCTTATTAACCAGCTCGTAAATACACCGTCTAGCCTTTGAAATCTCACCGCCCTAAAGAGATATGATTAGTGTGAAGAATAGAAACTTTCAAGCGATTTGAAAGCTGCCTCCATGAGGCTGTTGCTCACGCAGCAGCACCCGCCTGCGTAACAACTGCTTGTAGGTAGGTTCTCAAATATACGTAGCTCGTTGGCATGCTGAAATGAGTTAGTCCCCCTCAGTACTTTCACCCTCTATTTTTTACAATATGTTTCGCCCAAGATGGGACCGTCCCATGGACAGGACGTGAACATACTTGAGATGAACAATTCCTATGCATCGGTTCCGGGGCTTGTTCTACGCATTCTCCCGCGCTCAAAACATTACGCGTGAATTACGACTTGATCATTTCGTTACCAAATTGAAGATTACCAGATCGGCATACTCGGCGATGCTTTCATTAGTAGTGGGGTATACGAAGCGCCGGATGACGCCCTTCAGGGGCGATAGCTACGTCGAGAACCTCATATATCTCGTGGGGCGGCGCACGACCCGACGCAGCAGCCGCGGGACCGCGTCACCGAGTCCAGAATCTGTGAGCTTCTCAAAAAAACATCCACATCCCAATGTTCCACACTACCTCGGCTGTGAAGTCTCCGACAACAGAATACACGGATTATGCTTTGCCACCAGGTAACCTAGCATCTTAATGCAAATCGTCAAACCAGGTCACCGCAACAGAAGGAAATCAAAGTTGTCGCGATGAAGCCAAACCATCGACTACACCTACGTGATCGAGGACATTAGGAGCGACGTTGACCCCTTCATTCACTTGGGATTGCCCACAACGACAATACCCGAGCAGCATCATGCTTGACGGTCGTGTTCCCGTCGTCATCGATTTCTGACCTGACCGGTACGGGAAAGAGTCTTTACTTCACGTCGGCCGTACGCACGAGTGGTATGAGGAGACGAGTAAGACTTGCGCAGTCGAAAATGATCTCGATGCACTAGAAGAGATACGCATATGGCGGGGCGGTGATTGCCGACCGTTTCTATTGCCCGAGTGAACTGTCTCTTCAGTGAAAAAAATGATGGAGAAGAGTCTTGGGCTTCAGCCAATTGGTCAGAAGCGCAGAACGACAGATGGCTTGTAATGAAGAAATAACCATGGTACCCGGGGTGAATTTAGATGAGTCGGAAGTCGGGCTAGTTGAAAACCCCACCTCGGCCCGGACTCCGGACTCCGGACTGGCACAAACACAAATACACACGTACTGGAACTGGAGCAGTATCATGCCGATCATCTACAATTCTTCTTCTTATTTCATCATCTCATGCTATCATGTAGCTTTTCATTTGGTTCAACCAAATGCCCGTCCCCACTTGCCATCTACTCTTTATCTAACCGAACCGCCGGATTTCTCTCAATGAAGTTCAAGTCCACCTTGTGTCCCAGTAACTCGCGGATGTTCGAGATTCCGTACTTGATCATAGTCGGTCTCTCCAGACTCAATCCCCAACCATATACCCTCAGGTCGCTCGGGAGACCCATTGACTCCAGCATTTCCGGTCGGAACATGCCACTGTTGCCGATCTCAACCAGCTTGTTGAGCCCCTTGTGGAAACTGAAGATCTCCAGACTGGGCTCGGTGTAAGGATTGTATGCAGGCTTGAAGCGCAGGTCCTCGATGCCCATCTTGCCGAAGAAAATGGTCATGAATTCCATGAGACCTCCCAGTGTGAGGCCATAATCTGCAATGACGCCTTCAACTTGGTGAAATTCGGCAAGATGCGTTGCGTCGACACTCTCGTTTCGGAAAACTCGGTCGATGGAAAAGTACCGGGCCGGTGGCGGCTTTCCGTCGGGCCCTCTCTTGTCGGCCAACTTATGCAGCATGGCTGTTGAGATGGCGGTTGTGTGAGTACGCAGCACTAATCTCAGTGACTCGTCCGCGGCCCACGGGTATCGGTAACCCCTGGAGCCGAACTTTCCATCCTGGTGAACCTGCTTAACGTTGTCCCAGTACGTTTCGTAGTCCTTCTTGTCTTCGGCATCCTCCGCATGCGGCTTGTCTGCCGCTTTGGGGTCCGAGATGTAGAAAGTGTCTTGCAAATCTCGTGCTGGATGTTGTTGCGGGACATATAACGCGTCAAAGTTCCAGAAACCAGACTCGACGAAGCGGCTTGTCGGCATCTCCTCGAAGCCCATTTCGAAGAAGATCTGACGGAACTCATGTCGGACCTTCATTAGCGGATGCAGTGCTCCCGCGTGTTGGTCTTGACCCAATGCATTGAAGTTATAGGGTTTGAAGGTAGCCGTCTTCCAAGAACCTGTCGAAATCATTTCTTCTGTCAGATCCGTCTCCTCCTTCACCATCTCTAGGGCGAAATTGGTTCCTTTCTTGATCTTGAAGCTGATAACCTTTTGAAACTTGACGAGCTTGCGCTTCTTCAGCTCGGCCAGTACCTTTGCATCGGGGTGTGTTCTCGTTTGTTTAATAGTCTGGAGCTGTTCTCGTGTGACATCTTTGATGGACTCGGCCTAAGAGGGGTGCATCAGTAGAGATTGCGCTTGTCAAATGGTCTGTGAAACCTACACTAGCAACCAGCTTGCCATCGTCGGTCTTCTTGATCCACTTCTCCTTAAAGGCCTTACCTTGGCCTAGCTTTGTGACATTCTTGTCGCCAATGGAACCCTCGAGTTCCTTTATAGTCAACCCCCCCATGGCCTTGCGCAGGGCTTCGAAGACGCGCGCCTCGTGGCTGCCATTTTCTGCAATTTGCAAGCCCTCGGGCTCGAGAACTGCCTCCTGCTCGTCGACTTGTTCGTAATCCACCATAGACCGCGACTTCAGGCGATCTACAGCGGACTTTAAATCGGCAAACTTAGCCTCGGGGAATGCTTCGGTCGAGGAAATGGGGTCATTCTTGGCCAAGGCGGCCAAGATCTGCAAGGCGAGGTCCCCGGTCGCCATTTTGGGTGGGATTGGTGGTTGAGGCACTTCAGATCATGCAATGTCGAAAGCGTGGTCGTCGAGGGTCTTTAAGGACGAGAGATGGGCAATCCGAACTTCTTGGGATTCTTTGAGTCAGAGGCCTGCGACTTGGATACAGCAAAATACAGCTCGGGCCACACCTGCCAAATTTCGAGCGAAGTGGGATGAGTGGGATGTTTGAATGCGGGACACTCACACCCTCACTTATCAGAACTCCAAAACGCATCAAGTATAATCCGTGGACCCTTTTCGTTCAATCAATGACAGCGCCGTTGACTGCTTGGCATTGGAAGGTTCAAGTCTCCACTGCCATCATCCCCGGCCAACTTCGCGGCTCCGTTCCGCTGGATCCAAGTGACCCATTCTCCCCATTGTCGCGTATCTCGTCACTACAGTGCACATATTTGATCACCTGCAACAAGAAAACCGCCAACACCAGTTCGGCGTGCCACTTCTGACATATGAAGTTATTAGCAGCATGTGATGTCATATTCTACCCGGTGCCTTCTTATGTCGAATGAGGTGGAGCTATGAACCATGATGCCACCGCCCCGACCGAACCGGCGGACCCTCACCCGAACGAGACATCGCATCGCCGTACCCGTCGCCGCGAGGACCGCGTCCAAGACGCCGACCTATCAACAGACCAACAGCAACAACAAAATGGGTCTACTACGGCAAACACTTCACAGCAGCCGCAGCCGCATCGAACATCATTGTCGAAGAAGGCGAAAGAGGGCTTATCCAAGAAGCTGGTGTTCCTGATACACCTGCTCCGGAGCTTAGACACATTGATATGTGCTGAGCTATGTGCACTTTATTATATGGAGTACGCCAACTACACCTGCGAATACCATCATTCTATGTACACACACGACTAACCAACCAACTTGCAGTTGCTCCTTCTTTCGTCTCATGATCCGCTGGGCGCCCCAGTGGCTCTACCTCAGTCCCAAATCCGAGAACCTGATCCTCATCATACCAAACTACCCCGTGGGCGCCATCCTTGGGCCCAACGCCTTCTGCATGCTATTCCACATCATAACGACGCTTCCCCATGCCGGCGAGGCAGCGCGGGGATACCTGCACGGCGGCGTCCTGATCGATTTTGTCGGGCAGAAACCCCCAAGCTCCAAGTTCACGTTACTATTTCTGGATCTGGTGGTTTTGAGTCTGCAGTGTTTCATGTTGGCGGTCAACATGGAGAAGGACAGGATAAAAACGATTGTCAAGCCACCGAAACGACCGGCGGCTGTAGAAGGAGGGACGCAAACGATGGAGGCTTCGACGAGTACAACCGGCCAGGATCACGATGCTGAAGAACGGGGCGTCCACAGAGATGCGCCCACCGTGGACGAGACGAATGACGTTGAATTGCGACCCATGGGATCTGACCGTGAGGGTGGAGACGAGGACCTTACTACACTACTCGACCGTAGTTCCGGTCACACCACCAGTTATGAGGAACTTGGAAATATATTGTCGTCGGGGAATGCCGTGCTATCGGATTTTCATGTGCGGCATTCGCTTCGCACGGCTTGGAACGATTCGGGAAATACCACAGAGGGCGCTGCGGCATATGCGCTACAGAACGTAGGTTACAACGCGACACTTGCAGCGTTAGCGGCGCAGCGAAGAGCCAGACTTACTGCTGCTCAAGGCACTGCTCAGCCGCGGCAGTCATAAAGTCGCCAGGGAGAAACAAAAGACAGCATTGTACAAGTATCAAGGATATCATATCGTCGCCCCCATTACGCTACTTTACGTCCCACATTACCAACACCTGTCCCCTTCACCGAGACTATGATGTCGTTCGTGTGGTCTTCGTCCACGTCTCTCAGACCCCAGCTACTTGCGCCGAACGTCTTGAGATCCCTCGCAAGCGCAATGACTTGCTCTGTGCCTACCACGTCCCTCCCTAGTCTAACTCTGCCCACATCCTCGGAGCCCATGGCCATCAAGGTAAGTATCGTATTTGCGGCGGCGGAGCTCACGCATCCTCCCTTTTCTATCGTCTCCAGCAACTGATACGCACACCTCTTTCCAAGATCCTCGGGGATCACACCGCCTTCGGGCGGCGCAACCACATCGGCCGCATAGAGAACGCCAATCGCACTTGATTCAGCGACCAAACTCAAGCCAAAGCCTATGCCAAGCCTTTTCCCGCCTTTCTTGTCGCCTCCCGCGGGAGCTGGCGCCTGGTCGTATTGTGCCGCAACATGTATATCCGAGACAAATGGATTGAGCACCTCCCTCGCCGAGTGAATCATGCGTGCATTATTCGAAGCCGAGACTCCCGTCGCGTAAGCCACGCCGCGTATCCTCTTTATTCTTCCGGGGTTGCGATGTAAATGTAAGGTCTTGGGCAAGCGCACCTGGCTCGCGAAGCGCAATTCCACCACACCAGCGCCCCCCATACCTCGGGGTCCTGCGCACGAGCGCTGCAGCACGCGGAGCTCGATGCGCGCTGCTTGGATGCCGAAGAGGTCGTAGAGAGGTAAGATGGCAGTGCGGAACGAATCGACAGAGAGATCGCCCGTGTCAGTCGCTGAGGTGATGACCCCGGGACCCGTAAACCGCACATTCATGTGCGCTTTGGAGAACGGCGCCAGCATGCACAATGGCAGAAGAAAGTAGGATACGCCGCGCGTACAGTTGGCGGGCAGCTGGTGATCAATGACGTCGCCATCGCCGGCGCCCGTGATCAGGCCCGGTTGGTACGTCATGGTTGTTCCCGTATAGGAGATCTGCATCGAGCAGCCGTTGGTGACGGCCTCGAGCAGGCGCAGGAAGGAGACCTCATGCGGGGCGAGACCGGGGTTGGTGGGTGACGAGGAGCGGATCTTAGATATGTGGACAGGGCGGCCAGTTAAGGTCGAGAGGACGAGGCGCTGAGTGAAGGACTTATGGCCGGTGAAGCGCAGGAACTCGATTTTGGGCGCTGACATGGTGGTGGTTGTTGGGGCGCTGATGAGAGCGCAGTGCAAGTCCCGATGAACATCGAATTTCCAAAGTTTTGGAGCCTCTCTGCAATGGGCGGCAGAATCTCTTGAAAATTTAGGCGGTGTAAATTATAAACCAACCCTGGAACAATGGTGATGGCCCCTGTTCCTTACGCCACAAGCTTTGACCCTTTTTGAGCGCTGTTGTACATTGAACACCTTGTTAAGATCAGTCGCCGGCGATTTGAGACCCCATCATCCGACTTGGTCCACTTGTGTGTGTGAATACGTCGCCGTTGCTGTCCCTCGTTTTTCGTTCCTTTCAGATCCTAACAACGCACAAGCTTTGAGACGACCAATAATACTAGGAAGGGTGTTATAATGGGTGTCATGGAATGGTTCGATATAGATTGGAAGGGCCTAGCCCTTCCATTTGCCTACATCTTTGTACTTGGCGGCATGCTTTACACATTCTCGACCATCTACAGAAAGAGGAAAGCCTGTGAGTATACTTACCACCAAACTAGTATTTACTTGCACACACAACCACTGACATTTGTCCCAAATCTATAGCACAAAGCGCCAACCTCGCGCCGTGGTTCCCTCCCCACCTCCAGAAGAACATCTACTCGTCGTTGCTGGAGATTAACGCCGCGGACAACCACGATAAGAAGACTAGGGTGCCTGCTAGTGTGGTCCGCACCGCGCTTCTTCGCCGCGCCGTGGAGGATATCGGTCGAATCATCCAGGTGCGCTCGGCCAAGCAGGCGCTCAACACGCTGCTGCAGCGGGGCAGTGTTGGGGACGACCTGATGCAGCGGTTTTCGCGGGCTGAGAAAGAAATGGAGGAGGAGCTGCGGGATGTAGTTATGGAGGTATGGCACGGCACTATTAGAAACGATGAGAGGATATTCTTGCTAACTTAAATGAATAGGCAAATGCTCTCGCACCAGGCTGGGGCCAGGCCATCTTCCAATCCGCCAATGAGATCGCCGCCAACACGCATCTGCGCGCGCGCATCGATGATATCCAGGCACAGGCAGCAACGGAAAAGGAGTGGTGGGAAAAGCGACGCCAGTGCATCTCAAAGGAATTCATGAAGGAGCTTGATGAAGAAGAGGAGTTGAGCAAGGCTGGTTCCGTCCGGGTCGGTAGTGATGATGAGGGCGTCCTGGTTGATTCGACTAGCCCTGCCACGTCGCCAGGCGGGTCCAAGAAGAGGGTAAAGAAATGAAGACGGATGGACGGACGAAAACGCAAGTTAGTCCTTCTAGTTAATTTAGGGGTAAGTGCACGGGATGCCAACCATATGTCATACCTACCTACTACACCATCCCCATCGGGAGAGAGAGGTGTTTCACATCGTCACCATGACATTGCATCGTTATGTACGGCGTTCAGGTTTGGGTCACGCTTAGAAGCTGTGCGGATTGGTCAATATAACGTTCCTGAAATATTCCACTACATCATCAGTTTTTGCACTCTCATAATGACAACGTATGCAGTCACTGAATGTCAAGAAAATATTATTATTATTATTAAATACGCCGTAGGCTCGAAGCCCCCGGTACCTCTACTAGTACTCCCGTATGTCAAACCGTGCCCTAATGGCTGGACTAAATACATACGCTGCGTCGTCGGTTCGCCCTATTGGCGACTGCGTTGCGTTCACTACCATACTACGTTGGTTCTCAACCTACCAACAAAGTCCCCCCTGAGAAGATCGATGCTATCTGGGCCTTGAAGCTGTCCGACCCGTCCCTAGCAGCCATCTTACAATAGTCCCACTAACTACTGGTTCTCCTGTTGCCGTTGCGAGGTCTCTGCGAGAGTATAGTGGCCGTGGTGCGATGGCGGCCCGTAATCGTTCCCTCGGTCCTTCCAACAGCCCGCAAAAGAGGATTACGTGCTCTGCCGTCTCAGGGGCATCGCCACAGCGGCATAGCGGCGAGTACACGCCAAAAGCCCCTGTCTTGAATAAGAAGGCTGCTAGTCCTATTTTTTCCGTCCTGATCTGGCACAGCGTAGACGCCTCCAGTCGGTTCAGGCCGAAATACTTGCCCCCTTTCGGTATCTGCATCGAAGGGCCCTCCGGTTCCTCAGCGATAGCGCGTCGCTGGCGATCGTGATGCTCTGCTCCGGTGAGCCATCTCTTCCTCCAGTGGTCGAGGAGGGCAGCCGGGACCTCCTTTTCCTCACTCATCCACTCGGAGCCCCGGGTCAAGAAAATAAATAGATATTATAACGCTGATGGAGCAAAAGAAAAGTGTACCTTGTAGCAACCACTTCTAAAAATGAGGGTAGAGAAGAAGATAACCAAACCCAACCTCTCTTCTCCCCTTTTCCTTCTGTCTATAGTCGAGATTTTATTTTTCATCTTATCCAAAAATCTCCATCCAACTCTTCCCCTTCTCCTTTGACCCCTATCCGAACTCAGTACCAAGGCAACTTCCTCCTCCACATTTCCTCCTCGTCGGCCGCCGTCCGCGCCCGTCTCGCCTCCTCCAGCAACTCCTCCTCGCTCCTAACGCGCACAGGACTCTCACACCCCCTCAGCCCAATAAACTTCCCGATTTTGCGGCGCTTCTCCTCGAGCGATAGATCACTGCTCCATGTGATGGGACACGGGTAGTGGAACGTCCACCGGCTCGGTGTGCGCTGGTGGTAGAAGTGCGCTAGGGACTCGAGCTCAGCGTCGGTCAGCAGCCAGAAATTGAGCAGCGTGCCAGGGAAGCGTGGGTGCACTTCGCCTGTGCTGAGTTGCACCAGTGACGCGAGGGGAAGCGCCATTTGTTGGAGTTTTTCGCGGAAGACGGCGTCATTTGCGGCGCGGCGGGAGGAGAAGGTTGGGGGTGTGCAGGACGGGACGGTGGTGATGCTTATGGTGTTGGCGGCGAAGGGGTTGGTTAGCGGGCTTGGTTGCGTCGACTGGTAGTCCATGGATATGTCGGTCGATATGCTGCTCGTGGGAGACACGGGCATGTTACTATCGAAGTGTGCCTGCTCAAATGCCAGCTCCATTTGGTCTTCCATGGGTGTGTCGACTGCCAAGGCTGGGGAAAAGGGGGCGAAGGAGGTGTCCATCGGGGTCAGAGGTGGTTGTTTCTCCTTGTCAGCTGAGGTAGGGGAGAATGGTGAAGAGGGGTCATATGTGTGAGGCATTGTGATGCACGTGTAAGTGTGTGTGCTTGGATTCCAAGTGCTTGAGTGGTTTGTTTCTTTATTCGTGGGATCCGTAGGTGGTGGAAGTGGAGGGACCGAACTAGGGGAAAAGCCTCGAAAATGATGGGCGGTGCGATGGCCTTCTTTTAGGTGCCCGGGATCTTTGGCGATATTTGTTTCTTTGTCCCGCCTGCTCGACACTATGGTGTCAATGGAGCCGAAAAGTCGGTCGGCTTCTTTGTTTGGGTGTGCTGTTGGCTTAGACTTGACTTTTTGTCTGCACCATCGAAGTCCCTTTCACAACCTTGCCAAAAAAGCGAAAAAGACAAGAAACCTCGTGCTTATAAGAAGAATCAAAGAATGAGATCAGGACGCATCGGGTAGATCAATGTGGGCGGCTTCTTAGTTTTTGACTTGTCTCGTCTTACTGTCACAATGACTTCCACGCTTTGCCTCCACAATCACCACACAACAAAGTGAATCACCTGACTGTCCGCCAATAAAGCGGAATCATACTAAACAACCTCAAAGCCCCTTCCAGGCGAGCTTAGCAATGTGGTCGGCCTTTTTCCGACTCTGCTTGACAAAGCCCATCGCCCTCATCTCCGACAGGGCACGATAGAACAGAACGAGCGCTGTTCGGTCGTCCAGGCCCTTCTCGCTCTCCTCTCCAACCGTGGCATAATAGGCAGCCCAAAGATCTGCGACATTTATGAGCGAGCCAGTCTCGAGATACAGTTGGTAGATAATGGCAGTGGAAGGGAGCGTCGGCGTAATCTGGTCCTCTTTCGTCTTGCAACATGAGCAGCCTAAGTAGTCATGTGGTCGTGACAGTGCCCTTTCGACGACTGCTCGAGGCCGAGGAACAAATACGTCTTTGTACGGCACCTTGGAATCGTATAGCCAAACCTCGTGTAGATAGAGTTCCTCAGGTTTGTTGCTTTGTAATATGGTCTTCAGGTGCTCAACCAAGCGGTCCATCAAAACAGTGAAAGCTCGGTCCTCCTGAGTAAGTGCTGCGGCATCATGACTGAGCTGCACCTTCTGGGCGACCACCGTGGTTCGAAGGACTCTGTTTTGGCCGCTGTACTTGCTTCGCAGGGTGTTGCCGTTCTCTCCGGCTACATCCTGCAGAGTTTTGATATCTTTGAGTATGTCGGACAGTGCTGTTACAGTCTCTTTGCTTTCTTCGGCCCATGCTGCAAGACCCATGATCTCATCGCCATCTTTTATGGCTTCCAAAGCCTGTTCCAAGAATGGTACGGCCTCGGAAGGTTGCATTCTTTGGACCGAGTCCAAGAAATCTGAGTTGTGGCCCGAAACATCAATCCCATTAGTGAGAGCATCGAGGTACAGCTGAGTGAAACCAGAAGTTGGCGTTTTGCTGGCCATGAAGATCTTGATTATGCGTAGGATATCGATGACCCATTTACGAGACCACTTGAGCTCTTCTCGCAAGTGAGTTATGAGGTACTCGTCATTATCTATCAGTAACCTCACCTGATCGACTGCTCCACTTTGCAGCAAAGCCTCGATAGAGCTTCGGAAAGATGGAAGGCACCTGAGCGCCTCCAAGTGATCATTCTGGACCAGTTCGTTTCCCAGCTCAGCGGAGAGTAGGACGCTCAAAGGATTGGCGTAGAAATGGCACATGTATGCATACTGATGACAGTTAGATCCCAGTAAAAAGGATTAGTACTACGTAACTTACTCTCAATGAGCTCACAAACACGGGTATCCCAGAAACTTGATCTCGTTGACGCTCCAAAAGACTTTGAAGAAGCGTTGGACCGAGCCGTAATGGTGCCTCTGTATGCGCAACTGCAGTTTTGAAAATCCTCTCAACGATTGACGCAGATTGTTCCACATCGAACTGGTCTCCGTAGAGAAGCTGGCAGGTAGATTTCAGTAGTCGTGCTTGGAACAACTCTACTGACGTCGCTATTCCAAACAGCAGTGTGAACGGGATGCGATCAAGCCAAGAGCTGGTAAATTGGGGTTTAGCATGGTCAGACACAACCAGTGACATCGACTCACCTGAATAATTGTATGAGGTCTGAAAGCAACCCGCTCTCAAATGCCTCGCTGTCCTGGAAAGCAACAATGATGTGACGTCGAGGATTGACCTTCAAGTAAGCATGAAGGGCTTCAAGGTCGTAGTTCAGGTATTTACGGCCCTGTAATGTTGGTCACCATGTAAATCTAATCGGCATTTGACTGCACTTACATCCTTGCCCGTTGAGACTTCAATGTCATCGTCTTCTTCAGATATTCTGGTGGCGATGTCATGTATGATCTTCTTCAGCGTCGCCTTGAGATTTGATGCATCGCCAGAACGTACTATGACGACCTTTGCTTCACTTTTCTGTTGAAGATATTCGGACAGCTGCTCAAAAAGGAGATCCTGAGATGCGATGTTGGCGCCAGTGATGATAAAGGCAGTTGGTATCTTCCCACCGACACCATGAGTCGGAGCATCTTGTACGAAAGCAGTCACGTCCTTCAGCGTAGACTGATTTGCTTCTCTGAGCACATGCTAGATGGCCGTGAGTTGGGATCAGCCGAGGGATGTGTCGCGGACTTACATGAATTCTTGTGTCAATGTGAGACCAGGACTCCTCAAACAACTTCTGCCGCAATCTTGCGTGTTCCTCGTTTTCTGCCTCGTTGAAAAGTGGCGGAAATAGGGGAGGTAATGAAGCTATTTGCGCAGCATTTGGCGGCTCCTTGCCATGTTTCTTAGACACTCTCCTACGCTTGATGGATCTAGCTGGCTCATCCGTATCCTCTGACGGGTCAAAGATGTAGGCGGCCTAACTGGATATTAGTCGCCGGTCATTCAATGATGTTGATGTTCTACTGACTTGGTGTTCCTTATCAGCAAATGCCTCACTTAAGGTTTCGTCGGCCATTGCACTTTAGTCGGGATTGAGTGTGAAACTAGAACGCTTCCTTCATTGATGTTCTTCAATGGTTCGGACGCGCTGTCGTGGTCGGTACAAGTGGTCAAATAGCGGACCGCCCACCCTGTGGAAACGCGCTAAAATTTCCGGGAGTGATGTCAGGTAGTACCAAGTAAAGTCGTCTAAAAACTTTTAGAGAACCTCAGAATGCCAGTACCTTAGTCGGCCAATACCTTTCAATTCCTCATGCCTCCTTCGAAATCCCTTCTGCTCGAGATAGGGTCCCGCGACTTCATTTGCCGATCCTGTATTTCTAGCCTACGGAGGACAGCGCTGCCGCGAAGGTGGGAGATTCGACGCGCATCGCAAACGGCGCAAGCAACACAAGCAGCTGCACCACCTCGGTCGAAACCTCAACCCGTCGATGACGCCGAACGACTAAGAACGCTGAAGGCCTTAGGGCTCCTGAAGGAACAGGACAAAGATGTGACAGTCAACTACTTTGATCAGGGAAAAGACGGGAAACTGCGGCGACTGCGGGGCGAGGAAGAATTCGCCGATGTGCTGAATGGAGGTGATTTCGAACAGGACCTGAAGGCCATGGAGGAGAGCTTTGGGCACGCCACCAAGTTCTTCGACTCGGTCAAGGTGCAAGATGAGGAGGAAGGAATTGACAAACCGAGGCGGAAACCAGGCGTCCGGGAAAGCGAGGTGGATACCGAAGCAGATCTAATGGATGATATACTTGACGAGGACGAAGAATATTCATCGGCCCTGCCCAGCATTTCAAACAAAGAAGTCAGACCGAAACTGAAACCTACCATCGCTGAACTGAACCAGCGCCTACAAGCTGCTGCTAGACGTCTCGCCAGCGGAAAGAAGATCCGGGAGCAGACGGTGAGGGATGTTTGGAGCAGTTACAGTCGTGCCCGAAGGGAACTTGCCCACACATGGCATTCGGTTCCTACGGCTGTTTGGGATCTTCTCTGGAATTTGCTGGCCGTAGACAAGCCGTTTAACACCAACCGCATGCATCACATTTTGATACTTTCCAGGGACCTGGGCGCGGCCGGCTACAAGCTCGACGACGGGCAACAGTTGCTAGCCATCGAGGCTATGTTTCTGGATGGCCGGGCAAAGGAGGCTATTGAGAGTCACAGGAAATCTGTCACGACGCTGGGCGCTAAGCCCGAGACTTTCTTGGAGTACTGGCAACTAGGGTTACGCATGTACTGTCTTACTGCCGATTTGGAGAGGGCCGAGCGCGTTCTCAACAAACTTCTCGATTCGCCCTATCCTACTGACCCACGAGTAATGCTGGCCTTCATTCGAGTGCTAGCGGCCAAAACCCCAGGCACGGATGAGAAAGCATACAAAGCATACCGACGCCTTCGGGAACTTCTAGGAGACTCTATGGTCATCGAGGACTATGATGAGATTATAACCTACTTTCTTGTCGCAAATCGCACGGAACAAGCCCTGTGGATTTTTGTCGAGATGATGACGCGTGGTTCTATCGTTTTACGCAAAAGGGACAAGCTTCCGCCATCCGTAGCAAACCCCTTCTTCTTTGGCAAATGGATCAAGAGGCTGGTGTTAAGTGGTGATACCAATGGCGCCTATAACGTTTTGGTCCTGATGAAGCAGAAGGGGATCTCGCCCAGGCCCATGCAGATCAACCCGTTGATTGGTTCATTGCTCCGTACAGGGACTGCGGATAATGTAGCGAGGGCGGAGGATATAGCCTGGGCCATGATCAATCACCGAATCCAATTCGTAAAACGCAGAGAGCGAGAATATTCGGATCCGGTGGAGTATATCAGATTCCACTTAGTCGGCGATGGATGGGCGAAAGCCAACCTGGAAACATTCTCGTTGCTCGCGGAGAATTACAGGGAGCGGGGAATTCACGTTAAGATGGAGGAACTATGGGAAGCGTTCAGGGGAGCCGCACTTGCACCGGACGCCTTCTTGCTAAACCAGCTGCTCATGTCTTACCTGCAAGCCGGACAGGGCACCAACGTGGCCAGGATGTGCCGAAACTTAACCACCGAATACAAAATCGAGCCTGACCCGTGGACTTTCATGACGCTTTGGCAAGCACTGCCCATCAACCGCCAACACCGGGTCCGCGAGTCTGAACTCCCAGGGGAGCTTGTCAAAAGTCGGCAGTTGTTTGCGGAGATGGTGGCCTACGCTCCGGCCTTCCAGGAGGAGGGCATGTCCATCGACCTCGCCAAGAAGATCCTGCACACTTTCCGCCTCATCGGGGACAAGATCGGCATGCTGGTGGCGTACCGTGCCATACGGCAAGTATTCAAACTGAAGAACGCGGAGCCCATGGTATTAGAGATGGTGTACGGGGCTATGGACATAGAGAAGAGCGCGCGCACGCACAAGGGCCGGCAGAGGCTGACACTGTCCGCTCACCGCATAGAGCACTACCTGAGCCACCGACTGCAGGAACTGATCAAGGTTGGCGAGGTCCCGGCGGCTGACGACCTGCCGCCACAGGTCAAGACGGAAGAGATGAGCAACTTTTTGGAATTGCATCTCGAATCGGAGATCGCGAATATCCCGGACGTGGAGGAGCTGTTTAAGCAGGCGGCCCAGGCGATGGGCGTGTATCACCCCTGAAGACCAAGTCGCAGCTCAACATGACAAAAAGTAGACGCTGCTCGGATGTAAAATGTAAAAAGATATCCTATAGATGCTTGATGATGAGAATAGTTTATTGACGTGGAATATCATGACAGAAGAGGGTACGCTGATATCCAATAACGCTCCGTACAGCCTATATTTCCGCTACTAAAACATAACACTTCTTAAAGGTACACTAAATTAATTAAATTACATATAAATCGCGGTAAGGATTGAAGTACACTAATATAGTTAGAATTAGACGTTTTACTGATTAATAACTTCATCTATTGTAGAGAACAGACGATGGTGTTTAACTACGTTCATGGATCATTTTATTCTTTGAAACATACTTCTTACCTAAAACTTCTGAACTTCATAACTTTCAAACTATTAAATATAACAGTATAATTATTATAAAGTGGGCGAGGCTGTTATATACGGTGGTTATCCGTAGCGCGATCGCCTTCGGGGCGACTGCGTGGCATACTATAAGTGAGGAACCGGCAGGGCCAGCTAAGAGCCTGATGGGGATACAGAACGAGTGCCTCCGGGTAGTCTGTGGCGCCCACAAAGCGACGCCGGTTCGCCATCTGGAAGCAGAAGCAGCAATCCCGCCACTAGACCTCTATCTTAGTGCCCGGGCTGCTAAGTTTGAAGAACGGCTACGGCTTAGCGGGAAGAGAAATCTGCTTCGCAGCGCGAGCGCTAAAGCGTCACATATACTCCGGCAGGATAGGCCGGCGAAGAGGAAGCAGGCGTCGCAGCTACTCCGACCGGCAGGGTACACTATGGAGAAGGAGGCCCGGGGCTCCGAGTGGATGAGTGAGGAAAAGGAGGTCCCGGCTGCCCTCCTCGGCCACTGGAGGAAGAGATGGCTCACCGGAGCAGAGCATCACGATCGCCAGCGACGCGCTATCGCTGAGGAACCGGAGGGCCCTTCGATGCAGATACCAAAAGGGGGCAGGTATTTCGGCCTGAACCGACTGGAGGCGTCTACGCTGTGCCAGATCAGGACGGAAAAAATAGGACTAGCAGCCTTCTTATTCAAGACAGGGGCTTTTGGCGTGTACTGGCCGCTATGCCGCTGTGGCGACGCCCCTGAGACGGCAGAGCACGTAATCCTCTTTTGCGGGCTGTTGGAAGGACCGAGGGAACGATTACGGGCCGCCATCGCACCACGGCCACTATACTCTCGCAGAGACCTCGCAACGGCAACAGGAGAACCAGTAGTTAGTGGGACTATTGTAAGGTGGCTGCTAGGGACGGGTCGGACAGCTTCAAGGCCCAGATAGCATCGATCTTCTCAGGGGGGACTTTGTTGGTAGGTTGAGAACCAACGTAGTATGGTAGTGGACGTAACGCAGTCGCCAATAGGGCGAACCGACGACGCAGCGTATGTATTTAGTCCAGCCATTAGGGCACGGTTTGACATACGGGAGTACTAGTAGAGGTACCGGGGGCTTCGAGCCTACGGCGTATTTAATAATAATAATAATAATATTATAAAGTTATAGCTTCAGCAATTATCTATTACAGCATATCATACTATGTAGAAAGGCACGAAGCAGGCAGGCACGCATTATAGTATTTAGGGACCCCCTCAAGGCCCATTAGTCCCTCACGCACCTTCATAGTACCAACACAGCCCCTAATACCTGGATTCCGACACGCTACTGTTAAATCTAGTGAGATTTGGTAAGTTTTGGTGAGAAAATGGGACCCGTACGCAGACTTATTGAGGGTCACTGTATCAATTGGCATGGATCACATCGGGTATTATTAGCCGGGGGCCTCTTCTCTTATTAATGAAGCAAAATCAAGGCCATGCTACTGGCAATGTTCATCATGTACGAAGATCAATCATGGTCCTCCTCCGTCAACCCAGGACACCCATCCATCTCCTCATCCGGATACGTGTACTTGCACCAAAAGCAATACCGATACTCCTTTCTTAAGTATTCCACCAACCTTCTCAGCTGCTCATCCGGCTCCAGCGCACTAAACTCGTCCAGGTCCGGATCCTCCTCCTCGAGGTCCTCAACGGGGAGGTAGGCTGTCTTGGTCTTCCCAAGCGCCTGCTTATCATCCTCGTCTTCATTGTCGTCCTCGTATGTCGGCAGTCGCGACAGGCTCTGTTGCAGATCGTAGCGCATCCTGCGGTCTCGCTCGGCTTCTTCGCGTTTGCGGACTAGACCACGCCAGAGGACGTTGATGCTTTTTAGAGGTTTCGTGGACAGGGTTCTCTTGTTCTGCTTCTCTTTCGTGCCGCCCACTCCTGCCTCTTCCTCGTTATTACCAACAGTAGTAGCGGCAGTATTGAGAGCAGTCCTCCTCTCCGTATCCCTTTCCTCCTCCATCTGCACCGCCGTCTTCTGCGCCGCATAAACCAACCTCTCGCACCTCTCCCGTTCCCTCCCCTTCCTAACCCTGTCCCTAAACTCCCCCGCATCCACAACCTTGACCTTCTTCCACGCCAACCCCTCCTTTTCCACCTCCTCATCCAACCGCCTCTTCCGCTCCAAATCCAGCCCAATTCCGCCCCGGTCCTCCTTCAGACTGGGTTTGATGGGCTCGGCCCGCGCGCCGGCGTTATCCTCCGCCCCTAGCGGCTTCCCCGCTACGAACCCCATCTTCTTCATCATGGAGAGGCCCTTGGACTTCTTGGCTGCGGTTTCCAAAAGAGAAGTGGAGAGAGCTTGTTCCCGCGCTGCTGCTTCTTCAGCTTCGAGCTCTGCTTTGGGCTTGGGCCGGCCTCGGACCTCGGCTTCCCGCTTGAGGCGCTGTTTGCGCTGCAGAGAGGTCTCTGGGAGGGAGGCCGTTCGGATGTTGCTGAAGTCCATGGACATGTAGTCTTCTTCATCTTCAGAGCCGGCCATGGTAGGCGTTTGTGTGTAGAGGATTAACCGGAATTAAGTTTGAGGTCCTCAATGAAGAAGAGATGGTCCAGAGTATTTGATGTACTCAATGCGTAAAGTGTGGTCTGAATTGAAGTGGAAAATCCGCAGGTACCGTGCGGCTTCACAACTAGTTTCGTCCAGGTGTGCGCAAATCCTCCGTAGATGGCAGCCGCCTTAACGATAACAGTTGCCAGAGAACAGAGTACCGAGATTTGCCTGGCTTCTTCGCCTCAATTCAATTGCCTCGCTGTGCAACTTCCAAAGCTATATTGATGACCTGTCTGGTCTTGTCCAGTATTGGTAGGGACACAGTTGGCACCTGGTAAATTTGTCCTGGTAGCATGTGAATCGTCACAAAGCCCAGTTCATGGAAATGTTGCCTGGAGGTCTCCTTGAGTCCAGTACCGATAATAAAAATGAAGTTGAAACAGTATTTTCACTTTTCTGTGTGTTCAATAAGAGAACACAGTGCTTGAATTCGAGATGCACCCATGAAAACCAGCAGATAATCAGGTCCACAATCCACCTCCACAACCGCAGCAACATTCACTCAATTTCAGCCTCAAAGTGGTCCCTGGCAAACGTCTGAGCCTACAGCTAATTCCTCACCCCAGGTGTCTCTCTAAAGACCTTCGGCAGATTCTCGGATGCTGTCAATGAAGGGTATTGATGTCCAATAAAACCAAACTTGACTAACCCGATCTACCTAAGGAACAAATTCCTGTGACGCGTATGTTATTGTCACAGCCTGTGAAATCAAAAATCAAAGGCTAACATACATTTCTTAGAGTGGTTAGCGTGCCAGTCTTATACTCTTTGGTCCTATGTGATTAAATTGTATGCAGAGGCATCTGGAAGTCGCGGGTTCAAGTCCCGCCAGGAATAGATCAATATTCATTTTTACCTTTTTCATCTAGGATGCCTGTAACATTCTACTGAGTTTGTGCGACCCTTTGTACAATTTCTTTTGTTTTTGCGCTATTGGGATGACTCGCTGTACGTGTGCTCTAATACTGCTTTCTGAGGCATACAGCTGAAGATATCCTGTTATACGTGGCCTTCTATGGACTCCCATTACGTTTTTGGGCACACCTCTGTGCTATGTCTTTGCATGTTCGCCCCTTGGTATCGCTTGAGCAGGGTCATGACCTGAGAAGCACGTGAGAAGAATGCCTCTCTGCCTGCATCTAGGGCAGTGTGTTACCAATATTTGCCCTCTCTCGGCGAACTTTCTAGAACATACGCAAAGGGGCTGCTTTGGACCAAGGATCTGAGAGCTCATGTTGGGTAAAGATGAGAAATAACATCAGTCACCCGTTATACACACCGACATATCTATAAAGACATATCCCATCGACAATCCATTTTGCATCACCTTTTCCATTGCCCGGTTGCCCTTTATCCTAGGTCAAACCTTTGGCCAAGCCATGCCGCCATCATATACGCAATCGTCTGTCTCTTAATATACACAAATCACCTCACCTCTTCGAAGCCCGCTTCCTCTGCGCCTTCTCCCTCTCGTATGCGTTTGACTCACGGCCCTCCTCGCCCTGGATCTCCGCCACGAGTCTCTTGTACTTCTTCTCATAGGCCGCATCCTTCGCCTTCTTGACCCGCAGCTTTTCCCTCGACACAAAGGCGGCATCCTTCCTCAACTCGCGCATTGCGCCCTTGCGCTCCTTCCTGTGCTCAGCGCGCAGCTTGGCAGCCTCAGCACGTTCGCGATCAGGATCGTAATGCTTGTTGGGATCGTAGGAGTCTTCAAACTTGGGATAGTTCGCCCTGATTGCCAGGGGTTTGTGGTGGTGTAGTTCCAGGGGTCTGCGAGCTAGTTGTGCTAGATTGAGCATGCGATCCATTTTCGCTTTTGATTTGATGATGTGCGTGTTCAGGGCTTCTGGCAGCTCGGATCTGCAACTCGGGATGGCAAGGTGCGCAAGGATGTTGGAGAAGGGTTGGAACGTCTCTAGAAAAGATGTCTTTCCAGTCCACGTATCTGCTGCGACATCTAGAATTTCCATCATAGAATGGAATACTGCAACCCTTGCTGACAGAGCCTCTTTCTCCGTGAAGGCCGATTTAACACAGTCAAGACAGGACAATTTCCTCACCTCCACAGAGCGCGCCCTGCGAATGCGCATCTCTGTAGGAGGGCTGTGTAGAGGGAACCAGCCGAGCCCTGTCTTGAGCTGCTTGGGTGCCAAGGAGTATAACGTATAGAGGCAGAAGTTCGTTATCTCCGGGACATATCGCTTGGAAACACGCTGGTACTGCAAGATCAGAATCGCAAGGTAAGCCCCTTTCGCGTACTCCTGTATGCTGAATGGCACTTTTTGGCCCAGGTAGCGCGCGCTCAAAAGCGTGGCAGGAGTAGCGACTTGGTGGAAATGATCAGACGTTGGAAATATCGTCCCGACCGCCGTCAATACAATAATATCGCCTAGAGTTGGGGCAAGGGGTCGGGTTTTTCCGAAGTCCTCGAGCTGGCATATGAATTCTTCTGCCACTTGAATCGGGTAGGTTTTCGCCAGAGAATGAATGTGGCGGATCAGGCTCTCAATCACTGAAAATGGTGGAAGGGTGGGGAATGAGCATAAGTAGGGTAGGTGTTGAATAAGGACCCTGGAAAATTGTGCGATCTTGGTCGCATGGGCACTGTCGAGACGCGGGTGATACACAGCTCGAATTTTCTGCACCATAGTTGGTAGCTTCTCCAGAGTTATCTTGTTGCATTCCAAGATGCCCAAGAGCTCTTCCTGCGTTTCAGGACACGGAAACATGGATGGTAGTCCTTCTGGGTCGTCTGCGATGTTCGTGGCCTGAGCAGAACTATCGAGTGTTAGACCCTTGGTGAATTCATTGTCGTCATCCTCCACAACTCCATCAACGTCGTCAGAATCGTCATCTTCATCCGAGGATCCGTCGTCTTCATCTTCAACAGCCGAGACGTCAGATCCACTGGCCACCAAATCGTCTTCGACCATGAAGTCATCCTCGTCGTCGAAGCCTAGTTCTTGGGCAGTCGGCCGTATCTTGATTTTTCCGAGACCAAACCCATCGTCTTCATCATTTTCAGTAAATTTGATGGGTCCATTGACGGGTTCATCTTCCGCTTCCGCATCATCGTCCTCGCTCTCGCTGTCGCTCTCTGCCTGGCCCTGCATTCGCCTAATGCGCTTCTCCTCCAGCTCTTTTAGTCTCGCTGACGCCTCCTCAGCCTGCTCTTCTGCTGTCTTCATCCGTTCTGTGGGCTGTGCTCTTTTGTCTTGAGCTAATTGTCTTACTCGCAAGTCGTAGGCACGGTCAAGTTGCTCCCTTTCAGCGGTGGTAGCAGCTTCTTGGTCCTCAAGAGAGGTAGGTTTCTTTTCCATCCCTCTGTTGAGAAGTAACATGTGTAAATCCGGCAGCTCCTTGTCCAATTCCTCCCGAAGGTCTTCGTCGGCATCTTTAGCTGCTTGTCGCTCATACTTGTAGAACTTGGACTTCGCAATAACTTCCTGATACAAGGTTAGTAGTCACAATTTGAAAAGTGCTCTTTTGTTCCTAGGAAGTACAACTCCAAAGTCAAGAATGCCTCGTCGAGTTCGCCTGGACCGTATTGAAGATAGCTCCAGGAAATACTCACTTTCATGACCTCCTGTTTTGACTTCTTTCGTTCGGGTTGGCCATCCTCGGCATCTGCATCGTCATCAGGGAATGCAACCTCTGTAAGAGCCTTGCGCTTTAAATATGCTTTGTGTCCTTCGTCGTCAGAATCTCCAGCGGAGCCTTCGTCCATTTCATCATAGTCGTCAACCAAGGATGGGCCATCCAACGACAATGATTTCCCCATATGGGTAAGACCGAAGCCGACATTGGATTCGTCGTCTTCCAGATCGAACATGCCAGACCTTTTGTGGTTGGCCATTTTCTCGCGCGCAAATCGTTCTAACATCTTGTCTTCGGGCGCCATGGTGGGATCGTTCTCGCCAAAACGTCTATCGCGTATCCCGCCAACCTTTTGTCTCCTTTGCATCTCAACCAGAAGAGTTTGTCGGCGCTGCAATGTCACAATTAGCCTCGCTCTCACTCCGTCTTGACCTAACGACGTACCTGTTCTTCGCCAGCACCTCTTGCGTCGGTCGGCCGACCCTGTATCTTCTTGGACGCATTTCCCATATCGGGACGGTTGCTGGTAACCTGGAACTTGGGACCGCGAACATTGTGTTTCAAATCGAATGGGTTGAATTGTTCCCTAATTTCCTCTAGCTTCTCGAGTCGCTTGTTATTCTTCGCTCGCTCTGGTTGAGATTTTCGCTGCTTCTTGGATTTCTGGGGGCCAATGAGACCTTGCTCGTGTAACGAGGCCTTCAGCCTCTTGAGCTGCGAGCCGGCCATATTAAATGCGAAATGTCAAAGAAAATAGGCCAAGTTCGTGATCGTGGCGGAGAGTTTTGTCAATGTTCTTCTGTTGGAGTTGAAAAAAGTTGACCAGGGCCTTCCTTATCTTATCGCGCCTTGCCGCCCTGCTGCAGAACCCAGCTCCACCTTATTCATAGGCTTGGATCCGTTCGATGACAGTGGCGGTTGACAATCATCTTCTCTAAAAGTTGATCACGATCATATACTTGCAACTCTGCAATCTTCTAGGATCAGGTTCTGGTGTGGTCACAGCCTAAACCAACTAACGTAAAACATGCGGTAACGACAAGATGAGTGTCCTCTCCTTTCTTCGCGATGAGCGCGTGGTTTTTGCCAGCCTCGGTCTTGCGACCCTGAGCTTCATTGGCACGATGCGAATGATCCTGGAATATTACCGCGACGAAGCCGAGATCAAGCCAGTTCAGCCCAAGACTCAGTACATTACGCAAGACACAGAGGACGCCCTGGAAATCTCGACTTTGCAGACTTTGCTGGGACACTATAGCTTCTCCATCCGGGACACTGCTCTGAAGATTGCAGCTGGGCGTGCAGTGAACGACTCGTCCGTGATTGATTACCTTCTCTGGGGGATCACCCGCGAAGACTACGAGGAGCGCATGAAATGTCTCAGAACTCTGGTCTTTGCTGTTGAAGATAGTATGGGCTCCCTCAAAGTACGCGACCTGTTGAGGAAATATGCTAAACACGTTGTAGAAGAATCGGCTCAAGATCCGCTTGTTGTCATCAATACCCCCAAAGGCTATTCCGCACTGGTCAGGTCGTTAGAACTTAGCCTCGATGATTTTGAACACGAAAAGCTCGACGATCCTCTGTACGACGAGTACTACCTGCGCGACATCGGAGAACGACGCTGCATCATGTTGGTCTGCCAGCTCATTTACAAGTACGGTCCAGATAAACTTGTCCAGGCCAAATTCGTTGCAAAATGGCTCGCAAAGCAGAAGTGGGGCGATACGGATGAAGAGCGGCGCAAGAATTTCACGCATTACGTCGAGCGGAAGAAGAACAGGATCAGCGACATCTGCACCCGCTTGCAAGCCTCAAAGGCTGGCCGCAAGGCACTTAGACAAGCCAAGCTGTTGGGAAGGGGCAGTCATCGCCCGCGTGAACGATCTAGAAACCGCATCAAAGTTATCTTGGAAATAAGTATGGCCAACGAGGACGAAAATGGTGAGATCCAGCACGAAAGCTTCCAGACTGAGCTGGTGCCTAGAGTGGTCGAGCAAAGCGCAGAGGAACAACGACGGCGTCGGCGACACAGAGAGGCTATTGTTCTGAACGATGGTACACACTCCTTGGGAAGAGGCGATATTATCGAACGGGAGCATGACACAAATAGCTGAAGTTCTGTAACGCTTGCTAGGAGCCCGTCCACACACTTCTTCGTGTAGGATCCAGTTCACGATAACCTCCTCTTGCTCTGGGGTCAACTTTTGTTGCCTGGAGGCCGCGTCGCGATGCGAATTACCGTGACGAATACGGTAGGACAGTGTAGTCCCCTTGATACCGTACCGATGAGCTGCTACGGCCTGGGAAGAGCCCTGACGGACAAGCTCTTTAGCGCGTTCGATTCGCTGCTCAAAATCGTCCAGACTATTCTCCACTGGATTAGCCATTTTGTACGTAGATAGGGAGCAATTGCGAGGTAAATTGAGAGACGTCGTGTTGTTGAGGCGTAGAAATTCCCTGCAAAATGGGGGTGCATGCAAAAAGGTGGTCAATGCGGTTAGAGACTTTATCTTTAGTTAAATTCAGATCTTTGGGGTATTGCTAGCGGCTAGCACTGGAAAGATACTTGCGTATATAGCAGATAAGGGAGACTTACTACAACCCCCACCCCCTCCCCCCGGCCTTTCAGCTTGTGTACGAAGTAGATGAAGGGTAGTTAAAACAAAGGTGGGCATGTGCTTACTAAGGGACCCCATACTGCCGGCCGTGAAACCTGAGCACGAAGAGGGAAACGCCGACACCATCAAATAATCTCAGTTCAGGATCTGGTTCATCACGTTCATCACGACCATGCATCATGACCTTCTCTGTTTTCGCCGTCACGCTCACCTCTTTGGCATACTCTGCATCCTCCAACCAGATCATTCGAGATTCCAACATTAGCACCGAGGTCTTCATGTTGCCAGGGTCGTCCTGGTCAAACTAAACCAAGAAAGTGTCTTTCGTGGTGCCTTTGCCATCGTAGATGAGTTTTCTGGACCTCTCTAGAATCGGCGGCTGTCTTGGATTCGGCTTGTTGAGACATACTTCTGACAACTTGGAGTTGATCAAAGCTTTGTTTAGGACAAGAAACAAGAAAGAATGCATGGATAATTTGTAAATTCCAGTGCCTCAAGAAATTTAACCTCGATGCCGGCTCGGAGCTATAGAGACTAATATATGAGATCTCAATATATTTAGGAAACAAAGACACGCGTCTTGTAAGCGGCTATCAGAGGACGGGATTGCCTTTCATTGGCTACCAAGCCCTGTCCGTGTACGGATGTGGATTTCACTTGCTAACTACCAGGTGGGTGGGTCCTTGCATTTGTCGCCTCTTTACAGAGACTATAATATTTAGGAGGTAAGAATGGAATTGTATCTCATTGGCTAACAAGCCCGACGTTATGAATAGGCAGATATGGATTTTACTGGCTAATACCGAGGTGGGTGGGTCCTTGCCTTTGTTACTTCAGCTATACATAGTACATATCACTAATTCATCATGCTCAGCCAATTGAGTACGCCTTTCCGCAGTCGAGTGGAGCACAAGATAATTAGCTCCCACAATGCTTCGGCCCGGGTCATGGCCTCTGGACAATGTCGATTCCACTGCATTTGTTTTCTCCTTGAAGCTTATGATCGTGGAACCTCACGGATACCTTAGTGGAGGTGATATAAACTACGACTCCTCAATTTGAGGAACTTCAAGACGGCCGGTCGAAGCCATCAGGCAGGCAGCATTGAGAATCTCAAACACCAGTTAAACTTGTCGGCTGAGGAAGGAAAATGCGACAGTGAATATGCGGGCATTCTTGTCCCCTCATGCCCAATGCCCTACTCACTTGCATGAGATTGATACATAGCGTATCTGCAGAGATGTCTGGGAAGAGGAAAGACATATAAGTGTTATTGTAAGGTGGCTGCTAGGGACGGGTCGGACAGCTTCAAGGCCCAGATAGCATCGATCTTCTCAGGGGGGACTTTGGTAGGTTGAGAATCAACGTAGTATGGTAGTGAACGCAACGCAGTCGCCAATAGGGCGAACCGACGACGCAGCGTATGTATTTAGTCCAGCCATTAGGGCACGGTTTGACATACGGGAGTACTAGTAGAGGTACCGGGGGCTTCGAGCCTACGGCGTATTTAATAATAATAATAACATATAAGTTTAGTCGGTATTCCGTCATGGACGGGCGAAAAACAGACACAAGCCCCGATCGGACACACTCTACAAATCCGCAGTCATGTTCCTGTCCCGGCCTCGCCTCCAGCTTTGAGAGCTCACTCGCTCGAGGCACCATCAGCATGGGGCCATACTCCAGATCCGAGCATCGGACGAAGACCAAGATCCGGATCTGGATCAGAACAGTGCGTCCTACACCGCTTATTGATGATTTGCTGGAGAAGTCGTAGCCGCATAGACGTGAGAGACGGTTCGCCTCGGCCGCCACTTCAAAACTTGTGCTGTTCGTGGATGCGCCCTATTCGGAGAGATAGACCGGCATTGTCCATATAGTTTTTTTTTTGAATACGCCGCTGAATTGCCTCCTCGCGCATATGCTGATAGGCTTGTCGGTATATAGTCACAATACGTCGATCCTGTGGAGCCCATCTTGGATCGAAAGCACGTTTCCCGTGACTATGAGACGTCGTAACCCAGATCTGGTAAATTTCTACACGCGGACTGTGACATCTGGCTAGCATACTTAATACCGTATTTGCCTTGGCAGTACAGAGACAAGTATTCACCCCCAGAAACGGGATGAAGAGGGGAATCGCTATTTTCAGCGCTGTGGGCACTTCTCCGCCCTGAGACAATTCTGTGGAAGCTTGGATCGCTCGAGCTGGTACAATGCTTGATGCTTATGAACCGATACCTCCATGGCACCCAAAATCAATAGAAGACATGGGTGACGGAGGATTTGACCAGGCAAATCGCCCAGACTATGTGTTGCGATCTGTGCGAGACGTCTTCAGCCAAGGACTCTTGCAACGACAGGCAGTTGAAACAACAGGTTTGGACTAGCTTTGTTTCCTAAACCGGCCGGTAGGCTTCATGGTAGACAGGAGCGAGCCAAGTGTTGCCCTGAAGTTGCAGAACCTTCAACAGATTGTCGGCAGGACGTCCCAAGCAGAACGATATTTGCTTCATCTTGCTTCATCTTCGGTAGGCAAGCCCGATTTCACTGTTCCTCTTTGACCCAAGGTTTAATCAGAAAAGTAGAGAAAACAAACTGAACTTTGCTCTTTCTTATTACATTAATCCTTGGCCTTGCTAATGCCGGTGTCTCAACTCTTTTCACTCCCGAATCTTGCTGTGCAGGCCCATGCTCGCACGGTTCTACTCGATGAAATCCCACACGATAATAGTTCAGGCAACAACCAAACCTCCCAGCCTAAGCGATCAGCTTCTCAGAGAATGTGCCGGAATGTGGGAAGGTAACATTGTTGATTATCGAGACACTTGATATAGATGAGTAAATGGGTCTCCCGTTGTGGTGGTATCAAATCTACTAGCTGCACATCGAGGGGGGCCGGCTTTCTGGCGGCCATGGTCGGATCGGACCTGTTCAATGAGTTGGTGTCGCAATCTTCGCGCAATGTCATGTCTCCGCGAGCATGAGCGCTTGCGTGCATATGTTCCATAGTGCACCCGGAAGATTGAACGCTCTCAACGAGGATCCTGGGGACGCAATACACCAAGCAATATACCAGGCCAGATGCCAATGGGAATGTACCGCTCGAGGAGGGAACTTCTGGCTTCTTTGACAATATTTTCTAGGATGTGGGCATCGGTTTTGAAAGCTTCTATTTGGCACAGAGGATATCATTGGGGGACAACGTTAAGTGCTGCAGATATTTTACATCTCGGCTAATCCATAGAGTGAGAGTTCAGAGCATAAAGGGTTCTAATACAAAATACAAAAGAATTAAATGAGGATATACTTCGTAGTAAACAACAGGATCTCAGTTAGGTTGAATTGGTTAGCGCCAAGACCATAATCTAGGATTACCCTAGGAGGCATGGTGGCCCCGCTTGCTGCTAGGGCAAACATTCGTGGGCCGTGGACACGAATATGCGCACTGACGTAATGAAGGGAGCCTCGAAGCCTCTAACCGCTTCGGGGATTTTTGCTACAGATTTTAGAGTCATAGAAATGAATGCTAGTGCTGGAATTGGGACATCTTCCGAGCAGCCTTTCGATGGACTTCGGCCAGCACTCCGAGACCTTACGCCGAAGGGCTTCCAGTTGATCGATATTTGCTACCGGTGTTGATGTTCGTTGCTAGAGTAAATAAATAATTCTGGGGCTGTGCACTAGGGGGCACTGCGCTAGTGTGCTGCAACCCCGTCAACATGCAAGGTCAGTCGCCGCCAATAGAAGACCTTCTTCGTACAGATTGTCATCTGTTGTTGCAGTCGCTCCCCGAAAGCCACAGTTGTGTAATTTCCATATGTACAAGACGACCACTTGGTGACATAGCATTCGTCCATATCAAAGGACAAACCCACCGGCTCTATGTTCAGCAACTGTGTAAACATTGGGTTGGCGTTTAACGGCTTCCAGGTGCTGAAACCCCAGAGTTGCGCTGCAGGACGGATTTCACTGAACAAGCCCTGCAGATTGGATAGAACATGTCATCATGTTTACTCTCGATACAAAATAATACGAGAGGGGTTTCCCATAACAGAAACAACATTTCAGAATTCCTGAGACACTCTTTCTTTTACCATCGATGTGATACATTTCGAATTGCCCCTTTGGCATAAAAACACCACTAACGCTTTGGCTGAAGTACTGCCACAGTACTTAATCCCAAGCTCACAACCCCGGCAAGGCATCCATCCAGACAGCGCCGTTAACCATTATCCCATTCATAGGTTGCATCGAAGCAAAGTTCGTGGAATATTTTTACACTGTCACCATTGAGCACTCAGGAGTATTGCCCTTGACCTGGTTCGCAATTTATGCATCCATTGCTGCAATTTCTTGACACGCAAACACAAGAAACCTTCGCTCCTTCCCATCAGTCTTGTTGGCCTTTCCAGTCCTAACAACTCCTTCATCGACCAATCCATTTCATACTCACAGGTATTCAACATTGCCATACCTTGTCACACTCTCTCGGACTCAAGGGATCGGCCCTGATCCGAAGACCAAAGTCGCTCTTAGTTAAAACTCTCCGGTCGTCCCTTCAAGGAAATGTCTCCTTTCCTGTCGCGTAGACAGGTCTGGTTTCATTAGTAACTGCAGAATATTTGACGGAAAGCGGGCAATAGCGCGAACGTGTACCACGCGAACTACGGGTTTTTCGGGGTCCGTTGTCGCGACCACTTTTTGGGTTGGCGCAAGTGGATTGGATGAAAACAAATCGGCCGCAAAAATAGAAGCTGCACACCATGTCTCCAACCGCAACGCCTCTGCAACAAAGGCAGCCGAAACAACTTGTTAGGTCTAAAAACCCCGGCACCGGTGGCATTGGCTCAGCATCGACGCCCAACCTCAACTCGCTCTACACGGCACATTCCCGACTAACTCCCAGCGCTGGGGCCCTTGCGCGCAAAGCTTCCTACGCAGCATTGACACCTGGCTCGCTGGCCGCCATTCCCGATGACAGCGAAAGCTACGCCCATAGTGTGCTGAACGAGAGTCCAACATCGCCGCGCAGAATGGCGCCCTTGACGCCGGGGAGAGGAGGCGCGGGTGACGATTTCGCTCTTGGCGACACTGTCGACGTGCCCGGCAATATGTACGGCACCATCCGATTTGTTGGTTCGGTGGGCGGGAGGAAGGGCACATTTGCTGGCGTCGAGCTGCACTCGGATTTCGCAGGACGTGGCAAGAATAGCGGCGACGTTGACGGGTAAGCCAAGCAAGATCCGCCTCGTCGAATCCGCCATCCCTTACTTACTTCCATCTTCTGCAGCGTATCTTATTTCACGACTCATACGCCCGGCGCCGGCATCTTTGTGCCCGTCTCGAAGCTTTTCAAGCGTGCTTCTTCATCTGCAGGTGCTTCAAGTGCGTTGAAGATTGCCAGCCAAAATACCACCAACTTCACCCCTCCGACCCCATCAATACCACAGTTCAGTAAATCCATGGGCCCAGGCAGAGCGACGAGTCCCGCCGGAAAGCGACCTAGAGTATCACTGCCGCGACCCGAATCGCCTGTACGCCGACTCCAGCTAAACCCTGCTACACGACCGACCATCGCAACTCCAGCTACGAAGGGACCGCCTCGCTATGGAAGTCCTTCTCTCAATAACAAATTCGCACAAAGCGTGCGTGGCACTGCTGGCGATCCCAATAAATTGGGATCCAGAATAGACCGGAAGCCTAGCGTAGCTCCTAGAAGCGCATCTGCACTTGGACCGATGAACTTCGACGACGATGAGCCGATGCCGCTTGTAAACCACACGCAGACGAATGGAAGTATTGGGTCTATCGCGAGCTTGAAGATGCGTCCAGCCTCGCGTGCTGCCCATGCAAATGAGGAGGAAATCGAACGGCTTAAAACACAGCTCGAGGATCGAGACCGGCAACTGAAGGAACAAGCTTCAGCCCTTGCTGAGATGGAAAGCAGCGTGACCGAGCTGACTTCGCTTATGGAGCATTCAGATATGGGACGACAACGCTCCGACAGCCACCCCGACAAGGACACTTCACAACTTCGAGCGATGCTAAGAGAGAAGAACGAAAAGATCGCTATGCTCACTGCAGAGTTCGATGCCCATCGAGCCGACTTCCGCAGTACTATTGATACATTAGAGATGGCCAGTACTGAGACGCAGCGAGTTTATGATGCCAGGATTCGGGAACTCGAACAGGAGATTCATGATTACCAAGATCGGGCCGACGATGTGGACAGTGTGGCGCGCCAGCTGAAACAACTAGAAGAGCTGGTCCAAGAGCTCGAGGAAGGCTTGGAGGACGCTCGACGGGGTGAAGCTGAGGCGCGCGGCGAGGTTGAGTTCTTGCGAGGTGAAGTCGAGAGAACCCGATCGGAGCTGAGAAGGGAGCGGGAGAAGGCTTCGGCTTCCGCGAACGGAACTGCTAATGGAGGGGATGTTTCGAAGGAGCTGGAGAAGAAAGAGGATGAGATTAGGGGTCTCAAAGCTATCATTCACTCTCTTAGCAGAGACTCCCTTCCGGGCACCGACTCCCCAGACAGGACACCAACGCAACTACAGCGCAATCTGTCTTTCACCAAATCCAGGCCTGAATCGATTGAGACTCGCATGGCTAGAGAGAAGCTTGAGAGGGAAGTCCACGAGCTTCGGGCCCTGGTTGACAACAAAAACTCCCGGGAGGAGGAATTGGAGCGAGAGGTCGAGGCCCTGCGCCGAGGAAGCGCTACTTCGGCTCAGCGCATCAGCTCTCTGACCATAGGCAGCACCGGCGATCGGTCATCATACCGTGACTCCAAGGGAACGGTCATCCTTGCGCGTGAGCCTCGATCGCCCGAACATAAGCGCGTGGCCACCCTGGATACCATGCCTGAGAGCGATGCTTATTCCTCCGTCACCGAGAGTAGCACACTCTGGTGCGAGATTTGCGAGACCGGAGGCCACGATATCCTCACTTGTACAAACATGTTTGGAGACCAGAAGAAGAGCAGTTCGCTGCCAGCCGTGACTAGCCCAGATCCCGCTCCGGAGGTTAGCACGAACCTCAATGTGCCTGGTGGTGACGACGACGACTTTATCCCTCGTCCTCTAACACCGGTCAAGCCTACTCCGGCGAGTGTGCCGGCGCCAACGAACGTCAAAATTTTGCCCAACCCAACCGACTCCGGGCCGTTGGCAGGAAAGGACAGCGGTGTCATCGATCCAGAGAAGTGGTGTGCGCTGTGCGAGCGCGACGGCCACGAAAGCATCGACTGCCCTTTGGAGGACGCATTCTAATATCTAATCCGCACAATTACTGCCATGGATTCACGAGGTAATGGAAGACTACATGCCGTTATTAGAGCATTGCCATGAGACGGGGCGTGAGGATAGCGCCAAGAACACCAAACCACCTGCATTTGTTGCCTGTTCTATTTGCCTACTTGACACGACAACAACCAACCTTTTTGCTTCTGAGCGATGATACCACTCGACTTTCGACCTTTTCTACTTTCGAAGTATATAATTAAGCCACGCCACGCTTTTTTTTTGGGTTGGAGGGAGGGGCAGCTCAGGAGGGGGCGTCCTTCTTCCGGTCATTGTATGCACACCGGCAGATGGGATGGTGTTGGCGAGGGTTGAGGATAGGGCGCGCACTAGGAAGTAATGTTATGTCACTGAGAGGTGGATGATGAGAACTGCATGCGGGGAGAGAGGCCACCGGCGAGGTCCGCGTGAATGAATACAGTAGTAGAATCAATCAATGCATGATTACCCATCAACGAGGTTCTTGAAGTTCAACTTCGAATTTGCCTATGGGTTACATATAAGCCGTGCGCGTGTTTTCCTTCTTCGGTAAGTAGACTGAGCACGTGTCTAGCGACGGAGATGCTTTGGGATATATGCGCTGCTAATCCCTTCATATCAGACTAATGACAATGTACACATACTCAAGGACTTCTCGACTCACAGAACAATTCAACATGAAAGGGTTCTTCGCAGAAGTTTAATGACTGTACGCTAGCTATTGGCTCCTTCCCTTTTCGCGCCTTCCTTTCAAATTGATTGCTATGATCAAGAGGCGTGCCATAATTGAAACTTAGGATGATAGTTTATAAGCCGTGCTTTCCCCAAAGTAAAGCTCGCAACTGCTCAGTTGTGTCATGCCCCCATTTGACGTTTCTCTGGGTTATATTCACCTGGCTACATGGACGTCACTTTCGTCGTCTGCCGTTGGCTGTATTTAATCTCACCGTCTTCAAATCTTTCGTTTCGACCCGTGAACCCTCTCCTCATTTCCGTATCTTCAACTCGTCAACCCTCATTCTTCTGGATATCAACCCTTTCGTTACTAAACCTTGACCTACGCCCCGACACCTTTCATCCACAGCCGATGAACTTGACCGCGTGCCTATCAAAATACCGTTCCTCTGCCATCTTCTAGCACGTCCAGCTGCCCCGGTTCCAAAATGTGGTAAGTTATTGGCATGTTTTCTGGACTATTTGACGAATTCTGTACACTCTTCCCGGCCTCATTTTCCCCATTCTCCTAGTAACGTCACACTGCCATCACAGGCCTAGCGCTCCCCGCAGTGCACTGCTGCAGGTCCCCCGCATGCTGCGTTTCGATTGCTTGGCAGCCCCGAGCTCCCCCAGCTGACGTGCACCCCTTCATACTTATTATCTCAGAGCTGCACCTTATGACCTTTCCATCGTCATACGATACTATCTTTACCCTCTTCTCGACCCCAATTGATTGGTTTGGCTGAGTCGAGTCCAACACCTCAACATTGATTTTGCATGGCAAGCTGATCAAAGCCTCATTTCAACAGCGACCACCACAGCGACTTGACCGTGGCGGACAACATCCTGAAAACGATCCTCCAACAAGCACCCACACTGCAAGACATCATGGGCGGCGAAAGAACGGAACCGAAGAGCGCCTCAGCCAGCGCGGCGATAGCAAGCTATCCGGCGCAGGCACCGGGTCCCGTCGGCAAGCGAATCAGCAAGCTCTACAAGGACAGGATCAACCAATTCTACTCTAGAGGACAATGGGAAAATCAGAACCTACTTGCCATGATGTACGAGGGTGTCGCATCTGGCCCGTCCGATGTAAAACTCTGGTCCTGGGCCGCGCCTGGCCTCTCCCGACCAAGTTTCGAAGATGCCATGAAGGGACAGTATTCACCGGCCAAAGTCGGTGATGCTTTCGGTCCTTCTTGGTCGACCCATTGGTTCAAAGTCACTCTCAAGGTCCCGTCTGAGTTGTGCGACAAGGAGCACCTGGAGCTCCAATGGGACGCCAACAACGAGGGCATGGTCTGGACTGAGGATGGAAAGCCGCTTCAAGGTTTGACGGGCAACGGTGAGCGTGTCGAGTGGATCCTGCCGAACTCTTTCCGTGACGGCAAAGAGCACACCATCTACATTGAGATGGCATGCAACGGCATGTTTGGCAATGCCCCTGGTGGTGACAGTATCCAACCCCCCGACCCCAACAGACACTTCCAGCTGATCAAAGCCGACATCTGTGCCGTCAATATGGACGCTCGTCAGCTTTGGATCGATACTTGGATCATTGGCGATGCCGCCAGAGAGTTTCCCGAGGACTCTTGGCAGCAACACAAGGCTCTCAATGTCGTCACCAAGATCATTGACAACTACCGGCTGGGCGACAAGGAATCCATCAAGGAGTGCCGCAAGATCGCGCGCGACTACATCGGATCCAACGTTGACTCGTCCAAGGTTTATGATAGCGACACCGAACCTCAAGTCTACGGTATTGGGCATTGTCATATCGACACCTGCTGGCTGTGGCCGTGGGCAGAGACCAAACGCAAGGTTGCACGCTCATGGTCGAATCAGTGTGACCTAATGGAGCGCTACCCGGAGCTGAATTTTGCTTGCTCGCAGGCTCAGCAGTACAAGTGGCTCAAGCAGTACTACCCCTATGTCTTCGATCGTGTCAAGCGGAAGGTCAAGGATGGCCAATTCCACCCTATTGGTGGCAGCTGGGTTGAACACGACACCAACATGCCAAGTGGAGAATCGCTGGTCCGTCAGTTCCTGTACGGTCAGCGCTTCTTCGAGAGCCATTTTGGCGAACGTTGTCAGACTTTTTGGCTTCCCGACACTTTTGGATACTCCAGCCAACTCCCTCAATTGTGCCGCTTGGCCGGCATGACTCGATTCCTCACCCAGAAGCTCAGCTGGAACAACATCAACAACTTTCCCCATACCACGTTCAACTGGGTGTCCTTGGATGGTAGCCAGGTCATATGCCATATGCCACCAGCCGAGACTTATACGGCTGAGGCTCACTTTGGCGATGTCAAGCGGAGTATGTCCCAGCACAAGTCCATGGATCAGGATCACACGTCACTGCTTGTCTTCGGCAAGGGAGACGGCGGAGGTGGCCCCACATGGCAGCACATCGAAAAGCTGCGTCGCTGCCGTGGCATCAGTGATGAGGTCGGCTTGCTGCCTCGTATTCACATGGGTAGTACCGTTGACCAGTTCTTTGATAAGCTCGAGGAAAAGGCTTCCACTCTGGTCACATGGTACGGCGAGCTCTACTTCGAGCTCCATCGCGGAACCTACACCACCCAGGCCAAGAATAAGTCCAATAACCGACGATCCGAGGTCATGATGAAGGATCTTGAGTTGCTTGCTACGATTGCATCGTTAAAACATAAGTCCTATAAGTATCCTAAACAGCAGTTCGACAAGATGTGGGAGGCAATTCTCCTTTGCCAATTCCACGACTGTCTGCCTGGAAGTTCCATTGAGATGTGTTACGATGATTCGGACGAGGTAAGACAAATCCGACCACGCGGAGAACTTGAGCTAATTACCCGCAGCTTTACGCGGAGATCACCAAGATTGGCCAGCTTATCTTCAAAGAGATCTGCGAGCTGCTCGGAGTCCCGGAGATGAAGCCTGCTTCCCTTGGTGACGCCGTGGCTTTGAACACGTTACCTTGGCACCGAAAGGAGGTGGTCGACGTTTCTGACACCGAGCACGGAGTTGCCTGCGGCAGTGGACCGATGCTTAGCGTTCGGACCCTCAAGGCGGGCAACAAGAGGCCCGTCACCGTTAACGAGGTCAGCAAGGGCGTTTTCGTCATGAAGAATGACCAGCTGTCCGTCAAGGTTGAAAATGGCTGCGTGACTTCCCTCATTGACCGCAAGACCAACCGAGAAGTGATTGCGAAGGGCGGCAAGGCAAATCAGTTCGTTATTTTCGACGATAAGCCTTTGTATTGGCAAGCCTGGGATGTCGAGGTGTACCATTTGGACACTCGTAAGGAGCTTGTCAGTGGTCAGACCAAGATCCTCGAGGATAAGGAGCACCGTGTCAGCGTGGTGACCGAGACGAAGATCAGCAATCTCAGTACTATCAAGACAACATTGAGTTTATCTGCGGCTTTCGAAGGTCAACAATCATTCGTTGAAGCCACCAGCATGGTCGATTGGCACGAGACGATGAAGTTCCTCAAGGTCGAGTTCCCTGTCGAAGTCAGAAACAACGAGGCATCGTACGAGACTCAGTACGGTATTGTCAAGCGACCGACCCACTACAACACCACATGGGACATGGCCAAGTTTGAGGTTTGTTGTCACAAGTTTGCCGATCTGTCTGAGTATGGCTATGGGGTATCCATCCTCAATGACAGCAAATACGGCTTCGCCACCTGTGGCAACTTGATGCGCTTGTCGCTGCTGCGATCACCCAAGGCCCCCGATGCACATGCAGACATGGGCAAGCATAAGATTCGTTGGGCTATTCTCCCTCATCAGGGCAGCCTGGGTGCTACCACAGTCCGTGCAGGCCACAACTTCAACAACCCTTTGAAGGTCATGTCTGCACCGTCATGCATAGACGTCAGGACTATGATGTCTGAGCATCCTGTCAAACTCACTGGCGACTCTAGCCTCATTCTCGACTGCGTCAAGCGTGGGGAGGATGACGAGGATGTCTCGTTGGGAGAGCTGCCCCGACGTAAGGGTCAGAGCGTCATCATCCGCATCTATGACAGCCTGGGTGGACATAACCAGGGCACAATCAAGAGCATGTGGGATGTCAAGAAGGTTTGGAAGACCAACGTCCTCGAGGATGATGATGAGGAGATTGCGTTGGATAAGGACGGCAGTTTCCTGATCAGCCTCAGGCCATTTGAGGTCGCTACCTACAGATTGCAGCTGTGAAGGGGGGGAGAAGGTGTGAAGTAGAGTTAAGAGCCTCGGAGTGAGGGTCTGGGTGCTCATTGGAGTGCAAGAACGAAGTAATGAATGAATGGGGCGGCCTGAAGCGAGCACATGGATACGGCGCCGAAGCATGAACTTATTGAAGCTTGGAACTCCGTATACATATCGTGGTCTCTCTTCTCAGTAGCCAAGATTGGGAAATTGTATCATATGATGAAGCAGCACTGGATTGAGCAGCGTGATGAGATAGCGAAGGACTTGATTGTTTGCTCTGAGGACGCGGTGTCGATCAAGGATAACGATGAACTGTGATGATTCAATCCATGTTCTTATGCATTGTACCTCATGATCTAGCCAGGAGACGAAATGCCCAATTCGTATCAACTAACGTACGTCAGAGTAACGTTACATCAAATATTATGTTCCATGACAACGGGAGTCGAACGGTCGAACTGCCATAGAATCTGATTGAAGGGTAGGTAGAGTGGTGTCGAGTCTCCGGATGTAAATCGGTGAGCGGCCAATCAGCAATGGGTAGGTGGAGCCACGCAAAAAGCCCTACTTCGTAGCTGCCACAAACCGATGAGCAAAAGTGCTTTGGGACCCGAATTTTTCCCTGAATGGTTCATCTGGTTCAGCGCATTCTCAACTATTCTCAACCACAACCCCCCAAACCACCAACTACCAGGTCAATCACCGTTGCCCTTAAAGTCCTAACTTCATTAAAAAGAAGAAATGGTGGGCAACAAGTCAGAGTACTTCGGCAAGCTGAAGAGCTTGCTCGAGGAATACCAGTCGGTTTTCATCGTCACGTACGTGGGCCCTTGATCTGTCTCTTCGGGGGACGCATTTCTGAAGTGGTGCGACATTTTTCTGACATAAAAACAGCGTCGACAATGTTAGCTCCCAGCAGATGCACGAGATCCGACAGTCTCTCCGCGGAGAGGCTGTCGTCCTGATGGGCAAGAACACCATGGTTCGCCGAGCCCTCAAGACCTTCATCCCCGATGCGCCCGACTATGAGCGTCTCCTGCCCCACGTCCGTGGCAACATTGGTTTCGTCTTCACCAACGGCGACCTGAAGACCATCCGTGACAAGATCCTGGACAACAAGGTCGCCGCGCCTGCCCGTGCCGGTGCCGTTGCCCCCGGTGACGTCTACGTCCCAGCTGGAAACACTGGTATGGAGCCCGGAAAAACCGCTTTCTTCCAGGCCCTCGGTGTCCCCACCAAGATTGCCCGTGGTACCATTGAAATCACCACCGACCTGAAGCTCGTTGAGGCCGGATCCAAGGTTGGACCTTCCGAGGCCACCCTGCTCAACATGCTGAACATCTCGCCCTTCACCTACGGTCTGGGTATCTCTCAGGTTTACGACCAGGGCAACTGCTTCCCCCCCGAGGTTCTCGACGTTGGCGAGGAGCAGCTGCTCAAGGCCTTCTCCAGCGCCGTCACCACTATTGCCTGCATATCCCTCGCTGTTGGCTTCCCCACCCTGCCTTCCGTCATGCACTCCCTCGTCAACAGCTACAAGAACGTTCTCGCTGTTGCCATCGAGACCGAGTACTCGTGGCCCGAGGTTGAGGCCCTTAAGGACCGTATCGCCAACCCTGATGCCTACGCCTCTGCCGCACCTGCTGCGGGAGCCGCCGACACCTCTGCCACCGCCGCTGCTGCCGAGGAGAAGAAGGCCGACTCTGACGAGGAGAACAGCGAAGAGGAGGATGGTGGTTTCGGTGGTCTCTTGTTCGTGATCCCATGCTTTCCATTCCTCTGGGCAATGCTAACCTTGCTCCTCACAGTGACTAGATACCCTGACTTGATGGCGTTGTTGTATGATGACTCTGGGCTTCGGAATGAGTTACGAAATCTAGACACAAAAACCCCGACGGTCCATAGATCTCATGTTGACGATCAATGGCAAAACATCCAATCTGACGAACACAAATCCAGAATTCGATGCAAAATTCGTGATTTGCTGCTAACATGTGGACGAACGCGTGTGCATCAAATGGTTAGTTATCCCCTATTCTCCTATTTTCCTGACCAAACACAACATGTTCGATGATTAAAATAAACACAAGAGCTTTTTAACCCTGATCATTCTTTGATGATACCATGTATAACAACACGTATGAGAACATTCATTATTCCTGTACCATTATACACAGTAAATATTATACACGAGAAGAAAGTGCTAACTCATAGAAATCCATTAGGCCCAACGTACTCTGTATTGCAACCTGTCTTCTCTTATCTTGCAGCTTCTGCGATGGAGCCTGTATTTGTCTCTCCCTTGTGATCCAACTTTGCATCCACCCCTTGCCCAAGTATCTCCCTAGCCATCGTAATAGCCGCCTCGGGCAGCCCCGCCAGCCTAGCAACCTTTAATGCATGACTCTGCCGATTGACCCCCTTCCGTAGTTTATGAATATAAACAAAACTCCCCGTGCCATCCTCCTCCACATCCGTACAATAAGTCTCGACATACCCTCCGTCCGCAATATGCATCCCCCGTTTCTCCACTAGCTCCGCCAATCTATGGAAATGCGTCGCGAACAAAGCCCGGCATTTGTTCACCATGACCAAATGAAACAAACTCGCAAACGCGACTGCGACGCCGTCTTCGGGTGTTGTGCCCCGACCAATCTCGTCCATGACGACGAAGGAGCGCGGCGTCGCGCTCCGCAGGATCTGTGCCGTCTCTAGCATCTCTACCATGAAGGTGCTCTGGTCGCGGTAAAGGTTATCGGCGGACCCAACGCGGGAGAAAATGGCATCGACGACGCCCAAGGAGGCGAAATGCGCGGGCACGTAGCACCCCGTCTGCGCAAGAATGGTGATGAGCGCGTTTTGGCGCAGGTAGGTGCTCTTGCCTGCCATGTTTGGTCCCGTGATGAGCCAGAGGCGGCCTTCCCCTGCCGTGCCGACGAGACAGTCGTTCGCGGTGAAAGTGCGTCCTTGCGACTCGCGAAGGCCGGATTCGACGGTTGGGTGGCGGCCGCCGACGATGATGTGCGAGACGGTGTCGTTCATGGAAGGGCGGACGAGGGCTTGTTCGCTCGCGAGGCGGGCGAATGAGGTGCTGATATCGAGCTCGTCGAGGGCAGTAGCGTTGCGGCGGAGCTTGACGAGATTGAGGACTACGAGGCCGCGCAGGTCCGACAGGATGCGCGTTTCTTCGCTTTGCATCTGGAAGCGGGTTTGGTGGATGCGCTGGCCCAGATGCGTCCACTCGGGCACGTGGAAGGCGCGGGTGCTGCGGGAGGAGGAGACGGCTTGGAAGGTGGAGGGTGCTACTTCGTTCATTTTGCGCACGTCTTTGGTTCCCTTGACGTGGCAGATGTGGCCGAGTGTCGGCGTCCAGCGAAGGGTGAGGCTCGCGACGCCGAGGCGGGTGGAGAGGTCTGAACATAGGGTTTCTTTCTCCTCGAGGAGGGAGTTGAGCTCGGCGTGTAGGCTTTGGAGTCCTGGGCTGGCGCTGGCCCGCATCATGAAGGTTAAGTTGTCGTCGGCGTAGTGGTCACGAATCGAGGTTGGTTTCGAGGAGGCCTTCTTGGTGAGCTTGGGGGATTTGGGAAGCAGGGCGGCGTCCTCGGAGTTGCCTTCGGCGGAGACGATTTCAGTGGCCAGAGAAAGCAGCGTGGCGGTTTCCGAGACTTCGAGCTCGTGTTTGGCGGATATGCCGTCTTCGTCGATGGCATTGCGGATTTTGTCGGCTAAGGTCGAAGGGGAGTCAAGGTTGATACGTGCGAGCAGGTATGTGAAAGGGCTTTTACCTGATTCGGAAGAGGCAGTGGCAAGTAGCTGGACGATGTCTTCGGTTGCTCGGACCGTGTTAGCCAGGCCGACAAGATCATCTGGGTCTCCGCGACCAAAGGCGAATTTCTGGACAAGTCGTTGTGAGTCGTGACTCCGACGCAGCAGTTGAACAACCTCATCGCGGAGATCTGGGTGTTTGATAAAATATTCCACTAGGTCTTGCCTTTGTGAGATGGTCGCTAGCGATGTTGAGGGCGCGCTGACCCATTCGTTCAGGAGCCGGGCACCGCTCTTGGTCACCGTTCTTCGGATGGCGTGCAGTAGACTTCCCCGGAAGGCACCATCCCGCATGGTTTGCTTGATCTCCAAGGAACGCATGCTGTTCTTATCGATAGTGAGGACTTGCATGCTTTCATGCCGGATTGGCGGTTGAAGCTTCATGCTCAGGCCTAAGAGACGCTCCCTCACGTATTGGAGCAACAAACTGCCGGCTTGGACTTCGTTCGGAGTAAAGCTGCTCACAGTATGCGCTGGAATCTCTGTCTCGAGCATGGACGTCCATTCAGCTGTGGGGAGGGTTTCTGTATGGGGTGTATAGGTGATCAGATTCTTGTCTTCAGTCAAGATGGAGAACAACATGTGGTCGGGTTGAGACTGCAGGGTTGCGTCGATCACGATCTCCCTTGGGCCAATTCGGGATAAAATGGAAGAAAGTGAGGCAATTGTTGTCGACTGGGTGTAAAACTGTCCAGTCGATATGTCAAGCCATGCAAGACCTATAGAAGCACCTGTAGGCGAAGCCTGGTCAGATGCTGCTGCAGCAATACCAGGTTCATCGACTACTTCACCCTCAACCTCAATGGGTTGGGCGAGATGAATGGCCATGATGTAGTTGTTTGCATATGGGTCCATGAAATTCTCATCTATGAGTGTGCCCGGCGTGATGACCCTCGTCACTTTCCTATCATGCATAAGGCCATTGGAACTGACCTTATCCCCTGCATCGTTGGGGAATTCCTCAGCGATGGCAACATAGCAGTTGAACTCTTGCACCAGGGTTTTGAGGAACCGATCCAACTGAAAGAAGGGGAAGCCGGCCTGCGGAGATCATCAGACTAGGGTTCGGTTTATTCATCATGACATAAACAATATGGCAATTGAGCAATCGGTGTTGCTGATGATGAGAAATGGAAATAGTGAAATAGGGGGTGAAACTACCATCGGAACCGGACCGGCCGTTGTCTTCTTCTGGGCCACCTTGAGATTCAACAACGGCCCGTACTCTTCTGCGTGGCTGAAATACAGCTCATAGAAGCCTCCTACTCGGGTCAAAAGCACACAGTTCTCAAATCTCTGCATGTTGCGATGGGCCTGCAGCACCACCGTCGGGTACGCAGGACCTTCGTCCAGAGGCTCCAATACCGGGGGCCCATCCGCCTGGACGAGGCCTTGAGGCAGATCCTCTAGCTTGAGGGAGGTTTTCTTCTTCCTGACCCTGGTCTTGACTTCCGGGATGCTAGATTTGGCAGCAGCATTCTGGGGGCGGCTGCTGTGAAATGTTTGGTGGCGGCCATGGTTGTGGTTGTGGTTGGTGTTTGCGAGACCCGATGCGCTGGTCTTGCTGGATCGCGGTTGCAGAATCCCCCGAAGACCAACGAGGTGCCGCTGGTCGTGATTGACAAGTCTTGAGGCCAATCGACGACACGAGGAACCACACATCGGGGATGAATGCCGCCAGCCCGCGGCGCAACTATTCAGAAATGAGTGGATAGGATTGTCCCGTGGGTAGGTCTGAGTGTAAAAGTATTTGGAAGGGTTGCCAATGTACCGTCTGGTTATAGTGGATGAAACGGGATCAATTTTTAGTCTTGCGTATTCGCACTGTAAAAAGCGTGGCCTTTTTGAGAAGCTTACACAGTTTGTCCCGAGGTATCGACTGTGCGGGTAAGGGTTTCTAAGTTTATCTCGCCTGTCCCAGTCAGAGCCGCCTTTGCTAAACTAGGTAGCTGCAGTATTTCAAATCCTCACCATAAATTTGCTCAGTCAGATGCCCAGCACTCGGCGAGAAGAGAACCACATTCGGCGATGCAATGGCAATCTGTCATGGTGATCGGACATTATTTCCGTCCTTGAGGATACCGGTTCGTCCAGTCCATGTGGTATGTTGGGTTAGACGCGTCTAGCCATTAGCTCTGTTTTGTCATGTAAATCGGCGTACTGTATCTTATATTACCGGGTCGAGACCACCCATAAACCTCGTGCTGACAAAGAGAGCGTACATCCTAATTCCGGTGTGATTAATCTAGCTCCCTCGTGTATGTGTTCTGGACCCCCAGACTGTTGGCCGGTCATTTTACTGTCGATAATGAACGGCCAAGGGGGGACCGCTATGCTAGGAAGTACAAATCCCCCTTATACCGTGGATTTAAAGCCGCCGTCGACTTATTTACACCCTTCTCACATCAATCGTTCTTTTAGTTGAAAGGCCACCCGGTGCCCTTCCCAGCATATGGATAGGCCTGTCTTACCAAATCAATCCAGGCCAGCCCATACTCCGAGGGCTATCTACCTTGATGTCTATCATCATGTCCTCCTCGTCAGGCAATGCTACAACCTCCCCGACTGAGAATGCAGTCCAACCTACTCGTCCTACTCAACGACCCAGCATAGGCACCAAGCCCGACAGTCTGGGGCAGCTCGAGCTGCAGTACCGAGCCCTTCTGGCCCAGATGCTTGCCGCCAATCAAGAAAAGAAGCAACGCAGCCATCACATACCATGCAGAGAAGGTCAACTGAAGAACCACCGGCCTCCAAGAGAGTTGGGACCCAAGCGAAACCACAATCCTGCAAAGACTGGATGCTCCATGCTGGGACGACGGTGTCGAAGACGGACACGACAGGTCACAGTGGCAGGGACGGCCGCCGGGCATCAACTCGGAAAAGGAGTGGCGCAGACGTCGGGAAATATCACGGCGGGGGACGTTCCGACGCGAACTGCTGGCTACTCTGAACAGGCGAAGGAAGGAAGAAAGGGAAAGGGAAAGGAAGGGCCGAGGCTTGGCCTGGACGATCAACGTCTTTTGAACTTGTGGTAGCTTGTCACACATTCAGTCACAGCATTGGGAGAGCGCCTTTAGTATTTTGCTTCATCAGAGAGTTCTTGGCCGGAATGACAACATCTTCTGTTCTGGTGTGGACTTCTCATATGTTCAGGCTGGAAGAAGGGATGGTTCTGAAGTGGTTACGAACTTGATGCTCCTTAGCTGAATCGATAACTTACTTCCTACTTTTAATTAACGACGAATTGACGGTTTCTGCCCGTAAGTTGAAGTGTACTATGAGTACCTCCGGAGACCCAGGCCCGTACGATACACACCTGCAAAAGTACTCTCTATTCCCAACGGTTGAATAACACAGTCAGCCTGTCCGTGAGGTCCATGTAATGACAGTAATATATTTGTTTGCACTTCTGGGCACTGATCAAATGCTTCGAATGCTGAGATTGCAAATCGATATTCATATTCCAACTTCCACCATCACTGGTATCTTCAACAAGTAACGTCATGAGGCAAACGTGAAGTCTTACTCAATAATACACTAATGTAAGATGTCGTCCGTAACAAAAACCATGATTGTAGCTATCGCAGCTTCGTGGCCGGGCCTAGTCGAGCAAGCAACATGTGGCACGTAGTATTGATATGCAGAGTACCAATTCACAGTTTCCTACGCACGCCCCACCTATACACTGGCATCTTCCGGCAAACCCTCCACCACATCCTCCACCATGCGTATTAACTCCTCGATATCCGGTCGTTCGTTGGGCTCGACCGTTAGACACTTCCTCACAACCTCGCGTATCGGCTCGCTGATGGCACCCTCTTCGGGCGTCGTCGGCACAGCGGAATCCTTGCCCTTCTTCTGGCGGCCTTCGTCGGGGAAGCGCCAGTCTCCACCGAGCACGCACATGCTTAGACTGCCGCCCGTCTCGTCGCTGCGCATTTCGAAGGGTGACTTGCCCACCAGACATGCGTATAATGTGCAGCCCATGGACCATATGTCTACTTTTGTGTCGATTACGGTGCCTGTATTTACTTCGAATAGCTCGGGCGCCCGGTAAGGCATCGTGCTGTGCTCGGCAGCTTTGTCTTGCATTGCGATGGCCTGGGATCGGGATGTGATGGGTATTGGGGAGATAGCGATGGAACCTAGGTCCATTAAGATGGGTTGGGAGCCGTCGTCGTCGATCATGATGTTGCCTGTGATTGTATCATTAGTCTCCTGTTGTTCCCGTCAAGCATGGGTTTCTAGTTCTTGCCTGGTTTGATATCTCGATGCGTGTACGACCTTCGCTCTCCCGGCGCCGCAACTTGCTCCTCGATCATCAGTGGCCTCGCCTGTTCCGTCTCGTCGTCTGCATCGGCAGCTGCAACGGCTTTATTCCTCCGATTCTTGCTCTTGGGCACTCCTACATCCTCCTCGCCCGCCTTCGCGTTGCCCATCTCCATGCGTTCCCCGCCGGCCGGCGCCTGGTATTGATGCATAGCCATTAGCGCGCGACACACGCCGAGGAACAGCAGCATGAGCTTCCTCTCTGGAAATTTTGTGTGGTTGACGAGGTTCGCATTGATCATATCCTGCAGATTGCCCCGGCGATAGTAAGGAAGTAACACGTAGACAGTCTTGGCGTCTGGGTCGTTGCGCTCGCTTGCGATAGAGTAGTCCACGCTGTGGATGATGCCCGGGGTGTGTGCGAACGTCTTGTAGGCTTCGACCTCGCGCATGGCCTGCTGCACCGACTCGGCCCCGAACGGGCACCGAATCTTCTTGAGCGCGAACAGCTCCGCGGTCGAAGTGTCCTGCACCAGGTATACATAGCTGAAGCCGCCTTCGCCTAGGAGGCGTAGGATTTTGAACGAGCGGCTGTTGATCTTGAGCGTTGGCGAGCCTGGAAAGCAGTTCAGGCAGTTTCCGAATGAGTACATGAGATCCTGGAGGAGTTGTGCCATGATGGGTGGTGGATGGGTTGGTAGAATTACTGGGAATGTGCCGTCGTTAATCGTTTGCGCTATGGCTGTCCTGGTAGTCAACCTGCTTCACTATCGTTATAGCGAATGGGAAGCTGTCCAAGCCGGCACTTTTTGAAGCTGGACAGGTATTATGCAGGCAATTGTCGACTAATCGAGGTTTCAAGCTGCGACCATCATTCGGGGAAGAAATGCGTGAGACAAACCAATAGCTGAATCGGAAGACTTTGATGAACTGTACTCTACGAGGACACTGTGCCTGTAGCCGTGCCTCGGCGATAACACTGTCTAAGATAGATACCCTGTCAATGTACCCCGTACCTCGTATAGTGGACTTCGTACGGCTGGTTATGATAAACCAAAGATTTCGAATTCAACAGCGCCCCTCTAATCAGTTAGGAGGTCAGCTGGACATACGAATAAAGCTTAAAGGATTCGGTTGCCTCAGTCTGACTTGAGTCCCTCACCTCAGCAACCGTTCGTGGACAATTTGGGATGGGAGCCCCGGTCCGGAGGTTTTGGAGCGGGAGCAGATTGGCCCGTCATCGATCCGTAGCGTATCGATGTGCGTTCCTTGCTCTCGTTCTGCCGGTTTGGACACGAGTCTCAGCAATTGTCAGTCGACTGCTTATGCTTTCTTCAAGCTGCTGGATCTGGCTATGCTTCTGCTCAATCAGGTTGCCTAGCTGCTCGCGCAACCTGAGTTTGCAGCAGCTGGGTTCGGATCTGAAGCCGCCCACTCTGGGTCTGCAGCTGCTGACCTTGTTGTATAGGTGCGAAATTGCCGATTCGGGATACTTCAGTTTGCAGAATGGTCAAGGCTTCGGTGAATTGGTCAAAGTCAGATTGTGGGGGATTGATCTGTGCCTGTGGGCCGTCGTTCTCTGCCATTTGTATGGTGTACATTAGTCACCGTAGAATTGCTGTGTTCGTTGTGTTCGTTGTATTGTGAAGATGGAGACAAATGGACTTCGACAAGTAGACAACTGTAAGTCTGTATTAGTTTTTTGAGTCATTCAGTTGCTCGATGTTAAGTTGTGTTGCTCGTGGTGGTGAATAGCCAGGTAGGTATAAAATAGTAAGGTTTGATTGGCTGGCGACTCGTAGCAGAAATACACTACCCGCGAGGTGGAATGCAAACGTATCGCTAATTGCATCACAACTCCACTGCGGAGTATTTCTGTTGTAAACAGGGCCAAATGGGTCAGTGCTGTGTTCGTCCCCAAAAGAATGATGGTGAAGTCTGTGCTCGCGGCTTCCCGCTTGGTCCCTGGACTTTAAATAGTAAGTCCGAAGCCGGACTAGCTGGGAAGGTACCACCGGATCGCATACAAAGGCCATCCACCTGACCCAATTGAGCCGCCAGGACCTACATAAACAGATTCTGGCGTTTGAGACAGGATTGTCTGCCCTTCATCACCGTAGACGGTCACTTACCACATTTCTCGTTCGTCTGCTAGGCACCAAAATCGTCTTCTGCAGCATTGTTCTACTGCGGAGGGCCGTCATCGTCGAACACAGACGCTTGAGGCCCGCTAGCATTTCAAGCTGATACGTTGGGCACCTCAAACCAGCCAGTACTCCAGCTGTCAGATCAGGCCAGTACCTCAAGCCAGTTACCTCGGCACTTCCACCTCACTCAGAATACCTCATCGATAGTAACATCGAAAGAAGCACTTTGAAGCCTAGGCGGAGGCTCTCGTAGGCTATGGGTGGCCTAGTACTATGGTATTGCGAGTTTGGCACCAGGGAGAAGTTACTTGCTGTAGACGTTGTGGATGAAAGGTTTACATGAGTTATTCAGGATGAGTTACCTGAGGATAAAGAGATCGGGAGCGCGAGGGTGAGGGTGATCCAGTGAGGTATCTAGTGAGAATGCCCGTGTGCGGACACTCTGTATGACGTACAAAAGCCCCCGCTGACCCGATTGGGTAGATAAGACCAACAAAAACAAATACAAATACTACGTCCTTTTTGCATAAGCCTATCAAAGTCCGGAGTAGCGCGGAGTAACTGTGAGGCTGATGCAGCAAAAATCATACTGGAACTTTCGCCAAGAGTACCTAAGGCGACTTGTGAAAGCCACGATTCCATCGGTTTCTATTGGAAGGCCGTGGCGCATGAAATTTCAGCCTTTTACATGGTCTTGGCGGAAAGTGGATGCATTTGCACCCCCAAGACACTTCGTGAAGTGCGACGCAAGGATTGCTAATAAGCCTGGTTGCCATCTTCATCTTGCCCTGCTCGCCGCATTCCAAGTAATCTGTTTTGGTCCTCTCTGCCTAGAACTTTCTGCAATCAGGGCCAGCCATATTTCACCCAGATCGCAAAGAACTCCTGACTTGAACCTCAGTTGCCTCGAAATCTTGGGATCACAGATTACAGTGTTGATTTGCGCCAACGGCTTGTCTCCGTCATCTTTCTAATCACTGAAGTAGGTACGTTCGCTGCCAATTCTGTCGTATCCAGCCTTCTTTCCTCACAGGGCGCAGTGATCGCACGGTATTCTCAACTACCTTCATTTCGATTTACTCTCTTCTGTTTTTGCCGCAACGCATCATGTTTTTTTTGGACAATCAACTGACCTGAGCCGTTCTAAAAGATTTGTCCGACTGCGCAACCTCTTCCGCTGGACTTTCCCACCACCAACCCTCTATACCGCATTTGGTATCCTTGAGCCGCTGAAGACTCAACTCGACTCTTCGCACAGCCTGACAAGATGGCCAAAGAAACTAAGCTTTATGACGTTCTTGGCGTATGTTGCACTTTGCCAGGTTATTCTCACATACTATTCATTCACTAGAGGCTGACTTTCTGCTAGGTTGCACCAACTGCCACAGAGCAAGAGCTCAAGAAGGCATACAAGACCGGCGCCTTGAAGTTCCATCCCGGTATGTTATATTGACATGCGACATGTAAATCACCTGTGCTAATTATGGATCGCAACAGACAAGAATGCCCACAACCCTGCTGCTGAGGAGAAGTTCAAGGAAATCTCACATGCCTACGAAATTCTTTCCGATCCCCAGAAGCGATCTGTCTACGACCAATATGGTGAAGCCGGCCTCGAAGGTGGTGCTGGCGGTGGCATGGCTGCCGAGGACTTGTTCGCCCAGTTCTTCGGATCTGGCTCCTTGGGCGGCGGTCTCGGCGGCATGTTCAGTGGCATGCAGAATCGTGGCCCGCCCAAGGCGCGCACAATCCACCACACTCACAAGGTCACCCTTGAAGACGTCTACCGTGGCAAGATTTCCAAGCTTGCTCTCCAGCGATCTATCATCTGCCCCAAGTGTGAGGGTCGCGGTGGAAAGGAGGGTGCAGTTAGACGCTGCCCCGGCTGCGATGGTCATGGTATGAAGACCATGATGCGTCAAATGGGCCCCATGATCCAGCGCTTCCAGACTGTGTGCCCCGACTGTAACGGAGAAGGGGAGATCATCAAGGAGAAGGACCGATGCAAGGGCTGCAGCGGCAAGAAGACCGTCGTGGATCGCAAGGTGCTTCATGTCCATGTTGACCGTGGCGTCAGAAGCGGCACCAAGGTCGAGTTCCGCGGCGAGGGTGACCAGTCTCCTGGTGTCCAAGCTGGAGACGTCGTGTTCGAGATCGAGCAGAAGCCCCATACGCGTTTCACCAGAAAGGAGGACGATTTGCTCTACAAGGCTGACATTGAGCTCGTCACTGCTTTGGCTGGTGGCACCATCTACATTGAGCACCTGGACGACAGATGGCTGAGCGTTGATATCTTGCCTGGCGAAGCTATTGCCCCCGGTATGTTTTATCCCCACACTCAAATGGGCGACTGTGACTGACGAATCGTGCAGATGTGGTAAAGATGCTCCGCGGCCAGGGTATGCCGTCGCCCAGACACCACGATTTTGGCAACCTGTACATCCAGTTCAACGTTAAGTTCCCCGAGCGAAACTGGACCGATGATGCGGATGCTTTTGAGTCCCTCCGAAAGATCCTCCCATCGCCTGCTACCCAGGCAATCCCTCCCCCGGACGCTATGACCGACACCGCCGATCTGGAAGATATCGATAACCAGTCCCAAGCCAGGGTTTTCGGTGGAGCCGGTGGTATGGATGAGGAGGATGAGGACGGTCACCCACATGCTGAACGCGTACAATGCGCATCCCAGTAAGCTCTGGAGAGCTTAATTGGCGGATCACCCTGGTGATTCACGAACACGCCTACAAGTATCGTTCTGGAGAATTCGGAATGATATCAGCGCATCACTTGCATACTACAGCATTACGGCGTGATGCGTACGGCTTCGCCAAATCTTGCGGCGTGCATCCCGGCTATGACGACAGAAGGAACGGGCGCCGACTGGGTGGCACGGTCTTGGAGGAGTCTGGTAATTAAATGAGGGTCTGTCCTTATCGCAGTTCTCCACATATATCTTCCAGAACGACGCGTCATTTCCAGATCAGGCTTTGCAAGCTGGCGTTTAGAGGGGATAGAGGAATAGGAAGACATATCTTTTGTGCAATTGACTACTATCGGCATGCCGATGGGCTTGATTTGTCGTAGTGCGTCCGGGCCCACTATAGTCGATGTGATAATGTAGGGTTCGGCTCAACAAATAGGCGCGCTCTGCAACTCTACTTATGTTAGGACATGCACTATGCCATTAGTACATGTAACATGTATTAGCTGTATTCACGATTCTGATTCTCCAGGCTATGAGGCAACCGGGCCTGCCTCCCTCAACTCCTCCGTGGGCGCATCGCCTCCCTCCTGGCCCTCCTCATTGTCCGATTTTCGCAGGTTCTCGACATTGTAGAGTATCTTATCCAGCTCGGACCGTGTCGACTCCAACCCCCCAGCAACATCGACTTCATTGGGCGTGAAGTCAGACGACGGCACCCAGCTGTCTCCATTTTTGTTGAAAGTCACCAGACTGGACTTCGCAATGGCATGCGGCTGGTTGACGTCGACACTTACAACCAGGCGCGCTGGCTTATCCGGGGTGGGAATAACGGTAAGGTCCAGCGGGTTTCCGGAAAGAGTCAGCGTCTCTACAAGCTCGAGACGAGACGCGGAGAGTTTGAATATGAAGATGGCAGGTACACTGTCAGAAGTCGAGTTAGTTGCCATATACAAGTCTTGAGAAAGCCGTAGCTGAGAGTCAGTGGATTACCGTTCACAAATTACCATCACAACATCATGATCATGAGCATAAATCCCTGAGACGGCAACCTTGCGCGCATCCTCTACGATCCCCTGAACAGGACCTAGTAAGTCGACCTTGCTCTTCGACACACCCGCCAACCAGTCCCAAACATAGAGCTCATCGTCCCCACCGCCCGAGACCAGGACATCCGGTTGTGGGAGACACAGCGCGTTGACGAAGGATGTGTGGCCCAAGCAGTACGTCTCGATGACATGGGCCTGCGGCATGCCGCGCGAGACGCGGATATGCTCATCGCGGTCGCCGGTGAGGATATACGGCTTCCCCCCTGGAGAAGAAGCGAGGGCGATAGACGTTAGCATGGAGACGTGACCAAGGAGGAGCTCGTGCTCAAAGTCCGGGCCTTCCTTTTTGCTCGCGTCACCTCCGCCGTTTTCGCGCTGTCGCTTTTGGTCTTCGAGCGCTTTGAGGTTGCGCGCTGAATGGACCGTCAGCGCGTTGGCTCCTTTGCGGGGAGGGGCCGGGCGGGATGCTAGAGGGGTGGAGGCCAGGGGATCAGAGCCTTGGGGGGAGGGGACAAGGGGGATGGAGTAGACGTCGCCGAATTTGTCGGCTACGAGGATTTTGGTGTTGTCTGGGGTTAGGGCGATGTCGCTGGGGCGCTTGGGCATTTGTCTATAGTTGTAGTCAGTTACCCTCAGGTCTGTAGTTTGCATCTCAATGGTGGACGGAGGAATCCTCACCTTTGACTGAGCTCTTTCAGCTGACCCTTGTCATGATGCTCGAATACCCAAACCGTCTTGTCCTGGCCCGTTACTGCGACGAGGTGTTTTCCATCCGAAGTTGCCCGCACCAGAACGACCAAGGGTTGTTCCTGTGTGATGGGTCGAGACACAGTTGGCTTGGCCTTCTTCTTGCCTTTCTTCGTTTGCCCGTTGCTCTTTGCTCCTTCAATCCCATCCTGCTCTGGCTCAGCGGCCTCAGCAGCCTGCTCCGTTCCCTCGGTGACTTCTGACGCAACGGCCTTTCCCTCAGCATCTTGCCCCGATTCCGACTCCGTCTTGCGTCTCTTAGATGGTGGCGATGTTTGCTCACCGGATTCGCCAGTTTTATGTGCCGCTCCATCTTCTTGTTCCGCCAAGCCACGTTTCCCGTTTTCTGCGGATTTGGTGGTGCTTGGGTGTTGCCATGATGAGAGAAGCGACCCGTCGGCGCTGAATGTGTATAAGCCACCTCCCCTGGATGCAACGAGAATACCATCACTGCCTAGTGCAGTCAGACATTGGTAAGGAAATGCCATCAATGCGGATTTGTCAGGCCGGACCTCACGCTGATGGGATGTATTGTCCTTGAACGTGCAGAAGCTGCGGAGGCGAGAAATTGCGTGATTGGACAGTCCGATCTCAAAACTGTTGGTCTTGAGATCGAGTTATGCAAATATATGGCTCATCGAAGTTTTTTCGAGCCAGTGTCAACGATGTATAAATGTTGCCCGCTATTACTATGATTTTCAAGGTGAGTTTGAAAAAGTGGTTGCTAAAATTGCACCTAAAGAGGTGGGGACCCCGCTACAAGGATGGTCTAAAGGCTGAGGTCTTGACTACCACATCAACATCGACTACTTTTACAAACAGTCCTGAAAATTATGCGATCTTGACGCCCTGTCGTCTGTCTCTCTCAGAAGATCCATGACTCGATTTTCTCGCCTTCGTCTGCGCCTTGCTATGTATCAGGAAGGGTGCGTCGTGGAAATGCTTTGCCAGTGTGCTTCACAGCTACGACTCGGGCATTTCGTTCGTTTATACGGACGCACGATCTTCGTCTTGGAGATCCTGTGTTTATATTGCCCAAAGACCATGCATGCCCTAGATTCTCGGCATGGGTCGCTGAACATGCTGCTGCTTTTGACCTGTCAACTTCCTGCAGCATTTGCTCTGCACTCGTGTCAAGCATGGCATGGGAAGGATGCCTGATCTAACGAAAGAGTCGATCCCACGCCCGAATCTATAGCAATTTGATGAATGCGGTAGTACCGCACTGGTTTGCGGCTAGGCTATCTTTCCAAGAATGCAAGTGCGTCATACCGCTTCGCTTTCGCACCGCACCTCCGCTTGGTCAGTGTAGGAGTTCTCCTAAGCTTGTCTCGATTGGCCATCTCGAAATGCACGACAAGAACATGCATGGAAGATTCTGTGCCATAAGCTCGGCTTTCCTATGAAAGGCAACTCGCCCGTCCTCCTTTCTATTCGTCCGTTTCTAATGCCGCAGCCAATCATCGATTCAATCAACCATCCTTGTCGTTGTGGTCCCATTTTCCACGACATAACACGAAAGTTCTGACCGCCGTCACAGCCTAAGGCTTGCTCTCTCTGTACTTCTGTGCGGAGATGAACTGTTACTGCATTGCGTTGTAATACTTTAGTCAGCTTTCAATCCCTTTCGACATAAATAACTGGCCTATAGCTGTTCATGCCACAGATTGCCGTGGTGTACGAACATCAGATCGAGTCGCGGTTCTGCACTGTTCGTTGATGATTCGGAGCTCTTTACAAACACTAGTCATATGTCTTGTCCAATGACTATTCGATGAGCATTGGCTAAGCAACGACACGTTGGATATCTTTCAAGCTTTAGATCTTTGGGATTAGCCCTGTGTATTTGTCATTATTGACAGTGACAGATCGATCCGCAGTGGACTTCTTGGGGTTCACAGTTTCATATAGGAGTAAGGCAGTTGATAATTAGTAGCAACTCGGGCAACTCCTGTTGGATTCTTGGGGGAGGGGGGCGGTGGAAGCCGTTATGGGGGGGGGGGTTGAGAGGGGGTGGTGTAGAATGGATCTCACTCCTGCGTCGAAGCGATACACTCCAGCTTGATCTTATGGTGGTTAACACCAACCACACGGTTCGCTTTGTGCTTGGCGCATCGCCCAGACCAATTGAATCAACTACAAGCACAAAAACCCGGGCATGGCTATCTCAAGCATGTGAGTCGATCTTTTTCTATCATGAGATCGTTCTACACGCAAGAGCATGGGCTTCGTTAGGTGTGCGAGCGTGTTTTGCGCCAGTCCGCTTTTCTCCGATCTACTATGTCTAGTTCGGAACTCATTATATCGGCGTTGCGGCAAGCCATCTCTATCCAGTATACTCTTCATTTGTTGCGCTGCTATATCATAGCACTCTGTAGGTGCGAAAGACTAAGCGACCTACTGCAGGTAGGTGACATCTGAGCCTAGATCCGGGATATCAGACCGGGGCTGAGAATGGCAAAGCTACAGGGGGGCTTTTCGCAGCCATGCGGGTGCAAATGCAGACTGCTGACACCCCCAGCAGTAAACCCGTCTTGATGGGCACCAACACACGCTGACACACAAGAGTCCCGCCTCATGAAGTCTGACGCTTGACCGCTTTGAGAGCGTATTCTCCTTTTTGTAGTCATTCGTTGTCCCTGCACTTCTTGAGCCCTTCGAGCTGAAATGGCTGGTGTCGTCGGTTCTGTGCCAATCAGCTTGCTCTTTTCGTTGCGGTAAACCGGCGATGCTCGCCGTTGGAGCATATGACCTCGGAATTCTCAAGAGCTCCGGATTGTTTTAGTCCAAAGCCTGCCTACCAGAAAGCTCATATTAGTGTACCTGGAAATGCGATCAGGTCTCAGACATGGGCATGCTGAAGACTCGAAGCCGTTATTGCCGTGAGCTATGCAAGTCTGACTAACACCCAACTCGATCTGTTGCAGTTGCAAAGCGAGGGGCGTCACGGCAATAGGCCGACTCGTATAGCAAGAAAGGAAAGTTTCTCTTCGCATCTGGAAGAGTTACGACTTCCTTATATACCTGAACCCTCCTCCTCCTCCTCAGCCCACGGCTAGCCCCATCAATTCTTCCACTCAAGCAAAGTCAGGGAACCGTAGGGCTGCATCAACGGCTGGCGCCATGGAAAATTTCAATAGCTCTCCTGGGTGTGGACGTGGTAAAGACCCCAAGATAAGGAAGTCCGAAGTACGCAAGGAACAAAATCGGGTCGCGTCAAGGGCCTATAGTATGTTCGCCTGAATCCCGTCGGTCTAGATACAGTCTTCGAGAAGAAGCATATGCTGGAGATGTGCTGACGCCATCCAACAGGAGAGAAAAGAAAGCAAAAGCTGGCGCTCCTTGAACAGATTCTCCAAACCGAGTCTCGAAAGTCGCCAGGCTCAACATCCGATTTCGACGAGACTTACGGTGCATTGCCTGTCCTCCGAAGTAGAGAATCGAGTAGCTCCGCTCCAACACAGCTACCTTCTGTGCCTGTTCCGACATCATGGCCTATGGACAGTCAGGCATTAGCCCCGGCTATGACTTTTGGGGAAGACTCATTCCATGAGGCGTGGATGAACGTATTCGATCGAACCAATGACACGTTCGACGGCGGCAACGACTTCGTGTCTACTTTTGACTCCAAAAATATTATCGACAACTCTGCGTCCTATCTACCTACTTTTCCATCAATGCCACACATACCATCTATGATAACGATGGCTCTGGACCCTTTACTATCAGAGGCCCACCTCAACCCCTATCATCCGACTCAGTCTGCAGATACGGCGCGCGCATCATCTCAGCGCAACTCTGCATGCGACCAATCGTGGTTTGGATCGGGTGACGAAACCTCAATGGCCGTTGCGCTCGAGACGTTCTCGAGGCTGAATGAAGCACAACAGCAGCAACTCTTGGCCGTCCTTAGCAAACGGAAAAGTAGTGCGGAATATAATGCCAGTGAACAGGATTGGAGCAGAGATCATCATGCCGTGCAGTCGTCAGGTAGGGTAACCACACGACCCATGGAGTTCCGAGAGGAGAACTAAAGGGTTGCTTCATTCAACCACTTACACATTCCACAGACCAATTTCTCGGGGCCGTTCATCACCCAGGCAAGAGTCATCGGTGTGATGCTCAATCTCCTGCCCCGGGGGATCAGCATTTGTCGGTTCAGCATCTTTGGACAGGAAAGACACAGTCAGGAGAATATTCTGAGCAGGAGAAGTAGGAGGACGGAAGCACGCTAGAATGGAGCTCACGGGGTCCCGCAATGGGTCTTCCGGTTGAAGAAGGCATATATCAGGGTTGTGCACATCATCCGTATCCAGTAGCCTCGCCCCTCCCATTGCCCCTTTTTGAAAAAGATTTCATTTCTACCCAAGAGAAGTCGATTTTTCGTGGGATCCGTGGCAAATTACTCAAACCTGGAAGTCGCTCAAACATAGCTTACACGTAAACAAGACGTCATCCCGCTCGTCGAGTTCCGCGAAGCAACCCTCGCCGCTGTTTGAAGTAGATCTATCCTTGACACTGAAGAAAACGCGAAATACCAAGACATGTTTCTTCACAGCGCTGTGCTGGGGAGGGGTGGACTTGTCTATACCCGTGAGATGTCAAATAAGGAAGATGGCTGTTCATGGTTGGCGGGACGGCTACTCGGACATCACAACTTCCGGGGATAAACTCTGCTCTGCACAGTACTTAAGGACAAGTACTTCCGGTTATATACAACTATACCTACTATGAGGTTGCATGCCTCGTCTAGGACAGTTCTGTGGCTTGTCGGGAGACTTGATCAGGATCTCAAAATGTTATTAGGAAAATGGCCACCAGTTGGACTCGACGGCACATCACATTTTAATGTTATGGTTTGTGATACAGACAATAGCCAAGGGCATATTACGTTCTGCTCTTCCTGATAACCACATCTGTTTCATCAACTTCACATTCACAAATATTATAGCATGAATGTGCCGTGAACTGGCTTCCCGAAATATACTTCTACACGGAAAGATATTTGCAGTTGTGTTGAAACTGGTCGAATTGTACGTGCATGAATAGGCGCTAATAACTTGAGAGAGTGAAATAAAATTGTTACAAAGAGTGTGGTGCCGTCACAAACTGCCCTGTTTCCATCATATGTATCCCTAACCCTTTCAAGCGCGCCTCAAAATCAGTCAAAATAGTTTTGCGGGAGGTCAATACCTGCCTCTAGCACGATCACATTCCTCCAAGAATTTGTAAACGCCTTCCAGTCCCTCAAACTCATCCGAACAGTGCTCACCCGAACTGATCGGCGGAGATATACTCCCGTATCCTTCTGGCTCAGGCGGTACCAGCCAGGGGTTCTCTTCCACCTCGCTGAAACCCTCGAAAAGCTCCTCCGCCAGAAAGCTGTCTTCAGATCTAAGCGAGCCCCCAGGCGATAAGAGACTTTGCTCCTTTTTCGCATCAGGGGCGAAGGGAAACCTCAAGGCCATTGGCACTCCGACCTCGGCGTCGAACTCGCGGTCTTCGCGAACAATGCCTCGTGTAAGTCCAAGATCGTCGCAGAGACACTCTACAGTGTCGGCATCGACGCCCGGAAACCTTACACGCAGAGTATGACCCTTTTCTAGTTGAATGGGTAGATCGCCAAGTGCCGAAAGTTTCTTGATGTCGGAGAGGGTGGCAGTCAGATCCTTGAGAGCACGTCCAAAATCGATGGAAAGTACATCAATGAATCCCTCCGTGTTGAGTGTAGTCCCATCTGCAACCTGAATACCAGCTGATTTATAAGGAAAAGCGCCGGAAAGGGGGCTCAGAGCAGTGACGGTGGGGTTGAGGTTGAAATCAATGTAAGAACCAGGGGCATTTCGGGCAAATGCTGACATCTTGCGTATCGCCTCATCCTCAACAGTAGAGACTGCACGATATTGCTTCTCGCCGCGTGCATTTATGCCATGGAACTGCGCCTTCTGACCCGAGATCCAGAAGCCTCGGACGGCGACAGATACGTTCTGCAGCACCTGGGCCTGAGAAGCCGGGGTGTGGGAGAAGTACCTTACACCACCAATTCGTCCAGATCCAAGGCCGTAACCGCCAGCGGTGCGCGGAAGTGCTCCGCCAGTGAGATTTGGTCGGAGCGTACTGGCAAAAGGTGCACGACCCGTAAGTTGGGCGACGGCTCGACCAGTCTGGGTGTTAAGGAACTTGGTTCGATCAATCCTGGGTACGGAATCAATGCGCCCGGTGCTTATAAAGCGGCGCACGGCAGCGTTGAGGTTATTGTATGTAGATGTCGAGTGCCATCGTCGGTTCTTTTGCTGGCGTAGAAGCGCAGCGGGATGAATAGGTTGTCGTGGGTGCGATGCCTTTGCTAATACCGGCTCGACGGCGTTCACGGGGCGGGTCGCACTCGCGAGTTTAGACCGTATTATCTTGCTCGCCTTATAAGCGGCTGTACGAGCCATCCGCAAGGCTTGCGGAGCCCATATGCCACCTATACCGGCGACCATATTGAATATTTGTTCGCAAGCACGGCGAACCTGTGTTTAGAGAGGAGAGTTCCAAAGTTGGAAAGGGAGCAATGCGAAGCTGGGTCGCGGGCACAATGACGGACTGATAATGATAGGCAGCGGCGGGAGGGTCTATTGTGGCGGTGCAATCCATTGCCACCCGACTTTGATTCGTTGTTTCCGGCTTTCCCCACAATCTCACGGAACAACTTGCCTCGATTTGACCGACCCACTCAGCAATATTTTTTCTTTAAAATTTCCTCGGAAGCCTTCATAGCTTCAAGCTAAATCCTCTTCACCACATAACGAGCTTGACGACAGCTTGTGTTATTGCACGTGGGAGGCGTCGCAATGGTCATCCTTACGCGTTGCTTCTTGCTACCAGCTTGAGCAAGCCTGCGGCTTGAACTGACCTGACCTGATGGTAAGCCATTTCCCCTCACTGTCCTGCCGCGCTTGCCGTGACGAAGAAATCTTAACGTGAACAATCCAAATCTTACTACACCATGGGGATCTTTCAGACTACAATTCCCTGAGCAAACATCCTGACCACTTCATTGTGACTGTCCTTGAGATTCCACCGACGGCTAATACCAAACAGTTGTATAGATATTCCTGAGTTGCTCTCGAGACGCCGTCTGGAGCATCGTTGAAATACTCGCTAATACCACCGAATATTTAAAAGGTTCGCGGTTCTTCCACTTCTATTTCTACTTCCTCCAATGCACAATACACCTTGAGGGGTGATGATAAACCGACAAATCTAGGGATTCCTCTTTCCGAATATACTATGTGGATTTGTTTAGTTTCAGCCTTGTCTGACCTCATTTAACTATTCGATGTTTCTGTAGCAGTCAATTGCTTGCGACTTTGCTAACCAGTTTCATCCAGGTACATACTCGCTAAACCGCATTCCCTAATTTCACATGAGGAACTTTGAACGAACGGGCGGACATAAACGAATCTGAGTGGCCTTCTTCTGCCATAGCGAGGCGTACAAACCTTGTGGGGGAAGGTTCACGAGGAATTCTTGTTGAGATTTCGTCAGCTGATGGTGTCTATTTGACGCTACATTATTGATTGCATTGTCGTCGAGCCACCTGCTGACTCTTGGACATAGGTAAATCTACTTGTCTTCTTCTGAATCTCTCTTGTCAAAATGATGAGCACTATTCACACTGTTTGATCCTGTCTTCGGACATGGAGATGAACATATAAACAAATCTGATTTAATGAGGTATGTGCGTTGCTTCTTGGCGAGGAGGGCCCAACTGACATTGTGTTACAGCCTGAGAACCACAAACAAATCGAATCATTGTACACCTCCAGTTTGCGATTGCTGACGCATCACGTTCAGGTACAGTGGCCATGCTTTGAACAAGTCAAATTTGATCGTCTCGTAAGTACTTTTTCGTCCCAATCTCCCACTTCCAGCCTTGCGGATGATCTATTATCCTGTTATCTACATTGTCTGAGTTCTTTCATGACGAGACTTTCTATCACCTTGGAGAACTGAACAGGCCATCCTGTAGCATATTGATGTCCATTCCTGGTTTAGGCTTAGCTAATACTCCCTCTAGAAACATTAGCCCACAATATCGTCGACCGTCTTCGATGTCGGATAGAAGCGCTGAGCCTCCAGAACCATACATAGATGAGATATTACGTAATAACCAATATGTATCAACATTTTTGCTCCATAGTCTCTAAGCAATGTGACCGTCCCTTCCAAACTCCGTGACCTCAATCGCGGCTCCGAACAATGTCGGCTGGCGGGCTCTAACCGAAAAGGCGTGACGGAAAGCCGAACCGAGAGCTTCTTATTTAAAGTTAGCATCAGGAACAGTCATCGGGTTTAATGCTAATGCCGCGATTCAGAGCGCGTTTATCTCCTTTTCCGTCCCTTCGTTTTTTGACTAGAGCCTGGCGTCCCTAGATACATCACGGACGGACCGGGATGTCTGTCCCAACAGTGGAAAACATCGCGTTTCACCAATTGTCTGAGTGTCTCGATGATATCATGGGCGTTCCTGGCTGGTGGTTGGCCGTTGATTGACTTTTGGCCTGTAAGTGGAAGGGCCTGGATTACTGTGGATTTTGATGCTTCTGGTTGACTTTCTTAGCCTGCATCAGTCCCCGCAACTTTACTTGCTGCTTCCCCCGTCCTGACTGTCCCCAAGATTGGCCATGCAATTGCAGATCATAGCATTCCTATTCGATCGTCGAGCTCTCGCTGTTTCTTCCGTTCTGTCCGTCTGCGGGGTAGGCAGCATATCGCCCACACGGAGCAATTGGCTATTTGGCTTACCCTCCCGGGTCACCCCATGACGTTTGCTGTGATTGGGGAAGATGTACCTTTACGCAGTGTGGTAGGGTGGTGCTCTACTTGGTTGATTTTATGGCGATTATGGCAGACATTTGAAGGAAAGTGCCTTCTCATTGGGCGTGGTTACTGATGTCAGTGGCTGCTTCCGCGAATCAAGCATGTACTCCATACTATGGGGTACATGGGGGAGTTGGCGATCAGGCCATACCATCTTGATACGCAGTAGGAGAGCTGCAATGGTTGGATGGGGCTTGGCTGGTGCGATCGGGAAAGGGCAGGTCAAGTTGTACTTAAGTAGTCAACAAGCCCTCCTCCGTTCTCATGTTCTTCTCTATATCAAACCACTTTTACCCAATTCTCAATCCGAACATCACAAGACAGCTGTCTACGAATCTATCTCGACTGCAAGTCAGTAATACTACCACAACCGTCATCATCATGGACAGTCCTAAGTCTCCCAACGGTCAGCCTAGCGCCTTTTCTCAGCGCAGAGTATGTCAAACCCGCGAAGACACCCAACAAAGCTGTCGTTCTCTTCACATTGCACTGCTACAGACGACAAGCTAACATATCCTCTCAACAGAGAAGTTCCAACTCCCCTTCCTTCGAAGGCTTGCACAACCTCAAACGATCAACCGACCCTGTGTCTGTGGCTCGCCGCCAGAGTTTGCATGAACAGAAACCGACTGCGGGCTTCTTCGGACAGATGTGGCACAAGTATGTATATTCTTCCCCAATACTGCTTTTCTTACCGTTTCCCACACACCTCCGCCTCTTATATCATGGTCTTGCCGAAATGAGGATTGACGGCAACGTTACAGTTTCACTCGTGGCCCTGGAAGCCCTCCCAAGTAAACAGAAACTTGACGCCAGTTTAAAGGTTGTACGACTTGTCACGAGAATGCGATGCCGTACGGTTGGAGTGTAAGAACAGAGTAGTGATGGATATTGTTGATGGCATGGTTATGGGAATTGACCTTCGGCGTTTCGGCCTGTGTATACAAAGACGTATGATGAATGCAAGACAATGAAGAACAATATCAAAATAACACTGTGTTGCAACGTCGTGCATATCATATTGTGTAGGCTCCTAAGCCAGTACTGCTGGTAGTTCGTTGCAGTACCCGGTCCTCTCCTCTTCGTATATATAACTAAATAAGCGTTGAAACGTTATATTGTACGCAATTAAATTTTTGCAATGGTTAGGTATGAAGGACCCTATATAACACGGACGTCGATCGATTGGTCACAGCGACTTTGCCAACCTATATGACAGCCGACCTAGTGAGCGTCATAGACTCTTAAATCAGCTGCCCTGCCATCCGACGAGTCCGTGAATATTGAATGGTTGCCCAGACTCTGGGGAAATTATTTTCGCCGAGCCCACTTGAACCATCCTCTACGAATCCCCCAGTTCAGGCCGGATGACTTTTCAATGGTTGTTGCTCCACACATTAACCTCAGTGCCTCACACGTCAAAGTCAACAAGTGGAGACAATGTCAGGCTTGGATTTCCGCTATCCAGCTACCTAATACTTGCAAGAGAATCTAAAGGCATCCCGCTTGAATAGAAACCCCCCACCAGCTGTCCACCCTTGTCTTTTGTTGTTTGGTCCGCCTGTCCCCGATGACAATAGTGGAGCGCCGTCACCGAAGACCCCTTGGGACTATGGATACGACATTTTAATCAAGCCGGGGGCTTTTGAGGCAGCCGCAGCGGTAGTGCGGCTGCCAACTGAGAGACGCGACCAGCCCAGCCCCACGAGATACTGAAGGAGAAAATCAAAGCCCCATCGGTACTCTTCCACCTCACCAAGCTCTTCCTTCACACCTCCTAAGATTCCCCAACCCTCTTTGCAGAAGGCGGAGAAGGCAGACCCTTGACCGTAATGTGAAGGTGGGTTCTCCCGGGCCTAGTCCCGGACGCTGGCTCCGGAGCAAAGTAGCTTCTGCCGCGGAGATATTAGGATGTGTCGAAAGGGTTGGGGTGTCCACACGTCCGTTATCCGGCATACTGCCCTTACTATCGCGCTTATCTCCTTCAGAGAGAACCCAAGCATGGTGATGACTGGCGGCCAGGAAGACTAAAGCCGGCCGGACATGCGATCCGGCTACTCTATTCTCTCGAGACCGCCCCATTTGCAAGCCCGTAGACCCGCAAGCTGGTTGTCATACAGCTTGATTATCAAAGAAAAAGGCAGAGAGGCGTCATATTCCTCTCCGCCCAAACACTGTTCAAAATCTGATACCGCTCGAAAAGTAAGCGCCTTCAGATTTCCGTAAACTCTTCTGGTGCACGTAGTCATGCATCATTTATCATCGCCAACCATGAGCGTGTCGACCGAACACATGGCCTTCCCCTAACTTGGGAAGTGGTGAGAGCCTTCCTGGGCTTCTAACTTCCTGGGTTCTCTGGAGACAAATCCGTAGTCCTAGAGACGACCCACCATATCGTCTGACAGCGCTCCCCATGCCGTAGGGTGTTGGCGAATACCTGACCGATCAGAATCAAACCAAATTCCGCTCAAGGTCATGATGATGAGTGGTAGCACCGGGGTTATCTCATCATTGCAACGCAATGGTTCCATGGGTACTCGTATCACAAGCAACCATTTTCTTCCCTCGAGTCAAAGTGTACTCAGAGGTATGTTTTGGGCCTTTTAAAGTCATGCCCAGGACGACAGGCGGGAAGAGATGCTATTTGGCTAGAGACTTGTTAGCAACAGAAGGGTGAATGAATGCGGATCGACTTACTCTATGACGCGTCAAGACCCTGAGGAACATTCTTCCCGAAAATCACTTGCTCAAACAGGAAATCAATGTGACGACGTCGCCACTCCTATGCAAGATTTTCTTCGATACACACCCGTTATTATCATCGAAAATGGAGCGCTGCCGAACGCAGAAGTCCTCGAGACCGTGTACCTGTTACGTAGTGTCAGTTTGCGTTCATGGAAGCCAGGCATAGAAATGTTGAAAGGGTCCGTACACGGCGAAAAGGCGCCATCTATCCATGGCAACAAAAAGCCATCTACTGCGGAGACTTAGATTCATGCAGACCGTAATGTCATGACATCTATGCCGCCAATGTTGCCTCTACAAGCAACGCCGCGGGCCTTTTCAAGTCTTGCCCAGGACACCGTCGTGCCAGGATTCGATCCAGAAAGCCATGGCTCTTCGACAGGCCTTTTGCTACCATGTCATGCCCAGGACGTCATGTCGGGAATCAAACCATGTAATTCACGACGCCGAGGGCCTTTTACCGTCCTGCCCAGGACGATGTCTCGTCAAGGTTGGTCAATGCTCAGCAGCAGGTTGAGTCGACCGAGCGAGGTGGTCAATGTTTAGAGGCTAGCTGCAAAATCCGAGGGAGGCGCCGTCAACGAGATACAGAGTGGTTGAACGGCTAGCTCGTATCAACAGTCTGCTTATTCATTAGCTTCAAAACACGGCGTGCAGACAGGTGGTGGCAAACTGACCGTCGGCGACTTCGACCTCCCAGATCCATCATCTCGAGACTACAAGGAAGTATTGCTTATTCTCCGATGTCGCCTTGGTAGCCCATGATACGACGAGAGAGCGGTATATTCGTGGTCAGAGCCTGACCGCTCGGCTGGTTGACTTTGACGCCTTGCATTTCAGCCAAAAGCCATGTTGTCGCGCAATGTCCGGCCGATTGTGTAGAAGTAACCGTAGGCCTTTGGAAGGCAAGAGCGTGGGCTCAAATACCATGGTGTCTGAAGATGAAAGGACCTCGCGGGGAGCTTCGGTGAGAAATGGCAAGAAATAAGAGTAGTCTGTCCATATTAGGGCACGGCATATTAACTCAATGAGCGAAATGTTCAGGCTGATTTCCCATAGATGCGGCTGCATATACTATCGGCGGTCGCTCGACGACCACCAGAAAGTATCATTATGGTTGCCGTGAGATATTTGAACGTTTGATGCGGACACCATAGATAAAGTGCATTGTAGTTCGTTGAAGAAGAGGCGTTCATCCGATACGAGAGGCTCCATAGCGGGGGATGGGTCGAAGATGACACAAGATTAGGGACGAGTTCATCAAACGTTGGGGATCTATCTATCGGACCATAGTTCCTCCATTACTGCAGATGTTTACAGTGCCAAGTTATTAATTGCACGGTGATTTCCACTTCCATCGATGTCCGCTGTCCATTTTTTGCTATGAGGCTCCACTTCGACAATGCCCACTTCAAGTTTTCTCAATTCGATCTACCAAAACTTCTTCTTACCTTCACCAAACTTTGATCGTTCAACGCTGTCTCCAACTGGATCGCAAGACTTGAACCAAAGCCGCGATGGCAAGCTCCGCGCATGCGGTGATGGCCTTGGGGTGCCGATAGTTGTGGGGCAGCCAGCTTCCACTGCATATACGTAAGTTACTTTCTCCTAATGTTCTCTATCCTAGAGCCTCACTTTCTATGATGATTCTCGTAAGAGGCTGTTTATGACTTCGTGGGTTTCCACAAGCTTGATTATTCTCTCACCATTGTTCTATCTATATTCCTGACAAAGATATCACTCTTTAATTGGTTACGCCCTCAACGACGTCGTTCACTGCTAACGTCAATAGGTTTTGCTAGGTTGAGCGGAACTATAAAGGCCGCTCTGATCACGATAACTTTTTGCTGATTGCCTATCAAGGTGGCAGGCAGGCTCAAGTAATTCATATGGTAACGTGCATTGATGACAGGCCAAAGGGATACGAAATCAACGCCATGCTCATGTGTAGAATCACCAATTCATTCATACCTATCTGCCATACTGGAATATCGAGCTAACCCACTTTATTTCGCCCTTACTGCGTTGTGCACGTGTTATCCGCTTGACAGGCTTTTATATTTCTCATGCGGTACGCAGTCCCTGTCGAGGGTTGGTAGCACTCATTTCTCGTACTCTCTTAACAGACGTTGACACTCGAGTGCCCAGGCGCCTGTACGGCACCTGATGTTTTAACTACCCAGTTGCCAGATCTTAACGGGAGAAAGCGCGGCTTCTCGATTTGAATCCAATCCAAGGCCGTGGAGGACTGTCTGAAGCAAGATGTCTGAGAAATGTGATGAATAGAAACTGATAGCCATTTCCATTGCGAGCCTGGTGGCAAGAGCAGCCGCCATTCAGTAAGAACCGATCCGAGCGTGGTCAATGCTATAGTAGTAATACTGAAAACAATTGCACCTTCATAGTGCTGCTTAATCTTGAGCATCGAGCTGGCCTCCCGGAGATCCGGGTCCGGTCCCGACGTCATTGGACCAGAGTGGAGACCAGCCCGCATAGGATGTTCGCATGCGGCTACAAAATATTCGTCTCATTGATAACACATCGTGGGATCATTCATCCCCAATCAGCCTCAACGAACATGTCACTTACCATGAGCATTCAATGGCAGCGCGCGCGATGTCGGCTCAAGCTTCGCCTGCGAGTGGGGTCTCCAGCAGCGGGAACCACCTTGATGGTCCCTTTCACCACAAAGAATCCTGAGAATATTATCTCAGGAATTGAAGGCAGGCCGACGAATTTGCGGATTCATTCAATTTATGTCTCTATCGCTTCACCTTCATACATCATTCCGCCAGATTGCAGAACTACTCAAAATGACCTCAATGGGTCAGTTATCCCATCACATTTGGCGCTGCTGAACACATTCATCTTCATCTCCTCGCCGTCGATCCCAGAAATCTTCCATGGAGTAAGCAACTTATCCGGGAAGGCAGTCCCGTTCCTTTTGACGTGATATGCGACAGCGGGGTACATCAGTTTTGTTAGCCATCAAGGTTGTGACGTCCATTTGTCAATTCGTTGCGACTGCCATCAAGGTGCACACAATTCACATGAGCCCGATTGAACGAACGCCTGTCTTGTCGAGTTGCAATGTCCGCTTTCAGCAAACTTCAACTTCGTTCACAAAACAATAGAACAGCATTATTTGCTTCGGGCTCTTATTCGGTTGTTTGACTACTTCGACTATTGCCACTACCACTACTACTATTGTCGCAACCATGGAGCTGCCTACGGAATTGGTCTTGGAAATGGTCGAGCATATGGACATTGCCACGATTAAGAGTTTCATGAGTACGAATAAGGTGCGAAATAACCTGTCTCCCCGCAGCTTTGAACCAAATCTGACAACTTCCAAACAGACAATCCATTCCATTATGCAATTCCACGAGCAATCTATCTGCAAGGCGCGCCGCTCGACGTTCTTCCTCCCGCCCCCCGGAAACGTTCTCTCCTCTTCGGGCCCAGAACGCCGCATCATCGCGGCCAACACCTTCCCTTGTATCGCCGAGCTAGAGCAACGCGAACGCCGCATCGAATTCATCCTGCGCAGCGATTTCATCGAGGTATCGGGACCTCCCGGCATTGGGACGCTGACCGTCCGACAACAAGAGCGCCTCGTCTCCCTGCTTAGACGCGCCCTGTATCACTGCGACCGCATCGCCGACATCGCCGCCAATGTCCCCCAGGCGGAGATGCCGGAGCAGTACTACGACTTGATCAGCTGCAGCGTCTGGGAAGTGGGCACGGGTTTGCCGACCACGTTGCGCAACTTCGACCCTTTTACCAATATCCGCGCGCGAGAGCCACAGATCGAGTACATCAAGTCGCTCTCGCTGGAGGATCTCGTGGGACTGTTCTATACCTTCAGCGTTGCGGGTATGGGATTCTTGCGCGCGCGCCAGTATGACACATCGGACCCTGAAGTTTGTAGGTTACTCCCCGAACCCCTGAACCCTTTTGTCACCCCCGTTTTCCCCCCCTAGTGACTAACAGAATAACTAAAAGTCGAGAAAATCACCGTCTTCGAGGAATCCTTACTACGGCACGGCACTTGGTTCCTCTGGTCGCTGCAGAACAACGGAAAGGGCGGCATTGGTGTCGACACGACCAATATCACCACTGCCACCACGACCACGGCGGGCAAGGACGGCAAGGAGAGCGCGAACTACATGGTGATGCAGGAAATCGCCGGGCATATGCTCTCAGCCGGCCTGGTGGAGCTGCGAGATTGGGAGACCGGAAAGAACAGGAACGGGCCTAGGGGGCTGCGGATGAGCGTCTTGACGGCTGCCGAGGAGAAGATGGTGGGCGAGAGGAAGGAGAGGTATGTTGCGAGTGAGCTGTTTGGTCTCGTTCAGAAGATGATTGTGGGATGAGTGGCGGCTCGGCTGGCTTGGGTTAGGCTGGCCATGGTTAGGTGCACTTGATCGACCGATTCATAGTGGGTGGCGTTTCGGTGGGGGTCGGTTGCATGGTAGGAGTTTTGGTGTGCATTTACGAGAGGCATTTTTAATTTCCCACACGTCTTGCGGCGGCTGGTGTGTAGTTACGATTGCAGCGAAGTTAAATGAGTAGTTCTTCTCACGATACAATCACAATACCGTTTGATTCATCTCGTGGTTTCTACGAAGGAATCTGCTGGCGATGTAAGTTTTACAGGCACAGGTTTGACTCAAAATGTAGCAAATCTGCCGATTCCCTGATCACGCGGCGGAATTTCTTGTCTAAGTAAATACCTTGATAAGATATACAGCCCCACTATATCATGGAGTTTGCGAAATGAATTATACAAATGTCATCGAGCCTCCAAACAAGCCCTCCTCTCCAATGGACTCCCTGCAGTTGCAATCATGCGACAGGAAGGGCTCAACTCTTTCACTCAGGCAGTCTTGAAGCTTCGTGCAGGTTCATTCCCGAACTCGACCATGACTTCAACCCAGAGTGGCGACTATTGCCTTGGCATCAACGTGAGAGGTGCATCACCGACATCTGCGTCATCAACCCAGATGGGGGATTCCCCTATATTCATCATGGGAGTACCGTCGGTAAATTCGACAAAAGTAATCGAAAACTGGTGTTTCTGTAATCTTAGCCTTGATGTAGTGAACAGTGAAATTCTCGAGTCCAAGGGAGTTAAGTCAGCGCTCATAATAACGGCCGACTTCAAGGAAGTCTTGTCAAACCGACGGTCTCAGATCTCGGGTGGACTGAATGGATGGATCTCATTCGGCCCCCCCTTGTTTAGATAACTTTTCGCCGAGATCTGGCGGATTTGAACCGTCAAAGACCTGAGGCTATCCCGACCACGACCAGCCTTCTCGACTCATACGTAAATGACGAACATGAGAGAGTGGTCGAAAGGATTGTGCGTGATGAATTCGGCCCCGGTGTGGAGATGATTTATTCTATTGACGTGCTCCCCTAAGTGGGCGAGTATGAGAGGACAGTCACTTCAGCGACCAACGCTGTGTTGAAGCCGATTGTGAAGCGGTATATAGAAGGTTTGAAGAGCGAGTTTAATTGGTATTGTCTGATAGCAAGACGACCCGGATCTTTCAAGAAGGGCGAGGATTCAGAGGTAGATTATCTGTCCAATCAATTCGACTGCGTCCAGGTGCTTCCGGGCGATGACTCGGCGACCTGCTTACTCGACCGGCGGAGGAGGTGGCATTGGGTGGAGCATCGAAAAGAATCACGGTTCCGGGGGCGGTGGAGAACTATGGTGTGTTGGTAGACCCTGTGACTTTTGAGGTGAAAGGGGAGGAGACGGAGGCATCGAGGCGGGAGATGAGCGACTGGTATAGGCAGAGGAGGGAGGAGGAGGGGGGTTGGGAGTTGGAGTAGAATTCGGGGGTTGAACCGGCAGTGTGATTGTAGTGGAGTGGCTGTGGCAATCTTTTCGGATCTAGTGCATGATAATCCACACATCTCCCCAGTGTTTGAGCTTTCTGTGCAGGCATAAATCGTACTGTCTTCCAATTGAATTCTATCTACTCTGTTGCTCTTGATCGTGGGCTCTGTGGACGACTGTAACAAGTCAAATTCAAAACATGTAACTCCCCATAACCTCGTCTAAGATATCAGCTCTTAATATCCCCTCTCTTTGAATCTCATACCCCAGATCCCCATCCCTATTCACTCACATCAAACTCATCGATAACACTAACCGGCTTCACAAACTTCCCCATGGGCTTATACGTGAATCGGTCGTCCATGCCGAACCCTTTCGGTCCTCCAATCTCGATTCCCCTCTCCGAAGTCCAACGGTCACTCGCTGTGATGCCGAGCACGACGACCAGCAGGCCGTACCTGTACTCAGGAGTTCCGATAGCCTCCCCATTCTGGGCGTCGATGATGCTGATGAGGTCCGGGACCACAGCCAGTACTTCCTCCTCCTTTTCCACTTCCTTGCCGTCCTGATCTTTCGATTTGCTGAACTTGATAGCAGCAATATTCTCGTTCTTGAACGGAATATTAATTAAACCCTTGAACTGCTTCGCTTCCCCTCCCCCTTGCCCTTCCGCAGCAGCCAATTCTTTCACCCTCTCCGGATTCACAGTATCATCCACCACATCCGCCCCTTCAATAATACACTCACCATATATATGCCCAGCCCTCAACTCCCTCTTCACGCCCACGATCTTCCCCTTCCACAACACCCTCCCCCCGATTCCCTGGCCTCCACACTCATCCAAAATCACCTCTGCAACCCTATCCACACAGTTTTCTTTTCTAGCCCTCGCCACTGCCCTCCCAATCCGCCACGACTGCGAAACCGTATGCTCCACCGCCCATCTCCTACACTCCGCCCCCGTGACGGGCGGTTCCGCCGCTGCAACACTAGATCCCATCTGCGACAGCGCTGCGCGCAAAATCCGCTCTACATGCGCGTCCGATTTCGCTGACGGCATGATGAGCGTATTCCCGTTCCCGTCCGTCATGGCGATAGGTGCCCAGATGGGACTGCGCTCGTTGAATACTACTGGGGTAGTCTGCCATTTGGTCGGGAACGCCCTTCCCATCCAGTCGCCGTCCACGCAGGGAAGGTCCATGTTGAGGCTTGCGCCCAACGTCATGCCCTGCAGCCCGTTGCCGCCGCCGATTTCCATGGCGATCATGTGGGTTGCTTTTTGGGGGCAGACTTTGTAGAGCTCGATTTGCGATTCCATCATGGCGTCGCCGGCGAGCTTTTCGATTCCTACGGTGGGAGAGCCGGCGCCGCCGCCACAGCCAACTTGGGCGTCGTCGGGCAGGTCGTCGGGGCTGACGACCCGGACTATGGCGCCGAGGCGCATGAGCCGCCGCAGGTTGAGCTCGTGCGCGTAAGGGGAGCCGCCGCCGCCGGTGCCGAGGATGTAGCAACCGATGGAGATCCAGGAAAGATCGGTTTCGTTGACGTACCAGACTCGGTTCTTGACGGTGGGTTTGTATGTTGCGATGTCGATTTCTTCCTTGGGTTCGGATTTGGTTTTCTTGGTTGACTTCTCTTCGGCAGCTGATTTTTTGTACTCGTCCATCTGGTCTGCCGAGTCAGGGGAAGAAGAACCGGCATCTGCCGCGGTCTCTAGGTCAGTTCGTGAGTAGTCACACTCTCCTGCGGCTCTGACGATGAAGCGCGTTTTGTTGGCGATATACTGTGCAAAATTCCGTCAGTAAAATGGTATCAGTATTCCAGATGGAGTAAGAACTTACCGCCAGGGGCAGGTTCTCCATCTCAACAATCTTAACACTCTCCCGTAGAGCCCCGGCTGTTACCGTCCTCTCAATCGCATCCTGACAAACCTCATCCAAGATCTGCTGTGTGGTCCTGGATTCCGTCGACCTGACCGTATCGACAACAGCACTGACTCTGGCAATGGCAGCCCCAACCGCATTTGCGACCTCTGCATACTTTGGTTTGAGCACTTTGCTCGCCCCTTTCAGCTGATCCGGTGCGATGATGGCGCCACCACCAACAAGCAACACTGGCAAGTCTTCAGGCGAAGTCTTCATCGTATCGATGATCTTCTCCAGCTTCTTCGTCACCACAGCCCTGAACTTCTTGATCCCCTCCTCACTCAGCGCGCCCTTGACCAACTCCGCGTCACCAACCTTAATATTCGGATTCGCCAATGCCGTACAGTCCGTCGCAGTCAGTACCTTGCCCCCAAACACCCTTGCCTCCTCCGTAAGCTTATACCCAACACTATCCGGCCCGACCGTCATCACCTCTTCATCCCGCACAACCGAGCCGCCCCCAAGCCCGATACTCTTAATATCCGGACACGAAAAGTTCATCCTCACCCCGGCCAAATCGCTATATGCCGCCTGCTGCCTCGGAAACCCATTCGCAAGCAATAACCCGACATCCGTCGTCGTGCCCCCCACATCCACCACCATCATGGCATCCTCGAGCCCGTCGTTGCTCCCGACCAAAAAAGCCGCCCCCCTCATACTGTTCGTCGGCCCGCTCGAGAACGTCCTAATCGGTAATCTGGCCGCCATATCCCCCGACAAAATGGTCCCGTCGTTCTGCGTGATGAACACAGGACAATGCAAACCCAAAGCCTTGATAGGCTCCTGAAACGACCGTATCGTCTTCCTCGCAAACGGCAAAATCGATGCGTTCAAGATCGCCGCGTTTTCCCGTTCCAGAAACCCCAAGTTGGCTACTTCCTTCGACAGCACGACGTCGCACCCGGGGATCTCGGCGTGGATTATATCCGCCGCGCGCTCTTCCTGTCGCTCGACCGTGTCGATCGGACTGAAAATACCGACGACAACTACGGACTTGATGCCCCTTTCCTTGATCTTGGCACACTCGGCTTTGATTTCCTCGACGTCGATATCCGAAATCAAATGCCCATCCACCTCAAGCCCGCCCTTGATAAGCGCATAGTACCCGAGAATCAACTCGCGCATGTCGTCGGGCCAGTCTATGCACGGCGTGGCGTGCTTAGCGAAGGGCCCGACGAGGCGGAGCACGGCGACTTTGGACAACCTGTTCGCATCCCGTTCGACGACGGCGTTGACGAAGTGCGTCGTGCCGATAGTGACGCTGGCTACTTGGTCCGGGCTGATGTTCGCCGTTTTGAACATAGTGGTGATGGTGCTGTTAATACCCAGGCTGGGGTTCGTCGTCGTGGGAGATTTGTGAGAGGCCATGATGCCCTTGTCTGGGTCTGAGGCCCGCGTCGGGTCCAGGACCACGCCATCGGTATTGGTTCCGCCAACGTCTACTCCGATTCTGAGTGTTTTCTTTGACATGTTGAGTTCTATGGCGACTGAATGATTGTTTTTGTTTTGGAACTATGTTGTCAGTTACCTTGAAGAGCAGCCCATAATGGTATAAGTGTAGTGGAGCTCTTATAGGTAGGTGGTCGAACAACCCAACTGGTAGGAAGCTAGAACAAGATCTCGGATAAGCAAGTACAACCGAAAAGAGGCACAGCTAGCAGCGTGTGATTGATGCAAGTCTAAAACACGTCTTTCCTCTTGAGCAGGCCAGGTCAATCAATCACAATCACGCCGCGACATGCAGCGTAAGTACTAATATCCCCGGAGCCGACCGTGCCGACGTCGGAACACCGTCATAAGCCCCTGCCCGTGTTGGAACCATTATTATCATGGGAGATGCGATTGATAAGATAATGCCGCACCTCTCATCCATGTCGATGTGCAATCGTCATTCGCCACCGGCGCGATACGAATGTCGAATTACAGGAGAGAGCAGGAGAGCAGTTGATGCATCAACCCTCTTCAACCAGTCAAGAGGCATCAAGTGACACCCGGGGTACCCCCGTTCGCTCAACGGCCGATGGCACCCTTCATTATCGGCCCAGTCTGAAGTCACGTACAGGAACGGTAGTCTGGTCTTGGTTCACCGGATGTAACAACCCAAGGATCCCAAACATCATGTTGGAGATAACTGCCAAGAAGGCTATCTTGATGATGTGATAGTTAATAGTTCGGGAACTGCCGTCATCATCTGTCTGCCAGCCCGGACGAGGTTTCCCGAGCTACCGTAACTTCTGGCCTCAGACTCTTCGACATGTTCATGGACAAGATCCGCCTCCACAGCGATCACAGCGATGAGACCCAGCATGAGCAGACCGGTCGGACCGCTGGAGCGATGGATCTCATTCCTCTTCCCCCGCACCGCCGGACGTGGGGTACATTCGTCCCAGTGTAACCCGAGAAGGGTCGAATTCAGCTCTGGACGCGGACTCATGATGCCGCCTTGCTGGTGAATGGGATGGTTTGACTGCTTCGGCTTCTGGACAACCCCCTCGTTGAACATCTCCAACTGGCAGACGCCAAAGTCGTTCTTCGGTAGGTCACCACCATGTTGCATCATTATAAACGCATGATCCCTGACGGCAAGCACAGTCCAAGGCCTCTCCGTTGGCCAATCTATGGCTATAATCATCGTCGCTTCTTCTGCCTCGTCGCCTGATGTGGACTGAAAATGACATATCTTCATCGTTCATAGCCGCTACACTTGGAGCATGCACGGGAGTTACACAACCCTACTGCAGCGTATCCCGCTCAACTTCATCTCGAACGGCGGCCGCTTGATTGTCGTCTGCCCTCTGGCCCCCCTACGCGAAAATGACCAATTTCCTCCCCTCCAGCATGCCGACGACGGCAACGAACTTGTAGGCTTCATCGTCTTCTGGGTCTTATTGGCCCTCTTTTTATGGATCTGGCCTGCGAAGTTCAAGTTGCCGTTTCTAGTTACGTCCGTCAACTGCGGCTGTAGCATGCTCGCCATGATGGACTGGGCTTTGACTACGGCCAAGGGGGCCGGCCCGCTTCTGACACTGGCCAAACTCTGCCAGAAGGATCGCCCTGGAACGTTTCTTGGCTCATGATGGCTGGTGCAATCAGATGATGGGCGGCATCGCTGCTGAGATTACAAGTGGTTCGGACTTCTCACGCTACTCCGAAGAGTGGAAATCCTACGTCATCGGCAGCTCGAGCAGGCGTCTTCTTCTTCGCCTTCGGTTTTGCCCTGACAAACGTGTTCGAAAACGTATGCTACAATGTGGGGACGGTATCGACCTAGCGGGTCTGTGGCCACATTGTATGATCATGCGGCAGGGAGCCATCATTACCTTCGTCGCAGCCTGGATCGTTCAGCCATGGCGACTCCTCAAGCACGCTGCCACCTTCATCCCAGTTCCTAGGCTCGTTCAGCGTGTTCTTGGCCCTAATCATTGACATGATGGCGACGGCCTACTGCCTCCTCCGAAAGCGCAAAATTGGTCCGTCCCACCGCTATCGTACGCACGACACGACGTACTGGTATTAGCATGGGATGAACTGGCGGGCTATATCCGCGTGGCTCGCCGGCTGGGCTCCTTCCATTGGCGGCTTGGCCATCCCTGTCCGTGGCGATGTAAATGCTCCGAGAGCTTGCAGGACTTGTACTTCATGGCTTTCTTCATCGGTAAATATTGCCATCTCCGTAGGCTTCTGAGCAAATGTGGCGTACTGACTTGCATCCCGCATTTCAGGCTTCTTCATCAGCGCCATTATTTTCTATTCATTGAACTTGCTTTTCCCTCCCCGATGGACTGGGTGGCTTCTACGAAGCCGACCTCTATGGAGCTCTCACCGACAGAGAAGCTGAAGAAATTGGCGTTACGCCCACCGCCGTGCTGCTGTCCAATGAAGATAGCAGGATGCCTTCCGTGCCGGATGAGTTCTATGAGGAGAAGCGGTAATCCCGTGCGTAGAAAATGTCTCCATGTCCTTTGGGTTATTTGTGAGCGCTTGTGGTTGCTAGTTCAGTAACCACAACAACGGCATGTACCGTCTTATTTGTAATGCAAGGATCGTGGATCATTTCCTCGTGGGGATCTTTTCTTGGAAAACTGCAACAAAGCAGCTGCATGAGCCGTAAAGTCGGTACTGCTGAACATGAAAACCAAGTTCCTCACTACTCCTACTGTTGTCCCCAGACAGTCGCCCTGATCTTAGCCACCACGAGCTCACGGCATCAGTACAAACTATTGAAGCCGGTCAAATAGACATCGATGGACGTTGATACCAGCTCACATGTCTCTGCCACATGATCTGTCAGTAACGGTTCGAAGCGCCTCGGAGCCGGTATTTGTCATCCAGCTTTCACGCGGCTTGACTCGCACAATGTGAGACACGAAAAAGAGGAATGGAGGAAACTGATACCGACCACATCATTGTCCTGCAGTCGCCAATGGCATTGTGCAACTCTCACGTCGGCCCGAGGCCAGTACGAGTCGTATCAGCTCCTTCCCTAGTGGGCAAGCAGACATGAGGATCCCGAGTACAACAGACAGAGATTTTCCCAGAAAAGCAATCGTTGCCGCGCCGATGGGATATTCTGCATTCCGCTGTCTTCAGAAACGAGTCTAGCGTTCGATGGTGGCTGGTCCCTGTACAAGAAGGCTGGAAAAGATCGGTCGATCAAGACGAAAGTGACGACCGCCATGGCCTGACGTCTGCATAAGGCCATGCTTATTATCCGCGAGGAGCCGTGATTTGTCGCATCGTAATCCATCCACGTGGAAAGACAACGGTCTTGTTTACGAGAGAGTATAACACGCGATGGGGCGCCGATGGAAGTACATCTAGAACTTCGAGAAGCCCAGCTTGTAGAACTGAGGCTCACGAAACCAGCCCGTAATCTCAAACCAAAACGTGCTGGAGAGCCACACGGTCGTACTGAGTGACTGAATGGGCGATCATCAACATCCGCCATTGCCGCCATGGCCGCCATGAGGCATGGTTGATAACAACCTTGAGGCAATGGTCTCAACAGCCGTGGAACTGGCTGATCGAACATTAGTGGGGCCAGATTGAAGAAAGAAGGTACGTCTAGATGCACCCAATACATAGCAAAAGAAAATACGTTTGTCCCGGTGGTATTGTCAGAGTTAGATGGCACCTCTGTGATTCGCTCGCTCTCGTATGCGCCTTTTCTTTTCAAACCATCACACAATATCTCAGGCTGCCACGCGTGCAAACATCATTGTCGATGCGCAACACTGCCGCTATTGTTCAGCTGGATGGCTTCTCCTTGCAGTACATCGAAGCACAAACTCGGCGCTTATTCTTTACCGGCGGAAAGGTTCAGTGGCTGAAGGAATCCAATCAGGGGCAGGTAGTTGAGATGCAGTAAGATGCAGTGTGATGTGTTGCGAAAGAGGAGAATCGACGATCTGAAAGCTAGGTGATTTGTGATAGACTGATTTGACAGGTAAAATATCGAGCGTACGTATGCACGCGTACGGCACTGTGCATTCGAGATTCGGCGGACCCTGGCAAGTTGCTGAAGTGTCGTGCCGTCCATAGCGGTGACGGCATCTTACCATACAAAAATCGTCGGTAACACAAGTTGTTTCCAGGCTGCTTGAAAGGGCCAGAGAACGCAGATCGCTACTACCGCCTGGAGAAGGTATCTTCCAGAAAAAAACAAATGATGTCCTCGTCGAACCAACGGAAAAAATGTGTCCAATCCCAGCTGGAGCTGTCAGGTCGATTCGCTGCAGCCACCCGTCTGGGCAAGCCCCTAAAAAGCAACCCACGCCTTGAGAACACCGTCTGAGCGATTTGGGCTCCATCGTTCAACGTCGTTAGTCCCGGAATCCATATTTCCCGCCATCTCTCCTTCGCTTGATACCTCCAGACAGTGACTGTGTGGCATTCCTCCGCAGTAACCCGCAAGGGTAGCAGTTGATCCGATTCTGAGACATAGGATGAACTGTGGCCCTACCAAGAACGACGTCTTTATCCGAATCCAGTCCAATGTACGTTCTTGCAGGATGACTTGCCTAGTGGGCCGCAAATGGATTATATTGGAGGACGTAGTTGACACGGGATTGGCAACTTGCTTGGTCTGTTATCAGTCGGAGCCCGAACGTCGTTTGTAGACCCATCAGCGTTGATACACCCTTGGGCCCTATCCGTTTCTTCGATAAAAGGTGGCGTTAGGTAAGTGCGCCCCTTTTCAAACCACAAGGATATGGGTAGTTGGAAATCGCCGGACTAAAGGCATTGTTACTTACGAGATTGATCATAGCAGCCACTCGTGTTACGAAACCAAGTCCTCCACTATGCGCCAAATATGTCCTATGCTAGATTTGGCCGCGTACTCGGCAGGATCTGAAGCCCATCGCGCGGCCGGTGAGTTGAGAATGCGCAAATGTGTGCAATTATTAGGTTGCCCACACCCGAAAATGTCTCCCCGAGTCTTCCCAAGTCTCCCTAAGTCTCCCTAAGTCTCCCTAAGTCTCCCAGAGTCTCCCTAAGTCCACCCCAGTCTCCCTAAGTCTCCCGTACCATGCGTGAAACCGCCAATATAGAATACCGGGATGTTTTTTGCTCCAATACGTTTGTCTGCAGCATCGCCAACCTGTTACAGCTCAATGTTGTCAGCCCTAGATGAGCTATTGATGTGAAAGAACCTCGAGAGCTTGACGAGTATATAAGGATGCTTGTTTCTTCCTCATCATCAATGTCCAACTCTAACTCCATCATCACCCAACAACACCTTCTAAACCAAAGAAGTTCATACATTGACGTCTTTCACATTCTCTGGCAATTCTGAGTCTTCAGACGACACGTTAGACTCCCCCATTGCTCGCATCTCACGGCTCCAAACCCCCTCCCCCTCCCAAATCAGTATAGGTCGTCAAGAGAATCTCTATTCCACGATGTCTTCTTACCAAGCCACCAAGTCTTCTTCAAGCAAGAAGACCAGTCAGGGCACTGGCAGCCACGGTGGGTGACTACCATGCCTTGAGCCGAAGCATTCTGACGCTAACAAAGAGAAAGGCCAATCAACTCATGCCAATGCTAACGCCCAGTCGCAACAAACGGCGGCATGGATGCAGAATCAGTTGCAGAACGGCCCCTGGGACGCCGTTGGCGAAGTTCCCTATGAACAAGGCTGGCAGTACTATACTGAGGTCCAGTATGCCCAGTCCATTGCCGCTACTCAGGGCTCGGCCAAGAAGTCTAAGAGCCACAAGCATAAGTCGAGCAAGAAATAGAGTGGTCGAGTGTCGACGCTGAAAAATGTGTAGGACAGTACGGGTGGTTGGCCTATCTGTTGGAAACATAGTGCGGACACTAGGTAGTCGCACCGAGGATGGCTGTGTAGCAGGCGCTATTTTCTTGTTTCGTGTACACCATACCTTAGTGTTAGTTTTTCTTGGTCCTGTTCACTCGTGGTTGTTCAATTCGAAGCTTCGTCAATTTGAGTTCCATGATGCTGTGCTTGAGTGACGGATTGCGCCTTCTTGCAACGATGAAAATACGCAAGGATCAAGACGGAAGTGGTGAAGAAGCATTTGTGAACTACCAACTAACCCCATGGAAAGTGTGATTGTGAACTTGAGATGACAAGTTGGAGATACTTCGGTCAATGAAACGGGTTTGTGAGTGCTTCATTTGACGGTTTGAAGATGCTGACGTTGAGTTGAGGTATCACCAGAACTGTGGAGATCAATTAAATGGGCTCAGCCCACTTGACCCCACTCCTCAACACGTCCCGTCCAACTGAATTCCTTTACAATAACTTAATATGGAGGATGCCCCTAGGAAAGCCCTTCCGCGGGTTTTAATAGCAATCTGCTAAATCGTCTGTAAGCATTCTCCAAGTGCTCGCGGAACTATGACCGCCTAGCTCGCTGGCGTATTAGTATTAGAGGTGTAGCTAGTCGATTCGAATACTCGCCTTTAGTAGTTAAGACTAACACTAAGCGCCTATAACTAACTGGATTGTTCGCCTCACACTACCGTAGCGGCCGTCCTATGGTCATAACCGTACAGGAGGCTCGATATATTGCAGAACGATGAGAAATACCCCGGGATTAGCTAGACAGCATTGTTGAAAACGGTACAGACGAAGTAGGCTATGTCCCATACCGTAACACTATTGAGGCTGCCTTGAAGTAATAAAACCAGTTCTTTTGGAAGTTCCTACACCGAATTCAATTACCCTCGGGGCTCCGAGTGGATGAGTGAGGAAAAGGAGGTCCCGGCTGCCCTCCTCGGCCACTGGAGGAAGAGATGGCTCACCGGAGCAGAGCATCACGATCGCCAGCGACGCGCTATCGCTGAGGAACCGGAGGGCCCTTCGATGCAGATACCGAAAGGGGGCAGGTATTTCGGCCTGAACCGACTGGAGGCGTCTACGCTGTGCCAGATCAGGACGGAAAAAATAGGACTAGCAGCCTTCTTATTCAAGACAGGGGCTTTTGGCGTGTACTCGCCGCTATGCCGCTGTGGCGACGCCCCTGAGACGGCAGAGCACGTAATCCTCTTTTGCGGGCTGTTGGAAGGACCGAGGGAACGATTACGGGCCGCTATCGCACCACGGCCACTATACTCTCGCAGAGACCTCGCAACGGCAACAGGAGAACCAGTAGTTAGTGGGACTATTGTAAGGTGGCTGCTAGGGACGGGTCGGACAGCTTCAAGGCCCAGATAGCATCGATCTTCTCAGGGGGGACTTTGTTGGTAGGTTGAGAACCAACGTAGTATGGTAGTGGACGTAACGCAGTCGCCAATAGGGCGAACCGACGACGCAGCGTATGTATTTAGTCCAGCCATTAGGGCACGGTTTGACATACGGGAGTACTAGTAGAGGTACCGGGGGCTTCGAGCCTACGGCGTATTTAATAATAATAATAATAACAATTACCCCTGAGAGCCATAGGCTAATAGACAATATATCACCGCTTTTGGAAGGCCAGAGTGGTAGAATTCACTAAAGTACGTGCGAATAATACCGCAGGGTGGGATTTAGCGACCTTCAGTTAACTTCTACTAAACTAATAGAGTATCTTTAGCGACGACTGTACGGTCTAAAACGCGACGGATTTTAGTGCCAGCCAGGTCTAGCGATTACCAAATAAGCTATTTAACAAAAGAGTAAATTATATTAAGTACGGTAAGCATGCTATCGCTATGATTATCTGAGGTATTACCTACAACTAATCTATACGGCCACTACTTTCTGCTGATAAGACAACGCTAGAATATATACTTCTTAGGGTTTATAATAGTGGCTAGAAGCCTACGGCATATATACTATCGATTAGCCCGCTGATATGTGGCCCCATGGGGGGTTGCCCTATAGCTAGAGATAAGATAGATAAGAGCTATAAAAAAGCTCTGCCAGGCCAGAATAGCTGACTTGGCCATCCTTTCCCAATACAACAATTCACACCCCATATGCACTCGCATCACCCGCTTAAAGTCCTGATTGGTCTTGAATCGAGAAGATGTGGCGCTATGAACCATACTACATTTTGAGATAACGCGATCGACGAAACCCAAACGATGTAAGTATGGTAACACTAGTTAATGGTAAAGAGCTCTCCAAAATTTAGCATTTCTGTGATTGCTTCAGTATGATGAAAAAGGCTTGTTGGTCAACTGCAGTGTCAAGCACGCACTTCTCGTTCGATATACGCCGCTTATTCCGCTTATTGAAAAATTAATGCTTGATTGGCAAGTTGGGTCTATTACCACACTCGGATTGACCGAGCTGGCAGTGCCAGATCACCAGGGGTACATGTCGATCTTTGCTCAGGTACAATCAGCCCCAAGTTCCGCTAGTGGCCAACTTTGGTTGGCCACGTTGGGCAAGTTTGTGTTACCCCCGAGTTACTGTGAACAGGGCCATATTCTCTTACTTCACATGATCTGCTGACTCAGAATGAAAAGGAAACTTACTGCTCATGATCGATCATATGAAGAACGATTCCAAAGCTCACAAAGGAACACCCCGGTAACCATACTCGGCCGGGCATGATCATTTCTAAGGAGACTGGAAGCTGCTGTTCATCACATCGCAAGGCCTTCTGGAGTCTCGATACCCAGCAGTTGAAAAAAATGCAGAAGAACAAGTCAATTTACAACGCTCCTATATATGCTGAACTTGGAAAGTTACGAGACAGTTTCGAGTCGGAGTTTGCAGTTATTTGGGAGCATAGAGGCGTTCACAGAACCCCACGAGCGAGACGGAAAAAGGCATCACTTGACTAAAACTTCAGCTCACAGATGTCATTGGTATTTTGGCAGATCGAATGCGTTCACGCAAATCATGGACTGGGGAGGATGAACACAGGCCATCATGTGACCTCCAAAAGTCAGTAACATATCCACAAGGCTGAAAGTTCGGATAGTTATAAGCAGTGGCGGCATGAGACAATTGTTAAGCCACGCAGGGATTGAGTCTCCGCGTGGATCAGTGGCATAGAACGAAGAAGAAATTCTGGCTGAATTTTAGGTATTGCCTGTTCCTGGTGCTCCCGCTTTAATTTATGGTCGGAGCGTATCATCAGTGTGTGTGCCCCACCCCCCTTACCTGAGCAAAATGCTACTTACATACTTATACACTGGAGATGCTGTCACTGACAAGATTTCAGTATCCGCCCTCCCAGGAGAAAGGAAGGAGCGAGCTTACCCTGTTGCCAGCCCCTGAGCGTTGTCTGTGCGTTAGTGCTATTCCGGGAACGCGGGCTCGGGAGCTAACGCAAAATGGCGGGCGAGCATTTGATCTGCCTTGCCTGGTTCCATCTTGATGAGATCTGCCGTCACGTCGGACATCGGGTTCGACGACAGCCAGAATTGTGATTGCTGCAATTCCTACTGCATTTATTGGGATCAAGGATTTGCCAAAGCACGCTTTCTCCACCTCGTTTTTGGAATCCGCGGGGTTCTTCGGAGAGTTGTACAGCAGCAGATAAATCACATTTGCGCGACGCGGGAGCTGACAGTTTGGTTACCGCCGGAGGGAGAAACCTGCTGTATGACGTCAATTCTGGTTGGTGGAAATTGGGGCTGACGAGGAGGGTCGCTTGCTGAAGACTTGTACCCTGGCGGCTAATGAGCTCAACTGTGTTGAGCATGCCACGCCGAGTCCACGAAGTGACGAAGTGATTATTTAAATAATCATCATGCTCTTCATCCAAGAATGGGTCGTCGAAGTTGATAAGCGTACTACTTCGAAGAAATTCTCAGCATTAAAGATGCGAACAGAGCCATTGATGCAACTCTGCAGCTATTTGACGGAGTCTTCGTGACTGACAAGCTGTGACCTGACTCCTGGACACTGCAACAGCTTCTAACCCCATTTCGGCCAAGAAGAACAACTATTAAGCTCATGAAGGAGTGCTCACTTATTGGTCACAAGAGCCGGTGAACATGAAGAGCCTGCTGAATTGACTTTGGGGGTTGCTGCTTCCATTGGCGTGACTGATCGAGAAACTGCTCAGGTGGCTTGCACCAGCCACACAGCCAGACTTTCCAAAACAATCAGCCTCCATCGCAATAAACATAGGATTCAAGGTTCGCTCCGCAACTCTACACAGCCAGCAATAAACCCGCTTCCCTGCCTCTGCCTCCCTGCCCCTGGCCTTTCCCCAGGTGGATCCATAACATGTGGTGCCTCTGATCCCAGCGTCAATATTTGCCAGCCAAGTCGGCTTTCACTGGCCGAAAGTCACACCCATCAGTCCACGCGCATTCAAGGCCTGTTTCTTCCTTCCCAGTGTCCGATCGGTCAGTTTCTGATCCGTCTTTCCCTCATCATCAGCTTCATCCTCTTCGTCGCCGCTGTTGGCTCTCAATAATTCACGCTCGTTTCACCCCTGACGCAGCACGGTTGTGAACTGTTTTGACGAGCGTTTGCAGTGTCGCAGTATCAGACAGAGCCACGCCAGGACAATTTCCCCTCGTTACAGATGTAACTCGCTTTCCCGACGAATCCGGAGCTGCAGAAACAGCTACGACCTTCACCTCAAGCACGCGAGTTTTCAGGTTCCATCGACCCCTCGGAATAACTACAACGTCAACCACGCGACACGTACGACACGACACCACCGACCGACGTTCTACCAGCATTGTCGACATCGACATCGACATCTTGCGAATAACCTCATTATCAATTCCACCGTCTTTCCCAGCCGAGTGCAGCCCATCTGTTGGAGAACTAGCTCGGTAACGCAGCCCGATCGCCTATTGAGCATTGATCGACCCAAGTGCCACCTTCACAGGGGCTGAGGCCTCATCTTCAGTGACACAACCGTCAAAAAAACCAAAAAAAAACCAAAAAAAACTAGCCGTCGCGCACTCAGACACCGTCAGTCGTGGCGCAGTCACTCACAATCACGCCTTCAATTGCAGACCTCCAGCTCAATCGATACGAATATTTTCACCACTTCCACTCGAGTCAGGTCGATCATCCTAACGACTTCCTCCATCCTCTTTTTCGCCATCGACACTCCCAACTCCATAGTTCTCCATAACCAAAACTAGATCCAATATAATGGGTACGACTTCCCCATTCCTTGTCATCCAATCAACGGCGATCTCGAGATATTCACAATTATGGGGTTCGGACGAACGCCTGTCGAGCTTTCGTCAATCTTCATGGTCGGCTGAGTTTGAGCTAACATGATCATATAGCCTTACCAGTGACAACGGTCGTGCCTTTCACGGCGCTGCCGTCATGTGCGACACTATGCGGCCCACTCTACGATGCAAACGGCGCCTGTGTGCCGCCGGTAGCTGCCACTACTGACGAGGAAACATACGACACGTGCTTCTGTAGCTACAACAAATTACAGCCGTTCTTGTCCGGCACATCGGGTGTGTGTGACGCTGCATGTCCAGGGGATGCAGGTGGTCTATCGAGCATTCAGGGCTGGTTCACGAGTTTCTGTTCTGGTAGAGTTCAAGTGGCCACGACGACGGGCACTTCATCAAGCAGCACGAGCACGAGTGGTAGCAACTCCAGTAATGACTCAGGTGGCGGTGATTGGTGAGTCGTCCGGCCGCTATGCCTCTTGTCGAATCCCATCTAACTTGACTTTGTAGGTTGTCAACGCATTGGAAATGGGTCATCATGATTGTCATCGTCGTAGTCGGTATTGCAGGAATATGGATCGGAGCCTGCATCTGGCGCCGCAAGTACCTTAAGAAGAAAGACCGGATGTACGAGCTCGGTAAGGGTCTACCGAGCACCGTTGCCGTCAACACGGAAGGAAACCTTGTTGGACCTGGAGTGAAGAGGGGAGCTGGACAACCTGGCATGTTCATGTCAGGCCACACCGACGGCGCTTACACCGAGAAGCCAAAGAAGTCACGCAAGAAGTGGAACGTCTCTCAGCGAACATGATCAGCATCTGCGATAGCCCTCCTTCGACTACCAGTGTCACGCAATACTCGAAACTTCTTTCCGAAGCACATACTTGTCCAACCAATAGCGGTGCCCCTGCTATCCGCGCACATATTCTTACCGAATAATCTCTGAACCGGCATATCATCATTCTTGGCGTTTTTGGTTGTCAGGCCAAGGGTAGGCCATGCTCGATTTACCATGGATGGGATGTTTCCCACCAGTTTTGTTTGTTTTTGTTTTGTTTTATTGGAAACGGAGTTACGGTTTTCGGCCTTGGTTAAGGTAATAAAGGATCCGAATTGGATGGTGGGAAGGAACATATGTCGGTATTCACTGGCTTACAAAGAAAAGAAGAAAAGGGGTCTGGGACTAGGTGGTACAGCATCATCATCATGGTCCAAAGTCGCGAATCCTTTGACCGACTTTGAGATATGGCTCCCAAGTCCAAGTGTTAGACGGAACCACTGGGGAAGGGAGTCTTCTCTATGCCCTAAAAAGCGACAGGGCCAATTGAGAATAGTTCTATAATTTTATTCAGATGTTCTCATTGTGGGGAAGTGTGAATAGTGAAGTCCGTAGGTCTGTGAGTCCGAAGATCTCGTTTGAAAGCTACAGCTACTTAAACATTCACCATCCGTGGAGGAGACTTCTTTCAAGGTCATATTGTGATGCAAGAACTGAGGAAGTTACATGCAGGTTTGCGGACAGGACATGTCCCTGACGTTCATGGCGTCTTGTGATGCCTAGAATAGGAGCAACTCAAATACTATGTACGGACATTTCTATCATTTGAAAGCCACTCGCCTTCAGTGTCATGTTCGCTTGATACGCCTCTAAATGATCCTCTGTGCACCTCGTCAAGTAAACAAATACAACTGATGCACATCCTCCCACTGTCTAATTGAAATATTTATGAAACCTCATCTACTGCTTGGGCGTAATCTCGTGAACTGTTTTTCATAACTATATAACCCCAATGCAGGAACGAAAAAACACTAGAGAGCTGACTATATTCGTAAACTCATAACCGTCCCGTCAGCATTACCCATATTCTATGTACTTTTCAGCCTATACAATCAATGCTCTTCAAACCCCATGTTCTATTACCCATTCTAAACCTCATGTACATACATGCCTGTTGACAATTTGCCGTTACCTAAGCCGAGCCTTCGGCATACTCAGCAGCGTCCATGTACAAGTCAATCAAGCATCCCGCACTCCACGCCTGCGTCGGACTGGAATCGCCACAGTACTCTCCATTCTTCTGTGTGAGCTCCGTGAGACCAGCCCAGGGACTGCTCTCAATCATCTCCTTGCATCCCTGCAGACGGCGAGTCACTTGCTGGAAGGCTTCAACGCGGCCCTCCTTGCTCTCCTTGTGGCGCATCAAGTCAAACTTGAGCAATGCCCGGAGAAAGAAGCCCGTGGGCCAAAGCCATTCGGGGCCTTGGTGGTAGTTGCGGCCCTTGGACGTCGCGAAATCAGTGCTGTCCTCGCTGTTGATGTAGTACGGACGGTAGTTCAAGTCGGCGGGATCAAGAGTGGCCATTCCAGTGGGGCCACGAAGTACCTTGTCTGCTAAGATGAGTGCGCCCATGGCATGCGAGGGATCGAATAGGTCGGGGGCCACTGTCATAGCGATAGCAAAGTTGGGGCGGAGCTGGTAGTCCTCGTACTCTTTTCCGGAACGGAAAAGATCCTTGTAGATGCCCCTCCTATTGATGACATGAGAGTTGACAGCATACTTGCCGTCCTCAGATGCATCGGTTGGCACGTAGTAACTGTGCTCAAAGCTCGACTTGAGCAAACCAGCCCATTCGGCAAAAGTGACCTCGGAGCCGTCGGATTTCTTGACCCCATTGTACGGGTACTTGCCCTCCGAGTTCAGCTTCGCGAGCCACTTCAGCGTGCTATAGAGAAGGCCAGTGATCTCAATAGCGGCACCATCTCGAGGAGTACCGGGTACGCCCTTTGAGCCTGCACGTTCACTTTCGCCCATCTTGTCCATCCAGGTTCCGCAGTTGAATTGGTTTCCACCAAATATGACACCATTGGACCAGTCGACATTAATTTCAATGTTGAAACCCTCGTTGCGCATCTGAGAATCGATGCTGGGACCAGCATTGGCTTCGCGGAACTTCATACCGGAAGCGTGTCGTTGCATGGCTTCCTGGATGATGTCTTCCATAATGCTTTCCTTCGAGTACGCGCGGGGATCTTCTGACGCGAACCAGGTATCGTCGTAGGGCAAAAATCGACGCTTGACTTTCCGTTTGAGAAATTCGGTTCCGTTTGGTGCAAGACGAGTGTAGTCTTGTATGCATTGCAGGAAAAACCAAATCGAGTCTCTGCTGTTGTATCGCGGCAAATTGCCACTGCTTAGCAAGTTGGGAATCATGCCATGCTTCAGAACACTTGCAAATGCAAAGATGTGCTCTGCCGCCTCATCGAAGCGCCCAGTTCCGAGGTACAGTCCTCGAAGAGAGATGAAGACATCACGGCCCCAGCAGCGTGCCCACTCAACAGCAAAATGAGGCAGACCTGCAGCCAAAGATGGTACTAGTTTCGTGGGCCATAGCGAGCCAGATTTGACGAGTCCTGTCTGTTGGATGCTGACCATGGCGAGGTTCTGGAGGAACCATTGGCCATTGCGCGTGTTCTCGTTCAAGAGGTCCAGCCCTCTTTCTTTTGCAGCCATGTAAGCAGTTCGAATGACCAGACCGAAGTATCTCGGCAACAAGAAGCTTGGAATACCGCGAAGAGCACTAAAGCGATCTTTCAGCCATGCCGCAGGTTTTGCGAGAGACTTGAAGTTTTCTTCTTGACCAGCTCTTTCCAGTCGGCCTACGGTATAGTCAAGCGCCCACTGACCATCACGTAGGTTTTGGCAGAGTGGGTGCGCAAGATTGTTGTCTTTGATGACATCCTTCAAGATACTCCACCATCCTTGCAGACCAGCATAAATGATCTTGCCATAGCCAGGGATCTCGTACACGCCATCCTTGCCATCGCTTCCGTCGCGTTCCTCTGCCTCGCATCGGTAAAGCAGGAAGTTCAAGTCTACGAGATTCAACTCTGCCATGGCAGCCTTCGCTCCTGACGTGACATAATTGTCCAATCCAGAGGAGTGTTCAGCAGCTGGAATCCAAGTCTCGAACAGCGCAATCGAGCCAGGTGGGAATTTGTCGCGAACTGTGATAGTGGTATCGTCGCCCTTGACCTCTATCCGGACACCTGGCAGGCTGACTACGCGGCTTGGCAGGCCTCTCAAATACTTCTTGTCTTCCTCGATGACCTTCATGGCATCCTCACCGGTATCGACCTCAAGCATCCAGCTTCCCAAATGTTGAACTTTGGTCCCGCCGAGGTGCACGGCGTTGAATGCTCCATTGCCGTTACCGTAGCCCGGGTAGGCCGTATGAGCAATGAGAAAGTATCCTTTCCTGGACTCGGGGTGTACTCTGTGGACTGTGATATACTGATCCTCGTGATGGATATGTGTTTCATCATAACCATCCATGCCCATGAGCTTGTGAATCTGATTGAGCAACTTCTTAACTCCGCCAATGCCGCTTTCACCAGCGCCAACCTTGACTTCCTTATTCGATGAATGGGACGTGTAGAGTCGAGACTCGTTGACAAGATCCACCAGCTTGGGATAGATCTCGTCGTACCCCATGACACTACCCGTTGCGCTCGAGCACATGCTTACGAGAGCCGCATTGGGCAACGTATCACGGGCGTCCCTCTTCTGCGCTGGAACTTCATTGTCGTGCGTGCAGTCCATGAATAAGGCTTGGATTGGAGAGGGCTTGATGCGACGAATCACCTCCCGAGTGGCCTCTCCCACATTGGCTCCAGGGCTCATGGGCGGGCTGCCAGGGTTCTGTAGTTGGCTCTTGGAAATTTCGTCCACCTCAAAGCTTCCAATCGGACGACCACCGTGGCGATGCACAAGCCTGCTCATCTCCCCAGTACTCCATGCTTGCATGGCTTCCCGGATCAAGGCACTGATGCCTAACCGTTTCACAAAGACGTAGTCCATCTCCTCCGACCCAGTGAATAGCTCGGCCACGACGTACAAGTTAGGTCTGACACGGCGAGCCTCATCAAGAACATGTTCTGCGACGTGAATAGGGGTGGAGTGGCAGTTGTCGATCCGGAAACCAGCAAAATACTTAGCAAGCATGCGGGCATATTTCGTCATATACTCCCATAGCCAGGGGCTATCTTGGGGTCCGCTGCCGTATCGGAGCTTGACGCAGTCGCCCCATACAATCACCTCGCGACGGAGGTAGACACGAGATGAAGGTCCTGCATTGTCGACGAGTGCATTGCCGGCCCACACCCAGCCGTTGTTGGCTAACACCATGTCTTCCTTCTCGTGTTTCGCAGTTGTTTCGTTCTTGGGCAAGCGTGTGAAATAAGTCTCGATAAGTGGGCTCTCCCGAGTAACCGGTCCCATTTTGGGACCGTGGTCATCAATTCGAGTATACTTAATTCGGTTGAACAGTTGCTGCAAGATTTCACCGATTTCTTTGTCGTACTCCTCGTAAAACGGCATGTTGACCGCATCCAAGATGGACACTAATTTCGTACGAATCGTCGCCTCGTCGGTTTCACCACGGTAACTTCCAAAAAAGGACGAGATCAAAGCTGCGGAAACCTGGGGATCGATATGTCTCCTGAATCGTTCACCTAGGCGGTCATCGCCCAGCAATCCATTTTTGACAAGATAAGCTGCCTGATCTTTTGCACTCGCATCCTTCAAGTTGACGAGATCGATTTTGGTGGAACCCTCCGGAAAAGTCGTCTTTCCACCCGCCCAGAACCCGATGGCCGCATCGACATCTCGGTCAACGTCCAGCGCGTAGTATTCCCAGAGTCGGATCTCGGCAACGACATGCTTCTTTATTCCGTCCAGGACTTTGAACAAATCATCCACTGAGTTGAACTCCTTGGGGTACCCCAGCTCTTCCAGCTTGAATCCAAACTCGAGAAGCTTCGTGTCGAGCACATATGCAGATTCCAGCCATGGCGCTGTTGTCAAATTGTAACCAGCTTCAGGGTGCTCCATCAGCCATTGAGTGTTGTGTGCAGTGTGGTTGAGGACGATATCCGTGAGACTCAGAAGAGAATGTTTCTGCTCCAGACTGTCCACCATCTTCTTCACATCGGCCTCTCCTTCGGGGAAACAGTCAGGATCCCAACCTAGCTGATCATACAAGCTGTACGGAGAATTCGATTCTCCTCGGACCTGAAGCGGTGTGAAGTGTATCATGTTATAGCCCCTGCCACTGATGCCTCGCAGGTGCTTCTCCCAATCGGTAGGATACTTGCCCATGAACTTGCTGATTACCGAGAATATGGACAGTGCTGGTAGTGGCAAAGGTCTACCATCCAGGGATAGCCGCGGCGCCACATCTATGTAGTAAGTCTGCGTTTTCTTTTTATCAGTCGAAGCAACCTCGCCTGAGCCAACCTCCCCGGAGAGTTTGGGGAGCTCGGCGTAAGTCAAATAAAAGGCAAATGCGCCGGCATCGTATACGGGAATGGATATCTCGATTGTTCGATTGAAGTCAGGGACGAGCCTACGTGGAACGTCAATTCACCGTTCTATGCATCTGTGGGTAGACTACAGTGAAGGTTACGAACTTGAACTCTCGGAATGAATGTCGTTGAAAGTCGGCACCGCGCTCTGGAATGTTTACCCACAAGCTGCCCTGCCGGCAAATTGAAGAGGTTCCTTCGATCGTGAACCGAATGGTTATGGGCTCGCGGGATCCTGAGGCAAGGTAGATGTACTCTCCATGGACGTCAGGAGCGCCGTTGTCCTTTAAAGGAAGGATGTAGACCTCGGTTGAGGTCATGGTTCTGGGGATCATTTTGTGAGCCACAGGCTCGAATTGAAGGACATGCAGGGATTTAAAACGTTGATGCAAATGAGAGAATGGGAGGAAGGCATACACGGGTCGGCCTGAGAAAGCGTGGCGCTCAGCACCGGAAGGCGACCGTAAGTAGTATTAGGAGCTGAGGGAGAGCTTTAGGAAGACGGAACCGGTTGGTGGTTTAGTGAGCTAAGATTAAGGTCAGCTCATTCAAAGGGAAACTCGTTTTGATCTAACGAGAGAGAATAAGACCAGAGCAGAGCAGGTACTCTTCTGTGCAACGTGAGCAGGCGCGTGGGAGCTGTTGGAGCTAGCCGATTGGTTTTGTCTTCGCCAAATCGACGATGGGATTGTGCCAAGTAAGCAAGCAGACAGAAGGTACGGCCGGGGAATAGCGACTCCCGCCAATAAAAGCCGCCTTGGGAAAACCCCTGGCTTGCTCGTATTGGGTGTGTTGACAAGAGAGAATTATCACGTTAGACCCTAGCGGTATGGATACAGGAGGAATTTCGGGAAGCCAATGGTTGCAGCAGCCGGGCAGTAGCAGTGGAAGCTAGAAGGCCTAGAAACGGCACGGAAGTAGTGGTATGGTCGTGGTGGTACGGCTCTTCAACAGAAATCCCATGTTGGGCTCGGTTCGAGCCAATTGCGGAAGGGCTGAAGCTGCAAACCACATCCGACGTTGCGCTGAGGGGGGGAGTGGGAAGGGGGGCCAGAACTAGAAGCTAGGTTGGAAGCTAAGAAGTGGTCTACCACGCGGGGCAGTCTCTGGAGCTCCGCCAAATTGACGTCACTGACACTGATGGATCGAACCTTCCTTAGCGAGAACATACGACCGCGCGAGCACTTTGAGACCAGCGCCAAATCAGATCTTGAAGCAAGGCACCTGAATCACGCCCAGGTGCGCGTTCCTGAAAAGCATATAGGGCAGCAGCAAGACTGAGCTGCATCGACCGCATGGTGAAGCTCCCCAACTAGGATATGGCGTAGCTTCGAGTGTCCAAGTCAGGAATTTTGCGATACAATAGTCCGACCAACGAGATCCCCCCAAGCTGCTTCGCTCAAGCTCTTAAGAGATGCCTGTCCAACTTGTACTTCTGGAAACACTAACATTCATCCACTACTTTGTATCGCCGAATTGAGCACCCACCTGGGTAAGCGGTATCATCTGCATGCTGTCGGCCTTGTCAAAATCGGTTCCCCTGTATCATCGCTTCAAGCAGCAATTCGCCAATGGTGTCGCGAATAACCCGCAATAGGGACATTGGCTATTCTTGGCAACTTATATGTTAGGTGAGTTACTTATGAGATGCTGACTGTTCAGTTTCTGAAGGTGCCGGAATCCAACTGCGTAAAAGTGTTGAGACGTACAGCTCTGAACGATTTTCGTATTGCCAAGTACCACGAGCATATGCAATGCTCACAACCACACAACTTTCGCATCGCGACCCCACACCATTGCTGACGATATGAGGTCTCCGGCGCTCGCGGATAGGAGCCAATATAAGCCAACACACACAAACTACTTTTTTCAGGCTGCTGCACCTGAGAATTTATGCTTCTCGTGATCCCCTTTCACATGCCAAACGAATTCGATAGTGAAGGCAACCTCGATTCTCCTCCGCTCTGAGCAAGAATAGTGGAGAAAGTCAATTGGCAGCGAAGTTCGGCCGAAATTTTCTGCGTCGTCCTCGGCAATTTCTCCAGATCGGACATTGCCGTTTGCCAACCAAACTGCTCGCATCACAGTTCAACCAACATGTTGGACCCCAGTTACTCGAATATGGCAGGCGGTCAGGTCCTTGAAGCATTCCGTCATGGATCGTAGCTTCAACTCAACATCAAAAATGGTGGGGCATTATTGCGATACGGATCTAGTAAGTAATTTGCCCACGTCTCGTCCCTCGGTCTGCGTTTTGTGCCTAGGTGACACTTGGATGCCGCTGCTGCTCAACGATAAAGATAACGCCTTCCTGGTTTATTATTTCAGGACGCTGTCGACTTTCATATTAGAAAGTACGACCCCATACATACAACCTAGGTAAATGCGAGGTCTCACTCAACTGCGACTTGCCACACATTCTTACCGCTGCAATCCCACTTCGCTTTCTACTCACCTTTACGGCCTACCTTTTTCCTGCTATCAGAGCCAGGCGATACCGCCTTGGGTTCCTTACGTATTTCCCAAATCAATCCACCGAACATTCTCGTCCAAGATGGTGCAGGGTTCCAGCGAGAAGCGTCACAAGGTGACCATCATCGGGTCTGGCAACTGGGGTTCTACGGTGGCCAAGATTGTGGCCCAGAACACAAAAGAGCACCCTGAACTCTTCCACAAAGACGTCCAAATGTGGGTGTACGAGGAAGACGTCGTCATTCCTGAAAGCTCACCTTACTACGACCCCGCCATTGGCACGAAACCCCAGAAGCTCACCGAGATCATCAATGCACACCACGAGAACGTCAAGTATTTACCCGACATCAAGCTGCCTGACAATGTCATTGCGAACCCATCCGTCCAGGACGCAGCTCGTGACTCCTCGATTCTCGTCTTCAACCTTCCCCACCAGTTCTTCGACAAGGTCTGCTCGCAACTGAAAGGCAACATCGTACCCTGGGCACGTGGCATATCCTGCATCAAGGGGGTCCATGTCGACAAAGACATCACACTCTTCTCCGAGTGGATCGGGGAAGCTCTGGGCATCTACTGCGGCGCTCTGAGCGGTGCCAACATTGCCACCGACATTGCCCAAGAGCTGCAATGCCAGACGACCATTGCCTACGAGCCGCCACTCGTAGACCTTGACAACAGCTCAACCGAGATCCAGCGAGATTCTCGAGCCCGCGCCGCCAAAACCCAACTCGTCCCTGCTCCGCCAGAGTATCCACCCCTAGACTGCAACACTTTCAAGAATCTCTTCGATCGCCCTTACTTCCGGGTGACCATGGTGTCCGACGTAGCGGGTGTGTCACTCGGCGGAGCACTGAAGAACATCGTGGCGGTGGGGATCGGCTTCGCAGCAGGTAGGGACCAGCGGCCCGGCCTGCACGCCGAACTCATCCGGCTGGGCATGGTGGAGATGGTCAACTTCTGCAAGGAATTCTTCGGCGAGACGTTTCAGACGGACACGCTAACGCTGCAGAGCGCCGGGTACGCCGACTTATACGTAAGCTGCCACGCAGGGCGCAACTTCAAGTGTGCCAAGATGGCAGTCGAGCAGGGCTGCACCGTCGAGGAGATTGAGGCCAGGGTGTTGAATGGACAGAAGTTGCAGGGTAACTCGACGGCGAGGGAGGTCAACACGTTCTTGAAGGCGAGGGGGGTGGAGCATAAGTACAAGTTTTTTAAGGCGGTTTACGATATTCTGGAAGGTAAGGAGTCGGATAAGGACCTCTACTCATTGATTACGGCGGAGTGATTGATAGATGGCGGATTTCGGGCAAAAGGGTGAGCAACAAAAGGAATGGGATGCTACTGGCAAACGTATATTTAGATGCTCACGAGAGCTTTGGTATCCCTTGGGTTGGTTGGTCAATGAGGTGATGAATTTCGTTGTAGGAGCTATTGCCAATCGGTCGTTTGAAGGTACTTGTGTGCAATCTGGTCTGTATTTCACATGTTCCAACGTAGTTGTTCCTGGATCCCTCGCCATCTCATCGTTCTACACGCACTGGTATAAATCACCAATCCGCGAGCAATCTATTCTTCCCACCCCCCCTCCACCGTCCCTGCGCAGCCCACTCCTCATCCCCATCATCGTCATCATCATCCTCCATAGTCCTTTCCCCATCCCCAAACCGGCTCTTAAAGAACCGATCATAGCTCATCCAAATCATATTAAAAAACACACTCATCGTCACCCCTAACCACCTCGGCACCCTCCCCTTCTCATCCGCTAGCAGCTTCGCCAGTGCCAACATCGTAGCGAACACAGGCGACCAGAGCAAGAAAAACAACCACTTCCCCACCTCTTGCTTCCGCCGCGTGATCTCGTACGCATCCAGCCGGGCCAGATACGCCTGATACTCGTCCGGCAAATAATGCTCCGCCGCACCGTCGCGGATCTTCTTCAGGTACCGCGGGCTGGGCTGCGCGTAGTCTGCCTCGGGCCGCCGCACCGGTGTCAGGAATTTCTGGTACCATCTATCCGTAGGCGGATCGGCGGGCAGCCGGGGCGCGTAGAGCGTGTGTGCGAGAAACGGCTTGGGAATTTCGGGGACGGGCGGTTTCTCGGGGATTTGGAACGGAGGGGGTAGGGCAACGCAGGGGGCAAGAATATCCTGGTATCCCGCTCCCCCGCCCTCCGTGTTGATTATGGTGGCATAGTCCGTTGGGCTTACTTCGTAAACTACGCCGATGAGACCTTTGGACCAAGTTGGGCGGCGGACGGGAAGGGAGGGTAGCGTATTGTGGGGAGGAGGGCCGATGGGGGGTTTGGTCGGGTCGTCGATTGGAGGGGGTTTGGGGAGCTTGCGTGGCGCGATGTTGGCGAAGCAGGGCTCGCTGTAGGGGATGCCCGGGAGGTCGAAGGTTAGGTCGAAGCTTGGGGCCGAGACGTTGATTTGGGAAATGGGCCGGATACCCCGACCTACGAGGAAGGTTTCGGCGCAGAGATTGGAGCCGTAGGCCAGGTAGAGGATGGTGTTGGCGGCGTCGGGGGAGGGGGGTTTGTCGGGGGATGCGAGGGCGAGGCGCTCGGGTGAGGCGCGCGGGATGCTAGATATGGGCCGGTATGTGTCGTCCGTTCTGGGGGTACAGGGGTTTGAGATGGAGTCGTGGAGCTGTTGAAAGCTGCATCGAGCTTGGTGGCTGCCAGCCGTTGCTGCATAGGCGTTAGGAGGTGCCATGGCAATTGCGAACTCAGTGATGACGATGAGGTGATTGATGTACTGTGGGGTTCGAGGCGTTGAAAGGTGATCTAGAATTTAACACCAGTTTCGTGCCTATGTTATCAGGAAGTCCGCGAAACTTGAAGAAACGAATCTTCAATTCCGTCTTCAACTATTGATAATCATAATGAGATGCCCGCCTTAAGATTAAGGGCGTCGGATAGCTGACAAGCCCGAGCGATATCGAAGCGAAGGATTGCATGACATTGGTCCCGAACCAAGCATATACCCGATAACGCAATAATTTGACCATCACATGATGACCGCGACTGGAACCACCAGCTTCAGGTATTAGCCAGGAAATTGAGGCTGGGTACTAGGAAGTTCAACCTGATATTTTAAAGGGAGATGATGAAGTTGAGAGCATTGCACTGGAATTTGAGGCGAGGCATACTATTACTCAAATAGTAATGAAATTCTAACGATTGATATGATTGATCAGTTATTGTGGGCAGAAATGGCAGTGTTCGGCCCCGCACGGACCACCCAGTGTGGCCACTGTAGATTAGCCAGAGCTTACGGCAAGTAACGATAGTCATAATAACAACAACAATGAACGGTGGGCTGCGATTGCCCACAGTTATAGTTGACCTTGGATATTTTCGTTTGTATGAAACCGTCCGCTTAAGTGTGAGCACTTATCACAAGTGAGGACTGATGGAAAATTACACCTAGTAAGTACAATTAATGCCGAGCTTCAACGGCACACAGCTTTACAAGACGGACAAGTAACGTCAATATACGTGTTACTGCACGTTCATTCTAGTCTAGCTGATCGTGTAATCGTTCCTGTTTTGCTCTGCCTATTCAGAGTCCGCCTTAGTAGGTCCCAGACGATGATGAGTGTCAAGATGGGGTCTTCACTAGTACATGCCCTCCACGAACCAATCTAACGAGTCTGACTGTAATGTCCATCCGTATCAAGCCAAAACCACCAACGCCTCACAATTTAGGCGTATATCGACTAGGCGCCATAATCCTCGGACCATCTAAATGAAATATCAATGGAACTGGGATCATAGCCTCACTCGTAAACACCCACAATGACGTTGCGAACAACGGAAACGCCATGGCAACGGTACTCCTAATCAACGTGTTCTGTCATAGCTGGATTGGCAAATATTAAGCAGGTGCGTTCGCTCCTGCATCCAAATTACCAAAATCCCGATCCAATCGGCATACCCGCCACCGTCGGCGCGCCGCCACGAAACATTCTGATCAGAAGGCCAGCCGAACCAGAATCGTCTCGCGGGGAGCAGCAGGGTAGCGAGCATGATAGGCGGCAATCGGTCCTCGGGGTGACGGGACGGCCGTTCGCTAGTGAGCGGCTGTAGGGAATGTATATCATGTAGCTGACGAGCATATTGATCAATATCCCGAGAAGCGGTAAAGCGGTCACACAGTCGGATCGCCAACCGCAGACATCGGCGGTGAAAGTTGGAACAAATGCAGTAGATGAGGAAGATTACACGGTGATGCAGACGAGGATAAGTTCCAGAAAGAGCATGTGGAAGGGCCGGAGGAGATATCTAGCCAAGAATTTGCGCGAGGTGGAGCTACTGAGGTCGAGGAGGGAGTGGTAGGATTCGTTGCCGGTGGGTTTGCGTTTTGCTGCTGCGTGGCGCTGCAGGGGGTCTGGGTGGTGGGTTTCGGTGATGAAGAGGTAGGAGGCGAGGCCGAAGACGATGGACGGGATGAGGGGAGCCAGGCGGTCCAGTGCCAGCGTAGGTGGGAGTCTCCTATTAAACCTCCATCTTAACCTCCACCTTGATAGGGGTTGGTAACTGATTTAACAAGTGGAATCCATTCCATCCTACTAAAAACAGACTGTAAGTGAAAGGAAAGCCTACATGATAGGTCTGAAAATAGGCCCAACAAAAGTCGCGGAAAGTAGACGGAAATGCGCATGGCCCAATCCACCGGACCCCAAACTCGGCCAAAGCACCCTCAATTACTGCCGGGGAGGAGGTGTCGAAAGACCAGAACGGTCACCAGACTCTGAGGTATGGCCACGGAACTGGAGCATGGCGAATATGGCGTATCTTACGTATAGTCTGGTTGCTTCGACATGGGGCCGGTTGCAAAGTCCTGTATGCGAATCCAGGCAGTCACTTGTCAACTTCTCATTCTTTTTTCTATTCTTTTTCGCCTCCCCCGCCCCCTTTTTCTATTTTTTCTTTTTTATCTTTCCCAGTTGAGTGTGTTCGGCCACTTACAAAGACGTTCAAGCCAGTACCCAGCGCCGTGACCGTGATCGAAATATGAAAATTCTCGGCTGTGACAGAAATAGCGGGACTGAAGACGCTCTTGTAGAACGTCGTTCACATCGTCATGCAGCTGAAGGTGATCATTATGAACCACTTCTTGCGCACCGGGAAATTTTGCCAGTTTTCTGGGTCATCTGGCCAATCCCAGTCGACCAGAGTAGATACCTTCTGAGGTCATGTCCTGCTGCTGTTACTGCTTTCTGTCAATTCTGGAGATTTCTCAATGTCATTTTTCATCTCGGCTGATTTAATATGTTCTCGTTACGGCCAAGCAGCCTCGTGTTCGTGGCATTTTCATCTCAAGAACTAGACGTGCCTTCACCGAGGACAAATCCGATTGGGGAGAAGGTTCATAGTCCTCCATCTCGTATAGTCCGGGTCAACATCTGGAATACTTGAGGGTTTTTACAATGAAATAATATGGCGAAGGGGATCTGAAATAAAGCATGGAAAACATATCCCGATGAAACATATCTAATGTACTGGGAAAGTTCAGGGTTAAAGGAGTGCTGACTATATTATATTATATTATCCTACGGTACAATACGTGTTATTTTCAACACGCACTCCTGCAGTTCTACACGGGTTCAAGGATAGAATTCCGCATCAACTGGCCCCCTGCTTTTATGACGGGGGAACTGCCGTGCCACTCTTGCCAGATGTCCTACACGACTTGCGAGATCCCGATTGGTCGAACACTCCAAGCTACTCTGCTAGCTTCATCTGTAGCGGGGCATCCCGCTACTACTAATGACCTCTCTTTGTAGTTGGCTCGATTTTGCGGGTTTACGGCTGCGGAGTGTACCCCTGAGCCGAAGGATATCAGCCCGAGCCGTAGCATGGCTCTCTGATTGATCAGCCTACATACATGAAGACATGCCTAGGGGTTTGTGAGGGAAAGTGCTGAATGAACCCCTTGATTAGTTTAATTCGAGGGACATTCATGACAAAAACGAACACTATCCAGGTTATACGATTGTGGTTGGTAATGCAGACAAGACCATACCTAACACACAGTATTGCATACAAATAAGGGAATACCTCACATATACCAAAATAACAAGACAAAAACGAAAACATATCTGTTACGATGGCTCTCTCTCAACCTACAACTTCATATTTCCCATAACCTCCCCCCACTTCTCCCACTCCCCTTCCGGAATCTTACCCCTAAGCGGCGCCCGTCCACCCTCCAACGTGCCCAAACCTACCGCGCGATAAACCCCCTCCCTAATTCCCAGAATCCCCCACTTTCCAATAAACTCCTCGGCCCGGCTGACCCGGTACTGCAAATCCATAGCCTCCTTGAGCGTCTTGTCGTCAAGCGGTCGCTTGCTGGCCAGTTCAAACAGCCGAACCACCAAAGTGGGGAAGAAGGAGGCGAGCCCGTCGATTACTCCGGCTGCGTTGAATACCACGATGGGACCGAGTTGTTGGCCGAAGCCGCTGTAGACGCGGAATTTGGAGTGGTCGATGCTGGGAGAGGTGGAGACTTGGACGTGGTGGGAGACGTTGCCGTGGGACCTGGGGAGTGTTAGACTTTCCATGGGATACACTTAAGAGGTTGGGGGCGGGAGAGGAGGCCTTACATCTTGCAGCCGACAATGTTTGGGTGCTGGGCTAGGCGTTCGTACGTCTCCGGGGACACGACCAAGTTGTTGGTTACCCCGGGGTAGTTGTATCTGAATACTGTTAGAGAGACATGGCAGTACTCTGTGTTTTACCGTCCTGATATAATACGATGGCTTACATCAATATCGGAAGTGCACTTTTATTCGCAACAATCGTATACCACTCAATCAAGCCCTCCTGCGAAGCCGCACCGCCGAAGTAGCCGGGTGCCAACACCAAGCCCCATTGAGCACCGGCATCTTTCGCATCCTGAATCCACTCCAGCGCTTCATCTACAGCATTGACCAGGATACCAGCCATGATAGGGTAATCTGGAAAGCCTGCACTGTCGAGACCTTTGCGTACTCCAGACATGAGACTCTTGCGCTCAGTCCGAGAAAGATGGATAGCTTCTCCTGTAGAGCCGAGGATAACGAGCCCGCGAACGCCATTTTGGGCCAGGAAAATGGTGTGCTTCGCTTGCACCTCAACGTCTACCTCTGCTTGGTGGGATCCGGCAGCGAGAGGCTTGAAGAACGTCGGGGAGGGGACGTATACTCCGGGAGGAGGAATGGCAGCCATGCTGATGTATGTCGAATAACACGACCTGAGTACAAACAACCAAGATCTATTCTCGAAATACGGAGGAATACAGACAGATCCTTTTTCTCACAGACAAGATATAGATAGTTCCTTGCAACTCTTTTGAGCTTGGCTTGTGCTTAAAGAACCCCGGAGCCGGTCCCGGGAGGGGTAGAATTGGGGCTAATCTTGGGGGTGGAGTCGAGTTACTATATAGTATTGCCATACAATGCGGAGAACCGTGACACTAAGGAAAAGGTGCATATCCGTGACCCATATCCGTGTTGCTCGCGGTAATCATTCCCGAACGGGTTCGCACATCGTCGCGAGAGGTATCTGGGTAAATATGAACCTCAATCTTGCAGCACGATAGGTTGATTCCTTCCACATGCTACAGACAGACAACATTGCTACCTCACGCTCCCAATCATCAACGTCAGTATCAACATTAATTTCACAATGGCATCATTTAAGTTGAACTCGGGCTATTCAATCCCAAGCATTGGACTTGGGACTTGGGTAAGCCAGACTCCTTTGAAATGATAGAAAGAAATGTGCTCACGCGTATTTCTCAACACAGCAATCGAAGCCGAACGAAGTTGCTTTGGCAGTGGAAAGTGCATTGAAGGCAGGATGCAGACATATCGATGCAGCTGCGATATACGACAACGAAGATGAAGTTGGCCGGGGAATCAAAGCCTCTGGTGTTGATCGGAAAGACATTTTCGTATGTAGCGACTTCCGTCAACGTTCACGCAGAGCTTGCTAACACTGGTCTAGATCACCTCAAAGCTTTGGAATACGCACCACAAGCCCGAAGACGTCGAACGCGCACTTGATATCACCCTGAAGGACTTGCAGACAAATTACGTCGACTTGTATCTGGTCAGTCTGCCTCACCTTTGATGCTCTAATCACAAGAAAGTGACGAAGCTGAGGCCGATAGATCCACTGGCCCGTGTCGTTCCAAAAGACCGACGACAAGGAGCGATTCCCCGTGAACCCCGCCACCGAGGAGATCGCCGTCATCGAAGTGCCCATTAAAGACACCTGGAAGGTGATGGAGGAGATGGTGAAGAAGGGCAAAGTCCGCTCCATTGGCGTAAGCAACTTTACGCGGGAGAAGATTGAAGATTTGTGGAAGACGTAGGCTAATCCCCAGTTCCTGAGAGAGTAAACTGCATGATGAACAACACTGATATTTTCGACAGCGCAGAGATCAAGCCGGCCGTGAACCAGATTGAAGCGCATCCATACTTCCAGCAACCCGAGTTCCTTGAGTGGATGAAGAAAAATGTGAGACGCGCGACGATCATCCCGGAAAGAACGAGCAAAAGTACTGATTCTGCGATAGGATATCGTCGTGGAGGCCTATAGCCCTCTCGGGAACAATATCTACAACCTGCCACGGTAAGTCACCCTTGGAACTGTAACACACGCCAATCACTAAGTCCAATCAAAGCGGAGTCGACGACAGCGCCGTCCTCAACATCGCCAAGCGCCTCAACAAGCAACCCGCCCAAGTCCTCGTAAACTGGGCCCTACAGCGCGGCACCGTAGTGCTCCCCAAGAGCGTCACCCCGTCGCGCATCGTCGCGAACATGGAGAGTAGGCGAGCCTCTTTTGCCCTCCCGTCTACCCATGTGAAAAGTGTGCGCGCATTGCTAACAAAGTCACAATTACGCAGTATTCGAGCTCTCAAAAGAGGACATGGACACCATAAACGCCCTGGAAAGGAACCACCGGTACAATTTCCCGGCTAGACTCGGCGTGAACATCTTCGGGGAGAAGACCGAGGAGGAGCTCCGCAAGAGTGTGGAGGAGTGGAAGGCGGCGCAGAGGAAGCTCAAACAGGGTTAAGCTAGACATACAGTGTACCTAGACTATAGAGTAGATAGAGTAGAACATATCCGATCATGAGATCAATCATGTTATCTTCGTCTCTATTGTGCCGTGTCGTTAGATGAAGTCTTGGACCACCGGACTCGTTCGTACTTGTCTGAAGGGGCCGCGTAACGGTATCATCCACTCAGCTCCAACTCCAATCGAAACTTGGGGTATTTGGGGCTTCAATACCCCGCAGAAATTACCTGTAATATTAGCAGCGGTCCACGTAGTGAATGTATACATGGAATTCCATCTGATTCATCCATCGGATATGTCGGTTCCCCACATGAGGCATAAACTAACTATGTCAAGTTAGTCAGTGCTCCGTAGCATCAAGGTGCGGAAAAGCAGGGCCAGTCACCGTTAAGAATGCTCCGAAAGAGGCAAAGCCGATGTTCCCCTGTTTCCCTACCCCGTATCTTCCCCGCGTTGGGCGGGTCGAAGTCCGTTTGAAGGAGTTCGATGTCGGAGCAACACCTTGATCTCAACTTGGATGTCAACTTGCTATGTATCACCTCGTCGGCTACCGGGTAACGTCAACTTTAATTCACGTTTTGGAAACTCCAAGCAGATTTACGGCTAGAAACGATGACCAAGATTGCCAAGATAGAGTATTTCCGCGTGCCACCGCGTTGGCTGTTCGTCAAGATTACTGACGAGGATGGCCACTTCGGCTGGGGCGAGGCATCACTGGAGGGCCACACTCAAGCGGTGGAAGGTTGTCTGGAAGCTTGGGCAGAGAAATTCATAGGCTTCGAAGCCGAGTAAGTGGTAAACTTGTACCTGGTTCGCTTCTGTTCAATTGACGCGTTCGAATCATTAGTGACATCGAACACCTCTGGCAAGTGTCGTACCGAGGAGGCTTCTACCGTGGCGGTCCGGTTCTGATGAGTGCCTTGGCTGGTATTGACATAGCGCTGTGGGATCTCAAGGGTGAGTAGTCCTGATATCGTCAATGGATCGAAAACATTCTGACATCGAAGCAGCGAGGAAACTGAACGTGCCCATCTACCAACTGCTAGGAGGCAAAGTCCGCGACAAGCTCCGCGTCTACGCGTGGATTGGAGGAGATCGTCCCAGCGATGTAGAAGTCCAAGCGTGCGCGCCCAAACTCTCATTCACATCCCCTTGAAGCTACGAGGCAGGCACTAACAGCTGTCCGCAGAAACGCCCGCAAATCCCAAGGCTTCAACGCCGTCAAAATGAACGGGACCGAAGACCTAGGCTGGCTTGATTCGCCTAACAGACTCTCCGCCTGCGTAGAGCGTGTGAAGGCCGTTAAAGCCCTCGGCCTCGACGCCGGCGTCGACTTCCACGGCCGCGTGCACAAGCCCATGGCCAAACAGCTCGTGGCCAAACTCGCCCCCCTCGATCCCCTCTTCATCGAGGAACCGCTTCTGTCCGAGAATATCGGTGGGATAAAAGATATCGCCGCACGAACGAGCTGCCCCATAGCGCTAGGAGAACGGCTACACTCGCGATGGGACGTTAGGCCCTTCCTGGAGGCCGGCTGCGTGGATATCCTGCAGCCGGACATATCGCACGTGGGCGGCATCTCGGAGATGCGGAGGATTGCGGCTATGGCCGAGACGTACGATGTGGCTTTGGCGCCGCATTGTCCGTTGGGCCCCATTGCGCTCGCGGCGAACGTGCAGGTCGATGCTGTGTCGGCGAATTTTGTCATTCAAGAGATGAGCCTGGGGATTCATTATAATGTGGGCGGGCAGGATTTGACGAGCTACACGACGAACCCAGAGGTTTGGAAGGTCACGGATGGGTATATTGACTTGATGACTGGCCCCGGGCTAGGGATTGAGGTCGACGAGGAGCAGGTTAGGAGGTTGTCGAAGGATGCTAAGGCTTGGGTGAGCCCCATGTTTTCGGGGCCAGGAAAGGAGTTGAGAGAGTGGTAGATTTTTCGATCGCCTTGATCAAGATGTCTTGGATTAGAGAAAAGTAGTGCCGTAAGATATCATTCCGCTGTGGAGACTTGGCCTTCGGATTTTACAGTGGACAAATCCCCCAACCTGTAGAGCACCCGCCCACGCAGCTATCCTCACTCGCTCATGCCAAAATGAATTTCGAGAGACCCCTTGAACCCCCTTGTCACTTCCTGCACCCGTAAGGAACCCCCGGGCACAATGGCGCATTCCCCCAGGTTCCACCTTTCCCCACTTGAACTCCAACTACTTAACCGACTCGGTCTCCCCCTTTTCCGAATGTTAGCTCCATCCCCGGTTGGGTCGCTATTTTCCTAAAACTTTCCCATTATGCCCAAGACTACCGAAACCCTTCGGGGAATTCGCAATGGAACGGATGAGCCGATGGTGGATCTCAAACATAACGGTGCGCAAGATGACGATGACAGGGAGCTACAGTTACCCGCTGCCAAACGCCGCAAGTCGACGGATGAGAGGACGCGGGTGAGCCGAGCTTGCGATCGATGCAAATCGTAGGTCCTTTTTATTCATACCAAGAGAGTAAGAGTGCATGAACATTGTGTATATTCTCCTGTTTGAAAAGTCTATGGAATCTCGTTTGGATGGAGATGCATGAGTAATATACAGCTCGAGTTTTTGGTTGACCTGCTTAGTCATGTTCTTACACACGTATCTTTCTTATCTTTCACCCCTACACTTCATGCCCAACTCCAGTCTTACTGACTCTGCTCCTTGATACCCGTTTCATTGTCCTCATCTAACCCTCCCCAGGAGGAAATCGCGATGTTCCGGCCGCTGCCCTTGCGTATTCTGCCTTCAAATAAACGCTCCATGTCGATGGACCGCGCCATACCGACGAGGCAGAATTCCAACAGTTGAGGGCGAGCCCACTGCCGACGAGTCTACACCGAGTGAGTTACTGGACAACGTCGACACGCCGAAAATACGGCTGGGGACCGACAGCCCCAGATCCAACGATGCGAGGCTCAAGAATCAGGAACGGGGACTGGAACCCGCCGGAGTGGCAATACAAGTTCCGACTCTTCACTTTGATGGAGCGCGTGAGACGACGATAATGCAATCGTCGCGGAACTCACCGGAACCTCTGCAGACGGATCGTCAGGGGCATATGGTAGGTAAGTAACTTTGCAAGACTTCGTCATGAGTCTAGTTTATTTCACTTCTCAAAGTCATTGATATCTCAAGTTGTTGTGTGACCAAGCAAATTCCAAATACCACCTTCAATCGACTCTCACTAACATACCACTCCAAAGGCCCATCGTCAGGCGCCTCCTTTCTTCTAAGAGTACAAAAGAAACTAGCAGAACAAGCTTCTCACTTTTCCCTGGATTCCTCTATCTTCACCTTCGGTGACTTGCCACTCCCCGAATGCGACAGATCGTTTTTCATTTTGCCCCCTCAAAATAAAGCGAAACAGCTGTTGGAGAGGTATTTCGAGTTCACGGTCGCAACGCATAGATACCTTCATCGGGGGACCATGGAGGCTTGGCTGGACGAGCTGTATGAGACGGGTGGCAAGATGTGGGCCGAGGGGGCGCGCAGCCGCACGGCTTTGCTGTTCATGATTTTCGCGCAGACACAGATATATACTCCGGGTGAGGAGGAACAGGACTCGGGATCAAGGTCAGTTTCACTTTCATTATCCAAAGTAAACAGGGTCGTAAGTTTGGTCTTGTTCGGACTCAAATCGACGACGTTTTCACTCTGAAAATCTTATGTTTTGTGGGATCCTGAAACATGTCTACATAGAATTGGCTGTGTATGGTGGTTCTGTATGGTGATATGGGGTTGATATCATTCTCGTGCTTCTCTTGTTGCTTCTCTTGCCCCTTTGGATGTCCCTTACTGACCGTACTGACCATTCCCCAGCGCCCACTTCTTCCACGCAGCCGAACACCAACTCTCAGAAGAAAAAGGCGAGCTCCGTCTCTCCAGTGTCCAAGCCCGCCTATGCCAATGTTTCTACCTCCTCTCACAATCACGCATCAACCACTGCTGGTCGCTCTTTGGGACGCTAAGCCACCTCCTCCTCGCCCTGGGCGTGCACCGCAAAGGCAGCATCCGCCGTGGCCTCGACTCCTTGCCCAGCACCGACCTCGTGGAGTTCGAGTGCCGCAAGCGCACCTTCTGGTGCGCATACAACCTCGACACGTACCTCAGCGCCATCCTAGGCCGCCCCCGCGCCTTTCACGATGAGGATATTAATCAGGAGTACCCCGCGTGCGTCGGTGACAGCGATCTGGATTTGGGAATTGTGCTGCCTTCGCCCGAGAGGCCGCTCCCCGAGATGGCGGCCCCGATTGCGCATATCAAGATCTCCCGCATCATGGCGCGTATTCTGCGCGAGTTTTATGGGCTGAAGACGCCGTCGACGCAGGATCGGATTGAACTTGCCAAGAAATTTACGCTGGAGCTGGAAATGTGGCACGAGGATATGGGGTTGCTGTTGGGGGATAATGGAATCCATACGTCGCTACTGCTACCGCTTTTTCAGCGGCAGAGGAATGTGCTTAATTTGGCGTATTGGCATGCGCAGCTCTTGGTCCATAGACCGTTTTTGCTGAGTAATTTTGCGAGTTTGTCCAATTATGGCACTGCGCAGACTAGGTCGAAGAAGAACGAAGCGTTTAGAAAGAATGTGGAGCAGTGTTTGGAGGCGGCGACGAATATTACCAAGGCGGTTGAGGAGTTAGAGGAGAGGAAGCAGTTATATCGCGCTTTTTGGGTTCGTTGTTCATCTTCCCCAATACTCTCGCTCCTACGGATAGTATTAGTGGAAGCACTTCTGAGGTTCACCATAACTTTCTGGACTGACAAAACTAATCTTCATGCATATATATAGTTCACCTACTACTTCGCCTTCTGTGCCATAGTAGTCCTGTATGTCCACACCATCCAACAACGCACCTCCTCTACGCCAGAATCCTCCTACCTCCCGCACTTCGACAGAGCCTCCCGATGCCAAGCCACGCTGTCCCGCAATGCGCGGGAAGGTTCGTTGGTCTACCGATACGGCCTCGTGTTGGATGAGCTAAGGAGGGAGGTTTTGAGAAATAACCCAACGCTGCAGTACCGGATAACGACGGATCGGGACGGGTTGCCGGCTCTATCTTCTGATTCTGGGCTTGGGGGCGATTTTCTGGGCTCGGCGGGCTTGGAGGGAAGTGGAGGGTTGGGACCGGTGTCAGGGGTGGAGGGATTGGATTTAACGGTGCAGTTGGAGTCACTGAGTGACGAGACAAGTCCCGTTGGTTCGATTGCGCAGATGACGAGTTGGGGGCAGTTTGATTCATTGGTAAGAAAACCGGAAATGATTGGGGGTTCTTTGATAGACTGACAATGTGCTTATAGATAACCGGGGGGGCTGGAGCCTTCGATGGGCTTTTTGCAGATCCTGATGGTAGTTGGGATTGGACCAAATAGTCTCGTTTCCATGAGGGCCTAGCTTAGGGTTCGTCTCTAAATCGAAATTATGGACGTAAAATGCAATTGTGTGCAAGATGCGATTCAAAATAATCTCGGTTTACAAAAGCCGTTACAAGATCAAGGTGATGTGAATAGTGACAAATTCATCCATGAACACATGTGAAGGGGCTAATTAACTTACCAAACTGAGGCAGACAGTCAGGAGACTTCCCGCTCCCACCTCCAGAAGGTTGCGGTTTGGATCACAGCTTCTCATCACCATTTTCAGCCTGGTCCCCCCCTCCTTTTTTCCCTCAAACCCATCCACAAACCTCAACCCCTCTCCCTGTTCTTCCTCAACCTCTCCTCAGCAACCACCGCCTCCTTAAACAAGCACAGCTGATCCAGGAGATCCACCGCGTCATACTCCAACCTCCCCTTAACCGGGTCATCACAATGCGCAGAGGAAAGACGTATTTGGCTGGTTTTGTTGGTTCGTCCTCCTGTTTGGGAAGGCGATTCTCGGGATATCGCGTGGTCGAAGCGGGGTGTAGGACAACTTCTGGATTGCGACGTCCCGAGGCCCTGCGGTTTGGCCAGCAGGTTCAGCCGTCTTTTCCTGTGTCGTCAGTTTCCCTCATTACGGCGGAAACAGCGGCCGATATGTCTGAGGGTGCTTACTTGGCATCCTCGGTGGCATCGTCGGCGACGATCAGTAGGATGCCTCCTCATCGAACCTTTTCCACTGGAAAGGCCCAAAGTGTCCCAGCTCCCGTGTTTTCAGAAATTCTCGACCTCTGGCTGAGGGATATTTCTCGCGTTGTGAGACATCGTTCTCCCCGTGTCTGACGCTCCTCCCGACCCAGTCTGTATATTATTATACCGACGGCACGGTGGGTAGAGAGTTGCCAGGAGCGGGTCTGCTGCATAGAAAAGCCCATGCTACGTTGGACGTTGGGGACAGGTCGAAGGAGCCACCACTATGACCGACATAGACGTGCAGACTTGTTTACGTGTTGCCCCGGATCCAACACGTGGATGCGAGAAGATTTATCACAACCCTGCAGTTATCATATGAGGCTGGTGTGTCATAAGCAACAGGCGACGTTATCTCTATCGAGCACCATCCGTAGCGCTCGTCAAACCCCGAGAATCCATACGGAGTACTTGGCGATTTGGCGCTCCTGCTTCCGGACCTTCGTCGATCGCTAGGAAGAAGGGGATGGGTAACTCTTCTCAATACCTAACGTGAGGAGTAAGGGCAAACTACAGTTTCGAATCCATGTTGTGCAACCTGCCTCTGAAGCACCTTGCGTGACGAATGGTTGTGCATTAGCTCAGCCTCGAAAGAGAAAGTGCGGTCGATGTGTGCCCCCACATTGAATAGGCCGGTTGCAATATACATCACGACTTTGACCGCCACTATCACTCTGATCTGGACCTGTATAAGAGCGCCCAAATATCACCTCTTTGGGCTGAAGAAGACTGCTGAGACAAATCCTGAATCTGGAGTTTCAAATGGGATGTCGAGAACTGCTGGTTTTACAGTTGGGTTAAGTTGTGGGTCCCTCGTCATTATGGACCTGCTGGCGTTCGTTATGTATGGGGTGTATTGACGGTTCAAACAAGAGCCAAGAGATGATTCATGGGCAACGGTATATTTGCAGCTTCCGTTGAGTCCGCGGGAAATGCTGCAAAGACGGGCGGGGTCCAGTGACGGCATTGCGGAAAGAAGCCCCGGAACACATTGTTCCCATGCCAGCGGGATACTGCGAAAATGGACAGGCGACATTCGGCAGTCGAAGCAGACAGAGCAACCTACACTTGTGTACACGGAAATGTATGCCATAATGTCGGAAGCTGATTCACAGGCCTTACACGAACTGCCCACCGGGCCGGCGAGGAGGCACATGATGAGAAGGCCGCCGTCAGCCGACCTGACAGTCTGGTGCTTGGATCTCTCACGGACCGGCCCGGCCTCTCAGACCAAAATAACTGTCCGGTACTTGGGCCAGTCACCGAGCGACCCAGACTGTCGCTGTCATCCTCTCGTGCTGATACTTCAGTCTCTCGTGCCCGCGGAGGTGAAGAATAGAACGGAATGAAATGGCATGATGAAACTGAAGGTTGAGATCGGATGACAGCCAAGCAGACAAGCAGATGAACAGAAAGATGAAATTTTCAATCAAGTGCTGTACAAGCAGGCCATTGTGGGGAGTCTCATGTTTCGCGTCGGTAAGTGGAGCCACTTCGGAGGCCAAGTTCTGACACTTTTCTGGAGTAGAGCTAGTTTTAGCATCATGTGGTGTGGCTTTTTTCCCACTCATCGAGGCCGCGCGTATGGAGACAAGACAGTTTCGAGACTGGTCATATCAAGGCACTTGAATATTCCATCAGGATTGCATTTCTGCTGCTGGATCTGAAGCCGCGTAACGAGTATACAAAATGTGGAGATCCTCGGCCGAAGACAAACATGAGTCGTGGTCATAACCTGTCTAGACGAGGAGCAGGAGTCTTGTATAGTACTGTAGGTAAAACGGTGGACACGAGCGGAAGCCCACGTCCCCCGGCCCAGACCGCTTGAACGGTGGACAACTTGCGGGAGTAGCAGCTCAGCCAATCATGAGACGGCCGATATCGCGTCACTGCACGAGCCTTCCAGATGTGGGGTTCAATTGAATTCCGGGAAATTCTGGGGTGGTGCACTGGGGGCGATCCCTTTGTCGGAATAGAGTTTAACTCGACCAGTCACTGACTTCCAATTTTTTTCTTCCTGGCCGGATCACACATCTTGTTCGTGATTCTAGCCATCCTGCCCTACCCGCCCTGTAGGACTTGGAAGCCGAATTGGGAGAAGGGAGCTCTAAAGGTGTTGCGCGCTGCCAACGAGTTTGGACTTGAGTTGTTTTCTATAACTCGGACGCCCTTTCTTTGCTCAATTTGTTTTCTCAAGCTCCCAATCTCCCCTCCACCATGCTCCGAACCAGACAAGCAAGCCGGGCCGTCAAGGCCTTGGCCCAGACTTCGCGATGCCACCAGCGCGCGTTGACTACCTCCCCGGCAACTTCTGTCATGGTTGGTTCTAAGAAGACGCCAGCCGGCGTGAGGAATCAAGCTACTTCAGCGGCATCTTCAGCGTATGTAACTTCCTTCAGGAAATAGTAACCCGCTTGCTGCCGGCAACCATCTATACCAATTGATATATACTAACACGACAAATCGCAGCGCCGTTACTAGATCAAATCCAGCGCCAGCATTTAACACAGCAGATATCGAAAACCGAAATCATGTGCAGCCCCTCGTCAACCCTCGCGCGCCAGACATGGATGAGTCGTACGTTTCCCTGTAGCTTCCCTGGGTGTCCGGACAGCAGTTGACATGTTCAATATAGCTTCATTGGAATGACTGGAGGAGAGATATTCCACGAGATGATGCTGAGGCAAGGTGTTAAGCACATCTGTACGTTGCTTCTATGAATACGGCCGCGAGAAACGTCTATTAACATGAGTCACAGTTGGTTACCCTGGTGGAGCCATTCTACCTGTTTTCGATGCCATCTACAACTCGAAACAGTTTGAGTTCATCCTCCCCAAGCACGAGCAAGGCGCCGGACACATGGCCGAGGGCTATGCGAGAGCTTCTGGCAAACCCGGCGTTGTCCTCGTCACCTCGGGCCCCGGCGCCACCAACGTGATTACCCCCATGCAGGACGCCCTTTCCGACGGAACGCCTTTGGTTGTTTTCACCGGCCAGGTGGTCACCACAGCTATTGGTAGCGACGCTTTCCAAGAAGCCGATGTTGTTGGAATTTCCCGATCTTGCACCAAATGGAATGTCATGGTTAAGAACGTGGCTGAATTGCCGCGGAGAATCAACGAAGCCTTCGAGATTGCTACCAGTGGCAGACCGGGACCAGTCCTCGTTGATCTTCCTAAGGATGTTACCGCCGGTGTTTTGCGGAGGGCAATCCCGACCGTGTCCGGGCTGCCAACTCTGCCTAGCCCTGCGAACCGCTCCGCCCTTGCGATTACGCGGAAAGAACATACCGATTCGATTCGCCGCGTCGCAGACCTCATCAACATCGCAAAGAAGCCTGTTATTTATGCCGGCCAAGGCATCATCTGTTCGGAAAACGGACCTGAGCTGCTCAAGGAACTCGCCGAGAAGGCCTCGGTCCCCGTCACCACCACACTCCAGGGCCTGGGCGCCTTCGACGAGCTCGATGAGAAGTCTCTCCACATGTTGGGCATGCACGGCTCTGCTTATGCCAACATGTCGATGCAGGAGGCTGACCTCATCATTGCTCTGGGCGCCCGATTTGACGACCGCGTGACTTTGAACATCGGCAAGTTCGCACCTGCGGCGAAGGCTGCCGCGGCCGAGGGACGTGGTGGAATTGTGCATTTCGAGATCATGCCCAAGAACATCAACAAGGTTGTGCAAGCAACCGAGGCTGTTGAGGGTGATGTGGCCGAGAACCTGGCACAACTGGTGCCGCATATCGAGAAGAGAAGCATGACGGATCGGAAAGAATGGTTCGACAAAATCAACGAGTGGAAGTCGAAATGGCCCTTTAGCCACTATGAGCGCTCGGAAAGGATGGGCTTGATCAAACCCCAAACCCTGATTGAGGAGCTTAGCAAATTGACGGCCGACCGAAAACATGAGACGATTATTGCAACCGGTGTTGGTCAACATCAAATGTGGACAGCGCAACATTTCAGATGGCGACACCCGCGAACCATGGTCACTTCCGGTGGTCTGGGTACCATGGGCTTTGGTCTTCCTGCTGCGATCGGGGCCAAGGTGGCCAAACCGGATGCTCTCGTCGTCGATATCGATGGTGATGCATCATTCAATATGACTCTGACAGAACTGTCAACCGCAGCACAGTTCAACATCGGGGTCAAGGTCATCGTTTTGAATAACGAGGAGCAAGGAATGGTCACACAATGGCAAAACCTATTTTACGAAGACAGATATGCGCATACTCATCAGCAAAACCCGGATTTCATGAAGCTGGCTGACGCTATGGGCGTTCAGGGCAGAAGACTCATCAAGCCTGAAGACACCGTCGAAGCCTTGAAATGGCTCATCGATTCCGACGGCCCCGCTCTGTTGGAGGTCATCACAGACAAGAAGGTCCCTGTATTACCGATGGTTCCGACCGGCTCAGGTTTACACGAGTTCCTGGTGTGGGATGGAGTCAAGGATAAGAAGCGACGAGAGTTGATGCGGGAAAGAACATGCGGTCTCCATGGTTAACTCTCATGCATGGGCGGCGGGTTTGATTCCTAGTGTGTCACGGCGAAGTGGTATTTCTTTTAACTCCTGGTATACTAGACCAGGAAACCAAAAACTCAAGGGGGCTTGACACGTCCCTGGGGGCAGAGGCCACCCCACACGGGCTCTGCGAGGTTACATCTTGGCATCAGTGGGCGAAAAAAAAGTTGAAGAAGGCCGCTGGATACGCGGTCGAGTGTATATAGCGGATCTAATACGGAATTGCATGTATGGGTGGCGACAACTTCGCTGTGTATTTGAATGCATTACAGACCGCCGCCTACAATAGCGCCCTAGTTCGTAAAAACATCGGTGACAGATGCCACTTTGATCCCTAGACCACAGCGACTACGTCGTGGGTCAAAGAATTTCTCGTTTGATACGGACACATTGATTCTTGATAAGTCATCAAATAAGAGGTAGCAAGATCTATCAACATCTTAAAGATACTTCCCCGAGTTAATAGCGAGATGGATTCAAATAATCAACCGCGTGATCCTAAAATATGAGAAACCATTCCCCTTCGCTGGGTCGATATGTCTTCCACGTCGCACACAGGGGTTTTGTTGGGGAGGATGTGTAGAGAAGAACAGGACTTTTGTATTATGTCACGTCGCATGAGACGCTGTCGCAAGCCGGGTCTAAGCAGAAACCGATTTCAACTTGGAGTAAATTTAGCAGCCAAATCTTATTATTGGTATAATATCTGGTGACATGACTTAGAGCTAGGGCTTTAAAGTTTGCCTATACCATGATGAGTGACAAGTTTCTTGTCAAACACAGTAGAGCCGCAGTTTGAGAGATATCAGCAAGGTTGATTCTGTATATTTATTTATCTCTTGTTTTTGATATGCGAAGTTTGCAGCGCAGGCTATGTAGCATAGGTAAAGGCGAACTCCATGATGCTGTCCAAGTCATAGCATTTGCTGGTTGGTAAATTCTATGAATCCACACACAGCCTACCTAAGACCATGGTTCTTCAGAACTGACCTAAGGGGGGAGGTTGAATTTTGGAGACTTTCTTCCACCGAGTAGAAATTGTGGTATTTAGAACCCTGCAGTTTCTGGACAAGTCTTCATTGTAATAACTACATCACTATTACAGCCCCTAACCCTCAGGTTTACACAACTCTCCAAAATGGACCCGTTTTGGCAAGGCATGGGTATGCCGATGCCCGCCTCGAACCATAGCCGCACCAGACCAAAACAGTCCACCAATACTTACCGCACAACAAAGAAGTTCGAGTCAAGGCCACACAGTTGTCGCGACGTATGCCAGCACTGCGGAACCACAGCTGGTCCCAGCAAGCCTCCCAAAGTCAACGTGTCACCCCTGAGCAACCCAGAATCCCATATAAACCACAAACGCCAAAACACCCTAGAAGGAACCGACGCCCAAACCGGGCAAAACTTCTACGATTTCCTAAAGCACGCCCATGAAACACACTACGCCAAACAAAAAGCCGCATTCGCGCAATCGCTCACCGATATCAAAGCCCAGCACGAGAACATGCGGGTCAACGAAGAATGTTCCACGGTGGCGTCGTGGCTTCGGTTGGGGAAGAAGCGGTTTGCGCTGTGGATGGAGATGCGGCGGGCGACGGAGCAGCACAGGAGGGCTTTGAGGGGGTTGGGTAATGATTTGAAAACGAGGCGGGAGGGGGCGCTTTTGCCGGGTGGGTTTTTGGATTCTTGAGGATTGATGGAGGGTTTGGTTCATTGGAAAGGGGGCTGGTTGAGAAAAATTGGTTTGAGGACTTACAAGAAGGGAAATATGGAGGCTCACCCGGCGAAGGGTCGATTCGTGGGATATAGATAGTCATAATGGATGTTTCAGGATATTTGGTGTGAGCATCGTGTTAGAGAGAGCTTGGGGGCTTTCCTAGGATATACATCTAGTTAATTACACGGAGCAACAGGTCATGGAGAGGTAGGGAAGCGAATACATCCCATCGAGCAGTAGTCGCGCTTGGGTTCATTGGTAGAATCTCATGACTCTGATTGTCGAGTAGCCTCTGAGGTACTATAAAAATTCAATCAAGTTCTCAAATTGTACCAAAATTTTAACCATCCGCCTAAAGCCAATCCCTGGCAATTTGCAAGGAACCTTGGGCGTCTTTGGTGCCATTCGTGATGCGTTACGGTAAATTAGCCACAATACCTCTCTAAAGTGAGATTTCACTCAATCTGAAACATCGAGCTAGGTATTGCATTATGCGAAAATGTGATAGTGAAGGGGGCTACAAGTAATCAAAGAATTGGAAGGGACGATATCTAGATGATACTGAACTTTGAGGATGATGCGAAACCGTTGTTTGTAAAGCTATTCTACCAGTCCTTGAATTCTGTAAAGCTGATATGCCTTCTGTCCACGCTGTGCCATCCTATTCGCTGTCCAAAAAGTACTTGTACACTATATTACCGCGATTCACTTTGAAGTATGAATCAATTAAACCCCAACAACCCGCAGGGTCACCACCAGTATCTTTATGACTGTAGAACCGTCGCCAAAATCGGTGATCATTGTGTTGATGAATCCTCGAGGCAGTGGCTCGCCACCGATATTCACCATATGCTTATCCTTACGCCCTTCTCGAAAATGGAACATCCATCTCGCGAGTTCGTTCTCACAGTTCCTTCCTTGAAACTCATAAAACATTTATGTCTCCTTCGCATCACTCCCCGCGAACTCTCTCGACTTTGGGCGGGAAGCTGGAGGCAGGTGTTACCTTCTAAAGCAAGGAATCCCCACATCACCAAAGCTGTTCCCCCTACACTCGGGTGGTGTCGTACCCAAAGATAGGTCGGATACATCATTAGGGAGACGATGTGTAGTAATTGAGTGAATCGGAACCGGCTATTATTTTCTCTGTTCTTCCTTGAATGGCGGCAACCCATTTTCCTTAACATTTTCTGGAAGAAGATGGTGGTACGAATCAGAACCTTGGAAATTCGAGGATTGTAGATAATGTCCCATATTTCAAGCTCAACTCCCCCTTGAGGCCGAGGACCTGTCCCCAAGTGAACCAATTCTCCTCGAGCTCAAGACCAGTCTTGTAGTTGGAGATGATATGAATCTCTGCATTTATTTGAGTTTGGGTTTGCCGGCGGCGGCTCGAAGATGAGTCCGAGACGCCGCAATTTGTTATTTACTAGATGATCCATAGCCCAGATAATCTCCTGGCTTACCTCCCGGGATACTCCTCTGTGGATGGTTCCGTCTTCAAACCTGCACTTGACCGAGCAATAGCGATAGTTGTTGCACCTCATCCACGGCTTGGCTCCGAGCTTCTGGCAAATGATGCAGTAAGGGCTATATGCGAACTTATCATTTCTCTGCAGCTTCAGAATCATTACGAAGACAAACGATTCTGAGCGATCAATGGATGGATTTTGGGCTGAAGTAGAAGACAAACGTAGCTCTGATGAAGCGAGGGAGCGTAGTGCTTTCGACAAATGGTAAGGCTAGTTTGAAAGCGAAGGAACAATATCGGGTAACTTCGATCTAGAGACGAGAAGGATGATGCCGAAGCGGTAACAAGAAAACGATAGAATGCTGGTCGAGTCTGGGGTGGGATGTCGATGTGGTTTGCGTTTTCAAGCAGTTGAGAGAAGCCTCTCGTGCTGATCATTCAGTCCCACGTTAAGGGGAAGGTTCGATCAACTCTGTAGTGATTCCATGGAAGATGCTGGTCGATTCTGCTTGCCAACAGCCGACTGCCACCCTTTCTGTGACTCAAGTACCCGGATAACATGGAATAAGATCTCTAAATGAAAATAACTTCCACCAAGGAGGCGATTCCGATGTGAGGTTTTTGCGTAAACACCCTCGCTCTTTCCACCGCTGGTTCATATGCTATGAGTTAAGCTAACCTTGGCAGCATTGCTTGCAAGTCACGTCACCTCAAGACGCGTACTGAGCTAAACCAGCTCACTCACACGACAATCACAAGCTGGAGTGCCGTAGGTCATACTTCCCACGACCCGACCTCAATGCACAGCGATACCGAAACCTCCCGAGACAGTATCATCAACAATAGCCCGGGAATCCGGTAGAGCTCAGTGCAGGCGTGGTGAGCGTTTCCCAAGCTGCCATACGCAACATAAGCACCTTTAAGCAGCCCTTGGATCACATTGAGGCAAGACCTTGCTTATTCTTGCCGTAGAATTCAGCTTCGTTCGATGCTGACCTAATTCTTGAGATGTGCGATTGTTTCTCTAGGAGACGAGACCCCAACAGATCAAATTCTTCGACAAACGTTGTAATTTTCCATGATTATCACCCTCGAATGTGAAGAAGGAATGGCCGTGCCAATTCGCTCATCATTACGAGTAATCTCAATATCGTCGTGGGAGTTTGAGCCAGCGGTTCTGACCAAAACTAACCATTACGTGCGGCGCAACGGAATATTCGGTCAATGGCTTCGCCCTAAGCCGTCGCTGACGGCCCGCTACTCTACACTCCCTATGAAGTCGTAGTACTCGAACTTTTCAACGACACCCATGTATTCCAGGCTCGGCTTAATGAAGCCAATCCGGACGATTGTCTGATGCTTCAGTATCCTGTCGCAAGTCCCCAGGTCCCACAGGTTTTGCAACATCTTGGTGTGCCCATGGAGTCACGGCGCTCAATAGTCTATCGGCTCAGGCTCCAAGGGAATGAAGAGCAATGCAGAATCGTGCCCGTTTTCTAAAGCATTCCAGTTTAGAAGCAAACAGGATCCAAAAGTGTCCTCTAAGAGAATTGGGTTGAGCTCTGGCAGTATCCTATCCCAAGTTCAGCCGGCCACACCGCACCAAGAAGTAGACGTGATCACGACATGTTGGCCAATTATGAATATTGCGGCTTCAAGAGTTTGGAATTTGAGATCAATTGTCTTCCAAGTCTCCATCTCATCCCAAGCCGCCCTTATCTGCCATTGGAAATGTCTGTCCATGGAAAATTGATTGTATTGGTCCAATTCGACACTTCACGTATTTCCTTATGTTTTCCTCGGCAAGTTATGATAGCGCTGCCGCAGAGACATCAAACATATCATAGTACTGGGAAAAGACTGAGACGTTCTGACCCTGGATGATTCAAGAGTAACCTACATGCGCTCAAACCAACGTGAGTTCTGAGATGCCGTATAGGAAAGTGCTATAATTCGGAGCGTCCGCAACATTGGCCAGTCGGACGGACTGGACATCATCTAGGCGCATCGCCATCTTAGCAGAGTATGCGCAGATGGTGGGAATTTGCCAAGAGTAATTGCTGCTGGATACTATGATGTCATTGCGGAACGCTGAGATAGTCGTGCCAGATCTCAATGAACTCGAACTTCTTCGTCAAAGCCAGCAGGGTCCTGACTGGGACTTGTAAGCTAATCGAGCGGCGACCCGGTCATAAATTTGGCTCATCTGAGATTTTGACACAGGCTGGTGCCACACCTGTGATCCTAGCATGTAGGATGTGCTTTTTGACTTGATGCAGCTCATGTGACGGGTCAGGACCCGGATTTGATGTGGAGCCACTGGAACCTAGGTTATGTGTCGCTATCTTCAGACAAGTTTTCAAGACGTTTCGAAGGTGAAGTTACGAATAGGAGGGTCGCCAGCATCGATAGAAAATTCCCTTTGACACATTATGCATCGACAGAGTCCAGTCCATACATCAGTACATTTGAGAGAAATTTCGACTGGGGATCTGCTGCTTCTGTCTTGGCATTTGGTCGCCAGATTGCTTGCCCATGAGGATGCGGAAAGTGTTCCGTAACCGGAGTCCGTCCGACCATGCTTCAATTAGGGTTGGCATTCATCTTCAAAGTAAGACAAATCCATCGACACGGCGGATCTTGAGTTATGTATAATATTGGTCGACGAGTGCGGTTTCCTGAAAATATATTTCCCTCAATCACCGGTCTCAATCATGGAGAAGATGGACGAGTCTCCCCCAAACTTTCCTTGATGCTGAAAATCAAACCTGGGCCACCACGAATGGCAAAAGCCAATTGAATGAGGAAATTGCTGTAGGTATAGAAAATCTCTCATGCGCTGAGATAATCGAATGGGCCAGAGGAAGTTGATAGAGATGATTAAGCGTGAAGAACAAGAAGTAGGAGCTTGATGGTAACAACGCTGTTGACTACATGGTACCGTGTCGGAACATGTAATACACGTTGAAGCCTTCATAATGAACATCTGCAGTAGTTGACACTTTGAGATGGTGTTTGCTATTGAGCTTCACTCGCCTCTGAGTTAAGGGAGAAATATAGAACATATAAATCAAGATCTGGTGCATCACGCAGATGTGTTGACATTAGTTCAGCGATACTTGCTCATGCAGCCTAGCCCGTCCAAAGAGGGGTGCACACGCAACAAAATGACCTTGCCAGTATCAACCTAGGGCTGGATGAACAGTCCCAACAGCACTTGCCTGGGAGTGATCAAGAGAGTTTTGAATTTCTGGTGTTTCTAGGTGTGAAGAGAGGTCAATGTTAGAATATATTCAATCATTCTTGCCTTTTTGATGAAGCTGTTTAGATTTTGAAGTTCCTTTGTACAATGTCCGAGAGAAAGAGAAACGGCGAGCAGTTTTCGTCGTTGCCCACTTGACTGCCACTCAACGGGATTAGCTCGAAAGCACAGGCCATCCGCTTTCCCAATCTCCCCTTCGTGCTTCAGTACTCTGCACCTCATCCGAAAAAAGTTCCTTTGCAAACCTCCAGTCTTAAGACTATCACCCCCAAATCTCCCCTCCCATCAATTGCAAGACAATTGCAATTGGTCCTCCTTTTCTCCCGAGGAACAGACACACCTCTCTAATATGTTCCGAAACGCCCTCCGCCAGTCCTCGCGCGCCGTGGGCGCCATCTCTGCGTCGGGCAGAGTGGTTGCGGTAAGTCGACTCCTCTCGCCCGAATAGATCTCAATTCCATCGAAAACGTCATGCGACCGCCCTTGCTGCATCGAGTGACCATATCTCCACCTCAATTGAGCTTTTTGGACTGTTTTAGGATCGGTTTTGGAGCTATGGGAGCTCTGTTAAGAGCTTGTCGTCTTTGGCCAGCGCAACGCTGTCTCTCGGGCCTTCGGCTAACTTGTTTTCAAAAAGGCACGAAATGCCGCACCCGCAGCCTTCCACATTCAGTCTCGAAACTACGCCGAGGCGAAGGCATCGCCAACCGAGGTGTCCTCCATTCTCGAGCAGCGAATCCGCGGTGTATCTGAGGAGTCCAACCTTGCCGAGACTGGCCGTGTCCTCTCTGTCGGGTACGTGTGTTGACCGAACATAGGTGGAGCCCGGCGTCGGGATTTTCACGATGGCAAAATATCGCCCATCATCATCCATTACATCACCTACTCCAACATTCCGACCCCATCATCACGATTATTGTCGTTCTCGCCATCGTAGTTGACGTTTGAGGGATTAACAGTAAGATATGATTGGCTGACTTGGAGTTCTACAGAGATGGTATCGCCCGTGTGCACGGTATGGCCAATGTCCAGGCTGAGGAGCTGGTCGAGTACGTACAACCCACACCTACATGGGCTGCGAAGCTCAACTAACACTTCGCAGATTTGCTTCCGGTGTGAAGGGAATGTGCATGAACTTGGAGGCTGGACAAGTCGGTGTGGTGCTCTTCGGTTCTGACCGTCTGGTCAAGGAGGGCGAAACCGTCAAGCGTACCGGAGAAATTGTAAGTACCGTAATCGGCCCCTCGATGGCTGCTTCCAGTGACTAATGGTCATCTAGGTCGATGTGCCCGTCGGTCCCGAACTGCTCGGCCGTGTCGTCGACGCTCTGGGTAACCCCATTGACGGCAAGGGTCCTCTCAACACCAAGGAGAAGCGCCGTGCCCAGCTCAAGGCCCCCGGTATTCTGCCTCGCCGATCCGTCAACCAGCCCGTACAGACTGGTCTCAAGTCCGTTGACGCCATGGTTCCCATCGGTCGTGGTCAGCGTGAGTTGATCATTGGTGATCGTCAGACCGGAAAGACTGCCGTTGCCTTGGATGCGATGCTCAACCAGAAGCGGTGGAACAGCTCCAACGACGAGACCAAGAAGCTTTACTGTGTCTACGTTGCCGTTGGTCAGAAGCGATCTACCGTCGCTCAACTCGTCAAGACCCTCGAGGAGAACGACGCCATGAAATACTCTATCATCGTCGCTGCTACTGCCTCCGAGGCTGCGCCTCTCCAGTACATTGCCCCCTTTACCGGTGCCTCCATTGGCGAGTGGTTCCGTGACAACGGCAAGCACTCTCTGGTCATCTACGACGATCTGTCCAAGCAGGCCGTCGCCTACCGTCAAATGTCTCTGCTGCTCCGTCGTCCCCCTGGCCGTGAGGCTTACCCCGGTGATGTCTTCTACCTTCACTCGCGTCTTCTGGAGCGTGCTGCCAAGATGAGTGACAAGCACGGCGGCGGTTCCATGACTGCCCTGCCCGTCATCGAGACCCAAGGTGGTGATGTGTCTGCCTACATTCCTACCAACGTTATTTCCATCACTGATGGCCAGATCTTCTTGGAGGCCGAGCTCTTCTACAAGGGTATCCGACCCGCCATCAACGTCGGTCTGTCCGTGTCTCGTGTCGGTTCCGCTGCCCAGCTCAAGGCCATGAAGCAAGTCGCCGGTTCGCTCAAGCTCTTCTTGGCTCAGTACCGTGAGGTCGCCGCTTTCGCCCAGTTTGGTTCTGATCTTGATGCCGCCACCAAGCAGACTCTGTCCCGTGGTGAACGCGTAAGTAGTCCAAAAAATGCATGTATTGTGGTGATTATGCTAATCAATATTCTACAGTTGACCGAGCTCCTCAAGCAGAAGCAGTACTCACCCATGGCCGTTAACGAGATGGTTCCCCTCATCTACGCTGGTGTCAACGGTTTCCTTGACACCGTCCCCGTTGCCAAGATTCTGCAGTGGGAGTCGGACTTCCTCGCTCACCTGAAGACCAACGAGTCGGACCTGATCGCCACCATCGACAAGGAGGGTGCGCTCAGCAAGGAGCTTGAGGCAAGATTGAAGGATGTTGTCACCAACTTCACCAAGAGCTTCACCTCTTAAACGGCTAGATAAAGATCAGTTAAATGACAGGGGATGATCTGTCTATACCTTAGGGATGCAGCGGTTCGCGGGACTTGTTTCTTCTAGAGGCGAGACGTGTTTCTTCGGGTGCTAGGACGTGTGGATATGGGCTGAACTGGAGAGATTCTCCAACTCAGCCCTTGTAAAATAGAGCCAAAAACTCAAGAGCACTCGATTCCTTTTGTTCATTAATCGTTAATCCCGCCCGCATGATATGACAATATGATTTGTATAGTGGAATTTTGTAAGTACCCCACAATCAGTGATGCCCAAGTGGGTTGAGCTTTAGTGCTGCATGGTTTAGGTGCTCAATGATTGATAAGAAGCTTCGAAGCTTGTGATGTCATCGCAACGTAACCTGTGGTTCAAAGACAATTTCTTCGTATCGTACAAAACAATTAAAAGACAGCTTGCTGATCTATGATTGTTCAACCTTCTAAATCTCTTTGGTTCTGACTGATACGCAACTCACACAAAGACTCCCCCTCTCCCCCCACCGACAGACCTACAAGCTACCCCGCCGCTACGTCCTGCCGTTTCGCGTTTCTCTACATCTACCACATCAAGGAAAAGGACGTAACCGACGGCAACAGCGAGAGACACAGTATTTCCACTGGTCAAAGATGAGCTCCGAGGGCCCCGAAATGTCGCCTGCTATGCGAGATGTTCTTGGCAAGGTGCGCCAGATGGTGCCGCCTATGCTGGAGAAGTTTCACAAAGGTGTGAAACTGCCCGATGCGCTTTAACTACGAAGGCGAACAGACTCACGATGCTGATTAAACTGGCCACACAGGTCAAATGGGCCGCATAGCCGTCATTGGCGGCAGTGTGGACTACACAGGAGCTCCCTATTTCTCAGCCATGGCCAGCGCGAGACTGGGCTGCGATATGGTGCGATTCCACCTACCCTCCATGGCTTACATCTCTCATCTCTACCTCAAGCCTCACGGTCGCAACTAACATGAGATTTATCGACAGTCCCATGTAATCTGCACACCCGCCGCCGCCGCCGTGATCAAGACCTACTCACCGAATCTGATGGTGCACCCGCTCATGCGCCAATCCCCCGAGCGCCCAATCCCTCCCACGTCCGGAAACGCCCCCTCGTCCGCCGACACCGACTCAGCTGAGATATCCAAGCGTATCATCGAGATGCTGCCTCGTCTCCACGCGCTTGTCATCGGTCCCGGCCTGGGCCGCGACCCGCTGATGCAAGAAACGTGCGCGAAAGTACTCGTAGCAGCCCGCGAGCGCAAAATGCCTGTCGTTCTCGACGCAGACGCCCTAGCCATCGTGCTCAAAAGCCCCGAGCTCGTCATGGGCTGGCGCGAGGTGGTGCTCACGCCGAATGTGGTCGAGTTCGGCCGGCTGTGGAAGGGGATAAAAAACCACGAGTCCGAAAAAGGCGACCGTTCCGAGACGGCGCAGGTCGAGGCCCTGTCTAAGGCCCTGGGCGGTGTGACGATTGTGCAGAAGGGTGGTAAGGACTACATTTCCAACGGGGACACGACGCTAGTCGTGGAGAATAGGGGGGGACTGAAGCGCAGTGGCGGTCAGGGGGACACGTTGACGGGTAGTATTGCCACGTTTTTGGGGTGGCGTAATGCATATCTTGAGGAGCTATGGGATCATGGGGGGCAGCTAGATGAAAGTGAGACGATTGGGCTCGCGGCATTTGGAGGCGCGGCAATTACGAGGGAGTGCTCAAGGAGGGCATTTGAGAAGAAGGGGAGGAGTTTGCAGGCTAGTGATTTGACCGAGGAGGTTCATGGGGCTTTTATACATATGTTTGGGGATGAGGAGGTCGATGCTAAGTTGTGAGAATCGGTTTGAGGTAAACAAACTGGAAATGGGGCAATAGAAGGCAGTGGTGGTCAGACGAAGAGATATTGGCCATTATCTGCATAGAGAGTATGCCATAATCCTCTGCTAGGTGGGTTGTGCTAGGACGCTATCTGCGCTTCTACGTACGGCCAAACTATGACACTTGACTACAATAGGAGTGCAGGCCATGAGTATATACGATGATGAACCGAGGTGTGATTTGCAGAACCGCATGGTACACATTACAGCTGCCCAATGCCCGTGGACTACACGAGCATTATCGGTGTGCCTACCTCTCTAGTGGTGATGAAGTTACACGACAGCCACCTCGCCAAAACTTGCTGTCTACTGTCAATCCAACTACGTCCCCAATCGAAAAGCTACGGCATTCAGAGACACAGCTTCAGCCCCTCTCTAATCGTAACTTAACTCAACCCCACTCTCCTTCTTCATGTCTCTCTTGGCCACAATCGCTGTTGGTCTCGAGGCTCTTGGTTCACACATTTTTATACGCGTCGCGATCAAAACTTTGCAGAAATAAGCATACTGCAGCTGTTGCTTCTTGTGCGCGCGTCAAGATGCGGTGAGCAACCTAACCCGTAGGTATAACAAACAAGGACGCAATCTGCATTTGCATCATAGCAAAAGTTGCACGATATTCATCAGGCCATCTCGCAGCTCATGTGGTGCTTGCGTAGTGCCTGGACTTTTGTCTGCCTGCCTTCGACTGCCGTGTTTGTGTGCTGTTGTGTCCTACTACGCTTCCTGCTGTATTCCACCGAGATCTCACATGGTTTCTCACGGTGAGCTCTGTGAAAGCTGCTTATTTCGGAGCGGGCGCAATGTTATTGGCTTGGGTAGTTTGTGTGAGATGAAGTTAGGGGTGGTTCAGAGATGAATGAGTAACATTTACAGGAGACTCGACTCGGCTTGACCTCGAGTCCAGTTTAGCCTGAGAATATCAACGTCATTTGATGTGTTACAGCTTGGATGTAACGAGCATGCGTTCTTGAGCATAGCCTACGTACTTAAGTTAGTTGTTCTGCAAACTGGGCTATACGACCTCGCAGCAGGTAGATTATGCGAGCGAGACAGATGTCAATGCAATGTAATCCAGACAGGATAGGAGGGCAGATATTCAGACACACAACTCATGACCCACGCATGCACGCAGGTCCAGGTTACGAGATCAGGCATGGCGGGTGTTAGGTGTGACATCGGGTAGCCGCATCGATGCATCGGTTGAGCCTTTGTTTCCGTCGACTTCATCACCCAACCAACCCGCAGCGGCGGGTATGCAATGCATGCACAAGCAAGAACCGGGACCCCTGCATTTATTTACAGCCAACATCCGCTGAAGAAATTTTGAATTTGGGGGTTCATCCTTCCCTTCCCGCCCCGGACGACCGGAAAGAAGGGGAGGGGGCAGTATCCAATTGTTCTGCCTCCTTGTCTTTTCTTCTCGCTTCTGTCCGAGATCCATTGGTTCAAATATCGGCACGGTGCCGATGGGGATAAGATATGCCTTCCTACCCTGCTGAGTTACGGGATTTTATTCTGGGTTGGGTGACTTAGAGGCTTGAGATTAAGATGAAGTTAGCATGACTTGTAAGTTACGTCAACGGCATTGGTGCTGTAGTTGCTTTTTAAAGGAGGCAGTGTGTGGAATTTGACGAAATTGATAGGTAATTTTGGATTCTACGCTTTGAGGTAACATATGGCATCATTTTATATTTCACCTGGATGATGACAGGATCGTCAGAGGTGATAATGATGACTTGGGGGCTTTTTCCAGGCAGATGACATGTCCGATGGGGGCGTTTGACAGGCTAACCTCGTCAATAATGACACATTCCTCAGCCTCGCTAGGTTAGGTGTTATGTTGCAAGCATGAGCCATATCCGCGCAGTTCCAGACGTGATGGACACGTTGAATCGAAAGGATCGTGTTTGATATTGAGAGAAGTACAGCTCAGGCTGGTACCGACGTCTGAAATCACGCGGACCGTCTACTATCTTTAGCTCGGAGGGATCTCATGTCATATCCGCCTGATTTGTGCATTCCATGATATGGCATAATCGACCGCAGACACGAAAGTGGCAATCTAAGCACATTGGCTTTGCAACTCGCCAACGCTAGCGCAGCAGCCAAAGAAGTCTGAAGCTGAGTACGGGAAAGGCTGCGCTGAGTTTGAGCATACTTACGGAGACGGCCGTGGTTAACATGATTTACATGATGTGGCTTACGGTGTCTGTCGCCGACGAGCTTCCAGTGGGCTCATATGGTACGTCTGTTCGGTATATTGAGTCTTCGTCATTGATTCTTCGTTATTGATTCTTCGTTATTGATTCTTCGTTATTGATTCTTCGTTATTGATTCTTCGTTATTGATTCTTCGTATCGTGTGGCCTTCAGGTGGATGGACGGTCGGACTTGATTATCGACCAGTATAATTCACCAGACGCACATTGGAGTGGCATCTGCAGGCCATCAGATTGCTCGGAAGTCCATAGGACGAGTCCCTGCCAACGGAAGCGTCCGACCCGGTGAGAGATCATATTGAGCCGCATCAATTGCGATTGGTCCTAGTTGTCGATGATCGAAAACTCGGGTCAACACTGAGAGGCCTTCATGTCGGCCAAAGATGGAACCAGCCAGTCGGAACACAAGCACCGGGTACCCCAAGCAGAATGCACGCCTCCTCGGGCCGGCTCGTCGATCATCGAGGTGAACAGAAATCGATTTGCCAGGACGATGTGACAGCTTTGCATCCGATGACCAGTTCACAACTGAGAACCATGCATATATATTAAGCAGGTTCCCGTACCAACAGCTCCGACTCAAGTACTGGTTTGCCTTTCTCGGTCATGTGGTTTAACGCACGCCGGAAGCAGAAACTGCGGGTTGAGAGCACGGTGGCAAATGGAAGATGCCAAGTGCAATTCGTGCCAGTGGGATGCATATATGATATATGAGCTTAACATCTCGGCGACCACTGGGCTGGTGATACGAAACAGAAACCCAACTCTAGAACATGAGCGAGAGCCTTGCATACATCGGAGCGTACGAGGAGCGGGGTCCGAACCTGATGTTTTAGACAGTAAACCCCACCTCCAGATCGGAAAAGGCCCTTCATGATATTGTTCATCCTTGTGGAAGGAGAAACGGTCACGGGGGTTCGAAGGTGTGGTTAGATGTACAGTTCAAGAATTCGTGACACTTTCTGACAGCTCAGGCCCCAAAGCTCATCCCCGCTAGCCATAACGTGGAAAACTGGCCCTAAACCCGCTTAGGCTAAGTCGCTGTGGAAGCGGTTCGGCGGCGGCTGCAGATGCGGGTCCAGGTGCAAGCTGCAGCATTGGAATGTGAGGTTGGCCATATTGAACGTCATATTCTTTTCCGACAACCTGTTCCAAGAATGATTCTGTCTGCCTCATCCAACTGACCTCTCCAGGCACCCAGGCACCTGCTTGATTGCGCCCCGAGCTGAGGAATCCAGGGTCCACCTGAAACTCCATTGTGAGCATTCAATAAGTTCAGGAGGCGCTCACATCCTTCAATGCTACCCGTCGTTTCCAGCTGCCGTCTGGCCCAGTCCAGAACACACAAAGGACAACATCGAAAACCTGCCGAGATAATACTCGTGGCGCTTTAGGATGTGACGTAGCAAGAACCAGCCCTTTGACAAAAGGAACGATTCTGAAAACCACCATTGCTTTTGTGCCGCAAGTGGCTTAACATCACCACCACAACGCTCATGATGCGCTTCTAGCGGCGTGACAAGGCGGCGAACCCTGCTCATGGAGTGTTCATTGTCTAGAACCGTTTCTTCCCATATGTGTTGGTAAGTGAATGGGGTCTTGTTGGTCACGACTTTACCAGTGACCGCCGCTGCCCTCCCTCCCCCCAACATTGCGAATGTATGGTGGGGCCCGGATGCGTTGCACCTCAAAGTTCCCCCTTTGGCTAGATTGGCAGATGCTATCGTCAATGACCCAGGACAGGCTTTATTGCTAGGCTTCCGTCTACAGACATTCCTTCTTTGAAATTAGACCAGTTGTGATGTGCCATCCCCACTCGAATGTTCACGCCAATGTTTCCATTCGTCTTATGATTTAACTTTAGGCCATGTTGGCAGCCACGCTAGCACGGGCACATTCCCAATTGACAGGTCAAGATGCTTTTGAACCAATGGCACGGCCTTTCGACTTTTCTATCTTTGGGCTTTCATCGCGAACGTTGGAACTGAAATTCCAGTGTTCATGATCCCAACCCAGTGTTGGAATCGCTCTTGCTTTATTATGAGTCCCATGCCCAAGTCTCCCGTCCTGCTTGCATGTTAGCCACCTGCATCTTGCAGCCATCCGTCACACACATACACATCACCTTGAACGGTTTGCACAATACATACATCCATTAATATTAAAGCGGAAACTCCTCGGGCACCACGGCCCCAGACGCCACCAAAGTCCAACGGCAAGATCTTGCTCCCTATATCAGTATCCTTGTGGCCCGCCCCAGGCTATGTCTTGAGATGCCATCCTTTTCTTTCACTGCTCATATATATGTCACGGCTGTAGAGCACTGAGACTTGGCAGAGACACGGCACTTAGTTTGTGCTCATTGTTCAACCAAACATGTTCTGAAGGGGCCGGTGCACCTTGAACCTGTTGTGCTATTGAGTACCAAAGGTGGTGATCCACGGCTGTGGCTCCCTCGAAATTATTGTACTGCATATGTCTACAACCTGTGATACTTCACTCCGAACTTGGACCGGGCACGACGCAATTCACCTCTCCCAGCACAATAGGAAGTCACGAACCCATCACTCACTTTTCAACCTCTCAAAATTTGGCGTCTTGTCGTTTAACCTTCTAAAGACATAAAATTTCCTCCCGACTCTACAAAAGAGCTGTCTCGATACCAAAGCAACTGTACCAAACAATCCGAAACATTGTACACCTTCACATTCCCCATTGTACACGTTCGATCGTTCTCTAGGTAAGCCACCCTCACGGTGCCATCCAAGACCTTTGCCAACCATCTCATAATTGACAGGACCTGCAGGATAATCGGGGAGCGACTATTCCCTGGGTCACAATGGCCAACGGCTTTGATAAGCTGGAAAAGTTCTTCAGTGTGTCGAGGAGAAGAGAGAAGACAGGGCAGGGTGCCGCTCGGAAGAAGGTATCGGTCGTCAGTCCGACAAGCTCATTTCCACCGGCTATCGAAGCCCATGTATTTCCCTCGCCATCATTCATGCGGCCGACCTCCATGAGCATGGAAGTCCGAGACCCAATCGTTAGAAACACATCGCTATTCGCTTTCGCTGAAGAGAAGGAACGGTCGCAAAGCCTCTCCGGTATGCAGAATCAGCTACGAAGGCGGTCCTCAGCATACATGACCCGGACGGATGGCGAATGGAGACCTAGATTATATGGTTCGAGTCCTCTTTCCTCAGTCGCCTTGGACGAAGAACAAGGTCGTCAAGACTGTTCATCGACCCCGCGGCTGTCCCCGTTTCGCTTTCCCGAGTGTGCACTTTTCAGACAAGACGAATCGCACCAGCGTTCTTCAGCCGATGTATGCCCACATGAAAAGTCTCGAGTTGATAACCTGCCCAGAATCGTGGAGCCCGCAGCGAAAGAGACAAAGTTGTTGGATTGGTCTCCGAAACATATATCACTATTGTTCAACCCACTCGAGCTTCCTTCAATGACCGACACCACAGCTTCACGGCCACCAGATGAAGCAGATGCCTCGGTGGTTTTGATGCCTTCGCCTTTGCTCATCCGCTCTGTCAATTCAACCCCCGAAATACGGCATGGTAAATCCCGCAGCATTCGTAATGCGCACAGTCGTTCCTCAGCTGGGAGACCAGAACCCAGATTTTCTTTATTCCCCAAGCAGTACACCCCTACCAAGAACCCGATCCAAATCCACTCACCGCCCGCATCTGATGGCGAAGAAGAGCATTCGTTGACAAAGCGGGGTCGATCACGGTCGACGACCACGTTGGCGGCTTCATCCCAGTACTCCTCGCACTACAGCCCTAAACCGTCACCGAACTTAGCACCACGGAGCGATCCGTCAGCCACGGTGGTAGAGCCAAAGAGTCTACGCGAGACTTGGGGGAATAGGCTTGATGATCCCAAACTTGAACGCCTAGACCTCAAAAACATTGACAAGATCCCACGATCTCGTATGAAGAGGCCGCCAAGTATCCTAACGTTATCGGTCATGACCGCGGATATCGCAAAGCAGAACATTCTGCAAGAACCTACGTTCGATGATTTCTATGCCCTGAGCGACGAAGATATTTCTGAGATTCGACCAGCTACACCTAAACCGAACTTGTGGGCGCCGCCATGCCCGCCACCAAAAGATAAACCGAAGCCGCCACCGCCCCGAAAGCTTGGGGCTGCCGTCGCGACACCTTCGATGCAAACGGTAGCCATCAATCCGAACTCCGGAGACGTCACTCCTCCAGACACGCCCACGGATGCTCGGTTTCTGACTTTAACGCCACCTGCTACTCCTTCAGGTGCCCTGGGAGCAATTATGGCGGCGGGAATTGCGAAAACGTACAACTTTGACCTAGTGTATGTCATTAGCCTGTGGCCAAGTGGACAAGGTAATCTATTGGATCCTTCACGGCGACCATCTGCCAGGTCATCACAGCGACCTACGCGCTCCGGGGGCACAATGGTTGCGCATCCAAACTCCGAGTTTTCTGGAAGGCTTATGGCCGCATTCGGCCTGAATGAAGTGCCCTCGCCCTTCAGAATCCCCACCACCGTCCAACTCCGAACCCTCGACACGCACGAATGGAGAGAGTACGGAAACCCCACGGCAAAGCCTGAGGAGTTTTCTCGCGGCTGGACATGCTCCTTCCATAGTGATCATGTGCCAATGGCTCGTAATAGCCTGCAAGCCTCCCCGGATATTGTCATGAATCGCGGCATCGTCTTCGCCGCTTACACCAAACGGAATAACGAGGCGGCGGTTAAACTCAAGTCGAGGGCGGAGAAGGACCAGTTCTTGGATAGGCTTCACTTGGACGCAAAGACACTCGTGGATGCTTTGCTCGATAGGAACGAGTAGAGCGGGAATACACAACCATGAGACCCTCCGCATTCACCAACGCCGCTTCGATTCAGATGGATACGCATGCCAATTATATTATACGAACTGGAAGTTTCAGCGTCCTCCGGTGCACACTTTGGTATCGACTGGTTGCCAGGGATCCTTCGACGCCGTCATTTGGTCGTTCATACGGATTTATCTTAAGTACAGGTTTATGGAGGATGTGATTACAAGAAAAAATAGCACTACGCTAATGATGTTTGATGCAAATAGCGACGAGTAATTGGAGGACAAGACGGAATACCGATTCCTGGGGACATCTATGTAGATGATGACGCTTGGTGGTGGACTTTCGCTTGGCCTGCCCCTCTTTCTTAACACTCAACTTGGCTCACGCTTCAGTATTTATGTACTTAGATGAATTATGATACTATTTTGCTGAAAGCCTTTCCCACTTCGGTTTTTTGACTTAGAATTGTCCTTGGTGAGTCTCTAGCTGTGTGCTGTCGCCGTGGGTTGGCTTGGTTCGGAGCTTTTCGTGGGGTCTCTTGTGACTGCTGAGCTCTGACCCGGTGGAGGATGTGCCTTCTGAATAAGATTACGTTTCATCAAGCCATGTCTGTGAACAAGGGGGCTGTTTTCTGGCTTTGGGTGTCTGTTTAATTTGTCCTTTTCAATGGGATGGATGGCTTGTGCGCTCGCTTTTAGGTTAGATCTACGTTCACTTCGCCCATAGGATTACCAGAGCCCCTAGAAACTTGAAATAAAAAATTCCCACAGTGGCATCTTATGCATCACAGCGCGAGGTCTCAGGTCTACAGATCCCAGATACGCGTGGAAGACTGTGGTACATGACAGTGAAAGGGAAACCCAGATTATTTCGTAACTTGACAACAGGTGGTCCTACGAGGTTGTGTATATCTGAGTATTCTTCCAGGATCAATCGTTATGCTGGAGAAATTATCGGAACCATGCAAACGAAGGCCGTAATTGCAGGGGCACAATCTAAATCATTGTCCTCCAAACCATGGTGTAACTCGAACCACCCAAAGCATGGGTTACCGTGCTACAGGCTATTTGCAATGGAGAGTGTAGTCTTTTGGGCCAGAGCTTTCGAAAGGACAGCCAACACGGAAAAGGCTTGTCTACCATCGCATCACGATAGCAATTTCTGCCAAGGACTCGAAGGTCAGTCACAACGAAGATGTAATTCTTAATTTTTATATGTAATCATTTCCATTAATTCTCGGAATTGCGCGAAATTATGTTTCTGCAAGTGAGTTAGTAATTGTTATGAAGTAGGAACTACTATGATATTCAGAACGGGGATGAGATTTATATGAAGGCCAAAAAGGGATGTTTTTTTTTCTTCTATGATGGTTACTTCTGGTTTTGGGGCGGGGTTTTGTAGCCCTGTACTTGGCCGTACCTTCCCACCTGGAGGGCGGGGGAGGTTGTCGTAGGTGTTATATATGTGTACCTAGGTCCGTTTGTAGAAAAAAATCCAGCAGGGAGTATTTTTGCAGAGTTTCACATCACACTTTATTCGCAATGTGCCTAGCTATTGTAATACTACCAAGCCGATCAGTTCTAGGCATCCAAATTTCTGGAATTTCGCTGAAGCAATGTTCACAGCTAACCAGGGTTGTTTTTCACGCTATTATAGCCCCTCTCTAAATTACATACCTCCAAAATGTCGAACCTGTTAGAAAATAGAAGAATGAGGGACTGCTTGCAGTATAGGTTCCATGAAGGGACCAACATATGGTTGACTAGACTGCAAATATGACCCTCAGAGCCAAATTATTATGACGTGATCACACAGGCCGTCCAGCATGTCACTTAAACAAACCATACGGCATGTCTGAGACGTTTCAAGCCGATTGCAAAGATTTGGCCCCATAGCCATAACCTGACAAAACCTCACCTTGGGGGTCGGTGATAGTCTCAATAGTGCATCCATCTACGGTGTTTCCCCCCTCTAAAACAGAGACAACCCAACTTAAAGCTCTCGTGTTCTCATTTGTGCCTTCGTCTTTATGACCACCCACAGTATTCCTCTGATAAAAAATCCCCGCCCCAAGTCCACAGTACCGCTCCACAAGCGCATCTGTCTCAGCCCCAGGGCTCAACTCGTCATTAACGTCCCACACCTACATCCGGGACACCCCCACATGTGGGACGCCTTAAAATGACACTGTATATTATAACCATTAACTTCAACCTTTTTTACACTTATTCTAATGCGACTACAATATAGTTTTCACCGTCACTAGGGTTTTCAGACTCGCTAGACTCATCTGTACTATCCTCAATTTCACCAGCCTCGATTTGAGCCTTCCGAATAGCCTTGATATTAGTAAACTTCGAATTTGGGCTCATCTTGACCTTCCTCCGCTTCCTAGCCCTACTAGCATCAAGCTCTGCCTCTATTGCCTCAATCTTTCGCTGTGCGACAGCTAATTGGTAGTCCTTCTCATCAAAGCCCTTTTGAACTTTCCGAAAGAGTAGCCGCTGGGTATTTGGATCACTATCAAGCTTGCTGAATAAGCTGAGTTGATCTTGGAGCTCATCTCTCCTCTTAGGCGTTGACCAGGCTACTGCTGATGTCTCTAACGCCCAGTCCTGACTACCCTTACTATCAGAGTACCCTTTGCAAGTCTGACTAGGCTGTCTGATTGGTGCTGACGTATTCTCAAGGAGCAGGGGGCCCATAAGGGGTCTAGCTATGCTCGAAGGCCAGAGACCAGTATATTTCCATCCACTGATAATGTTCTTAGCGGTCAATGCTGCTAGACGTGCCTTTCTATAGGAGAGGAGAAAGTTTCTCTTCCATACGACAGTAGTAGTATCCCTTCGGTCAAGGTAACCAAGCTCCTTCTTATAGGCTGCCTTGAGGGGTCTAAAGACTGATTGATCGAGAGGCTGGAGAACGTGGGATGTGTGTGGCGGCAAGAAAAGCAAGTGTATCTTGTTTATGAAGCAGAGGTACATAAACTCTGTCGTTTCGTGGCTACTATGCCCATCTAGGATAAGTAACCTAGTCTCTTCAGGGTCCTCTGGTTAAGTCAAAGGAATAAAGATATTTTGTAGCCACTCAATAGCCGTAAAGTCTGACGTCCACCCATTCTCTGTTGCTGTAAACCTCCAGGCTTCGTATGGAGTCAAGTCCAGAGGAAACCACTGCTGCTGGACAGACTTCCCCTTGTATATCACAAGTGGGGGTAGTGCAGTACCAGTCGCAGAGATACACTCTATAAGAGATTGTCCAAGCTCGAGATCCAGGCTGTTTCTTCCGTATAGAACGAGTCTCAGATAATCCTAGAACAAGACCATTTGATCCTCTACCTTCTAGAATACCTGTCTCATCCATATTGTATCGATTCGAGGCCTTAGTAGCTTTGATCTCAGGGATAGCGAGGTATTTGAACCATTGCCTGATCACATTAGCTGAGGCTCCATTAATACGCTGGGAATCGATAGCTCTGCTTCTCTGGACCTTGACTGAAGGGTTCCTCTTGATAAAAGCCTGGACCCAGTTCTTTCCAAGTGGTTCGGTGTCTCCGTGGATCTGTAGGATACACTCGGCGAAGTCTTTGAGCTGTTGATGGGTTGGTGGGAGGCCTAGGGCAGCCTGGATTCGAACCCATTCAGCCAGATGGGATTCCTAGGCTGGAAAGATCCTCTGGTAGTCAGCAAAGGCTATATCTATTGACTGGGCTCCCTGAATCCGTCGTGAAAGAGTAGACCTTGGGACATCATGCTCATATGCTGCTTTTCGGAGGCTTTGACCGGTAGCTATTGCTTGAAGAGCTCGATAAATATCATCTTCGGTATATTGACTCAGATTAGTGTAAAGAAGACGTACGTAAAATTTCGTAACGATTGAATCGATATTGGTAAAGAAAAAAGAGGTTGAAGTTAGAGGCTAGCGGTGTTGATGAGGCATTTTTGGGTGTCCCACATGTGGGGGTGTCCCGGATGTGGGTGTGGGACGTTAATGGCTTGGTACACGAAAAGCGGCATCTTTGGAACTCCGTGATAGCCCATAATGCCATCTCTCCACACAACTTCATTTAATAAGGGCACATTGAAGTCTGCCATGCCGCCTACGAAATAGTCAGAGATATTTTGATACGCGAATGTCGCAGCTGTCGAAGTCCCGTTCTCGACACCCAGAAAAGTCGTCGCGTTGTACGGCCCGCTCGTCTTCAGCCTGCTGACCACGTATTGCCTCGCGGCGGGATACTGGCTTGTGATGCCAACGATAGATAAAGGAGACAATCCCGCATTCGGCCCTCCCTCAACAGCATCCCGCACCCTGGTCAAATTTGGCGTTAAGCCTCCCAGTGCGGCCCCCGCGAATTCCAAGTCGGGCGCGTATAAGCCCTGCAACTCGGCTGCCCATTCCACGGCTAGCGCACCGCCCGAGTATCCAAACATGGAATATTTTGCATTTGAGCTCAAGCCAAAGGTGCCGAGACATTCTGCCGACAAAGCGGCACGGACTCCATCGAGAACAGCATGGCCAGACATGACGCCCGCTGTGAACGAGGCCTTGGGGCCCTCGTAGTCACCCACCACGACATGCCAGCCGCGGCCGAGGGCGAGACTTACCACGCTTGGCGCGGGGCTGGCGTATAGAGAGTAGCTAGGGCTGGCGTTTAGGTTTAGGGAGTCATATGGTATCTGATAGGAGAGCAGGGTCTTTCCCGGGGCGGATGTAGTGCTTTTGGGCACGAAAAGGGTGGTGACCGCCCAGGTGGGCTGGTACTGGCTGTCGGTTGTGCGGTAGAGGATGTTGTAGGCTGCTGAGCTGTTGGATATTATGGAGGTGAGGCTCCCTGGCGCTTTGCGGATGCGGAGTATGGTGCCGGGCGGAGGGGTGTTGAGAGATTCGGGCGGAGTGATGTACCAGGGGTCTTGCTTTGGGGGGATTGGGGAGGTGGTGCATGAGATTAGACATGAGTCTCTTGTGGAAAAGCTCGTAGGAGCTGGTAGAGCTATGCGGGCAACAAGGCTCCACAGTAGCAGCAAGTTGATAAGGGATGTCATGATGTTGAAGTGATGCCGGAAAATTCGGCGTGAGAATGTTGTCCAGACGCAGCAATTATTGGTCCGTAGACACAGGGGGAAGTCGGACGACTGCAAAGGGGCGATGGCTCAAGCGATGATACTATAACTCACGCGGATGCTTATTCGAGCTATACGTTGTATCCAGTTTGCCGGTGCTACTTCCCCGCATCTTGTACACCCCCTCGAGCACCTCTAGCGCATGTCATGCATATGTCTGTCATGGATATATAAAGTGGAGAAGTGACTAGTTCTGGGCCATGTAGGGCTAGCATGACGGTGGTACCAATGAGATAATTCATTTGTAGCCTGCATATGAAGTCGTGTTTTGTATGGTTGGATTTCTTGGAGAGGTGGTATCTGGTTCTTGTGGGACAGATATGCTAATATGGGAAGTATATTGCACTCCGACCAAACCAGACATCGACAAGTCTCAAAATGAGAAAGTTTAACCACCGGTGTCAATAAGCTTCCCGATAAAAGTAAGCCCGGCCTAATCGCTTTATTAGCTAGTCACACACCACACATCTTTTACCCCAAAATGCAAATTGTACGACAGCAAAAGCACCACCCGTTTCATCGCTTCCTTCAAGCCATGCAACCTCTTAAGCTCATCCTCAATATCCCACATTATCATCCAAACCGTCCTCTTCAAACGGCGGCCCACGCACCTGCTCTCTGTCAACGACTGCCTATACACTCACTCGCTCAAAGCGTGATGCGCAAGCCAAATCGGCATAGGTAACTCCTCAAGCCTCTCGTTCGGCTGCTTGCATTGCCCAACCGGTAATAACCCCCACTTTCCTTTACTGGTAGACAGACGGTACACACATACTCGTCCAGCGCAGCATACGCCTTCCATAGCTGCCCCGACACGTGCTCCGGGGTTTGCACAGGCTGCTCGCGCTCGTCCCGCGGCGGAACCCAGCGGTCGACCCGTTGTGGAGTGTCGCAGGGGTCGTGCATCAGTGACGGGTCATCTTCCATGAATTTGATGGACTTTGTGCTCATGTTTGGATCTATGTTTCTTTGCTTCCTTGTTGTCATTGTTGTGGTTGTCTTTCTTGTGGTGCTAGCCTTGTTATTGGCGGTACATGCTATCAAACACGCTGTTTACCTCTTATTTGCGCCCCTCGCCGTCGCAGTGTCGAGTAGGTAGTTTAGCTTAGTTGCTCTTGGAGGGGTCGAGCTAGCTCTCTGCAGTGTCAACTTGTTGCTCGACCATGCAGGTGAGCTGTTTTCTGGTGGGGAGTTTCTTGTTCTTGGGCTTGCTTTTGTTGTTCTTCACTACGGCGTTTAGGGTTGGTACTGTGGAAGGGTTTGTTAAGGGTGCCGCCGGTTTGGCTTGCTCGTCTCTGGCTGGCCCTCAGGGCTGGTGGCGAGTTACCGCAGTATTCTTGGGATGTTTGGCCATGTTTGTGTTTGTTGGAGATGATGTTGGTTTCATGGGATCTCCTGGATCTTGAAGTTGCTCAGAATTTTGACTCACTCTTGAAAATGCAAGAAGTTTAGAGGTGAAGGTCTGCAGACTTGACAAAATGCCATTAGACATGCTCGTGCATACGTACAAAGTGAATATTGACAAAGGAAAGCTGTGCACAGACAGCCAGCAACGGGAGTTGGTAGTTTCGTTGTGCGGTGTAAGACGTTGTCCAAGAAGTCTGTGGTCTTGTTCTCCCCTTCCAGCTTGGTAGACAACGATAGGACTCCTATGCGGATTGATAGCGCAGCAGCCAATCAGGTGGAGTCCCGCGATGGCGCATAGAAAACTGCTCACGTGGCCAAGAGGTATACTTTCGTCATGCTGACAAACCCTATGATAGACCATGTTCTCTCTTCTGGAAAGGTGCGCAACAGGAGCCGAGGCTCAATTTGCCACCTGACTAGAGCACGTATCGCGTCACAAACACGCAAGCTTCGCTGGTCACCGTGTCGCCAATGAGTTCATGTGTAAAGCGGTGTGTGGGGTGATTGGGCGTGTAAGACCCCTGGAAACTCGAAAGTGTCACTTCAGCCACAGGGGCCCTATGGGAACACCCTGACTCAGATAGCCGTCGTTATCTGGTCGGGCGGTCCAGTGCGCATCCAACGTCACACTATTGGTGATGGCATCTCCGATTGATTGGGTATTTCTTTGGTCGGCAACGTGTGCTGTAAATTAGTTTGCATTCTTCATCTTGGTCGCCTTACCTTCGCCTCGCCTCTTCCCGTCTGTGACCTGCGAATTGACGGAGTCGATTCATTTGTTGTTATCAACGGGAATCTGGCGAAGTACGACATGTCCGTGCCGGGAACAAGTGATTGGCGAAAGACGGTTTGACGAGATAAAGAAAAGCCATTTAGGCCAAGCAATCGGCTTGGCTAGTGCAACTGTGTTGTCGCCACCCTTGTCGGGCGTGGCAGCTCAAGCAAGGGTCTGACTGCATACTAGTCTCCGCCGAAACCATATCTACGGATATTAATCTACCTAGGCTCCCTTCGTACACACACACACACACTCACACACCTGGTTTCCCTTCACCGACATCACGCGACCAACCATCGTCATACAATGAAATTTGGGCGAGACTTCTACCGCCTTCAGATTCCTCGCTGGGCAGACGCCTACCTCGATTACGACGGTCTCAAGCACCTTGCGAAGCAGAAGTCGGTCAGAAATGGCCAATTGGAAGGTGAGCCTGCCGTCCTGACACGCTGTTCTCGTATTGTGCTGACGCTTACTTCCACGATAGCCTTCAGGGACTCCCTTCACCGGGAGACAGCGGATATCAATGATTTTCTCCGCAGACAGCATGCCTTGATCAATCTATGGGTTGAAGCGGTGCTATCTCGCTTCATCATTTCCCATGCATCAACATTCGAGGTTCTGGACTTTGCCGGCGTTGCCCAGCCTGAGCTGCAAGATCTTGTCGACTGCCTTATTGAGATATTGGACTTTGCTGCTCAGCTCGACGTATTCTCCAAGATCAACAGAGATGCCATCGAGAGACTCCTGGGCAAGCTAGGGTGTGTTGAAGTCCTTAGCTGGGTTACAGGATCGGAGTCTCCACTCTACGCGCGACCATGGACAGAGACGAGCTCCCGCGTGCAAGATCTTTTGCAGCAGGTCCATCGCGCATTGGAGCTCCAGGCTGATGCAACCGAGTTACGTTCGCTATTCTCGCCAGCAATGCCGTCCGAGTGCTTGAGCAGGAGTGTATACCACAGTATCAGCAACGACGATTCAGCGGCCCTCATGTGCGTCATGGCGTCGACTGTCTCGGAACTTGCAACGCAGGCAATGCTGTACTCGGTCTTGCAGGTAGCGATTGTCTATCGTTCCCCGAGATGTATACAGTCTCTGCTTGGGGAGATCACGTCTCCCCTGGAAGAGGTCTTGTGTGGTCATCGAGATCCTTTGCATCAATTCATTGCTCAACTAGCTTGCCGAGGCCGGCCTGAGCCGCACTTTCAACCCGCTGCAGTCCTCGAGGACATGTTCAGAGACCTATCGCCTTATCAACATCACATGTTGCTGACCAAAGACTGGAGAGGGCGATACCCCTTACATTATGCAGCCGAGTATGGCCTGAGCGAAGTGTGTCTGCAGATCCTCAAGTTTATCGAACCTTCAGTTATCTTGGAATGCGATATTGCGGGCGAGACGCCGCTGGCGCTGGCAGTATGTTCAGGACACGCAAAAGTTGTACAGGCATTCCTGGAGCTGGATCTTGAGGAAAACGCCCGCGCCAAATCCATGATTTCCGAGCAAGTAGCCGGAGCTTTTCTCTGCGTTGCAATTCAGTCACGGTCCACTGACGTTGCCAAATGTCTGATCAAGTTTGGCAAAGGGCTTAACTGGCAAGGAGGGAAACAAGGACAAACTCCTCTATACATCGCATCACGCACAGGCCAAGTTGAGGTGGTTGAAATGCTTCTACTCCGATCTCCTGATCTCAACCTCAACCTGCCGCACGCATCGAAGAAGTGGACCCCACTTATAGTAGCTTCTGTGCATGGCCATGTAGAGCTAGTCCGACTTCTGCTATCAGCAGGCGCAAACGTGAACAGCCAGGACTGGCGCGGCTGGTCTGCTATAGACCACGCTTCGTACAGAGCCCACATGGCCATCGTGGCAATGGTACAACACGCTCTATGCAAAGATGACGGAGTCAGTAGTGAAACCCCCAAGCTTTCCGTGCAGGTTTGCTCCGCACAACAGACCGCTGTCCACCGCCCAACGTCCTTCGCACCACATGAAGCTTTACCTGATGCAGAATCCGATCTCACATCGATCTTCGTCAATCTTGGCACATTCGAGACGCACCACAATGAAAAAATCGCGGACATCATACCTTCAGTAGCCAACCAGCGACAGCATCATAATAGTATCCAAAGTAGCATGCTGCTTGAGGTCTCTGGATCTGACTGCCGAGAACCGCCATACTGCCTGCAACTTCCCTACCTAGGAGACATCTCCGATATTACGTGGCGATTCTCCACCTCAGACCCAGACAACATGCGACTCACTTTCAAGCTGTTTCAGTTCCTGGGTGAGCGAGAAGTATGCAAGAGACTCGTTGGCTCCGGCATAGCTCTCCTGAGCGCGATCAAGGGCTGGTTCCGGACCGAGCGACAGAGCCTGAGACGCGATAGCACAGTTGCGCTGATGAACTCGGATGGGGATTTTGCTGGCACCTTGTCTTTCACATTTCTGGTCGCCGGAGCGTACAAGCCCGCTATGTTGCCCACCCACGCGCAGAAAATGTGCCCGCCGCCGTCTACGCAAATCGTGGCCCATCGAGGTATGCGCCCTCGGTCCCAACTCGCGATGCTATACTCACATGACCCTCTAGGACTCGGTTTGAACGAAAAGAAGTCGAAACGTCTGCAAATAGGAGAACATACTTTCCAAGTACTCATTCTACCCGCCCCCTTCAGCCATTGGCTCTATGCTAACCATGCTCTAGTCTCTCGCCAGCGCACTGGACCAAGGTGCTGACTATATCGAGGTTAGCCACCTCACCTGGCTAAACTGGACTATGGCTAACATTTTTGCGAGTAGTTTGGTATGCATGCATAATGATTATACGGTTGTCTACTAACCACACAATAACAGATGTGCAAGTGACTCGGGATCATGTGCCCGTGATTTACCACGACTGGTTCGTCAGCGAGGCGGGACTCGATGTCCCTATCCACGCAATGACATATCGTCAGGTATGAACCTCGCAGGACCGTGACCCGTATTCCAAACACTGACCAGGCATAGTGGATGGCACTCAGTGAGGCCCAGTCAGGCTCCCATGAGGAAGTGCCTCGAGGCCGTCTACCATGGGATGAGAGAACCAGACCAAGTGTTCGTCACCGAAGAGACTCTCGTTCCCTCTGCGCGCGCCAGGACCACCCAACAAAAGCGATGATAGATCGCATGAAGCACACCTTTGAGTACACAAACTACAATATGAAGGGAAACACCCGCGGTGATTTCATCCACGACGCCTTCGTGACGCTCCGACAGCTCTTCGAGAAATTCCCAGAGAACGTGAGCTTCGATATCGAGCTGAGTAGGTCAACGTTCTCCGCCGCCCCTCCTCCAGAAGCTCCGTCATGACGAACTAACACAACTCGAACCCAGAGTACCCCATGTTCTGGGAGACAGACTACTGGGGCATGGAACCCTACTGCAACGAAATGAACTCCTACCTGGACGTGATCCTCGACGTAGTCTACTCTCTCTCTCACAACACCAACCGCTCTATCTTCTTCTCGTGCTTCAACCCCGAAGTATGCATCCTGCTCTCTACCAAACAAAAGACCTACCCCGTCGTCTTCCTCAACGACTCCATGGTCAGCGGCGCCGCGGGCGACACGCGGGCCACCAGCCTTCAGCAGGCGGTGCGGTTCGCCAAGAAGTGGGACTTGCAGGGTATTATCATGGCAGCGGAGACGTTCGTCGCGGCGCCGAAGTTGATTGGGCATGTCAAGGGGTTGGGTCTATTCTGTGGAAGTTACGGGGCATTGAATGATGTGCCTGGGTTTGCCAAGGTAGTTTTCCTGATTCGTCCATCCTATGAAGCCCGTGATGGAATGAGCGAAGCTGACCAAGTCGCACAGAAACAACAAGCGGAAGGTATCGACATGATTGTCGTCAACAACATTCGGCTCATCTCGATGGCGCTTGGAAGTTCTTCTGCAGCTTGAAATTTGCGTATTTAACAGCGTGGAGAATGAACTGGAAACTCGTTGTAGAGCGGCGGCGCAGGCGTCATGTTTTCAACAACTTGAGCGCCTTCACAGGTTTTTGTGGCCGTAGATTCATTTCTGGATGGCGTTCAACAGATGTTGATATATACCCAAAGTTCCATGTACTCTCTTATGTTGCTTGCTTTCAAGACAGGGTCGACTAAATAGACATTGTTTGTGATGTCGTTGATGCGCCTTGATCTGCCATCATGGCAGTATTGACATCGCGAACCAGTGAAGCCAGCTCGGGAAATGGCTTAAATTTGAGCATTTGAATCGCCTATGCTACCTACACTCAACTGAGGTTCGAGAAATAATTACGGATGGCAGTCGCCTTGGTTTTAAATACTTGGCTCCACCACCCCGCCGCCCAGAACCAGTTCTATGATGAATGACACGCCACATGCCACTTACGCGTCAAGATACTCCAGCGTAACCCTCACACTCACACCACCCCCCCTGTTACATTCCCATGACTCTCGCCACTCACCGCTTTCTCCGCAGCTCGAGTTTTCTATCCTTTCTGGGCCATCCAGAAGGAGATCTCATTGCCTTTATTAGCAGACGTTCCCAGAACCTCGGACAGCGCCCCCCACAGATCGCGGTGGCTGAGCGGCCTGCCCACTGCCATGCGCTACCCGCTACAGGACCATACAGGCCTGGCCCTCGCCTTCTAATTCCTATTCCGTTGTCGTCGACATCCTTGAAGTGTCCGTACTGTCGGATTCAAATGAAGAAACGAATGAGACATTGATCCAACTTAAGCAGTTAGCCTTACAGTAGAAATAATTTATGGGTTAAAAGCGGCAGGTGCAGCCTTCAGTAGGTCCCATCCATTGCAAATATCTGACCAGCAATGTAGATGAGAGTGCCAACCTAGGAAGGAACAGGTCCGAATAAAAAGGGGAAGGTAGCCTACCGAGGGAGTCTTGTGGTGCGTCATTGCTCTGGAAGTCTGTAGTAGCCGACAGGCTGGGCGAAAAGACGCAATGGCTCAGTGAAACCTCTCATCCAGGTACCGTCGACGTTGACTCTTGTCAATCCCAGCTGCATTGCAATTTTTTCCAGACCGTGACGTGACTTAGGTCAGACATGTTTCCCACCCCGATCGTAGCTGTTTACTTCGCGGTTTGGTAATCTTTTCACTTGGCTAGTGGCAGATCCTCGTCTGGAACCAGTCGCAGCCTAGCTCATGGCCGATAACTTCTGTTTCTGCCCTCACACCGACTGCCAATTTCGCGTCATCTCCTGCACCGTTTCCTCGCCGAGCAGCATCACTCCATCTCCTCCCCGAGCAAGACAAGCCACCACGATCAAGGCCTCCTGCATCTCCTCGTAAATGCCCATGAACACACAACCAGGGATACCGTATGCACCTGCTCAAGTCAGTTTTCCGTCAACTTGTAGAGTACGGACTGAATTGCCAGGACATACCTGGTGCAGGTTTGAAGATCACACCGCCCAAGCCTCTCCCGAGGCTCTTCAGGAAACCGACAGCGCCGTCTTGTTTTGCCCCTTGATATGGTTGCATCCCGAAGCCGGTGAGTCCGTCCTAGAGGCCGCGTGCGAAGCTCGTCGGCACATCGGGTCAGTTACCAGAGACATCAGCCGAGATAGCGGCCATACGTCTTTCTGTCCGCTGCGAAGTCACTCTTCGTCCTGATGTTCTTCTCCGCATCTTGAATCGTTGAGTCTCCATATAGTCTCAGGACATGGCTATAGAATCATGCTAACGTCAAGGTCGCAATCCTTCAAAACACAAGTACCTGAAATCGAACACCATCGCGAAGCAGTACCTCTAATTACAGACAGTTCCAAGGATCGGACCAAACGCACCATGCTAACCTGGTGAGCTAGGGTTGACGTGTAAATACACTAATACCGTCACTATTCTCCAGACTTTAGTTGTTAATGCTAACCTCACCGGAGGCCCTAGTTAGGAAACCTGGTTGGTTTATGGTCGCCAAGGCTCAAATAGCTATTTTGACCGCCGTGCTGGGGGTCCCTGACAGCCATATTTTTAGGTAATTTGAAGGTGCTTGAGGTCCCTGCCAGCCCTGTGCAACCCCCTGTAAGACTTGTTAGCTTGCAAATCTCTGCGCAATGTCTGGTACTTTGAAACTTAGCTGTTATCTTAGTATTCCTCCAACGCTTAAGCCGCTATCCTTATGCTATGGAGGGTCTAATTGCCCCTATAACGCTGACTCCGGTAGTATCGCTATCTCACTAGGCCTAGGCCTCGGCTGAGGCTACTCTGGTACTCTCGGAGGCTTAAGAGCACTTTTCCCAGTATTTCCGTAGTTTCACTTTTTCCACCATTTACTTGTCCGGTGGGTCGTTGATGGTAATAGGCTATGTGATACGTGACCCCATGGGGGGTTACCCTACAGCGATAGATAAGATAGATAAGATAAGAGCTATAAAAGAGCTCTGCCAGGCCAGAATAGCTGACCTGGCCATCCTTTCCGAATGCAACAATTCACACCCCATATGCACTCGCATCACTATGAGACCGTGAAGGCCGCGCTACAGTAGAGTCCTAGCGCTATTCACGTCGCATTTGTCAGATAGGGCACCTGGTTCCTAGGTTCAGAAATGATATGGCACTGGAGAAGACTATTGTCACTTGAAGTTCAGAAGGCGAAAGGAACCCCTTTCCCAAAAGTAACACCAAAGTTACTGTGAAGGTCAACCCTCGCAGACTCACTACAACCAGGTGACTTACAGCTGGAACACCTGCCGTGGCAGTGCCAGATGGGAAGCCAATCATAACCCCTGTAGGAGCCCCGCCAAGCGTGGACGACTTAGTCGCGCTCCCTCAAACCTAAGTTGTCATCTTCTTTCCTTCGCTCCTTAGAGTAGAATCTTCGTCGATAGCACCTAATCGAGGTCTCTACCAATGCGATGCAACCCAGGTCGTGACAGTTACTGTCCACTTAGGGGTCAGATACCTGAACAATGTAACTCCGATATGTTCTAAAGAATCTATAAAAGACAGAGCAACGGGAGTTCGAGAGGACAGGGAACAATACACCTCATTCATATACAATCTTACGCACTTCTGACTACTCGATTGGACACACGTGATATTCGACAGCATTTGATAGCTAGACCTCCCGTAACCATCTGGCTACATACGGAATCGCTGCTTTTTAGGAGATGAGATGAATCGGCCGAAAAGGTAGTCCTTAGATTGTGTTACACGCTAAGGTGGTCAAAGATTTGTGAGGTTGTAAAAGCATGACATTCTATCTAGTCCTATGGAGCACGAAGGTTGGACTTAGTCCCAAAGGGCTAAGTCACGTGGTAACCTTGGTGGTCTTAGCAAAGCCCACCAAGGTTGCCTAACAGATTGCCAGAAGTTAAGACGCGTCATCCTAGCCAGGCAATCGGCGCTTAAGTGTTTCAGGTTATTAAATTCTACGGAATCCAGACATAGCGGTTAAATAGCTCGGCTAATAGCTCGGATTTGATAGCTAGCGCCCTTAACAAGCTAGCTAGATCCTCTACTTAGGGCTCTGACGGCTGAGAGCTATGGAAAACAACTAGCTAGATGAACCGGACGAGGCTACAGAGCAGGCTCTAGCCAACCCCGCTAGTATGTTCCCGGGGGACCGCGCCGGCGAGGTTAGCGATAGCTTCATCTCTTAGTAGTAAATCCAACCAAAAAGTCACCAGACTCACCTAACCTCACTATGATCACTAGTATTACGAATCTATGATTCTAACCAACGCAACAGGCCCGATGACAGGCCCAGTGGATACAGGACAAAGAAGGAGGGGAAAGTCACACAGGAGTGGCTAGCTGCAGGAGGAGCCAGCTAGTGCAAGGATCACAAGTCACGTGACTTACAAGGGTGGATCATTTGGATATGAAATGATCCAACATATCCAGTTAGGACCAATAGTATCCATGAAGGATCTAATGGCCCCAGTTATCAGTGAAGGAGGGGATGGATATATAAGGGACAGGACTCCCAGGCATTTCATAGATAGACAGTCTCTACTTCAGTCATCAATCTAAGCATCAATCTAACCCATTGGTGAGGCAAACTGCCTTGACGACTCTATTCCCAGTTACCCTACTTGAATACTTCAGTTACCCCAAAGCACTATACTCCATACGTCAGACCCCGATATTATTGCTAAAGGACTCCGCAGCAGGACTTACTTACTAGCACAAACCCTTACAGACTCTTTAGTGGTTTACGCAGCTAGACTATTAGACGTTTCGTTACAACTAGTTGGTCAACATCACCAGCGTTTTGCTTACTAATTTGATCATTAACCAACCAAGAGGGGATGGTGAGGTTGGTCGGACCCTTGGATAGTTCCATGAGTGGATATATGGGAGTACGGTATATGTGTATAACCCTACAAGCCAACACCACACACACACACAGCCACACCGGAGAAATGATTATCCGTCCACATAACAAAGCCATAACAAGGTCAGCCAGATCGCAGAAGATACATCGATCAATCCTTTCACCCTCAGTAGTCAACTACACGTGTATACGAAACCTTGTTTCATGTCCCGATCTATTGCACGAAAAGCCGAATGTGAATGACGGAAAAATTGATGAAGACAATATGTTGTCGTCAAGGTAGGGTGCGATTTGAAGGCGCGATCCTTGACCGACCCGTCACACAGTGGGTCAAACCGCTGTTTTTTAAGGCTTGAAGAGCACCTCTTGCACAGGTGCGAAAGGCTTGTTTCAGACCGCCAAGAGATTGATTGTGCCTTTGTGCCCCAGAAAAATAAGAAACAAAGAAAAAGAAACGAAGAAACCCGGCATGATGACTCGGTGAAGCGAATCGAACTGACTGACAGATTGGTGGTTTCGTTCCATTTGGGTCCACGGTCTTTGGGAGATCATGCTGGTGTGAACTCAACATCAATAAGGCAATTATTAATTTATCTACGTCGTATCTGGGCTATTTCGACTCGTTAAGCGGTCGCCGAGAATGAGCACATGAGAGACGGAGCTTGTTATGGGACGCGCTTCGTATGCTTGCTACATCTGGCGGCATCCACGCTGTCGCGCCCCACATGAAGCAATCTCAACAAGTTGCAAACAATACTAGAATCGCAGCCAGGCGGCCGTTAACTCCGATATTAGCAACTCCTCGAGGTCTCCAACGTCTTTACGACCAGGCATCGTGTTGTCCTGCATTTGCCCTTCAGTCTGTCATTGTGGCAGACCGAGGTAGATAAGGCCGTTACAGACTTGGAACGACCCGCAATGTTGTTACGCACTCAGTCCCACTTGACATAAAACCCAGGGCACAGCTATCATTAGAAGGCCTGGTTTTAAAGCTGGGTCATGCTTCTACCCAGTCACACCGACGCATTGTGTCGTTTAAATTGCCCGACAGATTTCAGATCGACTGTTCATAGCCTATCCCTGGATTGCCAGGGACCCTTGTGGTTTCTATGATTGGGTTCCTAAGATTGCCGCAGAGCCTCCCCGTCCCCTGACCTGCCCTGACGACGTTTGCTGCGCCCTTGGTGAACATCTGGTCCTATGGGTCAAAAAGCCATTTCGGATCAGGGTGGTACATCTCATCCCAAGTTGAGACGATGTCACAGGCTTGATGTTTTTGTCAACCAATCACACAACTCTCGCCCCTGTGCTGCGCATGATTGACGTGGGCACTTCGCCCGAACACTCCATTTCTTTCACGCGGATCTACGTGATCGAAGATCATTCAGCCACGCATTCTTGGCCTCCAAGTTCCAAGGCGGCTAGGTAACCGACAATGTGCCATCAACAGTGACTTGGACCAAAGTCTCCATTTGACATCTCCGAGCCCAATTAGTGGCCGGTCGAGGCACCGCTGTGGTATATGCGGCCCGCGGCTGCGTCTTCATGCGTATCCCGGGTGGCAGTCCCATGGACTAGTATGCTATTAACTGTCGTTTTTCTCTATCGGGATAGGGAGGCGTGGCTACGGAATCCACACATACCCACTCTGATATCCCACCGGCGGTATGAGTGGACAAAATTGGTGGCTTTACAGACAGGCGTCATGGAGCCGCGTCAACATCTAGACCGTGCCTTCATTCTACTGGCGACCTCCTTCCTTGCTTGCTCATCTACGTCGAACGACGGAGCCGTCCCACCATGTCGTCGGTAGCCTTGCAGGTATTGCGAGCGGCATATGTATATGAAAACCCCTCCGCCATGGCAGATTGGGCGGGCATCGAGGTTCTTGTTAACCTTTGTTATCATTATTCGTTTCTTACCTTCTTTCGTCGCAGTTTGTGTCCGGGGTTCTTTCAATTCCATGTGCAGGCATATAGACTTATAGACCTCTATTTCTTGTTGTTTTACTACTACCTTGCAATAGATTTGCTTATAGTCCTATTTCGTCTTTCGCCATGTCCTTTCAACCTATCAACACAGATCAGAGGAAGTCTCGATTCAACCGGCTCACGATATGGCCGTCAGTTTATGGGGAGGACATCGAACTCTCAGCACCATGGCCTGGCCGATATATGATAGAACCACCCAATAAGCGGTGGACGAACGCTTACGATGCCGAGGCTCGGGCCTCGCGCATGAGCTTCCTCGTCGGCGACGGATTGTTACCAGGCCCACCACAGGACCGTCGCATATGGCCCGGGCAGATCGGACAGAACCGCACAACGTGGAGAGGGGGGAACCGCACGACATGGATCGATGAGGTGCACCAACAAGACGCACAGGTCTGGGACGGCCAGTTCGACGTGGAGAAGAGGGCTTCCTTCCTCACCCGCAGCCCGAACCGTTGGTCGGATGGATTCGAGATTGGGGAGAAGGAGAAGGAGCGCTACAGGGAACCCCTTACGCAGGCGCAGATCGCACAGGCTGATTCGGCTCTTGTCTCGGTCGACGTGCTCAACTACGACTTCCAAGGTTACGGCACCCCCGAAGAGCCCTTTCTGGTCAGGTGGATGGAGAATGACCCGGCGAATCCTTTGATGTTTCCTGTCGCAAAGAAGTGGATCAACGCAATGATCCTCGCCTTTGCCGTCTTTATGGTCTCGGTCGCTGCATCGGGTTTCTCTCAAGGTATGAACGCACGGTCTGCTCACTGACTTCCTCAGATCTAACATGAACTAGGCACTACTGATATCAAGTCCGAGTTCAACGTCGGGCAGACGGCCGCTCTGCTCATCACATCCGTCTACGTCCTTGGCTTCGCCGTCGGCGCTCTCGTTCTCTCTCCTCTCAGCGAAGTCTACGGCCGCCGCGACCTTTACGTCTGGACTTTCCTGGGCTTCGTCGTCTTCACCGGCGCCATCAGCCTTGCCCAATCTGTGACCGTAATCCTTCTCTTCCGCTTCCTCGGCGGCCTTGCCGGCTCCTTCACCCAAGCCGTAGCGCCTGCCGTCATCGCCGACATCTTCACCGCCCAGGAGCGCGGCTTCGTCCTCAGCATCTTCACCCTCGCCGGACTCATGGGCCAAATGATGGGCCCCATCACCTGCGGCTTCCTCGACGCCGCCTTTGGCTGGCGCTCCCTCCCCGTCCTCATCATCGGCGCCTCCTTCCCCATCTGGGTTGCTCTCACCTTCACCTTCCCCGAGACGTACGCCCCCACTCTCCTGAAGCGCCGCGCGGAGAAGCTGACCGCCATAACGGGCAAGCTGCACATCGTCGACGGCATGCAAGAGGCCAAGACCATCGCGACGCAACTGCGCGTCGGCGCTCTCAGGCCCTGGGTCATTCTCATCTACGAGCCCATCGTCACCCTCCTCAGCCTCTTCCTCTCCGTCGTCCAGGGAACCCTGTTCTTGCTATTCGCCGCCTACCCCATCGTCTTCCAGCAAGTCCGTGGCTGGCCTCAGGGCGTCGCCTCCTTGCCCTTCCTCGCTATTGCGCTGGGGATCGTGCTCTCCCTCGTCTATGTTGCCGCCGTTGACCAGCAGCGCTACGCCAAGGTCGTCGAGAAGAACAACGGGTTTGCCCCCCCAGAGGCGAGGCTCCCGCCCGCTATGCTCGGGTCCGTCGCTCTGCCCATTGGGTTGTTTTGGTTCGCGTGGACCAACGACCCGAGTGTGTACTGGCTTGTGTCGGTCAGCGCGGGTGTGTTCTTTGGCTTTGGCATGGTCTTGTTGTACATGTCGCTTACCAACTACCTCGTCGATGCATACTTGGGCTATGCTGCATCCGCGCTGGCGGCCAGTACGGTGCTCAGGTCTATTGCGGGCGCAGTGTTTCCTCTATTTACTAATTCCATGTATGATTCGCTTGGTAAGTTGTCTACTACTCCGCTTCCCCCCTTGCGCCCTTCAAACCAAGCTAACATTGCTTCAAGGTATCCATTGGGCTTCCAGCGTTCCGGGCTTCTTGTCTGTGCTCTTCATTCCTTCCCTTATTGCGTTTTACAAGTACGGACATATTATCCGGAGTAAGACGAGATTCGGACAGGAGGCTGCTAAGATTGCGGCTGTGATGGAAGGGAAATAAAGGGGTAGGAGAGTGATTCGGTGTATATATTGAATATGTTGATATAATGAAGAGGGGACGAGTATATTAAAATTTACAAAATTAGAGTGAAATGTTCTATGCATTGAATTTGTGTATGGACTAGCAAGTGGACTTACAAGTGAATATGTGACAGTCCTGTGGCTCGTCGTGATTACCTTCGAGGATAGTACGTGCGTCTCATTGTAGATGGCTAGACTTGCTCTAGCCCTGGTAAAAGGGTAATCTTGTTTTCGAAATATCAACTTCTGCTAGTATAGTTTCCTATCGCATGAAGCTTTCTGAGTTAGTTAACATACCTACCTAACCTCTATTACAGAATTCTCTCGCTGGCTCCCTGAAAGTATAGCTCTCAAGCAAGATTCAAAACACGCCCAAACTTATACACACCTTGCATGGCCAAATATACAACATCAACATGCAGCACATTTTCGCTTTGCTACCACCACTAGAAAGTAAATATGGAAACCCGATAAGCATGTCAGCAGAGTCAAACTCACACTCGCCATTTGTCCAAACACGAGATATGAAGTGATAATCTCGCAGCTGGATAACCACAAGCAGGCTGTGCTGCCCATCAAATCTACCGTCGCGATCCCAACCCTCAGTCGTATGCATAGCCGCGCGCAGCAACCCCCCAGCTTATCCTCCCTCTTGCCAATGGGCGCCAAATGCCGCTCGCGGCCGACCTCGTCCACCTCCGCGTTAACCGACACGTTCGCAACGTAGTTGTCCAACCTTGCGCCCTCCACGAATAGCAGCGTGTCCTCGCTGGCGATCTGACCATGATGATGGCTTCTCCCGTTGTCTCATCACAGTAGGCCGCCGTCTCCTTCACGTGAATGGAATTGTAGCCTGTGGCCCGGAGAGGGCTAGGCAAGGGCCCCCGTTCGGCCTTGATGTGCGCCTCGAAGAGAGGCACGTGCAGTCGCTCGTGGTCCCTCGTATTCTTTGTGCGCATCAATGAATTCTTGTCGGAATTGGGCAAGCTTGCGCTATGGTAAAAAGAATATCCCAGGTAGAAACCAAGGCTGAAGAAGGAGCCTATGGCCATGTCTTTGATGCAGGGCCCAATGGGCGAACGTTAAGTGTACAGTAAGCCTGTAGAAGCGTCGAGGCTGTATTGTTCGCGCGGTCGGGGGTTTCGAACTGGTTGAATGGACGGCGTTGTCTTGGCTGTGTGAGTACAATAATTGGATTTGGTATTGGGAGAGTTAGTCGGCCGCCCAGCGGGCGCACCTGTCGGAGCATTCTGAGCACACGAGCATGAGTTGGAGATGGACCGTTGTTGGGTGGTGCAAATAGAGCTTGTACTCGAGTATAGGCGGGGAAGGCTTAGGTAGATTTGTCGCCAACGACGACTTTTGAGACTCTCTGGTGGGAAATGGTTGAATACGACAACTAGAACGACGTTAAACCTTCCCGCCTCATCTTGCTGCTGAAATCGAATCGATGTCACTCTTTCTAAACTGGTGGTTTTCGCGGCTAGCTTGCTCGTTGAACCAATAAAATCAGCAATCAAATGTATCCTCTAAGCAAGATCTAGATGACAGGATGTGTTTTTCGCATTATTCCTGCGTATATGCTGTCACACACAGCTCAGTGATGCCGTCTTCCAGCCCAGTAGTCCATAGTCCATGCTCAACTCGTCATTTTGTCTAGTCTATGGCTCCGAAAGTCCTTTAATAAGTGTCCTTTCGAATAACAATAATCAGTGCTGACAGATAATGCATTGTGTTACTGCGGGTATCACCAGAGTATTGCTTATCCTTTGAATTAGTAAGGAAAGCTGGTATAGAGTTTCTTCGCCCACGTTTCAGGCCGAGAAGCGAGACTCGGGTCAGGAAACTAGTAGCAGCAAATGCAGTACCTAACAAGCTCAAACAATTGCTGACACTTCTGAAGAGATCCTGTATTCTTTACAGACCACGTTGGCATTGTATAATGAAGTCACCCATATCACCTCGCCACATTTCTTCCTATACGCAATCAGATTTGTACAAGTCTGTACAACCTAGAGTCTCACAAACCGCTCCTGCCGGCAATCATGGCCACACCGCCAAAGCGACCGCGCAATCAGACCGGAATTTTGTCTCTGTATAGAAATAGTAGGGACAAAACATTTGTTGCGCCCGAACACTTTTATCGGAAGAGTGGCCGAACAGCTCGGCTAGGGTTCACGTATACGTACTCTGGGGTCGGTTCCAACGCACCTGCCGCCGAATGCCGTCCACAGGGCTGCAGAGCCTGCTATCATCCAGTATTGGCCTAGAATAAACCCTTTTCCCAATATCGTCATGGGGGACTTTGGAGATACAGGAGTTGAGCTCTATAAATCTGAGAAACTCACAGGTCGGGCATTCACCAACTTTGGTTGAAAGAACGGGAAAACCTGTGTAAGTAACTCCTAAAGCCCTTTCGTTGTCTATCCTTATTACGTGTCAGGGGCGGTTAATTATACAAACTCCCTCCCAAGATACGATTATGCCCTCCGAAGATGTGGCCGGAGTTAGTATAGCAATTTCTGAGAGTTTCAAGAAACCAGCACGGCAAAATGCTGCGTCATCTGTGCATGGCGCACATCACACTCTCAAGAGGCGAGCCCTAATTGTTCTTATGTGCTGATAGGAGGCGGCTTCACGAAGCCAATTTCCTAGTAGCGGAACAACTTACGGGAAACCCTCCTATCGGCAACCGACAAAGGCTATTGGGAAAGCTATACGGCTGCGGCAGGTTTTACCTTCATTAATGACATTGGGCAAGGTGGCAAATCTTGAATATACGAGTTACTACATTCATCTTGTGTCAAAGTTGTACATAACCAATATGTGAGTCCATGGCAACGAACCAGCAAAATATTCTACAAGGAAATGGTAAAGCTATAGTACCAGCAGAGCGTAGAGTTCCGACTCCGTTGCTACCCGTCAGATATTCTGCAGTCTGTACACCCACCAACAAGTACTCATGGAACAAGTAGATATAACACAGTCAGCATATTCTTATGTTAAATACCTCGGTTGATTGGACTTCGTGGAAGGATTCCTTCGAATCCATGCGACGGCGCTTCTAGCGGTTGTCCATCCTATGTCGCCTAGTTGCCAGCGATTTTTCCGGGCCTGTGGAGAAGTAGGTGATTGCCAAGATCGAGCCAGCTTTCATATCCCAGTGCTGACCGTTGAAGATCATGGAAGCTCTTTCTGAATCTGGCTCGGAAACCAAATGCGCACAGATCGCATGCGCCGGGATGCCCGACCTGGCTGCCAAATGTGGATTTACAACCTATCCTACTATCGTACTCGGCCACGATCCTGAAACGTTTAAAGCGTACTATGGCGCACTGAGAAAAGGAGAGTACGTTTTCTTGGCATCTGTCTCTATGTCCGACCTGACTGACGGCCCCTACCCTAAGTATCCTGGCCTTTCCCAAGAGGTAAACGATGTTAGTAGTGAGTGACGTTAATTGAGTTTCACTTTAAGATCTTCGAGCTGCAAAAAACACGTTTATCGTTGTATACTTGGACTATGCTGATGTAGCCGCGCGACAAAATCTCACCGCTTGGCTGAAGATATGCGAGATGACTCCGACTTCGGTATCGCAAATGACTACGACCTCGTGGCAGCGGAGGAGGTTAGTATCCATAGTATCGTTGTGTACAAGTTTCAGGCGGAAAAGAAGACCGCCCTTGGTCTTTATAATGCTTCTGATAATGAGAGAATGACCAAATTCGTAAAAGAAGCTATTAGGCCCTCCGTGATGGAGTTGCCCCCGGAACTACACGATGCTAGACTGAAATTATATGTTTGTGACGTCTCTATTCTGTAAAGTTGAGCAGTGTCTAACAGAATTCTATAGGAAAACCTCCTACTCGGCTACATTTTTGTGTCCTCGAATGTCGAGCAGCAAGAAGTCTCGGAGGCGACCCTGCCCTTGGCGCGACAATAACTAGGCCTATCCAGTTCGGCACCGTCGATATGCATATTTTCACAGATCTCGCGGACAAGATGCACCTGTAAACTGATCAGTGGCTTGCCTTCGGCATCCACGAGCCTAAGAAAGATCTGAAGTATCCCCTGAACTCGAACATCAGCTCCCAAGACGGCTATCTCGACATTGGACAAGTAACTAAACTCGTCACGAAATTGTTCAACGGAAAGCTTAAGCCAACAATAAAATCGCAAGCTATCCCCACCGTGCAAGAATCTGCAGTCATCAAGATCGTCGGGCTGAACTATCAGGACGTCATCCTCGACAATAACAAGGATGTTCTCATTGAATTTCTTGCCTGCAGATGAGGAGTTGGCGCAGCGATATGCTGCTGAGGAGAAGGGGAGAGAAAGAGTGATGGTAGCCAAGATAGGACATGAGGCGAACGATACCTTGACAAAGATATACGTGGATCTCCCTGGTTCAAGTTATACCCAGTTGGCAAGAAGGACACGCCGAGTATGTATATTGGAGAGCGCCGGGTCGCTAGTTGGGCCGAGTTCATACGGGAGAATGGATCTTATCAGGTTGGGTTGGACCTATGATAAGCGATGCTGCGAGTCTGATCGGTCACTTTCATGTCAAGTTCATCCGAATTTCGTAGCAAGAAGGCCACTATTTAACCACCTTGCAACCGAGACGACCGAGACGCTCAAGGTACAACAAAGCAAGCCACATTTGGTCCGTGCACTACGCTCCAGCCACCTTTAGCCTTGCCCAAGTTCATCGTCAGGTTGCACTGACGCGACAGCTTCAGCTGCCTTGACGGACGAAGCTCACCAAACCCACCGAAACCCAAGCTCACGATTCCACAACACTGCAATTCCCTCCCATATCACCTGTCTTCATCACCTTCGACCGTAACCGACGTTCATCATGACTTCCATTGGTACGGGCTACGACTTAAGCAACAGCACATTCTCGCCAGATGGTCGCAATTTCCAGGTGGAATATGCAGTCAAGGCAGTAGAGAATGGCGGCACATCAGTAGGGATCAGAGCTAAGGACGGCGTGGTTCTGGCGGTTGAGAAGGTGGTCACATCGAAGCTGCTGAAGCCGGGAGCGAACAAGAGAATCGCAACCATCGACAGAAATCTGGGCGTGGTAGGTCACCTTTGCTCGCAAACCACCCTCCTACAGCTTCAAGAGACAAGGAAATAGAAGACTGACAGCGTGTATCATTCAAGGTCTACTCCGGCATGATCCCCGACGGTCGTCACTTCGTTGACCGAGCCCGCGACGAAGCCCGCTCCTGGCGCGACACCTTCAAGACGGGAATCCCCACATCCGACCTCGCATCCCGCATGGGCGGCTACCTGCAAGCATACACACTGTACCAATCCGTTCGCCCCTTTGGCATCACCGCTATCATAGGAGGCTTCGACTCTGAGCTCGAGGCGCCCGTAGACGGCGAGGTGGGCAGCGGCCCGTCGGTCGGCGCAGGCGGCAAGGGCACCGGCACCCACGGCGGCCCGGGCCTCTACATGATTGAGCCAAGCGGCATGTACTGGGGCTACTACGGTGCGGCGACGGGGAAGGGCCGGCAGGCGGCCAAGGCGGAACTCGAGAAGCTAGACTTGGCGGCCGGGACGCTCTCGCTCCATGACGCGGTCAAGGAGGCGGCGCGCATCATCTACTTTGCGCAGCAGGACAACAAGGACAAGGAGTTCGAGCTCGAGATGACATGGATTAGTGGTGTGAATGGACCCACCAAGGGTAGACATGAGCACGTGCCTAAGGAGCTGATGGAGGAGGCGGAGCGGTTAGCGAAGAAGTCGCTTGATGACGATGATGAGGATGAGGAGAAGAGTGAGGAGAAGAGTGATGATAAGATGGAGGAGTAGAGTTCGTTCGGCGTGGATGCAGGCTCTCGGTGGGCAAACTCTTTGCATGACGGACTGATTGCACTTGTACAATTACGACAATGGACATGGCGATTTGGGGATCAGATCATAGACTAATTTCATCAGAGAGTCATGATGTCTACAGCTTGTAACTAGATGGATTGCCTGTCCACTTATGGCATTCGGTGTCTTGTTGCATCGAATAAAGGCCGTCCAAGCATTGAGGAGGAAGGTCGGTACCGATGGCCACACCAAGTGACCCAGAGTCCAAAGGGTTCTGTTTGTCTTGAAAACGCCTTTATCTGGCGTCGAGTCAGTATCCATTGGCGAAAGTTGATCCACCTTTGGTACTCGGTATTACTCGAAGTTGCAAGAGCAGAGCAGCAGGGTTCACGAGCGCAGAGCAGAGGCTAGGACCAAGTCGATTCGCGCATCGAGGAAACCTATCGAAGCGACTGTGCCCAAGTCTTCGCGTGCATATGAAATATATTGTGGCTCCCTTGAGTATGGACAGCTTGGAGGCAGTGACCAGCCTCCAACGAATATCCTGGGGGCCGTGAAGTTAGGAATCTTACTACTATGTGCCGAATAAGCTCGTTAAGCCATGTATTCAGTGTACCAAAAAAGTAGATGCTGTGCCCAGTTGTGGCACTCAAACCGTCCAAGCGGATTACTGCGGCCGTTTCTTCTGCCAGTTCCGACCATCACCGCTCCAAGTATCGACGAGAAGACAAAGTGGGATATTTGAAAGATATTTTATGCTGGTGGTTTGCCATAGCCGATTGAAAGCCCTGGTTCAGTGCCTAGGGGTGGTTGTGGGAATCACGGTGAGGCAGGTGTGTGTGGTGCTGTTAGATATCAGAATCGGTGAATGCTTCGTCGTGGGTGCTGTGACTTTTTGTCCTCTTTCCTCTTCAGCGATCGGACTGCACTCACATGTGTGCCACTGTGTGACTATGCAAGTCATTCGCCACGATCGTCTTGAATTCAACCTTGCTGGCATAACAAGCTTTGCAATGATTCTTGGCGGACAACGAAGCAGTAGCGAAGCAGTGATATGAGGAGAGTAGTGAAGGATAAGTCATGAAGGAGTTATGGGTAGAAAAGATTGGAATGACTTGCGCCCTAGACACTTTAAAGAGAAGCCATTAGGCACTTTCCAAAGCTAGGGTGGCTACAAAAGTGGAAGGAGTAACTGGACGATACTCTAAAGAAGCGGCAAGTAGCTACAGATTAGGAAATAGGAACTTATCGTGAATTGGATGCCCACACACATCGCCAGATTAGAAAAGGTTATCTGGCACCAGACGAGTGGTCACTCTAGCAGAATCCAGGGTGCTGCTTCCGTAGCGAGGTACGTAGCTTAGTATACGACATATTATTATGTATTCCAACGCCGAAGAGACTGAGGCAGTCAAGATACCAAGGACAACTTGAACCATTCACATCCTCTAAGCTCCCAATATCGTGAATGCACTAGCAACATCACATATCTAACAATTCAGTGACACGTCGATATAGCAGTATGGGTTGTGGTGATTAGCCAGGCTTCGTATAGGGTCCCCCCGGTCAAGAACATCAATCCTTAGGCTCTTGGCAAGTCCAATCGTTTCTAGGGCCCTAGGACTGTAGTGAGTACACAGAGCATGGAACAGCAGGGGCTATGCTACTTGCAATACTAAACGATGAGTTCATGCATTACCATGATCGGTATGTAGATTCGACAACATTATTTCACACGTAGTAGGAATTGATTAATTAGCTGTAGGATGCACATGCGTTGCCTCTGCATGGAACTCTTGGTTAAAGAAATAAGAAAATAAAAAATAAAAAATAATAATAGAAACATGTCAGGGCATATTCACTCGGCACGTCGATCTACAACCTATTGAAGTCTTTCAAGATCATTTCAATGGAAAGGAGTCGTCGAGGGAAACTTTTTACGATCTATTTTTAGATGGGCGAGGTGTATGATGTATTGGCAGAAGAATCAGTGCACTGTGCACGGGGCCGCTTGTTCTTTCGACTAGTCAACACCTATAGAAGCCCTAACGAACGAAGGTGCGAATGCCGGAAGCTGCGCGATCGGGTAAGGTTAATTAATTAGTTGCACTGCTGCGCCGCCGGCCAGTCTTTTCGAGACGAAGGATCGAAAACCCTGCAGCCTAGATCGCACCAAGTAATCCTAGGTTTGGTCACAAGTGCGACAACCAGCCCTTTAAGGGTTTTCATAGGCCTATTTTATCAGCAATGACTTCAACCAATTCCGGCATGGCCCGGCATGTTATGGTCCTGGGGCTGAGAGCTGATTCTTTGAAACAGTCCAGGCCACCCAATCGTGATCTGCCGTAGGGTTGGCCCTGGACTCACACTTTCCCATGATAACTTGATCAGTTGCTGCCCATCATTGACAACTCATGGCTCAATCGACTACTCCTGTTTTTTTGGATGAACCGATGGACTATCTGCCAAGTACCTTCACGACTTTTGCTCCGTCTCAGGATCAGCATGCTGACGCGAACGAATACTTGCTACACAGCCACGATGATGGCGAAAAACTACGCGATGGCCAGGACAGCACGATGGCCCAGCTGCATTCACGAGATGCGGACCCTTATGAAGTCGCACGGTTAGATGATATGCGACATGAGTCTCGCGATGTTAATGTGCCAGATTCGCCTGGCGTATCCGAAAGGAGCTCGAAAAGCATTCGAGAGGAGTTGAACGAGGTGTCGCCGCAGTCATCGAGGACGATCGTTCAGACGCTCAATGCACTTTCCGACAACACCAAATATGAACCAGGTCCAGTCGAACCGCACAAGCCCCAAATGTGGAACTCATTATGGCTCCGGACAGAGGTTCTCATTAGCTTCGCCGTGCTGTTCATCGCTATGCTCCTCGTTACAGCACTCCTGTACCACTTCTCTGAAGCGAATCAGGGGCTGAGTGTCCAAGATTCAGCTCGACACTATGCGTGGACCTATGGACCGACGGCATTTCTTACCATCGTCCTTAGCATGTGGAATCAGATGGACTTCGCTGCAAGGATTCTAGCGCCATGGAAAGAGCTGAAGGACGGTCCAACATCGGTCGAAAGGAGTCTGATGCTCGACTACATTATGCCACTCGTTCCTGTCACGCTCTGGAACGCGCTTAAGAGGCGGCACTGGGCTGTCGTATCTCCCTTACTGGGATTCTTTCTTTTGGAATTGACCGTTCGTACGCCAACAACGCCCCACCTCCTTTATTGGTAAAGCTCACAAGTGAAAAGACTGTTTTCTCTACCGGTCTGCTGGTTTTGCAGCCCACGACGATGAGGCGAGACAACGTTGCCCTATCTGCAATGAGCGAATTTGATGGTTCCGACTTTCATCTCAACCGTACTGACTCCAACATTGGACCAAATCCTACCGTGCTTTTCTATGGCACCCGCTTGCAAGGGCTGGGATATCCCACAGGTGTGAGCGGAGACTTGGCCGTCCCCGATTTTATACCGCGCGACGCCGGCAGCATCCCCCCGGGTGCGAACTATTCGGCCATTGCACCTGGAGTCCGTGTGGGCCTCGATTGTGAATATCTACCAGGACTCAATGGGACGAGAACCCACTTGCCTTGGTGGAGTATACTCGCCTCCTTTTGGGTAGCCAATATCACGACCCCGTCATGCAACCTCACCAATATCATTGTAGCGGAAGGACCAGACCATAATATGTATCATCAAGAGAATGCGACGCAGGCTTACGAGGGCTATTTTGGCGACTACATCTGCGACCAGAGCTACGATTACTCGCTGCCGACTACGGGCCTTCCCAACCCGGCGAATGCATCTGCAGAACACCGAATCATCATGTCCATGGCCGACCTTCGCTTTACACCTTTTGATCCGATGAATAATGAGCCCGATCTAATCTATATGAACAATCTCACGGTCGCCGTGTGCAAACCGTATTATACCATGGGGAAATACGAGGTCACGTACTTGGATGCCACAGGCGCCTCAATGAAAGCCATGACTGCGAATTTCGTGTCCAACACGACCTCGGATATCCATGGCTTTGCCTCTGCGAACCTCGGCGCAGCTGTGCAGTACTCTGTGGAGAAGGCGTATCTTGGTACCGGAGGTCAAGACTGGGTGTTGTCCGTCCAAGTGCCGTCTTTTTATCAGATATTGTCAGCCATGAACGATAATGCCACCATTGGAGTATTCATGGACGCCCAACGTCTTATTGAAAGCGGTACGGAGGCGTTCAAGGGTATTGCCACGGAACTCATCCACGAGTACATGATGAAACCAGCCAATAATAGTATCACGGGTTCATTTCTATTCAGCGAGAACCGTCTTTGGGTGAGAGCATTATCAGTGGGCTTCATGTGCGCATTTCTCGCGATACTTTCTGCTCTCAGTATTCTCATGGTTTTCATTCGACCTGTCAATGTTGCCCCGCGAGAGCCAGGTTCGATAGCAGCAACCGCAACCATTCTCACTGCAAGTCCCGCACTGCATTCTCTACTCGGGGGTTTGGCTTCTGCTCCGTGGAGCACAATGCGTAAAACTCTCTCTCCGTTCCAGTTTCGCAGTCGGGTGGCAAGTGATCTCGACAAGAATTTCTGTATCGAGCCCATCGGCATCACGGAACAGCAGTTGCCACCGTATGCTCACGAGGACCACCCGGCGAGTGTGCGACCATTCAAATGGTGGACCCCAATGGCTATCACATGGTGGTTTTCGGCCCTTGCTGTCGTTGTCCCATTACTGGCAGTCGCGGCTCTGGAGGTGATCCAACACAACTCTGACCAGTATCAGGGGTTTGTCGACGTCAACCCCGAAGGTTTCGCCGTCACGCATGGCTTCGCGACATACGTCCCAGCTGCGGTAGCGTTCTGCGTTGCAGGGTTGTTCGCCAGCATGCGGTTGTCCGTGAGCATTCTTGCTCCATGGATGGCTCTCAAAAGAGGCAGTGCGACAGCTTCCCAGTCAGTCTTTCTCAGTTTGACGGCGAAAGTGCCACCGCACCGTCTCTTCTTGGCGTTGAAGAGCCGCAACTTTGGTGTTGCTCTTATCTTGATTGCCAACTTTGTGGCTGCTTGGCTTCCGATCATCGTCTCGGGTCTCTATGTTGTGACCCCGGTGCCAGACATTCAGCCCATTTCATTGCAGCAAAGCGATGTCTTCGACTTCAAGCTGAACAACCTTTTCTACAGCGACAACATGGCAGGAACCAACACAGGTCTTATTTTGTACAGCAACCTGTCGTATCCAAGATGGACGCACGATGACCTCGCCTTCAACGCTTTACAGGCGACCAACTCCGAGCTATCCGGTAGCTCTCCCGGAGTTCAAATGCCTTTTGCCACCCATATGATGGCCACCAGACCTTCTCTAAACTGCACAGCCGTCTCTGCAACATCGAGGCAAGCCGGCCGTCCATACTATGAGAGCACTGACGTGCCAAGCGGCAAAGTTGAGCTGCAAGTTAACACCACATTGCCATGGGCTTGCGACCGTGCTGTCAACGTCACCACGGTGCCGTGGCAGCAGTATTTTCTCTTACCCAACGATACCACACCTGCCTACTTCGGTACTGCGTCTGTTCTCCGCTGGTCTCCATCCCGTGTCGATGGCTATGGCGCAGTCGACACCGACTTCAACCACAGGCTTGCGACAAGCTACGCCGAGGACTCGGTAGCGAATTGGGTGGGCGGTTATGGCTGCCCTTCTCTGGCCGTGACACTGGGAAGAGGCTCTGTAACTCCATTTCACAATTCGAAGAACAAGACTTCTTACAATTATGACACCGACATTGCATCGATCGTTTGCTATCAGAATTTCCAGACTGTGAACACGAGTGTCACACTCTCATTGCCATCCATGACGTTCGAGAAGGACCACCCGCCAGTGCCAGACGAATCAACCGCTCGGTATCTACTGAACCAACTCTCCGGCTTCTCCAGTCACATTTTCGAGTTCCCTATCAACACGCTCCTCCTCACTTTAACTTCGGCCACCGAAAATCGCACTGTACCTGGCATCGATGGCAACGACCCAGACGCAAATTATCTCGACGCCTTCACCACTGTCCTAGCTACTCAGAAACAAAATGTAACCATCGACAGTATCACCGGGAACGCCAATGTTCCAAATCTCATCGACGCCACAAGGAAACTCTACAGCACATACATGACCCAAGCCATCTCATTCAACATGCGCTCCACCAGTCTCGACGCCAAAGTCTCGACACCCGACTCCGCAGAAGCTGCAGCCTCCTTTCCCACCCTTCACGGCCTCGTCAGCGTCCCCGGCCGTCTGCGTCTTGTGCAGCAAGCCGGCCCTAAGATCGCGCTCCAGGCCATGCTTGCATTCATGGTACTGTGCGCCATTGCGGGCCGACTGCTCCTCAGGGGGGTCGATGCCGTCGTTCCGTATAACCCGTGCACCATCGCTGGCACAGCGGCTTTGCTAACGGATGGGGAGATCTGCACGAGCAAGATTATACCTCTTGGGTCCGAGTGGATGAGTGATGATGAGTTGAGGGGAAGGGGTGTGTTTGAGGGGTGGATGTTTAGTTTGGGGTGGTGGCAGAGTGGTGAAGATGGGTCGAGGTGGAAGTATGGAGTTGATATTGGGTATATCGTGGATTATGACGGGAATGGGGTGGCGGCCTAGTATATATTGGTCCACAACATAATACGAAGCACATGCTATGGTAACGATATAAAAAAGCGAGTCACATGATGGAAACGACAGATGAATTGTCTCAAAATCCAGGACGAGGCACAGCAATTTAACTAAAATACAAGTGATAACAGATGATGCAGAATATACATAAATTGAGGATTCGTCGCTGGTAAATCGCTAGGACGTACACATAATGATACATTAGATAATAATATATACAACCGAAGATACCCAATACCCCTATCTCATCCTCGCTCACCAACTAAACATGATCATGCGCAACCCCTGTCACGGACAGTTGAACCTAGTGAAGATAGTTTGATCTTCACCACTTAGTAGTGGCCACTATGTTCCCTAAATTTCGCCGGGCGAGTGACTTTAGGACTCCTCGACTTCGTCGCCGTGAGGAACGTAGTCGGCTTGCTGAGCGTGACAGTGGCGTTGTGCATAGTGGTGGGCGCGACGAGCGTGCTGGCCAAAGACTCGGGCACCTCAGCATCGCATTCGCTGTCATCGGCGCCCGTCTCCTCCGGCGAGACGGCTGTAGTCGTGGCTGTAGTCTCATCGCCGGCGTCGCAGCCCTCTTCCTCCTCGTCACCTGAGCCTGTCGATCCCGTGGCGGCGGCTTCGGCCGAGCTCACGGACAGGGTCACCGTGCTGGCCGGGTTGATGGAGATGACGGGAATGGCGGACGTGGGCGCCGAGTCAGCTGCGGCGTTGGTATTAGATGCGCTGAGGGTCGCGGTTGTGGAGGGGTTGATGGAGATCACGGGGATAGTGGACGGAACGGTTGCATCAGCGGCGCCAGTCGCGGTGGGCTCGCCGGCTTCGCAGTCGTCTGCCTCTCCCTCATCTTCGGTGTCGGCGGGTTGAGTCGCGGTCGGAGCTGTGACGCCAATGGTAGCAGTCGTGCTTGGGTTGATAGAGATAACGGGGATGGCAGACGGAACAGTTGCATCAGCGGCGCCAGTCGTGGTGGGCTCGCCGGCTTTATAGTCGCCTGCCTCTCCCTCGTCGTCGGAGTCGGCGGGTTGAGTCGCGGTCGGAGACGTGGCGCCAATGGTAGCAGTCGTGCTTGGGTTGATGGAGATCACAGGGATGGCGGACGGAACGGTTGCATCAGCGGCGCCAGTCGCGGTGGGCTCGCCGGCTTTACAGTCATCTTCGGAGTCGGCGGGTTGAGTCGCGGTCGGATACGTGGCTCCAATGGTAGCAGTCGTGCTTGGGTTGATAGAGATCACGGGGATGGCAGACGGAACAGTTGCATCAGCGGCGCCAGTCGCGGTGGGCTCGCCGGCTTCACAGTCGTCTGCCTCTCCCTCGTCGTCGGAGTCGGCGGGTTGGGTAGCGGTCGGAGACGTGGCGCCAATGGTAGCAGTCGTGCTTGGGTTGATGGAGATCACGGGGATAGTGGACGGAACGGCTGCGTCAGCGGCGCTAGTCGTGATGGGCTCGCCGGCTTCACAGTCGTCTGCCTCTCCCTCGTCGTCGGAGTCGGCGGGTTGAGTAGCAGTTGGAGACGCAACGTCAATGGTAGCAGTCGTGCTTGGGTTGATGGAGATCACGGGGATCACGGTCTGGGTCTCAGTGGCGGTGACGGGGATGTCGTCGGCGTCTTCGGGCTCGCAGCTGTCATCAGCACCGGTCTCGGAGGGAGTGGCCGGCGCGACGGTCGACGACAAGTTGGAGAAGGGGATGCTGATGGATGGAAAGAGGGTGGCCGACGACACGGTCACGGTGGTGTCCGGGTTGATGGAGATGGCCGGGATGAGGGAGGGGGCCGAAGAGCTGGTGTCGGCAACGGCGCTCACGGCGGCCGTAGCAGATGCTGCGACGGAGGTGGCGGATAATGCTGCGCTCGACGAGGTAGCGGGGGTTGACCCGGAACCGGCGCCGCACACGGCAATCGCGCCTCCGGGGGCGACGTAGGTGGTGGGGTCGAAGCCGCTGTAGACATCGGGGATATAGATGTTGTCATCCTCGGCACTGTACGCACCCGGGAGAGAGATAGTGGGAGAGCACGAGCCGGCGGATCCAGTGCCGGTGATGGTGAGCTGAGCGCAGCCGATGTAGAACTGGGCACCGCCAACCGTCTGCGCACCATGAAGGGCGAGCATCTCGGATCGGAGCAGGTAGTCCCCGCTCTCGAGGCCGGTGGGCAGGGTGAAGGTGTAGTTGCCGCCGTTGTTCAGGAGCACCTCGTTGGCCCAGGTGCCGTTGGTGTAGTCGAGCTCATCGATCTTGAACCAGCCCGCGCCGATGCCGGTTGCCTTGGAGGCATCGTCGACTGGTCCGAAGAGGAAGTGGGTGATGGGGCCTGGGTGGGTCGAGACATCCCACTGGACGGTGATTTTGTCGCCTTCAGAGGCGGCATACGTGGTGTCGACGCCGGTGCTGCCATCCACATTGCAGGCCATGTCGTCGCTGGTCACGTCCGTCTGAGCATCGTGTCAGGCTATGTTCATAAAAAAGGCATCGATTCACTAAAGCGGCTTACGACGGGGCTGTTGCTGGGCGGCATGCGCAGCGCGACCTGGTAACCGGGAGACACATCGTTAACCCAGAACTGATGAAGATTCTGATGAGCTGACGCCGCAGCGACGAGCGAAAAGCCGACGAGGGATCGGAGCATCTTGAAAACGAAATTAAGGGCGGATCGCAGACCGCTATCTTTTCACGTGCGTAGATTGTCCAAGGAATGACTGGTGTCCGAACTCCGGGTTCAGCGACAAGAAAAAAAACGAGGGAATGATAGTCTGCAAACTGGCAACGACCGACGCGAAAAACTACGGTTGAAGTGAGAAAAAGACCCAAAAAGCAGGCGAATGGAACCAGGCCATGAGGCTCGGCGTCCATATATGAAGCCCATTCTTGCCCATCGTCGGCCAGGGCCTGGGGGCCCATCTTGAAAAGTCAGGGATGTGTGAAGATTGTTTCCGTTTCCACGAATGGGCGAGGCTGGGCAGACGTGCAATATTGCACCGTGTGTTTGATAGATTGTAGCAGGGACGAGTGCTGAGGAAAATGGCATGTATTGTGTACGGGAACCGGAAACATCAGGGTGTCCTTGTGGGCCCCCAAACGGCCTCAAACCCGCCTGCACGAGTCGGAGGCCCGAGTCCGAGTTGACATGCAGCTTGTACCAGGAACCTCCATGCCCACTGGCCACCCAAGGGAGCCTCCCTTTTTTCGCGCCGAGCTTGTTCATTTGCCCGTCCGTGGTACTGTCTCCACTCCTTTCCCAAAGCGGCAGCGCGGCAAAACTTGGTTGGCTGGGGCAGGGCGTGTCGCTCGTCTGAAACGGACGTCCACGCAGGAACATCGCCGCTAACGTACAGCAATAAACCTGAGGGGCTTGGCGGAGTTGAGCCCCACTCCCGTGCTAATTCCAACGCGGTGGTTCATCCTAACCTGCCGGTTCACAGCCTAGTTGTTCAACGTAAGCGAAACCCAGAGGCGCAGAGTGCAGAAGCTTGCTTTGCATGCACCCCAGCATTAGCGCACATCACTGGGCTTGCCCTGGAATACACAGCTGCAGGTGCTGAACGTGCTTCTGGCCGGAGGGTGCAGTTGCCCAAGTGGTCAGTGAGTTCGGTCAGTGAGTTCGCTTTGATGGCGGTTAACAGTGGGTCGGATCCGCATTGAGCGGCAACTGATCCGAACAGCCAAGTCAGATCGCTACGTTCCGAGATGTGTGCGCAACTGAGTTTGTTCTTGCTTGAGCTCGATGGCAAACATGGGGGTAGAAGACACCCCGGCCTGCATTGGAATCGGAAGGTACGCGCTGAAATGAAGACGAGTTGCTTCATCGCTTCGATGTGTCACAGTTCGAGTTTGCTTGCTAAGAGGCACAGCTCACGTTGGCCCAACACCTGCCCTCGTCAAACTAATCAAATATATTCAAATATATTGCAATTTGCAACCGATCCTTCGCCATATTGCTCAATTCGCCCTATCTTCGATGCAGAGCGACAGAATATTCGAGATTTTCCTTTCCTGGTCAAACTGTGCCCGCGCTATCCCGACAAGCAACCTGGTCAAGCCTTTCGAATCTCGTCTCTTCGATTTGGTCAAGATGTTCGGTGCTTCTCGGGGCCGTTTGCAAGGAGAAGGGGCCACTCATGGAATGCTTACGAGTAGGACCATGGGTATCTCTCGTCCCCGCTCCACCATTTTTTGTCTTCCCCCAACTTGTGTTGTACTAAGTCGCTCTGCTTCATCGCAGGTCTACTTCGTACTCGCATCGAGACATTCTCATGCCCTAGCACGCCTCAAATTCCGCCTCCTATATTCACTGCTATCGAACCTTGCGTCGTGCCCAGCCCAAGAAGCAATATAGCGGGTAGTTCACACAGTTAGATCCAACATGAGTGGTTAGAAGTGGTTCGAGGTATGCTGAACTCTGCGACAGCTATGGGATAGACGAAATCGAGCTTCTCTCAGCCCAGTCCTGCATCTCCCTCCTCGTGCACAAAGTGTCAAGAAGGGAGGGGTGGTGGGGAAAATGAAAGGAAAAAATGAAAAGAAAATGAAAAGAAAAGAAGAAGAAAGAAACCTCCCTCTTTCTGCTGCCTTAGTTGACAAACTTATGGTGAAGTTGAATTTCGAGATCTAACCTGCGATCTCGTATGATAAAGAAATTTGAGTGGGGTCGGGTGCGGAAGCTTGAATATAAGACCAAAGCTATGATTTAATATATATATGGACAGCTTCGATCTCATAATCAAGCTTTAGGTCTCATGCGTATAGAAACCAGAATCCTATAACATCGGCTCGAAAATGTTGGATGCTCGCGACTGCTAGCTTTCTGGGGGCTTTTCATATTACTCTTCTTTGTTTCGGAGCATGTCGGACGCTTTTTGAAACTTGCAACAGGTGAGGGTTGAACCAGCTGCTCAGTCTGATGTTTGATTTGTGTTTCCACGGCCCTCAGGGTAATTTGTGACTAGTTTGGATATTTGATGATGCACAGCCTCGTGGAAGGCTTTCAGCCGGTCTGTTACAATCCCTCGGTCGATTGAGGGTGCCTCGGTACATTCCGAAAAGTTAGATTGCATGTTTGCGGCTGATCGTGCTCATGTCAAGTGGAATACAAATTGTCAAAAAGTCAACCACATGGCCCCTTAAGGCGACCATGGCTGCAAGGATGGGGAATGCCCCACATTTACTAGTTTATAGGAGTTCTCTGTCACCCTCGCTCGTTATTAGTATGATTTGGAAGAAAACACATCTTTGGATTACAACATCAAGTCCAAAGTCTAGAGCTGGAATCACAATAGGCCACTGCCCTATAACAGCGAAAGTGATAGGTAGCGGTTCGGGGGTTCTTCCGTAGTCCTAGCCACTGGTTCCTATACCTTGCGGGGCCAGGCAACTGATGCCTGAATATTCTATGGGATTTCCCTATCGTCAAGGGACCTCGATAAGTGGTCATAGTCACCTAAGATCCTCCAAAACAAAAGAGAGAAAAGGGGACGATGCAAAACGCAAATGAATTTTTAGTAGTGACAAGGCCACCTAATTTAAAACTCTGACTCAAGTATCCCTAGTCGACCTCAATGGTTCGAGTCAGAGGAAGAGGCCGCGTCCTCCCACCTTGATCCGTCGTGCACTTCATCATAATCCCCGCCGCGCTCACATTCTCCTGTACCCCAACCCAGACGACCGAGCCCACGGTCAAATTAATCACATCCTAGCTCCCGATAAAGGCCACCTCGCCCCCGTTCGGCGGCGTCCAGACCAGCTTAGGGTTAGAGCGTCAAAGTCTGAATTATGGAACCCAAAGAGCTATGCTCCAGCGCTACAGTGTTAGTTATTTGAATTCCAAAATTGCACGCTTGCTACATCCCGAACCCTCTGTCCTTACCAAAACATGAACAGGGACTACTATGTAGCCTTAATGAAGAGCCACTGTCAAGGGGCTAGGCCCATTGCGGGGCAATGTGGGCCTTTGACTACACTCAACCTAGCAGCTCTAATTGCGGGCGCCGCTACTATACGTGCGGACCGCCCCTACAGTACCCTTAATAGCCTTCCTCTAATTCTTCTCTATCTTAGCAACAATATACTACTTTTCCAATACAGTGAACTTAACCTGTTGGTAGCCATCACAGCCACCGAATAATGGACGCCGTGTATTCAGTCTCGTTGGACGATATGAGCACCTATCTTGACATGCACGAGTGGAATTGACATTCTGGAGCTGTGTTTACCCTGTCGACTGCGCCTCTACGTCCCCTTTCTGCATATATTTCTGTTGCGCATCTGCAACAATGATAACTGTCTATGTGGCACACGCTGAGGCCACTTCTCCCTCGCAACATGCTAGGTTAGCTCGGAAGCGTTTATTCCAAATATGTGACCAACTCCCTTTGATGAGGCCGTAGATGCTCTTAGCAACATTCAAAGCCGCACTCCACCCCCTGCAGAGTGGATGGGATCTACGGATGAATCTGACCACATAGTAGAGGGTCTCTAACCGTCAGCGCGTCTTCTATAGGTTGCCCCTCTAATGTCGACGCTTTGCCCATACCATTCCACGTTAACGTGCCTGAGGACAAGGATATCTTCGCATGGCTGTCCACACACTAGGCCGCATCTCAAGTAGTTTTCTGAGATAAAAGCCAGTTTTTGATGTGCGTTGAGAAGGCTTATTCACTCTAGAATCAAGGATTTCATAACCACCCTGGTGATCTTTCTTTCCAAGTCCTCCGGGCACCAACCGTGCGGTAAGTCCGCAGAGTGGCGTAGTCGTAAGGACCTTTGATGTTAGGGAAGTATCTTCCCACTTCTATTCAACAAAAGTAAACTATATTGTCGTACGACATTCTATAACTATTGCATGGCCTAGGTATACTACCTCTATACCAATTATAGCGCTTAGGCTAACTACCTATGTATAGCCCTTGTACAGTTATGTAATCCTATGACCTAGTGCTATTATTATTCTTATCATCATTCTTATTGTTACCTATTGTAATATCTATCAAAGCTACTAGCACGAGGTCTGGAATGTTCGGAATCATCTAAGTGCGGCTTCTCCAGCGCTAGAAGATTGGCAGTGATTGCGCAGATTGATGAAAGATGGTTCAGAGATGCGCTCGTGGGTAGGGCCGGGCATGTACGGATCGTCAATAGCCCTTTTCTGATCTAAAGACGCACTAGCAGGCTAGCCGGAAGTCGTCGAATCGAAGACCGTCAAACATGGTCACGTCAAAGAGACGTCGGGCCCAGTCCGGGTGCCTGATTAAGGACACCAGACACGCAGCCCCGAGGAAGACGAGACTCATCAATGATTGGTCTTGATTGAAGCCAAATGGATCGTGATCTCCTTATTGATTCAGGAAAGCAAGGCTGCTCGACCGGCCTTGGGTCCTGATGGGGTTTCAAGGTGGAAAAATCTGGCATCACGAAGTCATTTTAGAGGATGCAACTGAACCCTATGCAGCTCCTGCCCGTTCTGCGATCGTACCTGCAACAACACAACAAGAGATACCTGTCCAACTCAACCGGCCGGGAGAAGACATCGCGCCAGTCAAAACTACTGTTCGTGTTGTCAAATCACTCTTGGTATAATCTCGTCATCCTATTTACATACCACCACCCCTCACACGGGCCCATACGCATTCGAGGCATGACTAACACTCCAATTAACCCAGTCAAAAAAGAACGAAGCCTGCATCTTAGCCGGCAACAATCCCTTAGTCCACTTCGCCTGCAACTCAGCATACAACTGCGCCACATCATCCACACTTTCCTTATCCGCCGCATACAGACTCGACGCAACCAACAAGCTAGCCGCCGACGCCGCTCGGGCAAACGCATGTGCCGCGTCTTTGGATGCCTCGTCGTGTATCTGCTGCAGCAGCCCCAACTGAGTCTCGATGCTGACGGCGGATTCCTCCATGTTGCTTCGCGCCTTCTTGAAGGCTTTGGAGAAGTTAGAGATGATCTCCGTTGCCTTGTTGGCTAAGGGCTTGGTCTGGGTCGTGCGGATGAGCTGGAGGAGGGGGAGGAGGAGGTTGAAGGCCAATGGGTTCAATGCTTCTTTTTTAACGTATATATCCAGAAAGTCGAGTATGCGGTGCTTGAAGTTGATCACGGTGCCCTTTGCGTCCTTCTTCTCCTTCTTTTTGCTGGAGCCCTTGGCTCTTTGCTTGAACACTTCGACCAGTTTCTCGTCCAGCGCCATCATATCCGAATCCGACATGTCAGATTCGTCGGATGATTCGGCGGCATTGTCCTGGTCGAGGCGGTGGCTGTTTAATACCTTGGCGAGTGCATCGTCGAGATCGGCAAGCTCTTGTGCTTCGGCGTCATTGTCCTCCGCTTCATCATTACTATCATCGTCCTCTTCCATCGGCTCAGCACCATTCAACGTGACGAATTCGACATCCGAGCCGATTTCTGACACTTCGTCCTCTTCTTCGTCGTTTTCGCTCTCATCTGAGCCCACAACATCTTCCATGTCTTCATCTTCCGCATCGAAAAGGGCCTGCTGGCCTTTGATGTTTTCTTCTGCTACCAAGGGGTCCGTGAGTCGCTCAAGAGCATCCGCTGATAGCTGGCCCGTGAAGGTCTCAAATACTTGTTGGGTTACTTGCCGCATCAAACCTGAGGGTCGAGAAACAAGAGAGAGCAAGATCTCCACCAAGAAAGCCGACGCTTCAGCGTCAGCTTCTTGAAGTTTTTCTGAACACTGCTTCAGATCCTGTAGGGTGCTAATGGCATCTGGATCTCCGTCGTACAATTGCAATATGCTGATCGCATAGAGCAAAGACAAGCCTAGAGACGAATCAGCCTCTCCACCCCCGGATTTCTTAGCCGACTTCAAGAGCTTTTTCAGTGCTTTCAGAGCCGCTTTGCGCTCTGCTTCGATTTCCTCGCTCATCTGGACAGCCGTGGGATCAAGAGCAAGCACAGCATCACAAAGATACCGGTACTCCTCTCGCCGTTTCGCTATCCTGGCGAAGGCTGAGCTGAGCTTGGCACGGAATATTTCCCTCGTCTTGTCAGAAAGATCTGGAATGAATTCGTCTGACTTCGAATATGCACGGGTCGCCAACTCGCTGATAGCAAGTTCTAGCACGCTGCTTTCGTTGGAGTCGTCCAGCTTAGCCTGCATACCCATTTTCAGGACATATTCGGTATACACAAACCGACGGTGCTCGACAATGGAGGCACTGTTTGCAACATTAGCAACTATGCCATAAAATTCACTGCCTTTACGTAGTATGCACTGAGATAGTGGCAGCGATTGCACTTACTCCGTCATCTTTGAAACAGGCTCACGGAGCATGTTGAGTATTGTTTTCACGTTGTCCGGAGTGACGAACTGCAACAGTTTCTCGACCGTCTTGGTATTCGTCAAATGGTCAAAGTCGTAAGCCAGGGCAAGCAGCTCCCTCAAAACGGGTATCAAAAGCGTAGGCTCTGTTTCCACCGTCGTCTCGATCGTCTTCAGGGATTTGAGAGCCGCACGGTGAAGGTAGCGGTCCTCCGTCTTAGCTTGGTTCACCAAACACTTTGACAAGTTCCGCGAGAAGAAATCTTTGGCTAGGACGATCTTGGCAGTCGCAAAGCCTTGGAGGAACTTCTGGAAGATCATGAAGCCTCGGAACTTTTGGGCTTCGCTGGCGTTCTTGGAAAAGAGGCCATCTGCAAGTTGTTAGCGTAGAATCCTCCCCTCCCCTTTTCCTCCGCCTCATCGATTTAGGGGTACCTACCATCAACTACAGCGTTCCAGAATAGCTTGAACGAAGCGGGCTTGTTCTGCTCAATGAAGTGGGCCAGAATCAGATCCCAAACGAAATGCAGCTGGGGATTCCAGCTACTCTGACCCTTGACCACGGGAGCATCCTTTCCATCGTCCTGCTTGACGCTCTCCTTGAGCACGTTGACCAGATCGGGAAGCGCCTTGGGAGCCAGGGGATTGCTCCAGGGCTTGGTAGGCAACTTCATTTGTGGGTAGCAGCTGGCAGCCTTGATCCAGATACCAGCACCCTCGGCGGTCTTGCCCAGTCCGATATCAACCAGCTTCTTCACCGTTTCCGCAGCCCTCTCTTGTCCCATGTGCGGCAGCGACTCCACGATGACCCAAGCGCATTGCGACCGCATCCAGACTTTCTTATTGGCAAGCTGCAAGAGCATATCTAGAACAGCAGGCCATCTGGTGCTATCCTGGTCCCCAAACAGGATCCTGGACTCGACGAAGCACTGCAGGCCAAAGAGTTGCCCGAAGCAGAAGTCTCGCTCTTCCTGTCCCGGGATGTTGAAACCCGCCTGGGTGTTCTCGGTCAACATGCCCAGCACCTTGTCAAAATCCAGGCCCGAGTATTTGGAGTTGGCGAGGTTCTTCGGTGGGCCGAACAGCTGGCCCAAGATTTCTGTCAGCACGAGGCTGAAGCCGAGTCTGGAGGCATTGCGAGAGCTTGCGAGACCCCGGAAGAGGCGCTTCTCGAGATGACGTCCGAGAACGACCTCTTCGCTGTCCAGAAGACCGGTTATGAGGGCATCGGCCGCCGCAATTCGTTCTTGACTGTCGGCACTTCCTAAAAGCTCGTAGATCTGAGCTTCACGCTTGCGGCTTTCGGTTGTGGGCTTCTCGGGGAACGGCGATTTGTCGAGGGCGGCGAGATCCAATTTCGGGACGGTAGGAGCGGCGTCGCTTTTCGACCGTTTAGTAGGTTGGTCGCCAGCACCAGTCTTGTTGCCTCTCTTGCGTTTGGCCATCTTGAATTGCAAATTGAAATATTAATCAATAGTTATCACTCGAGCTCATGTCACACTGGGCTGGTGATGCTGGTATCTTTTCAAAAAAATCAAGTTTACTGCCAAGTCAGACCGCTCAAAAGTTCGTTGCTGTAGTTTAATGCCCCACCATAGCTAAGTGGGATAACGGTCAATTGAGACTTCATACACTGGATAGCTCTACATAGTACCTTGTGACTATCCTTTTCTCAATCCCTCACGCGATCCGAATTTCCAATGAAATAGCGGTGGGTGGAAATGGTGCTCTTCTAGAAGAACTCTAAAAGAATGAAGCGGCTGTTCCGTGTTCTCGTTGCCGCCATGCTATTGAATTCCCGTTGTCCTGCCATGAGAACAGATGAAAGTTGCGGAGCAACTTGTGTATTACAATTGTCGCCATTGCCCCGCCAAATGTCGGGTCCCATTCCGCTTCGGTTTGGTGGGCCTAGGACCCTGAACCATAATTCGTAAGAAGTTTGATGCAAGTGCGAGTCCGAACATGCCGCATACATATGTATGTAGCCTGGTGGATTGGGAACCACTTTGCACAATTGCACTACGTGCAATTTAATCACAAAAGGATCCGTACTGTACTGGGCCTCATATCGACGTCTTTGATTGACGGCGTACCTGGATTTGATAACCCAGCTTTACTTCATTAGGCAGAGTTGACATCAGAACTGCCGGGTCTTGAAGTATTAGTGCCAGCATCCTGGGTCGATAGTGCAGAGATCGTACGAGGGATAAAATAATTCTAGATCGATCTCACATTGCAGAGAACTTCTGTCCTTTTTCCCTGAGTGCGAAAAATTACAATTCGTCGCACACGCTACGCTCACTCATTGGTGAAGAATGCTTCAGCATAAAAATAGGGCCCTCAGGCAAAGGGATTTTGTTTTAATAATTTTTTATTTTTATATTTTTTGGGGTTTCCAAGATTTACTTTCTTAGCTGCTGGGGCTCCGTGTCGATAGAATGGCTCCCAGGATCAAGGATACATCATAGGTATGGGAAGGCAAACTTTTGAAGGCTATATTCGGCCGGCCGCCTCTGCCACTGTGTAACCGCAGACAGTGAGAATCGTTGCTTCCAGGTCACTTCATAGCTGGTTGGAGCGGTCAGTAAATGTAGGTAATTTTGATTCCAGTGGAATCTTTCCAGGGGGTTTTATTCCGAGCATGGCTATAATCCGGTGTCGGGTTCACCTGTCGCCCTGCTGCTCGTTGCCGCAATTTGCTCGACGTCAAGCAGCTCAGGGTCTCTCAGGAGACCAGCTCATGTCGATGGGGCGCTCCTACACCAAAACCGTGGCAACCGAATATTGCTAATAGTGTCTTCATCACGAGAGGAGCGGCGACAGGGTCCATTGTAAAGGGATTGGTATGCTAAAACGGGAAGAAAAATTCCTCAACCTCCACTTGGTTCAAACGTCGACGCTTCAGCAATGACGGACAAGCCGCGGCACGGTGCCCCCGGTTCAGATTTTCAGGATGGGTTGCACAACAGCTGCCAGACGCTTAGGGTTTAGCTTGCCTCGTGACTTCGCGATAACCCCACCAGAATTACTTGCATCGAGCTGTTTACCAAACGCGTGGGATTGTTTACTTTGCGAACTTACCCCTCACTCCGCACTCCTGCAGCACTCAGATCCTCCATAACCACCTGGGCTCCACATGTGCCCTGGCAAGCATGTGCTGGACATCAAACGCGGAATATGCATAATATGCAGGTGCTATCACACTGGTTGTTTGAACAGCGTCATGTCGAACCATCGAAGGCAAACATCCCCGATCGAAGAGACCGTGGCAATCCGGTGCAGACCGCAGGTGGGTTGGCGGTAGCGGGCTGAAACGAAAGCCATTTGGGCTTTTGCGCAAAAAAGGATAACGGGAAGCCCATCATGGCAGCTGATGAATCTACCAACAGGCACCAAACTTCCGGGCTACGCCGCTCCGGAAGTAAGATTCTTGATGGTGGGATGCAATTGGGGACTCTGATTGGATCTTGTCCGCATCTCTCTGCCAGGCCGACTGCTTGCTTTTCCCGCAGGAGGTCATTCCATGAATGAGTCGAGACTATTCGTTGCGAGGCCACTGAGAGCGGTCGGCAACAATCAAATCATCAGGCTTGTGACAGCGAAGGCGGGCAGCCGTCAATGTAAACAATAACAATGATGGTATCGAGATCTCGACATCTTTTATTCAGGTTTTATTATATCTTTAAGCAAGGAAATCCTGACTGTTCCAAGCTACGGATTCGAGCTATGCAAGCCTCGTGGAGCTCCGGAAGCTTTCCCTGACAGCTGCCATGAACTGACTAATTTGGTATGTCATCTTTAATGACCGTGATGAATTGGCGTGCACGACCATGGCCTCGTTCCAAGATCCTGTTATTGTTCGCATGATTGTCCGGGGCTAAGGGCAGCTTGGTCCTAAAAATGACGTGGGTTCCGTATGCAGCAGATCGGAACGCAGAATGGCCAATCGAAGCTTTGCAGACCACGCTTCTGAAAAGCTCATTCCGGCCATGAAAAGACAGAAGAACCAGCTGAACCTTGGTATATGTCTCAATTAATGGATAAAGCTGTCCCAATCTAGCCGGACATCTTCACCTCAGCCGGGAGCATGTTTCTTAACGCTACCCATATGCCACCGGGATAGAGTTGGTTGGGTGTTATTTTCTCCGATGGCTAGATGAGCTCGCCAGAAAAGACCAAACGAACACAATTTGCCAACAAACCTCGCGCTTGTCTCTTCCAATCATAAAGAGACACGACCAGAGCTGAGTTTGAGAGTTTGATTCATATCTGACCGAATGTATTTTTGTCAACTGAACAAACATCGACAGTGTGACGGTGGCACTGGGTGCTGGATATCCGGCCGTGTTTGTATCAATGAAGCCGACCACTTGCAGCCCCGAAACTGGAGCTCGGGATTCTCGGGCTTGTCGGTCACTTGGCCAAAGGTAATGAATGGGCAGTTTGCTTGCACAACTTTGGAAGCTTTGCTAAGTCGAGTGGGCAATACTCCCTGGGCTGATGCGCCTCTGATATCAGTTACACGGCAGGAAGCGGGATACGCATCCATGCTCCATAGCTACCGGGGTGATGCTTATTCACACGGCAACCAAACAACAGGGCCTTCCGCTCATTCTCTAGCTCTTGGTTGCTTCGCCAAAACGAGAGAACGCGTGGTCCGGTGAGTGTCTTGTCAATCTGTCCGAAACGGCGTAGTCCCTTTGAAGCGGGATTTCGATAGTTTCAAGAGGTTGGGTGCAAGTTCATAAACTCTCGTAGCTCCAAGCTTGACTCGCAATGAGGGGAACATGCAAGGGGTCAACGGCAATTGAGAGTTTCTCCTTACGTCTCGACGGGCCCCCAAAGAACAACTCGAGCTCTGTTCCCCGCGGTCTTCATTTCAAACGCAATCCTGGTCATTTTCCTGAAATATGGCGACTGCGAGACTGGGCCATAGACACGTGTATGATGCTGTATGTCTTGAGGAACGAGCAATTCGAACTGAAGAAGGCCATTACTGCTGATAAAGGGCAGATACTGGCGGCATCTCGTCATTGGTGAGGCGGCCATTCATCGTTCGATTCCAGGCCACTTATGGGTCTCATGGCTCTGAGAAGTGCTGGAATGACAGTTGTTCCAGCGCACTTTCAGCAGGCCAGCGTCAAGCCACTATGGCGTCAGGTCGGTCGAGCACGCTATTCGCTGACGCGATGTAGCGCTGCAATATTTCCGAAACATTTCGCTCGAATCGTAAGCGTCGTCTGGGTCACCTCAGCCGCTGGACCCTGGGCAAACGCCCTGGCTCTGTCAGCCTACCAGGATATCAGAACGGGGCCACCTGCAAGGCTGGTTGGGGTCTTTCCGAATGCGGATGATAGGGTTGCCGGGTCGTCAGCAATCAAGAGTTAAAAATACAGCGGAGAGCTCTTGTCAGCCCCGACTATCGTGCGTTGCAATGTAAGGATGCCGAGAATAGCGGTCGATTGGCATCCTTCCGGTGGACTAGGTCTTGTGTTGTAAACAGGGTAGCGTGGTGGGGAATGGCGCTTGTGTCAAGATACGAATGTACGGAGTGAGAGGGCATCAGAGCAGAGCCCACGAGACTCGGTTCAGAGTTCAGCACAGTTGACGAAAGGAGCCTGGACTGGCTGTGGGTAAGCATAAGCAGCACAGTTTGGCACCGCCATTGCTTGCAGCCGGGTCATGAATAGTTGAGCCGTTCAGCTGGATGAACATCTAGGAAGTCGTAGAGACGTTCATCTTCTCTCAGTTAAAGAGCTCGATCCTGTTGGCATTTAGATCTGGGTGGATCTGGGCTTCCACAATTGTTCTGCACAGATTCCGTGCGTTGTGCAGAAAACCAAAAATGAAGCCAGAAGCTTGTTGGAGGCGGATTACTACGTTCTGCATATGTAGGCTGCAACGGCCAATCTTGAGTGGTGCAATCCATCAAGCTAATTGCTAAGTCGCCGGACGCTGGTTGTCTTTCTTGCCGAGTCCTGTAACCCCCCTGGATGTCATCCTGTTTTAGAGTTGTTCAAGATACCGTAGATACCTGCAAAATACGTTGCTTGGTGACCAAGAGCAGGCATATTTGAGTAAGAAATACCGGCTTTGGCAGCCAAAACGTCGCTGATAATGATGTAACTAGCACACGGAAATCCACCGTGCACTGCACAGCCGTTAGCGCCTTTTTAATGCCATCCCACCTTGCAACCCCGGCCCCTGCTCACTGTGCATGCAGCGGTGGTGCAGCGGTTGAAAACCAGCTATTGCTAGGCTACGCCCGCCCAGGACCAGGGCAACCGCTACTCCAAATTGCTCCTGGCAACGCCGCTCTGAGTAGCAGTCACGAAAGTGGTGCAGCCGGGATGAGCTCACATTTTGCAAGTCGACTTTGGAGCTCTCCACACGGGTGTGCACACTCGTCCAACAAAAGGCACAGACACCCACGGCCAAAACTGTAAGTCTCTCTTCTCTCTATCCGGCCTGGAAGAGTTCGCCTTGAATCCCAACGCCGTGCCGTTTCCTCCGACAAACTAGAGCACGTCTTTCTCGGGTAGACGTGTCTGACATTATCGAAGAGTCTGCCGTGGTCCAGTTCCTGTTGCATTGTATCGTCGCCAATTCATCGTGCTGGCCTGGTTTCGACGTGCCTCCAACTGACTGATCTATCGACACAGCCAATCCTGGCTCTTCGAATGTTCCAGTAAAGGAAAGCGGCACTTTCAACACGCCCACATCCTCCTGCCTATACACTTGTCGTCCTCGTCGTGACTACCCGAGTAACGACGCAGCTGCAAGACGGAGAACCGTTGTTCCATTGGGCATCCGCCGTCAATTGAATCACCCAGACATATTCCCACCTACCAAAAACGACCACTAATACCGACAACCCGGCCGCCCATATCCCATCTTCCATGTTACTCAGTCAACTGTTGCCCGTCCAATCGCCAAAACCAGCCTATACCAACATCGACGCTTCTCCGAACTCAACAGACCTGTTCGCTCAGAGTTTGTAAGCCAATTCGATCGAACTGCCTCGGATTGATTGGGGAATAAGGAAGAAATATCATACCCTGGACAGCCTCAGATTCATATCTGGAGTGGGAAGCATTCATTAATCGTGATAACACATCTTCGCTCTTTCTATACGATCGGCCGAGTTGCTTGCTTTCCCGAATAGGCACTTGAGGAGTAGGGTTATTGTCATACATCCTCTGATCCGACAGTCTTTGCATTCCATTCCCCCGGATTCGCATATCGAAACCGCCGCCATGGATGCATCCTCGCCGCTGGCTGCCATGCATCGGGCACCCGCCCCAACCTGGGGCCAACACCCCGACTTGTACCGGTCCAATCCGCACGCTCACTTCGGTGCTGGACACTCGTTCGGGTCTGGTACCCTCACTATTCGCGATCAATTACAACGGTCCAACCCTGACTACTTCAACTTGAAGTCAGTCCGAGGTTCCTCCCCCACAGCGAGTCTGGCGGCCGACCTATCCCAGAATTTTCGGATAGACACCGAGGTCAGGTATGTAGCTGGCTACCTCTAAACACCGAGAGTCCAGCCTGCTAACTTACAGCCACTAGCCCCCTCTTCCCTACGCCGCGCCGGGCTTTGTTCACTTCGACATCGCAACCCATGGGATCAAATGAACACCGTGGTAAGCAGTTTGGTCTACATTGTGGAGATGTATGTAGCGTGCTGACCCCTGTTCAGATTACGTGACGACGCCCCCTCTACCTGCCTCGTCCTCCCCGTTACCTGCGAGCGATATGATGGATATGTCGCCTTTACCTCAGAAGGCACTTTACGAATCATCCATTGAGATTACGTCCCCATCTTTGATGGAGTCTCCCGATGACGACTCTATGATGATGGAGTCCCCCATCGCCATGTCCCGGCATCAGTCTCTTGAATCGCCAAAACAGTTCACTATTGAGTAAGTTTGCTGGGTTGGCAGCGGAATAGGGGTCGGGAGAGCTAACTGGAAATCAGGAACCGGAAACGACTCTCGCTTCGCAGGCCATCTCTCACGCGGACCAAAGGTCACTCCACAAGTGCAGTCATAAACCGTATGCACCCTGAGCACCAGGTGTCGACTTTCAGGTTTGGATCCGAATCGCGGCTGACAAGTCCAACAACGTCGATGTCACTAGGCGAATGCTTCCAGGACTCCCCGCCCAGACCCCAGACCGCCAACAGTCCGTCTTCCAACGCTCCAGGCTCCTTCCGCCCGAAGGCCCAGTTCGCCAGTTTGACTGGCACTCGAGAGGTTCGAAATGGCTCGCCTATAGTCGGCCATCCCCGGCGGCCATCGAATCCTTTCCAACGCCCACGGCGGCAATATCGCCGCTCGCTCAGCATGTTTGAGAACCCTGTAGATGTAGTCAAAGGAAAGGCAGACGACGCTACTGCCCACAGTAACCTGCAGTCAGTGATGGATGTCGAAGACCAAGACCCCGTGCTTCCCCATTTCTTCCCCGAAGGCGAGAATGACAGCATACCTCGCATCTCGAGGTGCACGTTTCTTGACGTGCTGGATGGCAAGTTCAATGATCAGTACGACCAAAGGGTGATTATTGATTGCCGCTTTGAGTACGAGTACGATGGAGGTCACATCGACGGTGCTATCAACTACAATGACAAAGAATTGCTGGCTAGGCATCTTTTCGAGACCCCCATGGACGGAAAAGTCCTACTTATTTTCCATTGCGAGTACTCCGCCCACCGTGCGCCCATGATGGCGCGTCACATTCGCGCCGAAGACCGTACTTTCAATGTCGAGTACTATCCCAAACTGACATATCCGGAGGTCTATATCCTCGATGGAGGCTACAGCGAGTTCTATACACAAAACCGCGACCGATGCTATCCTCAATCATACGTTGAGATGAATGCCGAGGAGCACGCCAGGACGTGTGAGCGAGAGATGGGCAAGCTTCAACAGAAGCGCAAAGGCCTGAGCCGAGCGAAAACGTTTGCTTTTGGTCATCGGGATTGCATGGTGGACGCATCACCTACCGCACCTGGCAGGAACAGCCTCCAAGACTCATCATCACCCATGATGATTGGCGACTCGCCAATACTTGGTGCCGATCGATCTGTCACTCGTCGCATGGCATCGTACTGATCGCTTGGCAGCTTCTGTGTGCGATCTTGTGTCGTCGAATTTGCTACATCAGCGTTAACCCGACTGCCACTATCTGATGCTAAACGTATCAGAAATCTTTCCCGGCACATTGACCACTGGTAATGCATCTTATCCGGTTGCAAGTGTCGAAAACTTTCATCTACTTATACCCGCCGTCTACCGGCATTGACCACTGCATTGGCATAGCATTCCTGTTGACTGCATCACTTCGGGCTTCATTGGATCCGGCATCTGAGTCGCTCATCGGCGCCATTGGTTTCCATATTTCTCTCTATGTGTTATAAGCATGTCGACTCGCCATTGCAGTTCGGCACCCCTATTTTCTTTTCTCGGAACCAAATTCGTCTGTCCATCCCGACACGGCCACTGGAACATACCAGATGGCAAAACTTCTACTCTCATTTGAGTGATCCGTTAACTGGGCCTCCCCACTGTGGAGCGTAACCCATACTGCTGACCCCGATGCCACCGACCTCTCGGCTTCGATCAACCGGATGTACCAACATACTTGGGCATGACCCGCATCCGGCCACTACTGCACAAAACTTTTCCTTGTTTCCGACAACAAACCGATGTCCTCAATATCCGATCTCTGTGCATCGCTCTTTCCTTCCGAACAAGCGCTGTTCGTTTCTTCTTTGTTGGCAATGGGACCGAATAAGCGGGGAATGGGCGAAACGTAACGAAAACAACACGGGGGCAAATCGAGGAGAATCTGCATGATGGTATCACTGCCGAATCATTTGTGAGGACCAGATACCTGAGACTGCAGAGAGAAGAAAAGGGGGGTTGGGGGAACAGAAGAACCCATTTTAGCCTGCTTGCTTTCCCGCGCTTTTAGGGACTAGGAAGGGCGTTGAAGGCTTGATGGTGGTTGCCTTTCCCACTTCACATAATACTCGTGTATGTCTCGGGCGCAGGGAGTCATTGACTTGATTTTCCCGCTGTGGTTTGTAACTTTAGTTCATCCTGCACATCATGTCTGGCCTTCCAGGTGGTTCTGCTGCTGCTACGTGCATTTCCGCGCTCTTGCGGGCACTACAAGTAAGCCAACTAGAAACAATAGCTAGTTGGGAATGAAGAGGTGCCGACTTTGACCAAATATCCTTGATATCTTTGTTGATAGCGATACTCATAAGCTTTTATTCATTCAAGTGTGATATATCCATGAGTAGGTTCCCTTCCAATGAGACTACATTGATCTACCCCTTGGCAAGCAGCCATGCCGAACATGACGGAGGTGGCCGCCTCCTTACATTCTTGACCACCACAGTGCTTTTATAAAGCTAGCGAGAGTGACTGTGCAGGTTACGGCCAGGAAGTAGAAACACATAACGTACAACCCCACCTTTCCGGCCACATATTGCAATCCAATTGAAGGTATTCGAAACAGTGTATTCAACATACTATTATAGCTATTCAGGTACAACCAGCTCTAATAGAAAGCTGTGCTCTAGGGCTTCCTGAGTTATAGATCTGGTAGATTCTGACGCCTTAGCTGGGTCCAGTATTACCTGATTCCGACGTTGTACCTGGTCTCGTTGCCGTTCTACTTCAAGGGCTCGATCCATCGCTTCCTTAATCTGTACAATGTTACCAAATCGTTCATTAAGCCCTAATCGTACCTTCTTACGTGGTTTGGGGCGTAACGAAGTTATCTCGGCTTCTAATGCGTGTACACGTTAGGTCAAAGTAGCGACCTCGACGTTCTGTACATCTAGCCGACGAGTCAGCTTCCGAAACAATAGCCGTTGCGACGATCGCAATGGCGTAATCGCTGCCAGACTCTCCCTAGCTACTAAGCTAGTCACTGGCGTCGCTATTATTGTCGGATCAAGCCAATTACCAGCTGTTGGTGGTGTAGTTGGTCGTTCTGATAGGGGGGCTATCGTCGGCTGAGGTCGCGATGGATCTAATGGGTATATTCCAGTTGCAGAGAAGCCTGATTGTATATTACTGATCGTGAACGACTTTGTATATGCCTCGATGTATAGCGAGAGGAACGTCGACTTTTTAAATGGAATAGAACAGTACTCGATCGAGAGAGAGGTCGCTAACGAGCGATAGTACCGCTTTAATGGAGAAAATACGGCAACGTCGAGAGGTTGGAGCCCGTGAGAACAGTGTGCTGGCAAAAATAGTAACGAGATCTTGTTACAATAGGCTAACCACATAAACTCGACGTTGTCGTGAGCGATATGACCATCTAATATCAAGAGCCGCTGCTCGTCGGGATCAACTAGTTGTGTACGAAGTATAAAGATATCACGAAGCCATCGAACGGCGATATCTGTACTGATCCAACCGTTAGACGAATAAGTATATTGCCAATCAGGTATATCGTCGCAATCGTTAAACCATTTCCCTAGATAGCTTCATCGACGCGATTGACGCGTCAGAATGGCTGAGGCCATCGCCGAGTCGTAATTGGAGGGTAGAGCGTGGAACGCCCCATCGGAGGGAAGCCTGGCGCTGGGATATCCCTTGATTGATATCGTTGAGAGCGCCTTGAATCGAATTTTCTGAATATCGAGGCATTGTATAATAATAGCCAATACCGACTATAATCTGTTGTGCCGAAGGTTGTTGTAGTTGGCAGATTAGGTGGCCGGAAAGGTGGGGTTGTACGTTATATATTCGCTGGTCTAGGTCGAGGTTGAGATTGAGAGTGGATCTTGTTCCGGACTCGACGTCTCGGGCGGAGAAGCTTCGGAAGCCGTGAGGTGGGGTAGACGACAAATACGGCGGCGGAGTCGGAGCGGCAGGGCGGCCATGGTGGGGTCCAGGTAACGTAGGTTTGGTGTGGAGCTGTTACCAAGCCGTTGGAGTCCTAGTGGGGCACGTTATCAGATTAGTGGGGTTGGAGGTCGTTGGTGGTCTGCATCGTCAGATATATATAGATATATATAGACTTCAGTAATGTCCGCTTCAGATAGTCGTGATTCGGCCTGGTTTCTCACGCATTCTCTTGCATTCATGTGCTTTGGATATTTTTGGTAGCTGGCGCTGAGCATCGTCAGACTTGCTGCGGTTGGCATAGGATAGGACGCTTTGAGCTCACAGTGACAGCGTCCGCCGGCACGGGAGAGGAGAAATGCAAACTCATCCTCTGATAGTGGATTGAACTCGAGACGAATCCGACACCCAAATATTGGAACTACTGGCCTTTTTGTAGCTTTCCATGGAATCCATACATAGCAATTGCGCCTGGTTGAGCCTCACCGGACGCTGCACAGCAGTCTGTTTCGCTCAATTCCAGTGTACACCAATAAGTTTACTGCCAGCGAATCAAGGGCTGTTTGTACCCCTCATATTGCATTGACATAGGCGAAGATGGGATTTCGCCACGCATCACCAAGGTCGCCGTAGATCAAATTGTGTAGTGCTGTTATGGTGCTGAAATGGCAGTTCATGAGCCTTTCACAAGGTTGGGAGCCATGAGCTCTTAAGACGGCGCATCGTTACGAATGGGTGAGTGGTTTTACTGTTTGATTGAACCTTCCTGACGCCCGCAATATCGAAGAGGAAGCAGGCCGTCGCGGGGACAAGAACTAGAATCTTGCAGTTACATATTTATTAGATATAAGTAAACTAGGAAACTGCTTGAAAGTTCGCTGCAGGTGTTACCCACCATAGTGGCCCTTTCAGAAGCAATATCAATTCGCCACATATCTATCATGGCCAATACAAACCCCGAATTATGTTTGTACTTAGTATTTCGTATCTTGAAAGTGGACTTCTATCTTACTTAGATAAGAGCAATGACGTAATTAGATCTTGACCAAGTTGCACGTTTCAACTCCATTATGGCCCTTGGAGAGGTTCACAAGGGTTAAGTAAGCGAGGAGATTCCGGGTTGGGTTCATAGTACCAATGCCTATCTCCTACCCTACTATCCATTATCATTTACCTCTTCCTAACCTCGTAAACTCACAGGAATATGGGAATGGCAAGAACAGTGAGATCCTGTGCTCAGGTCATCAATCAGAGCGTTGGCATCGCACGTAGCCACATATTATCAGCATCACCCTCCTTCGACCCCTCACAGTCCAATACGCACTTCGTAAAGTCCAAGCCGGGGTGTTCCTCTCGGACGCTACGTCCCTCAGCCGGTACTGTATCTCCAACTCGTGCCATTGAGACGTGGTTCGCTTCCACAAGACGATCCAGGCCAGGGGATATTGGAGGGCTGGGTCAACGTCTCGGAGTAATGAGGTTCTGATGGGCTCCAAAAGATTGACTGACCATAGCTTTCACCCGAAATTGGAACACTCACCTTTTACCATTTACTTCAAAAACACGATTTGCTCAATACCCGGAACCACGAGAGTTGAAATCCAACACAATAGAGGGATGAAGTTAACATAGAAATGTAGCTCCGACTCGATGGTTTGACTCGCCAAAACTGACATATACACGAGACTTTTGCCCGATCTCTGCGAATATCACACACATGCCACACACATCGCATCGACATAGCGCATTACTTACTATAGCATATTGATACGTTGCATCAATATTATGCATCAAGACACCAGAACGTAAACACAATGCCTGATGTTCAAGATAGGGACGTAGTTGGACAAATATTGCCACCTTCTGAATAATCATTGTAGAATTGACGAAGCTACAGCTACCTTATCCAAATCGTTCCATAGTGTTGATAAATCTGAGTAGTCGGATACCGTGTCCGGTACTGTGTGCATATTATGACCACAGCCAGGTGCAGTCCCTCCCAGAACCTCAATAGCTAAGTATCACGACATAATTGGATTTATCGTGGCTTCATGCCAAATTACATGGTCAACCAATTGATAATGTCGGGCTAGCTGCGTTGTTTCACTCAAAACTTGGCACGCCCTATAGAGTTCACAGCAGAGGTGAGACATGTAGCAATAAGATCCCGAATTCCGACTGAGCGGTTCTTGTGTTAAAGTGAACTAGCTGACCGGCTTTCCTGACACAAGACGACTTTATCAAGTCCTTTTTCCCCGCTGCTGACTTCGCTGCTAGTATAAGTATACTCACATCACACTTGGTCAATCTCCCCTTTTCAACCACAACTCAATTTCACTATTTGGTACAGATACAGACAGCCAACCCTTCCAAACACCATGTCCCACCACCTCCTCTCAGACTTCGTCCCGCAACTAACCAACCTAACCGCCTACTCGCCCGCCACCACCCGCCCCCTCAACCTCGGTGGGCAAAACTTCACCCACTGCTGCCTGAAAGCCGTCAACGACTCCCTAACCATCCTCAATGACAACCTATCCTTCACGCCCTCATCCCATTTTCTCCCCGACTTAACCATCCCAGAACTCGTAGCCGCAGTTCAGAACGATGAATTCCCATGCGGCGCCACTTGGACCGGCGACCCAGCAGGGGCACCGGTAGTCCAGGTCTCATACGAATGGTGCGTGTCCGAGTGCAGTGGCTGGGAGATCTCGCATTTGGGGAAGTTGAATGAATGGGTTGGTCCGCTGGTGCAGTTTATACTGCCGAGCTTGGCGTTTTGTTTAAACATTCCGAGGAGCCAGAAGTTGGTATGTTTGTCTTTTTGGCTCTCGTTTGGGTGCTTCGATGTATCTATTGGGTGGAGAGATGAGAGATAGAAGCTAATGGGTTGGCAGGCTATACCAGAAAAAGTGTTCCAAGCGCACCCAAGGAATGTATTTGGGTTCGCGAGTTATTGGATACGGTTGCTGGGCGCGGTGCTGTTGATGATGGTCGATACTATGGTTTGGTTGTCGATCTGTTTTGCCTTTGCAGGACCTATGCTGTTGAGTGCGGTGTGTACCTACTTAACCGCCAAAGATAGGCTGTGTCTCAAATACGTACTAATTCCTTCCCCTAGGTTTACGAATTTGTGTTGGACAGAAAGGTTTTGGAGTTCCTCCGTCCACCGAAAAGTCAAAACGAACGACCCAAGATCCCAGGCAGGGTGAAAGCCCAGTTGCTACTCGCTGTCGTCGTCGGGAATCTTCGTATCTCTACCGGCACTGCAGAGAGACGCATCTCGACGTCGAACTCACGACGGCCCAGTCATGCGATAGATCCAGAGATGACCGGTACCAACACTAGAGAGGACCCGTTTGGAGATACCTGGAAAAGGGTTATGGTTATAGTGGACGAATATGAGACCTCGAGATTAAGTGGTGATGCGGCGCCCAAGAAAGTCTCGTTGTCTACGAAGCTCAAAGCTCTTCTAAACTCACAAGCAAGGTTGCTCATCCTCAATCCACATAAAATCAGAGAAAGCAAGATTCTGACATAAGGGTGCTGCAGTTTTGGATCAACCGTTGGGGCTCCAATACTGTTCTTCATTGGAGGTTTCGTCTATACCGTGCTAGACATTCTGAACGAGCTCGGGGATAATGACATGGCGCACGCATTGGCATTTGGCATGTGTAAGACTGTTTGCGACTTCCTCCCACCCTGCCTTGACATACATCGATTGTGCTGACCCCTATCGCAAGGGTGGATGACCATCCCCTACCTCGCTATTATTTCATGCGCCATGCTCGCGGCCAACAGCCCGAGCGCTCTCCAAGGAATCGTATACGACGGAGGCGCTAGTGCTGCCCGCGACCACGTCGAGCTCAGCTTCTGGGACCAGCTCAAGATGAAGATCAAGACCTACAAACCTATGAAAATTCTGCTCGAGAATCTGGACGGCTACCAACTGATTGAGGCGACATCTGAAGGCCAATTCAAGACCGTCACCCTCTGGAATAGGGGTCCCAACAAACGCCGCTGGGTGCAAGAGGCCATCAAGGAATACTCCAGCGAGTATAACGAAAACACTGCCAAAAACAAGGAAAATTTGATTACCCCGGAAAAGCTTCGAGATGGCCTCAAAATGGATTTCGGCGACCTATGGAATATTTTCTGGGGGACTTCATACCTGCTCATCACACCCTCCCTACTGGCGTTTCTCACCTCTTACAACACTCCCCGCAAAGGGCTAACTTGCAGAAGCATGACGTACCTAGTTTACGGCATCAGCCAGATCTGCGAGATGTTGCTCTGGGTTTGGGAGGCCTGGCTCAAAGTCCAGTATGGCATTAGATGGTCGGGAACCAAAATGCCGGCTAAGTCCATCATCTGGTGGGGACAGGTCTTCGTGGGCTTCTTTGGTGTCCTTGCTGCAGTTGGGGGCACTTTGATGCAAACCTTAGGGGTATATCGCGCTTGTGCTTGTAGAGTAGGTTGCCCTTTCTTTTCTTTTTTTTTCTCCTTGCCAACGACGCCTCGACGCTGATTACCCGCCAGATCCCCGCCAAATATTGGGTACGCCCCAACGACCCGGATGCATATATGATCCTCAGCAGCAACTTTGCCGACAGTATCGTGGCTGCGGAGAGGTGGTGGGTGGTGACTGGGACTGTGGCGGTGGCACTCCTCGCAGTCGTCTGTGCGCTCGCCTGGTGGTGTGTATACTCATTCATGTCTTACAAACCCTGTCAATCACTCAGGCATGGTTCCACAAGGCCATAAAATAGAAGAATCACTGACGCGAAATCGCAACAGGCACCAGCGGCGGCTGCGCAAGGTGTACAGGGATGAAGCCGATAGCTTGAACGATGATGCTGCTGCACTTGAATCCAAATCGCCTGAGACAGTGGCAGGAACTTCGAGTCAGGTGACGCCAGTCTCGCAGAGCACGCAGATGGCTCACGTGTTGAACGAATAGGTTGTTGCATTACACCATACTTATTTCAGTGACAGACAGACGGAGTTATGTGATGCCCCGTAGTCTTGCTCCGAACGCCAATAGTCATGATAAGGTGTTTTTCACGAACAAAACCTCCCGAGACCTCGGATCCATGTGTGAGGATCGTAGTGCCCCCTTGCTTCTGGCCGCCTGCAGGGAATGTCGGGATGTGGGTTTCGGTAACCCCAGTTTCTTCTGCATATACACCATGTAAGTTGGATCATTGGCATCCGGAAGCCTAGCCGACTAACCCCTTCCCTCCAGCCTGACGGAAAGTTGAGGGATTCTGCTGCCCCCTGATGCTTGTCATGGAGCCTTGCATGTATTCGCAAAGCCAAGGCAAACAAGGCAAATAAAAAGCTTCATCTGGAAATCGGTTAAGGACGTGTAAATGATTGTATGATGGTTTGCGACAGCTAGCCAAACCATGTGGGTATCTCTTCGCTTCATTGCCCAGCCCTAGCCCAAGCCCCCTAAATCGCAACATCACACAGCGGCTCTGCATCTTCGCCTGCCAGTCTATCTGCCTGCTTGCTCCATTGCCAACCGTTCCTAAATCCTCATGACATACTCATTCCCCTTCTCCAACGCCCTCTTCCACGCCGGCCTGTCCTCACATCTCGCAACCCAATTCCTCAGATTCAGATACGGCGCCAAATCGACCACCCCCGTCTTCGTAACCAAATGCACGTACCAAAGCATAATGAAATCCACCCTCGTCGGATTCTGCTGCCCCATGAAATAATTCCGCGCCTCGAGCTCATTGTTTATGTACTTGAAATGGATCACCATCTCCTCGCCCAGATACCCCTTCGTCAAAACGGACTCTATCCCGGCCGCCATGGGCCTTACGAAAAAGGGTGAGAGCTTCGCCGTCCAGTGTAACATCATGGTCATGATGACGATCGAGCTAAAACTGGCGTCGGCGAAGCCGATGAGCATCTGTTCGCGGAGCTCGTCGTTTGTCGGGTCTTGCTGGTCGGGGTGAATCTGGAATTGCCGGCCTTCGTCGTATCGGTTCACTAGGTACATTGTTATGGCCGATCGCTCTACGAGAACGCGCCCTTCGGGAGTGATGAGTTGTGGGGATTTGCCCAGCGGATGCGTCTCCCTCAGGTTTTCGGGCGCGCGTCCCTGTCGCATCCCAGACCGCACCCGCGCAAGGGGTTTGATATTGTACGGCACCCCGAGTTCCTCCAGCAGCCATAGTATCGTCTGGGATTGCGAGTTCTCAAGGCATGGTGTTAATTGGGGTTGTAATTCTGGAAGGTAGCTTAGTCGCATTTAGAGTTCAACTTACATTGAGGTGCAGCAGTGTATCCGCCATGGTGAAGGCTGCATTAACGAACGCTAAGCTGACGGTTCACTCTGCTCGCTTCTAAGAAACCAAAGATCCGCTTTTGACATCTACCGTCTGATCATGAGCCAACCTAGAAGATGGGACGAACAGGAACAGGAATCGAGAAAATGGTCAAATGTCGACCACGGGGAATTTATTCTGCACTCGACTATTTATAAGTTCCTCCACAATGTTGGTGGGTAGACCATGCTTGATCTCGTGATATTTACTTGCCGTGTGGCGTAGCAGATTGGCGACAAGGCCCCTGAAACCAAGATTGGCAATCGACAGTCAGTCCACAATCCCACTTAGGCTTCTGGGATCCTCCCGGTTTGTCTCCAGCAACCACAACGGAGATCGTGGTGCGTTGGAAATCCCAGTCGAGTTGCGCACGCATTTCAATGTCGGAAGATACCGTGAAGAACCTTGTTGCCTTCAATAACGGGACCTTGATGAAACAATACTAAGTGCAAGCAGGCACGGATCGCGATGGATATGAACACACGCCAATGTGGGGAATTATGTGGGAATAGTACCTAGTATTCCTCGTCCAAAGACATGCTGAGGTTAGCAATGTAGTTGATGTATCCACATATCGATTGCAAATCCTCGAATTCTCAAGGGGAAAGTCCAGGGTTGACTTGTGTGGATCATTCCCCTTGATCTCGCAACAGTTAGAGTAGAGTGAAACGGAGTTCCCCATGGCGTTTCACGTCTTTCCAATGTCGCGGGTGATACCAACATAACATGGTAGCCTCGTGCTTGAGATCCATGGAGGAGGGATCCCAGGATGATAGACTAGCGCCGACAGGGATCTTTTCTGAATAGATGAAGCTTCCCTGCGGCTCCACTCTGGGAAACTCGGCGTGGGTTCGACCTCAACCCGCACGGCAGTCTACGTAATAAGATTCGCTTATCTCGACTGCCAAGTTCCTTGTAACCTCGGGCTCATTGAACATGACTCGAAGAGAGCACATTCTCACTGTGATGTGGCCTGCTTTCAGCTTATCAGGTCGTACTCGTCAAACCTAGAAACGGCAGTCGGAGCCATGGCGTTAGCGGTGGTCAAAGACGTCTACATGTCCTTTTCAGCTATATGTCATGTTTGACGGTACTTCCGAATACTAGTAATCTGCACGAAATTCCTAGTACGTAAGCGCTATGGGGCTTGTATATGATCGCGAACAGTAGAGCAGATCATTGAGACAGAATCGACCAAGGCGGATAGCTAATTTGCCATACTCGGACAAATATCATTCTCGGTCAATCCGAATATATTAAGTATAATTGCGAGACTGGCCTTCAGGGTTATGTACTAGCAATATGTCCAGCTGTTGTTGCTGGCACCATTATTCACCAACTGACCATTCAACCACCGCCCCAGTATCGCTATTAGCCCCCGAGTCTTCATCCTCGTTATCCTGTTATATTCTGGCGTCGGCTGGTGTAGTTGGTCACTTCGCTGGTAGATAAGTCCCGATTTGAGCCTCGCCCACTTGGGTCGGTGACGAGTCGCGGGTTCGAATCCCGCAGCTGACACACAAGGGGGTTTAGTCAACCCTTACGGCGCGCTGCCCACCTTGTTGACTTCGCCTACCTAGCGATAATAGGGAGATTGGTGCAGTTTAGGATCACGAGCATCCTAGCCAGTCGACCGTCAAGCACTACGTCGGCGGAATATAACTCGACAGCCGGTCCAGAATTCGAATCGTTAATCCGACCCCTTATCGGACCCCCTCTCGCCGCGATTCTTGCGAGCGTCTAGACCACGTTACGGTCTATCCACTTGAGCGTATGGTTGAGGTGTATACGCTCGACGAGAACCCCAATTAGCAGATACTACGACTTGTCGCGACAAAAAATAGTCGAGCATCTTCTGCACATCAGTAGCATCCCACCCCTGAGGACGCATTTAAGTGCCACATTACCACACTTATCGGTAGTTCAGGCAGGGGTTGTAGCACAGACTTAGGGAGGGACAGGAGGTTTAGTAGTCGTTTGGCTACAAGTTTACCTGTATAACCGCCCGACGCGGCTTAAGGGCCCGCTATATCATCTATAGCCCCTTAAGGGAGTACTTGTAGAGGTACCGAGGGTTAACACCTACGGCGTATTTAATATTATTATTATATTCTGGCGCTAGCTATAGCTGCGAAGCCGTCTCTGGACTTTTCGTTACATGTTTCTAAGCGTAATATTCGAACTTTGAGACACACTTTCGGATTTAGTGTGAACTAGTGAAGTTCGAAAGTATCGGTAAAAACGTAGTATGAAGCTGAAAAGGTATAAATAGATATCTATGAATCACCGCGTTAGTAATAGGTCAAATCGTTGTTTTTAGGCTTAATGAGTAGTAAGCTCTAATATCTTCAGTCTCATTTCGCTAAATTCATAATGAGCTCTTACATCTCTCACCTCATCTTACCGAACTGCCACTAAATTCTCGAACAAGTTCTCTCATACTATCTATGGAATCTTATTAGGTTAAGTCACATCTTATCAGATGGTCATGTCTCTTGAAAGTGGTGCTAATAAGAATATGATAAGATATCTGAACAGTGTCGAAATGCTTCCGAATTTGGTGTGAACTGGTGAAGTCCTGTAGTATCGGTAAAAAAATGACGTATAGCTGGAAAAGCACAAATCAAGATAGACGTCCTTGACCCATTGCTAGTGCAGTGGGTCGTCCTTTTTATGCTTCATGAGTAATCTCTCCTGGCACTGTTGTCATCATTGATTCGACCACGGGTGTCCTCCATATATCGATTTCAAATACTCAAAAGACGGGTAGCGTCATAAATTTCTATACTAGAATAACCACCTCCTTCAGGAATAGAGATTTTGTCAGGTCGTTAGTAATGGTTAGAGAGGCATGTCATCATAATGCTTGCCCAGCGTTGGCCAACGCTCCGTCTCAGAATACTTGTTGGATTGTGGGCAAATGGTCTTGTATTGAAAGTGTCATGATCTCTGGAGAGTCCTGCAAGAAGTGAACGGTGGCCATAAGGGCCTTATATAGACAGGAATGAATGATGCCTGTCCCATAGGCAGGACTTGTGTGGTTCGATGGGTGGTGGCCATATGTCCTTCCAAGACTTGCAGTCTGGATGTAGTAGCCTTGAAGGACCAATAACACTTGTCCCGTCACAAGAAGTCCTTCAGGCCGTGTTTCTTGTAAAATCGCAAACAAACGCATCTTATCGCGACGTTCATATATCAACTAGGGCAAATAGGAAAGCAAACTTATGTAGGATCTTTAACGGATTGCCAAAAGGCGAATGGGCCCCACTCGGACGATTGGGTTCTTACCGAGTTCATCACTTGGTTTCATGGACTGTTGTTATCCGCCTCGGCAGCAGATCTTGTTGAAGGTTTAAACATCTCTATCTTCTTCACCTTTACACTGCAGGCTTCTCGCCCATCGTCAATACGTATCACCAGCAAGCCCTGCGTGTCAACTGTGGGAAGCCGTGGCCTTAGGTATAGAGGAGTAAGTACCCCACCCGGCATAGTTTGCGCATAGGGACGCCCTGGGACCAATTCAGAGTATCGATGCGGCTCCCAGTGGTCGGAATCCGGCATTAAGCAATAGAAGAAGCTTGTACTCGCAGTCCTGATGATCCCTTGGCAGTGATAAGTCCCAATCCTATTAGCACAACTTCAGGCCTCACCAGAAGCTCTTCAACTACTATCCAATAAGACCAACAAGCTATCTTACTTTGCATAGATCCATTTCGATGGAATGGTCACCTGGACCCTGACCCCTATTCAGATTGGACCTGATCTACTTTTTACTACAACAAACAATTGGCTAGTCGTCGAAATCTCCCTGCACCATCAGCCGAGTTTGGGGGGCCTCATATTATATGAGCCCTGAGCAGCATGAGAGTCGCCAAAGCACCTTGGGCAAACAATAAAGACACAGGTGCAACGCAAACACTAACACGAGCTGCTCGGAGACTGGTAACCATAAAGGCACACCTTTAGCCGTTATTGAGACAGGTTACCTCCTCATACCGGATACTGAGACACGAATGCCGTGTGTACCGATCGATCAAGACAGATTTGCAGTCATGAAGTAGGCCTAGGTACAAATAGGAGGATAAACTGGCAGACAGCAACGATAAGCGAAGCGAAATCCTCATGCACAGATTATAGACTTCATGCTTTTGTGCTATGGCTGTCTCTATTGCACATATGTTCAGTTGCTGCATCAAATAGCAGCATCAAGCGTGCTCAACCTTCCTGGCGTTCTAGATGCCCTCTGCTATATGCCGAGATTTCTAGGGGTCAATAATCCTGAAGAGATAACCAGGATCTCTTAACTCAGCCTCACCCGCCCAAGCCACGCGGTGCAATGCAATGCTGTGCCGATGATAGGATACAGGGATGAGCTTTTACTCCGTCCGTCATGGTCGTCGACACTTTCAATTCGTCTCATCGTAAAACACAGAGACACCGAGTGAAAACCTGCACACTCAGTGACACACCAAAGACGAGATGGGTATGCGAACAGGCTACTCAGGTGTTGCCACGACGGGACTATGCCATGTAGCGGTAGGCGGGCACGCCGTCGTTCAACTCAGCTCGTTCAAGGTACTCTCTACCGATCAAGTCCTCGATCCGATGCTTGATGAGCGCGACCTCAGGCTTGAAGTGGCTAGTCAGTTGCTGAATAACCTCAGTGATCAGCTGAGCGTGCGGTAGTTCCTTGCGTTGCCTAAAAGTAGTTCATCGTTAGCAACACACCCGTTGTTGGAGTCATGGGGTGGTGTAAGCATACTTCATAATACGTACGACAGCAGCATCGACGATGTACTTCCGCGTATCTAGGTTCTTGTCGTTGGTCTCTTTGCGCTCTTCATCGTTCTCGACCCGGTTAGCTGCGTTGACAGAAGGCATCTTGATCTTGATCGCCTTGCTGACAAATTCACGGTTGAAGGCGAACCGGTCGCCTGGCTTGGCGATAGCTTTGGTCGGCGGGTCTTTGATGAGGACCTTGCTCGCCTTGATGACCGAGAGGGATGTCATGACGTTAATGAGATCGTTTTGGGGGATGTTCGTCTGTGCTTGAACCTCGTCAAGCGACAGCCATTCGTCCTCGCCTAGCTCGTTGAAAAGCAGGAGGACAATCATGCCATAGGTCGTGACATTGACTTCATATCGGCGCTCTTTGCTAAGAGGACCGGACGTCTTGCCAGGAATCTTGGGGAAGGTGCACTTGATGTCGGCCGATCCAGCACTACTGATCCAATTCAGCTTGCGACCGGTGCGATCCTTGGAGTAGAACTTATAGAAGCTATCTTGAAGGCTCTTGATCTCGGGTGGAAAGTTGGCATCAAGGCGGCTTTGACCGCCTAGGCCATTCTGCCGGCCCATGATCTCCTTGGGCCAGTTGTTGCCACCAAGGACGTGAATGGCAAGTTCGATTTGTTTGTCATTGGCGTCGCCAAGGCCACGCACGAACTTGCGGTATTCCTCGGACATGTCTTTGGATAGGTTGATATCCTTGAACATGCCCTCGAACTTGTGGGTGAAATTGTTGCCAAGCTCGCGCTTCATGCGAGATATCATCTCCGTCTCTACTTCCTGACTCTCCGACTTCTGTTGAAGCAGACGGCGGGCCAAGTGCTTCTGATAATAGAGCTCGAACTTGTCCTTTTCGTTGAGATAGCGCAGCAGGGTAATAGCCTTCTCAAGCACCACATCAACCTCGGTTTCCGTCAAACCCTTGATGCCGCGTCTCAGGGCGTCATCGATGAAGAGCGAGACGTACTCTGAACTCCGATCGAACGCGTTAATGAAGTCGGCAAAGCTCTTGGTGAGAGCTGTCTGTAAAATGAGGTCCTCGGCAAAACAGGATTTCCATAGGCAATCAAAACGATCCTTGAGAACCAAAACATCGTCGACCCACTTAATAGCAGCGGCAGTTTGCTGCGCGGCAGCATTCAAGGACTTTTGCTTGGGCTTCTCAGTGCCGTCAGCAGTTGGCTCTTCGTCAGCTGTCTGGGGCACAGAGAAGTCGGTGCTCCTCAAGATCTTCTCAATTTCGAGTCCCAAGTCGACAACGCGGGCTGACAGAGCATTCCTAAGTGCCACTTTCTTCGGGTCAACCCTAGAAACCAATTGGTACAATATCTTGAGATCTTCGATGCGGTCGTTATCTATCATGGCCCGGATACCACTGCCGTCCAGGTTCATAAAGTCCTCGAGGTGACTATTGATGAGTTCCTTCTCGAGGACTTTGGCGATGCCATCCTGAGTCATCAGGGATATGGTAGTTTGGCACCGAGCACTCTCTTCCCGCAGGCGTCGCTGAGTATACCGGAGCCAGGAGCTCGCATCTGACTCGCGCAAGAGTTTTTCGCACTCATTCCTGTAGAAGGTATGACTGGAACGGATGTAGACGGGCTCGAACTGCGTGAGGTAGAGCTTCTCATTTTCATTCTCCTCGTCTGTCTCGTGAAGCATCTCCAGCATACTGATACAGCTGCGCAGTAAAGCCTTGTCGATGACATCGCCTTCTCGCTCCATGTTGATCTGATCTAGAATGGTGGCATTGAAGATATCGAAGACTTGACAACCTTGTGGGAGTGTGGTTCGCAGAATGTGGTCGCGGAACAAGCCGATTGTGGCGGCGAAGATAGATGGTCTACTGTGATCCTGTGAATAGCCGCGATCCAGGTACATCAAAATATCGGCGATCATATTCATTGACATGTTGTGTCGCTCCCACGACTCCCTGATTGCCTTCAGGAACTTCTCGCCCATAGCGCGTCGCTCTACAACACTGGTGCCGGGGACATCGTCGAGGGTAACGCTGATAAGATTCTTGGTGACAAGGGCGAAAATCGGGGGAATAACCTCCTTGCGGAACCACAACTCCTCGAAGTCCTTGACTTTGTCGTACAGGCGCTCACCAGCCTTCTTGAGGACAATTTTGTAAGCATGCCGGTATAGCTGCTCGAAGGCGAGACCGCTCGCATTTCTCAGGTGGATATCGCGCAGGGCCGACTCGAGCGGGATCCAGTTTTGGTCGAAGTCATCGTTCTTATGGTTGAAACCAGCCTGTTTAGAAGTGAAATTAGCTGTGCTGCCTTCCGAAGATGGGGTGGATGCCAATTGGGGCAATGGAAGAGCGGAAAGCGGGCATGTAAGGGTATGAAGGTGGCAAAACAGTATTCAAGACGGAGGCAGAGGAAGGAGGTGAAGTATGTGAATAAGAGAAGGCGCAAAGTTAGCCGCAGCTTTCACTGTTTTAGTGATCTGAAGCTGAGAAGGACGTTACGACTCTGCCCCAGAAATCGAGAAGACGAAAGGCAAAGGAAACGAAAACGTACCCTTCGCGGGGGACGAATGCGCCCTCCACGAGCAGCAGGTCCTCCCCTTCCAGTGATCATATTGGAAGCCGATTGTTGGTCAAGAAGCAGTGATGGGCGCGGCTTCACGATCTGAAGATGATCGACATGGTAGAAAGATGCAGTGGACTAGGTTTGAGGAGAAAGGAAAGTTTGTGGCATAAGAGACCGTTGAGACATAAAGCAAGAATAAGAAGGTTCAAGATGCTCCCGGTGGGCTTTATGAGATGCGATGCTGTCGACCTGGGGCGCGCAATGCGGAATGGAAGCTTGCCATCCAACGAATTACTTGAAAGTGCCCCACGAAAACGGCGAGAACAACCATGGAAGCAGTGTAAGGCTGAGGCGTTTGTTCGTCGCGAGGGGCTATCCACGAAAATGTGGTCGCCGCCTTGCCAAGTGGTGAGTCTGATTGGCTTCCAAGTGCCGGGGTCCTTTGACGGTTGCAATTGCCCCACGCACAGACATGGTCCGTGCAAACCCCCTGCAACTGCCTCGTCACCAACCAACCAACTTGCTCCCCGGACTTCACTATCTTATCTTATCGATACCAATAGCGGCGGACAGACCAAGAATCGGCGCTATGTTCAATCAAGCAGCTCATTCTTTGCCAATGTTGCGCCCTGCGCCTCCAGGTTCAGTTTCGAGCAATCGAAATCATATCGAACCCGAAGCTTCTTGATGCGTCCTCAACCACCTTCTTTCCACTTCTCTTTCAAGTGATTGCGATTCAGGATGGCCACCAGATGTGGTGTCAATGTATTGAACTCGATATCCCGTCCCTTCCGGGCGTCGCCGTCACTGCCCCTGCGGCCGTCTCTCTCAACTCAACTTCTCCGTCCGTATCCTCATCTTCCTAGAACTCTCCAACCTGCGCATGCCCAGCTGGGCCGTCGATTTGCCCACGCCATCCCCAAACCCCAAAGCAGAACGCCTGCAGTCTCCCCCGAAGAAGATGCCGACACGCCAGAGAAACCTCGAAAGCTGTTGGAACCGCATTATGAGCTGACGTTTACCTGCGTGCCCTGCGGCTCGCGGTCAACACACGCCATTTCCAAGCAGGGATACCACAATGGATCAGTACTCATCACCTGTCCATCCTGCCGCAATCGCCATGTTATCAGCGACCATCTCAACATCTTCGGGGACCGCAAGATGACGGTGGAAGATCTCATGAAGGAGCGGGGCCAACTCGTCAAGCGTGGCACACTGGGCGAAGATGGCGACGTGGAGTTCTGGGAGGATGGTACTGTGACGGAACGAGGCAAGAGTGCCGACACTGGCCCTGCACAACTGACACAACCCGCCACACCTGGGGGTCTCGCCAGGTCCGGCATGAGACCGAAGTTGGATAATGCTTCTCCAACTGCCACAGATGCCACCCCTTCGGCGAAACGCCAATATTGGACCAAGTCCACCTCTGAGATCCCGCTCGAAAAAGTATATCACATTCCGTATCCAATGAAGAAAAGGCCCATGTCGGATGCTATTGGCTTCAAACATCCCGTCAGAGTCAAGAAGCCTACTTACGAATTGACAGGCGAATCAAATATCGCACCCATCGACCCCTCCGCACCATTTTTCAAAGACTCAGTTGCACCTATGCGAGAGCCCGCCCCAGACGCTATAGGCCTGATGTATCCAGCGAAAAATTCAGCTAGGCATGGCAAGGCGGACATGCCTGAAGTTTTCCGCGAGCCGCGCAAGCCACGTGTGGGACTCGGAACACCCTTTCGGGACGGCACTGATTATGCTCGAGCACATTTGGCAGATATGGATTCAAAGCCGCTTATCCGGGAGGTAGCCACAGATGCAGCTTGGGTGACCACAGCGCGCCAGCGATTAGAAGAGGGCGAATGGCGCAGTATAGCCTCGAAAGATCCATACGTGGATCCTTATGAGGTGTACAGAAATCTGAAAAATGCAGGGAAGGTCGGTGGTAGAAAAGACAGCAAAACCCGCGACGAATATATCCGGGATCGGGACGTAGATCCTGCGTCGGCTAGTGAAACTTCCACGGGCGAAGCTTTCAAAGACAGCCGCCGGTTGCCTCTTAGAACTCAGGAGCTCACAAATAAATCCCGAATTCGCTTCCGCCCGCACTCAGCACCCTTCCAACTGCGCTTCGTCCAACCCAAAAAGCCTGCACGTAATAGAACCGTTTTTGTACGTCCAGACTTGTCTCCAACGGGGTCATCGCTGGCGGACGCGTCAGCCGCATACAATCAAGTCAGTGAGAGTCCGCGCCGACGCGTACCACATGAGGAACTCATATCCCACAAAGCGCCTCGCAAGATGCCAATCATGAAACACTTTGCCGGTCGAAAAGTATCTCGCAATTTCGTCTACGCATGGCCCGAGAATTCCGCGGTGCCCATCAAGATTGAGATACCGCAGCAACAGCCCGAAAGAGGGAGGCGGCGGGTCGAAAAGCAAACGATCAGTAAAAAAGCAACGGCACAATGGAAGGAGGCTATGTGGCGAGAAGAGTGGTTGGCTGGTACAGAGTCGAAGACGATGGGGTCAGTAGGTTAAGCGCCATCATTTGAGCATGTCGTGGCTGAGATGGATACGGCGTTCACTGGGCAGTTCGGACACGGGGAACAGGTTTTGATTAAGCGGGCCAGGTGCATCTGTCCCTAGTGATTCACGGGAACGGGGCCAATACATATATCCATAGCATCTGCCATGGACTGCATGTGAAGAAAGCGGGCCAGAATAATGACATAGGCGTTGGATGTGGGCAGATGGTCGGCTCGGATCGAGCCAAGCGAGCAGATGTAGACATTACAAGATACATACGAGTATGTTTTGTGTAACAGTAGGTGGCCCCCGGAGAAAGCATGTCCAGACGAGGCTTTGGGAAAGACAGCTTGTTCATGTACTGCTAAAACACACGTTGAGATCGACCCATCATCTCCTGTGTCGTTGTATCATAGTATGTAGAAATAGACGTCTACATATCGCGTACATAAAATATTCGTGGAGGTGGGTGCATGTTCTCTGCTGCCAAATTGGGAGAGCTGCGATGACGGGTTCCTACCTGTAGGCACACTCTACATATATGCCCAACAACATTATTCTGACCCAACGCCAGACTTGCTGACGCATATCAAATATATATCACCTGGGTTCGCGATATCTCATCGGCTGGAAACATTGGGCTAATATATGATGGAATATCGTAGTATGTCATACTATTCCACTGCCTGCGTCTGCTCTTCATCCCGCCCATGCCGATGCAAGGAGGAAGGACCTTCAGCTTCTCGAACTAAGGCGGGGCTGTGGGCAAGACAGCAAACTGTCCAAGGAGAAAAAACTCAGTAAATGAATAAATCCAAAACAAACATCCAACAAGTTCAGAATATAGGATTAAAAACATGAGCAAAAGCCCAGGCGCAGTCAAAATCTGCGCCATACGAAGTACGCGTATATAGGCAATTTCATGGAAGTCCACTATCAGAGCCATTAGGCTGCGCCCCCCAACTAGCGCACTGTCTACCAAGGCCAGGCCAGGACAGGACCACTGCTCGGCGGTGTGGGACTCGCTTGGAAGGGGAAGGCATTGTTGGGATATATCTGCCTTGTGCGCCGGCCAGGCAGCATGGGCATGGTACCATGGAACGATAGGAGGATGTCGTGGGTGAAGGGGCGACGATCAGGCTGGGGATGAACCTTAGGGTGCGAGTTTGTTGGGTCTGGTTCTTCCTAATCTTGTGATGACATTCCAACAGCAATGGCTGTCCTTGGTCTCCAGGCGGGGATTGGGATGCTTAATACCGCCATCCTGCCGTCTGGAATAAGAGGTGATTGGCCATCATTGCCAACGTCACGACCTTTTGGCTTCCCATTCCATATTCCATAACCACGACACCGTCCAACTTCTTGTGATTACAATATGAAAACCTTGTCGAACATATGAAACATCAAATTCTTGCCGTCCACAACATGCTAAATCCTCAATTTCTTCGAAATCTATACATCGCATGATTAACCATCTATACACCAAAGTCTCCTTTTGGTCGGACGCTAATCCTATGGGTATCGCCTTCATCTCAGCGCAGAATCTATCACGAACTGCCTGTCCCACTAACAGTCTAAAATCCGGCTCCATGCCGGCGTTCTCGGTTCCTGACACCCTTCACCTTCCTCGCCTTGATCTTCTTGTCCAGCTTCCCGCGCTTCCATTTGCCGTACTTCTCCGGCGCGGCAACGGCCTCAATCTTTCTCTTGCGCGCGCGACCTTCTCGCCGCTTCCGTCTCATCTCCCGGATCTTCAGCACTTCACGCGTGTATGCCTCGGTACCCATCTTCCGTTGCAGCATGTCCATTCTCTCTTGCGACTGGGTTTTCAGCTCTTCGTAACGTGCCTTGAATTCGTCGTCAACTGAAACAGGCATAGGAATAGACGGGTCTGTCAGGTGGTGTAGTGGCGTAAGGAGGATGTTGAGGGAGGGAAGAAGAGTCGAGGATGGGAGGGTGTGGATGAAATGGGTGAGGAGATCCATGGCTTTCGTTTTTGGTACGAGCGCTGGAGATCTTGCTGTCGTCTCAGCGATCAGGATATCAGAGAGCAGAGTGAAGAGCGTATGGAGAGTGACAACTGGCTCGGAAGGCTCCTCAATCCCGGTCCACTCGTCATCATCTGCAGAACCGCCTTCGTCTTCTTCTTCGTCCTCGTCGACCGGAGCCTCGTCACTCGATTCATTGTCCGATGCTGAGGGTTTCTGATCGAGGAATGTGCCAAGAACCTTTAAGGAGTGGACCACAGCGGTGGCCAAATTCTCATCTATGTCTGTGGACTGCGACTGAGAAGTTGAGGGATCGGCCAAGGTAATATTGACATCGCCCTGGTTCTTCTTGGCCATGCGCTTCCTCCATCTGGCAACCACCGCAGGACTCAGAATCCCGACGGCTAGGACGACAAGCGCTTCTGCAGCGCTCTTCTCAAGCAAGAGTCCGTATGAACCTGTCAATTCCTTCAAAGACTCGTCTGCTTCCGCCATACCCTTGTTCTTTTTCTCTTTCCTGAGATTCTGGCTTTGCTCATAGAAATCATTCAGGTATAGGTTCAGCAGACCAACAGCCGATAACTTGACGACTGGATGAGTCGATGTGAGTGGCCTTGCAATTGCGTGCCATAGTTCCGCGTGAGCCAATATTACCGATGGGAATTTCTGACCGAGGATGCAGACAGTCTGAACAATTGTGTTGATCAATTCCCAGTCGTCCGCAAAGCTGGCGTAATCGTCCAATACCTCGACTAGTCGAGCAACCAGGAGATCTAGGTCTTTCTGGTCTTTTTGCGCTGCCACCTTCGCCTCAAAATAGAACCCGAAACCTTGAATGCCCAGACGCAAGACCGATTGGTTTTCGCCCTGTTCTAGCCAATTTCGCAGCAGCGTCAAAAACTTCGATGTGCGCTCCTTGTCTGACCTTCGGAATATCTCTTTGAGTAAACCACCCGCTACCAAACGGCACTTCTCGCTGTCGTCGTTGGCCAGCACGAAGATCAAAGGAATGAAACAGGTGGTGGCAATTTCCTGTACAAAGTCATTCGCCGACTTGTTCAGGAGCAGGTTGATCGCTTCCATGACAGAAAGACGGCCGCCTTCTCGGTCATACTTGAGGTTGGCAACGATGAAAGCAAGTTGCTTGGCCCATCTGTTTTTCTTCTGCGGGTAATCTCGCAGGAATTGGAAGAAGGCACCTCGCGCCAAGTCTCTTGTGTCCTTGTCGTCATTGGTGATCATGACCGTCCCAACATAGTCGAGAGTGTCGTAGACAGAGGCCGTCTCCAGTTTGGAATCCAGGATTGACCGCAAGAAATTGAAGGTGACGTGGCGGTATAGTGGCTCAGTCAAGTCGTCTTTGAGATTTCCGAGGAGAAGGTCGGTTGCTGTATCTTTGAGCACCACATCCCGTCGACCTGTAGCATCCTTGTGATCTCTCAAAGCCACAGATAGGAGCTTCAACGCGGCTTGTGCAAGGTCAGTCGAAGTAGACGTGGACATCGCGATGCTCTTTGTCGCTTCTTTGACCGCAACCTTATAAAGCTTCGTTGACTCCTCCGTTTTGAAGGGAACCCTGACGATTACAGTGAGAAGTTTGAAGGCAGCAACTTTAACTTCCTCCTCGCCTCCAACGATTGCATCACCAAGGATTGGGACGAAGCCAGAAATGTTCCCAGCCGTACGAATACTATCGTGCTTCTTCCATACTGCGCGGAGAATGTCGAAAGCGAAACGGATTAGCTTGTATGTGTGCTTGCTTGTGGAACCACGCTCCCCACTTCGTTTGGCACCTTTCTGGACAAGATACCGCCGAAGCTTGTAGTCCAGCTGGACTTCCGCTCGTGGTTTATCGCTTTCGTATACGCGCTGAATGACCTCGTAACAGAATACCAATGTGTCTTGGCTCTCGGCAGCAGGGTTGGCAAGCAGACCATTGGCGATCCGCGTGAGCAGCTCGTCAATCTTCCGTACCATTCGAAGGTCCAGTTTCTCAAGGAGGAGTGACTGCATGGGACGAACGAGCTCAACCAGGCAACCGATCGACGTGGTTCGTGCAACAAGCTCCATCGAATCCTGGCTCTTGCTGCTCTTCACCTCCTTCATCTGACTGGTGTATTCTTCCGCATCCTTTTCTTGGCCGACGACTCCGAAGATGTCATCCATGATGACTGCGACGATTTTATCAAGACAGTAATCAAGGTCTCCAGGTTGAAATAGCGGAATGCCATGCACCAAGATTGAGTGCATGGTGTAGGAAAGCACGTGAAGTTGGTATCCCTTGGTCAAGGCGCCGCGCAGCTCGTCAAGCACAAACCCGAAGTAGGATGGACCCAGAAGCGTAGTCATTTTGGCTAAAGTATCCCGTGCCATTTCTCGAGATTCCCAAGATTTGCTTCTCAGGATATGACACATATCTGTCAGTACTCCAGGCAGCTTCTGTTCCAGTAGTTTGGGTGGTAGAAGCTTCAGAAGCTTGACGAGAATGATACCAACAGGTACACGAGAGCTGACTGTCGTCTCATCCTTGTCATGGATGTACTCCATCAAAGGTGGCAAGACGTTAGAGACGATGTCATCGCTGAATTTCTCCGCTGCTGGCATTGTACTGGCTAGACGGTGTTTCTTTGACTGCGTTGTAGACGCCTCGTCAATTTCCATATTGTCCTCATACTTCTCTAAAGCAGCTACAGCCAGAGAATCGATGATTTTCCCCAGTAGCCGAACAAGCTGCTTCTGAGCCTCTGGCCGTGTCTCGATGTAACCGATGTACCTGCGAATTGTTGCACGGAATTGTGGCCACTCCAGGGAGACTGCTAGATCAGCAATGGCCGTTGTAGCTTGAGCTCCAACACCATGGTCGTCATTGCCTTCCTCACGACTAAAGATGAAGTGCTCTAGCAGTGGTATGAAGAAGTGGGCCAAGTTTTTGCTGCTCAACTCTGCATGGTAGTTGACCTTGGACAGAAGTTGCAAAGCTCGCATCTGCCTCGATGTTGCAGGACTGAGGATATGGCTGAAAAAGCTTGGGTCCGAGTCTTGTTCATCCGGTGGCGGGTCAAGTCCTACAAGGTCGCTAACTGGTGCCCACGATGGTAAATGAGACACTAAGAAGCCGAGAACCCTGACAGTCTCGCGTCTGACAGTCTCGGAGGGCTCTCTAGCGCCTGCATAAATAGCTGGCAAGATGCTATCGGCGAGTAACTTCTGGTAGGCGTCGTTTTCCTCATCGGTTGAGGCAGCTGCTGCTTCTACGAACTTGCACATGCCATCGGCTGAGTTGGATGACAGAATTCCGTACTCCTCGTCATGTTTGATATAAAACAGCATGTTGTGTAGTAATGGCTCCCATTCATGGGGCGTGAAGGGTATCTCCCTTTTGGAGATCTCGTTGAATGCGGCCAAGCGCCTTTCGTAATTTGGCTCATCCATCCGCCGTTCGACGTAGGAATTAAGATCTGTGCACAAACTTGCCACCTTCAGAATGGCAGCATCATCTCCTGCGTACACTGTCAAGACTCTGGAAAGAGCCTGGCGACTAGACGTGTCTTTGAAATAACCGAAAAGAGATGCGATCGTGGAGTAGATTCGTTCTCTGAGGGGTGCATCTGACTTCAGGTTTTCAAGTCGGAGGAATTTTTCAAGAATAGTCAAAACATTGCCCTTCACTTTGGGGTTGACCCGTCTTGAGGGCTGGTTGAGAAGATAGACAGAGATGTCAATCAACTCCGCAGTGTTGCCGGATTGCTGCACTATGGGTGACAGCTCTACAACTGCGTCGACACAGGCTGCCAAAAGGTCTTTCCCAATATCGTGGTCCGACTTCAGGACACCACCAACTATGCGGAGGATCATATCGAGATTGGGGTCGATAAGTTGCGTCTTAATGAGTTCGTGGGATTCGGATTCGGCCGCAGGTGCTTGGGCGTCTTTGATAAGGTTGCGTATGATGCTCAAGGCAAAGACCCTCACCTCATCCTTAGCCTTCTGGAAGGACAAACAGTCCAACAATTTGACAACAATTCTTCCGTCAAGGGCAAGGAACAAGGCTGTCTCGGAAGTGAGCGACAAAACCGACAGTAGTTGAAAGGTACCCGATATGCCTTGCGTGTTTTCGGCCGGGAGGTTGTCAACCCGCGGACTCACAACTTCCTTGATCACAATGTCCTTGTACTGGGCCCAGTCAAACTGCGGTGCATTGCGTAACAGTGATATTACACACTTGATGGCGGTAGTGCGTACGGTTCGAAGCAGCGACGTTTGGCTCACTGATTCCGTTTCGTCGACGTCCTCCGCGCTCTGTCCCAGATTTCGGCAGGCAAAGACCAGGCAGTATAGTACCGCATTGAGAAGAGTGTTGGCATAAGCGGAAACGCTAGTGCCAAGTTCGTTGATCATGGCGGCCATCATGTTCAGAAAACCGACCTGTTTTCGGATTGGCATTATTTCTCGGTCCAACATATCGTCGCGAATGACAGAATCCTGAAGAATTTCAATCCCGTGAAGCTCGCCCAAGGCAATATCAAGGAAGCGACCCATGTCGTCCACAGAGAGGTGCCGTAGAACAGCAAGTCTAGTGGACTGAAGGCCACCACGTCCACTCGCAACCCCTTTCTTGGAAATTGTTCTGCCATAAAGTAACCGGAGAAGGACAGGCATGATTTCATCGCGGTGTTCCGGTAGAATTTGATGATCACCTTGGAAGAGGACGGTGAGCTCATTCTTGAATCTTGCCTCGTCCAGCAGATACTCTAGATTCTCTTGGTACGGTTTGACACCGTCCTGTTTCCATGCAATGATCGCCTTGAGCGCGGCTCTCTGAATTTCTGCGTCACCGTTCGCGAGCAGTCTGAGGAGTGCGTCGTAGACCTTCTGACTTTGGAAGAGGACCCTGGGGTTTGAAAACTGTGCGAAGACACCGAGTAAGCCTTTCTTATCAAAGAGTGACCATGATCCACTAATGTTGGCATCTGCCTCCTCTTCACCCTCTGAGCTACCTTGTTGCTCCTCAACCCCCGAACTCCAAGATAAAAACATCGGCACCAGTGTACGGGATCTCTTTTCGGCAAGGTGGGGAACTGCAGAGAGAATCTTCAATGCTTGCGATCGCGCATTGCTGGGCGTTTCTGGTACGGCACGTTGGCTATCCTCAAATGAGCTGAGCATCATATCAGCAGCATCATCAATGACACATTTTGCGTCGTCGGCCTTCCTCCTCAGATACATGAGGTTCAGACATTCAAAATCGGTAAGTCCTTGCCTCTTCTGACCGACTGCGTGGTTCGTAGGGCCATCCCACCGTTTTGAGGGAACATCTAGCCACTGCAAAGCCCGCTCGCAAAGCTGCTCCTCCCCACTCTTGGCTTGCGTGACTTCTTTCCATGCCTCAACTGCACTCTCCCAGACTGGTGCCAGCCTGACTGTCATCAAGCCGAAAAGAAACGCTGGTACTGCGCGACGAAGCCAGGAGTTCTCATCTACCTGACAGTAGGTTACTGAGAGCTTTCGGATGTGAGATGAGATTGCACGAACATTCTGCAGGTCTAATGGGGTCTGCTCGATCTGAAGCATGATCCCCAAAACTTCCAGTTGGTCGGGGGCTATATCCAGCTTGTCAAGCAACTTGAGCGACGCCAGACGCAACTCCGATGATTCCGCAGAGAGATTGTCGATGAGACACTGTAGAAGCGGGTCCTCCTCCTTATCAGGGCTCGCACTGCCGTCCTGGGATGATGGGCTACTGCTGTCGTTCTGCTCTTCATACGCAAGCATAGCCTTCAGGAAGCCAGTCAAGCGGCAATATCTAGGCGCGGCGGCTCTGAGTAGTGGGCTCAGGGATTTGTCAAGCTGTCCCGCCGCTTGACTCATGCGAAGATAAGCTGAGAATCCCTGACTGACGATGAATCGAGCTTCATCGGTGGCCAGAGATAAAGATGGCCGAAGCGCAAGCTTGAGTTTTCTTAGAAGAAGCCCCGAGATTGGACCGTTGATCGACGGGTGAACCGTTGTGCACTCCAGAAGCTGTAGAAGAGCACAGTATTTCGGCAAGCATCTGTCTCGCCAAACCTTCGGGTCCTTGTCATATGCATTTGAGGCGCCCTCCTCTGGGAATGGCGACACCTCTAACCTCTCAAACTTGGCGACAATCTGATCTTGCCACGACTGGGGTAGTCCAAACTTTTCGGTGTCATTCGTTGACGGAAGGGCTCTCGACTGCACCATTCGAGGAATGAGAACACAGAGCATGTCCTCGTTGGCGTCTTCTGACCAATGTTTCATGATAAATCTGTTCGATATGGTCAAAAATAGTTTCACAACAAGTAGTCAAGGAGTCTTACTTCTGGAAATGATTTAGGAATAGACTTCGAAATTTCGTGATATCGAGGTCCGAGAAATATGAACAAAAGGGGATGAACCATTTCATCAGTGGCTCTCTTGTCAAATTGTTTATGATGCCGGTTATGTTGGGAATTATGGCGTCCATGGGTGCCCACTGCAGGATTATGGCTACGTTGACGAGCACATGTTGCCAGATTGACGACTGGCCCACGACATCGAGCTCGGAGGGTTCCTTGCAGAGATCGGCGACAGATTCCCGCAGACATTCCAGAACAGCGGCCCAATCCGAGATCCTGCTTGCTTTCCGGACACCGGCCATAATTCCGAGTAGCCTCACATACATGATGTTGCGAATTGGGAAGTCTTTCCGAGACTCATCGGCGGACCTTTGTTCGTAGATTGATTGGGCGATGGGCTCGAAGCCTTCGGCATTGGTATGATGTATTATGCTCACGAGGACACCGCAAACAAGATCTGACCAACGATCGTTCTGTTCGGAATGGCACTCTTCGTTTGGAATAGATGCGACCAGCGCCTTGAAAATGGACGGCCCAACTGTGTGGACGCCCATTCCTTGCCCCTTAATGGCTTCGGCGAACATCGTCATCAACCCATGGTAGTACAGCTCGTGTTGTCGATGTCCGCGGGTATTCTGCAGATCTGCTCTGGCATGCTCAATGATCAGAGGTAGAGACTTGTCTCGATTAGACGGGGCAGCGGCTTTCTTAATAAGGAAACTGAGGGATTCGGCGGCGAATCGAGCAATGTGAGTGGGACACCGCGCTTTCCCAAGGAGTCCAGCCATGGCATCGTATGTCGGCCGAATATCGGGGGCTAGGAGTCTCGACAGATACTTGAAGAGGAAGGCCAAAGACGCGAACGTCCACTCGATCACATCAGCATCGTGTCGCTTCCCAGCGGTTTCTACAATCAAGGCCAGGGCTCTTGCGTAGTGTTTCTCGAATCGCGTGCCCAAATCATGCGCAAATGCTGTGAGGAGCTCCAATAGCGGTTCCAGCGATTCTTTTTCTTGCCCGGATACGTATTTTTCCAGAAGGTCCATGATCTTATCCTCGAAGTGCAGAATCTGTGCCAAACTGTCGGAGATGGGCAGCACCTCCCTGCGGAAGTAGGTGAAGCCTTTCGCTATATTCAGGTCTGTCCATTTTTCCAGTCCAGTTCGAAAGTAGCTGGTGGTCGCTTTATCGTCTTCGACGTCGAGATCGTTGCGGCGAACTTTGCGCAGAGGGTCGATTGCCGAGAGTCTGGAGATTTTACTCGAAAACGACTGCCATTTGTGTTGATTTCTCCCCTTCTGAATTGGGCCCTTTCGGGATTTGACGATCCGTCCCGATGACGTTGCGGGCATCTTGATCTCTTGTCTGCTTGATTTGAGCAGTTCAACACTTCAAGCATTTGCAACTTCGAATTGGTCCCCGCTGTATAACGACTCCAGAAACTTTTCTGGCGGATTGCGCTAAGATAAGCTGATAGGGAAAGATCCAGGGTCCCTGCAGCAACTTTAAGCTGCCGCCCCACTCAAACTTCAACAACCATTCGCACTTGCAGCCTACAGGAGCTACCAAGGTCCTATCGCGAGTCAACACAGCCCTGAGAGAGCTTCTTTCAAGTCGCTTTCGCCTGCGCAAACGCCCCTCACAATGGCAGCCAAAGTGTGAGCTCTCACAATACTGATTGAAGCTTTTAGTTCGAACTACATTAACTGTTTTGATAGGATCGTACTCGGAAGCGTTAATGGCAAGCTTGCGCCAGCTTTCCAGAAACTCGGCACGCTTCATTCCAAGAACAAGTTCTCCTTTGCCATTGTCACCGGCGACCTTTTCGGCAACGACGACGACGACGAGAGCATTACGCAGCTTCTGAATGGCCACATCAAGGTGCCGCTCTCGACTTACTTCACTGTAGGCACAGCGCCACTGCCACCGCGAATCGTTGAGCGACTCGAGACAAGTCCAGACGAGGACGTACGTTCATCTACTAGCGCAAGAAATGGTGTGCTCGTAATAGGATAATCTGAGCCACAGTTTTCATTTGGATGCTGGGGCGTTGGGGCTCGGATTTTCCTACGGCATCACCCAGCCCATCTCTACCTGGGGACCCGTTGACTGTTTTCTGTTGCTGACATCTCTTTAGCTCTGCGAAAACCTCCATTTCCTCGGAAAGAGAAGCATAACCACGACCTCCGACGGAATCCGAATTGTTGCGCTGGGGGGCAATCTCGATACATCTATCGTGGGTGGGCAGTCCAAGGAGCAGCTCCTTCCGTACCACACCACTAGCGATGCCACGTCCTTGCGCGGCGCAAACAAGACTGACATCCTTCTCACATCGATCTGGCCTGCTGGGGTTTGGGAGAAATCAATCACTACCTTGACTCCCGAAAACCAAGCTGCGGTGTCGAGCACCAAGGAAATCGCAGACTTGTGTGCGGCGATCAAACCCCGATATCACTTCTCCTCCTCCCCAGTTGGGTTCTTCTACGAGCGCGAGCCATTTTTCTACTCTTCTGCCGTAGACGAGACATCAACCGACAAGCAAGTCACTCGCTTCATCTCCATGGCGCCTTTTGGCAACCCGGCTAAAGCGAAAGCCATGTATGCCTTCAATGTGCAAGCTGGAGAGACCGCTTCCACAATCCCACACGGCAGTACAATGTCGCCATTCATCGTGAAATCAGGCATCAAACGAGGTTCTGAGACAGTCACTAATGAAGGCGGCTACAGCCGGTTTGGCAATGGTACCAATCATCATGACGGCCGACATAGCAAGCGTCGGCATCACTTACCACCTACTGGTCCCAGCCAATGCTTCTTCTGCTTGGCGAATGCGAACCTAGAAACGCACATGGTGGAATCGATTGGCGATAGTTCATACGTGGCTGCCGCCAAGGGGCCTTTGCCAAGCTCTAATTTCTTCGCTGAAAATGGCCTTAACTTCCCATGCCATCAGCTCATCATATCTTTCGCCCACAATGCGACGATTAGAGAGATTGCCCTCGACCCAGAAGCAGAGGATCCAAACGAAGGACTGAAGACGTATAAGGAGATGGCGCGTTTTCGCGAGACCATGCAAGCCATGGTTGCAAAAAAGTCGAAGTTTAAGCTTGGTGCTGTGACTTGGGAAATCAGTCGCGCTAACAACATTCACCTCCACTGGCAGTTTCTTCCTGTTCCCATCGATCTAGTTCGGAGAGGGCTTGTTGAAGCAGGTTTTAAGGTTGAAGCAGAGAACAGGCGCTATCCGGCATTCCAAACACAGGAGCTAGATTCTGCGATCGACCATGTGGGCGACTTTCTGCGCGTGTGGATCTGGTCCGACGACGGAGACACTGGCATTCAAGGAAAGGAGCTGGTCCTGCACATCGACGATAGCTCCCGCTTTGATCTGCAATTCCCTCGCAAGGTGCTAGCCAAGCTACTGCAGTTGGATAACAGATTCCGCTGGCAGGATGTCGTCCAGTCGACCCAGGAGGAAACTGAGTCTGCTAATCAGTTCAAGGAGGCGTTCAAGCCATGGGACTTCACTCGTGAGACGTAGTGACTAACGTCATGATGCAGGGCGGACGGAACGGAAAATTTTTAATGATACCCATCGACATAATATTTGCAGCTACATTTTAGTTGGCGTTGGGAAGGGATTACCTCATAGGTGATACCACTTACCTGGGATAAAGGGGTGTCACCGACTGCGTTGCATTCCGTAAGGGCACTTGTGGCAAATTTGCGGAAGGGGAACAGATAATACTCCCACATAACTCGGATGAAACACATAAATTTGTGATTTATTACCAAGTACATTCTTCGCGAGATGAGCGAGCCTAACAACGAGTTGGGCTGGTTGAATTCCCTTTCATGCGCCATATCATCTCATTGGTCCAGAACTGAGCACACTTTGCAGGAGGTGAACCTTTCGAAGAACAGCTTCTATCCAGCAACTTTACTCCCAGGCCGAAGCGATTACTGACATGTTGCCTAGGTAATTAGACAAATGCATTCTGATACATACCATAAACATAATCGTGGACCTGTTCTGGCCGGCTGATATATGACCCAGACGGACGTTTAACAAAACTGCCCTTGTCTACACGATCATTGAGCAATGCGGTCTATATGCCGGTGGAGTGAGCTAACTTCGATGGTCTGGTTTTCAGATTTCAACACAAGCGAAGTCGGTCTCGAAAAACTCGAGACAAATTTCCCTGTACAATGGTCCATTGTGCTGTCATCCAGCCAACTACCCCGACGCACCAAACCCACCATTGTCCCTTTGTTGTTGAACAACCAACATGCAGGTTACATCTTTGACTCGATCCTGGTAATCCTCGCTTCAACCTTCGCCTCTTGTTTCCCACGGCCAACCAATACTGCCTTTTACGAAAACAGCCTTCTTTTCCATTCCCACCCCGGACTGCAACCTAGTCCTCATTCTTGTTTTTCTACCACTTGTTCCGTCGAATATAAACACACCCTCGCTTCAAAAGGCCGGTCCGTTTCTTATTCGCGCTTTTCCTTTCCTGTCAGTCTATATACGTATTTAATTATTCTCGACCTCAAAACATGTCTATGCAAAGCGACACGCTGATCCGCATGGCCCTACTGGGTCCCATGGCGGGAGTCGGCAATGCTCCCGCGATCCCGACGAACCGCGAGACACTCGACATGATGCTCAAGGAGGCCACCAGCAGCGACAGCCTCAAGGCCGTGGTCGATGATGTCTCACGGCCGCCCGTCGCGGGCTCCAAGTCGGGCAAGTCGCAGGCGGGCTCACAGCAAGGTAGCGTTGCGAGCGTGGACAGCGGGACTTCTCTAGAGCGTGCTTCCAGGGCCCTGTCTTTCGCTTTGGGTAGATCGCTTCACAGAGCGGACTCGTTCTCCTTCGATCCCGACCAGCCGGATAATGAGTACCTGAGGCAGAAGCTCAACCGGTCTCGGGCCGCGGCGGCGCTTAACAAATCTAGCGGCAACGTTGCGTCGTATCCGACTGTGCTCCGTCCTGGTGGTCGATCTGCCCCCAAGGCGAAGAGCAATTACGACGTTGATATGGGCTGGCTTCATAGATCTGAGCACAGGAGCTACATGGCTCCCAGCGTGGTACCATACTGGGCTCAGGGGGCTATGGCTGGTGCTCCTATTCCACCTCCTGTTCCCGCTACGCCCGTCGAGCTCGAGGACACCGGTCGCCGCCTGTCCACCGCTACCGTTATTCAAAATTGTCAGTCCACTCGGGCGTCCAAGTCCAAGCGGCGGAGGAGGAGCGGCGCTGTGGCCGCCAAGCCCGTCTCTGGTGCGTCTGAGGATGGCCGCAGCGGCTACAGTGCCTACAGCACCCAGATGCACGCTCACCCGCCGGGTGACGATTTCCTGGGCGGCGTTGACCCTTACAAGCCTTGTACCAGCAGCAAGGCTTCTCAAAGCGGTGTCCCGAGTTCGAGGCCCCAGGCCATTGCAACTATGCAGGCGGAAGCCAAGAGACAGACTGTCACTCGAGTGAACGGCAAGTCAGTCCAGGTCGTCCAGGTTCACGTTGACCCCGCGACTCCGAAGACCAGAACCCCTGAGCCTGTAAAGGCTGCCTCTGAGCCCTGTCGTAAGTTGACCTACATGGCGCCCATACCGTCGGAAGATAGAAGGAGGTCATCCATCAACGACGCGTTCTTCAGCGTGCTTAACATCCGCTGCACCGGCACGCCTCCGTCACCTATTGACGCCCCGGTCAGCTCTCTCACACCGGCTTCGACCACCCCTAGTCCATCGCGCTCCAATACGGGCACCTCCACCCTATACTCTCGTACAACCCCCTCAGGCTCAAGCTCCCGCTCTCCATCTCCGTTTCACGGTGACTACGAGGACAACTGCAACACCAAGCCCGACTTGATGTTCAGAGCTAGCAGTACGTTCATGGACACGATGAACAAAGCCCGGGAAAGAATCGGCCGGAACCCAGGGCAGAGCCTAGTCTTCAACCGGGCTAGTTGGCAGATGCCCATGGAGTCGGAGCCGATGGTGACCACGCCGCTTCAGGCTGCTACACCCGCAGCTATAGTTCCCGGGTCACTCGCCAGTCACGCTACACAGCTCACTAATGAGAGAAGGTCGCTCGAGCATGGTCACGAGGCACAGAGGATTTCGGCTTATCGGCCGGATGTCAATCCTGTTAGTGCTCCTGCCCCTGTTCCTCAACTCTCAGCGTCCCGGCAAGACATCCCTGCTAAGACGCTTCGTGAGCAGGAGTTGAATGAGATATTCACGCGCTCATCCAACTCCAAAAAGCGGAAGAGCTTCTTCGCGCCGGTGTGGATCGAGGGCCAGGACCAGCCGCAGCAGCAGCGCAATGTCAAAGTCCAAGTCAGCCGGCCTGCAGTCGAGGAGAAGCCTGGGCCCCAGCCCCAGACTGAGACTCAGTCACAGCTGCAGTCCGGCTCGTTCGACGACTTCGACTTTGGCTTCGCCGCCTCTCCCACTAACACCGACATCAACCGCAATGATTCACTCTTCATCCAGCTATCCTCCCACCCCACGTCACTGGGTTTATTCAAGCCTCGGTGGATTCGCCAACATGCTTCTGCGCGCCATTCTCAGATGTCGAACAGCAGTATCCTCGCTGGTAAAAAGAAGCATCTCAATGTCGAAGCTCCCCACGATGTCCCTTCTAAGCGGGTAGATGACCGTAAGGGCTTGCCGAGCCATGGGTGGTTGAGCCATGGCTCTGCTGCTACTTCTGCTAGTGTACATGAACAGCCTGCGAGTCATGGAAATGGCCGACGACCACAGACTACGATGGTTTGTAGTGTCCTTAGCGCTTCACCGAAGCCAATGACGCCTGTTGAGCTGGGGATGAGCGGTGGGAGGACGTTGAGGAGGACGAAGGGGGTTAATGGGTTGAACAGGGGGAGTGGTGGGTGTGCTTATTCTCGTTAAGGCTATAATCGACTTTCAGATATTCTTTCCAAACTAGCTTCATGTCGCTGTATGCTTCAGTTTGAACTCACTGTCTTGCTGCTTTAAATGTCCTCCCGTACCAAGTTGACTTGCGGTGAGCTTGAAGGCGTCGTTGAATGCGACGTTTCTATCTGTTCTTCGTAACCCACCTTCCCATGGTATTACACACCTACTCCATCAAGTACCAACCAATAGTCATTATTTGACCCGTGTGACCGGCTGCATCAGCCTGCTTGTCTGTATCTAGATATACGTTGGAAAGGGGTGGCATTCGTCCAGCATCCAACTGCACTCCGAGATGATTTGGTCGTTTAGGTGAAAGAGCCAGTGGAGAAGATCTCCAGATCAGTCTTGGTTCTCATTGTTTTTTTAATGCTTCACATGATGACCCGGCGCGATGCGACATCAACATCACACTGTCGTACTCATACGCGAGATGAATACATTTATTGTTGTCAAGGCTAGCAGTTCCTAGACTGTTTAAACTTGTAAGGAAGCAAGCGCTTCACAGAATGAACAGCGCTCTGTGGGGAAAGGTATGGGGCAACCCATAATATGAGTGTTATAGACAAGCATTTTCTCTGGTAAAGCTGATATTTCCACCTAGGTGCTTAAGTCCTTCCAGAAGAATAACAGTGGACAGCGCGCAGGTAGAACAATCGAAAAATGTCTGGTTATTACTCTACAATACCGGTTTTACTGCACTAGGATATCAGACTACCCCTTACCATTCCACCATTTGATGAGCCTCTCATCTTGTTTATCAACTTTCCATTCATTTCATTATGTTCGCTGCTTTGGAAATAGCCATTCTGGGCCATCGGCATCGCAATTGCTAGGTTGTACTGGGGGCACCGTACGTAAGTGCTTAAGAAAAGAATTCACGAAGGTCTTCGTAAGCATAGCCAAACGGAGTTCTCAGGAGAACCTGAATGATAACTCGGTTACAACAATTGCCTGACCCTGACGTCATACATAATCAAATACAATTTACTGAGCACACGAGCTTGGTTACAGAGGAGAATGAACCAGAAACCGGTACTTGAATATGCCCAGGCGGCCCCGTTGGGGCTGAGCCGGAAGCCGGGCTGTGTATTTATAACGCCGGCATATCCACAGCTTCTAAGGAGTGGAGCAGCATCGAACCATTGCAATGACACTATTGGAGAGATTATTGATCATCCGACCCCTGCGGGCTCCATGCAATACGGGATGATCGGTTCTGGACTTCCCTGGACCCATGGCACCCAAGCAAATGAGGCGGCTTGAATTTGTCGCCGGGTCCCCTATGTGTGCTCCCGCGCGAAAATATTCCGTCGATGCTTCGATGACACGAAGCCCTGTGGTGGATCCCTTTTCCCGATGTGGAATTCGTCGTCAGCCATAAGAGGCTTTGGACCACAACGTCCTCTTGTTTCTTCTTTTCCTTTCCTCTTCATACTGTCTTTTCAGTAGTCACTCGTTTTAATACTCAAGCCAGATTATCTCTGTCGTTTTCGATTATTATATTTAATTCCTACATAATGCATTTCCTCTCATCTGTCATCGGCCTCGTGGCTGCCGCCGGCACCGTTAATGCGGCTGCCAGCGCCGCCAACTCCGGCATCCAGGGGTTCAACTACGGAGCGTTCTTCTTGGACCAGTCGGCTAAGCAGCAGGCCGACTTTGCGTATGAATTCAACCGGGCTAAGAACCTGCCCAACACCAGTGGATGGGCGAGTGCTCGTTTGTACACTATGAGTCAGTACTCCTCATCTCTCTGTTAAACTACAGTATTTTCTGCTGGAAGAGCTCTCGCTAACTCCATCTCACAGTCCAATGGGGCACCGCCACTGATGTCATCTCCGCCATCCCCGCGGCCATCGAGACCCAAACAACGCTCCTCCTCGGCCTCTGGGTCTCAGGCGGCCCCCAAGCCATCACCAACGAGATCACTGCCCTGAAAGCCGCCATCGCTCAGTACGGCACCGCCTTCACCGACCTGGTGGTCGGCCTCTCGGTCGGCAGCGAGGACCTGTACCGCGATGCCAACAAGGAGATCGGCGTCGGCCCCAACGACCTCGTCAACTACATCTCGCAGGTCCGCAGTGCCATTGCGGGGACAGCCCTCGAGGGTACCCCCATCGGCCACGTTGATACGTACGATTCGTTCCTCAACGCCTCCAACACGGCCGTCACCAACGCCGTTGACTGGCTGGGCTTCGATGGATACCCCTACTGGGAGAGCGTCAAGCCTAACAGCATTGGTGATGCCAGCACCCGCTTCTACGACGGCTTGAACAAGACCCTGGCTCTGGCTGGTGGCAAGCCCGTTTACGTTACTGAGACTGGCTGGCCTGTTGTTGGAGACACTGTCAACTTGGCTGTGGCCAACGCTGACAACGCTCGCATCTACTGGCAGGACATTGCTTGCACTTTGATCTCGAGCGGTATCAATTTGTGGTGGTACACTCTCCAGGAGTCACAGTGGGGTCAGGCCAACCCTGACTTCGGTATCTTCCCTGCTGGTGACTTGCAGCAGGTGTCGCCCTACTTTGATCTCTCTTGTGTAAGTCAACCCCCCCTTTGAAGTATCATCCTTCAGTGCGAGGTTCCTAACGTCATTGCAGTAATTTATCCGGGAATCTATGTACGGGTTAGGCTTAGACAAAAGCTAGAGGTTGGAAAGACAATAGACAGAATATAGCATTTGCAGGAATCATTAATATAATAATCTTAATACGACTTCCACCACCACGCGCGGGGCAGTTTATCGTGATACTGGTTCATGGCCACGCGACCATAAGGTGACTACTCGAACAAGCCCCATAGCCAGCCAACCCGGCGGCCCTCTGCGGACTTATGTTCAGTTCACAGAAACTGACGAATGCATCGCGCAGTCTGTTGTTGTAATGATACCTTTGGCGTAATATCCCATCGTAGGCCTCTAGCCTGTCTGACTTCAATGGAGGTTGCACCTGAGTGGGCACGAAACCAAGCGACGGGGAGTCCAGAAGCAAGGTCTCTATGGTTCACATTGCCAGTCGGTCGGTATAATGGCCGACGACATCAAGCAACTAGGTATGTTCCTAAGCGTCCATAAGAACCCTGACGCACCCATCGATCGATGGACATTGAATTGGCGTTCTGAGGACCTCATGGCGGTTGTAATGTACGGCTATCGTCAGTGTCGCTGAACGCGCGCTGGCGGCTGAGATGGCTGGATCTCTGGTACAGCTGTCCAATAGCAATTGCAGAAGCACCGTGTCTGTCGCGAAGCGTGCTGCGAGGTAGGGGGAACTGTCTCTACAGATGGCGTATGACTCGGCGAGTTTCATGCTTGCACCTGCTCCAAGCAGAAGTCTGGCACAGTATGTGTGCTTTCCCTCTGATTTATATGAAAATGGGCTCAGACTGTCGTTGGCTATTGTGTTAGGATCTGCACCGAAGCTGAGTAGCATCCGGACATCATCTTGGTTTTCACGGAGAGTTCGAGACAAGTGCTGTACGACACTTGGAGTCTTGTTTGTTGAGATAAGGCTTGACATCCGAACCGAGATTCAGTAGCTGTTCTTTCAGACTACGTTCTGTACTCAAACGAAGTACAGTTTTATACAGCTGGGTAAATCCTTGCATATGAAGAAGACCGTTTTCATGGATAGGGTCGCGTGAATCTTGGAGCTGTTTCAAGTCGTCCTCTGAAAGGCAGTCCGGAAGCACTATGTCTCTGAGATTTTCCTGAGGGCTAAGGTTACAGAAGTTCCGAGCACTATCGAGCTAGACGTGCGGAATGCTAGCAAGTTGGCTGCACTGTACTATAGTTAGTAGGAGACGACTGGCCTGTAGGTCTCATTGGCACCGCCTAGACACAAGAAACTATATGTATCAAATTTACAACCTATTAGTGCACACTACATCAAAAACATAAGTCATCGCCACAGTTGAATTGCAATGAAGGTTGAACTCACTTTTAGTAGCAAAAAGCCATATTTCTTGTCCATATCACGTGGCAAAATACGCCCAAAGCTGAAAAGATGTACCAAAACCTGGATATTGGCATACATAGCATAGAAGGCAGCTGCGCACCATTCATGGACTTCTCCTGCTGGGTGCGGGCGGCCCGGAGATAGCGCCACAGACCAGTCCGGATGAAGAAACCTGCGTCGTACTATTGAAAAAATAGAGATGCAGATGAGATATGCAAAGTAACCAAACAGCGATGCGGCATCATCTTGATCATGCGATGAACTCGTATTAGTCTATAGCATGTCTAACTTGACCTTGTAAAGATAGTGTGTGTTAATGGCAATAACATCTTTATAAAGTTGGCTGGCTGCAACGCCCTGCAGAGTACTACTTGTTCGAAGAGTAACCTCTAACCACAAATATCCAGTCGGTACTGAATCTTCGATGGAGACTCGAGGATAGCTCAGAGGAGGGGGGGCGGTAATTGTCATAGTGCTTAGCGATGAAATAGCTGTAGAGTGCTGTATATAGTAGTTAGTAAGAACAATGATAAAGATCTCCTAGCCGAAGGGCTTGTTCCTCCCCTCAACATTATGTACCTAGATCTAAGAAATCGGTAGATGATTTTAGTAAATAAGTTGATAGTAAGAGCTACGAGAAATTCATTAGGTTACTTATGAGAATAAATACGTTATAAACTAACGTAGTCCACAAGCGAACGGGTCACCCAACCGAACGGGTCACGCCAACTAGCAAAACATGGAATTCAACACGATTTCGCAACCACAACGCCGTAAATCAATTAAAACTACTCAGAATACTCTTGCCCAGATGATTCTATCTCTACCTGACAGGTTCGCGCATTATGCCCGGTCTTCCCGCATACGCCACAGCGCCGTTGCCGTGGCTGGCCACGATTTGATCCAGCGCTATTTCCACGCATTTCCTGCTGTACTTGCTGCGCAACGTCCTTTTGATCTTGAAGATCTTGTACGTCTTGTGAATTAAGTGATCCTCCAAGCCGTACTCGTGTTTTTTGGCCCTGCTCCGCTTGCTAATTAGAGCATTTGCCTCTCGAAGTTCCGCGACCTCAGCTTGGAGTAAAGCCATCTTATGCATAATACTCCACGATCCTTTCGAAAACTGATCGATAGCATCGTAAATTGACGTCGGGGAGCTATTTTGATGCCTAGAAATTCGAGATTTAATAAATTCGGATTGCGAAGTAGCCTCGGTTGGGTTGTTTGGCGTCCGAGAAGCCTAAGGAAGGGTTTCCCGCGTAGGGGGCCGGGAGGACGTTGGAGTCTGTAATTTCACATCCAGCTTCTCAATAACAATATCTGGGCTTAAAGACACAATCCCAGCCATTGAAAGCCTGCACGAATATTGCTTTCGGTCAGGCTCTTCTTGAACGCGTCGCAAAATGCCGGAAGAAAGTCCTCCTTTGTGATATGCGAAATCCGGGCTCGGACGAGCTTCTCAATTTGCGAGCCGTAGGCTTTTTTTAACGGCGCAAAACATGCCACATCTAGTGGCTGGAGGATATGAGAAGAGTGGGCAGGCATACAAAGTGTAATAATCTTGTTCTCTTTGCAATATTGCTCAAAGGCGTCGGAATGGTGGCTTTCGTGGCCGTCCAGGATAAGAAGGCGATATACACCCGATTTCCGGCCTTTGGTGTATTTGTCAAAGTGTTTTAGCCAATCTGCGGTCAATTAGTTCGTATTCCAACCATTTGGGCTCACAGCGATCCTCCAGTCCTTCGGCAACGCGTCGTTTTCGTACCAGGAAGAGAGGTGGTATTGGCCCTTGACAATGATGTATGGCGGGACCATCCAGCCTTGGGAATTGACGCCCTGGATCACCGTAGCCCATTCCCGATTGCCAGGCTGGGCTAGCTTAGGCTTGCCTTTCCTTTCAGAGCTCGTAATAACCATCGATGCGGTAATCTGACCTATCATAAAGCCGGTCTCGTCGAAATTGTAGATGTCGGCATCGGCGATCCTATATTTCGCAATTGTATTGCGCACAAGGTCAAACCAGCCTTGAATAAGCTCCGGATCTTCGCATAAGGCCCGAGAATAGTCGTATTTACGGCTGAATACCGTCTTGAGCTGTGGTTGTCGCTTAACGAAGTTGGAGGCCCAGTTCTTGCCGACGCGTAACGCGTCGCGGTCGCGTAGCAGTCGGTTTGCCATATCTTCAACAGCACTTAGCCGGGGAGTAAATGCTTGCGAATATAGCTCAATTATCCTTTGGATAATCGTATTTTCTTCTAGTTTTGTTAAATTCCAACCGTTGGCTTCGATATTGCGACGTGATTGACGTTTTTGAAGACGCGCCTGGAGAGTAGTATTCGAGACTTTGTAGATTGTTGCAGCACGTCGGATACTAAGTGTTAAAGTCATTTCTGATATCCTGAGTTGCAAGGAGTAATTGAGATTCTTTTTGACCAAAATCCATCGAGAATTAGTTGCGTGGTAAAGTTAGGAAGTTTAGTTCTATTTTTTGCTATGGGCGTGACCCGTTCGGTTGGGTGACCCGTTCGCTTGTGGACTACGTTAACTAACTATTCAAATAATAGTTAATAGTAGCTAACCTAGGCCTAAGATTAAATTATTATTATTATTATTATTAAATACGCCGTAGGCTCGAAGCCCCCGGTACCTCTACTAGTACTCCCGTATGTCAAACCGTGCCCTAATGGCTGGACTAAATACATACGCTGCGTCGTCGGTTCGCCCTATTGGCGACTGCGTTGCGTTCACTACCATACTACGTTGGTTCTCAACCTACCAACAAAGTCCCCCCTGAGAAGATCGATGCTATCTGGGCCTTGAAGCTGTCCGACCCGTCCCTAGCAGCCATCTTACAATAGTCCCACTAACTACTGGTTCTCCTGTTGCCGTTGCGAGGTCTCTGCGAGAGTATAGTGGCCGTGGTGCGATGGCGGCCCGTAATCGTTCCCTCGGTCCTTCCAACAGCCCGCAAAAGAGGATTACGTGCTCTGCCGTCTCAGGGGCATCGCCACAGCGGCATAGCGGCGAGTACACGCCAAAAGCCCCTGTCTTGAATAAGAAGGCTGCTAGTCCTATTTTTTCCGTCCTGATCTGGCACAGCGTAGACGCCTCCAGTCGGTTCAGGCCGAAATACTTGCCCCCTTTCGGTATCTGCATCGAAGGGCCCTCCGGTTCCTCAGCGATAGCGCGTCGCTGGCGATCGTGATGCTCTGCTCCGGTGAGCCATCTCTTCCTCCAGTGGTCGAGGAGGGCAGCCGGGACCTCCTTTTCCTCACTCATCCACTCGGAGCCCCGGGCCTCCTTCTCCATAGTGTACCCTGCCGGTCGGAGTAGCTGCGACGCCTGCTTCCTCTTCGCCGGCCTATCCTGCCGGAGTATATGTGACGCTTTAGCGCTCGCGCTGCGAAGCAGATTTCTCTTCCCGCTAAGCCGTAGCCGTTCTTCAAACTTAGCAGCCCGGGCACTAAGATAGAGGTCTAGTGGCGGGATTGCTGCTTCTGCTTCCAGGTGGCGAACCGGCGTCGCTTTGTGGGCACCACAGACTACCCGGAGGCACTCGTTCTGTATCCCCATCAGGCTCTTAGCTGGCCCTGCCGGTTCCTCACTTATAGTATGCCACGCAGTCGCCCCGAAGGCAATCGCGCTACGGATAACCACCGTATATAACAGCCTCGCCCGTATAAGATCGCAGCCCCACGACATATTGACTAGCTTTGTCAGGGCTAGCTTTTGAGTTGCCATTTTTGTTTTAACACGCTCAACATGGGCGTGCCACGTCAGTTTGCGGTCGAACCAGACTCCTAGGAACCTGGCTGAGACTACCGGCGACACTGTGGCGTCCCCAAGGCGAATACTTTGCGGCAAGGGCTCTCGGGCCCTAGTAAAGTGCATTAGCTCACTCTTGTCAGGAGCGAACTCCATCCCGTGCCTCACTGCCCACCGCTGACACGTAGCCCATGCGCTCTCCAACCGGCGGCAGGTCGTGTCTGGATCGGTGCCGACGCTTAGCAGGTTCGTGTCGTCCGCGAACCCGACTACTAAAAGTAGTGGATGCTGCTCCGCTAGCTCCTCGTACAGCGTTGAAATGTATAATATAAACAGTATCGGGGATAGCGGTGACCCCTGGGGGACGCCAGCTCGTAGGGGGATTGGCTCTGACTCCTTGCCATCGAACCGGAGGCGTACCGTTCTATCCTCCACGAAGCTGCGTACCCACTCCTGAACCCACTCCGGGTAGCCTTTCCGGGCTAATATGGAAATCAGCCGTCTGTAATTGACCGTATCGAATGCCCCCTTGATGTCTAGCTGTAGCAGCGAGGCGATGCCCCCGCGTCTCCACGCCGTATAGACCACGTCCTCAACTATACGTATTGCCAGTTCGGTGGACCTCCCAGCGCGGTTACCCATTTGGCCGTTTGGTAGTAGGCCGGCCGCCTCAGCTACTTTGGTGATACGCTGGCTCATCGCCGTCTCTATTACCTTCCCTACCGTGCTAAGCAGGGCAATGGGGCGCCAGCCGCCAGGGGTCTGCTTCTGAGCTGTCGTTTTATTAGGCTTAGGGATAACAACCACCCTCGCTGAGCGGAAGCGCTCCGGGTAGTACCCCAGCCTAAAGCTAGCTGTTGCCAGATCCGCTAGGATCTCCCATAGGGGTTCACCGCAGGCCTTTAGCAGGCCAGTGGGGATCAGGTCGTCGCCGGGAGCCTTCCGAGCAGCCGTTCCTTTGATGATAGACTCGATATCCATTGTGGTCACCTCCCTAGGGACGTTCAGCTCTGGTCTCGTCTGTAATAGGCCGCGATCGAGGTCCGATAGATCTATATACGGGTCTGGGAAGAACCTCTCAGCTAGTAATTTTGCCTTCTCATCATGTGTACGTGCCGTAAGCGTGTCGCCGGCGTCCCTCCGGAGATCTGGCAAGCCGTGGGCCTCAGGGGGGGCCCAGCTCCGTAGCCTAGCCCACCTCTGCAGTGCCCACAGGCTTTTGTGATCCTTCGCCGTCCCCTCGAGCTTCTCGTGCCAGCTACGCGTCTGCGCTTCGCTGATTTCGAGCCGTTGTTTTTGGCCGGCTCTTGTATATTCGTCCCAGTTGGTCTGCGACCTTGCCTGGAGGTAGTCCCGCCGTCGTCTCTTCGTCTCAGCGCAAGCCTTGCTAACCTGCGGGCACCACCACGGGACCCCAGCGCCTCGGCCAACGGTGCGTCTCGGGACCGCCACGTCGGCGATCTCTTGGAGGTTCCGGATAACCCAGTCAACAGCCTGGTCCAACTCCGTTATCGTCTCAACCGGCAAATAATTCATAAATCTCTGGCTTGATTCGGCTACGATGAGCCACTTATCCGCCATCGCCCAGTTCCACCCTTCAACACTGCGGCGGCCCTCCTTGACTGCTTCCCCGTTGGATATTACCCTAATCACTTGCGCTCTGTGGTCTGAGCCCTCTAGGCCCGGGTCCCCATCGTAATCAATCCTAGCCCCTTTCGTCACCCAGGCTAGGTCGATAGTTGAGTCTCGTTGTTTGTGCCTTTGCCGTGTGATTTCCCCGAACGGCGTAACGAGCTCTAATCGCCAGCATCGCGCAAACTCCACTACGTTGTCGCTGCCCCGTGATGACCGTCCGTGGACGTCCCACAGCGGGTGATGTGTATTGAAGTCCCCTACGAGGACCTGTGTCCCCTCCGGCGCCCCATTAGGGAGGTCTTGGAGCGGGCTGACCCAGCGGCTCCCGGTCTGGCTTGGTGAATAGATAGACCAGATTGTAAGGGCGTCCGGGCCTGCCCCGAACGTAATACTGCTCCAGTCCATCCCGGTACGGGGTCGCAACGTAGCCACGTCGTATCGTTTATGGACGTATAGCGCAGCTCTGCCGCTGCTGTACACTACTTCGTACCTGGAAGACTTCGGGCAATAAATCGCCTTCGTCTGCCGGTTGATCCATGGCTCTTGAACCGCTATTATATCATAGTCACCCCCCTTATCCAGCGCTAGCGTTGCGTTCGCCTTTGAATCTGCGATATTCCAGTAGAGAATAGAGACTACCATTAAGCTGTCGATGGTATATCTTCGTTCGTACGTCCCTTAGTGAGGAAGCTACGCATTGCTGACGCAGACCGTTCGGTTCGCTCCTGCTCCACTCGCGATCCGCCCAGGGGGCGGCCCCGGGGTCGTACAACTGTAAACCCGTCGCTGGTCAATGAGCTAGGTGGTGTGAGCCTGCCCTCACTAGATAACCCGTCCGAGTAGCTGCGGACCTCAAATTGTCGGGGGCGGTGAGCGTACGCCTCGCGTACGCGTAGCCGCTGCTGTTCTGCCGTAGGGCAGTCCCTGTCCCACGCCGTGTGCTTCCCTTTGCAGTTCACACAACGTTTTTTGCCGCTAGGTGCCTTCTCGGGGCAGTCTTTTTCACCCCCTGGGTGTGCCGTTGCAGCGCAGACGCCGCAACGCGCCGTCTTCTTGCAGTGTTTCGCGATATGGCCGTATTCGTAGCACTGGCAGCACTGCCGAACCCGAAGATTGCCGTCGTACGGCTCGCAATCGAATATCTGGGCCTCCCAAATAAGCCCTTCGGAGCATAGTTCCATCGCCGCCTCCACGCTATCCACGTGTAGTATCAGGGCCGCATACGGTGCTTGCGGCGCCCGGGGGAGGTTTCTTTTAGCCTTAGAGAGGTGCTTTGTATTGTCCCGCTTCAGGTCTTTAAGTAGCTGGCTCTCGTCGTGGACCTCTCGCAGCCGTTTCGCAGGCAGCCCCTTCGCGATCACTGCAACTTCTCTGCGGTTGAGAAGTGCCTTATCGCCGAAGGCACTACGCACCCACCTGCTGTCCGTGGTCGCCGCTGAGGCCGACTGCTTAAACGTCACTACGGTATCGCCACTGCGCAGCCTGCGGGCCGCCACTGCATCGGTGCTGCCGCGTGCACTGTTCACCGCTTTTACGACCTCAGCCGCCGATCTGTTCTTCATATTAGGGTCCTCTGTCCCCCGGATCACTACCTCTCTCTCCCTTCGCTGGGGCACTACAACCCGCTGCTGCCACACTGGGGCTTCACCGGGTCCCCGTCCCTGGGCCGATCCTGAGGCGATTGAGGCCCAGGATCGAGTTGTAGGCAAGGCCACGTTCTTCACCGTATCCTGCATGGTCTTCTCAACCATCGTCTGGATCGCCGCAGGAATTTCGGCAAGGGCCAGAGTCACTGCCAGTACGTCGGCATGTGTGGCGGGTCTGTCGCCCCCCTCCTCCAGCGTCCTGCCGGCTAGTTTCAACCCCAGCCAACGCTCCATCAAACCCCCCATGACCTCAATCTTCTCACGTGGGACCAAGTCGGCAATCTCTTGTTCTACCTTTTGTAGTTCTCTTCCGATCCCTTCCCTCTCTGCGTTCTTTCTGCTGGTGCGCTCCACGTTCGGTGCGTGGGCACTTTCGTTGGCGTGGGGGTGGTGAAAACTCTGTTCGAGTCCCGCCCGTCCCCCGTCGATCACCATCGGCGCCGCCATCGCTTGCGTCCTCGCTTCGCGTGCGATGCGAGGTCACTGTCCGACGTAAACGGTCGTTAGGAATCGAATGCCGCAATCGGTTTGATGATTTGACGCTGTTCGAAGAAGTTATCGATGAAAGTCAGAAATCTCCCTTCTTCGCGAGATATTAAACTACTATTTAACTATAAAGGACATTCAAGCGTACATATCCTTATATAGGCCTAGCTGGCAGGTGTTGGACCAAATTGACCGTCAAAAGACGAGGGACCCACTCGCTGTAGAATGAGGTATTTTTGGTAGTTATAAGGTCTGACAGTAGGTGCCAAATACTAATAATAGGCCCCCGCCAAATAATAATCAGATCAACCCACCACAACCCACCAGATCTCAGGGTTAAAACTGTCTCCACAGCAAAATCCGGATATTTGGTGGGTTGAGCTGACCCTTATACCGAGATGATGATAGCTAGCATACACAACAGAAAAGAGGAAGAAAGAAGAAGGGAAACTCCGCAGCCAGGCTCTGCTCTTGCCGGCTCCAAGCCACAAGTTTCTGGCCGTTATAAATTTCTTCTAATTGCGTCGCCATGTTACCTCAGGCTGTCAGGCACGGCCTAATTGTGATGATTATATCAGGCAGCACTGCTGTAGTAGTTTGGCGCCGGGTGAGCCTTTCGCCTTTTCATGTGGGTATATACCGAAGATTTTTGTAGGTGCAAAAATTGAGTTTCTCCTAATGTCCAGCATCTAGTGCACTAGATCAGAGGGAATCTACACTATTCCTTGCGGTACACTATTTATCCTATTATAAGATTGATTTCCAGAATTATTATATGGGAACACTATTGTGTAATTATCTGAACCGTCTATGTGAACATGCTGGTACGGGTATGGACATCATAGTGCACATTTTATCCTCGCTATATATAACATACGTATGGTATGCAAACGAAAACAAAAAAAAACATTGCTAGACCGTCTCGTGGTGGATTATTTACTTATAATCTCGTTTGTGCCGTCATCGAGTCCATGCTACAGCAAAGTGCAATTTTCAAAGAGAAATACATCCGTCAGCACTATCCTCAAGGAAAATGCCGCCATAAATCTGCCCCTCGAGTATACCTTTTTCTTGGTAACCGGAGTTGACAACATCACTAGTACCAGTAGGCTTCTTCAAGATCCCAAACTGATATTGGCCTTCGCCCGAGTTATCATTGGTTAGGACGTTTGTGACAGCAGCGAGCGCTGCATCCCCCTCGGAGTAGTACACCTGCAGGGTGCTGGTGACACAACTGTCAATGAACACTGGACAACCAAGGTCGATGGAAAATGTAGCTCACTTCTTATCAAAGTCCAATGTAACGGCAAAATTTTGCCACGCAGTGGCATCAATGGGCGTCGACCAGACCAAGACATTCTGGCGGTCCAGGATCTTGAACGTGTCCTTCGCATATGATTGCCCAATGACCGTGCCCGTCTGGAAGTTGAACTGGTTCCCATTGTAGTCTGCACGCTCGTGCCAAACATTCTGGAACGATGTCAGTTTGACAGTCCGTTGACTCGAAAACACAGAACTCTATGACAAGAAATTCATACCAAATACTCATGCGTCAAGTTCAGCGGCCTTGACGAATCCTGCTTTACGCTCCAATGCAGAGTCTTTACGCCCTTAGAGCCCGGTCCGCCTGTATTCGTATCGCCATTGATCTGGAGGCCGGCACGCCGGAACCCGTTCTGTGACTGGAAGATCGACTGGTCGCTGATAGTAACTTCGATAGACTTGTAGCTCGCATTTTCGAAGCGGGAATTAGTCGTATTGGAAAAGACTAGGATCTGTGACCATGGCTGGCTTCCCCGAACGTAGTCGGGGTTGAAGATGCTTGTTGAGTACGAGTCGAAGTCTGACAGGGCTGTCGAGCTGGCCACGCGCCCTTCTAGTACTATGGGACATGTGATGTCGATTCGGGGAGTAAGTAGTGGTCCTGCGGAGGCGGCAGTGGCGGTAAGGCCAAACACGAGAGCTACAGAAAACATGTCGAACCAACTCTGCTGGTGGTGCAATTGGCTTCAATGTGACCACGACATGGCCAGATGGGGGGAGCTGATGCAAATATATACTTTGCACAATCTGGCTTAATGGTATTTCGCACCGAGTATCCGGACCGCTTAACGTCTCAGCACGGCATTGGCTACCAAAATAAGATGAGATTTTCCTGTCCATTCCTGGAACCTCTAGGTCCTCGACCGACTTCACGTTGTCTCCCGGCGATTCAGGCTCCGAACAATATAAATGCAGACAACATGGGGAAACTTTGGGGTAGTGAGGAGATTCGGAGACAAACCCTTTTGGGGGAACCGGGATTTCCTTGTTATATTTAGGGTATCCCATATGCTTCTTATGAAGCCAAACACCAAATAGAAGTCGAGCATGTTTGTGATTTTTTATATTTCAACTAGCTATTGCAGTCTGGTCCCAGCTAACCACACACCCTGCACTTACAGACGTTAAGAGTATCTGACCAATCTCAACGACAAAGCATCAAATGGCGTGGAATCTTCAGAATACGGATCGCAATCAGGTTCTCTCCTACAGTGTAGTTGAAAAAGGCCTTCTCGACTTCAACATAGTCAAAATATAAAGGCATATATAAGGCTCTGTCCCAGCTAGGTCCCGGCAACATATTTATCGAAGCTACGGTAACGACTGCCAGCGAAACTCTAAACTCAAATATCTTATACCTCCCGCTCATAAGCATATAGTCGATACCAGTGATTTCAGGGGTAATCAAGATGGTAGAATCCCGTCCCAACGTGATGCGCCTGATGCATTGCGGGAGCTTTTCACGGTATCGTCTTCTGTTGATCATTCGTTCACCTGCGTACGGAAACATGGGTTGAGGTCCAATCGTGTCATGCCAAGCACATGCAGGAACCTGCAGGCTTGGGTGCCGTTACTTGAGAGCCGACCGTTGAATGACAGCCCAGAAGGCTTAAAACACAGACGTCGGACTCAGGGCCCACTTTGGCGCCCGCCTAGCAGCCCGTATTAAAAGAATACGATGTCGGGATAGCGGCATGAAAAGTGCCCACTGCACCTGACCATCGCAATTCAATCTGTGCATTTCAGCTCACAAAAACGGTATTACAACACGAACAGCGGGACGACTCCAGTGATGGTGATAATGAGGACCACGCATTGGCAAGATAGGATGAATGTGACGGCCAATGCCCAATACTCCAAACCATTGACGATGCATCATGATGGTCCAGATGTCCATTTTTGAACAGCGGATTTCTCCGGGTTGTCGCCGTTGTTGACTTCACGTGTTGTAAGAAAGCACGGATGAAGCTGGTTTGAAACACACCGACCAGTCTGATATTTTCATTGGCTGAAAATTGGGAACAATTTTGCAATGCGGGTCCTGGAAGGCATGACTGCCTGCCGATCTCTAGCGTTAGACTTTAAAGTAATGAGGTAATGAGCAGCAACCCAGCAATCCGGGGTGCCAAAGCCTCTACTGTCAGGAACGCCCCTCCCTAATTTTAAGGCCATCCTCGTCATTTGTGCCTGCTAGACTAGTTATATTCTCATCAACGTCGTGTCGACTCACCTTTTTCTCTCCTCGTTCTTCTTTTGTTCGATACCCTCTAACATTCCTTAATTGTCGACACTCTTTTGGCTTAATAGCCGTTCGCTCTCTACCTTCAACCAACGCTCCTGCCACGCTCTAGACCAGGCGTGACACGATTTTCGGGACTTTGTGGCCAGGCTTCCTACAAAATCATCAACCTGATACCAATTTTGCACAACTTCATCATTTCGTGATTTCCCTCCATCGCAACCATCATCATGCGTATCTCTTCCAAGTTGGCCGCCGCTGGCGCCTTCGCTGCTGGCGCGTCTGCCGAGAACTATCTCGGTTTTAATTCAGGAGCTACGATGGCAGACCGGTCCGCCAAAATGCTCGCAGACTTTGAGGCTGAGTTCACGACGGCCCAAGGTCTCGTCGGCGCCCCCGGCCTTTTCAATGCGGTGCGATTGTACACCAACATCCAGGCGTACTCGGAGGACGACCCCATCCAGGCTTTTGAAGCGGCCATCAAGACCAACACGTCGATTCTCCTCGGTATTTGGACGTCCGGCACCACCAGCATCGCTAAAGAGATAAGCGCTCTGAAGAAGGCTGTTGACCAGTACGGCACCGACTTTACCGACCTCGTTATCGGCATCTCCATTGGCAGCGAGGACTTGTATCGCAATTCGGCGACCGGTGTCGCGAACAAGGCGGGCGTGGGCAACTCACCCGATGCCCTCGTCGGCTTTATCGGCGACTACAAGACGGCCTTCAAGGGCTCTGCGCTTGCCAATGTCCCCGTCGGTCACGTCGACACCTGGGACGTCTGGCCCAACTCCACCAACAAGCCTGTTCTCGACGCCATTGACTGGGTTGGTGTGGACGAGTACCCTTACTACGAGAACGGCAAGGGCAACTCGATTAAGAATGCGGGCAGTCTCTTCGATAGTGCCTACGATGCGACTGTCGCCGCTGTCGGCGGCAAGCCCGTCTGGGTCACCGAGACTGGCTGGCCCGCGACCGGTCCCGACTGGGATGAGGCTGTAGCCAGCGTCGCCAACGCGAAGACATACTGGGACGAGGTCGGATGCCGCAAGCTCTTTGGAAAGACGCCCACCTTCTGGTACAACCTTCGCGACTCCAACCCCGAGAACACCATGAAGTTCGCTATCACCCAAAACCTCTCGACCAAGCCCATGTTCAACCTGACGTGCCCTACCACCTTCGATACACTTTCGTCTACCTCGTCCTCTGCGTCTGGCACCGCTACCGCCACCGCAACTAAGACGAGCGGATCTTCCACTGGCGTCTCCAGCAGCACAGCAACCTCCACCTCTGGCTCTGATGCTAGCAGCTCCGGGTCAAGCTCCGGTTCCGACTCTGGCTCGAGCTCCGGTACCGGTACCGCATCCAGCGCCACAGCTTCTACTACAAGCCCCGTCGCCGGTCTGGGTGCCCACTCCATGCAACTGATCTCGGTCGCTCCCTACGCTGGCTTGGCTATTTTCGGTGCATTCTTTGCCTTCTTCTAGATACCTGTGGTGGATCGTGGGTAATTGCTTGCAGTTGCTGGTCATGGCCCTTTTACCCTAGAGACCTGTTTTCTCTATCATACGCACATAGCGTAGATAATGCTCATTGACGCTTTACGCTGAACAGTACCTTATATCACCGCCAGTGACTCACTGGCGACTCCTGTGGCACCTTGCTAATTAATGAATGCATTTGCCACTTCTGAAACTGCCTCTCGGTTTTGTGCCTCCTCGTTCTGTGGTACCTGTGGTGACAATCGGTATAGCTTGAGATACCGCCTAGTGCACAATGACATGACTAAGGAATGCGCCGCTCATAGCCAATTTTTGTCCCCGTGCTGTGAGATGAATGCCCCCTTGTCCGCGTCAACACTTGCCTTCTTGATGACCGACAGGACATCTCGGATGGCCAGGTCAGGGGTGGTTGGACCCGTGAAGTGAGGCGCGAACTTCTTAAATTTCCCCATCAGCGCAAATAACGCCTGTTGCTGCTCGATCGTGGCTGTATCAAATGTCAGCCACTCTTTCTCTTTCTCTCCCTTGTTGATCGAACCGAAACAGACGAAACCCATCACAAGTCTTACCATCTTTGAAGTTTCCCGTGTCGACCAACCCCGGCGAAATACTCAAGAACAAAACCCCGTCCTTGGCGTACTGGGCGCTGAATTTGGCCACCGCGGCGTTCAGCGCCGCTTTACTGATGGAATAGGGCGCGGATTCAGTAATGTCGAACTTGGTGATGACGTCTATGTCTGCCATGCCCGAGGAAATGGCAATGATCTTCTTGGCGTGGCCGCGCAGGACGAGTGGGATGGTCAGGTTGAAGAGGTGGATATTGCCGATGACGTTGGCATTGAGAGAGCCTAGGAGGTCTTGCTCGAGTTTCTCGGGCTGATTGCCGCTGTTTTGTAGAGGATGTTAGTCTTGGGGCCTGTTCCGCAGAAGAATTCCTCGACACCAAGCTGGCGAGGGCAAGAATACGAAAAGGGAAACCATAACATAACAAAGCTCCACCGGAACCAGGTCCAAGTAATAATAGTTACGGGGGTTTCACAAAGTGCAGTCAACGTACAGGACGCCGATAGGGTCGAAGGCGGACCAGGTGGAAATGAAGGCAGCATTTGCGATAACGTAGTCGAGGGCACCGCCGGTGATTGCGGCAGTGGCGTCAACGGCTTTCTAACCATAATATAAGTAAGCTCAGTCACGTCATTTCTCCGGAGATTTTTCATACCTTCAGGAAAGCGTAGTCGGTTATGTCCCCTTGAAGTAGGTGGATGTTGTCCCGATCATGCAGCTCAACTGAGGCCTTTTTCTCGGTTGTAGCTTTGTCCCGGACGAGGCCGACAACGGTGTTGGCCGGATCTTCTGATAGCTGGCGGAGGAATTCGAACTGTTCACATCGGTTAGATAATGGTATGTTGCGGTATGGAAAAGGCTGGGTTGACTTACTCCCAGACCGCGCGAAACTCCGGTAATCAAGTAGGTCGACATATTTAGGACTGTTACTGACTGAATAATGAAGAGGCCGTTTTTTTCAAGATAGCACGAGATCAACAGATCCAAGGTGGTATTCTATACAGACCCGAAGAGTGTCTCAGTTTCCCGTCGAGAGCTGGTCACCGATTTGATTTCAAACGCATGCAAACTCTGCAACGATAAATGGTATAATTTCCTGGCTACACAGGTTTACGGCCCTGGATTCTACGAAGATGTCGCCGCTGGTTGTCCGAATTTGTTTTCATTGTGGCAGGGGTGCAGAAAGCTTATAAGCCCCTGAAACTTCTCCTATGTAGAGTCTATTGATAACGCACGGACTCCGATATAGTTGCCATCGTTTCCAAGTCTCTCACCACCGTCAGCGAAGGTTTACCTGACTTGCGGGACGTCCTAATTCGTGTGGATCTTTCGAACAATGCATCACCATCAGCTGCAGTAGCATGGTTGCTCCTTGTTCTCTTTCCCGCACCGCCACACTCAATTGAAGCTACCCGCCATCTCGACACTGGCAACTTCGGCAAAGACCGGCGTAGGTGCCCATGAGGTTATACCGTACATAGCTGTTGGGATGTCACTGTGATATTTTGAGTTCAGAATAGAAACTAACTGCCACCCAAACTTCTATACGAGACGAGACTAATCTCGGCCTATAGATCCAACAAGTGTCGGAAACTTCAAGCCAGTGGTTCCACTACATCTCCAGTGTCAAGAAAGTGCTCGGGGCCGCATGTCCGGGCCGCATTGAACACAAAAGTGATATGGCAGCTTTGCTACATTGGTTCGCCTATCATGATGCCCTAGCGCAGTTGAGTTTGCGCCTCTGGCGGCATCGCGGCCAATCGAAAGGGGCTCTATCTGGACTCGTTGACATCCAGCTGCCCCAGATGAGAGTTTATGAAGGATGGGGGGTTGGTCTAGAATCCGTCAACCTCGGGTATAACTGGGCTTTCAGATAAATATACAGGATCAAGTATCAAGCTTATCATCATGATGCTACAACATGCTCGGGTTGGTGTCAATAGTCTTCCACCTCATTTTGAACATCCAGAACACACCATCCTTCGTAAACTTCAAAGTCTCCTCACGATCCTCGCATGGAAGATTGAGCAGGTTACAGCGGCCGTTGAAGAAGGACCTCAAGACCCACCAATAGACTAATTAGTACCAGAAGAATTCAAGGAACTGGAAATTCTCCAATTAGCCATTTCTGTCTACATTGAGGAGCGCCAAGAAGGAGCCCGTCGCAATCGAAAAAGGCGGTCTCAAGGATGGGAAGAGCCTTCGTCATTTTCTCGCAGCTGGAAGCTGTCAGAGGTAATATCCTCTGCTAATTATTGGTTGCGAGACGAAGAAGGATGGGGATTGTATCGTAGTACTTGATCTCCTCGTTAGAATGGAACAGAGCAAGGGAGTACGTAGTGCAAGAAGCATGGGCCTTCTGTTACAGTCCCTTTTGGGCCAGATGATCTTGCGAAAAGAGCGATTGACTACACGGAGAAGATAAGAGCCGTTCTAAGTTCGAGTGAGATTTTTCCCGCTTTTATGATAGATTCGTAGCTCGGACTTGGGTATATAACAGGTCCCAGGCGTATCATGTCAAATAGAAGGAACGGTGGGAAATACAGGCCGGAGCGTGACAGGGCTGTATTGGTAATGATTATGGGACTAACTCTCAGGGATCTGCAGCTACAAACGGCAGGGCTATGCTGAACTAGACCTTTAACCTGCCTAGCCGACACCTTTGAAACGGGTCTAGGTTAGCTACTTTCGTCGCTGTATTCGTATCATCCCCTTGCAGGAAAGGCAAGGGGGTACTGCACTCCGTCCAATCGTCCAGTGCTCGCTACCATTGTATCTAAGAGGACTGGTCCTCGCTAGGTGATCAAAAGCAAACACCGCGCTTCTACTGGCTATACAACGGCGGCTCCTCCAGAATACCCTGGCTTTATTCGATTAGGAGTATTCTTTTTTCAAGCCCTGTTTATCGCCGAACACTGCACACATTGAAGACATGAGCGCAATTGGATTTGCTCTTTACAGTAAGGGAGTGCCATACCTAGATACTGTCTTGCCCCGTTACGTATGGGGAATCGTCATCGTTGCTCCTGTCGCCGGCACAATCTTCGTTGCTATCACATGCCTTCTCATTTTGACTAGGACTTTACGGCGCCCATAAAATGGCCTACAAAAGGTGTAGTACAGTGTTTGGCGTCTTTTTCAAAAATTTTGGTTATTTAGGAGCGGCTAAAATGTCGTTTCACAACACTCCCAACGTCGTGGGGAGAGTACGCAGAGCAAACGGGATTGAGGATCAAGCTAGGTCGGCTTGTTGCAACCTGCCCTGGAAACGACAATAGCTGTTTTGATATTTATCGGCTGGTCCGCAAACAGCAGGGCTTCTGCGTGACGTGTCAGCCCTTTGGCCAACCAGACTTGGACTTGGCTGTTTGCCTTACAGAAGTCTCAGTTGCAGGGCCTCCTGTATCTGCCATTTTGCGCCGTATTGCACCATCAGCCATTAGATAGCCAACCATCTCAGTTTGCTGTTGATTGAGAGTTTGCTTGCACTTTTGAATCCCAACAAATAATTCGGGTTTGGGGTTGGGCCTCCCGCAGATACGCATCACGTTCCGGCTAGTTTTCGGACCGCTGTTGCAGATTTCTTTTGTAGATAACCCTTCGATATATATAATTGCACCATGATCATCTTATGGATGGGTTGGGCTTAAATGTCTTCCTGGTTTTCTATTAAGCCAGTCTTTCCATCCCCACTCCCAAAGTGCCAGCAGTCCTGGTCTTTTAGTCCTCAGGCCTTTTCAACTTTTCCATTCGCAACTCAGACCCTCAAGATGGTGTTGACCACCTTGCAGACAGATGCCCTCGGTAGGCTGTGTCCCAAAGATCAGCTCGAACTTTTGGATTCCATCGACCGCCTTCGTCTCCAGGGTATAAATCACTACATCTCGTTGCCGCAGATCATCGTTTGTGGAGACCAGTCGTCTGGCAAGAGCTCTGTCCTGGAAGCCATTTCTGGCGTATCATTCCCCATCAAGAGCAATCTTTGTACGCGTTTCCCCACGGAACTCGTCCTGCGCCGAATGCCTCAAATCGGCTCAAGCGTTTCTATTGTCCCCCACAGCTCCCGCAGCGATTCGGAGCGGAAAGTGCTCGCTAGCTTCCACCAGAAGCTCGATGGGTTCGACGGGCTTGCGGACGTGGTCGAGAGCGCCAAGACGGCCATGGGCATCTCGATGCATGGTAAAACGTTTTCTAAGGATTTACTACGTGTTGAGATCACGGGTCCTGACCGGCCTCACCTGACCATTGTTGACCTGCCGGGACTCATACACTCTGAGACAAAGAATCAGACCGTTTCCGACGTCGAGTTGATCCAAGACGTCGTTCAAACGTATATGAAGGAGCGGAGGAGTATCATCCTCGCTGTTGTCTCGGCGAAGAATGACTTTGCCAATCAGGTGGTACTGAAGCTAGCCCGCTTAGCCGACAAAACCGGCAGTCGAACCTTGGGTGCGTACTTTCTGCCAGTCTCTTTTCATCTTTTCCTTATTATGCAATGCTAATGGAGACCATTAAAGGAGTCATAACAAAGCCTGATGCCTTGATCCCTGGCTCCGACAGCGAAGCAATGTATGTTTCCCTGGCCATGAATCAGGAAGTGGAGTTCCGTCTCGGATGGCACGTGTTGAAAAATATGGATTCCGAGACTGGTATCTCGACGCTTCCTGAACGTGACGCCAACGAGGATAATTTCTTCTCCCAGGGCGTATGGAAGGAGCTCTCCCCATCAACGCTAGGTATTAACGAGCTGCGAAGCCGCCTGAGTCACGTCCTTCTTGGACAAATCGCCGGCGAGCTACCCAGCTTAATCGACGAGATTGAGGCCAAGTCTAACGCCTGCCATGAACGACTGGAGAAGCTAGGACAGCCTCGGAACACTTTGGATGAACAACGCCTCTATCTTTTTCACGTTGGCCAATCATTCCAGTCCCTAGTCAAGGCTTCGATAGACGGCTCGTACAATGATTCCTTCTTCGAAGATGCACAGTCCCAGCGAGGGTACCAGAAACGGATTCGTGCTGTAGTCCAGAACCTCAACCAGAAATTTGCCAAGGACATCGCCGAACATGGCCATTTCCGTGAGGTCGTTAAGACTGAAACCGTGCCAGATGTCTCGACAAAGGTCTCGGAAAAGGTCACTCCGATCACGAGAGATGAATTCATTACCCACATCCAGAACCTCATACAGCGGACACGCGGCCGAGAGCTGCCAGGAACCTTTAACCCCATGATTGTCGCCAACTTGTTTCTCGAGCAGTCCCGTCCGTGGGAAGGTATTATGCGGCACCATGTCCAGAAAGTCTGGGATGCAGCTAAAGACTTCCTGGAACTTGTCGTCGCTCATATTGCAGACGGTTCGACATCTAAAGCTCTCCTCCAGGAGGTATTCGGACCAGCGCTAGATGCGCTCCTGAACACACTCAATACCAAGGCTGTCGAGCTTTTAAACCCGCACCAGAATGGTCACCCTATTACCTACAATCACTACTTCACCGAGGCGCTTCAGCGAGCCCGAGTTGAACGCAGAAAGACTCAAGTCGCTAGTACTTTGGCAAAGTATTTGGGCATTTCTTCAGATGAAACGACGACGACGACCGTCTACATTAAACAGACGGTAAACGTTAGTGAGCTTATTGGAGCCCTTACGGAGCAGAGCGAGCCAGACATGGATCTTTTCGCCGCCTCTGAAGCTTTGGATTGCATGAATGCTTATTATAAGGTTAGTTTCTGCACAAAACGGCCTAAGAAGACAAAGACATACGATGCTAACTTGGGGTACACTATTAGGTTGCTTTAAAGCGATTTATTGACGATGTGGCTATTGAGATTATCGAGACCAACATGATCTCAGCTCTGATCGATGTCTTCTCCCCCGTGTCCGTGTATGGAATGTCCCCGAGGCTCGTGGCTCGTATCGCTGGGGAATCTAAGGACAACGCCACTCAGAGGGAGAATTTGCGAAAGCAACTAGATATCCTGCAGAAGGGCTCTGACACTTGTAAGAGGTTTATAGGTGTCAGGATTGGAGGTATGTTCTGATACTCCGATTGAAGTTCATTGTTGGTGCATGTGCTAACACCTAGGTTAGATGCGATTTACTCGCCCACCAGACTGAATCGGATCTTTGATGCCACAATGGATTACTTCAGCGACTCGGATAAATCTTGCCTGCAGAGAAGCCAAGACTCGCTGGCAATTTCGGATGAACCAGGTTCTACCACCCCACAGGAAGTCGAGAGCTGTAACATGTGGCGGCAGACAATAGCAGTGTCTCGGCCTCAAGATTCCACACCTTGCGAAGAGCTTACAGCGCACGATGAAGGCTGGCCTTCTTTGGGGAAGAAGAGCAAGAAGGGCAAGGCGAAGAAAAGGTATGTCGCGCCACCGGTGGAAGCAGAATCGGAACCGAAACAGTGGGGACTATCTGAATATTTATAATCATTCAGGAAGGTGAAAGCTGAAGATGACTGCAACGGCAATGTGGGCTAGTTGCTCACCACTGTACACCACGCAGTAATAGATAGGAAAACAAGCTACCTATGAAGGGCGATGATCGAGATGAGATAGTTTTCTAGTCAACAGGGGCATTAGAATGGCAATGGAAAAATGCGGTAAAGTGACCGACGTGATCTTTGCTCCCTGAACTCACAGATCATGATGGCGATTTGTTGACTGCAGCCCACAATGGTGATTGGCTGCCTTCTGTTAGTCTCCGCGGCCATAATTTCTCATCAAATCTTAAACAATTCTCTGAATCAGAATATTGTCGAGAACCACTTGGAACAGGCACGAGTCCTCCGAGTTGGGACCGTACTTTCCATCGCCGTCAGAATCTGTCTGTCTGCCTCTCTTGGTGTTTCGATCATTCAACTCTTCAAGACGCTGTTTCAGGGATAACTTTCGTTGTTACAGGCGATCGATAGCATCTTCGACATCACCGTGGGAATCCCAAGGGATTTCCAAATATTCTAATCTGCAGGTTCAGCCCCATGTTTGTGTTGTGCGGCATTGCTACGTGGTATGCAACTTAGTCATGCTAATCACACTTCCTTCCAATTTGAGCAGCACTGACGTATCATCCCAGATTCTCCGTTTGGTCGACGTTACAACGCCAGCTCCCTTGACAATCATACCAAACTTGAAGAACCATACGACATCGGAACATTTTACTCACATTGACTAGTTCGCAGCTCCAAATAATTTCAGGGAGGAGATGTGTGAGTCATCCAACGTATACTATGGTCCAAGGCTATATCTCGTACCGCCCAAATGCTCACCGGTCATTATGTGAACTCGTCATATATGTTGGACTTCTTCGGACGTTCTCTTCAATGCAAGCCCTCACGAGACCACAAACTTATCGGGATACGAGAGCGTCGATTTCGTTGTTGCCTCCCGCGACGTACTCGTATTTTTCGCTTCTGCACACATGTGTGTTAAGTCGGTGATGGAGCAAATCGCGGCTCTGGCAACCATTCAAAGTTCCGATACGTCGACAAAGGATGGGCCGTCTTTATGCGCCTGCTCTGAGCGCGATTGCTGCTTAGATCTGGGCAGGGTGTCGTCTATACATGGCGCAAAGATGTTCTTCTACACCAGACCAGAAATTGCCTTAAAGCGGGATAACGTCACACCAGGTGAAGCCGTCAAAGACTACGCTTTTCAACTGTTCGTACGAAGTGGAAATTGCGTCCGCCAGGAGACGAAACTTCTTCCAGTTTCAGCCGCCCATTCCTACTATGTAGACCATTCGAATAGCAACGGGCTGTTTCCTGCGGCCAAATACCGAGCCCTGATATATGCCGTTGATCAGCTGACTTCGGGCTGGATCGATGAGAAAATTGATGCTGGGACTCTTTACCTAGCTCCGTTTGCTTTACGTTTCTCTTACCGCGCAACCAACCCAGCAGTTACACAAGTACTAACAACTGCGTGGCAATATAGGAAACGTCACACATCTGTTGAGGTCACTCTCACAAGCCCGCAGAATATGGGGACATACCAGCCGCACTCGTCGCATTCCTTGGGGCTATGATTGGTGTTTCCCGTCTCTGCTCACACAGCGTGGCCTTCAGGAAAGTCTCTTCGACACTCATTCGCGTATCACGACATGCAGAGCTGGACAGAGTCGTCCGGACGCGAGATATGGATGGCGCCGCACCACAGCCAGAGTATCTGGAGGAGACGCGTATGAAGTTTGCCGACTTCAGGGATATACGTGCCCTTGTACCTGAGAGTATGCGCCTGTTGGGTAGATGAAACGAGTTGTGAGGACCCTTGAGACGCGGCCCCGGGTCTCCTGAAGCACAAGTTATGCGCGTACCGTTGCGTGTGCCGTCACTGTCTCTGAACTTGATTCTAGATTTCCTATTCTCGAGATAGATTATGCCCAATACATAGTGTTCTACCCACTTTCAAGACTTCAACGGCCAATTTTCATTAGGGCTGAGAGACGTTTTTGGGTGATTTGATGGTGGGCCCAGATACTCTGATGGGCTTGGCAGACTTTCAAGTGGTGCTGTGTGCGATGCCTGGATAGCAATCAAGACTTCGGACGGTGTCATTGACCCCCTTCCGACAGTCGTGTGTGTCGTCCCCATGGTGCCCAACCACATGTTATCGTCCCTCTCGTCCATATGGTGCCGGTTCTTTATCCCTCCTCTGGTCGTATATCGCCCCTCCGCTGAAGTGAGTTTTCTCGAAGTGTTTGCCGTACGAATCTCCTGTATCAGCGGCCGCAACACTGGTATCGACTGTACGATTATGGTCCCCGCCACCTCGGCTTGGTACCAGATTATCAACATCCCCTGTCGCCCTGTTGAGAACTAAGGTTAGTGTTGCATAGGGGCGATGGGGGGTTTATAATCATGACTAACAGAAGAAGTACTTATCGTGGTGGTTAATGTTGATCTTCGGGTCCCACTGCCACCACGTCCTCACAGTTGCGACGATAGCAACCAGGATCCCGAGGCTCATGGTTATGCAAAGACCAATTTTCTCATATCGCCGTATGCTCAAGTTCCAAGTTACCATCCACGGGAAAAGAGCAAGTACAAAGTCGGCCACGATATTAGCAACTACGGTCAAGAGATCAGCAACCAACCCACAAGTCCTCAACAAGCGCAGTCTGGCACACTCACCATTACCCCCGGCCTTAATCTGATCAACCACGTCATAATCGAGACAGAAACCAGGCATCCGCCAATAGTTCTGAAAAGCATCCTGATCGCAGTACTTGGCCCATTGCACGAAGAGCTTGACAACCATGTAGATGTTGAGGGTGGCGATGATGAACCACAGGACAATCTTCTGCCACTGGTTGGTCATGCGCAGCAGCGTGACGGCGAACGCTGTCTTGCTCCAGAACTGGGCGACGAGCGTGAAGCACGACGATGTCGATACGAGGATCAGCATGCGATCACCCCATGTCTTGGTGACGTAGCCGACCGCGAACTGGACGGATGTCAGGGCGCATGTTATTAGGAACGCCACCTGGGAGTTTTTGGCAAAGTCAGCAAGAGCCTTCGCGACTACCCATGGCGGTGGAGGATATTTACCCAAGACGCTATCAGCACGTAATCATCATACCAAAGTCCGTGTCGCCAGGCCACCTTGCACCACACCCGAAGGCCGAGGAATATGGTAGCGGCGACGAAGAGGGACCATATGCCGCTATTGACCTCCTTTATGGGCGAAATATGGATCTCAGCTTGTGGATGGCTCATTATACAAAAACAACAACCACCCGACACCCTCCCAAAGAAGGACGTCGAAGCAGAACGAGTAAAAAAACTACCTGAGGGTCTGGCCAAATAGAATTGTGCAAAGTGCTGAAAGAAGAAAGAAAAGAAGGATCCGCTTGGTGTGAAGTCGCTCCATACCCATGACTTGTCAGAGCTGCATTCATTCGAATTTGGGTCTCATAATCTCATCTTTCCACTCTTCTTTCATCGGTTTATCTAAACTTTCTTCTCTTTCTTCTACTCTGATATCGTGTACCCACTTGGGCTGGAATCTCCGACGAGAACCAGTGAGGCAATCTGGGGATGTCCCTGCCAGGCCGAGGTGGTGGGCTGACGGCAGATTGTGGCTTGAACGACTGGGGTGCATTTCAGCTGGGTTGTTCCCACTTGTTATTAAACCTGTCACACCTGTAATCAACATCTAACCTCGGGATGCAGAAACCAGCATCAGTCACGTCTTGGCACCTCCATATGCGGCTGTTGTCTATCAAGATGGCGAATGGACTCAATTGTGCAACATTTGACGTCTGACACCGACAATCATGCCGTCTGATTGTCAATGAAACTCCAACCCTTGGTGATATGTGGATCACCCGGCCAGAGTGATGTTCCCCTATTCGTCACATTGGATGTGGGAACCTCGGCTTTTCATCCCCGGCCACGTGGAAAGTCTAGATCCGCAAAATTGTTGGGAAAGTGACAGAAATAGCAAAAGCTGAATCTCCACAAACCTGGGAAATGAGGTATTTGTAGATAAAGTGGGAATCATGAATAACGGCACTCGGGGGGCGATGTGGCTCAACAAGTCTGGCGTCATCTGCTGGTAGTTAAGTGGATTTGAATCCTTCCAATAGAAATGCAAGAGTATTTACATGGAAAATGTGGATAGCGACTGGCCGGATCTACAAAGCATATCCGAGGTCATAGTGTCTCATTGGGTTCGATGGTTTCTGTTATTGATTGATTAAAAGAGCCGCCTTACAAGCGTATGTCAGTGGAGTTCTAGATGAAACAACTAATGAGTATCCACTTCCTGTGAATGCTGGGACAAAAAACATGAACAGCTTGTTGACTGGCAGTTTCAATACAGCATCTCTAGATATACTGCCAATCCGTCTTCCTCAATTGGTGCTATCCCGTGGCATTTGATTCAAGCCGTACGGATCTATAGAAACATCTCTCTTGGTGGATAAAGGAAGCAACCAGCACATAAAGAAGGCGAAAGGATGGCTCTTAACTTGCTTATAAGAAAAGATCGGTGCTACACAAGAAATTGGGAAACAAGCAGTAGAAGCTTGGGTTGGTTTAGCGTCGAAGGAGTTTGTTACGCGACTGCTGTTATGTCTCTGAACCAGGTTGTTTTAGTATGCAGCTCTCCCGCGACTCTCATCTTCAACGCTATACTAGTAGTTAGAGAACATGCCCAGAAGACAGCAGTCATAGGCGGTAGTATTCCCCCATATAAAAAGCTAGACTCACCAGGTTTTCGGAAAGTACAAATACAACAGCTTGCTTCGGAATTCATAACCAATGATATTCTCAACGACTGGTCGTTTTTAACCCACGTAGCACCAGAAGTACCAAGCTGCAATGCACGGCAGCAGACACATTCCCTGGCACTCTTTCCCGCGTAACGTCCCACACCCACATCCGGGACACCCCCACATGTGGGACACCCAAAAATGCCTCAACACGGCTAGCCTCTAACTTCAACCTCTTTTATCTTTACCAATATCGATTCAATCGTTACAAAATTTTACGTTCGTCTTCTTTACACTAATATGAGTCAATATACCGAAGATGATATTTATCGAGCTCTTCAAGCAATAGCTACCGGTCAAAGCCTCCGAAAAGCAGCATATGAGCATGGTGTCCCAAGGTCTACTCTTTCACGACGGATTCAGGGAGCCCAGTCAAGAGATATAGCCTTCGCTGACTACCAGAGGCTCTCTCCAGCCCAGGAATCCCATCTGGCTGAATGGGTTCGAATCCAGGCTGCCCTAGGCCTCCCACCAACCCATCAACAGCTCAAAGACTTCGCCGAGCGTATCCTACAGATCCACGGAGACACCGAACCACTTGGAAAGAACTGGGTCCAGGCTTTTATCAAGAGGAACCCTTCAGTCAAGGTCCAGAGAAGCAGAGCTATCGATTCCCAGCGTATTAATGGAGCCTCAGCTAATGTGATCAGGCAATGGTTCAAATACCTCGCTATCCCTGAGATCAAAGTTATTAAGGCCTCGAATCGATACAATATGGATGAGACAGGTATTCTAGAAGGTAGAGGATCAAATGGTCTTGTTCTAGGGTCATCTGAGATTCATTCTATACGGAAGAAACAGCCTGGATCTCGAGCTTGGACATCTCTTATAGAGTGTATCTCTGCGACTGGTACTGCACTACCCCCACTTGTGATATACAAGGGGAAGTCTGTCCAGCAGCAGTGGTTTCCTCTGTACTTGACTCCATACGAAGCCTGAAGGTTTACAGCAACAGAAAATGGGTGGACGTCAGACTCTACGGCTATTGAGTGGCTACAAAAGATCTTTATTCCTTTGACTTAACCAGAGGACCCTGAAGAGACTAGGTTACTTATCCTAGATGGGCATAGTAGCCACGAAACGACAGAGTTTATGTACCTCTGCTTCATAAACAAGATACACTTGCTTTTCTTACCGCCACACACATCCCACGTTCTCCAGCCTCTCGATCAGTCAGTCTTTGGACCCCTCAAGGCAGCCTATAAGAAAGAGCTTGGTTACCTTAACCAATGGGATACTACTACTGTCGTAGGGAAGAGAAACTTTCTCTGCTATAGAAAGGCACGTCTAGCAGCATTGACCGTCAAGAACATTATCAGTGGATGGAAATATAGTGGTCTCTGGCCTTCGAGCATAGCTAGACCCCTTACGAGCCCCCTGCTCCTTGAGAATACGTCAGCACCAATCAAACAGCCTAGTCAGACTTGCAAAGGGCACTCTAGTAGTCAGGACTGGGCGTTAGAGACATCAGCAGTAGCCTGGTCAACGCCTAAGAGGAGAGATGAACTCCAAGATCAACTCAGCTTATTCAGCAAGCTTGATAGTGATCCAAATACCCAGCGGCTACTCTTTCGGAAAGTTCAAAAGGGCTTTGATGAGAAGGACTACCAGTTAGCTGTCGCACAGCGAAAGATTGAGGCAATAGAGGCAGAGCTTGAGGCCAGTAGGGCTAGGAAGCGGAGGAAGGTCAAGATGAGCCCTAATTCGAAGTTTACTAATATTAAGGCTATTCGGAAGGCTCAAATCGAGGCTGGTGAAATTGAGGATAGTACAGATGAGTCTAGAGAGTCTGAAAACCCTAGTGATGGCGAAAGCTGTATTGTAGTCGCATCAGAATAAGTGTAAAAAAAGGTTGAAGTCAATGGTTATAATATACAGCATCATTTTTGGGGCGTCCCACATGTGGGGGTGTCCCGGATGTGGGTGTGGGACGTTATAGCTCCGACAAATAAAGGATTGACGGATCAGCAACCCTTCCGCCTCCCTCCACCAAGTCCCGTCAAAAGCTCCAATCCTCCGATATCCCCGTCGAGATCCACAATATCATCTGGCAATATGCCCTCACAGACCCTCGGGCCTTAATCACTCTAGTCTTCTCATCCACAACAGCCCAGATGCAGCCCGTGGACCGAGCATCCTTCAAGCTGCCGCTCTCGCAGGTCTGCTTCGAGTCAGTCACGACGGTCGTCTAGGACGCTAGGTACGCGTTGGCATTTGCTGATGAGAACCAACCGGATGATCCGGAGATCTGATTTCATCCGGAAAGAGACGTGGTGGGGCCTTTCGTTTTGGCGCCGGGGACTTACATTCAGGGTGGTTTGCGTGACGGGGTTGGTGTGATTGAGTATGGCAAGGGATAGAGGGCGGTAGGAACTCTGCGACGATGTGTAGAAGAGGTTCTATTCCTTATCGAGCAGAGAATTATCCGCATCTGCGAGAGACGGGGCGACCTTACAGGTGCAGGTTGAACATATTTCCAGGTAGTAGGTCTTCTCAAAAAAGCGGGCGAGGGGGTCCCCAAGTCTCTCGCGGTTGGACTGAATTACTGTTCCTTGGGTTACATGTCTCCCCCATTCAAACTCACGCATGGTTGGCGACAATATTGATCGGAGCCTCCATTCACTGCCTTAATATATACACCCAAACGAATCAACCAATATCTCCTACACAATCTCAACATTCCACCCTCGATACCCCAACTCAACATCGCCCCCGAACGCCAACTTGGCATTAAACCTAACATCAATCTCCATCCTCTCATGCGGCCACAGCGTCACATAATTATCCGACCAAAACACCGACGCGATATCTTCCCCTGTCGTCCTATCCACAAGACTAATCCTCAAGAAAAACGCCGGGACCGACGACTTGTTATTAAGAAGCACCTTGGCCACCCCCCTGGTAGCGCCCTGCTTGACGACCATCACGGATACCGTGGCGGTGGGGAGATCCGACAGAGAGGTCAAGTCGGAATACTTGGCAACGGGAGTGTGGTACCAGGTCGAGTTGTCCCAGTCGAGGGTGTCGGGGGTCTTGGGGAGCCAGTAGACGTTCCGGCTGAGTGTGTTTTGATGGTTGTCGGAGAGCAGTAAGCGGAGGAAGATGACGTCTGTTGAGTAGCTTAGGGTGGGGAGCTTGTACACGCTTTTGCTTCTGTTCGGCTCGGTGGGCGCGGCGACGGTCTTACTTAGGATCACTTTGCCGTTGGTCCCGATGGCTTCGACTTCGATAGTGCGGGGACCCTTGCGGTCGAGCGAGTGGTTGATCAGATACACATCTCTACGTACGTAGTCGTATGCCACATGCTCGAGCCTCCCGCCGACTTTGGCGCCGAAGTATGACCCCGCGGGTTGGAGGTAGTAATCAAACAAATTCCAATGCAGGCTCGGCCAGGCATTATTCAGCATCCAATAAATAAGCCCCGTAGCAGGCTGCTCCGCGTTCCAAAACGCGGCGTACCCTTCGAACTGAGCTCGAGTGGCTTCGTAGTCGAGGACCTGGGCCTTGAGGAGGTAGTCCCCGAGCGACGTGGGGGGGCCGTAGCGTTTCCACAGCGCGTCATTGTAGATCTCACGTGTGTAAAAGGAGGACACGTTGGTAGACATGTGAAAGAGCCCCTTGTTCGGCTGTTTCCACAGATCATCCATATCCCCCGGCGTCAAGAACTTCTTCAGACTGCTCAGCTCCGGTGTGCCCACACCGGCGCCCAGCTCGGAGCCGAGCCCGAATGCTGCCCCTAGACGGTCTTCGTCTGGATTCGTATCGTACCAGTAGTTCGGCGGCACCCAGTCGTAAGGGCCTGCCATCTTCATACCTGACGGCGCCAGAATCTCGGGATGCCCTTGCTTGGACGCCGAGGCGACGATTGGATTCTGCCAATGCACTTCTTCGAATGCTTTGACATACATCCCCGCCGCCTGATCATCGGGCCAATAATCGCTCCCCACCAGGAACGCGAGCATACTCGGATGGCTCTGTATCATGGCCGCCTCGTGCCGCATACTCGCGTTTGCGATACCGTAATCGCTCTGGTCCCACTCGTCCTTGACGGCGAGATTATCATTATACGTCCACGCCTCCCACTTGTTGCAGCACTCCCAGCCGGCCATCACCATGAGGCCCATGCGGTCTGCGATGTCGTACAGCTCGGGATGTTCCATTTTGCCCTCGAGCCGGACCGTGTTGTGGCCCAGGTCGAGCATGTACTGGGCCTGAGCTGTGAATTTGGCGCTGTCCCAGCGGAGAAACACGTCGGCGGAGTAGCCGCCGCCGATGACCTGGAAGGGGTGGCCGTTGATGCTGAAGAGGGTGTCGTTGTACTCGTTCAACTTCGAGGTTACCTGGCGGATGCCGAAAGTCCGCTTCGCAATATCTGACACGGTGTTGTCCACGAGAACAGAGAGCTGAGCATCATATAACGGCTGTTCGCCCCAGGCTTTGGGCCACCAAATCGCCGGTTTATCCAAGGTTGTCGTAATGCTGACATTGAGAGACTGCCTTGTGCCGAGTCTAACAACCTGCCTCTTGACCTCTGGCCTTCCCCCTGCTTCATTAGACACCTTACCCTCGAGAACAACTGTCACGTGGTGATCCTCTAAGTTCTGTATAGCCGCCTTAAGCATCACCGTAGCACCCCCCTTGTCCACCGGCAGCTCAAAGTCAGTAACCACACTCAGTGGCGCCAGTGCCACAGGACCCGTCCGCTTAACGAGCACATCGCGCCACACACCCGTCCCATTGTCCGGCGGATACGGATTCCAATCCACGAACCCCAGCGCAAAGTCATGATCATAATCTGTCGGATAGACCCGGACCAAGACCGCATTCTCCTTCTCCACCAACTTCGTAACTTCGAACCTGTGTCCTGCATACGCCCCCGCCTGAACCGTCCGGTTAGCGATCTGGTGACCATTGAAAAACACATCCGCCTTCGACGTAATCCCATTCGTCTCCAGAAAATAGTGCTGTCCTTTCCTCGGACTGAGCGCGAACTCGTGACGGTATAGCCACGGAACGGAAAATTGGCTCCGGTCCACGGCGGTATAGAGGTTATCTGAGAAGAAGAGCATCTTGTCGTCGTAGACCCCCGCCTCGATCAGGCAGCCCATTAATGTACATTTCGAGTTGCTGACGTGGTGCCATGAGGAGACGTCGGCTCTGGGTTTGGATAAGACGGAGAGATTCTTGCTTGTTTGAGAAGAGGACTGAATATGCCATGATGGAATGACGCTTTGCGATGGACCGGACGCTGGAAGGCTCGGGAATTCCGCTGTAACTGATTCGCAGCACAGCATCAGTGCCTGGAAAAGGCCGCGCAGGTTCATTGTGCCTGATGCCGCATTTATCTACGATGACCTGGCGGATTTATCCCAAAGATGCTGGACTCGTCAAGGACGGCGATGCGCATGTGGCGTTGAGGAATTAAGTTGATATGTAAGTGGTTCCTAGAAACCTTCTTATAAGTCAACAACTTGCCTCAAATGCAGCACTTCCCCGCTGGCTACAGCGATGGCTCTTGGCCGAGTCATAGGCCTTCTTTTCGTGGCCATAGAGGCTTGTTGAATGATACGTTGCACTAGCTGTTCAGCTGAGCTGGTGCGGTGGGATGGATGCATGGTTAGAGTGCACAGTTGACCAGGGGCAGAAAAGATTGGCCAGGGCTAGGAATTTTGTGGCGCAGCAAAGTTCATCGAGCGTAACTGACCAGGTACAAAACCTAAGGTCTTAGCAAAGGTTCAGTAGGTACTAAAAACATAACGCGCTCCGAGGTTCAACATATGTTGAACTTATCCGATAGCGGCATAGAAAGACATATACGTAGGGGCTGAAGGTCGTGAGGCTAGTAGTTAGTAATAGGACCTATAAAGGTTTAAATTAGTTATATATTAAATATAACTATAGATAATATAATTTAGGAATATACGGTAGTAATATCTAAACTAACTCGGGTTAGCGGCGCCTTGGACTACAGTATAGGCTACATATTATTAGTATATAGTTAACATATGTTAAGGAAATATAGTAATACTACTTACTAAAGTCGGCGGCTATAAGGGAAGCTACTAGATTTATTTTACAAAGACCCTACGAACGGAAGACTAGCGTACGGAATCGTAATTAACCGAATATATATTATATTTTTATACCGTTTATTTTAATTAGAAAAAAGCTCTTACTTAAGTTCAACATATGTTGAACCTCGGAGCGCGTTATGTTTTTAGTACCTGTTGAAGTACCTGGTCAGAACGTTCTTGTACCTGGTTGGGAAAAACCTTAAGTTCAGAATATTTCTAACCCTGGCGAAGTTTTTGCTAAGGATCGCTTAAACATATTAGGCATAAAGCACAGTATCAGATTTTTGTAGCAAGGCATATGTAATATATATGCTAAACCTAAAAGAAATAGGTACATATGCAAGACATATATAGGTTTCCGAAATTTCCGAAATCGCTTGATTAGTGTAGACCGGCACTTTAATTAGATGCCTACTATAGACGAACCTTATTACTTTGTACTAATATTTATATTCCTTGTAGCGGACGAAACTGACTATAAGCGTGACAGCGCTAGAGAGCAGATGCTGTACATATTTTATGCATATCATGCATATGCATCACATATATGTAACATATGGTCTATCTATGCCCAGCGCCTCTTCGACATATTCTAGTTCATTGCTTTTATCAAATCTTTATTTTTTAAGCCTCTTCTAACACATATACGTTATATATGCATATCAGACACTTTGGCCCTATGTATGTGCTCCTATATCGCTATATATGCGTTGCATTTACTCCGTATATGAGTTTTGCTTTGATACTCTAGCCTATGCCTAATATGGTTAAGCTATCCTTAGCAAAAGTTGGTCAGGGTTAGAAATACTTTCAAGCCTTATGAACCTTGCTGCGCCACAAATTTCTACCCCTGGCCAACTGTAACCTGTGGTTCGTATTGCTCGTCCCCCTCATTTAAATCCCCGCTTTGCCAATTCTCGTTGCACTGCAACTGCAGTTCCGTGCAGTGAAACAATTTCTCGTACTGGCATCCTCATCAAAACATTTAGGATCTGATATCATTCACCGGTTCATATGATGTTGAATCCGACGAGGGTGTGAGCGCCGAGCTTGTGCATGTGCTGTGCTGCTGTGGTCAGGGTGTTGAGGATCGACGTTTAGCACCCGTGAAGCTGGCAACTTCCGCTTCGAGGCACCAATCAAGTGCTCTCGGGTAAGCGGTGTTCAGCAAAGTGCGGGATTGATCTCGTCGGGACCTGATTCCCCCCCCCATCTTGGGCTCGGCAGATATTGTTGGCTAATCTACCTCTTGCAGGCTAATCCACTCGTTGTAATGAATGGTGACAATATTGGACGGACATGCTGTATACCACTTCTCGAACACTCGATGACACATCTCAGCGTCGGCATACATTGGAAGCGCAGGCCTGAGTCTGTCAAGTAATTCTTTCGATTAATGTCATTTCCTAAGTAGGTCCTAATGTCCAAGTCAGTATCCTTGTGCCATTCCGAACGCCTGGCTATGCACCCGCCCTCAGACCAGACAGTATGGACAACGGCAACGTATTTTTATACGTAGCGAATATGCCTGATCTCTTCCTGGTTTCCTTTAGGTCCCGCTTGCGCGCGTGTTCTTTAGGCTTTGCGTTGCTAATCTTCAACCATTCGCCGTTAAATGCGTTGATGAGCCAGTTGTTCAGTTCTACCATCTCTAGTTAGCATATCTCTTGCAGAGAAAAAGGGAGCGGGGCACAAACTGTCATAAACAATCCGGTTAGCATTGTGGAAGTGAATCGAATGATCACTGTCGGGAAACATGTGTAAATCATAATTCTCAATCCCCTCCAAGTCTAGCTTGTCAAGCAGCGTAAGCGTATTCTGCATATGCACATTATCATCCGCAATCCCGTGCATGACCAAGAACCGCACGTTGCTCGCCAGCGCCGTGACGTTGTTGATGGCGCTGTTGTCGTACCCATCGTCGTTGTCCTGCGGCGTCAGCATGTACCGCTCCGTATAGATGCTGTCGTAGAATCGCCAGTCCGTGACGGGGGCGACTGCCATCCCGTACTTGAACGTCTGCCCGGCATCTTGCTCAAGCGTCTTGAGTGTCTGGAATCCGCCATAGGACCAACCCCAAATGGCGATGCGGGTGGCGTCGACGTATTTCTTTGCGGCCCACATCTTGCCGGCTGCGATCTGATCATGGGCTTCCCAGTGACCGAGATCCTTGCGCACACATACACGTGCTTTGCGGCCGATGAAGCCGGTTCCGCGACCATCCACAGTTACGACAACGTAGCCCAGACTGGAAGCAACGTAGGACTGGAAATCAACCTGAAACTTCTTGGTGACGGTCTGCGAGCCCGGACCCGAGTACTGCTGGAAAAGGACAGGATACTTTTTCTTTGGGTCGAAATGAGGCGGGCGGCGCTCGAGGTAGTTGAGATCGAAGCCGTCCACGTTTATGGTGCCGTACTCGAGAAGAGGAAGTTCGTGCCTGCTGGCCTTTGATGCAAGCTCTTTATTGTCCTCGACGATGTGATCGTACGATTCGGGGTTGCTGGGTGTGCTGATGACTTTCTGCCACGGAACCCTGGGGCCCTTGTATGAAAGCAAGGCGTACCCAGCATTGCTGGAGAACGAGACGTCGTAATACCCTTCGATAGCGGTGTCTGTGATGGATTTCATCCCAGACCCGTCGAGCTTGACACTGTACACGTGATGTTGGATCGAGGACTCCTTGGTACCACGGAAATAGACCAGATTTTTCTTCAGATCTACAGCAGACGGTCCGTCATCAACCTCCCAGTCCCCCGAAGTCAGCACGATGGGGTCTGCTGCGTCCAGAGGACTGAAATAGGCAAGATGGTCGCTGTTTCCGTGAATGACGGCATCAATGTACCCATCTTGCGGTCGACCATTGGCTGGATCAGCGGGGATGTATCGAGTATTGTGCGTAATCTCGAACCACCCGCCATCAATTTTTCCAACATCCACAGTTCTGACTGTTTGGCCACTGCGTGCGACCACGTCTACCAGCACGACCCGCATGATGTCACTGACTCGGTTGGTCTCCTTGATCAACACCTTGGTACCGGCCCAGACAACTTCGGTTATCAACAAGTCTTCAGGGGCAAACCCGCCTTCGATCTCGACAGAGAACATGTCACCCCTCGACAGATCGTAGAAGAGAAGATCCACAAAAGGGTTGGGCGATCCTGCTTTGGGGTACTTGATCTGGCGGACTTCGGGATAAGCATCCTCGCCCTCGGCAGGTTGCGTGCCGCTCGGTCGCTCGATGAAATACTGAATGGGATATTCGGGCACGAGTGTCTCGTTGGTCCGCAAGAAGGTAAGGTAATCGCCATTCTCAGACCACCACATCGCACTGTTGCCCGAGAACACCTCCTCTTCGTAGATCCAGTCTGGGATACCATAGAAGTACTCGGGACCGCCGTCTTTGGTTATTTGAACCACATTGTTGCCCCCAAGTCGGCGCACGTATAAGTTGTTGGCACTAGCGTAGGCAATAGCATTGCTCTGCGGGCTCCATTGCGCCAGCTGCACCCTGCGCTTTGCGTTTTCGGGATCCAAAGGCTCGACGGTTTGAGTGTCGACGTCGAATATCCAATACACGCCGGTGAAGGAGTGCCTCCAGTTACTCTGGGTTTCCGTCGCAATGAGCACCTTCTTCAAATCCGGGCTCGGCCACACCTTATCCGGGGCCATTTGCTGGCTTCCATAACTGAACCAGGCATTCTGCATTAATGTTTGACTGCTGAATATCTTGCCACCAGCCTGGACGTGCTCAGAGTCCAAGCTTCGTACATCTTCAACCACCAGGTAGTCTTTGCCGAGCGCACCCTGCTCGAGCAACAGACCATCTTCTCCGTTTGCCCCTTCGATCCAACTGATGCTATGACTTTGTGCGTACCAGAATCCCGACTGGACCTGGTCCAGAGTAACCTTCTTACCCGATCCCCGGGAGGTAGTAGCCATCGGGTCGTGTTCTTTCTCGGACGAGTGTTGGTACGACTGGGACGACAAGTACGTGAAGAGGCCGACGACCCAGGCCGCGATAAGTGCCCCAGCCACGATAAGGAGTATTCGTCTCATCTTCCGATCTATCGGGACGACCGCATTTCCACCCTCCGCAGCCGCGGCCAGGAAGGCGTCGCGTTCGTCGTCGCCATCTTTAAGGGGGTCTTCGTCGTCGAAATCGGATATGTTTTTGCTGCTGTCCAGCTTCTCTCGTTCGCTTAACCTCTCGAAGACGAGGCTTGTCGTGGAGACAGAGGACAACGAGTCGCGCGAAGGCCGTGGTGGCGTTGCTGTGCTGCCAGGTTAGCTTTATATGTTCACGGCGTCGCATTGAAGTTGGTTGGCCGTACCCATGGTCGTTCTAATCCGAGTTTCCTACGAATGACCTTCGAGGGCTTCAAATCATTATGCTCAAGTTCTTGGAATATTCTGTAGTCGCCGGGACACTTCAAGAACAATCTGGGGTTTGCTTAATAAGGTAGTTGTATGGTTAGTTGACTCTGGACAGATCGGACAGATCGGACGTTACAGTATACCTTGGCAAACGGTCGGTTATCAGTATCAACTGCCCGCTGAACTTGCTGGCTGGCATTATCCTTATCTCAGACGCTTGAGTGGCACTCGTCAACCGGTTGTTGTGGCGGTGCAGGCCGGAGGCCCGGGCATTGTCAGTCATGTGTATAGCCACAAGAGCCGCCACAGCGGTGGCTGACTCTGAGATCGATCTCGTTTTGATCTGGGGGAACTGCCCGGACTGGAGAGGACAGAGTCTATTCTATTAGAGAGAATTAAGACAGAACAAACTTCTAACCTAACTCGTTCCTAACTAGCTTTCAACGTCGAGTGCCAAGATTCTGACGTCCTTCCCCTTTCCCCTTCCGGACTTCATCGGATCCAGGGGTTTTCGATTTTGCTCCGTGAAAATAGCGACGCCTTCGATGTGTGTACCAAGAATTCGGTGTTACTAATGAGCATCAGACGAAGTCTAACGAAATGACGTTTGCATTAGCTGTTCACCTTCCCATCCAGCTTGAACTGTCAGAACTGCCAACTCATCAAGCCTACGCATTGCCAGCTGTGGAGTTGACGCTGGCTTTCCGCGGGGTTGGTTCCTTTCGTAAACAAGCAAATTCGATCAATAAAGTCAAATCAGATCATCAACAGCTGATACCCATGCACCTGCTTCTTTCTCTTTTACGTATATACATTTTTATTTCGGCCACCCGCAGGAACTTATCGCGAACATATATTAGGCCTGACCCGGTCAGCAGCATGGTCAGACCCCGTATCCCATCCCGCCAAGCCTGACCTCCCCTGTCTCGGGACGAGGGCCATCTGTCCGTCTGCTTGGCGATGAAAATCGCACACAAGTCCGGGTTGGCCACTGAGCCGTTCCCTGAACGCTTCGACCTATCCCCATGACTGCCCTATGCAGTTGCGTCTAGTGTATATTAAAGGATGCGGACGAGCCCCGTCATTTTATTGTCTGTTCGATGCGCCCAGGCCGTGCCTTGCTCTCAGCTTCCCGGCAACCTCGTTTGTGAGCTGTCGTCCCATATTATCAGCATGATGCCACCCGGATGACAACTTCTGACAATCAATGGTGGCCTTGGCCTTCATCCCCAAGCCGGCCGGATCGAGGATCCCAAACTGGTGGAACATAGCGGCGCGGCATTGCCTAGAACTCGTATTGCACTTTGGTGGAATTGGTCCTAAGACATGGTGCATTTCCTCTCTTCTCCTCTGCTTACAGACGTACTTATTATGCTCCATATCTGCTAATTTCAGACCGGTTTTGAGGTTGTCCACAATCCAACTCATAATCCCGTCTCATTAGGGATTTGTCTGATGCTTCATTCGCTGCATCCTTTTCACTCGTTTCCAAGTCTAGTCCATCGCTTCTTCCCCCCAGCGTCATGATGATTAACCTCGTCAAAGGCGTTCTTGCCGCCACCCTCGGCGTGCAGAGTGCAAGTGCTGCTACCTGCAGCTCTAATCTAGTAATTGATAATTTCTCCAAGTGGCCAAGTGCTACAAACAGTCTGGGTGGCAGGACGAGTGGTATTTGTTCGAACCTGGAGCCAACAATGCGAGGCCAAAACTGACATTGATACAGATGATAATACCATGAGCTCCATCTCCGCAGCGAGCGGCGTGCTGTCCTTCATCCCCAGCGCCAGTGTCGACTCGTACATCTTCGAGAGTTTCCCCTGTGTGAACGCCTCCAGCAATGGCTACAATGCTATCTCCTTCTCGATCCAGGGAACAGCTGGGGCATCACTATCCCTCGAAATGCAGACAAAGTCATCCTGCTCCGCCACCACAAACACCGGTGCATGGGCCGAGGTCAATGGCATCACAGGCGCAAAGCAGACCATAACCGTTCCTCTCAGCTCCTTTTCTGGGGCAAACATCGGCGCCATTACCTCGTTCGTCTGGTCCAGTTTCTCCACTAGGAGTGTGAAGTGGCAGCTGGGAGATATCCAGTTTGTGTGTGCCCGCGGGTCTCAGACTTCGACAGGCCCTTCAACGGGGCAATCAACGCGAGCTTCTTCGACGACCAAGGCATCTTCGACATCTGCGATTGCATCTACCCTCAAGTCGACAACTGCTCCTGGCCCGACCTCGACCGCTGGGTGCAAGAACCTCCTCATTGACGATTGGGAGTCCCAGTCTCGCCTGACATTCTTGTATTACAACGCAATGATCCAGCCAACCAGTGATGACGGTACAATGGCTTCCATTGTGGTGGCCAACGATAACTCGGTCACATTAACGCCCAAAGACACAAGCTCGTACTTTTACAGCAAGACCACGTGCGTAAATGCTCAGAACGTCTATGGCGGCATCTCCTTGCGCATCAAGGCTGCCAAGGGCACCACGTTCAGCATTCAGCTCAGCTCTCCGGCCAAATGTGGAGATGCTGAAGAAACTGCATTTCCATCCCAGTCAACCACCGACCTTGGCTGGACATTCGATGGTACTTGGAAGTTGTACAACATTCCGTTTTCCAAGTACCAGGGTCTCGATCTGACCAAGGTCCAGACCGTCTTCTTCTCCGGCTTCTCCAGAGCTGTGCAACTCGGTCCTATGGCATTCTACTGTGGAAACACCGTGTCTGAGTACAAGGTACCGGCGTCGACTGCACCCGTTGGCCCATCCTCCACTGTCCCAGCTCCCAAAGGCACTGCTTCGGCTCTCGTCATTGACCAGTTTGCTTCATCAGGAGCCAATGCTCTGGGCTTCTGGCACGGTGGTGACGGTGGCATGTCGCTCACTTGGGGCACCAAGAAAGTTACCATCAAGTCCAGCGATGCCGACTATGCCTTCTACACGCAGGTTTCCGGATCCTGCCGAGACATGAGGAGCTTTGATGGATCGTATCTCCACATTGCTTACAGCGGGAGCAGCAAGTTCACCGTTGCCCTCCAGCAACACAATGCGAAGTGCGACGAGTCCGTGGCTCCCTACCCCGAAACATGGGATTCCATCGAGGCTTCCCGCTACGCCTCCGCATCCGATATCTACATTCCCATGTCCCACTTCAACATCAACCGAACCCGAGTAGTCGGCATCGCACTAAAGGGCTTCTACACCACCGAATCGGTCGTCCTTTCCAAGATCGAAATCGTCCCCTCCATCCCGACAACCTTCAAGATCCCCAACAAGCTGCCCACGGGCAACCTTGTCTTCGGCTGCAAGCGCCCCAACTCATTCGCCTTCGCCATCGACGATGGCGACCCGAGGTACGCGCAGGAGGTCATGAAGGTGATCAAAGACGAGGACATCCAAGTGACCTTCTTCACCGTCGGCGCGCCCCTCGACGACAAGAGCACCAACCTTACCAATGTCTACAACGAGATGTCGTCCCAGGGCCATCAAATCGCGCTCCATTCGTACACTCACCCTAAGATGGAGGGCCTCCCCGACTACGAGGCTATCGACTGGGAGTACAATAACGACATCGCGGCTGTGGAGCGCGCATTTAATGGTCTGCATACGCCGTACTTCCGCCCGCCTTTCGGGAACGAGGGTGCGAGGATGAGACAGCGCTTGGCGGTTACCACCGGGTCGAATTCGCCATATATCGTGAACTGGAGTGTGGATGTCGAGGATTGGCTTTGGGCGACGAGCGATACGCCTGAGAAGCAGCTTGATGCTTTTAAGCGGGATATTGCAAAGGGCGGGAATTTGGTCGTGATGCATTACTTGTACCCCTCGACGGTCGGATATTTGAAGGAGTTTATTCAGTTGGCTAAGGCGACGGGGAAGCAACTTATGCGTGTGGATCAGTGCATGGAAGATCCGAATGCGCCGGCTTTGTGAGGTGTAGCTGGAAAACAGCTGGACTCTGCTTGAGTGCTAGTACAGCATTTAATGCAGTTATTTGAAGCCCGCTTTATGCTCAACATAAGCAACTGGGGCTAGGTTGTAACCATGGAAGTTCGTTCAATATGCTTCGTGAACCCGTGATGTCTCGATCTGAAGCCACGCGCCGCCTCAACGGGTACGCTGCCCTTGTGCCACAGATCACATTGCAAGCTTCGTGGCCGAGTAAGCGGTGACCCAAGGCCAACGCCTCAAAATTGAGAATGACGCAATAATACAGCGCAGGTGCTCATGTCTCGCAGCCGAACTCTCGGCAAGGATGATCCAATTGAAGTTGCTCGGCGGTCCGTTCCAGCAAGGCTACATCGCCTCCAACTCTAACTTACTTTCTATATGTACAGCCCCCGAGCCCCTGAAAGTCAGCGCCGTGCTACAACCAAGATTATGAAATACGGCAGTACATAGTATTGCACTTTTAGGACAAGCCACTTGTGGAACTGACCTATCACAGTGTCGCGATCAACTCACCCCGCCTGCGTATTAAGATGTCTTTATTGGATGAGGAGCATTTTGGAAACGCTATAATAAGTATTGATTTGCCCACCAGCTTCAAACTGGTAGATTTACTTTCCCTTGTGTCTTGACTCTTGAACTGTTGCCGCAAACCCCCTCCCCTCTATTCGTAATGTTCTCTAACTCCTCCTCCCGCCCCTCCAAAGATGACAAGCCCGCCGCTGAAGTGGCCGATATCCCCCCTTCGATCTCAGACCTGCACTGCTTCACCGAAACCAATGGCGTCATCACGACAACCATGTTCGACATTCCCGGGTACAGAGTCGTCCGCGTCCTTGGCGCCGTCTACGGCATCACCGTCCGCTCGAGGAACTGGGCTGCCAGTTTCGGTATGGTAGCGAAGAGTGTCGTGGGTGGCGAGTTGAAGTGGTTTACCAGTATGGTACGTCTTTCTTCCTTGATCCTTTCTCCATTTGCGGGTTTTAAAAAGAGGAGCAGAGAGGCAAGACTCATCGCTCACATAACTCTAGCTCTACTCTGCGCGCAATGACGCCATCAGCCGGGTCGTTGCTGAGACTCAGTCCAGAGGCGGGAATGCAGTTATTTGTATGCGGTTTGATGCGGGTGATATGGCTGGGTTTGCGCAGTGTTGTGCGTATGGGACGGCGGCGATTGTGGAGAAGATCGATCCGAATACCCAGACGCCGCCGCAGTTGGCGCAGCCGATGGCTTGATCTTGGGGGGTTCTGGGTGAAACCAAATAGCATCCTGGATAGGTTTTTAATCAGCGCTTCTTGTTTGAGGCGGGGTTTTGTAGTCCTGTACTTGGCCGTACCTTCCCACCTGCAGGGTTGAAATGAGAAACGTTGTATGCCAAGTCGTATGCTACTTGAGACCGAACTCCAATACCACAATCCCTATGTAAAAAGTGTAACAAATGAGAGTTTCAACGAAGGGTTCGCTTGGCAGTGCTGTATTACTTGGGATGATAATGATGGCTCTGGACCAAGTATTCTGGCTTAATGATTATCATATAGAGTTATGGATATAATGGAGTATTTACTATTGAACTATCTGTGGATATGACATACTTTAGATTGAAGGGCTACTATACATGGAAAAGCAGGGATCTCCGCCCCTATAACCCCTAGGCTATTAAGGTCTCGGAGACAAGTAATTTCGGTCCACTTCTACGTCCACAAATACTGAAACAAACGTTCCCTCGCAATATAAATGTCACTGATGGTTTAGGCTTTGTACTGCTTCAATTGCTAGCATCCAATAAATTAAGGCCCTTAGCCATTTATCTATCCATACCACGCAACTTCATCATATCTAGCAATTTATAAGCACCAAGTTCGTTAATTTCAATACCAGGATCGCCAGGAGTTGCTAACTCGGTAAGCTCATCGCATCTAATATCGGGTTGGGCCTCAAAATATCAAAGCACGGAGAGTTTATATCCTCAACGAGCCTATTGTTATCGTCCTCAATGAGAAAAGTTTTTGGTTAGCCTGTTTTCCTGCCAGCATAAACCATGCACCTTCTTCCAGTGCCCTTCACCGAAGTGGCAGACATCTATCTACACCTTTGAAGACTTCTAAGTTTTGCAAACAGGTTCACAGCACTCCTCATATGGGTCAATCTGTTTCAAACACCAGTACAGAGAATCTCCGAAAGCAACCTGAAAGCGTTCCAAAACAAGGAAGCAGGAAATCGATTACATAACCACCTCCTCCGAAGCCAAGGATGGAATTTGGCCCTTCTAATGATAATATCGATAAAGAAGTATATGGTACACTTGAGTATGCTGTCAACAATGCGCCAGCCTTATGAGCATGCAACACCACAAGTCACGTTTTGTTCCAGAAACTGGGTTCACATCTTTATATATTTTTACCTTTTTGATTTCTATCTATTGCGAAGGCAAATGAAGAAGCAAATGATGCTAGACGGCCTCTAACTCTGCCCCATGTGATACCAAATCCTCCAAATCTATTCTGCTAGATCCCTTGTCCTTGTTGAAAGGACCTCCTGCAAAAGACAAATATGTCTTGTCGTTGTAGGTTCTGCACCCTGATGTCCTTCCTGTCAAAAGTGGTATCTGGGTTTACTATTGTAAGTGTTGAAAAGATTACAAGCGTTGTAGAATAACTACTGCTGAAGTTCAGACGGAAGCAGCTCGGCACAAACGGGGTCTGGACTTTAGACAGCAGATTATGCTCAAGCTTAGACGAAGCCGAAGTTCTGATGAAAATTGCTTAGGTTCGGACGAAATATGCGTTAACTTAGACGTGAATAAGTACTGAGGCTGGGGCGAATGTTTTGGTGCTAAGAAGATGGTAAGGTCCTGCTTCGGTCAGTATCTGGAATCACATCTGTTGTCTCCATGTCTGTGAACAATAGCAATACGGATGTAGCTCTTACCTGCCTCCATATATGCGTGTCCAGATATACGAGGAAGACCCAACAGACCTTTGCACATAAGTGACCAATGAAATCACCACGGTTAATAATGAAGATCTCAATGTAAAGAAACCAGGTGTATATTCAACTAAGCCCATGGGGTCATATGTCGAAGCTACTCCAAATTTCTCTTAAGAGCTTTTGAGGACGTAAGAAGGGTGAAGTTTGCAGATCTTGTGGGAAAAAGAGCTGTTTTACCGATAAATTGCGTGTCGAATGCTGCCTTAGCACCAGACATCTCCTGATAGCCAGAGCCATCACGATTTATAAGCTATATGCTCTGATAGTATGAAGCTATGTTTACTCAGTTGATTTAGCCAGGTCACTTTTGCGCAAACACGAGTGGAAGTCGGTTAGGCTCGTTCACACCCAAAAGTGTGCCACTCGTCCTGCAGCTTGTTCATGACGCTGTGGAATCTAAAAATTTTCCCAGTGCGACAAAGGCAAGTGCTTTCCTTCTGGAAGCCGAATACGGCTTCTCTTTCACCTGCGAATCATTTGTTGCTGATTATCTTCTTGGCCCGGACAAAGCAACGGATGATATGATATGTCATGATGTCGTGATAAGAAAAAAATTTAAAAGAAAGTGACTTCGGATGAGCAAACAAAGGCGATGAATGATGAAAAAGAAACAAGATCTCTTAAGATATAAGGAAATCATGGAGGATTGTGATGTTAATTGAGCTAAGTTAACCTCCGTCAGGTGTAACGGTAGAATGTTACCTATCTAACTAGTGTACATTGTTACGGAGTAACTAGGGCTCCGCCAGTGGACTGTGTGCCACTAGTCCTCTGTTAGGAAATAGAAAGTTCTTGGTGGAAATGAGAACTTTCTGTGACAGACCGCAGTCCAGACTCGATCGTGATGTTGCCATGGGGTGCATTAGAGATAGTCACCCAGGGCTTCACCTGGGTCATCACCCCAGTTCTCTTGAAAAGACCACTCGCTGTTGTTAAGATGCTTCCAAGTCGGCTCTCGAAGCTCTTCAATAACGGTATCACCAGGATAATGCCACTGGTGGTGTCGTTGGCCTTCCCGGAGGTATTTGGAGAAGCGCTTCTTGGTCTTGTAATGAATCCCTTCATCTCCAGCAATAATTATTGAAGGAAGACTGGGATTCCTTTCGAGACGCCGGAGGTTGTTCCTCTTGTATTCTCGGTTGACATCTGACCAGAAGAGGTCGTTCTTCATGATCTGGTGGATCTCGCGGGCGATATAGCTCCAGTGCACCTTAACGTCATTGAATCGAAGCAGTTGATCTTTAGTGAGCAACTCGTCAACGGTGAATAGTTTCTCGGTATTTTCAGTACGCACCTGAGGCTGAAGGAGAGCTACGGGGCGGGCGGGCACCGTAATAATGATCTGTTTGACAAGACGGAAGTGGGTGTAGAGCAGCGCCAGAGTGTCGATTATGGCAAACTCGTCACGGAAACAGCGCCAGAGTGTCGATTATGGCAAACTCGTCACGGAAACAACGCCAGCCAACGGCAACCTTCTGTGTAGCACCGAATGGCTTAAGAGCACCTGCCTCTGTGATCTCTGTCTGCAGAACAGCGGGTTCTTTAAAGTAGAGAATGTCGGTCTTAGGGTTGAAGAAGGTGGGAATCGAAAGCTGCCGGAAGCCCAGCCTCAGGACCTCTGACCTGCCCAATGAGCAGATATGAGCAGCGATGGGAACCTCAGGCTTATTGCAAAGCTGCAATTCTTCATTGGAGTATGTGAACTCAAATACTGCGCAATTCTTGCGGTCATCGAGGGAGAACTCGTAGATTTTGGCCCAGAGCTCCGTTGGCAGACTTCTCTTGTCATCTGTTTTGACCTGTTCCTTTGCATCCTAGTTTTTAACTTATTAGAAGAGAGCGTTTTTGGGGCAAAATAAAGATATAATCAGCTTGACTTACCAGGTTGGCGACTTGCGACTTGTCAGCGACATCGACTGACACACGTTCGGTTTCGCTCACACAAGAGAAATCCAACTTCTTTGGATTGACCACGTTCTTTTTCGACAAGGCAGCAATGCCCTGAATGGGAATTGTGGACTTGGAAGAGCCATTTTCGTTGGGTTTGCTGATCGTGGAGATCTGCACTAAACCTCCATGAGTTCCTTCGGCATTAGGAGTGGTCTTTTCAGATGCGGCAAGAACAGCTTGAGCTTTGATACCGCCAAAATTTCTGCTCGTGTCCAAAGAATCGTTGACGCCGTTGTAGTTTGTCACCACGTTCCTGTCCAGTGAGCCACTAATGACCTGGGCTTCCCCTATTTCAACGTTGTCTGCATTCCCTGCATCTCGAGGCTCTAGTGCCATGTCGTCAGTCATGGCACTGACCTTCTCTCTGGTTCGGAGAATGAGTTTAGTGTCACAAGCTTCATCGTGGTGATATGCCTTTCCAATTTTAACATTTTCCAATGTATCATTGGGGGCCACGTCGAAGTCATTGTTCCTCAATTTTGAGATGATATAAAAGTTACCCTGGTGAAGACTGAGGCTAAGAAAGGGGTTGCTAATGTTGGAATCATTAGTGCTACCCATCACAATATCATCTGCCGGGTTGTGATGTCCATGGGTAGTTGCGAGGGGAAGTAATGTGGTAGACTGTTTGACATCTGGAACTGTACGATGTAAGTAACATACCAGAGGACTATATGCATAGAGAACTCACAATTCGGCTTGTAGAACCTAAGATATGCAGCACTCTCCGCTCGAAGATTCTCCTTCTTCATCTGGATATGAAGCTGTTTTGCCTTATCGTGAGACGAGCAAGCTTCAGATGAGGAGTCCATAGACGCGACTTCGTCTGAGAAAGTGTGCCCAAATCCTTCAGTGACTAGCTCATGAGTCGGGAGCGGAGTTCGGCCCTTTTGAGGAGAGACTTTGTAGAGATCCTTATTGGCGACGGCCTTCAGTTCATCTGAAGCACTCATATCCATCTTGTCCATTCGTGATAAAATGGTGAATTGCAAGAAGTCGTTAGTCCGTTCGTATGGCCAGAGTTGGTGAATTCTGAAGCGAAGCACTCTTGTTTGTGGTTCGGCACAGATGATAGGTTAGCAGTCATATAAATATACTGTGTTAAAGTGAAACCATCGTATATAGCGATGATGTTCCTTTGTTATTTTGTTTAGCCTTTGCTCTCTTAGCCTTAGATATCACCTTGGTCTTGGCCTTGTAGGCTTCGCGGCCGTCAAACTGACCTGCGTCGGCAGATGCTAAAATGTGGGAGTTGAGTGATTACTATGTGAGATTTGAATCAACTTACCGAGTGAATGAGGAAGCAAGTGGAGGTGTTAATGCGTGATGTAGGCAGTAGGCGAGTTGCTAGTAATCGATCACTTCTGATGTCTGTGCCTAATGGGTCAAGTAGCACTGGGCTGTCAATCTAGTCCGGCATTTTAACTTATAGTAAAATAAGCAAGTATGTCGCAATTTCAAGGCAGGAAAGTTGTTGAATCTGAAATGGACTATTCGGATCAACTGTCGCAGGGCGAGATAGAGGTGAGGAAGAGGTTGCGTTGCAACTTAGCAAACTTAAATTGTGACTAGAGTAGCAATGGAATAGATTGCTTTAGTCGAAGATTTGAGAATGCCCAGTGTGTAGAGGATGTGTTTCCTAGGCTGAGAGTTGCAGAGATCCCCGTACTGGTCGTGGCTCTGCCTCCAGTTGTTCCGATACCCTTATGTGTAGCTGCGTCGCAGTTTTTGGTCTTTTTGTGGACAAAGTCCAAGATCAGTTCGGGGTGTGTGGCTCGGAGGTTGTTTAATAGTCAACCGGCAGTCTTTACAAAGTGTTGTTAGGGTGCTTGTGACTCCAGTATAATGTACGCTCAATAGGGTGGGTGGCACCTTTCTGTAGACTGAAAAGGGGGGTTCGTTGACATGGGACAGCTTGAATATGCGGGTAGTAACTTTGAACAAGTTTGAAAAGCTTGTCACCGCCGTGAGTGGAGAATGAAGGGCCAGGCAAGATGCGCGATAAGACATGATGGCCCAGCGTATGTAAATAGAAACTCTATACCAAATTTCCATGGGATTAACAGTTATTTCAAGAGAACAATCCTCTCAAACGCATTGTTCTAGTGATTATATTCTCGCAATGCTTGGTATTTAATCCATAGTCAGGACCAGTTCCTTTTCAAGATGGATGATTATTCTCGTGTTACCAGAGGTGAAATTCCAGGCTGTCGTGGTAACACCTGAGGTATTGCTGCGGAAGTGTTTTATTGTCCCGGTAGGTTTTGTTGTAAGGTGGGTGAAGTCATTTGGGCCAGCAACACCTCGAAAAATACTTGTCCAAATGCACAATGTGACTCGAACATGATCGAAGAAGCAGGGTTATTATATGGACTTATCTATGACCTGATTAAATTGTATGAACGAAGGCTATGTTTCCATCCCTATGGTTATTGTCTTGGGGACGAGGTATTATGGTTGGTATGTTCACGCGTGTTGTTGGAAACACCAGACAGATTTGAGAGACCCCAACGTGAGCACAACGTAATCTGAGAGGGCAGATTCTTCCCGAACCTGCCTTCTATCTGCCAAAATATGAGAGTTTTGACATGTTTTATTCAAGAAACATGTGAAGGTGTAAGAAAGGGACGACTTGACTCGGGAGGATCCATCCTCTGAACCCTGATATATCCACAAGACAACGTTATCCAATTCAAGAGTGAGCATACTAACCATCTTCTGCAGTTTCGTTAAAGGAAAACTGCCATTGCCAGCTCCAACAAGTTAGTGCTTGCCTGCATGAATAACACTGCGTAATCGGAAAGAACTTGAGTTGAGCCCTTGAATTTAAACTGACTCCAGTTGGTTCTCTCTCTTGCAGCAGTTTGTGTCAGAGGTAGTCCGTGCGTATCCACCACTACTACTTGGTTCAGCCCACCAGCACTAGCCTAGCTTACCTAAATACACCACACTTCTATCTCTCCGTGTGCCTCAACAGTGTGGCTCTCTAAAGACCCCGATATTAAAACTGCATTGGTAGCGGTATTCACTGACATCAATTCAGAGGCTGAGTGGAAAGTTTCTTGGTCAGCCAGGCTTTATTAAGTCAGGAAAGAAGCTATGTAATGTGCCTGGTTGGACTAGCATTCGATTGCAACTAGGAATGAAGAGAAAGACTTGCCGAGATGATCCCGCGTTGTGGGACATGCTAGGTGCGTTAGGAGCATCATAGCCACTGATTCGTAAATTTATATCTGAGTAGTTACAAGTGGTTGCTATACGCCAACGGAACTCAAGGTGCTCGTACTGGCAATTGTCTTACGCGACCCAGCCATAAAATTGCACACGATAGCTAACCTCACGGTATCGGCGGTGGCGTTCGGCAGTGGCGTCAGACGAAATTGGTCAAATATTTGATATATTTTATTGGAAAATTACATCGTAATATACAACAGTTGTATTATAGGAGTTTTGGCTGTTTCGCCTCCTTCTCCACTTCGCCTTGCAGCTAGCAACTGATTTCTATCAGGCCGTAATGTTCATGATTCGCACGTTCTTTGTGCACCCAGTCCGTCGCTGCAAGCCCCCTCCTGGCCTCAGTAAAAGCTCGCATTACTGACACCAGCGTAGATCCAGGTCAACGTGGCCGTCTCAAGCGCGGGCGGCTGATATTCCCCAATGCACCCCTCCTTTTCCAGCTTCAGCATCCATCGCTCGAACGTATCCTTTAATTCGTGGACTTGATGACCGCAAGGTTGAGGGTCTTGCGGCTGTTGTTTGGGCTGGCGAGGGGCGACTTGCGGGCATGTTATGTTTGTTTTGTCGACGACTTCCGACTCGTATTTGACAAGCATACTTTGATGTGGACGACGCAAAAAGTAGTTGTCGAAGTTGAAATTGACATTAAAGTTGTAGTGGTATGGTTGCCAAAGGTCGTAATGCCGCCAGGACAAGCTTTGGTGTTCAGAAGGCCATCTGAGCTTCAGGTTGAAGGCCGATCGTTGGTAGACGACTAGAATGAGGGTCTTCAGCCGCCGGAACTTGGACAAATGCTCCAGAAATTTCGTCATATTTCGTTTCGTTTGCACCGTTTTGTGAAACATGCGTAGATGCAGCCCAGTGTAAAGACCCCACGAAGTCCCTAGAGCAAGCCTGTATATGCTCTTACGTAAGACCTCGATCTGACTGAGGAGGCGGATGACCTTCAACAACCTCTTGACCTGCAAGTACGAGTCCAGAAGGATTATGTCGCGCGACAGGTCGATATGTTTAACAGTTCCAGAAAAGACGAGAGGCTTGTAGCGGCGCAGCACTGCCTGCCGGGCATCGTGGCACACCCGGGCGATGGCTGGAGGTGGCTCATTGCGAACGTCGGCGAACATGAGGCGACTTGCAGGTGTGGACTGAGGGGTAGAAGAGGATGGTGAGTCGATCACTTCGTAGACTCGTGGTTCCGGAAGTGCATATCCCCAGATCTGGTCTCGTAACTCCAACGGCAACCTGGAGAATTGAGGGAAGCCCCCCTGCAGGGACTCAATCATACCTGATGTTTTCGAGTGCGAAATAAAAATAAACAAAAGCAGCACCTTGGAACCTGCCAATCGTAGCGTGCATACACCGCAAATGAGATCTGCAATGAGGTTGTCTCGAGGGTTTATGTACTTTGTAGCCAGAGAAAAGAGCTCCGTGTGAAAGAGCCCCGTGTGGGTTCCGGAGTTCGGCAAGGTCGTTTCCAAGGTTCGGCGTTGCTTCAAGGTTCGTTCCTCCCTGCACTCGATCACCAGAAACGGGGGTGCTTTGACTTGCTCGATAAAAATTGAACAATAGACAATCTAATCCAAGTCGATGTGGATTCGACCAGTGACGAGTTAGAAAATCAACCGGATAACTAAGCAGTACTTAACTAAGTGCGTTTGGAGCCGCGCAGGAGGTTCTGTTTCAATCCGACGGGTCGCACTGACGACCAGGCAAACGCATTGAAAAGCATAGATGCAAACCGGTAAGCGAAATTTAGACACAAGGGTAAATGTGAGTGACCCCTAGATATAATAAAGGGCCCAAAGAATCCCTTCAAGGGAAAGTATGCGGGTTTCAAGCCACTTGACTTTATTGAATACATCAGGTGTATGTGCTAAGGTTGGGGGTACTGGGGGCCTAAAAGAGCCGAATGGCTGTCGAGCGTGGGACTCTCAAAGTGGCCGCGCAATAGAGCAACAAGAAGAAGACTAAAACCTACGAGCAACCTTCCGTTTGTGGGCATAGGGTGAGCCGCCGTTGCACCAAGAGTTCCCATCGGAGCGCTGACATACCGACTAGTCGACACCTCGAGAAGGAAAGCTGTCGGATGGGCATGGCGGACATGGGCATGGCGGACGAGTTGTGTGATAAGTCTCCAGTGTCATGGGTCGCAGAGGCCCCAAGACGAAACAAATCTTAGGTGCGACCCCCGGCCGATAGTTAAAGGCTGCGGCATACGGGGTTGAGCTATAAGTGGAACCTATGGCTGCGCATGAACTCCCCTCCACACCAACGTTCATAGTCGTTTACTGCCATGATGCTGATGCTTGTTGCTGGTGCCGGGGTTGGCTGTCGGTTCCGGCCCACGTGCAGCTATCACACAAGGCCAGTCCGGACTAGCGACGGCACAGCAGCTGACATCGTTTAATCATTGCGTTGTTCCTGCAAGGCGGCGGCGTCTGACGGCTCACACGATGTCCGTCGTTCGTTCGTTCGGTCTTCGTGCAGTTACCGTTTTCATGTTGCGCGACGTTGCAGTGACGCAGCGTAGAAGCTCCATAGCATGAGTGAGAGCGTACAGGATATTCAAACGTCGAAAATAAGCTTAGGAAATTGATGGCAATGCATGTATGTGAGTTGGCAACCCCAGAAGGCTCCTTGACCCTTGACCCCTCCCGGCCTTGACAGCTGCAGATGCAATATGGCAAGAAATGGCAACAGGACTTTTTCCTGACCAGCTAGGATCCGAGTGGTATATTGGCATTGCCAGCATCCGTGAGCAAGCGAAGACGGGTACGAATACTGCGACAACCCCCGATTCCCCTCATCGTCGCCGGCTTCACAAGATTCCGTTGGGCTCGAAACAATGGAACAAAGGTTAGCACGTTTGAATCCCAGTCAAAGATTTCATCATTATGGGTATCGGGCTGTGCTTGTCAGGAGCCCCGAGTTCGAGTTCGGCGGGGCGGCTTGGTCCCAGGGGAGTTTATCAGTTGGCGAGCTAAGGCGGCCCTGGAGCTAAGGTCCTGGGCCAGGGCTTCAGTCCAAATTAAGCAGGCGGTCACTGTCCACTAAGTGGATCTGCCCAGCCACGAACTACAAAACTTGGCGAAGATAATTTGGCGATTCTTGTTTTCTTCCTTTTCTCCTTCGTGCGGCGGCATGACAAGAACAGTTTCCCCTGTTGCTCGAATCCCTTTCCTTCACTGGAATTTCAACGGATTAATTTCTCGTAGCGTCAGTCATTGCCACAGAGTAATCAAAATTGCAGGCCAGCACTTACGCTCTTTCGTCGATTCATCGCTTATGGCTTTGATTGCCGGGAATCGCTGCGCAAAGTGCCGGACATACTTCCGTTAGGAAGGCCACGAGGTCAGAAGTCTGTCCTCAATATGGGGTTATCCGTAGCGGGCGTTGCACCGCATCAGCCTTGTTAGTCATACATTAGGTTGCCGAGACGGACGGTTTCGCTTCTCGTAACGAGGGTACGTTTCGGCCTGTCGGAATAGCAGATTAGAAGATTACTCCTGATAACTCGGTTCCGGGGCTTTTGAGGTGCAGCTCGCAGAAGCAATTGGGCAAAAAATGACGTGAAGAGCATCCAATGTTCACCAAGCTTAAGCCACTGCTGACGTTGAGGTATCAAACCCAAGTCGTGGACAAGCCCCGTTGGTCGGCATGCGGCAGGCAATGTAAGATGAACCTGACGTCTGACACTTGGCTTGCCACACTTATTAACACGCATGACTTGGCTTCGTACCGTACGTACTGCTCATGTGACAAGTAGTCTGCTGTCGTATGGCTGGACTTGAGTGCAAATGGTATATCAAGCATGCCCACAGAATTTACTGTTAGGCCATTCCCAACACCACAACCCGGCGGTGCCTAGGATATCAAAGAGGTTTCTCAGCCGATATTTTCTACTCGCCGGGCTCATCTCCAATCTTCTCAAGCTTGCCCATCTCTCGCTTCTCACCAGACTCTCCTATCAATCGTAATCGGTCCAATCGTACTGTCTCACTGTCGCCATCGCCATCCACCACAAATAGCACAAGGCTAGTAATGTTCTGGAAGCGAACGAATCGTAGGGGGATGCTGGCCGTGCCGTTCTCGTTCCAATCGTCCTCGCCAATCTCAATTTCCTGAGTAGGCTGGATATCCTCAGCTTCGTCAAAGCCCAGGTTGTGCGGGCGGTTAGTGAAGAGCTTGATGGTCGAGGGTCTCATTGGGATGTCATCCTCGTCTTCGTCTTCTTGGGCCTTGGGGGGTAGTGATGTGATCTAGAACTTGCTGTTAGTCATTTACCGCCACCTTTCCTGTAGCGTAAGCTCGAGAGCAGTGGACGCACCTGGATCGTATGTAGCTTGATGGCCGAGTTGAATGGTATGAACAGCATAAGTTGCTCGTCCGTGTCGCTTTCCACCCAATCCTTTTCCTCAGTGCTGCTGCTCTTGTCCAAGGATACAGGCTTGGGTTTCTTGAAGAGAGTGCGCACTGAGAACTCGGTAGCAGCATTCAGCAACTCAGTTCCTCGAATATCGACGATGTCAGATATATCAGCGTATCCTCGAGGCAGGCCTGCGCCAAGCCACGTCATGCCACCACTGCTTCCACCACTGTTGCTAGGGTCCCCAGCATTCTCGATTTCGTTGCTGAGCTTCTCGACGACAGATTTCAGCTTGTTGGGATCGGCGCTCTTGACCTTCTCGACAACATTGCCATCTCGGAAAACAATGAAGGTGGGAAGGGTGGTCACGGCATAAGCTTGTGCGACGTCCTTCGCCTTGTCTCCTTCGGTGTTGACCTTGACAAACGTCGCAATCTTCGGACGGGAAAGGGATGCAGATAGTTGCTCGTAGAAGGGTGCAATCTGCTTGCAAGGTCCGCACCAGTTCGCATAGACTGTCAAGAATTTGTCAGCTCGATAGCGGCAAAAGCGTCATTTCTGGAGGTTGGCATGGTTCTTCATCGCAATACTGATCAAGAGCGCCAGCCGGCACACGTGGAAGCGGCGTCAACAGCAGCCATCGCCCCATGGATTACTGAATTGCATTCTCCAGCGACTATACACGGCCCTCGACTTCCTGCGCGTCGCGACATCGTAATGGCGGGGTAAATGTTGTCAGAAGAGGCAGGTACTCACAGTCAGCGACAACGATGCGTGAGCTGCTGAGCAGCTCGCTGAACTGCTCAGGCGACTGAATCTCCACTGTCTTCGACATCCTGGTCGTCTGCTAGAATAGGCGTCCAAGGGTTGCAAGTTGAATGGTTCCAGGGTGTGCAGATGGTAGGTTGGTCGGTCAAGATTCTAGAAGGCAACCATGGTCGGTGCCACTCCGGCGATCCCTGCCAGGTACCCTAGGCGCGTTACCATATCTAGATTAGCGTTAAAGTATGATGATAAGCCCCGGGATGCCATGCCGTTGACAAGCTCGTGTTTCATGTTTCAACTTCGGAATAAACACGCCGTTACCATATATAAGACCTCGGCCGTTTTGTGTTATAGTGCGCCTTATCCAAATTGTAAGACCACAAACAACCAGTTTCGAATTTACGAGTACGCCGAAAGGGAAGCTCCATTTCTGCTGTCATGCCAGACCAACCACTGCCATTGAAGAGCAATACAGACAGAACACGCCCAGGTGATCAATACGAGGGACCAGCATTCGAGGAGCATGCCTCCTCCACAAACCTGAAGGACCGCATCAGACTACTACTACTCGCTCTGGTATGGTTGCACCTGTTGTGGTGCGCGACCCTGAAACCCCGAGTCTTAACTTTTCGCTGAGACATCCGTAATGGCCAACATATCATCATGGGTTCTTCAAGTCTCCTGATGAAACCACGGAGGAGGCGCAGGTTAATTTGACCAAACTCCTCCTTGAGCTCTCCGGCTACCCGATGGAAGCAAGGTTCTCGACGTTTGATTTGGTATCGACGGCACAAGCCGATCTCGGTAAAGGATCATAACTGTGATGTCACCGGAGTCATCATTAGTGGACGTCAGGTCGAAATCTCCAAGCGGTTGACACTCGCTGAAGTCGCTGCTGCTAAAGACACGACCGCTTCCTCAGATGCCATTCTGTATACGTCAGGCAACGTTCGTTTCAGCGAGCTCGATGCAGAGAAGATGCGGAAGAAGTTTTTATCCATGGGCCCAAACCAGACTTCAACTTTGTGTGGATTTCAGAAGCGTTGTCCCATTTCTCCCACAAGTCTCTGTTCTTAACTTTGGCATTTGTACTGCTCAAGCATGGTGAAGGTTCCAAGCTCGTGATAGCAGACTGGTTCGAAGCGTTTGACCTGACCGCAGAATAATAGGAGGCTGGCATCAATATGATCGAAGAGGGCATTCTCCCACCGCCCTTGTGCACCGCAGATGACTATGTTAATATGGCAAAAAAGCTGTATTTAGAGTGTGTGGAGGCTCCATGGATAAAGCAAAGATGTTGCCAAGACCTGGTATGCTTTTTGCCATCATTCCCCAGCCACTTGTACAATTATTGATAGATTCAAGGACATATCTTGCTTGGTCTCCTGTGTCATCCCCTTCGTTGTGGGCATTTGCTATATCCCACGGAAGAGGTGGCTTGGCATTCTTGCAGGCCTTCCAGGCCTTGCAAGAGGGCGTGCAAACGTGACATTCAGATACGCTATTTTGTGCGTTGAAAAGCCGTTCAAAAACCGTAGACATGGATCACACAACTGGGACACACAAGTATAGATCGCGTGTCACTCCACCGTCAAAAGTACAGACGGGAGTAAAGTATTTGAGCACTTAATCATTCGAGCCTATGGTAGTTCAAACGCATTTCTGTAATGGAGACGTCTGAATACAGTGCCACGGTGACAGCAGTCGCTAATAACCTGACATTGCTAAAGAACAATTATGACATAGGGCCTATAACATACACGATCCTGCCTAAGTAACCGGTTACTTAATTGATGGGACTCTAGGCTGGGGCAACAGAATTACGGCGAACCCAACATCCTCTAAGTGACTGTACGTTACAAAGAACTGGGGATGACGTCAAACCTCCTATCGATAAATTATACCACTGCAAACCGCTATAAAACCATTACACAATTAGCACCTCACACAAATGTATATGTGGCCCAAGCGCCTGCGTAGCTTTCCCCGGCCTTCCTTTGCAATTTCACTGGACGGGCATTGAGGACGTGCTTTATCAATCACATCGGACTCACTATCATCAGACAAGGAGCTGCCAGCATAGGACTCGCCCAGGGTAACTTGTCCTCCGTCGCGTGATTTCCCAGAAAGAGATACATACTAATTTGCTCCTAGATGGTTACCATAATCAAGAAGAGTACGAATGACCACTGTCAACCTCGGTCTCGACTGCCCCTTCCACCTTGAGAAAGTATTGAGACTGGCGAAAGATGGCTAATGTACATCCAGACAAGCCGGCGTTCAACTGCCATCAAAGCGACCGATTCAAGTGTGGTGAGTTCTCACAATTTACATTCTTCTAGGAAATGGACGCTGTGCTGAAGGCTCATTTAGACAGGATCGAGCAGCTGGCGTCGCCCCAAGGGTATTGGTTATGCCGTACCCCGTCCCTTCAGAGGTACTGCTGCCATGCCGAGCGTAAGATCCCTCCCAGCGGGTACCAAACGAATGCTAGCTTGTATACAACCATTGTTGACATTGCATTTACAAGTCGGTTATGGAACAGCTAAGAAGTACCGCCGCTTGGTCACTCTATCCCAGTACCAGCATTCGCCTTCTTTGCTCTACTTCTTTTTTGAGAAAAGTAAATCATTTGCTTCCACTCCTTGTTTCTGTTCCGCCGCACCTGGGGCTCTATGCTAACATCTTACCCCAGATGCTCAACGGCTACCGTGCTTTCCTTGTTCACAACGAGAAAGATGTAGAACTCCTCATCATGTATAATAAGATAGTCTAGCCCTGACAAAGCTAGTCAATATGTCGTGGGGCTGCGATCTTATACGGGCGAGGCTGTTATATACGGTGGTTATCCGTAGCGCGATCGCCTTCGGGGCGACTGCGTGGCATACTATAAGTGAGGAACCGGCAGGGCCAGCTAAGAGCCTGATGGGGATACAGAACGAGTGCCTCCGGGTGGTCTGTGGCGCCCACAAAGCGACGCCGGTTCGCCACCTGGAAGCAGAAGCAGCAATCCCGCCACTAGACCTCTATCTTAGTGCCCGGGCTGCTAAGTTTGAAGAACGGCTACGGCTTAGCGGGAAGAGAAATCTGCTTCGCAGCGCGAGCGCTAAAGCGTCACATATACTCCGGCAGGATAGGCCGGCGAAGAGGAAGCAGGCGTCGCAGCTACTCCGACCGGCAGGTTACACTATGGAGAAGGAGGCCCGGGGCTCCGAGTGGATGAGTGAGGAAAAGGAGGTCCCGGCTGCCTTCCTCGGCCACTGGAGGAAGAGATGGCTCACCGGAGCAGAGCATCACGATCGCCAGCGACGCGCTATCGCTGAGGAACCGGAGGGCCCTTCGATGCAGATACCGAAAGGGGGCAAGTATTTCGGCCTGAACCGACTGGAGGCGTCTACGCTGTGCCAGATCAGGACGGAAAAAATAGGACTAGCAGCCTTCTTACTCAAGACAGGGGCTTTTGGCGTGTACTCGCCGCTATGCCACTGTGGCGACGCCCCTGAGACGGCAGAGCACGTAATCCTCTTTTGCGGGCTGTTGGAAGGACCGAGGTACGGGCCGCTATCGCACCACGGCCACTATACTCTTGCAGAGACCTCGCAACGGCAACAGGAGAACCAGTAGTTAGTGGGACTATTGTAAGGTGGCTGCTAGGGACGGGTCGGACAGCTTCAAGGCCCAGATAGCATCGATCTTCTCAGGGGGGACTTTGTTGGTAGGTTGAGAACCAACGTAGTATGGTAGTGGACGTAACGCAGTCGCCAATAGGGCGAACCGACGACGCAGCGATAATAATATTAAATACGCCGTAGGCTCGGAGCCCCCGGTACCTCTACTAGTACTCCCGTATGTCAAACCGTGCCCTAATGGCTGGACTAAATACATACGCTGCGTCGTCGGTTCGCCCTATTGGCGACTGCGTTACGTCCACTACCATACTACGTTGGTTCTCAACCTACCAACAAAGTCCCCCCTGAGAAGATCGATGCTATCTGGGCCTTGAAGCTATCCGACCCGTCCCTAGCAGCCACCGTATTTAATAATAATAATAATAAGATAGTCTCTGCTCGGTACATCTCACTCGCATTACCCCCAGCTAATGCTCATTGCTCCAAGCAGGTGGAATAAAAACGAGGATGCAATGATGTACATGGGAGATTTGCTGATGCATATCTGCTAGGGCTGCTCATGGCGTGTCTTCGCGCAAGAGAATTGGCATTCTCAACAAGGCCAAGACTCTCGGTGTCAAGGCGGGCACCTGCCATCTTGTAGAAAACCGAACGTTGCACTAATTAGAACCAGGTCACAAATGCCACGGGCAGGGCGATGACCGAGATCTAGGCAGGTTGCGAGGTTGGGTTTGTAATAGCGAAATGATGTTTTCTCGGCCTTTTTGGTTGGGATTTCAGTGGTACGCGAATACTACTTGAGCAACGCTGGCTTATTAGTGTATTAGCGTGACAATTCGGAAGCTTCGTGGCTCTTGGTACAGGACATGTTCCGGAGATGATGCTGGGAACTGACACCAGTTGCTATACGAGGCTGCGTGACTATGAACAGAAGGAAGAAGAATCAACGTCGGGTTTGCCAGAATCTGCGTAGCTCAATTCAAGACCTTTGCCATGTTTTGCGAGCGCTTCCCATAAACTTATTCCGTGCTTCAGGTTCAAGTGATCCTCGAGCGACTTGCTGCTTTCGTATGCTCGATGATAACCCTCCCATCCTGTCCCTGCTTAACACACATACATCGGCGTTCACTCACCAGCACCACTGGCGTTTTCTCTAAGGTCCAAAGTCCTTGTATGGTGAAAAATGTCTCGGCGTTTGTCATGATCCAGCCGGTGCATGTGTAGCTTCCCTACTTACCTAGCAACGCTCTCATGCCCCTACAGTATGACTAAACACCTTCGCCGCCAACTGCGTTAACAGCGTCGCCCTCTCCGCTTGTGGCAGCGCCTGAAAAACCTCGTAAACGCTCTTACCCTTCGCATCCCTGATCGCTCCCAATCTATTCCCCGCCACGGCACCCGCCATCAGCCCTGGGAAATTCGCCAATATGAACCCGAGCACCCCCCCCGACGCCGCACCCGCCACACCCCAGAACCTCCCCGTAGGCTTGTTGTTCTCCCCAGCCAGCCCTTGCTCCCGCAGCATCTCCTCAAACACGTCGCTGAACTGTTCCTGTTCGGTTTCTTGCCGTGCCTGCTGCGTGTTCTTCGGGTCCTTGGTGCCCATGAAGAAATTCCAAGCCCACGAAGGGAAAGATTGCGCACCGGCTCCTGCGCCTGCGGCCCCACCGAGGGGCACTTCCTCGTCGATGTCGGCGTCGTCGAAGGGGTCTGAGTAGCTTGCGCCGCCGCCGGCGGATTTTCTGTTGTTACCGCCCGTGAAGCCGTACATCTTGCGCTGGGCGTCGTATTCTCGTCTCCGGGCAGGGTCGGAGAGGGTGTAGTAGGCATCGTTTACGAGTTGGAATTTGCGGGTGCGCCGTTCGCGCTCGGGGGAGTCGGTGGGGACGCGGTCAGGGTGTGTTTTCAGAGCTGCTCTGTGGTATGTTTAAGTAAATAAAAAAAGCTAAGGAGAACGTGACTTCAAGTTTCTTACCGCTTGTAGGCATCGCGAATCTGTTGCGTCGTGGCCGACTCGGAGACCTCGAGGATCTTATCTGTGATACGGGTCAAATCATGAGTTGATTGGAAGGTAGCTACGAGTCGACTTACAGTAGTTTGGAGGAGTGCCACTCATTCTAGAAATAGATTTGCTTATTCTGGGGATCTTTTATATGAGAATGATAAGATAGGATGATTCTAGACCGGAAGGTTGCTGTAGGAAGCGATGGATTACGATGTAAGTCAATGAGCTTGGGGTGTAGAGAGTTGCGGGTAAGTATCCAACGTCACTTTGTGGCTAGTAGACAGCTGCTTCCGTGGCTTATTTGACATGATTCGCCACACGCTACATATGATTCTGCCCAAGTCCACCGCCTGCTTTAAGCGCTCGATTGCGCTATGGAGGCCCGTTTTGCAGCGGGCCAGGCATTGCCAGCAGTCGAACGATCCCCGTCTGCATGGGTTTCTCACACCGACAATTCGAGTGGCTGGGCCCTGATAATAGCTGCGGAGCGTGGAGCGGCACTGTACCATCGCCCAAATTCCCCGTTATCGTGCGAAGAATTCCCTTGTCAGGCACAGGATCGAAAAATAGACTCCGTTGACTTCCCCGTCCCCTCAGCTGCCACTTAGAAGAGGGTCCCGGGTAGAGTCTCCCGTCCATTTGCGGGCTTTTCACTGAAGGAAGCTATCGTAGCTCCTCTTTACTTTACAGGCTGAGAGCTCTCGTGGCGATCCAAGCTTTTGCCTTCTCAGAGCGCTGTACGACCTGTGTGTCTGGTCTAGGTAATTGACAATCGTTGCCGTACGACAGTCAACCCCACGATCCATCACGCAACTAGTCGATCTGATCGCTCTGCAGTCCCACCACAGCTCAGCGCAGCGGCTGAGACATTCACTTTAGACAGCACCAACGATGGGGTTCTGGGACAGCTGGGACGGAGCGTCCGTCGTCTCGGGCAAGACATCGTCGTCGCACAAGCACAAACACCACAAATCCTCCTCGCACAAGAGCCGCAAGCGCTCCAAGTCCCGCTCCCCAGCCCGATCCCACTACGGGCACTCGACGCCGGCAGACAAGATCGCAGCGGACATCTTTGGGAGTGGGAACAGCCACTACAGCAAGCACAACAGTTCGCGGAGCTCTTTCTTCAACCTAGGGAACAACAATAGTAGCCGAAGTCTCTTTGGAAACTGGGGTATGTCTTCTTGACTTATCTTGTCTCAGGATCCCAAGCCAAAGTCCAAAACAACAACACATGCGGCTGAAACAGTTCATATGGCTAACCAAAACTCTTTGAAACAACAGGCCGCTCCTCCTCCTCCTACTACAAGCGCCAGCCCCGCTCCAACTTCGTCCAGCGCATGTACAAGCAATTGAAGCGCCTCCTCCGCGACCTCATTTACTACGCCAAGCGACACCCGATCAAAGTCTTCATGCTGGTCATCATGCCGCTCATCACGGGCGGGGCCTTAACCGCGCTGTTAGCCCGCTTTGGCCTGCGCCTCCCACCGGGCATTGAACGCATGCTCGGCATCGCTGCGCGGACCGCCGGAGGTGGCGGCAGCATGGGGCTCATGGGCGAGGCTGTCCGCATGGCGAGCGGTATGGGAGGGTCTGGCAGTGCGACCATTGAGCGCGGGCGCGATGGCCACGTGCAGTGGGAGCGCAGGACCGTGGACCAGGATGCGCGGGGTGGAGGAGGGTTTATGAGCAGTATTGGGAGGATGTTTTCGTAGACTTGGTGATGTGCCCTGTTTAGGCGTGAGGGATTCGGGTTGGAAATTCGGGTTGTACGTTTCGATTCTAAAGTCTACGTTTGGCGTATATTCCCCATCCCTTTGTCTTCTTTCCTTTGGAATACACGTAGACTTAAGATAATGACCGACAATGAGGCGAGAGAACACTCAGCAAAATTTGGATACACCGTGGGCTTAAATAGATACCTTTTCCACATGAATTCAAGGTGACGTACCTTGCAAGCATTATCGGGCACGGCACTTTCGTATCTTCCATACTCATGTTGACAAAATCAAATGAAACATAACACGATATGACAGGAAATAAGAATAATTGAAAAAAGTAGGCCTATAAATGCCGGCAATACGCGACAGTAGGAGAAGAGACCCTCTGCCTTTAACGCAGCCAGTCAGCAGGAAGAAGCTACCTCCCCTTTCGCCTCCTCCCACCTCCACCGGCGCCAGCAGGTTTTCGCTTGCCAGATGAATTCTTAGACGAGGATCTCTTGTCTTTTGTGCGCCCAGACTCAGGAGAAGGCGGGTTCTCCACGACAAAAATATCGTCAGGAGTCCTGCCGCGAACGATATTGGCACCATTGCCCACATCGTCACTGGCAGTGTCGTCTTCTTCCCCGTCTTCCTCGCTGGATTCCTCGTCATCCACCTCCATCTGACTGCTCCTGGATGTTGCAAGAATAGGCCTGCGTAGCATATGGCCGTATCCAGTGTCCACGGATCCCGACACGTTTTGTCTCGCAGCCGCAGCGCCTTGGATATGCGATACGCGCGGGCCCGCAGTCTGATACTGGAAGGGATCCGGCCGTGAATTGCCGGAAGATGAAGACCGAAAGTCGCCTTGATCCAGCGGGTAAGGAGGTAGAACAGTAGATGGTCGTGCTGTTGTGTCGGAACCTTGCCGCTGATTCGGGGCTTGCACATAGTTATAGTTGAAAGGGGATGAGCCCCTATGTTTGGAACTAGGGCGTGAAGAAGACGTCGCCGGGTGATGAGTGCGTGGGGCATTTGGCGGTGCGAAAAGGCCTATTGGTGGTGTAGGTCGTGATTGATTGTTCACTGATGCAGGAGATGGATGCCGAGGCAACGCATCGTTCGACCCTGATCGAGTACTGCGACGGTCAGGAAGCTCCAACTGTGAAAGAGGCACAGAGTATCGTTGCTTCCCTTGTCGTCTCCTGTCGCTGCCGCTTGCACTGGAAGCGTACCCTCTTCTAGCTGCGTCTGCTTCTGCCTGCATACGTCTTCGTCGCCGCTCGAGAGCCGCGAGTTCCTCCCGGTTGAGCTTAACTTCCGGCTTGCCCTTCTCTTTTGCCCTCCGTATCCTGGCGTATGCAGACTGAACCAGCGCATCTTCAATTTCCCTTGGCATACTCTGCTCGTCGTCTTCAGTGTCATGTTCGAAGCTCTCCTCCGAATCCTCTTCGGTGGAATCGTCATCCAAATCCTCATGCGGATCCCGGTAAGCGTAACCCTTGCGTAACCGCCCACCATTTCCGCCGCCCTGACTGAGATCAGTCCCCGTGAACTCGAGTCGATCGCTGGCAAACCGTCTATTAATTCCAGCGCCTTGTACATCTGTATCGTCGCTGTGCAACTCCTCCACTCTTTGACCCAATCCCCAGAATTCTTGGTCCCCCTCGCGAGGCGCTCCCCATCCTCTCCTCCCCTGGCGCCTCGATGGTCTTCCCCATTGGGGCGCAAATTTGGGAGCTCGCGGCCGACCATCTAGACCGCCTCCCCAGAAAAAGCCTCATCAATTGGCTTGTCCATCAGAGCAGCGTGGCCGATAATGACGACGCCGCTCGCACCGAGCAGCCACAGGACAGTGCTGAAAGTCGGTGCAATAAGAAAGAGAATACCGGTAACCACGAAGAGGCCGGTGTAGAGCTGAGACGACGTGGCGTGGAAGGTTCCGATAACGAGGTCTTCTCCGCCCAATCTGCCCAAAATCCACAGGCCGGTGACGAGCAGCGCGATGTCAAAGAGCAGCAATGGGGTGGTGATGAGCGCGTAGAAGCTCAACACGAAGAAGACGAGCAAGTAGTTGCTCGAGAACTGGCCAAGGTTGTAGTTGACACGAGATTGCATCTCGGAGAAGTTGACGGGTTTGGAGACGCGCTTGAAGTCGAGGAACTCGCCGACGGGGCGCAAGTTGGAGAACCGGTTGGACAGCGACGTATTACGAAAGCCCGAGAAGCGGTCCTGAATGTTCAGGCGCGACGTCAGGGCGTCAAGCGGGATCTGTATGCGAGCCATTGTGACGTTGGTGTGTGCGTGTGTGTGAAAGGGTGTTGTTCGTTGGATTGGAAGAATAAGGTACGATGTTGGTGTCGGGGAGACGCGAGGCCAGGTAAGATTCCCTGAGAAAGTCTAGACTGGCAAAACCCGTTTGTGATGAGGTGTAAATAATGCTGATCGCCTAAGGATGATTGGCAAAAGTTCGTGACCGTGAGAGGCTGCCTCAGAGGCTCGAAAGATACTGCAAGACGCGTAATGGGTGTAGAGATCTGTCAAGATTGGAATCAGCCAAGATTCGGACCGGTTTGGCAGCGGCAATGCGGCAGCCCCATCCAGGGCTGGAAAGGGAAAAGCTTGTAGCTTACTTATCAGCTTCCCTGGGGTCAATTGGCTGGCACAGCAGATGCAACTAATGCTGCTTCCGAACGAGGGAATCTTGAGTGCGAGAAAAGTCGCGAAGAGGTGCGAGCGTCGTACGGAGCTGGAAATCGAGATTGAAGACGCCGGATATTTTGATCTTAATGATCGGAGGGTCTGGTTCGTCAGACACAACGTCTCGAAATTTGCGCTGCCGACCTGGGCAGCCGGAGCCCGCGGTGATGATTTGCGCTAAAACAAGGCCAAATCTGGAGACCACCCCTGACAGGTCGCTTGTCGATATGAGGAAACGCTTTTCGCGTCCCTGTAACTTCTCCCCAGCTTTCCCACGAAACTGTCTGAGGAGAGAGGAGGGGGTAAAGAAGAAAGAATGAGGAGATGAGGAGGAGGTGCTTGAAAATCCTTTAAGAAAGAACTTTGTCCCCCAAAAGCAAGCATATGCAGGCCGGTTGGCGGTGGCCTTGGAAGCTGCACCTACGCTTACAAGGACAGGTCCAGCACGGGTAGAATCACCGACCGCCCTATGAAGCTCAGGCCACATCCCGTATTCCTGCCCAACAACCAACTTCCAACATTTGCAATGATCCATCCGCCAGTTGATATGCCGCCTCACTGATTCTCTGGTATAAAGGCGGCAATCCGATAAGCGGCTAATGTCACGACAAGTCATTGACACGACAGCCTGCTAGCTCCTTAAACCCTGCAAGCGCCTTGCCTTTATGAATCCCCCTCCATTAACACAAACGACGACTTTATATCCATATCGAGGCAGACACCATCATTTGCCTCGTAAGATACGCAAGTGTCCAATACACTTTGTATCACCCTGGCCATATTAAAAGCCCGAAAACAGTCTGTAAGTTCTTAATACAGGTGCTAAGGTTACCCCCCAATGTGTCTAGCGAAGCTGTTTTCTCAAACTCTTCCTGCGGGCTTCGGGAATGATATAAAATTAACACTTATAGAATTTCGGGTTGGAAGTGAGGTTCAATTCTCTACATGCTGCTTGTCTGGACAATCTGAACTATATACATAGGTAGAGTTTACCCCGCCTCCAGCGCTGTTTCAGGTGCATTTCGGACACCTGTATATCTCCAAGCGAGTGCAGTACTAGATACTAAATATTGCTGACAACACTAAATAATGCGGGAAGGTGGGTCATCTAAGTCATTACTACCTCTGGATTTGACTTCTTTTCCTGGCATTATTTGCATGTACTATCAGTGGCTGCTCCGGGTTTATTGTTACTTACACCGTTGGAGCACCCGTCTAACTCGCCGCATGAAAAAAAAGAAACGCTAGGATGGCTAGGTGATATTAGGGGGATAGGCACGCAGACCGCTTGATCATTGACTGCACAGTACCGTATGCAGCAGGTTCATAAACAGTAAAGTTGTGTTCTCATTTTAGCCATGTGTTCCAGAGATCCTGTTTCAAGGCAAGACAGACTGTGTGCCCTAATGATGCTTTCTCAACTGCAACCACATTCGACTATTGAGCTGTATATCAATTACCTCGGCACCTATCATATTGACTGACTTCAGCCTTAATCAAGAGCTTACAATTGTAGTTATTCTAAGCTTCGCCACTCGTGTAATTACCAGCTTGCCTGAACTGCTGACTTGAAACTTGGACTAGAGTTTTTCTGGGCCTCGAGGTTGGCATGGCAGTTTTGTACATATACGTCTTTGATTGCCAACAGGCCAGTTGAGCCAAGGCAACCCATTGTTCCTCCTGATGGTATTGTTACTTTCCTTCGCATCCTCGCAAAGGGTACGAAGATTGTGTCTTCCAAGGGAGCTACAGAATACTAGTTTTGCGACACCTCAGATATAGTAGACACTTGTATCTCTGCAAAAACAATGGTAGGCCGACTTTCTCATCCTGATTTTCGCTCATTATCCCTACTATCGTCCAATTAACCTTACTGGAAACGTAATGCGCCGTTCAGTCAAACCAAGGCCCATGACGGTCTAGTTACCTCGAGTGTCACGATGACACTCGATGGCAATAAGCTCGAGGCAGCGCAGAGTTCCACAGGCGGGGACAGCCCCGACCTTAGGAAAGGGAACCTTACTTACTCACGTGCTGTGGGCCAGAAAATACCGATATGACGGATCTAGCCGGCGTTGCGTCCGATGCCATCGAGAAATTTCGGTAAAGTCCAACTCTGGTCCTGGCAGTGAGTCCACCTCTCTTCATTAGAAACACGGCAGATCCTGAACCGATTGTTCCCGTATTAAAACAGGTACGGTTTCCAGGTGCGCTCGCTTGCTCGTTTGGGGTACCTGGACTGGGAAATAAACAGATTTGAGGACGGGCGCGAAGGCCCCTAGTGGCACCAGCGTACAGGAGTAAGATGAATTAAATGTTTCCCAGCAAATTTAATTGCGGATGTCACCCGGAAGCTGGAGACGTCCAATTTCGGATTATCGCGCAGAAAACATGGTGGATAGAAACGAATGGTCGTTGTTCTAAAGAGGGGTTGTTCCGTGATGTGAACAGTCACTAAATACCAATTGTAGGGTTGATATGTGTGCTCTGCTGATTTTAAATCCTAGGCAAAGCTCAATGAGGAAAGAGATAGAAATTACGACAAGTCTTGCAGTCGATTTCGTTATGAACTTTCACACGTAAATGTGGTTCCTGGTACACGCAAACCTTGGACTCTCGGGAATCGGGATCACATGCAATTAGGAAACCACCATTCAACCATAATAAATTATTTGAAGAGTAGAGTCCATACATGTATACGTTGGGATTGTGCGATCATGTTAAGGGTTTCTTAATTGATTCGAAGAGTGCTGCACTAGTGTGCTACGTTTTATCATAGGCAGGTCTTTTGTCTATAGTTGTATTATGCAGACTAGAAGCTCTCTGTAAAAGTAAGAAGTAAAACCAACTATTTTTTTCCCATACCACAGCCATTTCCAACGTTATCGAGGTGCTCCAGTAACCTTTGGTTTGCGCAAAGCAGCAGAAGGCTGACTGCGATTAGTGGTCCTTTGCGATTAGAGGATTGCGGAACGGCTTCCAATGTGTCTGGCCTGGAGTATTTTTCCAAAACAAGAGGATAAGTCCTTGCTGACACTGGTGTCACGGACTTGTAGTGGATTTGCTTACTAAACCAACCAATGTTCCATGTGAAACAACACAGTTCCTTCCACCCGTTAAAAGGTAGATATCTCAAGGATAAATTTAGTGAATCTGGTTATTTTGACCATTGCCCTTCGTTGTATGTGGTAAGACCCTCCAATGAAGCCCGGGCCTCTGCGGCAATACCGTTGCCAGTGAAATGTCATGTAGAGCTGTGATCGAGGATACCAGGGTGGTTCAACTGTTTGCACACTCATAAAGCGAAGCATGTTGATCTGGCCGTGAGTAAGGGTTTGGAGAATTCCCAGCATCTGCTGAGATGAGCCGACGCTGAAGATTAACTACTTAGCCATGACGATCCAATTATGTTGCGTATCTGGCGACAACTGTGCAAATGTGTCAATTCCTCGTCATGGTCTCTTCAGTAGTCGTTCTGGGCTCTCTGCTAAAATGCAGCATGATGAAAGAAAGAACCCATCGGTACATTGCATCTCGAATTCCTTATGGAAGCTGAAGGGAAGGGGCTTTCGGTTGATAAACTGGCCCTGTGTGGCCGCTATCCGTTTTATTCTGTGCCATTTTGAAGGGAGGTTCTAGGATCAGCTCAAGTTGGGTGCCGTCGGAGATGGGAATGGATAATTTTGTGTTGATTTGGGTACTTGTGAGGCTAGGTCAGATTAAACTCAAGTGTTCGACCTAGATAGATGGGTTCTCAATTCAGATTGTCTGCCCTGGTACCCCCTTATAGAAAATTATAGTATTGCGTGCCCCAGGCACACCGCCTGTGTGCTAGGTGCAGCGCTTAGGCCAATTGCCCATAGATAGCCCTTCTGTAGCTGCAGCCTTTGGGACTTAGTCCCATCATCATCACCAATACAACCAACCATCTTGCCTGTATTACCAACACGCAGGTTTCGAGATAACAGGGAATGCTGAACAACATGGCAGTGCAGGCGGGACTGCCCATTATAATCGTCGAAACGACCCACAATGTTCACGGAAAACCTAAGGCATACTTCTTCCCGTGGCGAGGCAGGATTTACATTCAAGTGTCTGAGGCAAGTGCTGCCGAGTGGGTATGCTTTACCATCTACACTCAGGTCTTGATCAGATTATCCAAATAAAGGCAAGCCAATCACTCGCTTCATAAAGTACTGACAGCTCATCGCTCTCTTCGTTGCAGATTGACAGCTGCCTAGAACAGTCCCTCACAATAGTGGCATCTCGAAGGCAACTATCAAATAAGTTTTTTTGACAATAGGCATCCATACAGAGTGAGTTGAGCTTGATGATACCATGGTAAGGGCTACATTAACATTTGTGAAGTTAGTACGAGATCTATTCTTCCGTCACAGCTTAGAGTCCGCTTACGCAATAACTCAAGCCTATTCACAGTGGTAAGTGTCAGGATACGGCTAGGCCGAAGGCAGTAGTACAGAGTGACGGGGAGTAATAGGTGTCCCTCCTGCTTAGCACCTGTTGGTCACTGGCGGTCACTAGCGGTCTCAGGTAGGGGTGCTCAAAGTGGTTCATTGATCTCTAACCTTCCTATCTTCTTCCCGGATACCTTCCCTTACATAGATAGCTAATGCGCGGAGTCGGAGCCGTAGAGCACTAGTTCCTCCGATTCTTCCATATACCAAGACTTCCATATTAGGCCATGACTCGCTGAGTAACAAGGAGGGTCCAGTGGAATAACTGTGCTTATAATACATTAATGAATATGCTGACAGACTGTTGACCATATTCAATTTTTGATTTGTAATAAAGCAGCATTAAGCTCCTGAGTTAAAGCAGGCTGGCTCGGATGTTCACTGGAAGTTGAAGACGCAGAACTGGTACCGATATTTGTGGAAGCGGTGGGGGCCATTGGATTCTGAATAGGGTAATTAGTGTGAAATGACCAGCCCTTTGAAAGTCCTGGTGGTCTCTTTAGCGCGCCTCTTGGCGTTAAACTTGCATAAACAGCTTAGAATTGGCTGGGGAATCCGGAATTGCCAGACTGTGAGTGCTTTACTAGTAAAACCCTGGTGTCCTTTTTTGGTAAGCTGGCTGTTAGTAATTATTAGTAATTATTTGTATTGAACTTTTACTATGCAAGGTTAATCTGCGTACGTTGATTTGAAACTATCTCGAGGCTCGTGAGAATCTGTTCAACACTAAAACTTTGCTTGACGTATAGATAGACCACGGTACCCCTGTGGAAGTTCCAGCCTCTTGTAAGTGGTGTAGCGCCTGAAGCACCAGCCAGAGCCGTTATTGGATTGTGGGCAAATAGTCTTGTATTGAAAATGTCATGATCTCTGGACTGTCCTTAAAGAAGTGAACAGCGGCCATAAGGGCCTTACATAGACAGGAATGAACGATGCCTGTCCCACAGGCAGCACTTGTGTAGTTCGATAGGTGATGGTCATATCTCCTTCCAAGACTGGTAGTCTTGGTGTAGTAGCCTTGAAGGTCCAACAGCCGTGCCAACAACCGATTTGAGAAGTGGTACTGATATGAGACTCTGTAGTTCTTAATATCTCTTGAACATCTTTCTAGGACAAAGTGGAAGCTGAAATATTTTATGTTCGAAACATGCCAAAATGGATATGGACTATTTGACATGGGTTTCTTGTCTGGTTGAAGAGTATGAAAGGTAGACAGGCTTTGGTGTGATTTATACACCATAGTCAAAAGGAGAGGAAAACAAATGCCGTAGCCAATCCCGTAGAACGTTAACCTCATCTGGGCCAGGCGTCTGTACACTCCGCACGTGCAGTGCGTCCTATTGGCCAACATAAGTTAATTATGTAAGTAAATATAATGATGAATAAAAAGGAAGAACAAAAGTCAGCTGGGCATAGGCTCCGAGAAACATTCCTGAGGTTCCCTTCGATGCGTATGCGCACATGGTAAATGTGGCTGAGTTATAAACGGAAGCAATTCAAGACAAAAGTGCGAAATCCTTTAGACCAAATACAATGTTATAGTATATTCCTGGGTAGGGCTATGTGGAGGCTACTTGGATGACGTCTCTTGCTATTATGGTCTGTTAGAATGTGGGTAACCCTCACAAATTAGGCTACATGAATGATTGTTCGCACGTTTTCCAACCCGAAGTCCGCTATGAATGCCTCAAACTTGATGTTTGCCTGTGACAAGGTCCATTGTTACGCGGTTGCGAAAATAACACTCGGTCTGCCCCCTATCCCACGATCAAGGATTATGTGCGCAGATCATCATCATAAGCACCAAGAGAAACCCTCAAAGCCTTTCAATTTGGACCCGCAGACGTATCCTCTCATTTAAGCATACCATAGCATAACCTCGAAATACCGTTGCATATCTATTTGGCAGGTGCAGGTAACCTTTTACACTAACTACCAGCGGGAAGAAGAATCATTTTTCTAACCTAGCTTCACTTATTCTCGCAGGATGGATTCGTTGCTGTCTCATTAAATTAGTCAGTCGCTAGACTATAACCTCACATCATGTTGGTTTGGGAGCGCAGGTACTAGCTCCCGGACACCGCATCGGTATGCAGCCAACATCAATTTTTATAGACCAATGGAAACATGGTATTGATTACAATGAAGATCCTTGCAGCATCTATTTTAATATTGTGCCACACATATGAGCACCAAACCAAAAGGCAAGGGGTGACGAAAATTGCCGGGAAGGTAGGGGCTGAACTGAAGCAATGTTTGTATACAGCACAGCACAGCACGCGCCGCACATGCAAGGGATGCCCCCATCGTACGACTGCGCACAGTAATAGCAAACACACAGGCAGAATTGATCAAAATCTCCTTTAGATACTTCTTGGCTCTCTGTATTAGCAGGGTTCATTCTGACAATAAAGGTCCAGATCTCGCCTTTCTGGGACGTGCAGCCCCACGCATCTTTCCCATCTGGCCTCTGAAGTGCTACGAACAAGCCTGAACCGAAACCATATCTATGGAACTGGAAGAGTCAGTACCGCACGGTACTCTATCGCCGCTCCCGCAAGCCTACCGCCATGGTCTGATCGCCGTGGCACTCGCCTCATTCCTGTCGTTCGTATCTACGGCGCTACTATTCCTCTTCCTCACCCACAAACTCCTACTACCTTGTCCAAGGCGAACACGTTGTCCAACAGAGCACAACTTCACGACTGCCGAAATTCCAATCCAACTGGCCCATGGAGAGCCCACCGAGGAACACTCCCAAGAAACTGCCCCCCCGCAAACGTCGCGCAACCCATTCCCTATGCTCATCTACAACTTACTGGTGGCCGATATGCAAGATGCGTTGGCTTATGTTCTTAATTTACACTGGCTTATTTCCGATGGCATTTTCATCTCATCACCTGTGTGCTGGGCACAGGGCTGGCTTCTCTCTAATGGCAAACTGGCCGCCAGTCTTTTTCTTTCGGTTATTTCGGCCAATACGTTTCTCACCGTGGTTCACGGCTACAAACCGACAAGGTGGGCCACATATACTTGCATCTTATGCATCTGGATCTCTGTTTTTACAGCCAGTTCCGTTGGAATCATTGTCACAGAAAATGGCGCTTCCGGTGGTGGTTGGTACACGAGGGCCAATACGTGGGTGAGTTGAAGGATTGGATCCTTCCATCCCTTTTCGCGAAGCATGAATTTTGGAAAACTGATACCATATATACGTTTGAAGTGCTGGATCAACTCCGATTACGAACCCTCCCGCTTGTGGACCCATTACTTTTGGATCCTCACCTCGATAGGAGTGACAATGCTTTTATACGTATGGACACTTTTCACGCTGTGGCGCCAGAAACGCTCGTCGCGTTTCCTACCGCTAAGGAATTCAGCGCCAACTTCGGTGGGAAAGAGAAATGCCTCCGGTCACCACCCAGCGTTTCTTGCTTACCCGTGCCTCTACATTATATGCACTGCTCCCATTGCCGTGCTACGCGTTGCTAATATGGCCGGTGTTAAGCCTAATACTACAACCTACTGTTTCGTGGGGACACTTGTTGCTTGTAATGGCTTCTTCAACTCCATCCTCTGGACTGCCACTATCCTGTTCAGCGCCCCACAAGACATCCGCGATGCGGGACTATCCGAGTTTGCTTTCGTCAGGACTCCCGCTCGACCATTTGGGAACACTATTTGGATTCATGGGCCGGCGAGCAAATACAGTGCTTCTGCCATTGAGAACGGAAGAGAAAACGGGCCTAGGTGGTGGTGGTGGAATCTGGGCGGGCAGACGGGGTGGGGTAATAAAAGGAGTCTACGGCAGGTGAATAGATGGCCTCGTGGTGTCAGCCAAGATGCGCTATGGGGCAGTATTTTTGATGAAAATTGTATTCACATCGACGTTTCGACGAAAGTTATCGTTGAGCAGATAGAGGATCCGAAGACTAGTTCCGAGGAGAGCTCGGGAGGAAAACAGCGGGAACGAGCGGTTGGAAGTCTACAGTTCTGAGATATTGAACGTTTTCTGGTTTGCAGGGTATTATACATTCAGCAATTTATCTTAACGACGACTTCCAAGGAAGCCGCAACTCATCAACTATTGGAAATGGTGCCAGTGCTTTGGCTGCCGTGAGAAGGTACAGCCTGTAATGGCTAACATTCGAGCCGAACAAATCACGCGATCTCCGGGTTGACAAGCAAAGGCTCCTTAGCATCGGCAACTTCCACCTCCTCTGCCTCCAACTTTCTCTCCTTGCCGTCACGCACCCATCGCTTGACAGCATTGACGCCGAGGCCAAAGTAGAAAAGGCTATAAGTCAAGCTTGTCAGCACGCAACTCCTCTCAAATTGGCTCAATCCATCTCACAAAACCAAAAATTAAAGAAAGATCCAGTACTCACAAAGCAACCAGCGCACCAATGCTAGCATATGCCACACCGAGCTCCACCCTCACCTCCCGCTTCGCCTGCAGGGTAGTCAAAACATATATCCCCAAAAACATCAGTCCCAAAACCACATCCGCCACCGCCACAAACAAACTCGACCTTGCCTTCATCATCAACTGATACCTCCTCCTCAAAGCAGCCCTCTCCACGTCAGTCAAAGCCCCCCGCCGGGCGCAACTGCCCTGGCCTCCGAGGTGCTCGTAGACATGTTTGTTAAGCCTATGGACGTGGAAGAGGGCGACGAAGTTGTAGACGAGGGAGGTGGCGAAGAGAAAGGCGAGGAGGCCGAAGAGGGATTCGGGGCGACTCATCTGACAACCTGGCTTCTCGCCTAAGGCGGCGGCGGCAGCGGCAGTCAGGACTTGTCGGCTGCGGTAGACGGAGTACGAGATGGCCAGTGCGATCATATTGTTTAGTGTTAGGGGCCCGCGGAGAAATTGCAGCATGGCGCTGGGCGGATGGGGGCCGCGGGGGCAGGGGCCGTCGAGGAGAAGATTATAGTAAGGGGGCATGGTTATGTTGATGGTTTGTTTGACACTTTATTGGTTGTTGATTGAGTTGAGGATGATAGGATGATAGAAGCCAAACCTTTGGGGTATTAGAGGAGCATGCAGATATATAGGGATCCAGTGCGCCGGGGATACGTCAGCTGTAAGCCTGCGCGTAGCTCCGAGTGAAGTCGGCGCAAAGTAAAGGCCGCGATGACCGCCACTGCTTACGCATGCTACATGCGGTCATTTAATGGCGTGAAGTGATGGTTTTCACTCCTTTTGAGGCAGTTCGAGGCTGCGCTAATGTAGACTGAGGCACTAGGCTCGTGCCAAATGTGTTGGTCGGAGGAGAGGGTGGGGGAATCGTCTGGCCGATAGGCAGCGATACGAATCCCGTGGAGAAAAGTATTAGTACTATTCAAGTGAGCATTTGCCATCTAAACCCCTCATACCTAAAGGACAACATAAGAAGAAGAAAATGAACAGCATACAGGTCAGTAGCCTTTAGATTGTGTTTAACTGTAAAAGAAGGTGGCTTTACTATACTTTGGCCAAAACTATAATCCAAAGACTCGGCCTCAGTAATAAAGCAGCTCGTCCTCCTTGCCTTGTTCAGGTCCATGTCCGTAAACGCCCTCTCGTAAGAAACATTTGGGCAGCCGTTGACGAAATATAACTAGAGGCCGAAACTTGGTCATAGTGTCCTGAATACCTTGTGCCCATAAATGAGCTTGGTCAAGTATTTGTCAAGCCATATTAAGCTCCCCCTCCGCAGTCCACGGACCCTTCCACATGCCCTCGATATCATGGAGCATGGATATACCTCATTGTTTCTTCACGGACGGTAAGCACGGATGATGAGTATCCATTCATTCCATACTCAAACCTTGTAGATTCCTTCACTCCAGTGACTGACTTTCTCGGCGAATGAATCTGATAACAAAATGATGCCGAAGGCGATTTTTCATTCCGTATCTCGTGGTTCCTGCGATTATTTTCCCTCTTGCTATAGATCGTACATGCTCCTAATGATTGTGTGGTCAGAGCAGTCACGGTAGGGCGTGGCCGGACTGTCCAACATACGGGAACCTGGCGACATACTTGGAAGCGACTTAGATGTTGAACATCATTAGGCAGACCATTTATTCCTTCTTTCCCTGGTCGAAGTGCTCCGGATTACCATCCCCATCAGGGCTCCAATAATATCTGAGGCGAGATTTCCTGGAAAGGACGGCAAAAAGCCGCGCCGCGATGCAGTCCGCCTGGGCTTTCGCGGCGTAGGCTAAGGGTGCTGGGATGAGATTGATAGGAATTTCATACATATTCGCCCAAGTCTTTGTCACTACTGAGACTCACGACATTGCTCTCTGGATACACCAGCTATCCTATCTGCGACTCGCCATCCGGCAGATCAGATGTGCTCATATCCGTTGAGCTCCCTAAGCTACACCCTCGCTTCGAAGACTCGGATTGCCGTTTTGGAACAGACAGTCAGGCCCCAGCGTTTACGATGGAATTAAGATCACGACAGAGGTATCATTGCGAGGAAAGTAGCGAGGGTCGTTTTCTTGTAACTCACGAAGCAGACTTCCCTCGCCTGACGGACTATCCCGATTGGGAAGCTGTTCCACCAGCGGAGATGAAGGAGTTCGAATGATCTTTGTGGAAGAGAGGTGTTTATGTCGAAAAGATTCGCTTGATATAAAAGTTTGTTATTAGTGAGAGGCCAACTGCAATTCAGATGTAGCAGTTCCCAGTCTCCAGTTGACCTAACCTTCGTCTGCTGCAAGACAGGTCAAATATCCTAGATTAGTGCTACAGAGATGAGGAGCCTGAAGTATTAACATGGTCCTCTCCAACCAAAGCCGCTTTTCTACGATCCTTGCATGCTACCAGAAACCACGATGTCGATATAGCCGTAATACCAACGATGAGGAAGCTCAGACATATTACGTACGACGTCCGATATCTCGGACCAAAGACCGTACTGTACACATGAGGACCGGCAATACCTCCAAATTGTGCCATGGCGTTTGTGAAGCCGATACCTATCCCAGCAGCCACTGTGCCGTCGATGGCACGAATGCGTTCTGGCCAGATAACTGGATAGGCAGATCCGGCGCACGCTACGGCCACGATAAGGCAGACATATCGGACCACTGCATTTGAAACGGTGACGAGTATGATGTAGCATATTATGATTGTAGATTCAACTGCGATATATTTAGCAATAGATCCCACTGGGAGAAAAGGGAGAAATTTATTCTTACTTGCGACTGCTGTAGTCCAGGGGCAAATGATCTTCTTGTGTAGGAAGAACCCGACCGTGTTCAGGAATAAGAACGCCGTAACGTAAGGTGGCTACGAAGAGTAAGTAACGATGAATCCAGGCATGGGTTGACCAATCCACTTACGATGTTCATCAGTTGGGACTTGGAGGTTGTAGTGAAGCCCAGCTCGTAAATGACCGTCGGCAGAGCATAACCGACGCCGAATCCACCGATGCCATGACATATCCAATAAGTTGAGAAAGTGTAGAAGGTCGGATCCTTGAACAAGGCTTTCAGAGAAGCAAAATCCCAATGGCCCCTTTTACCCGTGGGTGCGGTTTTGGCTAGACAGTTTCTCAGAAAAGCTCGTTCCTTTTCCGTGAGCATCTTGGCTGTCTCGGGGTAATCTGGGAGAAAGAGTGCGACGAAAGACAGCAAGATGGCGGGTAGTCCTTCGAGCAAGAAGAGCCACCTCCAGCCGGGAAGGCCTCCCAATCCATCCTATAAACATGTACTTTTAGCAGATCTGGCACGGCTAGAGTTTCTATGAAGATCGCCTACCATGAAACCAATAGCATAAGCCAGCAGCCCACTCAACGCACTGGAAAGCTGCCCCACAGAGTAGAAAAACGCAATCCGCTTAGGCATCTCGCCTGGCTTATACCAGAAAGCCATGTGATACAGTACCGCCGGGAAGAATCCAGCCTCCGCCATGCCAATAGCGAAACGGACGCACATGATTCCCTTGAAGTCCATAGCAGCAGCCGATGAACAAGCCGAGATGCCCCAGAATAGGATGAGAATAAACATCCATACTGACGGCTTGAAAACCTTGAGCAGCACTGTGTTGCTGGGCTCGAAGAGTAGGTAACTATACGAAAAGATGGAAAGCGTCCACGACCACTGCGCTGCGTCAAAGCCGAGTTGCTTTTTGATCCCGGTACCGTGCTCGAAGTTGATGATGGCTGCGTTTGAGTAATTCGCAGAGTCAATGACGCGAAAAATATACACCTTCTGTGTTTAGTATGACGATCGATAGGCTGTTCTTTTCTACCAAATTCAACTAACTGCCTACATATACTGAGATCTCACGCTCCCTTCCCCCCGGACTCGGTTCCATACGACCTATCACGACATGGCGGACAATATGACGACAGGGCGGGGTTATGTGGACTTGTTCGATCGATGGATTCTCAATTAGACCTTTTCTGGATTTTCATGGCAAAAATAGCTAGACAATATGAGTTTGAAGCAGGTTAGGAACTCGGATCCCGATATCATTCCAAGGTCAACCAAAGGAGTAGAGGTAGAGTGTGTGATATTATTCGATCTGGCCGATAACACCATGTGCAGCACACTCGCCATCGACAATTCTACGAGCATGATTACGTAGTTTTAGTTGCGTTGCTCATTCATAATGGTGTGTCGAAGAAGCACGTATTGCAGGGCTAGAAGCACGTAATGCGTCGGAACTTGCCTGATAGGTTGCATCTTCACAACTGACCAATTATCCAACTCCTCCAAGCACTACACACTTGGGATGAATAGACGGCAATCAAACCCGACTATCTGGCCACCCCGCACCTCCAACATCTTGCCGTTCTGAAGGTCATGGGGAACTAGTGAATATAATAAGAATTAATTATTATTTTATTATTATTAAATACGCCGTAGGCTCGAAGCCCCCGGTACCTCTACTAGTACTCCCGTATGTCAAACCGTGCCCTAATGGCTGGACTAAATACATACGCTGCGTCGTCGGTTCGCCCTATTGGCGACTGCGTTGCGTTCACTACCATACTACGTTGGTTCTCAACCTACCAACAAAGTCCCCCTGAGAAGATCGATGCTATCTGGGGCTTGAAGCTGTCCGACCCGTCCCTAGCAGCCATCTTACAATAGTCCCACTAACTACTGGTTCTCCTGTTGCCGTTGCGAGGTCTCTGCGAGAGTATAGTGGCCGTGGTGCGATGGCGGCCCGTAATCGTTCCCTCGGTCCTTCCAACAGCCCGCAAAAGAGGATTACGTGCTCTGCCGTCTCAGGGGCATCACCACAGCGGCATAGCGGCGAGTACACGCCAAAAGCCCCTGTCTTGAATAAGAAGGCTGCTAGTCCTATTTTTTCCGTCCTGATCTGGCACAGCGTAGACGCCTCCAGTCGGTTCAGGCCGAAATACTTGCCCCCTTTCGGTATCTGCATCGAAGGGCCCTCCGGTTCCTCAGCGATAGCGCGTCGCTGGCGATCGTGATGCTCTGCTCCGGTGAGCCATCTCTTCCTCCAGTGGTCGAGGAGGGCAGCCGGGACCTCCTTTTCCTCACTCATCCACTCGGAGCCCCGGGCCTCCTTCTCCATAGTGTACCCTGCCGGTCGGAGTAGCTGCGACGCCTGCTTCCTCTTCGCCGGCCTATCCTGCCGGAGTATATGTGACGCTTTAGCGCTCGCGCTGCGAAGCAGATTTCTCTTCCCGCTAAGTCGTAGCCGTTCTTCAAACTTAGCAGCCCGGGCACTAAGATAGAGGTCTAGTGGCGGGATTGCTGCTTCTGCTTCCAGGTGGCGAACCGGCGTCGCTTTGTGGGCGCCACAGACTACCCGGAGGCACTCGTTCTGCATCCCCATCAGGCTCTTAGCTGGCCCTGCCGGTTCCTCACTTATAGTATGCCACGAAGTCGCCCCGAAGGCGATCGCGCTACGGATAACCACCGTATATAACAGCCTCGCCCGTATAAGATCGCAGCCCCACGACATATTGACTAGCTTTGTCAGGGCTAGCTTTTGAGTTGCCATTTTTGTTTTAACACGCTCAACATGGGCGTGCCACGTCAGTTTGCGGTCGAACCAGACTCCTAGGAACCTGGCTGAGACTACCGGCGACACTGTGGCGTCCCCAAGGCGAATACTTTGCGGCAAGGGCTCTCGGGCCCTAGTAAAGTGCATTAGCTCACTTTTGTCAGGAGCGAACTCCATCCCGTGCCTCACTGCCCACCGCTGACACGTAGCCCATGCGCTCTCCAACCGGCGGCAGGTCGTGTCTGGATCGGTGCCGACGCTTAGCAGGTTCGTGTCGTCCGCGAACCCGACTACTAAAAGTAGTGGATGCTGCTCCGCTAGCTCCTCGTACAGCGTTGAAATGTATAATATAAACAGTATCGGGGATAGCGGTGACCCCTGGGGGACGCCAGCTCGTAGGGGGATTGGCTCTGACTCCTTGCCATCGAACCGGAGGCGTACCGTTCTATCCTCCACGAAGCTGCGTACCCACTCCTGAACCCACTCCGGGTAGCCTTTCCGGGCTAATATGGAAATCAGCCGTCTGTAATTGACCGTATCGAATGCCCCCTTGATGTCTAGCTGTAGCAGCGAGGCGATGCCCCCGCGTCTCCACGCCGTATAGACCACGTCCTCAACTATACGTATTGCCAGTTCGGTGGACCTCCCAGCGCGGTTACCCATTTGGCCGTTTGGTAGTAGGCCGGCCGCCTCAGCTACTTTGGTGATACGCTGGCTCATCGCCGTCTCTATTACCTTCCCTACCGTGCTAAGCAGGGCAATGGGGCGCCAGCCGCCAGGGGTCTGCTTCTGAGCTGTCGTTTTATTAGGCTTAGGGATAACAACCACCCTCGCTGAGCGGAAGCGCTCCGGGTAGTACCCCAGCCTAAAGCTAGCTGTTGCCAGATCCGCTAGGATCTCCCATAGGGGTTCACCGCAGGCCTTTAGCAGGCCAGTGGGGATCAGGTCGTCGCCGGGAGCCTTCCGAGCAGCCGTTCCTTTGATGATAGACTCGATATCCATTGTGGTCACCTCCCTAGGGACGTTCAGCTCTGGTCTCGTCTGTAATAGGCCGCAATCGAGGTCCGATAGATCTATACACGGGTCTGGGAAGAACCTCTCAGCTAGTAATTTTGCCTTCTCATCATGTGTACGTGCCGTAAGCGTGTCGCCGGCGTCCCTCCGGAGATCTGGCAAGCCGTGGGCCTCAGGGGGGGCCCAGCTCCGTAGCCTAGCCCACCTCTGCAGTGCCCACAGGCTTTTGTGATCCTTCGCCGTCCCCTCGAGCTTCTCGTGCCAGCTACGCGTCTGCGCTTCGCTGATTTCGAGCCGTTGTTTTTGGCCGGCTCTTGTATATTCGTCCCAGTTAATAAGAATTAAGATACTCCATTTAAGTTATCAGGCCACGGCAGGTTAATTCTCTGTTTAACTTACTGAGACTCTCAGCTACCCCTTTTACTGAGGTATTCCACTCATTGCACCATTGATTCTAACCTTCACTTGATATCCCCAGCAAGACAAGCACATCGCCAAGTTACTACGCATCAGACCTTGCTCTTTCATTTTCACCTAGCCTACTACAGCCATGGCCCCAACGTCAGGGTACGGCTAGGCCGAAGGCAATAGTACAGAGTGATGGGGAGTAACGGGCGTCCCTCCTACGTAGCACCGGGTGGTCACTGGCGGTCTCAGGTAGGGGTTCCCACGGTGATGCATTGATCTCTGCCCTCTCTATCTTCCTCCGTCTCGACTCCTTACTTATAGCCAGCCGAGGTTCTCTCTTGGATTCTGGATGTTTGCTTCCGTATGTCTGTGTTCCTCCGACTTCGGCCAATATCTTGGACAGCGGCTCCTTATCTGCAACCAAGCGATTCCCTATCCGTTGCAAACGGCTTCAACGGCTCTCATTCGCCACAAGCGGCTCTCTAGCCGCCACAAACGGCTTCCTACCTGGTGGAAGCCGGCCCGCCTCGGATGACACTTGTGGCTCTGACAACTCCTTCCCTATCCTACTTCGAGATGGTCCTTATATAGATAGCTAGGCCGCCGCTTGGACCCGGCATAACAGCAGGGTCGGCGATGCCAAGGATCTTGACTCTCGTCATCCCAAAGCTTCACATAGATTGTAATCATGACTCGGGAGTCTTTTGTCCGAAACACCCCTCCGGCGGCCCACCGGTGTCCTGCGTTCAGTGTCCTGACACCCACGGGTGCCTATGGCATTCTGTTCTCTGACACCCAAGTACGTTCGAAACGCCAGCAGCCCAACCATTAAGCACTAACAAAGTGCTGATTAAGCCATGGAGCCGGCCAAAAACGACGACAGAACACCTCGAATGGGCTGAGCTGCCCAAGATTGACTTGTCGCAGTTCGATAAACCAGGTGGCAAGCAGGAACTTGCCGAGAAGTTGTATGATGCAGTGACCAGAGCTGGATTCTGGTGCGTCGTCAATACAGGAATCGACGATGAGCGTGTTCTCCGCCAGTTCAGTATTGGCAACACGTTCTTCAAGGAACCCTTGGAGGAAAAGCGAACTTTCCCTTGCAACTTTGCCGAAGGCGAGTACTTCGGCTACCGTGAAAACTCACGCTGGGTTGGTGATACGGGGGTTAAAGAGAACATTGAAATGGTGACTGTCAATTTCCATGGACGGTCATTCATGCTGGCGCAGTTAATACTTACATAGGAGTAGCTAAATATCCCCAAAGCCATCCCGGCATATGCAGATGTGGGCAAGCACCAAGTCGTCAAGGACAACTATGAAGAGATTGCCAGGTTCCACCGAGATGTCTGGGAAAAGGTCATTCGCAAGCTCTTCGTTCTGATTGCCATCATTCTAGAACTGCCGGAGAACTACCTGGCTGATGCACACGCCTATGATGAAGAATCAGACGATCATCTTCGGTATATGATCTACAATGTCAGAACCCAGGAAGAATGGGACAGAGCCCAAGCCTATTCCAAGGGCGGTCACACCGATTTCGGCAGTTTGACACTGCTTTTCTCGCAGCACGTCGCTGGATTGCAGATCAAGACCCCCGAAGGCCAGTGGAAGTACGTGAGGCCTGTTGACGGTGGCATCACTTGCAATGCCGCAGATACTCTCACCTTCCTTACCAATGGTGAGTTACCAATCCCTTCCAACTATAGAAACCTTGGCCGACACCGAAACAGGATTCATCAAATCAACCATCCACCGCGTCGTCACGCCGCCAAAGGACCAGATCCACATTCCTCGCCTGGGTCTTCTATACTTCAGCCGACCTGGAGCTCATACACCCATGAAGACCGTTCCTTCTCCTTTGTTGGATCGCCTCGGACTGATCTCCGAGGAAGATAGGGACCCTACTAAACCGGTTGTTACTGGCACCGAATATGTGCGCGCGAGGGTTAAGGATGTGCACCACAAGACCGTGATAGACAAGAGGGAAGGTACGGCTTTTGAGTTCAAGGGTCTCAAAGTGCAGAACTATTACGATTGATCATATTGGCATCAGGGAAGGGTAAGTAAACGTGGCTTGTAGTTGTGGCTGGTAGCTGACCAAGGAGACCAGACGGGTTGGAGGCGAGAAGAGGTTTGCTTTACAAGGTTCGTAGTTGAGCCAAGCAAATACAGTGGCCGCTAAATACCCACTGGTTAGTTTTAGTCATGGACGAACCAGACGAAGAGGATGTGATCTTGGTGATTTCTTGCTCTGCGTATATCTCGCTGAGAGTTTGAAATATCCTTCAGCTTAACACCTCAGTTTGTTGAAAATTTTATGTCCCTCAATTTCGACTCATCTTCCCACTAAGACCATCTGACCGCCATTGCGGCATCCCTTACTAAATGATTGCTAGTCATCTGTAGCGTGGAGAACTACACAGGAAAAGTCTAGTGTCGAATCATGCGTATGTATGTACGGTAGCTTTACACTATTTCGCGTGGTGGGGTAAGATCATGGGACAAGTATTGGCGAGTCAAGAGTACTGCAGGTGCTTCTAGGGCTGGCACCAACTTATCGGAATCCCTCTTCAATTCAAGTGTACTTGTACCTTTAATGCTCTCCCACACGGCTACAGGGTTGGAACTCGGAGGAATACTCAGGAAAGCCACAATTAATCAAGCTTAGGGTGCGTCAGAAAATATCGTACTCCAGGCTACCTTATCAACATCAACCACCTGTACCTGAAAACCAGGACTCGCATCCTCACGGGTGCTAGCCGGTACCATGTGCAGCTGTTTCCACCGGTGCAGGCGCCGTAGAAGTCGTTATATTCGCTGATCCCAGGCCGAGCTGGTGCATCATCGACTACTTGGTAAAAATGTAAATTCACCTGAAAGACTGCCGAATCTTACCTGCGTAGTTGACACGCACATCATAGCTATCTGACAGCCGAAGGACCAGCCCCCTCAACCCCCTTTGCAATAACCTAAGTACTAAGTAGTTAGATTCTAGACCGACAGTTCGGAAACAAACAGGCTGCACCGCGCGATAATCAACTGGTAAGAGAATTGATTGGCAATGATTCATTGAGTTGCACTAAAGAAAAGCTGCTAGAATCAGTGGCCTCGGGGGTTTGGCCGAGAACTCAACCCGATTAAGAATAAGCAGATGCCGTCCGGCGTCAAATTAAGCTTCGCCAACTACATCGACGTTACGAAGCAAGATATTTTCCCAGGTGGAATTACTGCAACCACGAGTCGATCGCTAGGCGGATGGGCGCGTATCATGCACGAGTCAGCGCTATTCTTAGTGTCGGAAATTTGGGGGCTGTCTGGTGCACACCATCTATCCGCCATATAAGTAGCGGGCATGCTGTACCAACCTTGGGACTCAAATCTACCTCCGTGCATACTATACTAGTAAAGGTAACTGCACTGCACTGGTCATTGGCCTGGTGATTGTCCTGGTGATTGTAGTACCTTGGGTCTGAATAGGGCGTTTCTTCATTTTGTTTTCTTTTGGGATACTTAGGGGGTTGTCAGTTTTGTCGTTCTGGGCTGTCGTAGGCTGTCAGGTACCAACCAGGTTGGCCATCTTCCAAATGTAGTGGTGTCCACGCGGAAATTAGTTGATGCACAATACAACTTCAACGTATCAAAAGTGGCATCAGCAGCAACGAATAAGTTAGGTGTTATTTGGAGTGTCAAAAGACTTTCAAGCATGACGAGCATTACCGTGTAACGTGTCACAAGACTGGACGAACGTGATATATGGTGGCCTGTTATTGGCTGTCTTGGGGGCTGCGAACTCGCTAGGAGGAATCACACGTGGCGAGCGAGAATGAGTCCACGAGGATGGCGTCGGGACGGGGGCTATTCTTCATCATTCACCTACGTTGTGGCCAGGTCCAGGGTCATCAGGGGTTGCCTAGTGTCTGCATTTTCTGACTTATATGATAAGTACACCCCTCGAACCGCCCAGTATGGACACGAGTATCTGCTCATCTGATCTATTACATCCGTATCTAAATCTTATTTCATAATCATGAAAAGCCTCTTTCTCGCATTAACTGCGAGCTTAGCCGCAGGTTTCCCAGCAGGCCGGATTACCACCCCCGAGACCAGATACGCACCTCTTGTAGGCCTTTCCAACATCACAAGAACCAATTTCGACAATGTCAAGAGCCGGAGTTTCAATGGCCCCTTCATTGGAGTGGATTTCCCCGATCCCTCCCTGATATGGGGTGACGGCTCATGGAAAGCCTATGCAACATCTTCCAATGGCAAGAATGTCCCCGTTGCCACATCATCCGACGCAGTCTCGTGGACGCTCATCGGAAATGATGCATTACCAACCTTGGGTGCGTGGGTTGATTCTGGGGACCAGGCAGTTTGGGCACCGGATGTGCAGAAAAACGTAGGTCTCGTATAGTAATGCAACCTTTACACTCTAGGTGACTAAGCCCTACAGGAAAACGGAGTCTATGTTATGTACTATACCGCCCGTCAATCTGGCGGTAGCCACTGCATTGGTGTGGCCACTTCCAGGAGCGACCTTGGCCCCTTCAACCCCGCGAGCACACCACTACTCTGTGACGCCGCTGGCGGAGGCGTTATTGACGCGTCTGGCTACGATGATGGCACAGATCGCTGGATCATCTGGAAGGTTGATGGAAACAGTCTGGGAGGGGCCACTACTTGCCAGAGCGGCACACCATCTGGATCCTACAGATCGACGCCCATCAAGATTCAGCGCATGGCTCGTGACGCTACCACGCTCCTGGATGGCCCCAAGACTATTCTCGATAACCAGGGTGCATCCGATGACGGGGTCGTGGAGGCCCCGGCCTTGTACAAAATACCCAACGGGGATTTCATTCTGTTCTACAGCACACATTGCTACTCGAGCGACGATTATGGTATCGAATATGCGTTTTCGAGTACCATTGACGGTTCGTACGGGAACCGCGGCAGTTTGATCCGCACTGTCGATAACAAGGGGGTTTACGGTCCAGGTGGAATGGACATTGACCCGAACGGGTCGAGTGTCGTTTTCCATGGGCGGCTTGCCGCAGGTCAAGGTTCTGGAACACGAGAGTTGTACAGTGCAGCGATCACTATTAACGGACACTCTGTTTCCTACTAATTGAATTGGCTTGGTAGCTTGAGGGGTGACGAATATTATATTTAAAACAAGCACTAGTTTGCGCTCTAAACGCCAAGCCCATTGAGAATCTCTTAATATCCTCGCGTTTACTTCACTGGTTGGAATTATCCTGCGTTTGGTCAAAGCCTCAAAGCGACTGGTAGACTTCTAGTCAACCACCTTCCAAGCACCTCGATGCTGCACTGCACGTTCTATGTACCAAGGCTTATGTTGTCATCACTGAGCTCGATGCACATGGAAGACCTGGCTTGGCGGGACATGGAGTGCAGAGCTGGACCGCGACGAAGCGAGACGGTTGGAAAACACGCCGTTGGCGGAGTTATGCAATCAACCAGTCATTTCTGAACTTGAAGGCAGCCCGGCTCATAGAATCATATTCGTCGAGATTGGCGACTCGTCCGCACGGAGAACAGCCCTTGCCAGTAAAGATGATTACCAGGCAAAGTCTAGGCAGGATATTAATGATAAGCACGGGGCCAGCCTTTCTACCACGGCTAGCGGTACTATAGCAGAGGCATTACCCATTCAGGCGAGGGAATCGGCAAGGAACCGTGGCTCTTTGATTAAGCAGGCTATGGCTGGCAATGCGCTTCTCATACAGATATACCAGCATCTGGATAATTGAACGGATGGGAAGTGAATATATCTAACGTTGATGGTTCCAGTTCAAATATCGCCGATGTGCCTCTAGAAGCAGAGAAACTAGAGTTTCTTCAACTAGATGAAGAGGAGCGGATCCGAGAAAAGTGACGATGCTTAGTGAGAAATATGTCCCGGTTGTCGGTACAGGTCGCGACTTCGAACAGTAGATGGAACAAGAAGCTATGTTTCCATGGTATTCCCCAAGCCAGGGTTTAAATAAACCACACAGAACCCAATATACTTAATCCTGGTACAATGATTGGTCTATCTATGTATCTCTTACTCTTCTTCTCCTCACGCCCAGGTCCTGCGGCTCTTCATTTCCAACATTCGTCCACTGGAACCTCACCGGTATCTGGCTCGCAAGCCTACTCATCTGGTTGATCTCCATGAGCGGTTTCTCAGAAATGTCAGAATTCCTTGCGTCTTCAAGATCTCCACTGATTTTACTCGTGGTTCTGTCCTCCGAAAGGAGTCTTTCCTTGTAAAGTATCAGCGGAAGCAGGTCTTCTTTCCAGACCGGTTGTATATATCGCCTTGTCCAACTGCGCGCTATCATCCACGCCAAAAGCGCCGCAGTGCTGGCTGCAAGTGCCGTTGGCAGTACGAGCCATCTAAATTGTGCATATGTGCATCCCGAGGTCTGCCAAGCTGTTCCGTGTACCTCGCCAAAAGGCAGCCCATCTGCGACCTGGCCATTTGGCGTGACACGATACGTGCTGCTTCCGAATGTCATCCGGAAGCGATTCGAAATGGAGACAGCGAAAGAGTCGAAATATGTGTCGACGTTCTGAAAGTTTACCGTAGAAGTTGTTATCGATGTATTTCCTCCATTTTGTAGCGTAGTGAGCCATTTGACGGTGGAAGCATTTCCGGCACAGCTAAACCCGCGGTAATCGTCACAGTGACCCTGGAATGCAGCCCGCAGCGCCTCACGCATGGCATTTGCGAATCTACCATCTTGCCGGTATATTCACTCCTCAGGGGCTGAAATATTGCGCACTTGGCAAGGACCTTCTCCATCTGCCGGTGCCTCGCAAAAGGACAGGGTGGTAGTGTTGGAGGCCAGAGAGAAATTCCGAGTCGAGTAGACCACTCCGTCTACTCGACAAGGCGACTTGACCGCAGTCAGATGACGTGGTGCCGTTACATCCAAATAATCCCAATTTTCGGGTTCCGCAAAACTAAGTAGATCCTCTGAAGCTGGCGTGGAAGAAAGTTCCTGGCCCGCAAACCGGTTCTCGACGATGGAACTGCTGTAGGTACGTAGACATGTGTAGAGCACGCAAGTAACTGCCGTGGCATCTTTGGGTCCGTGATTGTAAGCAGCGACGGTAACGTTGAGAAGGGCGGATTGGGAGAGGCGCGATATTGCAGGGGTCAGGAGGTCGGCTTCCCATGTCAAATTCGAGTTTGTCATACAATTGATGTTGTTGAACAAAGCTGTAATCGTATGGCCGTTCGGCAGAGACATTGTCGCCCTGCCTGTATTTGCCCCTTCGGTCCTTAGTAGTGGCGTCGCGTCTGTGCAGTGATGGCACAGCGCAACGGTCGAATGAGAGGCAAGCTCAGAGTCTGTAGATTCCGTTGGATCGCCATACGGGAATGTGCAGTTTCCCGTTGAGCAAGTGACTCGTAACTGGTTTTCGGGTGATCTAGGGGTTGCTTGACTGGAGTATATCATAATGGCAGTGTCTGCGTCCGGATATGAAACGGCGGGGTTGTTGTACTCAGTTATATAGCTACCCGTACGTGGAACAAAATGAGCATAGGGGATCGAAGCAGTGCCTGCAGTTGGACTTGAACATTCCACTGTCCGGACAGCTTGTTGAACGAATGGGCCAGTCGATAGGGAAATGAGGGACAGAGTCGCTGCTATTAGGGCAGGTATGTTTCCTTTCGCAGCTAGAGGGATCACAAAAAGTGCCCCTAGCCCACCACGGCTACCATAGTCTAGTTCCTGGACGTGACGCAGAGAACAGACAATGCCAGCCTCGGAACAGTCCGGTATCACACACATGAGTCGCAGACTCTTAGGCAATTATCGCCAAGAACCAAGAAAAAAGTTAGGATCCGATCCCTATTCGTGTCGTCGTCAAGCCAGGAAGCACTTGTGGAACCGTTCCAGGCATCAACACAGTTGTTCCACTGAAACGGGATTTCCACGAAGCTTAGCTCGTGGTTTCACTTATAATTGATAACCGAATATAATGTAAGCGGTGACATAGGCAAAAGTCACGATACTAGGTTCTTATCGAGTATATTGTATATTGCTAGATTGAGCATGTCGTTCACGCTCCTGCACTTCAGGGGGGATCTCAAACCAATCACACCAAGTCTGCCACGAAGGCAGCACTACCGGCATTTGCATTTGATTCTGAGAAGTAGATGTCAATTATAGTGTGGTGATGACCAGGTGATACTGCATATTATATATAGCATTTCTACTCTGCAAAATAGAAAAGAAATAAGTTACACAAAAAACGACACACCCAAAAATTTTCAATTTAGCATCTCCTCGTTTCGATCAAGGGTCCTCCGGGTTATGAGCCCGGCGCCTGTTTATTGTTAGCTTCAAATCATATCAGTTGAGTCAGATGTATTAACATACGCTTCCGCTGCGCCAAGATGCTCTTGATGAAAATGGGCGGCTTATTTATCATTATACTAAGGTTGCCCACACTCGTGGCCAACCACGATATAGGCAGGCAACTGCTCCTGACCTTTAATTATACCGGAATTCAGAAGCTAATTACGACAGGTGGGTTCTCATCATTGCCACCTGTTATCAAAGTGTTGGTATAACTTATAAATTGATCACGGGGACTGGTAGAGCTATCCCTGCATGCCCACAAGTTGCCAAAGTCATTCCTGCTGGCTTTGCCGTTTGACATACTTGTGTTACTTGAATAACTGACATGATTTGAAGATGATCGATCAGAGGATGCAGTTCGTTTGAATGTCTTTCACGCAACGGTTTACTACCGGTCAGGTAACTCACCTGGTCTTCTGTAAGTCTTCTCCACAGCACCACTCCATGGATGCATAGGAGGAACGAAAGAGAAGCACTCCTCCATTCCATGTGTTGTCCAAACCTACTGTTTCAACAATTCCACTGAAGAACATCTTTACTTAGTATGCTTGTCCGACGTTCCCATTTCCACCGGTTTTTGCGTTTGTGCCCCCAGTTCCGCCGGGCTCGCACTTCCTGGCCCGGCCTGCTGCTGCTGCCAGCCATGGTACGCACTTCCTGTATTTTGGTACTGCAGCTGTTGCCCGCCAATATCGCCATTCCCCAGCCCCCCTTTCGACCGCCGCCGTCGAAGTGCAAACCAGCCAAGCAGGGTGATACCAATAAATCCGATCGTGGCCCCGACTCCGACCCCAGCGGCTGCTCCAGCCGAAAGGGCTGAGGGGTCACCCATCGATGTAGATTCTGCGGAATTGGACGATGTCGATGATATGGTCCCTGATATCGTCGAAGTCTAGTAGTGTCTGTGGGTCAGCGCTTATATGCCGATATACCACCTGTGTAAACCCTACCTCCGTTGCGTACACCACAGCCAATGCAAACAAATGCAAGTCCGTTCTCGCGGTGACCACGTCAAAAGTGATGGTGTTAACTGCGAAATCTGTCCGAGTGACAGTTAAGGTACCATTTGTGCTAAACGCTGACGCACAGCGGAACATGGACCCATGTGACGATGCACCAGGCGTCTGGCAGGTAAAGTCGTACACGCTACGTCTACCATGTCAACTTTCGAGGCCATAAAGTAGATACTAGGATCTTTATCTCACGTTGGGCAACATGTCACCGCCCCATCCGAGTCTTGACATGCTGAAGTGTACTCTGACGGGCATTCGCTGCCGATGAACGCCCCATTCACCTCGGTCCAGGACGGCGGCAGACAAGCAGTCGTTTGTGTCGGCCCACCGAGCACCGTGCGTGCATCCTGCGCCTTTGCATCATATTCCCAGATCCAGTAGTCGTTGGTTCGGGTACAGCCAGATTGGATAGACCAGCTCGAGGCCAAAGTCGGTGTTGTTACGAGCGAGGCCATACCGTTTCTAGAAGCATTGAGAGACGCCACAGCGCCACGCTTCGAAATCGGAATAAAAGAAAATGAGAGTTGGGACGTAGGAAAGGTGACATCGCGGGCATACGGGTAAAATTCAATAGATATATGCATTTTACTGGGCTTTGGGGTTGACCAAGCCAGAAGCGGGTGCAATGTTTCACCTGGGCGTATTAGTGCCAAGCTTGGCAAATGAGCAACAGGAGTCGTAGGATATGACACAGAACCTTAGCATCCAATCGTTTGCGTCCCTATGTAATGTTTTCAGACATTTTGTCCTCATATATATGTAGGAATAAGCACTAAGAAACAAATCATGCTTGGCAGGCGCAGCATGCCAAACTGACAGGCTGAAAAGGCAGAATAAGGGCCTGCCAAAATTGCACATTGATTACATAAAGAAGGAATAACAAGAGAGAGTTGTATGCTATCCCAGCGCCTGCACCCCTCCGTAATGTCAATGGCGTAAGAGCCGTAGTTAACGCAGACTACCTGCCATGTAGATACCACCAAAGGCGCCAAGCAACTTCCCTCCGCTGCAGACATCACTCCTAGCCAACAATACCCGCCATTGGTGTCTGTTTGCCTGCAATATTTTCAATATTTACGATTATGCCAACTAACAGTATGAACTAGGAAAAGGAGCAGCACCATGTTGCACATTACAGAAGTTCATGACGGATAAATATGAGAAATAGGGAAGGCTGGATGGCGGTGCCGTTAAAAGATTTCGTATAACTAGCAACCCGGGACCCAGTCCTTTTCCAAAGTCAAAATCTGTGTATTTAATTATGTGCAGTCTAAAACAGACAGGCCCGACACCGAATTCTACTTTTGTACGAGATGAGGCACATGCAAGTAATGGAACTCAAACAAATCTATAAGCTTCGATGGCTGCTATAGTAGAATACATTTCACTAGCTAGGAAGGCCTTCATATAAATGTGGTACCATTGTGATACGTAATTCGCCTTGCCTTGGAGCATGGCAAGGACGATGGCACTAGGCAGGGTCATAGGGGGGAAGGGGCACAAAGCATCAGGTTATGATGGTTGACCCATCAGAACATGTTGTGACTTGAAGAGATATTAGACGAGGTTAGGAATGGGCAAACGTACCTGGCACTAGCATTCGAAATCGATGACTTGGCATCTAAAAGTAGATTCTGTCAGCCCAACACATCTCGTCTACCACATCAGAGGGTAAATGAAGGGGAGATGTGTCGTAAAAGCCTATCAACGAAGTCCCGCCAGATCCCTCCTGGTCATGATGTATGCCGTACGTGCAGTCCCACTCATGGTTGTCCATCATCAAGCTTCTATTCCTCCTTCCAACACATTGCCAACAGCATGTGTACCTGTTTAATCTGGATTGATCTAGTATCAATCACCGCGTCCTAACAGACATGTTATGTACACTCTATAATTCCATTTCACCGCCCATCTGAAACGCTCCGTATTGGTTCTCCATCGCCTGTTGTTGCCGCGCCCAGTCGTTGTTGTAGACGGGATCCATTGCAGGTCGATACATGGGTCCACCCACAGCAGAGCCAAAGTGCGAAAACATGCTGGTCGGTTTCGACATTTCTTCGTATGCTTTCCTCGCAGTCTCTGCGTACTCGCGTCTAGCCAGGGCTTCGTAGCCCGAGAGCATGTACGGCTCAGTGTCCGCAGTGGCAATCCATCGACCATCCGGAGTTTGAACCGGCGTCAGGGGGGTTCCGTCGAGACTCATGGTGTTCTGTTGTTGCTCCTCCTCGGCCAGCTTTCGCTCGTATCGCAGTTGAGCAAGCATCTCTTCCTGCTCCACTGTCGTGTTCATCCAAGTTACCGCTAGGTTCTCATGCGTGTTGGTTGGAGGGCAGATGCGCCAAAGTTCAATTAGGCGCAGCTTCTGTGAGTCCTCTGCTGTCTTGAACAACTCCATCTGCGATGCTGATAATGTTGAGTGGTCGATGCCATGGTTGTTGAGAATCAACTCGGCTGCTGGCTGCTGTGTTTGGGGAGGCTCAGAAGACGGTCGCGGAAATTCAGCAACTGGCTCATCGCGGGAAATAACGTGGGCCGAGTGGGTGTAGTGCTGCGAGATGGAGTAAATAATAGGTTCCGGCTCTTGCTGCCTCAACGATTCCTGGACAGGTTGTGGGTGAAGCGTCAAGTTGCGGGCGAAGAGAGATGAGAGTTCATCGTTGGGCTGCATCGTGGGCAAAGCGCACAGAAAGATCTGTGATGCGACTGAATGTCAGCGAAACCACAGAGCTTATGAAGGGTCTCCTAACCTCGCCAAACACACTGTGGAAGGCCGAATGCACAAGCCGGTACTGCACGATACTTTGGGTAACGGTCTCTTGTGTGTGATCTGCTTCAGTGGTCAAGCAGGTCGGCAAGGCAAGGGAGATGGTCAGCGTGTCGGGGGATAAATGCTCGGGTCTCGTTTTGTGGTAGCGAAGCTGTGTCAACTCTTGTTTTATATTGGCTATGCTATGTACTTGAAAGGTACTAGGAACAACGTAGTTTCGTGGACGAGTGAAGAGGGGATGAAGTGAATGGGTCAGCGTCTGCTATTGTACCTTGGCCCCTCGAACGGAGGAGCGGTGGGCAATGGTTGGGTATCGTGCACAAGCGACTAAAGTTAGGCAGAATAAAGGGAAACCCCGAGAAGAGTCCGGGAATGAGGGGGTGGTGCGTTGAGCAATGACAAACAGATTGCCAGATGGTTTCTGTATGCAGCTGTGGAAGGTCTGAATTGTGAAGGTAGTTGTTTAGAAGATGGCAGCGATCGGGAAAAGACGAAGGCAGTATGGACAAGAGCCGTGTCGATGTATGATGATGAAAGGGGGTTTTTGGGTTCAATGAACTCGCCTCGAATGACGAAAGCCCTGGAATTTGGCACGATATTTGGGCGATGGAGGGGTCGATTTCATCAGGCAGGGAAAGCGCCCTGACAGCGCATCTCAAACGGTCCCTGCACTACGCGGCGCTAGCGCCCTCCACTTTGTCGAGATGCAGCATTGACGCCTAAGTTGGCCTAATGGCGTTAGATCAGAACCACTTGGTTGGGGATCTGGAGGGGGAAATGCGGTGACGCATTTTGTTCATTCGTCTGGTGTTGGTTGTGTTTCAATTTATTATTCATCACGCGCGTGAAGCCTACCGCGACACTCGCCTTTAGGACCGTTAGCATGTTCTTCTTTGCCAATGAATTCCTGACACGCTTGGGGCACCGATCGGCGATGTCATGTCAGACGTGGGGGTGGCTTGCTCCGTTGTCAATTCCAGATTCTGAACACACTACGGCTATGTTCGAGCAGTCTTTCCATCAGCCATGCAAATGTGTTCGGTAGTTGGGAACGAGATCTCATCTCTACGCCCGAATTTTTTGTCGCTATCGACTTGTAACCCACGTGCCGTCCGCATCGGTTGATCGCTTCTGGGCCACTTCACCAGACAAGGAGTCGTCCCGATGGCTCCCAAGCGTACTTTCCGACATGATAATCAATGTACCTAAGCGAAATGATCAGACCAACCGAGCATGCCATGGATAATTTCCTGACCTTGCCCGAATAGTGCCTGCTGTTTCTGAATATATTGTCCTTGTGGCGCTTTAGTCAAGCTAAAGCATGAGGCGACGCTCGCTCGAGGCCGTGGAATGTTCAATTCTGGACTCGGAAAACTCAGGCGATCATGAATGGATATCTTGGGGTTAGGTGTCTTGGATGGCGTCTCATGTCAGACGAGTAGACAGATCGTAACGAAACACAAACCGTTTGCGATTGGTCTCGTCATACTAGTGGCTTGATTTAAATTAAGGAAATAGTGACTGAGAGTAGGAGGACTGTTCTTCCAACCCCTACTTTTAATTTAGTGTTATACTAACCGTGGACAAGTCTAGCGTCAGATATAGAGGGGTACATGGTACCTTGGCACAAACCAGTGTATTTAGGGTTCCCCTGGAAGCCGAGTAGGTAGTTATTTCCCATATATCTTTACTGAACGAATAAAGCCTCTAATCTGACAAAATTTATTTGTAATATTGCTCTTCTACTTATCTTAATATAGTACTAGTTTTAGTAATCACAAGCCTAGTTAACACCTTAACTCGATCCCTAAGTACTTTAGGCTTATATAAAACTACTAAAGCTAGGTAGAGTATTAATCAACTTAGTTACTCTTGCTCTGGTAGATCGCGAAGTTTAGTTCTTGAAGCACAAAGAAACTCTAGTCTCGATATCAGAAATTTATACAACTCCGGTAACAAACCTCAAGAACGAAGCTTATTAGCATGCCCCAAGGCTTTAGAGACCTCAAACGAATACCCAGTATTAATGAGTCCATCAGGTCGTATCACATACCCAGCCGTCCTTTCAGGCCACTCTATCATCTCATACAACGTCGTACCATGATAATTCGACGGATGCCACGCCGTAGCCGTATTAGTTCCCGACTTCACCATAACCCATTTGAAGCGACATGAAAGTTTTCCCCCAAATCCAATCCTCGGGCACCTTGCACGTCGTCGCCATACACTACTGGTTCCCATTCCGCTCCTCGTGCGTGAATCTTGCATAAATAATTGATATAAGTCCACTTGGCGGCGGTGATTGTAATCCCTCAACCTTGATTTGCCGTCGCCTGATTCCATAGTTGAAACTCTACTTTATCATGTCCATCCTCGGCGCCCCAACCTTCCCAATTGTATTGAGGATAGCCGAGGTTTATCGTGCAAATGGGGTGACAAATTCTGGAAAACAGAAACACTCGGATACATTGTCTTACATACAATCAGTTCTAACTCCATCTCACCTAATGCGGATTCCGGTTGTTCTCTTTCATCTTGAATTGTCTGCTACGTCAGGAAATATACTAAGATGGATTGTCACCTGCTTGAACAATGACACTTCCAAAGAAGAAGTGAAAACGCCTTGAGTGATACAAAGGAAGCTCTCCGAAATGGGTATTATAACACTTCATTGGTCACCACAAGAGTTGGATACTGGAATGTATGCGGGTACAATGCGTTGTTCTGTCACAATCCACCACGGCAAACGAAGAAAGGGGCTTCCAGCTGACTAATCGCTATACCACAACAAAGAGCTAAGAAAGAAATTTGAGACTTCAATATGGAAGCGCTGGACTACAAAATAATAACAAGAACTTCCTGTTAAGTTATGGTTCTTGACATGCTCCTTGCAAATCGCCAATTTTTCGTGGCCGATACATAGTCAACTTCATCCGTGAGGCCGAGATCGAACGAACTCCGGTACGCACAACATTATTTTCGTTTCGTTTTTCCTCTAATCGTTAGTAACTGTTCGGATACTTGTATAATTTGAGTCTGCGCCGGTACTGACCTCCAAAGACTGCGAACTTACGCTGGATATCATTTTATGATGGAGCAGCTCGTCCATCACTCCTCAACCTACTAACATTGACTATAAGCTACTTCAGCATTTGTCCAACAGCTTGCCGACAAGACTCAACCTGGGGTACGTAATATTGCAAACTTATTATCAGTTACGAGTTATGGGCATGGAATCATTAATTGAGCACGCAGGGTTTCCTTTACACTACTCCATGCAGGAACAATTTTGCTTTCCAATATTTTGACATATAGTTCACCTATCTATTCATATACCGACCAATATGCAGTACCCCCCACTCTATGCCAAAATCATTACAAAGACATGACGCTTGAAGACACCCTCCACGTCGCATTCACCAGCCTTTTGGGACAACCACTACTTCTTCTTATTTCTCTTCTTCACCTTTCCACTACCCTGGCTCTGGCTCCCAGATGCCTTCTTGACCAAGTCCTCAACACTCTTAGTGGTATCGAGCAACTCAAAGTCTTCGGCCGAGTCAGTGCTGGGAGTGCGCTGGGGCGCGTCGGAGTCATCATCGGTCAGGCCATCCTCGAATTCCTTCTCCAGAGACTCGTTTCCATCAACGTGCTTGCCGAGCACGCGAGCCATGGTCCTCTGGTAAGCCCAGATGGGCAGCCTGTAGAGCGCGGTGTCGCGAATGGTGGGCTGAGGGAGTTCGTTGGGCTGTTGAGATGATTAGTTGCAGTTTGGCCTGGCAATGAAGCAATGGGGCTACTCACATCAAGCAGGAATTCCTCAACCTTGCCGTCTTCCATCTCTTGCTCCAGATACACATCGCCCAGCGAATCGACGACCAAGATTTTGCCATTTTCAGCGACAACCCGCTTCTTCGCACCCGTAGGTCCACTACCGTTGTTGGCCAGGGTCTGCGGAACAGGCGTCGCACTTCCGCTATCTGGGCGTCCACCGCGGCCACGACCCATACGCTTGCCCTCCTTGGCATTTTCCTTCTTGGCATCGCGTTCCTGCATGCGTCTCTGCTTGCGATTGACAGCCATCATAGGGGCCTGTTCATCGCCAGCCGGCTCGGGAGGCGGAGTGGCTGTAGCACCAGCCTCAACACCCGGAATGGCCAAGTTGTCGCCCCACGCGGCATGGCGGGCAAATTTGATGTAGCGCTCGACAAACTCACGCTGCCGCTTCCAGCTCATGTACAGGGCAACGTAGTGAAACATTCCACCGCCAGCGATAAAGCAGCCGACCAGAACCGTTCCCAGGCCGGGGCGGTATCGGCTGTAGTAGTAACCGGTGCCCTTCCAGACGGGGAACCCGTTGGAGATGAAGTGGTCGTACCGCGCTCGTCCCGAGCCACGAAGAATGCCAACCACAACACCTAGTCTTGCTTGTTTGTCACCAGCGGATTTGATAGCGGCTTTGATTTCGGCCTGCGAAGGTGGCTTCGTAACGGTGACGCCGGGCTTCTTCTTCGACTTGTTTTCCTTAGCCTGGGTGGCGCGTTCGGCGGCGAGTCGCTGCTTCACTTTGTCGGGATGCAGAGCCTTTGTTCGCTTCTTGTAGGCCTTGTTGATCTCATCTTGCGATGCGGAGGGGGTGACACCGAGGAAGTCATAGAAGGAGACGTCGGGGCCTTCGTGGGCTGCAAGTTCGTCGCGGACACGGAAGATTTCTTGGTCTAAAGCAATGGGGGTAAGCATGAGAACCTCGACAGAGAATTTGGTAGCATAACTTGCCTTCCTTGGACCAGGCCGAGGTAAGGGGAGTGAGCAGGGCCAGGAGGCTGATGGAGAGAATAGGAAGCCTCATCGTCGCATGCGAGCCCTACCGAGGACAGAAAAACAGTATGCCCGCTGTATTTTGTACGTCGTAGCTGCAAACGAAACGGTGAGTGGATCAACAGACCCAGCTTCGGCCCGCTGAATGATGCCGACAGACGCAGGAAGCCGTCTCGGTGCGAATTTGAATTGATCAATGCATGCGCTGTGAGCTTCTGCTGTGAGGTCGCTTAAGAAGATTCTGTCGGAAACTTTCTTCTCGCGTCGCTTTTTGTTCCTACGCCAAGTTGCAAGGTGTCGAGTTGAGAGTGGGCACGCAGCGGCACTTTCCGCCTTTTGATGCCTGCCCCGCAGACTACAGACTACTAACGCCCACCCGGAGTGAGCAGAAGCAAGCTTCGACTTAGATCTTCAGCCGCACTCGCTAGATGTCGCCGTAATTATTACCAGCATGCCTTTGCAATTTAGATAATGTATACTAGGCTGCAAAACAGTCAGCTTAGACACAAATTTCAGACGCCATAGATAATATGGTTTATATGGTTAGCCCAAGAACATCGGGTTAGGGTCAGGTTAGGGTCAGGTTAAGGTTCAGAGCTTCACCGTATTATTCTTGCACGACACATTAGCAAGTCCAAGCGCAATACTCAAGTGTCCATCTCAGCATTGAGTAACCTAGCATAAGATAGGTAAGAACTCTGGGAACTAAGCATTTGTTGTTCCTCCTGCAAAAATTTGTGTTTCTTTTCATTCCTATTACCATTTCGTGGAGAACTCAAGTGCTATCTCATGTAAATGAATAGCTTGCTAGTCCCTAGCCCCACTCATTATTCATAAGACCTGATAGATCAAGTGAAACATAAGTTGGTATCGAAATTCACTTAAAGATTATTCTCCTGAATACCATTACACACAGTTGCTAAGCCTGCTAACTAAGCACGCCGTATTCCACTTAGCCTGTTTTGATAACATAAAACCATTCCATAGTGTCCTAGCGGCCCATCGCCACCAACCCAATGTCCCAACCTTCGACTCCTCAACTGGATTTGTTCATGGAATACACAACGATCTAGATGTTACTGCACCTCAACCAGTGCAAGGGCAGACACTATCCTTCGGGTCGAGCGCATGACCAATGCGATTGGGAGATGGGTAGGCATCATTAATCTCGGCGAGCATATCATCGAATGCTGACGGATTATGGTCAGTGTTTGCAAAAAAAAAACATACAAGACAAGATGGAGGTTCTTACAAACGACCGCAAGAGCAACGTTGTAAAGGCCGGTTCCTTCGTTGGTATGGACAGTCACATCGCCGTCGAGCCAGTAGTATTCATTGTCTGGATATGTTTGTAAGCAAGTGTTTGTCAAAAGTACCAGCAACAATTATAATGGGGTGGATTCAGATCAAAGGACGCAACTTACGCCAATGGTTCTTCAGAAACCCGTAAGTGTACCCAGTCTCATCTGAGCCAGTGGCATTGACGCAGCTGGTGCCAGAAGGTGAGTTGCAGAACGGAGCTGGGTTATTGTCCGCATATTGGAAGCCACCACCTCCGGCGGTCACTAACAGGTTCAGTTAGGTAATGAAATGCGGAATTTGTTCTTAATCTGATGATGCTCAACATACAGATGAATGACCCAGTTGGGGTGATAGTCAAGTCGCCAGTGGGCCCAGCACGCCTAGGAATCATGTGAGTTCATTCATCTTCCTCCAATGACACCTGCAATGGTAACTGACATCCAGTATTCCACCTCCCAGCGGACCCGAACATAACCCGTCCCGCGAAGAGTGACAAAGTCAGAATTGTGGAAAAGGAGGTACGTTCCGGCTTTTCATTGTCAGACAAGTGAAGAAACAGAATCGGTTTAGATATCCAGGGGGTTCTCACTCAAGTAGCCTGGCTGGAAGGGAACCCAAACACCATCAATGTCAGTAATGCCAGTTTCCGCTCTTCGTGTCACCGTCGATGCGCGAATCGCAAGCTCGCCCCCTGGGACGGGGTTCGCGGAGCCGCATCCCAGGAGTGAAAGGGCAGCGGTGAAAATAGCGGCGAACTTCATGATGTTTGACTTGTTCGACTGGTTTGAAGGTGAGTTGACAACTGGGATATCGAACCGACCACTATAAACCATGGAAAGCATCCATTATATAGATCATCTTCAACGATCTTCGCCAAGAGAAGATCTGGGACTCCATGTGTAGAGGCGCGGGCCGGGACTTCGTCCTGTCAGCGGAATTCGTAACTATCCGGGGGTACTGGACAGTCTCAGACATATAGACTAAGTGCTTGATGATAACGAATAAGAACTCGAGGCTAGCTTTGGCTTTCACATTACGGTGCCAGGGTCACTTGATTTCGGCAGCGCAACACTGTTCTGGGAAGGTTGCATGGAGAATGGCTGCCAGAGTCGCATCTCCCCCCCTCAACATACCGTTCGTCGGGGCCCTCGGCACCGGTCACACTTTTTGCGGGGAAAGTATCAACGAATCAATGGACGTTGGTTATGTAAGGTTATACCGAGGATCATTGCTACTTTCGCTATCCTACTGGAATGCCCATGGGCTCTGCCCAGCACGTCCAGGGCTGAAACGCGATGTTTACGGGCGAAGTAACGGTGAAGATGTCCGGTGGCAAAATGAACTACAACAGCCGTGATCATCAGATTCGCTGGAAGATTCTCCAGTTGGTGCGATTTCTGTACAAAGATCAACCTGGTCGTTTTGATGGCGGCTGGGCCGGCGGAACTTGTACGCAGGCGTCTCACTGAGCCCGAGATGATATAGAAGACAGGGACACTTTCGCGTCTTGAATATTAGAACATATTGAGAATCGAACATAGGAGGTGGGAAAGGAGATCTCCTTACTAGAAGCTAGTTGGTCATATTAATACCAACGAGGTGGTGTGCGTTGATCTTGGTAACTTGAGGCAGCTAGAGATACTTGCATACAAATTTTTTTGCCGATATATCGGGTGCAAAAAGATTATGATGCGACTGGGGAGTTTGAAATAATAAAGATGAAACTACTTCAACAGGAGTGATTAATGGGGAATTTCTGCGAGACCTCAAAGATTACTAATTGCTGGAACCACTGAATGTCACTGATTCTACCTGAAACCTCTTGAATCATAGGATTCTTTCATTCGCTTCACATCTGTAGAACAACTTAATTATAAAACTTGACAAGGTACTAACATTGACATTGGATAATATTCACGCTGTTAAGCAGGAACTTTGGCAGGCGACCTATGTACTAGGTTAGACCCAAGACTCACGTGTACATATATATACATTGTAAAGCCCATTGAAACTCCACTGAGTACCCCTGACAGTCATTACAAGATAAGGTGTGACTTAAATGTTGTTTTCCCCTTGCAAATCATCCTTTGGCTAACCTTTCAGTCTTCAACCCTGCGGGTTCCACTCATCCAGTGCCCGTCTCAACCTCGTCTCATTTCTGGGAACGCAAAGCACCCTGTAGGGCTCCGGTGCCATAATAAGGTCGGCCGGATTCTTGAAGTCCCGACTCGGATTGCACTTGATTTCGCCAACCGCCTTGAATCGAAAGCTGCTGAGCATCCGCATGAATACCAAGTACACCTCCCGGTGGGCAAGGAGATGACCGGAACACATCCTATACCCAATACCGAGGGTGAACATAGGAGCGTCTGGCTTTTCAAGCCAGCGTTCGGGCCGGAAGACCTCGGGGTCGGTCCAGAGGTTTTTGTCTGTAGTAGTTTTCTCTTGTTAGTATTTCGCCTATGGGGGATAGGGGAGTGAAAATAACGTACCATAGTTACAAGCCCATGCATTCAGATAGTAAGTCGTTCCCTCCGGTATTCGAACACCCTCATACACAACATCCCTAATCGAAGCCCTGGGCAGCGCGAGCGGAATCACAGTAAAGTATCGTAACGCTTCTCGTGCCATGGCAGCGATATACACACACTTCTGATCATCCGCCACATCAGGCAGCCCTGAGGTTTCGGCTTTCAAAGGCTCCTGGAACTCCTGAATAGCGTTGAACGCCTTATCCTGGATCTCGGGGTGTATCGCAAAGTACGCCACACTCCACTGCACCGTGGTGGCAACGGTCTCGAACCCGCCCGACAGCATGGACAAGCTAATGGACGTGAGCTCGACATCGTTAAGCTTGGCTTCCTCGTTCTTGATCACATTGGCCTGTATGCAGGGCGTATCCGTGCCCTTGTTGACCTTTTCAATGACCCCTGAGTTCAAGGTATGCAGGTAAGCGTCGCGGCGCTGACGCATCTCTCGCGCCTTGGCAGAATTTCGGTTTACTGGATTCATACGTAGGAGCGGGATATAGTCCTGCAGGTTGCCCGTCGTGGAGCGAAATGAGTTGAGCTCCTCCTCGACCCTAACGATCTCGATGAACATGGGATCCTCGATACAGGCGACACGGACGCCCCAGTTGATGGTCATGGCGAGTGAGAGGGACAGACGCTGGATCATGGGGAGTGGATCGATCGCGACGGTTCCGGCTTTGCCGTAGAAAAGAAGGTCTTTGATGAAGTCCTTGGATTCGAGGTCCATGTGCGGGACGTAGGATTGAATGGCAGGTTTGTTGAGCGCGGCGGCTGCTCCTTTCTTACGACGCTTGAGGGAGTCGTCGTAGGGGGAGGTGCCGATGGTGAGGCCGGCTGTAGTGGAAGCGATCTGACTGTGTTTGCATATAGAGTATGAAGTTTAAAGACCGTGACTTACCTTGTGAAACGTGTAGGTGATCGGCCTCGAACTGATAGCCTGCGAGTTGGCCACGAACAGCTTCTTGGCCGCCACGGCACTGTTGACAACCACAACGGGCGTGTTGCCCATTTGGATCTGATAGACATCTCCATACGTTTTGGACCAATCGTAAAACCTCGCTGCCGCATTGGTTCGAATGTCCCACAAGTTACCAATGACGGGCCAGCCCCTGGGACCTTTCATGCCTGGGACTCTAGCCCGGGCTCGAACGATCTCATTGCCAATGATATGTAAGAGTATACCGACCAGTGCAATAGTGGCGGTGCATCGCAGAGGGGAATCGGCAAGCTGCTGTCTCGCAAAACATATAAGGTGTTCCAGGGTCATATTGTCTGAAGTTTTCAACCAGTATTTCAACCAAACTTTTCGTTTTTTCTGTCAAGAGACCTCGGGATGGTGTAAGGAGGGCTGTGTTATATCAGGTATGTATCGGCTCTGCTTGTAGTCGGTAATACACAACCGTCAACCAAAGCCATGGGATTCCGAAACCATACACAACCCGCTACGGTATGCCTGGCTGCGTTTAGAGGATTACGCAGTTATGTGGGACAATTAATTGGACAACCACACGTTTGAGGAATGTTAATGGTCAGTAGCTGATCGAGATTGCGGGGAAATGGTGCCAAGTGAAGGTGCTACTAGACGCAGTTGCCGGAATGTTACCGGGCTTGCTCGGAAATTCCGAGTCAACTTCACACAGATCATAAAACTCTATGTTAATTCGACCATCAGATCACTCTCGAAAGTGGCCCCTATCCTTAATTTTACACCAAATAACGTAGTCCACGGTCCAATTGCACACTTTGGCAGACCTTATACGACAATGTATAAATTAATTCAACCACAACGCCTATCATCAATTGAAACTACTCAGAATCGTTATCTTCAGACGTCTCTACATCATTTCCACAAGTGCGCGCATTATGTCCGGGCTCGCCGCAGATTCTACAGCGCCGTACACGCGCAATTCGCCGCCTCGTACGACCACCAATTTGACGAAATTCGTCATGTAACTGCCCATCAACCTCTCGTTGAGACTGTAGGTCCTGTCCAGCTTGTATACGAAGTGACCCTCCACTCTGTAGCTGTTTTTTCTTCGCACGGCGACGTCGACTTAAGGTCTCATTTACCTTTCGAAGTGATTCGACCTCGCCTTCTAAAAGGGCAAGCCGATGCATAACCTTCGTTGTACCTCGCGCAATCTGATCTATTCCAGCAAAAATTGACGTTGGTGAGCTATTTTGATGTCGTACAATCCTATTTTTCACATAATCGCTTTGTGATTGGGCTTCGGTTCGGTTGTTCGGAGTCTTTGATTCCCAAGGGACGGGGAGACCAGCCGAGCTACCCGGAGGTGTTTGCGTATGCAATTTCACATCGAGCTGTGATATGACATAATCTGCATCGTACGGAACTATTCCTACCCCTCGGAAACCTCCTTGGATATTTGAAACCGTGAAAGTTGCGTTGTACGCGTTTAAAAACGCCGGTAAAAAGTCTTCTTTCGAGATATGACTTATATGTGCTTGCATGAGATCTTCGATTTCTTTTCCGTACGCTCTTTTTAACCCGCGAAAACAACCAACATCAAGAGGCTGGAGCTTATGCGACGAATGAGGAGGCATACAAAGCGTGACGATATTGTTAGCTTTGCAATATAACTCGAAATCGGTCGAGTGATGGCTTTCGTGACCGTCGAGGATCAATAGGCGATGAGTACCTTTCGTACGAGACTTGGTGTGATGATCGAAGTGTTTTATCCAATCTTTGCCTCTCTCGTTCGTAGTCCAGCCATTTTTAGTAACTGCGATAACCCAATCAGGCGGCAATGGGCTGTTTTCGTACCATGACGAGAGGTGGGTTTTGCCGGCGAAAATGATGTACGGAGGGAGGGCATAACCGGACGACCCAACGCCTTGAATAACTGTAACCCATTCCCGATTTCCTTGCTGGGCTGCTCTAGGCCTTCCGCGCCGATCAGAAGTCGTCACAACCATTTCGGACGAGATTTGGCCCATCACAAAACCGGTCTCGTCGAAGTTGTAGATATCCTCCTCCTGGATCGCGTATTTCGCAGAGGACTCTCTGATAGTCGATCCTTCGATTTAAACGCGTCCGGAGGTCTGGTTGTCGTCTTACGAAGCTCGAGGCCCAGTTGACGCCGACGCGACTTCGAAGTAATCGGTTGGCCATATCTTCAACACCACTCAATCGAGGAGGAAATGCTCGCGAATCTAGGTCGGTTATATGTCGTACGATTGCCTCTTCTTCGGAAGGAGTCAACTTTTGCGTTGGCGATCGCGTAATCGCTCGAGCGGTTTTACCGTCGCGTCGATACGCAAGGGTTCTAAAAGGTACGTTATAGATCTGACCAGCGCGACGTACACTTAATTTTGGATCAGGTTGAAGCGCATGTAATGCTAGAATCATATCACTTTCATTCCAAGAACCAACCATAGTTATGTGGTGAAAAACCGCAGGTCAAAGTGGTAGCGTACGAAAATCTGCCGAAGTGTGCAATTGGACCGCGGACTACGTTACTGGTACTTATAGCACCATGTTTCCAGTCACATAAGGATTCTGAAATAATTATAACGAATTGCCCGAGACGATCGCAAATTGTCGGTTCCTCTTAGCGACGGAGAGAGTGGACAATTAGCATCAGAAGGCGCCTTGCAGCTCTACCTGACGACGATAATTTAATTAAGAAGCTGACATGCATCTACGTCACCGGAACCGATAATAAGAGTGGCAGTGATGCACTTATGATTTATCAGCGAGAAAGCTTTATGTAGACTGCATCGCATCAGCCTAAAAGGACCTGACAAAAGCGACAATGCGAGGCCTGTAGGGATCGAAAGCGGCAATGCGTCTTTTCAATAGCTGCGGTGTCCAGTTTAGAGCCATGGGCTACTCCGTATGCCTGTCGCGGGACCCTTCCCAATACTGGACGTTTGGCCCAATGATACATATTTTCCCACACAGGAACTCGGCGGCTGATGAACCAAATAACCAGTTCTGCAACTCGACGAGGGCATCAAGTTCATTTTTTCGGATGCTACATCAACATTAGGATTGTGTCATCCGTGTTCTCTTAGTTTTTTTATCTCGTAGTGACTCTCCTACTTGCCGGCAGCTATCAAAATCGATAGTAACTGCCCCTGATAATTATTATCTGGTGAGTAGGTTACCAAGATTGCACTCGGTAACCTACAGATGATCCTGAAGGATAAAGTGCTTGGAGGGGTCGACCGTCTCGCGAATCGCTATTCTAAGCTTGACAGTCCTCTCGTCTTACTTTATAAATGCTTTTAGGTCGGAGGGATATAGGCTGTGGTGTTGCAAGTACTACAGACGGTTTAGAATGGAACGTCGTACTTGGGTCGACCGACTACAAGCTAGACGAGAGTTCTGGCTCCGGCCTTATTTTGGCTAAGCCATTATTGTGTCAGGGTACGGCTAGGCCGAAGGCAATAGTACAGATTGATGGGGAGTAACGGGCGTCCCTCCTACGTAGCACCGGGTGGTCACTGGCGGTCTCAGGTAGGGGTGCCCACGATGATGCATTGATCTCTGCTCCCTCCCTATCCTACTACGATATGGTCCTTATATAGATAGCTAGACTACCGCTTAGACACGGCATAACAGTAGGGTCGGCGATGCCGAGGATCTTGACTCTCGTCATCCCAAAGCTTCACATAGATTGTAATCATGACTCGGGAGTCTTTTGTCCGAAACACCCCTCCGGCGCCCCACCGGTGTCCTGCGTTCAGTGTCCTGACAATCGTCAGGTTTACTTCTCTTTAAGGATGATTTTGGAGGTAGTTGATTCTGATGCCATTTTCGGATTATATTGGTATTTGTTTTTAGGTTTTGTAGGCTCGCTCGCTTTCTATCTCTGAGCTTTTATACAGAGTTTTCACCAATTTTCAACTCTCTATGGGACTATCAAGGCTGCTTTTCTCTTGGAATAAGAGTTGTATAGCGGAAGTGTCCTGGGCTTGAACTATTAAACAGTTAGAGGAGCATGAGGAATTGTCGGGATAAATTCTACGGTGGTTTCTCGTATGTTGTTTTACTGATTGGCACTTCTCGATCAAAGTTTTCCCTTGTATCGTATCCATTAGTGTGGAGTAGCTGAGGAGATCAGTCCGTATCGAGAGTTAAGTCCACACATTTCTGCAGAGCTTTTTAAAGCTGTACAGCTCTACTCAAATGAACCATAGGAGTAGACAACACCCTAACCAGATGATGCGTGACTGATACGTGACCCCATGGGGGGTTACCCTATAGCTATAGATAAGATAGATAAGAGCTATAAAAGAGCTCTGCCAGGCCAGAATAGCTGACCTGGCCATCCTTTCCCAATACAACAATTCACACCCCATATGCACTCGCATCAGTGACTGTCAGGGAAATTCCTTGTCTATACCTATTTTTTGTATGTCTTGGCAGAACCACTTTTTGTTCGGATAGTTCTGGACCAGCCCTTACCATTTAATAATATCTAGGAATATTCTGGATGGTGCAAATAATTCACTTGCTAAAAATCAAGGTGATTTCATACTCGAAAACCGCAATCGAGCAGAATTCATTGTTCATAGCAAAGTTCAAGACCAATTCATAAAAGAGCTTTTGGAGTGCGAAGTGACTTTGAATTCAGCGATCAAAATCAGGCCTAAAGAAAATCCTAAAACACATGTGTTCTATCCTTGTGAACGATGTATACGAACACATAACGCCCAATCTAATGCAATGCTAACCAGTTCGAGCCGACCATGCCAATGCTATGCATTATAAATGCTGTTCGTCTACCCATCCATCCATCTATGCAACCTTTCCTTCCCGAATCCTACACCTAGTGTTTCTTCTGTTGATCGAAATCACTTAGGCTATGAAAACCCATGGTTTGAAGACAAAATTGAAATATGACCCGCTTAGCAAGCGATATCGAAAGCGACAAAGCTCTGGCCCGCAGTGGGAGGGGGAAGCTGGGCAGCGGCGACGTTGAACAGACGGCACTGCTGGGCCTCGCCGGCGTTGAACTTGCCAAACTCGACCGACTTGCACCCGACGGTGCTCTGACCCAGGGCCAGGCAGGCGTCGGAGGAGGTAATGGCGGCGTTGGTCTTAAGGGGAGTGGGGGCGGTGCCGGAGCCGGTGGGCTTGGCGCCACAGATGTCGCGCTTCTGCTGCTGCTGTTGCTGCTGCTGATTTCCGGTCTGCTCAGTCGTGCCCGACTCCTGGAACTCGCCGTGGGGAGAGGCGGTGGTGGGCTCCGTGTTAGGGACGCTGCTGCAGGCAAGGTCGTAGACGACGACGTTGGTGTCCTGGGCGGAGACCTGGGCGGCGGCGACAGAGAAGAGCTTGCACACGGGGGCGTCGGAGTTGGGGGGCAGGCCGAAGGCGAAAGACTTGCAGCTGGCGTTGGACTCGCAGGCGGCCTGGCAGGCGTCCGCCGTAACGGCAGTGGGCGAGGACAGCGGGGTCTGGGTGCCGCTAGCGCTGGGGGTAGCGCCGCAGGTGTTGGCTCGGGTAAAGAGATCGGTGGGCATGCCCGAGACTTGGGAGGCCATCAGGGCGGCGATGAGGGCGATGGTAGAGGTGGTGAACTGCATTTTGATGGTTGGTTGGGGGTTGTTTGGATGGTTAGAGGGTTGTATAGTTGAGCAAGTGAAGTTTTAGTGAAAATGTGGAGGTAGTTGAAAGGCTGTGGTAGTTGTTGGTTAACTGTGAATGATGGTGATGGTGAGAAGAAGGTTATATCTTAGGAGTACGGTTCGTTCCCTTCTTATAGATGAATTGGCTCGCCGCTTAGTTCCCTGCTGTTGACTCCTAGCTCGCCGCATCGTGACTACCTAGACATTTCTCGTGGAGTCGTAGCCCTGGTTTCTAACTTGATCGACGTCGGCTGTGGTAGACGCGTATGCGCTTGCCAAATTCACACAGATCGCATTGGCAGCTGTTTTCGGCCGAAAGCGTACGTTCACTTAGTGTGGTTCGATTTGACGATGTCTTCGTCGGCAGTGCAGTGTATGCCAGTAGGTTATAGTGGAGCGCTGCGGATAACTTGCTGGTAACCACACGAAAATAACTCTATAATTAATCATAATAACGGTGGGCAGGTGTGGCTTAGGTGTTTGTCCCATGGTGTTTCAGGTATTTAAAGCGCTTCGCTTAAGGTTGTCGTTCGCGTTAATAGTAGGGATGCCAGTTACCAAGCACGGACAGTCGTCGACAGTGGAGCTGTGGCCTGCCAAATGCGGAACTAACAATTATGCGTTAAGAGCCTCATGGGCCGCCTTCTGTGCACATCTGCCGCTGCGCCTGCCCGACATGAAGATCTTAGCAAACCCTTTTTTTTTCTTCGCGAATTACGCAGCGATCTCCATCGATCCCGCTTTACAGGGACATGGTCAAATGGAAATAGCTCCAATAACCTGATAATGGACTCTGCCTCGCCTTACATCACAGAACTCGACGACCAGTCAATGGTTCTTCAGTCAGGACATTGTATAGATTGAAGTGGAACAGTTGTCATCCGGATTGATGTTCGGGCTATTACACACAGCGATATGATTCAGTACGAGGTTCCAACCTCCACGAAAGTTCCTCATATACGTGGACAGCTAGGGCAACAACGATTGCTTGATTCCATTGTGTGCTTCGTTGTCCTCCTGATACTTTTCTTTGCTGTTCTCTCCTTTCTTTATAAGCTAGGAAACAGTATTGTCCCATTGGATACATATAATATCCTATTTGAAGAACGGCTACGGCTTAGCGGGAAGAGAAATCTGCTTCGCAGCGCGAGCGCTAAAGCGTCACATATACTCCGGCAGGATAGGCCGGCGAAGAGGAAGCAGGCGTCGCAGTTACTCCGACCGGCAGGGTACACTATGGAGAAGGAGGCCCGGGGCTCCGAGTGGATGAGTGAGGAAAAGGAGGTCCCGGCTGCCCTCCTCGGCCACTGGAGGAAGAGATGGCTCACCGGAGCAGAGCATCACGATCGCCAGCGACGCGCTATCGCTGAGGAACCGGAGGGCCCTTCGATGCAGATACCGAAAGGGGGCAAGTATTTCGGCCTGAACCGACTGGAGGCGTCTACGCTGTGCCAGATCAGGACGGAAAAAATAGGACTAGCAGCCTTCTTACTCAAGACAGGGGCTTTTGGCGTGTACTCGTCGCTATGCCACTGTGGCGACGCCCCTGAGACGGCAGAGCACGTAATCCTCTTTTGCGGGCTGTTGGAAGGACCGAGGTACGGGCCGCTATCGCACCACGGCCACTATACTCTCGCAGAGACCTCGCAACGGCAACAGGAGAACCAGTAGTTAGTGGGACTATTGTAAGGTGGCTGCTAGGGACGGGTCGGACAGCTTCAAGGCCCAGATAGCATCGATCTTCTTAGGGGGGACTTTGTTGGTAGGTTGAGAACCAACGTAGTATGGTAGTGGACGCAACGCAGTCGCCAATAGGGCGAACCGACGACGCAGCGTATGTATTTAGTCCAGCCATTAGGGCACGGTTTGACATACGGGAGTACTAGCAGAGGTACCGGGGGCTTCGATCCTACGGCGTATTTAATAATAATAATAATAATAATATCCTACATCCGACATAAATACTGAAACGGGGTCAGGCGGTCAGTAGGATATACCTACCACCTAACACACTGAACAGACGGCTCCAGTACCAACAGATCTCATCTGTTGGTCTGATCAGACGAAGATCGTGGTACTGGTGTAACGGGGTAAGGCCGGACATCAGGGAAATAGGTTACGGGGCTAGGAGAAAGTTCATTTTCTCTTCTTTAAGAGGCACAGAGGCAGAGTAGGACACGAGTCCCACATCTTCACGTATTATCATCCTTATCTCTTTTCATCATCTTATTCAATCAACTTGACTTTTATTTTCTATTCTAGTTGATTGAATAAGATGATGAAAAGAGATGACAAGTTGTTGAAAGTCGTCTGTCATCTCCGTATCCCTTAAGAAGTGTGGAAGACAGGGGAGTCCTCCCTGGTCCCCGTCACCTACTTTCCTGATGTCTGTGAAGGTCAACCCTCGCAGACTCACTACAACCAGGTGACTTACAGCTGGAACACCTGCCATGGCAGTGCCAGATGGGAAGCCAATCATAACACCTGCAGGAGCCCCGCCAAGCGTGGACGACTTAGTCGCGCTCCCTCAAACCTAAGTTTGTGATCTTCTTTCCTTCGCTCCTTAGAGTAGAATCTTCGTCGATAGCACCTAATCGAGGTCTATACCAATGCGATGCAACCCAGGTCGTGACACTAATGGCTGGACTAAATACATACGCTGCTACGTAGGTTCGCTCTATTAGCGACTGCGTTACGTCCACCACAATACTATGTTAGTTCTCACCCTACTAACAAAGTCCCCCTGAGAAGATCGATATTATCCGGGCCTAAGCGCTATCCGGCCAGTCCTGAGTAGCCACCTTGTGATAGTCCCGCTGACTACTGGTTTCCCCGTCGCCGTTGCCAGGTCTCTACGTGTATGCAGCGACCATGGTGCGATAGTGGCCCGTAGGCGCTCTCTCGATTCTTCCAGCAGGCCGCAAAAGAGGATTACGTGCTCTGCCGTCTCGGGGGCCTCTCCACAGCGGCATAACGGCGAGTACACACCGAAGGCTCCTATCTTAAATAAGAAAGCTGATAGTCCTATTTTTCCGGTCCTGATCTGGCATAGGGTAGACGCCTCCGGTCGATTTAGGTCTGAGTACTTGCCCTGTTTCGGCATTCGCATCGAGGGGCCCTCCTGCTCCTCGGCGATAGCGCGTCGCTGGCGGCGCACAAACTGGTCGTGTAATTACTCAAGTGATTGCGGATATATATTCAGACCTCTATAGCCCGCAGGTCTGTGCGCCGGCACTCGTCAACTATTATGGGGACAAGGCTGAATCACTTGAGTAATTACACGACCAGTTTGTGCGCGAACAGTTCAGAACGCGCGTACTGTGACCCCACATGTAGCTTACCCCTAAGCAAACGTAAGCTTTCCGGGGTACGGATGACTTCATAGGTCCAATATTGGGCGAAGTGTTGGATTACAGCCACTCTGCACGCCACACATAGCCACATACTCGTCAGGATACAAGGGTCACGATGCACTGTCCAAATATACGAGGCAAGTGATGAGAGGCATCCTGACGAAGACAAATCTACACACATTTTTGCAGGAAGAGAGTCCAGATGAAGACAGATGAACTCCCTCAGAGGACAAGCAGAGATAACAAATAACAATATTCATATCAATCAATAAGTCAATTAATCACCTTGTTTTTCTATTGTGACCTCATTACCCATCTGAAGGCGGGATTGAAGATCCTCAGATGTGAGCCAGCCTGTTTTAGTTTCTCTTTCTTTTCTTGTCGAGAATCTTTAAGTCAATACAGTGCATTAGAGTGTTTTGACTCTTCAATTGTGCTCACCGTGACAGTGATAGAGGTATGATTTATGTAAAAGTGGGGATAGCCGCCAGACCTTTTGCTAGTGGTTTAATCAATAATTCACAGACAAATGATGGACATGATGTTTAATTCTTTTTTTTTGGAAGCAATGGAGAATAGTCACTTTAAACCGTACGTGATGCGAGTGCATATGGGGTGTGAATTGTTGTATTGGGAAAGGATGGCCAGGTCAGCTACTCTGGCCTAGCAGAGCTCTTTTATAGCTCTTATCTTATCTTATCTATCTTATCTATCGCTATAGGGTAACCCCCCATGGGGTCACGTATCAGTACGAAAAGTAAGTTCCTATTTCCTAAAATTTCGACATGCGCTTATAGCCAAAGAGCTTGTTCAGGAAAACTTGTGTGTATACGACTCTCCGTGAAAAACAGGCTTTGGAACCTTTCCCTCCTTTGATTCTAATATGCTTGGCCTGTCTCTTATTCACTTTGGAATTTTCTTTTGGGAAAACTGAACGATATTATTTACATCACCCCAATAAATTCCATGTCAGAAGACACAGTAATCCAGATAGTGACTCCCCAAGGATTAAGTGCTTTGTTCGCTGTACCAGTCACTGGCCCATCGGTGCTGTTGCCCACACCCGAAGAAGTCCCCATATCCTTCGAATACCAAGTCTGATTCCACTTCTCAAAGCTCAAATCTGGAACCAGAATCGGCTTCGCATCCCTCTCCTCCTCAGTAACCTCCACGTCATCCTCTTTACCATCCCAACAATGCCTCTCAAAACACCCCCCACAAACACTCGGCAACTCCATTTCCTCCCTTAAAACGCTCTTCTTAATCACTGCACAAGCTAAACAAGCCGGCCAATCCGGATCCAGCCCGCTCTCGCCGAAGGTGGCCATCTGGAATATGTTGTCCATGACGAGGTCGAACTGGTGGTCCGTGAATGACGACGTCTTGTACGTATAATTGGTATACTGTGTCCAGGGAGCCATGGGCATGTAGAGGAGTAAGGGCACGTCAGAGTTGGGCTCTGAGGTCTGGTTGCAGCCGAAAAAGGTCGGGAAGCGAATTAAGTTCAGGTTCACCATTGTTGCGGCTGTGGAGGGAATTTGAGGAAAAGGGATGTTGCCTTCGGCCGCGGTTCTGGCGGTGTCTTGGATGGTTAACGAGGAGCCACCAGTTTGGAAAAGTCCATTACGGTTTGGAAGTGGACTTACTGATGAGATTAGTGCCGTTCACCCAGTTGTATTCCGCGTCGCTGGTGGCATCGAGGGCGATGATAAAGTCGACACTACGCTCAGGCACGATTAAGGGGCGCAGGGGAATTGCCTCGTTCCGTCAACCTGTGATTTTGTCAGTTACTCAAACATAGAAACAAAAATAGCAACATCGCAACAAGAGAGTCACTAACCAGGAGCAACTCTTCGACCCCAGTCAATTCCTCGGTAAAGCTCTCGAACGGATTTGGGTACGTAGCCCACATTGCATCACTAAACAACATATCAAAGGCACTAACCGTGATGTTGACCAACTCGACCTGCTGATTCTCTTCCTGGTCCTCGGGAACCACAATATCCCGCTTGGCGAAAAGCGGAATATCATACCACCCGTCCACAAACCAGAAGTTGAAGGCATTGGCTGTGCTTCCCTGGATCAATGTGAACTTATCAAAGCCCACCACACACGAATTCGACGCCTGCGGCTCACCGCCGTTCATTGCGGTCCCGAGCCACTTGGTAGGAAGGAAAGCCTGCACGCGGCCGCCCGCCCAACTGCCGAATTCCAAGGGAGTGACTTCATAGCTGGTCAGATTGAAGCTCGCAGGGCCGGGAAACTGGATCCATTCAATACTAGGCGAGGTTCCGTTGATAATCTCAGAAAGTAACAGAATAGGCATCGGTCCCGTGCCGCGCGAGAAGGAAGTATCGGGTCCGGCGACGTCGGAGAAGGATTTGAAGCGCCAGGATTCCGGCAGGTATTGGCCGAAAAACTGACCGAATACGTCTGCTACAAACACGGGGTATCCCAGCTCGGCTTTAGCCCCAGCGATCTCGACGAACTTGGTTATGTACTGAGTCGAGTTGCCGGTCATGCCCGTATTATAGTTGGTGCTGAAGTTGATATTATTGCGGAGTTCTTCGATAGTGGGATAGTCGTTGCTTGCACTAAGTATGCGTCAGTCTTGTTTCTCTATTATGATGGTTCTGAAGACTCTCGAAGCTTACAGCGTGCTGACGGTCATAAACCCTCCTCCACTCAAGCCGGTGATGTAGGCAATGCACTGCGCAAGCCCACCAGTCCCGGCCTCTACCTACGGGGGATGCCGGCCATCGAAGGCCTGCCAGAGACCCAGGCCGCCGAGACCAGATTGGCTCCCTCCACCAGAGACAGCAAATCCAACGACGGGTGCATTCTTTCCACTCAGCTTCGAAAGATAGTCTGGCACGTCGAAGCCTGACAGGTTCGTGCGCTCGAGGTAAGTTCCTAATGACCCGACCACTTGTTCAAGTCGGAGCTCTCTCCGGTCTTTCACAAGAGGTGAAAGACCGGAACTTGCATCCCGAACTCTCACTTCGTCTGTGCAGCTCACTTGTTGAGGCGCATACGGGTCTTGAGATGCGTCTTGTATATCTTGCGCAAATGTGCCAAGAGGCATACAGAGGATACAGGAGGTAATCAGATAGAAACACATGATCGCTTGTGCAAACCAGTTGCATGCTTTCCTTCAATGGCTTCCACCTATTGCGAAGAGATGCCTGCGAATTCCTTATATCTCGCTCACCTCGCTCACCATGTTCGAACCTCCGTCAATTCAGTACCTTCCACTGTGTCTAGACTCCAGACAAATAATTCTTTCAGCCGTCGCGAGAATAGTGCCGCCACGAGTGCAAACTATCGAGAAAAGGTTCCAATAGTTACCTAATGGTAAGCCTCACCCGTCTGACAGGCGCTTCGCACGCGTCGTCATGACTGGAATACTTGCTCACTCGAACTTTCACTACCGTCGACCAACTACCTTGGTTTTATTCTACCTCGCATAAACAGATCCATGGCGTCTAACCGCATTGACCACCTTTTTGCATGCACCCCCATTTTGCAGGGTCTAACTGAATCAACCTAAATACTTCGTCCATATTATTTATATACAGAACATACTTAATTTAAGTGTCCGAAGACTTAGATATATTCTTTCGAGCCCTCTTTTTAGGAGGGACCCTTCCTTCGAGAAAAGTATCAATTTCTAACTGCTTATCCGGTAAAATAGGCCGTATTCGCTTATTTCGCTTGTCCTGGGCTGTTCGGATCGCTGATAAGTTAACGAATACTTTATTCGGGTCTGGCTCGACGGGCTGGCGTATATCTGGAGCGTATTTATCGAGTTCTTTATATAGTTGCTCGTTTTCGATACGTAATTTGGTATTCTCGACGGCCTGGAATGTAAGGGCCTTGCCCGCCTTGCCTACTAGGGTACGAATCTTACGAGATACCCCGCCCTCGGCTTTCTCTATCGACTATAGTTGGCTAGATAGTTGCTGCGCTTTCTGAGGAGTAAAATCAACTAAAGGTGGTGATATATGAGGCGGAGGATCTGGTGTATGAGGCTCCGGAGGATCACAAGATACGTCGACTAGTTCTTCGGAGCCTAGGGGCCATATACCAGTCTTCCACCAGCCAGAAAGTCTCGGATCTTGTTCGAATTGGAGGCTCTAACTCGGCTAGCATCTACGAAGCGCCCAATTTTGGTACGTATCTGTGGATGGCGGCTAACGAAGTGATCCACCCAGTGTTGGCCGAGTGTATTGTTATCCCCTTGAGCAAGGAGGATTTCGGCAGCGAAGTCGGCCACATAACGCTTGCTAGGAGCCCGTCCACACACTTCTTCGTGTAGGATCCAGTTCACGATAACCTCCTCTTGCTCTGGAGTCAACTTTTGTTGCCTGGAGGCCGCGTCGCGATGCGAATTACCGTGACGAATACGGTAGGACAGTGTAGTCCCCTTGATACCGTACCGATGAGCTGCTACGGCCTGGGAAGAGACCTGATGGACAAGCTCTTTAGCGCGTTCGATTCGCTGCTCAAAATCGTCCAGACTATTCTCCACTGGATTAGCCATTTTGTACGTAGATAGGGAGCAATTGTGAGGTAAATTGAGAGACGTCGTGTTGTTGAGGCGTAGAAATTCCCTGCAAAATGGGGGTGCATGCAAAAAGGTGGTCAATGCGGTTAGAGCATTCAACAAAAGGCCATTATGTAAGACAATATCATTATCGTGTTTCCTTGTTTAAACGCCTCCTCGCGTTCGTTTTTGATGTAAGCAAGACCGATTTAGGGGCTACGTGTCTTTTATGTGATAAGAAAATACTAGCAGGCTAACTATGGGCATATTATTGTCGACAAGTTTCTGAACCTGGGTTCTACGAGCTGTGACCCGTGATAGGCACCGCACTGTTAAGTGTCTGTGTTCCATGGTACGAGTAGTACAAACACCATATATTATTATTTTCTGCATGGGAGCTGCCTTTACGTTAATGAGCTAGTTAGTCAATCTCAAAATCTTCAAGAGCCGAGCCTTATCAGCGACACGCGGAACTACTATGTTATAAGTCAAGATATTCACACGTATAGATGCAATTGTATTACTGTGAGAGATTTAATTATTATACCAATAGTTGTAATTTTACGATATACGCTATATGATCTATATATCCTGGAGGAGGTGTATAAGTCCCACGGATGTGTCCCACCAGATTCACCTACCATGCATGACCTGCAGCCATTCTAAACGAGACGTCAATTCAGCGCATAATCTTAGCACTTGTTGTAGAATAAATCATGCTGTCCGAAGTCCAGCAGGCGAGCAAGCAAGGGAACTAAATATGCATCCAACATGGTAGCATAATCAACAACTATCCAGGCATCCGAGCCACCTTGCTCCTGGCAGAGACAGAAAACATCCTTGAACAACACACTTGCCTTTTCTTCCGCCCTTATAAAGTTCTCGCCCTCAAGCGCGGGCTCCCGCATCTCCTTATGACTGTAGCATTGGCATGCCAAGTGGGAAACGAACCAAAACAGCTTGCCTTTGATTATCAAAACGCCCTTTTAAACCCTACAGCTCGTTTATACTCCTGGCTGATATCCGTCCGAGCCAGCAACGTATTTAACGCCGGCCACGAAAAACCCTCGAACCCGTCAACTTGCTTCAGCAGCCCTTGTAACGAGGTCTGTTGCCCAGGCGGATAATAACAGAAGATAAAAGCTTTGTTGCTCTTATCAGCTCAACAGAAATGCCTTTGCACAGACGAACAAAGACTCGACAGGCATGAATCGACACGAACTTTGCATAAATCATTATTCTAGAATAAATTTCAAGATCCTGTCCCTAAGTCAATAGAATAAAGGAACTAAATATACCAATTCCCCGTAGAACTGCGTATTTATAAGAGTGCGGAGGGTCTAGTCCTATAATTATCTTTGCAGTCAAATAGTACCGATATACTCAGTCCTATGACGAGAACAAGCTGACATGAGGCCACAGGGCCTATTGTACTCATTTCCTTGTCATAGAGAAATACCAAGTACAATGCCTGTACAGTATAGTGAACCCAAGGATCAAGTTACTGAACTTGGGCTCTAGGAGTACGGTAATATACTGTCGCGCCACGACTCTAATAAATCCATTTTCAGAAGTTTGGGTCCGACTTAGATTTATTCTTGGTCAAACCATGGTCTATTATAGGCATCAGGAACGGCCAACTCATCATGTGCTCATTTCCGCTAACGAGGCCTCTGAGACCTGAAACACATGATTATGTATGGACTCGACTGCAGATATTATACTGGGGTTGATGTCACTTGACGGTTCTCACGAGTGCCACTTCGGCTCTCATTGAGATGAAAGAAAGAACGCCCAGGAATATGAAGGTTTCTCCGATGAGATAATTTACGTGACAACTCCTTGTCTAGAACTAACCGCGGTACATGGGGAGGTTGCTTGCGGCTCCCCATAAAGATGGCACGGATGGCAACCAAATCGGCAGAACTCCGGCATGTGGCGTCATGCGGGTTTCGAGATGAGCCAAGCCAAGACTTGCCCGCAGGTGAGCTTTGAAGACCCGATAACGATAATCCTCTTAGAAACGCAAGTCCCAAACACTCACAACCACCCTCGAGCAGCAGGCCAGCTGTTTCTCCTCTGTATGCCTCCTCCCGAAAGCGCACAAACTCTCCCCAAGAATCCCACGCCTCTTGATCAATCCTTGATCAAGACAACATCTGAACATGACGCCATGAACAGCGAACAAGCGCCGGCGAAGCAACTCGATGCTGGGCTACAAGAAGCAGCGGCACCGATCGGCGCACCCACATCACAAGTCGGGAAACCAGAGTCACAGCATACGGACAAGCAGTATCTCCCTCCAATTCCTACGCCAGTCGAGCAGAAACCCATGGGGCCAGCCCCGGGGAACCCTGCCGTCCTACAGAGCAAGGCCCAACCAGACATAGCCCCACCGCCGCCAGCGAAGGATACATCAGTGAAGGAAAATGCGCTGGCTGACACGTTTGGGAAGGCCGATAGGGCCATCACGAGTGAGCAGCTGAAAACCGATGCTACTCACAATGATAATATGGAGTCCTCGGTAGCCACACTGAAACCTCATAGGCCTCAGTACTTGAGACTCGATCCAACCCCATATGTCGACCCCACTCCCCCTACTCCGTTTGGCTCTCAGCCTCCATCAAGAACGAGTTCTGCGCATAGGTCTAAGGGACACGGCCTTGAGCCGTCTCCAACTCAGTCTGATGCTGCCTACGACGAGCGGAGATTCACAAGCGAAGATGAGCAAGAAGGAAGCTCGCGGTCCGAAATACAGAGCATTATGGAACAGTTCCCAGAAGAGGGCGGCGGACCAGATGTGGAAGAAGTCATGAGCCCCCGACTGGAAATCGCATCGCCATTTTTGGCAAGTCCTTCGCCGCAGCATCCGCCGAGGAAGTCGAGTCTAGAACCTCTAGCGCCCAGCATCGCCCACCACATCCAGGACCTGCAAGGACTGCGCATCTCAACTTCCTCGCCTGTGGCAGCGAAGTCGACTGGGAAAGAGCTTGAGATCGAGGACCACGGGCCTCCCGTGCCTCCGAAGGATGGCCCGTCAGAGAAATTGCCTGCCGAGTCGCAGATGTCTCCCACACAGTCGATTCACCGGCCACCACCTCCAGAACCCGAACCAGAGCCAACCTTGCCATTTGACTTTCACCGATTCCTCGAGCAATTGAAAAATAAAAAGGCCGACCCGGTTGCCAGGTATCTCAAGTCATTCCTATCCGAATTCGCCAAAAGGCAATGGATGGTGCATGAGCAAGTAAAGATCATCAGTGATTTCCTAGCTTTCATTGCGAATAAAATGGCACAATGCGAGGTGTGGAGAGATGTATCAGATGCCGAATTCGACAACGCTCGAGAAGGCATGGAGAAACTGGTCATGAACCGCTTGTACACGCAAACCTTTTCGCCCGCGATTCCACCGCCGCAACCCATCTCAGGAGCCAAGTTCAGACGCAAGGATGCCGAGAAACTGATGGGACCTGGCCGGCGAGGGCAGCACCAGGAAGATGTAGAAAGAGACGATGTACTGGCCCAAAAGATCAATATCTACGGTTGGGTCCGAGAAGAGCACCTGGATATTCCGGCAGTCAGTGAAAGCGGAAAACGCTTCCTCACCCTGGCGCAACAAGGTACGTCATACGAATGTATGCCCTCAAAACAAGCGCTGACCGTTTCAGAACTACTGAAAATTCGGTCTTACAGGGCCCCCAGAGACAAGATCATATGCGTCTTGAATTGCTGCAAAGTAATTTTCGGACTTCTGAAAAATGCCAAATCCGACACATCGGCAGATTCGTTCATGCCACTCCTCATATACGTCGTTTTGCAGTCCAATCCAGCCCATTTAGTTTCAAATGTGCAATACATTCTGCGATTCCGCAATCAAGAAAAACTTGGTGGAGAAGCTGGTTACTACCTTTCATCCCTTGTAAGCATTGCCCACTGTACACATACGAGTGGTTTGGTTATTTTTCTGATGGCTTTTACAGATGGGAGCAATTCAATTCATTGAGAACATGGACCGCACGACTCTTACGATTACAGACGAAGAGTTTGAGCATAACGTAGAGGCAGCGGTATCCGCCATCGCAGAGAAGCACCGCACTGAGGAAACACCACATGAGCCTCAACAGTCGGAGAAAACAGGTCTGCATCCACCAACCGGCGAATCCTCCTCTACCCGCACATCGTTGGACATGGACAATGCAGGAACCCCGCGGAGGTCCATGTCTTCGGACCCAGGTGAAGAAGGAGCCGCCATATCGGGACTGCTGCGCTCGATCCAGAAACCGCTTTCAACCATTGGTCGCATGTTCTCAGACGACATGGGTGCTGCAGGGCCAAGTATGCTTGCTCGCACTCCGCAGCCGGAGACCTCGCGTCTCAGCCCACGGCCCAGTAATGATCGGCGGCCACCTGTAGACATTCGAAAGAACTTTTCCGCCGAAGACTTAGCCGCGAGACAAGCGAGTGCTGAGGCAGCCGAGGCACAGAGACTCCACAGGGCAGAGCATAACAATGTCGTGGAGACCCTTGCGGGCATGTTCCCTGACCTGGACAGAGACATCATTAGTGATGTGGTTTACCAGAAGGAGGGAAGGTACGTTTAAACCTACCTCATTTATCTAATATATTTCATATGCTGACCCCTATCTTTTACAGAGTTGGCCTTGCTGTGGATGCCTGTCTGGCATTGGGTTCATAAGCAGGGACATAATCCACACTGTCGTCATTGGGATATGGGGAGGACTTAGATCTTATTGCATCAACAGGGGGGTATGAGGAGGTAAGCAGCATTAAGGCTCTACGGGGTATTAGCTCAGTATCCAGCCTACTTAAGGGAGGCGTTAGTTCATTTGTGCAATAATACCCTTAATATCATTATTCTTGAAGTAGGTCTCTTAGTACATTCTTGGTATGGGTCGAGCTCTGGTTCTACATATACTTCATCTGTTCGCAACATGCCTGATGATCATTTGCGCTGAGTAGTTACATTAAACCAGCACGAAGACGGGAAGTTTATCACACCAAGGCTTGGGACAGTGTTGCTTAATCTAGCAAACGTTATTGTTCTGTGTAACTGTAATCAATGCTGAAGCTGTGGAATCACGTATGACAGAGCAGAACAGAGGTCTTGCTTATTATCAATACTAGCGTTTACTATAGAAGCCAAGACTCTGCCTACTTACTCTGGGCGGGGTGTATAACACCACTTAGTTATAAGCGGCATAATAAAATCATTCACCTCATGACTCGAGGTGTTCTGTGTGGTGCAAGCGAACGAACTCCTCTTTTGTTTCTGATTCTTCACTCGGCATCTGATTCATGCCACCAAGGAGCGCAACACATACTGCGCCGGCTACTCTCACTATCCCATCCCTGCGGTATCCCCGTATCCACCTAGTGCAGCAGCCCAAAGAGCAAAACTGATACACCCGCTGTGGTAGTATCGGCATATTCGGCCGTTTCGACGGTTTTCGAGCACGGACATAACTTCTTGGCTAATAGCGGCTACCAGCGGGGCTCTTCCGCAAGTTTCATCTGAATCACGAAGACGAGAGTCAGGTGTAAAAGCGCGCTTGGCGCGACCCCGGCGAACCTAAGATGACGCGCCGAGGACTATATGACTAGCACAGCTATGTCGAGATGGTGGAGAAGGCCGGCATGGGGTCGGAGTGGTGGGAGAAGGTCGATACGTTGGCTTCGTGGTTGTTGGTGCATGAGTGCAATCCGCCTACGTTTTCGGGCAACCCGTGGAAGCATTGTAGTGCAGTCAACGGCGAGACGCCATAAAGTCTGTTTACATCACCGCCTACCACTGTAACTAAAACGGGGAGCTTGGGCGACGAGGAAAACGCGAGGAGGTCCGTTGGGGTGGGGATCAGCATGTTGACCGTGATGCCGCTTCGGTCGCTGGATTATCTCACGACGTCGATCATTGCTCCCGCCACTGAAGCATGCCACTACGAGCATATTATGGAAACTTGACCGAGTAAATGAGGGCAAACGTCGCTCGCATGGGAAACTTATCCGAGCAGACTGGCGAGACGACTCCTCCCGAACAAAAACCAGTGGCGGGCGTGGCCATATTAGCCTGTTTAGCGCCAACTTGAGGACTCCCTCTAAACATCCAACTTGCAGAGGCAGTGGTGGAAACTTTGAAATCTTCCAGGACGAGGAGAATGGAGACACGCTTTCGCCTGAAGAGCCGACTGTCACTGGTCGTTGTGGGTGGATTAGCTTTGGCCATCAGTCATCGAGCACCCATCGTCGATGATCATTCCTGCGGTTTGAGCCTGGGTTCCCAAAGCTAGAATCGGACAAGAGACAGTTCGGGACGTAGTCAGTTCGGAGGACGCGCACGTTCATCAAACCCCCTCCAGTTAAGTCCGATGGCATTTTTAGAGTTACGTATGACGCTAGGCGTAGCTATATTCGAGAATTGTATGAAGATATCCCTTCGCATAAATGTTTGTTGTGTTTTCATTAGTTGTATATGTGTCCATAAACCCAAATAGGGGTGAACACCTTCAAGGTTCAACTTGAAGTCATAACACGGAAGAGAGCTCCCTGCGATATGTCATCGATACCGTCCACCATGGTCCTCATGATCTATCAGCATCGAGCTCGCCGTCTTCATGATGTCTGTGGGCTCTGAGCACTGTACGGTGCTATGTTCGATGAATTTCTACTCGTGAAAATGGAAACTTCACATTATCAATGACGGCATCTTGGGCGAATCAAACTCACTGTGTCGTTGCATGGATATTTGCATTGGACTGTAGGGCAGATAGTCTTGCATTGAGTAGTGATAATGTCTGAAGAGCCTTCTAAGGATTAAAATGTGGTCTGGAGGGCCTTGCAGGTAGAAATAAACGATACCTGCTCCACAGGCAGAAGTTGAAAGGTTTCGATGGGTGGAGGCCGCATTGCCGATATTGTAGGTTAGTTGACCATATGTCCTCACAAGTTGGCACTTTTTGACGTAATCGCCTTGAGGGTCCAACTATTTGCTGAAACTTCATCTATAGACCCTCTATCGTCAGCAAAACCCACTTCTAAGGGCCGTTTTCACGGAGCGAACAAACGAGCCTAGTCCTTTTTGTATCTTTTAAGGGGCATGTGAACGCCTCGGTAATCCTCGCCCACTCACATAAATAATGCGCCATGCATATCTAGTAGCTTCAAATCCTCTCAGTGACCACCCTAGAGTAAGTACGTAGTCAATTTTACCTTAGCTACTATAGAATACTGAAGTTGCCGTGGATAACAACTACGACTTCCGTCTTCCATGTCTAGGACTTCGAAGATTGCAGCATGGTATGAACTTCATCTGCTTCCATTCATGGTACTTGATAAGTCGAGATAGACCAAGTCAGTAAACTTATCTTGTAAAATGAACACCTATAGCTGGGAAATTGCAATCTCGTCAACCCGGCAAGCATTTTTCCACGCAGACTTGATAGCGCCTTCCCCAGGGCCTGGTGACATCTCATAGTCCAAGTTCCTTGAGCCGCAACTGCCTCAGCCAATGTCAGGGCTTCATCCAAAAAGAACAAACCAATGCAATCTGTGATATTCTAATCGACAGCCCCAAAAACATAAATCTTCAATTTTGGGGTCCAAAACACCTGTCGTGGCCTCGGTAGAGGTCACATCTCATCCGCTGGCTCCAGAACTGTGTTCAGCTTTGAGCTCACAAGCCATCACTCCACGCTATAATTTTCTTGCGATCTTAACTTTTCTCGTCAACAGTCGGCCCTGACTTGGTTTGAGCTGAGTTCAAGATCAAATTCTTTGCCAGCCTAGGCAACGGTATCTGCATCGACGAGCCGCCGCTCGGCAGCATCAATGCCGGCTTCCGGAACATTGTTGACGACGAAGAACTTGAGTACTCCTCACACGGACCCGACTCCCTACACTATGCGTGGTAAAAAGGGTGACATTCGCTGCGGTCGATACTCAGTTCCTTGCTGCTTGCAAGCATGTCAGACCAAGTATTGGAAGTTCTACCGACCACTCTGTTTCTAATTCTCCAAGTACAATGACTAAAACCGACCAACCCAGAACCAGTTCTGAGTGATGCTCTTCCCATAGAACAAAGTCAAGCCCCACTGGATATCGTTCGGGATTGGATCAAACGAAACGCTCGGTCATAGAGTGGAGTAACCCTCTACAAGGAGATACCTTGGGTCTCCCGCCATGTACATGAGAATACTTATGACTTTGGGCCTTCAGTATACAACGTATCAGCGGAAGCATCAGCTCTGGATAATCCCGAGACCAATCTGCTCATTATTGCGTGGTTTATCGACAGTCCATTTCAAGAAAACCGACCTCTTCTGGCGAAATCATGAAAGGCTACCAGTTTCGCCTCGGAAATAACCTTGGGATCGTCGTTCTCATCTCTGTGTGTATATTTTTTTTTGAGCACTGATAGAGTGATGAAAGAAATTTCGAAGATGGTCCTTCCAAGCTTCTGGCTCCTTGAAGAAGTAAAGCGGAGCAGCCGGACCCTGCGCACCAAACCCTTGGTGCACGGCCAACCGTTAGAACTTCAGAAATAAAATCTCCAATGTATTAGCAAATGATTCAAGTATGCAGCTAAAGGGCATCTTTTTGTATTGAAGACCCTTGTGGCCTCCTTCAATCCTTTGGATTTGGGGAGATGAGAGACACATCCAATCATATACTTGTAGCTTGCATAAGTCCGATAAGTGGCAGAAGGGGGTGATTTCTTCCCATCAGTTTACAGTGAAGAGCTGTGCAAATGACCCCATAACAATTAGTCAGACCATTGGCATATGGATTATTGTGTTTCACCTCCGGTTTATCTATCTCTAGACGCTATCGACCAAACTTTCTCAACTCGCAGTACCTCAATGGCGGAAAAGACACGAGCACAAAGGCGCACCCAATCCACACTCCCACATCCGAAACATTGGCTGCCGCTGCCAGGGGTCCAACAAACCAGGTCTGATACATACCGAGCACAGCACCTAGCCAGCCCAATAGGAACGAAACCAAGGCGGCGATCCCGATGGGCATGTACGCCTTGTCCTGCCACTTCGCCCAGTCATACTGCACATTTCTTCGGAAAATTCCACGTTCCATGATAACGATAATGACCATAAACTCGGCCCAGTAACCCATCAGCGCGAGGAAGTTGGAGAAGATTACGTAGAGGTCATTTCTCCCGGCTAGACCCAAGACAAGCTCGATAAGGATAATGACACATCCCCAAACCCAACGCGGGACAGCCTGGCCGTAGCGGCCCAAGACCTGGCAGCTTAGGGTGGCCGAGTAGGTGCCCGGGGCGCTGTTGGCGATGAGGCCTAGTGCTACGATAACGGAGCAGAAACGGCCAAAGTCATGCAGGGGCTCGTAGGCGGCTACCAACAGTGCGCCGGTGGAGATTTCGAAGGCTTCACTCCACAAGGAGTTGGTGGTGAGACCAGTGCCTAGACCGATACTATAAGGCGTATAAGTATTTGGGTTATGGAAAGGGGTCTGAGGGGCAGGTTCAAGTTATAAGAGAGTTCGAAATACGCACCCTAAGAGAAAGACTAGACTGAAGGAAGTCCACAGTCCACTCAGGGTCAAGAAGAAGATCTTGACTGGAGATGTCTTTTCCGGGTAATAGACGTAAAAGTCCGACGCCGCAGCTGCCCATGAGTTGGGCACATACAGGCACATAGACAGGAACGACAACCGGTTCGCAGCCACCGTTGCCTTGTCTCCCACAGAAATAGACTTCGCATCAAAGCTAGGCCCAGCACAGCCCACCATGACAAACAATGCCAAAATCTGCGGAATCCAAGCAAACTTTTCATACTGATGAAACGGCTTCATCCCAAACAACACAATCCCCCAGCAAACCAAATTCACCACCACAATACCAACGGCAATCGACATGGTTCCCCCACTAACCGCCGACAAGATTTGCCCCCCAATAATCCCATCAATGGTACAATACCCGACCATAAGCACCACATTCAAAAATGTAGGCACCTTCGCCGGCCAGTATCCAAAGAAATACCGCAAAACGACCATGGTCCGGTTCCCGCTCTGCGGTCCCCAGATGCTCATGTAGCTTGTTGACAAGCTCCCGAGCAGGGCACCGAAGACGGCGCATAGCGCGCTGTCGAGAAAACCGAGCTGGAAGAGTAAGGGGCCATAGAGACCGACGATCAGGTTGTTGCAACTGATGTTGGCGCTGAACCAGAGGACGGCTACTTGGAGGTCGGCGGTGCGGGAGGGGGGTTGACGGGCTGAGGGGGGGACGCGGGAGATGCCGCGGGATTCGAAGCCTGCGAGGGATTCGAGAACTTGGTTGAGTTGGCGGAGTTTGGAGGGAATAGGAATTGGGGCTAGGTCTGGAGCAGGTGGGGTGGCAGTGTTGCTGTTAGACTCAGCCGATGTCTTGTCCTTGGAGGCTTGAGATGAGGCGCTGCCGGCTTCATCAGCAGCGCCGGCGGCGGATTTCTCGATGTCAATGCTTGGATCCATCGTGATGTCTGGAATGTAACAGACACCGAACTCGGCGGTTGGATGTGTTAAACTTTATCCATTATAAGAGGTGAGAAAGTGGGCCGCATTCAACTTATATTGAGAAATATATCGAGACCGCAGTCTTAGAGTGGATTATTTAGCGTGACAAGGAATCACTGGGCGATATACACTTCAAGGCAATGCTCCGTAAGTTGTGTAGTGTTGCTGACCTGCGGCATTTTATCTTCAGCGGGTCGGCTTGGTCGACTGTTTCCAGTAATACGGTGTCAGTAATACGTTGTCAGTGATAGACGAAAATGATATGTAAGATTCTGACCCCTGCTCGTACCTAATTCTGCAGGGCGCTTGCATTAGTGAAATAGGTAGCGGGGAACGGTAGTCGTTGACACACCAGGTTTACAACAGAAGTCTGTCCGAAAAATGCAGACCAGGTACAACAGTCAGTCGGAGCGAGAGCGAATGTAACCGTGAGACATGCATGAGTACCCTGCTTATTAATAATCGATAATTGCACCGCTAGTATCATTTCCGAGGTGACGTTCGTCAATTTCGACGTCTTGTCAGTATTGTGGGATAACCAGGAAAAATAAAAGACAAAAGAAAAAGAAATTATGTTTTACGTACCTCGGTTACGCCAGCTGTAAAATGGTATTGTCTTTAGAATCTGTATGACGGACGAATATATATGTGGAACCTGGACTGAGGTGAGTTTCAAGCTGTATCTACATCTTGTAGAAAATAGAAAATATTGAATGCTGGAATAAGTCTATAGCTGTATCAGTAGGCAGAGCCCCTATCGATTCGCCATCAGCCCTCGCGTGAGATCTCAACTGTCGTGACAACCTTGACACCCCGATCTCTTGAAGGCTCTCTTTCTTGACGCCTTCGATCTCTTGACTCCGCTCGACTTTCACCCCTCCGACTGCCCTTATCACTAACCCTTTCAGCATTGATAGACGATAGATTGGCCTCGTGATGCCAGCCCGGCGTAAGCTCGATCTCACTACCCTGGTCTTCTGCCACGCAGTCAAGCGTCCGTCCCACCATGGGGTCTTTGCTCCCCGTGCTCCAGCCTTCCCTTTCTTCTACCTTATCCCACGTCGTCCCGCCCCTTGATCCCAGCCATGTTAGGGAGTGCACTGATTTTGGCTTGCGGCTGAATCGGCCCGTTCGCGGGTTATTGGGTGGTTCCAGTTCGTCACTGCTTCTTTGCTTGCTCCAAGAACTGCCGCGGATGACGATTCGCAAGACAGGCCAGCAGAGGGGTAGGTTGGCGACTATCACGGCTGTTGAGACTTCGCCGACATACCAATACATGAAACTGAGATCGTTGGGATGGGAGAAGTTGTAGTAGCGGTTGAGGATTGCGGTGAGGATCTGTGAAGAGCTGTCAGCATTCGTTTTCCTTCTTGGCATAGTGCAAAGGACTAGGCGGAAAGCTGACATTGAATATGCCCAGGCCGAGGACGCAGCAGAGTATTAGCTTCCGCTTCAGAGGGAATTGCGTTCGGATTATGAGCGGGATCGGGATTGCCAAGAGCATCAGGTCGGAAGACACGTTGAAGGATGTCGCGAAAATCATGTGGTCATAATATGTAGCGCATTGAGCTGTAAGTCAGATACATGGTCAGCTCAACCGTTTAAGTCGATTCCCGTGGGGACGGCAACGCACAGTACTTGACTGGAACCCTCCAGTACTCCTCAATGGGAGTGCACCAGTGCATGAGACAAAGTGCGACGACGAGCACGTAGCTGACGCCACAGAAGCAGGCTACTGTAATGACGGCTATTCGTTTTGAGTTGAAAGCCTCCCTGGTATTGTGTCAATAGGTCAATAAACACGGTCTTCACGGGGATGATGCTGACGTCAGTCTATAATAGAGTATCAAAAGACACCCCTTGATGGACCACAGTGTCGTCAGTGTACATATCTCCAAGACGAGTGTCATCTTGGAGCCGTAGATGGCCTGCGCCACCTGCTCTATTGTGAGCGCGGCTGCCGCCTCTGGCGACATGTAATTGCTACCATTCCTGGCTACTTCGTTGATAGCTACGATGACTGCAGTAAACGTTACCTGTGTAGACTCATAGTGAGAAACCAAAACTTGCAAGTTTGACAAATTCACGGACCAGTTTGGAGATACAACGTACATACCGAAGCAAAGCACATCCAGTAATCCTCGATTTGAAGGCTCCCCCAGCTACCGAGCTTGATCTTCCGTGATACACTTTGTGTGGACAAAGCGGGTCAGAAACGGGGACAGTTATGAAGACTACGGCACAGCAGAGACTGAAGGCAGTCTAGTGGCGCTTTGGGGATATACTGACAGACGGCAAATGACAAATATTATTCCTATTGACCAGAGCGTCCATGACTGCACGATCAAACTGTGAAAGAATCCCGACATTCTGGTTCCGCCACTTCATTGTCGTGCAAATGAAATGGTGGGGATTCTGCTGGGGAGCTGTGGGAGAGAAAAAAACAAAATACCATGGAGAATTTCAAGTAGTGTCACGGGTGGTAATGTACTCGACCGAGAAAACATGAGAGAGACCCAATATTGACCCGCAGACGCTTCAATGCCACCAGCTCTGACACCAGGTGCGTGCACATCCCACGCCCATTTCATCATGGCGTTTTGACAGATGAGCAGGGGCACTCCGTACTGCCATCGGCCAATGCAACCATATTGGCATGTTCCAACGCCATGTCACTCAAGCCGCTGACCACAAGAGCGCAGCCACTAGCTCGGTTTCGGCTTTGATTGGGTGTTCTTGTTCTCATGAGATTTGGGGGTAGGAACATGTATATCTTGAATTCTTGCTCTGGTCAACTTCATATTGACAGGTCCTTTCTGTCTTCCCTGCCTTACATTTCTTTAGTGGCTTGAGTGGGGAACAAGCCCCCCTGCTGCCGCTGACCGAAAGGTAAACAAAGGATTCGCAGGGACCCGCCCGTTCCCCAGTATAAAGAGGGGAGAATGGGGGCCTCGGGAAAGAGGCCGCCTTGGTCGGGATGAGAATATCCCTGGTCAGTAAGGTTTGAAATACCGTCTGCTGCGCTCAGAATTGCAAGCAAGGGGAGCAGATCTGCCCAAAGACAAAACACTTACCGGTGTCGACCCCGACTTTCAGTTCTCCGCTTGAAATAATATTGCGAGGCCTCTTCGATTGTCTTCTGATCTAGCATAACCAACCACGCAAGATAGTCGATGCCATTTGGTTTTCGGTCTCATAATAGAGAAACCCCAGCCGCCCAGCAGTTCCTCATTGCCGGCCAAAATGACTACTCCCAAGGCTATCGATTGCTTCATCGACCGCCGTTTCGACTTCCTAATCGTAGGTGGCGGTACCGCAGGTCTCGCCGTCGCAGCCCGATTAGCTGAGAATCCCAATGTGGTCGTCGGTGTGCTAGAGGCAGGGCCAGATGTCACCGCTACTGGTATCGAAGGCATAGACGTGCCAGGAATGTTTGGAACTACTCTAGGAACCAAGTTCGACTGGCAATTTGAGACGACGCCCCAGGAGGGGCTAAGGGGAAGGACGCTCCCGTGGCCGAGGGGCAAGGTGCTTGGGGGCACGAGCGCCCTGAATTTCATGACTTGGAATCGCGGGAATAGGGAGGACTATGATGCATGGGAGGAGTTGGGGTGCAAGGGGTGGGGGTGGGATGGTTTGCTGTCAGTTCCCCTTTTCTTCGTATTTATATTTTTAAGCTCCATTGCTGTCACATTGCACATTTGTCATGTTTACAAGCCATCAACATGGCGGAAAATGCTTGTCCTTACCAGTTTTGGACATGTTATCACCTTCTATGGAATCTCTGAGCGGCCTGTTTCATGAGCGTGACTTTGACTTTTCTAAATCCATGCAGGCCTTTCTTCAAGAAGTCTGAGAATTTCCACCCGCCTACCGAAGATACACAACTAAAACACAAGGCGCTTTACGACCCCGATGGCTTTGGCACTTCTGGGCCGATTCAAGTCACATATGCCAACGAATTCTCCGAGTCCCATAAGTCATGGCACGGGACGCTCCAGGAACTCGGGGTTGAGATAAATGAGAAGCATGTTATGGGATCCAACGTATGCATCCTTCTACTTCATTCTGCTTAATACCTTTATTGGTAGAAATGTGTGGGTCGGCTCCAGATGGAGTATGCTGATTCGTGGCATAGGTCGGCGTCTGGACAAGCGTAGGGTCAGTCAATCCTACCACATGTACAAGATCTTACGCATCGACGGCATACTATCTACCCAACAAACACCGGAAGAACCTGGTCGTTCTTCCGGAGTCTTTGGTCGAAGAGGTGGTCCTTGAACAGCACCAAGATTCCTGGGTAGCAAAGGGTGTTCGTTTCAGACACGGGGGAGAGAGTCACTTTGCTACCGCCTCGCGGGAGGTCATCGTCTGTGCTGGCAGTGTCCAGTCCCCACAGATCCTCGAATTGTCTGGGATTGGAAATCCGGAAATACTCGCAAGAGCCGGGATTGAGTTAAAGGTGGCCAACCCTAATGTGGGAGAGAACCTTCAGGATCATCCCAGTGAGTGGCTTCGACCCTGAAGCATTCTTCCAGTCCAACGTCTCACAACCGTAATAGTGGTCGCCACCATATATGAAGTCGACCCCAGTCTGCGTAGCCCTGATGACCTCAAAAACGACAAGAATGTTGCCGCCGCCGCTCATGCAGAGTACGTAAAGTCGAAGTCCGGTCCACTCACAATTCTCACAAATTCTGTGTGCTATCTACCCATATCCCACGTTGCGCCGGAGAAGGCACTCGCGAGCATTTCGTCAAAAGCTGCGCAATTATCTGATGAACATCCTGGGCGAAATGAAATCCGCCATCGCCGCTTCGCATCCTCGTCCAAGCTGGGCCAGATCGAATACATCTTCGATATCGGCAACTGGAATGTCTATTTTCAACCCGACCCATCCAACGGCAAGAAATATGCCACTATGCTACAGATCCTACAGTATCCCTTTTCTCGAGGCAATATTCACATACAGTCTAAAGATCCATCGGATAAACCAATCATTGACCCTAAATACTATGTCGGAGCCGGTGGAGAGCTGGACTTTGAGATCATGGTGCACTGCGCCAAGTTCGCGGAGAAGATCACTCAGACTAAACCATTGTCCAACATTGTCCGATCGCGTGCGGCGCCGTCAACTGAAGTGTCGAGCGATGAGGCGCTGAAAGATTGGGTCGTGCAGAACACGATAACTGATTGGTAAGAGGTTTTGGTTTAAGGATTATACGAATTGAATACTGATGAATATTCACAGGCATCCAGTAGGCACCTGTGGAATGGGCGGTCATGGTGGCATCAGTTCGGGCGTCGTGGATGAGCGCCTTAGGGTGTATGGTGTAAAGGGGCTTCGAGTGATCGATGCAAGCATCATGCCTATGCAAATCAGTGCTCACTTACAGGCGACTGTCTACGCCATTGCTGAGAAAGGAGCTCAGATGATTTTGGAAGATTGGGCAAAAGATGCTTAAACCAATCACTGGGGGTGTGCTGTGCCAAATGTAGGGGACGTTGACAAAAAGTGGCACGCACGATCAGTACTGATGCTTTCCATTATCCTCATCACCATCTCAAGACATATATGTTTCAGAAAACAGGTGGCGAAACCCTCTAACCGTGCTTACCCTCGTTTGCAACGTGGCCCCATTTGCAACACCGAACACCAAAAACTGGACGACACTTCATTCCTGAATTGTATCTGCATAACGATAAAGTGTTTTGGTAATAACCGATCGGTGGATGCTGATATCCGACGCGGTGGGACGTTGACTTCGTCCTAGTTTTGACACAGTAATTATGCCGATAAGTTCAACGGGGCTGAGCTTAGTACCTTTTTGATAGCCTGCTATTAGCTCTGTAATTTGGAAGGAGGATGATGACACGTCAGATATAGGGGTTATTTGATTGACCACTAGTGTGGGGCCAAGATTACCAGACACTTGTTCTTAGCCCAAGATACACGACAACAATCAGTTGGGCCGATTACCTCGAGGTCAAATCACGGTCACTTAAGGTCACACATCAAGATACGTGAATATCCGACAGATGAAATTATATCGTGATTACAGAGGGTTGCGCGAATTTTCGTGTTAGCGTACAATGGTCCCCACACTTACGGAGCCTGACTGTATGTCTGCGGATTACGACGAGATAATCCGGCCCTACCGTTAAGATAAGTGCCCAAAAGTCCTTTAGGCCTCGGAACTTCGAAAGGGGATACTTATTATAATCTCCCCGATGCCGATTAATAGTACTAGAAGGGGCCGTAGCTAGTGGAAGAGTTCGTCTATGATGCGAGTGCATATGGGGTGTGAATTGTTGTATTGGGAAAGGATGGCCAGGTCAGCTATTCTGGCCTGGCAGAGCTCTTTTATAGCTCTTATTTATCTGATCTATAGCTATAGGGTAACCCCCCATGGGGTCACGTATCAGTCTATAAGGTGCCTAGCAGGAGCTATGTATTGTAGGTACCGTATAGTTACGCTTAGTTAAGATAGAAGTGAATTACCGGTTAAGTCTAGCTATAGATCTTTTGTCTAAAATTGGGATAAGCACCATTAGGGCAGATGCGGGAGTAGTGATAAGACTTCTTGCTTAAAAATACAGCCGACGGAACATCTTTTCTCGTAGATCACTCGAACTTCTAGCAAGGTCGGAACAACTTCACCATTCTCCGGACTTTGGTTGCTAATGCTAACCTCCCCGGAGACCCTCGTCAGGCAACCTGTTTAGCTTATAGTTGCCAAGGCCCAAATAGCTACTTTAACCGTTCTGGGGTTCCCTGGCAGCCGTTATTTTAGATACTACATAATTTGAGGGTTCTGGAGGTCCCTGCCAGCCCTGTAGGACCCCCTGTAAGACTTGTTGGCTTGCAATCTCTGCAAAATGTTTGAAACTCGGCTATTCTCTTATTATTCTTCTGACGCTTAAGCCACTGCCCTTATGCCATGGAGGGTTTCATTGCTCCTACAATGCCGACTCCGGTGGCATCGCCATCTCGCCAGGACTCGGGTGAGGCTACTCCGGTGCTGCCGGAGGCTTAAGAGCACCTTTTCTAGTGTTTTCGTGGTTTCACTTTCGACTTTCGCCTTTCGCGGTAAGGCCGTCTCATCGTAGGCGTGGGCCTATAGCCATGATATCCAGAAGGATAATAGGTGGCGATGGATGTGTAAATACTGTATTATTCATCGGGATCCCTATGCGGCCAACTTCAACGCTACTAGCATCCAAAACACTATAGACCATCTGTTTAAGAAGCATGACATCAGCGCCGGCTAGCAGTAGTATATCCCGATCAGAGCGTACCGCTGGTAAGAGGAAGGCGCCGCTTGAATCGATTAAGAGCTGTTTTTCGCTCGCTGCCGTCAATCCGCAAGATCAATCCATCGCGAATAGCCATATCGCGTCGTTTAATTCCACACGTTTCCATCAGTTACTTGTCCGGTGGGTCGTTATCGGTAACAGGCCATTTACGGAAGTAGAGGATGCGAATCTGCGTGCCATCTGTGAGTCACTATTCCTATCGGTCCGTACGTCAGAAGATCGAATCGGAGTACAACAAGTACTTCGAGATAGTGAAGGCCGCGCTGCATTAATTTGGCTCGGGAGAAGCTGGAAAAGCACTGCGATAGTAAGTGTAGCCCCTAGTCGTTGAGTGGGCTACTTGGATGCCGTACAGGTAACCTTTTCTACGATACGCCCTTTAACGGTCACTTCCACTATAACAAGCCAACTTGGACATCTTGGCCACTTCGCCGCCTGCTAATAAGCCCCGATTTCACAAACCCTTCCATACTGGAGATCGCCGTAATCCTCCCCCTACAGCTAACAACCACTACTGAGTCGACGGCGACGAATACACTACTTGATGTGCTAGTGACCATAAGATGGGTACGGATATACGTGACTCTATTGGCTACTAGTATAACCGCCGGTTAAAGTACCCACGGCTTTCGTTAATAGCACTGGGTTTCCATACAATACAGGCCATGTCAGTTGAATGTGAGCACTTAGTTTCCATCTGCCGGTAGAATGGCCACTTCACAGCGGCCAAGCCTTGACACCGGCATCATAGGCATGTGTCGGTGATGCGAGTGCATATGGGGTGTGAATTGTTGTATTGGGAAAGGATGGCCAGGTCAGCTATTCTGGCCTGGCAGAGCTCTTTTATAGCTCTAATCTATCTTATCTATAGCTATAGGGTAACCCCCCATGGGGTCACGTATCAGTCGGACACTCTGCTTGGGACCCTGACAGCGGGGAGAGCTATGGAAAATAACGGGCTGGATGAACCGGGTTTACAGAGGAAGCTATAGCCAACTCCGCCAGTAAGTTACCGACGGGGCCGCGTCGGCGGTTGGCGATAGCTTCATCTCTTGGCAGTAAATCTAAACAAAAAGTCACTAAACTCACCTAACCTCACCAGGAGTACTGGTAAGTCAACATCCCCAGCGTTTTGCTCACCAATTTGATCTCCAACCAACCAAGGGGCAATGGTGAGGTTGGTGAGGTTGGTCCGACCCTTGACTTCTAGGAACGCTCTGCAGACGATTGCTAGTAACAGCCACCCCAAATGTAGAACTCCATAGCTTCGATATAAAGTAGCACCGCCTTAGGAATTGGCTTCTTGGGTCGAGCCTCGCAGCTTTAGACTCTTCCCCAATAATTATGCCAGGCACTGGTTGACGATAAACCTCTACTGAAAATGCGTTTCCTTCCTTAAGACCCTAACTCGTTCCTGGCTTTGTCTGTCTCCTGATCCTTCTAAATATTCCAGCCGAAATAACCATTGATCCATCCAAGGATATATGGTCATGTCATACCCTCCGACAGAGCCACACTGTTCATCCGTCAGAGCAGAGTTCGTTCCCCAGCGAATGAAATAAGTTGAGATTATCATACAAGCACGTAAATCAGCCATATATCATATATATACAAGGCATTAGTGCTTACCAGTACTTAAAGTTGGAGATGCGGTACGGCAGATACTAAGCCATAACTTCAAAGTCAGCATCCCAATCATCGTAGGTCTCCAGGTCGTTACGCAACACCTTGAGAATTACAGGTACCGCTTCTCAACTATAAGCAAGAGCCCGTTAGAACTCCCTTGCGAGTTTTGACCAATGTAAAATCTCTTACCATCCTGAATCCACATGACTCCAAATACGCCTCCCACCACGACAAGCCTTCCGGGAATGGCGAAGCATGGAAGATGGGGAACGGGTATCAGTAGGTACAGCATGTCTAATCCGGACGCGTTTCCCTGGTTCAGTGGCTTGGTCCCCGAGTTCTCTCAGGGTGTTTTAAATCTCGTTGTTGCCCTTACTCATGGCGGCTGGGAAACGGATGAAGTGAGAGGGTATTTTAGGGCTGTCTATCGGATGGATGGCAGAAAGATAAAAATAGTCGTTCTTCCAAGTTAGCCATTGCTTCAACGCGCCTCTTGCTCTTCTTACACTCGCACGTAGTGCTGGGGCAAAGAAGGCACGCCGAAAATTCTTACACAGTTATATTGTGGATGAGAGTGAACGACAGATTGGAACTACTTCTTAGACATGGATCCAAACACGGGAAAATGCCAACCTGGAGGTTCTCCCGAGTCCAGAAACGAGGTGGTGATGACAAGAGATGAAATATCAGTTAGGATCCCGGATTATACACCTGGTCGATGAATGCCAATTCATTTTCCTAGACTTTAATTTCTTCCACTCATAAACACCCTGGTCAATTGACTTATATATTGGACTCGCATCGCTTCAGCTACTAGGCGATACCTAAACTGTATGTGAGATAACACTGGCCATTGTCCTCAGATCCACACTTGAAGCGGGATTAGCCACTGCGTACATGTTCGCTCCAGCGATAACCATGCTGTGCTATGCATAAGTGCACTGGAATTGTTAACGTGAGACGTGAAAAGGAGCACTGTTTCACGACTCATAATGCCATCCGTCATTAGCGGCGATGATGTTATGAAAACTTTCAAGGTGGTGTCGATTACGTGCAGTAAATGACTTGACGGGTCAGATAGCGCGCTTAAGCCGATGAGCAACCTCGGTGTTGTTTCTGCACGGCGAGCCGTGGGAGAGCCGTAAACGCCATGGTCCGGAAGTTATGATCCGGGATTTTCTCGGCTCAGTCCGGAGAACAAGGACGGAGGTGTGCATGGTGGGGCTACTTCTCCATCTCGCCACGAACCAACCAACCAAGTGTGAAATACGAAGAGAAGTCTTAGCGCCTCGTTCTCCAAGAAATGTCCACGTCGGACCCGACTTACGTACCGAGAAGACCTTTCAGGGATAATGACGATTATCCTGGCTTGCAATGGAACCTGCCCAGTGTCCTGACGCCAAGGGGCATTGTTCATAGAACGAGGAGGCACATTCATTCGCTACCACCCTCTTCCTCGCCTCGTTTATCGATTGAGCAGTGGCATGAGGCTGCCAGATTCCTCACCACGCCCTCGGCGCGACCTCTTCAATTGAGGCCTGCGATCCCACGCTCGTTTCAAACGTCGACTTGAATCTTCGCGATTGCAGTGCTTCATAATCAAGGGTCGATCGATGCCCCACTACGATCCATGTGCGCGTCACAAATCGAAATAATCTTCAACACCTAGAAGTCGCGCAATGCCCCCGATAAGAAGTATCTGGAGTCCTCAAACTATCGTTTACGACCGAAGAATACAATGGGCCTGGGGAAGGAAGCCTACCTCGAGGAGGGAACGGAAAAGGGAACGATCGCATCCAGTGCCGCCAGCCGCACTCGGAAACAAGTCCATAATTTTCGGGCTTCGGCCCATGAACGCACGTCGAAATGGTACCAGAAATATTTCGTAGAAGGCGTGTTGCGGCAGAAGCCTTTAAAGCCTTCTAAGGACGGACGCCACGTACCGCTGAGAATCGAACATGTCAGCCCGTTGATCGACGAGCGGCGCGGACACGAGTACATATCCAACACGATCCGAACCTCGAGATACACCGTGTACGACTTCCTGCCGAAGCAATTGCTCTTTCAGTTCACAAGGCTGGCCAACTTTTACTTCCTTTGTGTCGGTGTCCCACAAACAATCCCTGGTCTGAGTACGACCGGAAGCTACACGACGATTCTGCCTCTGCTCTTCTTCGTTCTCTTGACAATTGCGAAGGAAGGGTACGACGACTACAAGCGACACCGGCTGGACAAACTTGAAAATGCAAATACGGTCACGGTACTAGGACGGCCTCTTACCCAAAGGGCCGCGGCAGGATCAGCGAAGTGGCTTTTGTCGCGCATTTCAACCTCACGGAAACCTATTCCCGCGATTCCAGATGACCACGACGATGGCGACGTCGATCAAGACTACAAATGGAGAAGGGTTCAATGGAAAGATGTCAAAGTGGGCGACATTCTCCGGCTGTCTCGAGACGAGGAAGTTCCGGCCGATCTAGTGTTGCTCCACGCCACGGGTGAAAACGGCTTGGCCTACATCGACACTATGGCACTCGACGGCGAAACGAATTTGAAAAGCAGGGAGGCGTCGCCGGCCTTCAAAGGCTGTAGCACCATAGCCGCTATTCGTGCGTGCCAGGCCGAGCTGGTCCTCGAAGACCCAAATCCGGATCTCTATCGATTCGATGGCAGAGTCACAACGGGAGACCGAACAGTACCCCTGACGCTGAACGAGATAGTCTACCGTGGCACTATTTTGAGGAATACAGAACGTGCAATCGGCATCGTCATCAACACCGGGGAGGAATGCAAAATCCGGCTGAACGCCAACCAGCACCCCAAGGCGAAGAAGCCTGCTCTCGAGGCCGTCTCCAACAAGATTGTCATTACTCTCGCTGCCTATGTCATCATTCTGTCTGTTGGATGCTCCATGGGCTATATCATTTGGAGAGGGTCGACTGAAAAGAATGCGTTTTATTTAAGTGATGCGACTGTTCCGTTCAAAGAGATCATTATTGGATTCGCAATTCAGTTCAACAACGTTATACCTCTTGCCCTCTACATCAGTCTGGAAATCGTCAAGATTGGACAGATGCTCATGCTGAATGGGGATATGGAGATGTACGACGAGGCAACAGATACGCCGGCCAGGTGCAACACGAATACCATCCTCGAGAATTTGGGCCAAATCAGCTATGTTTTCTCCGACAAGACTGGTACCCTAACCGATAACGTCATGAAATTTCGGAAACTGAGCATAGCGGGTACTTCGTGGCTTCACGAGATGGATCTCGAGTCCGAAGCCGAGCCGTCTCCTGTCGAGCAGGTTGTCTCCTTCACTCCTAGCAAAGTTGTGTCGAGAAAGTCACGAGAAGCTACACGGGTCATCCCAGAAAGTCACGAGCCATCTATCGCCTCCCCGATTTCTATCACCGTGACCTCGCCTCCTCTTGGGAGAAGCTCTTCCCATTATGGTAGACGTTCATCTTCACACTGGAGATCAACGGGTCGACCTGACCACCCGCAACCTGAGCTTACTACCACCGACCTCCTGGAATACCTGCAGTTAAGGCCAGCATCACCATTTGCAAGAAAGGCTCGTGATTATATCCTTTGCCTGGCGCTGTGCCACACCTGTCTGCCGGAAGTCAAAGATGACAAGGTGGACTTCCAGGCTTCCTCGCCTGATGAGCTTGCACTTGTACGTGCTGCGCAGGATTTGGGATATCTTGTGATGCATCGATCTTCCCAGTCAGTTACGCTCAAGATCACATCAGAGAACGATGAGAAAACAGAAACCTACGAAATCCTGGATGTCATTGAATTCAGCAGCAAACGGAAGCGAATGTCGATAGTGGTACGATATCCCGACGGAAGGATCTGCATAATCTGCAAGGGTGCAGACTCGATGATCCTGCCCCGACTCAAGATGGCAAATCTGGCACTGAAGAAAGCCAGTGAAGTTCGCCAGAGTGCGGATATGGAAATCGAGATGCTTAGGAGAAGTGAGCAGTTGGAGCCGCGAAACAGCTTTGGTGGACGACCGAGTCTGACGCTTGCCCGGAGGAGCATTGGTGCTAGTGTACCGGCTCACCTCAAGAAACGACCGGCTATTGAGCGAACCCAATCATTTGAAGCATCCAAGGTGCGCCGCTCGGAAGACAATCGGGCATCCCGACCGTCGCTAGGCGTCCGAACGGTCTCTTTTGATATAGCTAAGACTTTGGCAACACCCAGTCCTATGTCGCCTTCACCAATCGACAACAAGTTCAGCTTTATCGATGATCCCTTGATCAACGACGACTCAGCTGTGTTCACTCGCTGTTTCAAGCATTTGGATGATTTCGCCACCGAAGGTCTTCGGACATTACTGTTCGCTCGCAAGTTCATCCCAGCGCAGGAGTACAGGATGTGGAAGAAGATCTACAATGAGGCCACAACCAGTCTCGTGAACCGCCAGGAGATGATCGAGGAGGCTGGGGAAATGATTGAGCAGTCTCTCGATCTTGTCGGGGCCTCCGCAATCGAGGACAAGCTTCAAAAGGGCGTCCCCGAGACAGTAGACAGGCTTCGCCGTGCCAACATCAAGATATGGATGCTTACGGGCGACAAGCGCGAAACGGCAATCAACATCGCCCACTCGGCTCGCATCTGCCGTCCCGCTTCGGACATCTTCATCCTTGACTCATCTAAAGGCGATCTAGAGACTCAGATACTCGCAGCTGCGGAGGACATTCAAGCCGGCTGCATACACAGTGTCGTCGTAATTGACGGTCAAACGCTAGCTGTTGTCGAACAATCTCCGAGGTTGAAAATCCTTTTTTACACGTTGATCCCGACCATCAACGCCGTCATCTGCTGCCGCGCCAGCCCAGCCCAGAAGTCGTCCATCGTGAAGGCAATCCGGCAACGTATCCCCACCGCCCTTACCCTTGCCATCGGCGACGGCGCCAACGACTTGGCCATGATTTCAGCCGCCCACGTCGGAGTCGGTATCTCAGGCAAAGAAGGTCTACAGGCCGCCCGCGTAGCAGACTACGCCATTGCGCAATTCCGCTTCCTGCAGCGCTTGCTCCTAGTCCATGGCCGATGGAACTACGTCCGCACTGCCAAGTTCATCATCGCTACGTTCTGGAAGGAGATGTTCTTCTACCTGCCCACGGCCCTTTATCAGCGGTATAACGGGTACACGGGGACTTCGCTTTACGAGAGCTGGAGTTTGACCGTACTCAATACCCTGTTTACGAGTTTGTGTGTTATTGTGCCGGGGGTTTGGGAGCAGGATCTGTCAGCGCAGACGTTGCTTGCCGTCCCAGAGTTGTATGTCCATGGTCAGCGCAATATGGGGTTAAATATACGGATGTACGTGGGCTGGATGCTGACCGGGGTACTCGCTGGTTTCGTGACATGGTTTGCTGTTTGGGCTGGGTATGGGGGTGTGCTGGGGATGATTGATGATGAGGGCTTGTTCGCACAGGGTGATTTGGCGTTTTCGGTGTGTATTGTTTGGATTAATGTCAAGCTACTGTGAGTCACCCTGTACCTTGTCACCCCGCTCTACCCCTCCCACATGGATCCAGGTTGCTAACACCGCGCAGCATCGTCGAAACCCACAACAAAACCTCCCTCGTCCTAGGCAGTTTCGCCATCACATTTGCGGGCTGGTGGGCCTGGAACGCGTTCCTGGCGGCGGCCTACGCCCCCGCCCCCAGCCCCTACGCTGTCCGCGGCGGGTTCACCACCACTTTCGGTCGGGATCCTCTGTGGTGGCTTACCCTCATAGTCATCGTGTGTATTCTTCTGTCTGTGGAGTTGGTGTGTAAGACGGTGAGGAGGAACCTCCTTGTCGCGAGGCTGTGGAGGTGGCCGCCTTGGAAGGGTGGAAGCGAAGGAGTGGGGGAGAGTGTGGAGGAGTGGGATTTAGAGCTTTGGCAGGAATTAGAGAAGGATCCCGTGGTCAGGGAGAGGTTAAGGAAGATTGTGGAGGAGGAGGAGGAGGAGAGTGAGGATGGGAGTGGTGAGTTGGACAGACAAGCGAGTGAAGGGGTGGGGTTGGGACTGGATACAGCTGTTTGAGGCCAGGTGGAACAACTGTATTTAACCAGTAATTGACGTTTTTAGATACCCCTGGTCTTCTTGCTGGTTGGCATAGATGTGGTATATATTTTTGTACTTTCTACCTCGATTTTCCGTCCTTGGTTTTTTGCTTGGCCGCTAAGTGGCTAAAGCGGGACCGGCCTCTTATAATTGTTAGGATATGCGAGCAGGTTTACATCTGAATCTACCTTGAGTACTAACGTATCCATCTCGCAGTTCTCGACAGACAGTCTCACTTACGTGGACACATTCCTGCAGCCTAGTTGCTCGCGGAGACTTACTAATAGGCAAAATACCGCGTTTGATACTTCTCGACCTCTGACAAATCGCGTCTTCTCACCCGACCAGCTCCTTCTTAGTCTCGAATAGGCAGGACTCGGTGGTTTCTTTAAGAGATATTCTGGCTTCCAGTTCTTCCGTCTTCTATCTGAGGAACTAGACAAGCACTGCTTATTTCCCTGGGGTCTGCCCGACTCCTCCTATCCCTGAGTTAGGACCTCCATTTTGGACTCGCACAGCAACTGCGGGATATGCCAGAGTCGGTAGTGAAGTGACGGTGTTCCATAGTATATGTGCCTAAAGATGATTTTGGTAAATTTGCTGCGGTATATTCGCGACTGCTCGACCGGCGAACCAGAGCCCGCGGTCGACGGTCGCCTCACGACAAAAGCGGTTATGAGCTTCCACATCGCTCATCAGGGACGAAGGCCTACTCCTTGGGCTTGTAACCGTTGAATAAAGGCAGGCTATTCCACTGGATGTCGAACTGTTGGCTAAGGATGTTCTATGCCAGTTCTGGGTCTTGCCCGCGGTGTGGATCTTTTCTATGGAAAGAGCAAGGTCCCGAGCAAGGCGCATTGGCGAAGGCTGTGCTATGTTGGGCTGTAATCAAACCTAATTTTAGCCACATCGGTGTAGTAGAATTTGTATACATCTTGAACTTATTTAACAGCCAATCTATTCTTGAAATCAAGGGGATCTCTGCTCTGGAACAAAAAGTGAAAAGAGCGAAAATAGCCATAAGGGCCTTGAGTACAGAGTGGCATGCCGTTTAGCCGCCTATTTGAGAGGGCTGATCGTGGCTGGGCGTCAGGGGTTCTGATACATCCGAAGTTTTGTTCCTGAAGGTCTAACAATACATCATACACCGTCAAAAGTTCCTTCCTTGACTTTCAGCACCATCTCAATATGTTCCAAAGCCAGTGGAGCCTTCTTCTGCTTCGATAGCAAACGAGCCGTTTTAACAATATTTTTTATCTGTCTTCCATTAATCTCGTTCTTCGCTAGAATATCCAGGTCTTTGTCGCTCAGTCGGCTCTCCAAGTCTCCCATCCCAATGAAAGTCTTCCAAATATGGAGCCTGCTCATGGCATCCAGGGCTGGGTAGTGGATGGTTAGATGGATGCGTGATTCAAAAGCAGTGTCGAAGTTGCTGATATGGTTGGAAGTGAGGAACATTAGACCTCGGTAATATTCGAGCTGCTTCAGGAAGACTGAACGAGGTGGATGAGTAAGCCTTGGCTGGGCAACACAATTTCACAGCTGAGGGAAGCGGACAAGCACTCACTCGAGATGAGACGGTTGCGCCGTATGTCGTTGGTCATTCGGGCCTCAAGGAATATATCGCACTCATCGAGGAGCAAAATGGCGTTCCACTTGGTGGTGAGCTCCAGAACTAATTCGAGGGAATCTTCGACCTCAGCAGCTGTCTCGCCCAGTTCGCCTGCACTCATCGAGTACAGCGGCTGGCGCATCTCCTCGGCAACTAAGATTGTTCAGCAACGGACAATCACACTGCTACTAGGCTGGGCAAGCGAACCAGATTCCGCCGTGAGGGTTTTCCCAACACCAGGCTCTCCGCTAAGCAACATTATAAAGCCCAGGCCTGTGGTTACGCCATTAGCAATATGCTTCTTTTACATTATCTCCAAATACTGCTCGTCTCACCTTTTCCGGAAACCACATCATCAAACTCATCGTCGCGGGACATTTGCTCTTGAACGAAGGCACAGATGATATCCTTGTAACCATGAGGGAGAACAAGCATGGCGAATGCATTCTCGCTCCAGCGTATTGGGCCAACATTTTCAACGTAGAACTCAGCTATGGGATGGATGGCCATCTTAGCAGAGAAACTGGTATTTTATTCGCATGGAGCTCTTACCCCAGGTTTTGGATGCAAGGCAGTAACCTCGAATTATGGGAGTACAGAGCAAGCGTTGCTTAGGAGTCAGAGATTTGGCTGCTGCCGATGTTAGTCATGGCTCTGGTGGGTATAAATAAGTGGGAAGCTGGCTTACAACGATCTAACAAGCTGGTTTCCCGGTGCTTCTCATACTTTTGTAAGACCTTTTGGAACTTGCGAAAGGCCTGGCTGGTTGCCTGGTATATCACACAGTGGGTGCCGTCGAATAAATCGTCATCAGCCAAGTCCACATTCGAATCAGACTCCATCGACTCAAGATTAGGCCCAGGCATACCGTATATGCTGAATGTATGCGGGTCGATGATGATGCGGCTGCTTTCCACCTTCATAGAAACACCTAGTGAGCACACTGCGGCTAGTTTCATGTAGTCTGATACATACGTGGCGTTGTCGAACCTGCCTGGAGGACCTGGCGGTGTAAAATCCCGAGTATGACATATGATGGAAACCATTGAGTTGCTCGAGCTTCTCGCCGCGTGCATGGAGTCGATCGACAAGGCGCTCAACGTCGGGATAAAGGTGGCTGGGGATGGCATCGAGGTCGACGAGCTTCTTCACGCCGTCAAAGGCGCCGATTTCGAGTGATGTTGAGACGTAACCAAAGCTCGACCCGTCGCAATCAATATACCGACATTCCAAGGAAAAGAACTCTCCGCTCATACTAGCTCCGTACCTGCTATCCCTCAGTGATACGATACGGTCCTGTCCATCAAGATGCTTGGTGTAAACTTCCATGTTGGGGGCAAAGATGGCCCACAAGTAGTTGAAGCTGATTACGTTGTTCTTGGTGAGGTCCTTCATGGCCTCGATGTGTGGCAAGATTTCCTCACTGAGGATGGAATATAACATATCGAGGTGTTTCTTGGTGTCCTGGTCCTGCTCTTCCAGCCGGAGTTTCTCGAAACGGTGCCATCGATAGTAGAAGGGATGAAAAGGAGCCTTAAAGGTTAGCTGTTTGAGATGGGTATTGAGACTCTCAAACCCCACAAATGTGTCGTCAAGGACCTTCTTGATCAAAGGGCTGTGGACAGTGATGGAGTGTAGCGCAACTTGGTTAGTGCTTGGATGCGGTTCGCGGCGTACGATAAAAGCGCACTCCTGGGCGTAGGAGCCGGCCTCAATATCCGTGCCACTATTGTCTGCAATCCATTCGTTCCAAGGCGACCGATCGTCGGGTCGGTATAGCTGCTGAATCTTTGGTCTCATGCCCAGACCGAACTCGGGAACATAATCGGAATCGACACTCATCCCGGACTGGCTCTTATTAACTTTTTGCAGTGTTTATCATGTCTGAAACGCACCAAACTGCTAGATGTTCTAGCACTCCTTTGATATTGGAGAGAACTACCTCTTTCCGACATGTCTCAATACTGGCGGATTGAGATTCTGACAATGTGAACGTCTAATTTGGTGAAGTGAAATACTTGAACGATAGTTCTGCGAACTTCAAATGGATGGAAGGTAAAGTCGTGTCCGTAACGGTCAGATATGAAATGCGCTCTTTATTTGCCCTGTCAGATATTGCGGTTAGTCATGTGATTTAGGAGCGCGCTTACGGGAAAAAGCTGCTATGTAGACCCCTGAAGCGGCAGCAGCATACAACTAATGCAAAACTCCTTCATTTTGTCAACCTGCACAAATATACGAATCGATTTAATTCGCTATCCAATATGCACCTTCTTCACGCGGAATTCAAGGTACGCTACGAGTTCGTTAGTGACAATATAACAGGATATGCGATCCTTCGACATACCTGGAGCGCTGAGGAGGTCACCTTCGAAGACACACTGGGCAATATAGGCGAGAGAGCTGGCTATATTGGTGATGATGTTGATGGGACCTATTCCCAGGAATATGCAGCACGGAAGGGCTATCTATGGGCAGTAAGCACGAGCGCTACACCCAGAACATTGCCACATAGCTGGTGTGCCTGTGCCACGCAACACATACCAAACCAACCCCCTCATCCTAGAGCCTTCCGCGTGGCAGGAACGAAATCCATAAAATGGACACGCGCATACGCATGAAAGGCGGCTCTTGACATATTAGTAACCGGCGAAGCCCTGACTTGCAAACACCCGGGTAGGCTAAGACACAGGGCTATGTCAAGATCGAAGGCTGTTGTCAACAAGCCATCAATGAGGGCCTTGAATATGTCTGCATCGACGCTTGTTGCATTGACAAGCCCGTCAGTGCCGCGCCTTCCGAGGCAATAAACTCAATGTACGTATCAGACATATAGTCCTATTCTTCAATCTTTTGTTTCAGCTCCTCTTCAACGCCAACATCGACTCTAGCAGCCGCACGCGAAGCATCTTTCACCTCCTCCGTCATGGCAAAACCCGGCGAACTGGCTATACTAAAATTCTAGACTTCGTATTTTCTTCGTTCAAGATACAATAAACTGCGGAATAATGCATAACGTCCTACACCTACATCCGGGACACCCCCACATGTGGGATGCCCTAAAAATGACACTGTATATTATAACCATTAACTTCAACCTTTTTTTACACTTATTCTAATGCGACTACAATACAGCTTTCACCGTCACTAGGGTTTTCAGACTCGCTAGACTCATCTGTACTATCCTCAATTTCACCAGCCTCGATTTGAGCCTTCCGAATAGCCTTGATATTAGTAAACTTTGAATTTGGGCTCATCTTGACCTTCCTCCGCTTCCTAGCCCTACTAGCCTCAAGCTCTGCCTCTATTACCTCAATCTTTCGTTGTGCGACAGCTAATTGGTAGTTCTTCTCATCAAAGCCCTTTTGAACTTTCCGAAAGAGTAGCCGCTGGGTATTTGGATCACTATCAAGCTTGCCGAATAAGCTGAGTTGATCTTGGAGCTCATCTCTCCTCTTAGGCGTTGACCAGGCTACTGTTGATGTCTCTAACGCCCAGTCCTGACTACCCTTACTATCAGAGTACCCTTTGCAAATCTGACTAGGCTGTCTGATTGGTGCTGACGTATTCTCAAGGAGCAGGGGGCTCATAAGGGGTCTAGCTATGCTCGAAGGCCAGAGACCAGTATATTTCCATCCACTGATAATGTTCTTAGCGGTCAATGCTGCTAGACGTGCCTTTCTATAGGAGAGGAGAAAGTTTCTCTTCCCTACGACAGTAGTAGTATCCCTTTGGTCAAGGTAACCAAGCTCCTTCTTATAGGCTGCCTTGAGGGGTCCAAAGACTGACTGATCGAGAGGCTGGAGAACGTGGGATGTGTGTGGCGGCAAGGAAAGGAAGTGTATCTTGTTTATGAAGCAGAGGTACATGAACTCTGTCGTTTCGTGGCTACTATGCCCATCTAGGATAAGTAACCTAGTCTCTTCAGGGTCCTCTGGTTAAGTCAAAGGAATAAAGATCTTTTGTAGCCACTCAATAGCCGTAGAGTCTGACGTTCACCCATTCTCTGTTGCTGTAAACCTCCAGGCTTCGTATGGAGTCAAGTCCAGAGGAAACCACTGCTGCTGGACAGACTTCCCCTTGTATATCACAAGTGGGGATAGTGCAGTACCAGTCGCAGAGATACACTCTATAAGAGATGTCCACGCTCGAGATCCAGGCTGTTTCTTCCGTATAGAACGAGTCTCAGATGATCCTAGAACAAGACCATTTGATCCTCTACCTTCTAGAATACCTGTCTCATCCATATTGTATCGATTCGAGGCCTTAATAGCTTTGATCTCAGGGATAGCGAGGTATTTGAACCATTGCCTGATCACATTAGCTGAGGCTCCATTAATACGCTGGGAATCGATAGCTCTGCTTCTCTGGACCTTGACTGAAGGGTTCCTCTTGATAAAAGCCTGGACCCAGTTCTTTCCAAGTGGTTCGGTATCTCCGTGGATCTGTAGGATACGCTCGGCGAAGTCTTTGAGCTGTTGATGGGTTGGTGGGAGGCCTAGGGCAGCCTGGATTCGAACCCATTCAGCCAGATGGGATTCCTAGGCTGGAGAGAGCCTCTGGTAGTCAGCGAAGGCTATATCTCTTGACTGGGCTCCTGAATCCGTCGTGAAAGAGTAGACCTTGGCACACCATGCTCATATGCTGCTTTTCGGAGGCTTTGACCGGTAGCTATTGCTTGAAGAGCTCGATAAATATCATCTTTGGTATATTGACTCATATCAGTGTTGTCAGAGAACAGAATGCCATAGGCACCCGTGGGTGTCAGGACACTGAACGCAGGACACCGGTGGGCCGCCGGAGGGGTGTTTCGGACAAAAGACTCCCGAGTCATGATTACAATCTATGTGAAGCTTTGGGATGACGAGAGTCAAGATCCTTGGCATCGCCGACCCTGCTGTTATGCCGGGTCCAAGCGGCGGCCTAGCTATCTATATAAGGACCATCTCGAAGTAGGATAGGGAAGGAGTTGTCAGAGCCACAAGTGTCATCCGAGGCGGGCCGGCTTCCACCAGGTAGGAAGCCGTTTGTGGCGGCTAGAGAGCCGCTTGTGGCGAATGAGAGCCGTTGAAGCCGTTTGCAACGGATAGGGAATCGCTTGGTTGCAGATAAGGAGCCGCTGTCCAAGATATTGGCCGAAGTCGGAGGAACACAGACATACGGAAGCAAACATCCAGAATCCGAGAGAGAACCTCGGCTGGCTATAAGTAAGGAGTCGAGACGGAGGAAGATAGAGAGGGCAGAGATCAATGCATCACCGTGGGAACCCCTACCTGAGACCGCCAGTGACCACCCGGTGCTACGTAGGAGGGACGCCCGTTACTCCCCATCACTCTGTACTATTGCCTTCGGCCTAGCCGTACCCTGACAAGTGTAAAGAAGACGTACGTAAAATTTTGTAGCGATTGAATCGATATTGGTAAAGAAAAAAGAGGTTGAAGTTAGAGGCTAGCGGTGTTGATGAGGCATTTTTGGGTGTCCCACATGTGGGGGTGTCCCGGATGTGGGTGTGGGACGTTCAGCTTATTCTCGCACACCTATAGTAAATATAACAAAATCTTTGAAGAAGAACTAATCTTCAAGGTACCTCCAAAATGTCGGAAGTCTACTAAGGGTAGCCGGTAAAGCACGTCGTAATTATCAAAGAATGAAACAAATACAGCTCGAACAATTCAATATCTCTCAAGCAAAAACACGCCAGTACGCTCCATGCAGATAACGGATGCCTTCCCATCAACGCAGTCTACTGGGCTGGTACCCTGTGATACCTGTTCGACGGTTGCTGCCCAGGGGTACCACATCTGCTGCCTGTGCACCCCTCTTATCGGTATAGGCACCGGGGGCAAGAACTCAAGCAACTGCATTGGCGGTGGCAGTAAGTAGGAAATGCCACAGGTGGTCACGACTGGCGTGTTCTTGTTTGTCAGATACTGAGATGTTTAAGTTTTGAGGTAAGTGAGCAAATGAATAAAGATGACATCGAACAAGAACCACTGGCCTTGATGTACACCACTACGGTACCATTCCTGTTGTCTGCAATGGATAACAGGCAGGGTCTGCAACAGCGATACTGGAACCCTTTATCCCCCGTCTGACCCGCAACGAGACCTGATCCGTGCCATCATACAATTATAAACCATCCCCCATGGGACACAGTCGGCCGTAAGACAAGTCACCATTCACAAAACGCGTCCCCGCTACTGAGGAAGTGCGAAATAGTCTCGCGCGGTGGCGTCCTCTGCGTTGGCGCCAGGCCGTGTTATCGATCTGGCAAGATCTGTGTGACGACGCCATTTTTCTACTGACACTATTATCGGACTTATTGCAAGCTATAGCAAAGCATATAATTGAATTCGTCTCTGATCTTTCCGAGGAGAAAGGGGTGAAGATAGCCGTAAAGGCCGTAAGTACAGAAAAAGCATGCCTTTTGGCTGCATACTTGAGTCAGTTGATGATACACCAAAGGTTCGCTCTTGACATTCTAACAGTTTGCTGTTGTCAAGGGTTTGGTGCTCAGGGTCCATCCAACATGAGTCAACTGGCTGCATTAAACTAAAACACAAAGACAGTCGTTGAAAGTCGAAGGCTGGCGCGGTTTCGATAACTACGATAATGACAACGATAAAAGCGAGTTCTCGGTGTGAGGCAAGATGTGTGAGGACTGCGATCCCCGTTTTGAGGAGTTCTCAGTCGCCCGGACCATCCTAGATGACCGTTATATCTTCAACTTTGGCGACGACTGGGAGCCCGTCTTTGATGCCCTGCCTGGACTTGCCGGGCCGGCGCAATCGCGACGGTAAGTGGTGGGTCTACGAGGAGCGGTGTAAGCCTAGTGGTATCCTTAGCAAGAAGTACAAGCCAAGGGGTGAGATTGGAAGCGTTCTGTACGATATAGAAGACTGTAGTGTAATTTGGATCTGCTAAGCAGATGAGCAGTCTTACTTCGGGGTTTATACTAAACACCAGCCAAACGTGATGACATGTGTTTTTCGGTATAGTCAATGTGAGTGTGTCTATTACTATTACTCAATGGTATGGTGCCTCGGAGTAACATAGCTATATCGACCTTTCCATTCTTGATCTGGCTAAGGCTTGACCATACCCCTACCGCGCCTTTAGATACTAACTGCGCGAAGTGGCACGCACCAATTGCGCAATTCGACCCATCAATCACGGTTCCAGACCTTACATAACTCTGAATAGAGGAAGGTAGGCAAGAAAAAAGGCTCCATGGAAATATATAACAACGAACCACTATACTATAGAGCAAGCATATCTATCGAACGAGTTCCTCAGGTCTTATTCGTGCCACCACCAACCCAAACCTCTCCCCTTCCCTCCTATCCGTCCATCAGGGACCACTGTAGAAATATCAAAAAGAAGACTGGCACAATGACCACTCACCCTTTCCAAGCCCCAATCCAGGGTAAGAACGCCAAGCAATGCAACTCCATCGAAGCTTTTAACACTCAGCCCGAGGCATAAAGATAGAGATAAAGTGAAGAAAATATAACTTTCATAGAGACAGACAGAGTACTGGCAATCCGATTCAATTCTCACTATTGATCCCACGCCAGACCGCTCGCCGCTTTCGCTATGATAGCCCCGACTTTATTCGTTATATTCTGCGCGAGCCCCCACTCGCCGGCATCGATGGCGTCCCGGATGGCGGGAAAGTACGCCTCGTCGTATCCGGACCACAACTGCGGGCCGAAGATGACATGGACAAATTGTGTGCGGTTTGGTACCTATTTTCTCGTTGTTAATATTGTGCTCTACTTCTCAAGGGGTTACACTTGATTCGCCATGGGTGGAGCGAAGAACCCATGAGATGGTGTCAGGGGTCAGGGGGATAGATACAAACGGGGGCTACTCACTCCACCACCAAAAGCGGGAAACTCTAAGTCTAGTAATCCGGTCTCGAAATCGGCCATCTTCGCGTTGTACTCGCACCTCTGCCTGCCAAGTCCGTTAGGTTCCCAGCCGTTGGCGCTCATGACACTCTGTGACCATTTGTCCTCCCACTTGTCGAACTCGATCACTGCCGCCTCCACCTTCTTGATGGCATCCCGGATGGGATCGACGTTGAACCTCTTCGTGGTGTCTGCGTTAGCACCTTTGCTCTCGCCCCACTTCCACAGGTCTCCGAGGTAGCGACCTAAAGACAGCGCGTACGCGAGGAGATCGAAGGGCAGGATGGGCCGGTCGGCTAGCTCGAGTGCGAGTAGGGCCAGGACTTGGCCTAGCAGGGTGTGGTATGCGAATTCCGGGTCGCCGACATTCGACATCCAGTCGAAACTGTCGTAGCTCGAGTGGTAGGGGTAGCGCTCGCCTTCGAACCGGATATCGATCGAGCTGGTGCCAGCCATGTCCTGGAACGCTACATAATCACTCCCGGCTCCGAGGCCTTCGAGGCTCGCCCCGCGCTGCTTCCATAGTTCACCCAGCGTCGCGTTGCGGTTGCGGTCGTGTACTCGGTCGAGAACATGCTGAAGAATCTTGTTGAACATGGGTGATGCAGCGGCATGGAATTCAGTCCCACTGACAGCCGAGTCGAGGTTAATGTATGCAAAGGCGTTTTTCCGCAGGGCGTCCATGTTGTTCTCGACAAACTCTGTGCTGCCGATGAGATTGTACTCCTCGGCATCCCAGCTCATGAACTCGATCGTCCGCAAGGGCCGCCAGCCCCTCGCCACGAGATCGCCGAAGATGCGCGCGACTTCCAGCATGACAGCCGTGCCAGAGCCAGGATCCGTGGCGCCAAAGCTCCATGCATCTCGATGGTTTCCAACAATGATGCTCTTCTCGTTCTGTTCGATACCAGATATTTTGGCATAAATGTTCCAAATCGGCTGTTGCTCGTTTTCATCTTGCTCATTCTTCAGCCTCACGATAGGGGACGATGAGTTGCCGGACCACCATTGGACTTCAGGGACACCCCCTTGCCATTCGCTGGGGCATGGATCACCGAAGCCCTCAATGTGCTGGAGGAGAATCTGCGCATCACGCCACGCCAGCGGTATGCTGGGGATCTGGACCAGGCCTTTCGTTTGAGTCAACTTCTCCCGCGGCTGTCCTGGCTTGCTTGCCCAGCCTGGGGTAAGCACATCTCCCACCACCCAACTCATCAAGCTCACCGCACCCCTTTGCACACCGTCAGCAGGCATGAATCGTCCCTTGGGCGCAGGCTCGCCCTTCAGAAATCCGTCGTCAGCCGGATCACTGTAGATAATGCAGCCGGCAAACCCAGCCATCTCCGCCGCTTTGACTTTGAGCGCCCGATCTCCCTGGGAACCATAGTACCGAACCAATGCGATGGCCCCTTGGGTATCGATCCCGCTGTCGTGCAACCTCTTAAAGTCCTCTCTGCTACCGTAGTTGGCGTATATTAACGGTCCTTTCACATCACCTGATTTAGAGTGTCCATGAAACACGAATGTTTGGCGCCCAGCGGTCTCGCCGCCAACCTCATCCTCTTCGATTTTGGCGCTCCATTTGGCCTTCTTCCCATCCTCGGACATGATTTCCACAGCCCGTCCGCCGGCTTTCGGGTAATTCAAATACACGTTGTATTCGTCCACCGTCACATCTTCCAGCCCACTCTTCAAGAATGAGTTCCGCACATCCATTGCGAGTGCATAGTCGCCTTCCGTGCCGGCAATATGCGCATAGCTGGTCAAGTGTTTCAGCGTGTCCTGCATGCGCTGCGGGTCGACGCTATTCTGGACGAATGTCCGTACGCTTTCGGGATCGAACATTTGGCCGCCTATACGCCTCGTTATGTTGTTGAACACGTCACTCATGAAGAGTAGATAGAGGAAGCCCATGACGAGGATGACGGCCAGCAGGCGACCGACCAGAAGCAGGCTTGCCGAGTTGCTCATCTGGACCTTGGGGAATTTGCATCTCCTTCTTGTGGTCCTCGATTCGGAGCCTGGTTCTGCGGCAGCCCCGTTGGCACCGTCACTTTCGCGGGGAAGACGGACTGTCATGCGTGGGAGACGCCATCGCCACCTCCATCTCGGGAGGGACAACGACAAGCCAATCCGTTTGCGCCATTGGGACCCTGACCTCAACTCGGGACCGTTTAATGGATCTTCAATGTCCAATTCCTCTATATCCTGACGTACTCGCGAATCTTCCGGCTCGTATTCTTCGTCGCTGGCTAAACTCCATTGGGAATCCTCATCGTCTGATTCCACGTGGGGTGGTCGGTAGCCATTTGGCAGCCCTCGATCGCTGGGTCTTGAGCGTGATGACGTCAACAGAGATTGCGCTTCTCTCTCCGCATCGGGTCTGTCGTCGATGGGCGATCGTGGAGGCGGCCAGTTTGCGTCGGAGGATGAGCCGTGTATGGCCTCATCATACGTGGGAATGGGCGGTGCCGGATCGTACTGAGACTTGCCGGACGGCATCTTCGCGATATTATGTTGCGATCAAGCCTTATTGTTTGCTGAAATCCACCATTTGCGGTTCTGATTCTGAAATATGGAGCGATGTATTCGACCAGGTGGCGAGTGAATTTGAAAGCAAGCGATTACGACGGTCGGATAAAGGAGTGAAGTAGCAAAGAGAAAGGAGAGAGTGGATGCGAGGTAATGTACTGGCTCATCAGTCCAGCTGCCAATTGAACAGACATAGGAAACGACACTGGGACGTTCTCAAGATATGAAGGAAAAAAAGCCCGAGATGGAATCGAGGCTGATAGTTAGTGGTGTCCAATTGCCCTGGAGATCTGCGACGACGTATTCCGTACGATAGCGGCCCTGTCTAATGTCGCACGGAGCACGCGGTATGCGGCAAAACGGGTTGATGGGCCCGATAAAGTTGTTCAGGGGCGTGGGGCCAATCCACTCACTGATTGGCTCCTCCACTGCCACAATAGCGGTCCTGGGCCAACTAGATGTGTCCCTAAGTACAACACAGCTTCGGTCTTGATTATTGAAATTTCGCTTGTCAAATAACGTGAATGTACACCGAGCTGGCCACCCTTACATAACCTCGCATAGAAATTTTACGATAGTAAAACCACAACGCCGTAAATCGATTGAAACTACTCTGAATCTTCCTCTCCAGAAGATGGCAATGCGATCTTACAAGTTCGCGCATTATGCCCAGTCCCGTTGCAAATACCACAGCGCCTCGGGCGCGTTTTTACGCGTTTGGAGGGTGCTTCGGGGGACTTGGTACGTTTTTGCCGCTTGTCGGAGACTAAGTTTTTGGTCATTTTTGAGAGCTTGAAGGGCTAGCATTAAGTCTGCTTCGTTGTATGACTTTGCCATAATTGATTGTTGAGAAAATCAAACATTAAGTTGGCCGGTCGCGTTGGCGCATGAAAGTGGCCAGCTCGGTGTCATGGCCAGCTCGGTGTACATTCACGTTACGTCGATTCCAGAGTAATTTCAACAGAGACCAATCGAGTTGTTTCGAGTCTGTTGCGCTTTCTCTTCATTGCAGAAAAAGGCCCTAGGACCACTCAATTGTCCCTTCGTTTCAAGCCGGTCGCATTCATGGAGCAACCTTACTCAGAAGTGGCAAAGCATCATAGATAGACCATCATGAGCAATCCTTACATGTAGGTCCATGAATCGGCCGGCTGGATCACGTTCTTCAAGGACTGCGTTGTTTTCCCCCTACTAGTAACGCGAATGATTCAAACTGTGCATCTGGTTGACCCGTCACTCAGTATAGTGATGTGGCAAACTCGTTATCGTGACCAGTATCATACCAGGCCAATCCAACTGCGGAAGTCAGTACCAAACGACCCAAACACCCTCCGTCAATACTCTATCCCCTCAATTCTCTACCAGGCTCTGATCAGGCTCTGGTCAGCGTCCAAACGAACGAAAGTGAAAAGTGCATTCATCCCAGCCCGTTCCTAAAGTAATGGTAAATAAATGAAAAATACAGACCACCACGAGAACCCCATGAGTAAAAGCCCATCAGTAAAACCCCATAGTATCCTCAACCCACTCCCAGAAATACTCCCACTGCGGCGGCCCAATAAGCAAGTACGGCCAACCCTCCACATACATGGCCCTGGGCATCCCATTCGCCTCGTCCCAAGCCTTCATCTTCCGTCCCTCGGCAATGGTCGTCACAACAGACGCTAAAATACACACCACCAAGAAGATACCAAGCGCAGACTTCCTCCACGCCTCCGCATCCCCACGCATCAACTCCCTAACCCCCCCTATGAAACTCTCCGATTCAATTTCCAACACCTCGTTCTCCAACCACCTCTGCCTGGCCGCCGCATCCTGCCTCTCGCCACGCTCCCCGATTCGAGTCGCGTTTTGGCCTTGGGCGTTTTCCTCTGCCTTCAACCTTTGGTTCTCCTGATATAGTTCCGCGTTTGCAGCTTCCAATGCTTCCAATCTGGTGGGTTCTTGAGCATCTTGGTGGTCCGCCTCGCGCCGACGGTCACGGCCGTGGCCACCCCGTTTTCTATCTCGGTTGCTTGTCTCCAAGGTCTTATCGCTGGTATTTCCGTATTCTTGAAGCTGCGTCTGCAGCTCTGTCTTTTCTCTCTCCAACTTGCTGACCTGGCTGCACAATTCAGCCTCTTGAGCTTTTGCCTCGCGCCAGGATTCGATTGCTTGTTGCGTCTCTTTATTGGCCGCCGCTACATGCCTTTGGGATTCTTCTGCCCGTGACATAGCAGCAGACCTCTCGTTATCATATCTAACATTTTCAGCTGCGAGCCTCTCAATCTGTTTCTCGGCTTGAATTAGCTCTTTCTTTACCTGTTCAAGCTTTGTCTCCAGGTTCTCCTGCTGGTCTTGAAGTTTCCGAAATGCATCTGCTGATTCGTAACTCGACTTCTCTGCATTTTTAACATCATCTTGCAGCCCTTTCTGTTTTCCAAGGTAGTTCGCTTTGGCTTCCTTGAGCTTTTCCTCGAGTTGATAATTCAACTCCTCCGTTTTATCAATAATATGAGCTTGTTCGTCTTTCTCGCTTCGCAGATTCTCTATTACACTGTTCTTTTCGGCTAATTCAGCTTCCGCTGTTCTCAAATTGTCCAACTCGACCTTCATCTCCCGTATCTGCTGATTTAAATCCATGATCTCCGTATCTTTCTCCTGGAAAATGTGTCTTCGGGTTTGAGAGGAAAATGCGCTTGCTGCTTCCACAATAATGGGAACCATGAACTTCGTTGGTATTTCGGTGGCCAAACCGCTTAATGCTGTCTTGGCGTTCGCCTCCAGTATCTTGGGTCGGATCTTCCAGGAAGTTGAAAATATTCCTTTATCCGATGCTAAATACCGAAGAACACTTTGGAGGTCACTTTCTGTATCAGACCGGCTCTGGCTGTCTTCTTGTGGGCTGGGAGATGGAGTTGCCATGTTTGTATTGTATCATGCGAGTCTTTATAATGTTTCGTTTTTGGACCAGCGAAGGAGTCGAGTATAGTATATTTCACAAGTGTTGGTCTAGTCTCAGGGGAGATAGCACCTGGTAGTTCACAAACTTATAATCATAATCCATTGAATACCACACAGGTCATATTGTCGTCGTTTTCCTCTTTGTGTTGCCGGAAGTGGTGCTCTGTCCATGTCAGCAAAGCAAAAAGAGCAAACAGTTTTATTCTTATTATCAGTTCCGGAACCGTCGTGTTTCGCTGCGTTGAGCGAATCATTCTTTGATGAATTTCCATGTAAGTACATGGGCTGAATGGGCCCTACTACATCAATCCAACTCATCACAAAGATTCCATGCGCATACCAAAACGGCCTGTACACAAATAGAATAACTGTCCCATGCTTCAGTAGATTAACACCAGACTCACCACTCACTCTAAACCTCATAGGCTATGGTCCGAGGCCGATGCTTTAGGGCATGATAAAATACGTTCCTTGTTCTGGAAGTTCTTCATCGCGAAAGAGGATGAGGAGCGTGAGGCCGAGGAAAAGGACAAATGCTGTCAAGAAGTCCAAAAGCCAGTTGGATAACCTGAAGAGAAACCAGTGATATTTTACTATTCTATAATGTAACGTATTTCACCCCCATTCCGACACCCCTGTAAACCCCAACAATAACCACACCGCTATTTACATTATCCTTTTATTTGTCAACCACTTTTGCTTCAATTGACTTTATTCCAAGTATTCGATCTGATCTGCTATCAATGCCTTCATATACGGAAGAAGACCTCGCTGCCGTCGTTCTAGACGTCGTAAATGGTAAATCTGTGCGACGCGCTGGCCTGGATTGGGGTATACCAAGGACTACACTTATCGACAGACTTCAAGGCGCTGAATCAAGTCGCGAGGCCTCTGCTAGCCAGCAGAGGCTATCTTCAGTGCAAGAAAAATACTTAGCAGACTGGGTTTTGGTCCAGGAAGCCCTTGGACTAGCCCCAACGCACGCGCAGCGCGTCCTAGCCCTCAAAGGTGACCACCAACCACTCGGCAAGAATTGGCTGGAAGCCTTTATAAAGCGTCACCCAGCACTAAAGACTAAAAAGCAACGCCGTATTGACTGTCAGCGTATCAATGGCGCGTCTACCGAGGTAATCCAAGCCTGGTTTGCTTCAAAATTACGTATTCCTGCAATTCAAGCGATTAAGCCGCAATGCAGGTATAATATGGATGAGCATGGCCTTATGGAGGGTCAAGGGGGCTCTGGGCTAGTTGTCGGGAGCGCTACCTTACGCGCAATACACCAGAAACAGCCTGGTTCGAGGGCGTGGACGTCAATTTTGGAATGTGTGGATGCCCTCGGCAATACCTTACCCCCCCTGGTTATTTTCAAGGGCAAGGACATCCAAGAGCAGTGGTTCCCCGATAAAAATCTTCAGGACTTCAAGGACTGGCGCTTCAAGGCATCCCCCAAGGGCTGGACAGACGATACGATAGCTATCAAATGGCTTGAAGACGTTTTTATACCCCTTACGCTTCCTCAGGACCCTTCAGACACTCGTTTACTTATTTTGGATGGTCGCGGTAGTCACACAACTGATAATTTTATGTCTCTTTGCTATAAAAACAACATATACTTATTATTTTTACCCCCACACTCATCTCATGTCCTTCAGCCCCTCGATGTTGGGGTGTTCTCAGCTATGAAAACGGCATATCGCAAGGAGGTCGGGTTTTTAACCCTATTAACTGATTCAGCACCTATTGGCAAGCGGAATTTTATGCGCTGTTACGCCAGAGCACGCAAGAGGGCCCTAAAGGCTCAAAATATCAAGTCTGGTTGGCGTACAAGTGGTCTATGGCCCCTAAATGTCGCTAGGCCCCTTACTAGCCCTCTTCTGCTTGAAAATAGCAACCGCACACGTCACCAAGGTCCAGACATTCTTATTACAACCCAGAAAGTCCAGAAAACGCTCCAGACGCCTTCAGAGGGCAATGTTGTATGGTCAACGCCAAAGAAGAGCGTAGATATAGAGCGCCAGTTTAGGGAGTTCAATCGACTCCAACAAACTAACCTGACTACACAACGCCAGCTATTTAGAAAGATGAAAAAAGGGTTTGATGAGAAGGATTATCTGTTAGTAAGCGCAGAATTACAAATTGAGGGCTTGAAACAGCGATTGGAGCTTATGAAGCCACGGAAAAAAAAGAAGGTGCAAATAAGTCCAAACGCGAAATTCGCAAGGATTAAGGACGTACGGCGGACGAGGGAAGTATCTAATGAAGCTCTTGTTGATGATTCGGGTTCAGAAATATCTAATGTATCTACTGTCGAAAGCGATTGTATAGTTTTTCAGAATTGAATTTGTGGTGGTTATTTGAAATTGCAGTGTTATTCGTGGTGTTTTGTTTTATAGGGTGTCGGAATGGGGGTGAAATACGTTAATTCCACCGTGAGACCGGGTTTGTGCTTCCGGGCTTAATCAAGGTATCGAAAGTCTAGGGTGTCATGTATCAGCCTGCCATTCGGGACTCGGGAAATATAGCTCACGATTCTGGCCCCAGGTGTTGAGGTTGACGCTTTCGCTATACATGGTTATACGTGTCTATACATGTCAGAGGTGGTACCTGCGCAGCCACCACCACTACTTAGTTCCAGACCAGCAACACTAGCCTAGCTTTCTTTCCTCACCAGAATACACTTCATTTCTATTGTGTGCCCCTCAACATATTTCAATATATAAACATGAGTATTTGATTATTTATACTAAAAAGAATAGCTAGCTCATATTAATAGTGTATATGACGAAGTAGAGGTTCTGAGAGTGCGAATCAAAGTTGCGATATCAGTCTATCTCTACTATAGACTACAATGGGAAACTCCAAACTGATCAGTAACGATTGATATGCACATGGTGCGTGTGGAACTCAGACCAGCAAGGAACAAAGCGCCATTGAGCATTTATAAAGCAAATGCTATCCGTCCACTGACAGAATGCAATGTCGTAAACAACAATCATTATAGGGACGGAATAAACTATTCATTCGCTTACATTCACATAGGCGATCCGAAGATACGAACCTCAAGTTGATGCTCCCACGTTCCATAGATTAAAAACTAAACACAGCACACACTGAACTGCGACAGCAAGTCTTCAACTACAGCAACTTTCAACCCTTGTACCCCACTTCAGCTTGCAGCTATGACTGGCATTCTGCTAACATACCTCAACCGTTGCCCGTAACGGAGCTTGCTAGATTCTCCTCGCTCAGGCTAATGAATCCCCGGTAATACGACTGACGGCACGTAGATAATAATTGCTTAATTAAACCCCGGGATTCCTAAATAAACCAGTCCATGCTTTCCGGGCCTAGTACCTCTTCATACCCGAGGTAACACTTGTCGACATATTTTGTATAAGCAGATGCACGAAGTCGCCATGAGACAATAATAACATGGCTGTACTCAAAACACTGGGAACGTCGAGCTTCTTATGACCTGGTTGACTTGTACACACACACACACACACACACACACGAACAAGCATCATCATACCATCTTCTACGCTAAAAGTATCCTTACTGCCCAAATGAGGTACACATATATACACTGAAACCCCTTTCCGGTTCCCTACCCGCATCGCATCTCACTCCTGCGAAAAACGCGCCTGCAGACTTCTCTGCATTTGTAGCAGTGTTGATCTTCGCAAGTCTTCTAAGGCTGGTTCTCCTGAACCCATGATTATAAACTATTGCAACTTCCCGATCAACCTCCTACGGTCATACCGAAGTTGGCGCCCAACGATCTCAACATGTGCCGTATACTTTTGCCCCTTTTATTTCTGGGGTGTCAGCACTACACCTTCGTAGCCCCGTGAGGCAATGTTCTCAAGAGTGTGCTTGAAGTGTCTCTTGCTATTCTCGACACTCGCCGAGTCCTGCTGATTCGTGCTCAAATTCGAGTGAATGAGCTCAATCAGGCCATTCACGTACTTCGTTGTCACCTGTTTGGTGGTGTCAGCATCAACTCTGGACAGATCTGCATGTGTGATGGGGATACTAACCGACTCGTTCTGCTGATCGAAGTAGTACACATAGCGATCCAGAATCTCCACAAATAGCTCGATGCTAGTTGCCTGCTCCATGCAGCTGTCTGCAACCCTCAAGGCACGCTGCAGGCACTCCAGCACCCTTTTTCCATCGCGATATAAGCCCTCGTCTGTCTCCTCAGTAGCGACAATAGGTGTAGCCCACCACAGATGACTGGCCAGGTACACAGCACGACATTGCTCCGGTTTCCGCAGAAGCTTGCTCCCATGGAGAGCGCACTTCGTGATCAGTGTGTCGTAATTCTCCTTGCCGAAGTTGCGAGTCTGGTGCAATGCGGATGCAATGACGCAGACAGCTTGGAACTGGGCTTTGGAATCACTGATAGCTTCCTCGTATACCGTAAAGGCTTGTGCGAAAAATTCATAAGCCACCTCCTCGAAACCAGTCATATCCGCTGTCTGACCACATGCAGCGAACAGCCGCAGCGCGAGCTCAGCTGCACCGGCGCCGTTAACGCGCGTGTAAAGTGCTGAGATGGCGCTGTGCATGAATTTGAACAGAGCAGATGATTGAGTCTCCCAGTTGTCGTCGTAGTGTTTGCGGGCCTTGAAGCGGCGGGCAAGTTTCATACCGGCTGTAATCAGCGGCGGCGTGGTCGTTCGAATGCGCTCGTTGCCTTCACCGTAGATTTTATGGGCCATCTGCAGTAACCTGAACTGTGTGTCGTTGTTATCGCTTTGGATGAGGTGGACGATGCGGGCAAGCCAGCCTTGCTCCTCCAGTGTCTCGTCTGTGTCCAAGGCTCGCCTCTGGGGACCACCAGGATAGCCTGCAGGAGGCTGTGAACCTTCCTTGATGAGCACTTTGAGGATCTCCAGCACGTTCTCTAGCTGGCTGGTTGTGGATATCGGGGTTTGATCGCGGAGTAGAGTCTTTGCCACTTCACCTGCGACTGCTCTTCTCGTCGGGTATGTCTGAGATTGAAAAAGGGGCACGTAGGTGGGAAGGGACAGCGCAGTGAAGAGCGAGACGTATCTCTTCAGAGGTGCTTGGAGGAGCGCCAACAAGCTTTGCTGAGCTTCAGATGCATGCAGATCGACACTGTTGGCATGTTCGCGGACCTTGTGATTTGCGTATTCCAAAATCTGGTCTACGTAGTCCAGCCGTCCGGGGTAAATGTTGAGGGCTAAATTAGTGAGAGACACCAGCAACGCGATAATGTCTTGAATGGGAAGATGTTGTGCGCTGACAAGGTTGTTGACCTGATCGAAGAAGATCTCGTACAGCTTGACGTCTGGTGGGATGCCCCGCTGCTTTTCGGCACTCTTCTCAGACGTATCATCGCCATCGGCGGCTGTCGTCTCCGTATCCACGACCGACGGTGTTGCTTCAAAGCTCGACTCGGCGACGTTGCGGTCGGCAGGTTCGGCAGAATTACCATTAGTATGCTCATCTCTATTTGAATCAACCGATGATTCTTCTGGCTCCGATTTTGGCTCCTGCTGCTCCTTGCCCAATCGTACCTTGTGGAGCAACTCTGCCAGCGCCTCCTCCTCCAGCTTGGCCTTATCCTCATCAACCTCCTCTTGCGACTCTCGTTCGGCATATGCTGAAAGCCTGTCCATCAGACCAATGACAATGGCCTTCACGTTAACGTGAGGGTTCAGACGTGACACGGCGGCGAGGAACTGGTCTAGCGTGTGGAGATGAAATTCGTCGGGGAAGACCTGGGTAATGATTTCCAGAAGATATTCCTGGGCCAGGACATCCCGACACTGTACAACCTGCTCAAGAAGAGGGCCCAAGATGCCGTTGCTGTAGGCTTCCAAGTCCACCAATTGACTCAGTCGCACGATATTGCTTCCTACGAGGAGTTGTAGCTCCTTGCGCTCCTTTGTCCGCTGCTCCCGTTCCCGCGAATGGCCTTGATGTTGAAGTCGCACCCACAGCTTGTTCATCTCGACGAAGTTGGTCAAGACAAAGTTGATGGAATCCTGCAGGTTGCCCTCGGGACCTTCACCTTCGGTGGTGGGAAGATGGTCCCTCGCTTGGCCGCTCAGAAAGTAGCGAAGGAACAGTCCACGAATGGGATGTTGCACACCCCGGCTCATGTCCATCATATCCTTCATCAGCTCTTTGACAGGCGCCTCGGGAATCGACATGTAAGCGGTTCCAACAGTTATCATGAGGTAGAGCCGCGGTACGATGTTGCCGGCATATTGGACGAGCTCGTAGAGGTCTGCGAGGTGGTTGTGCGGGTGGTTCTCCTTCAGGTGTACCGACAGATAGCGAAGAGCATCGAAAACGGACATGTACAGTTCGTAATACTGCTTGGGACCAAGACTGCTTGTTCGAAGCTCGGAGACAAGGGTTGAGCTATCGCGTCCATGGTCAGCGACTACATCGGGCAAGGTGACGTGCCACACAACAGCGAAGCTGTGGCCTTATCGCCGTCATTCACCATCGCAGGACAACGTACCAGCATTTCAGCGCGTCCATAAGCTTCCCTGGGGTGTCCAGGCATTTGCGCATGAGCACAGTTTGCTGGCGCACGGCAATCAGGGCATCTTCGAGCAATCGCGCCTGATCCTCAGGCGGCGCAGGAGTTGTCGACATTGTCGTCAGCAGGCAGGGCGGGAAGAGCTCAAAGATGATCGGTCAAGTCGTGGACAGAATGCTGAAGATTCAAGTCATTGGCGCATTGAGGTTCGAGTGTCAACAAGGTCGTCTGGTTTGTGTACAAAGACAAATGGGGATTGAATTGCTGCCTTGTCCTGCCTCTTGCTGGAAGATGACCCAATGCCTTTTGGAGAAGCTCCCACCAACGACGACGACGCAGCGGCTCGGACCTTGTTCCACCAGCCACATTTGATAAGATTACGTAGCAGTAGCCACGCCACAGACACTAGCCATAGGAATGGCGGCCTGTATTATATCAACGAGTGGAGTACATCACGAGCATCCCAGAGTTTCCGAGGGTGGCGGCGGTCTTTAATAGTCTACCAGCAGGGAGGGCGTCAACTTGCAAAACAATTGTAAGTAACGCGCCTGTCTGCGGCTCTCTTACACCACGGATCTCCTTTCTCTTGCTATATCAAGCTCCAGACTTTCAGGTCACATAAGTTTCTCCGAATGTATCGCGTAGGTCTGTAAAGCGATGGTGTCCGCAGCGTTTATGTATATGTCAAGGCTCGGATAGGGTCGCTAAAGTATCGTTTCGAATACGAGTTCTGGAATGGAAAACATTACGCGAGGCCGGTCCCTCTATCCGAACCGAGTGATGAGCGGGACTTTACGGTGAATCAAAATCTCCAAAGATCAAAACTGGAAAAGCATGGCTTCACGGCCAAGAATGGTATACTCACCAATGACTAGCTATCGTGATATACTAAAGTACATTGAGTACTTGGTTTTACCTGGGCTGCGCGTACTAGATCAAACCCTCAATTCAGAGAAAGATACATATCAAACGCTGATACGAGCATCGTGCCGAAACTTTGCGCTAGGATCTCGCCAGGTGCCTCTCATCTTCTCGCAATTACACAGAAGCGACATGGGTGTTGAGTGTTCTCTGAAGCTGTTAGCCGAGGCTACGGATAGAACACGCCTGGATTCTACCACGGGAAGCGGCGTTCGAGCTCGAGACATACCGGGTGGTGTAGCATGGTCGTAGGTCTCATCAAAGGATGCTAGAGTCTGGGAGCGACGGCAATTGAAGACACCATGAGGTGAGGTCTGGTGCTGAGTGCTTGGGCCTTTTTTGAGACTGCTGTCCCTTTCAAGGAGACCACTGTCAGGAAAACCACTGGCTACTGTTGTGAAACTGAAGAGCTGCCTTGCTATTGCAGATAAGGGGGGTTTCGACAAAGTTACACTATATCGGATCAGTCTAGACTCCCAAGTCGATCTGCAAACTACTCGGCCTCGACTTTGCAGAAGACAAATCGAGCGACGCGTTGGTATCAGACTTTATAATAGACAAACCGTAGCAACAATCTCAACTGTTATTACTGAAACGGCTGCTCTATGTTGAAGTGACACTACGAGAAATGTATTAGATGGTTGGAAATCAAAGAAAGATCCAAGTCTTCTGGTACTGCCGGAGGGGCATCACAAGCTGACACAGATAGCACATGATTCCGTCTATACAGCATGGACACGCATCCTCAGCCAGAGTTTACTCGAAGCCAAGCTTTGCCACTATCACAGGGCTGCAGCTGGTAGCTAAGGATAATGCTAGTATAAAACTAGAGGACCCAGATCAGAATGCTAATTTAGCTATGAAGATACCGAGATCAAGCCTTATCTGTTATCGCCAATCGTACCACCAATCGTTCGACTTCAAGTCAGAGTCGAATGACTGGGACAACAATACCCGACTTTCGGTATCTACTCGGTATCTTCCATCTTTCAGGACGATCCTGTTGTCCGAGTCATTCGGCTACCAACTACAGCTCCATGATTGTGGGTCAACGACCTAGACACGGCATTCGTGACAGGAACATCCGATCTAACGATTTGACGAGCCGCATCGGATCCAAGCACAATTTATTAAAACTATCACCTGCTTACCAGTACCCGCTGTGATGTGTCATTGTATCACAGGCCGCATTCCGAACGGCTAATGGTATTGGCAAGAGTGACATCAGCACTGCCCTTACCTTGCAGACCGTGCCGCTTCACTACTTCGCATTCGAACTTCGCCTACACTTTCCTTATGACCTACCACTTTGGGCATCCAAGTACAGGGCTCATTTTGGCATCTGGAATGAGATACGATCAGTCATTAAGTTGATTGAAGATACGCGGAGCTTTTGCAAGGTTTCCTGGATTGAGCTGGCTGGTCGAAACGAAGATTATACATACGTCAAGCTAGTGCGATAAAGACGTTAATACTGTGTCTCTAACGAAGGGAAGTTGAGTTGAGAATACGACATCAATCCGAATGCCGTTCAAATAAGTGTAGATAATGCGATCTTTGTGACTGACTGACGTGGGGATCTAGATAGTGTTCAGGTGATTTGGTGATTTCTGGAGAGATGCCGGGGTATCACGGGGCTCTGGCTTTGGCTCTGGCCTGGGGCTACGCCGACCAGTCTTGATGCAGACACTCCACTACGCCTGCTACGTTGATGGAAAGGTCCGCACAGCATTCAACTTGCCAATATTACATTAACGATAAACTGGAACAGTAATAGTTGATGGCAGTCATTTGAGCCTGTTCGCACGTAAACACGCAAAGCCGTCCAAATACATATGGAATGGACGGTGCGCTTTTGATGGGATAAGATAGTCAGTCTATTGTGTCGGTAGTTACGTTTGTGCCGTCTCACCAGAATACTCCACTTCCCGCTGTGCCGTATACAACCTTGCATGTTATATTCACTAGCCCGCCGTTCCGGGTATAAGTCATGGGAACCTTGCTGGCTAATGAGAACCCGTTCGGCCGCTGCTTGACAGTTGGGAGGTCCAGAGTCACTCTTCCAAGCACATGCGTATCTGAGTAAGGATGTACATAAGAGAAGCATCTGCAACCTCGGTTCCAACTTCCTGTAACCTAGATCACATAAGTATTATCCTCAATACAATAAACGCTAGCCGTGCCGTAGACCCCCATTGCTTCCACTCGGGTTTTGAGATCCCAGTATAACATCATTTACAAAACTAAGCAACGTGCACGTATTATCATCATGACCGACTCTCCCTTCTCCCGCGTACCCGCAGAGGTCCGGCTGATGATCTATGAGCACCTCTTCATCGACAACGGCCACCAGCACCTCGCAATCCGAAGTGCCGGGCCCCAGTACCACAAGTCAGCAAAGAAGCCCGACTCGCAAAAGCAGAAAAGCCGGACGACCTACCATGTCCTCGAGCGGTCCTTCCACCGACGCTGCTACGAAACCACCTACCAGCTCTCCTCCGAAGGCGTCTCCTTCTGCGCGTCCCTGATGCAAGTCAACCGGCAAATCTACTCAGAAACCGCATTCCTCCTCTACGGCAAGCACGGCTTTGACTTCGGCAGCGACATCGAAGCCGTCGAGCCTTTCTTGTCAGATCTGACGCCTGCCAGCCGGAAGCTCATCAGGGAGATCTCACTGTACAAGTGGGGGCCCGTCCCGCAGCATGACAGCGATAAGAGTGAGTGGCGGAGTGTTTGCCGGTTCTTGCAGCGAAACGGCGCAGTCAAGAAGCTGAGGCTCGTGGTGCAGGGTGGGAAGCCCAGTCGACCATGGGATGGTCCCAAGGAATTCTCGGCGACCGACTTCAAGTTTTTGGCCGAGATCAAACACGAGAGTCTGGATTGGGTTACGGAGCTGGCGGAGATCAAAGGGATTGAGGAGTTGGAGGTGTTGCCCGATGTGCATTATTGCTCGCCGCCGGTGAGTCCGAGTATGATCATTTTTGCAGCATTTTCGGCGAGTATTGAGAGGGGGTTGGCGGAGTTTTTGAGGATGCAGTTGAGGTTGGCTGTGTAGATCTGGTATGGAATTGGAAGGTTTACGTACACTACTCAATATTGAAGTAGAATGATGGAATGACAGAATGTAGATATCTTAGGTTATAGCAAGTACCACCACCATGTAATATTACGACACGAATATACCATACCATGGGAAATGCAGGCAAAAGGACTGTACTGGTGATGAACGTAGGACTAACTTCCAAAGGCTGCAGCTACGGAGTGGCTATCGGTGGGCAATTGGTCCACGATTCATAGTGAAATCTACATTGTGCAGTTGTGAAAACGCACGGTATATATTCTTACAGTGGCGTGTGTGTCTACAATCCCCCGTAGCGCCGATAACCTTCTCGTTGCTTTCCCCAGCTCCTATAAGCTCATGTAGACCCATGCTCAATCAGTCAAAATTAGATAACCTGTTATCGTCTGGCCCATACTCAATTATGATGACGCGGTCATTGCCCTGGGCCAGGAAAGCGTACGGTCTTCCATCAACGTGCAATACTCAAGGCTTATTCCACCTATTCAATCCTGCGGTACAAAACAGGCCAAAAGATGGTTCAATTCTCTTGTCCCATAAAGGTTGTGTGTTCATGGAAGGTCCAAGCAGTCTTTTTGATCAAGGCAAAGTCAACGTCACTATGGCCTAGCGCTACAGTGGCTAACAGACGGTGGCTATGTACCACAACTGACTAGCTCTAGGATCTCTGACATGTGACACTCTTGTCACTATGTACCATGGAATTGGGAATGTATGTGCAGATCCAGGGATCCTGATCCTACCAATTGGCACCAGGAAGTATTCCGAGCACCACCTTGACCTGGGAATGTACACGTGGTAGTATCTCAAGTCAATCATGGGAGGATGCGAGCAAACCATCACCATCCACGTGGAAAGCCGCTGGCTTGAATATAAGTAGTTTTTCACTCGGCTTAATGGTGTTTGATCATCAAGCCTCAGGCAAGGCAGTCCGTTAAATGTTAGTTTGAAATGAGAATGGCAGTATTGGAACTGACCGGAAAACAGGGCCTATAAAGATATATATGATCTTATGGATAATTTCGCGCCGTTTCTGGAAGATGAGGGGTCCCAAAAACTGAACAATTCTGAGATGGCATCGTTGTCAGAAAAGCGCAATCACTTCATTCTAAGCACAATATTAGATATTAAGAATGTACCTTCAACTGCAATGTAATAAAATCGATTCCCAAGTACAGTTTTGACAATAAGTTCCGCTTCGAGTCACGTAAGATCGGATGAGGATATGACAAGTGAAACATAAGGAATGACAAGGGATACTTTGTGGGCCAAGCTTAACTGAGCAACGGTGGTTCGCTCAGTTATTAAGCTAGAATCACCAAGTACGAGATCTCATAAGCTCTTGCACAAACATATAAAGATACGGGAGCAAACGAGACCCTTCCCGGATAGGTTACCTGATTCGGGGGGATGATACAACACTCGGGTGTGACCAACAGCATAGTAAGCCTTGTCCGACGATGCCAGAAGGCCAAACAAACCCCCTGCATTCTAAATTCCGAACAACTATCACGGCATTTCCGTCGTAAACTTGTATAACAACCCCAAGGAAGGCTCTACTCCATTCAAGGGTTCCTTCAAATCTTGCCCGACTAACCAGGACCAACAATGAAGGCCAACTCAGTCAAGACCCCAACCGGAGTCCTCGACGAGTCGTCGATTAGTACTATCGAAACACTGGTTCACGATGACACCAGCATCCGTTTAGCCAGCCCGACGAAGGACGAGCAGCCACAGCAGAAGACTGCAACTCAACCAGCAGAGCCCTACACTACCCACAAGGGCACCTATCGCCACGCACTGTACCTCATAGTCGGCCTCGCAACCATGACCTCCTCCTCCACCGCCACTATCCTCCTCCCCCTCCTGCCTCAAATGCGCACTCAATTCTACGTCTCAGCCCAAGCCATTAACCTCGTCCTGATCATCTACGTCATCTTCCAAGCCATTTCCCCCGCAATCTTCGGCCGCCTTTCCGGCCATGCTGGCCGAAGGCCTGTGTTTCTCATCGTTTTGGGTCTTTACGTCGCGGGGAGCATCGGTATGGCTTTAGTTGTAGCTGCGCAAAGGGCTGACCATGGGCAGGGAGGAGGGAAGCGAGGATATGCGGCGTTTGCGGTTATGAGGGCGGTACAGAGGAGGGCAGTGCCACGTTCGCGATTGCATTTGGGGTTGTGGTGGATTTGTGTGTTCCGGGCGACAGGGGGAGCATGTTGGGGCCTGTAGACATCGCGCTTAATCTGGGGACTTGCGTGGGACCAGTTGTCGGGGGGTATGGGAAGGTGAAGTGGGCGTTTTGGGCTATTGCAATTGTAGGAGCGGTGTTGTTGCTGGGGGTTGGGTCGTTCTTGCCCGAGACGGCGAGGACGCTTTTCGGGAATGGGGCGGAGAGGGAGGTTCGGGTGGTGGCAGAAGAGCTGGTTTGTGTTGGTGAAGGAACGGGTCGTTACTGATAAGTATATTGATTTCCGTCGTTGTGAGAAACAAAACCAGAGGGAAGGAGATGGACACGCCCCAGGGCTTTCAAAGAAAACGTTTCTGGAAAAATACGGACTGGTCAATTTCGTCAACAGCTTCCGCATCATATTTCACAAGGACACCTTCCTGACCCTCTGGGTGCACGGCTCATTCTACACCGTGGATTAATGCTTCGTCGCTGCAGTTCCTGACATTTTCCAGCACATATACGGATACAACTAGTGGCAAACGGGCTTGTCCTATCTGCCACGAGGCGTCGGCATCATCACCGGAAGTTGGTTTACGGGCAAGATCATGAACTACAATTACCGCGTGACAGCTCGCAAAGCCGGTTTGACTGTCGACAAAGTCGCTGGATATGATCTGCTTCGCTTTCCCATTGAGAGAGCCAGAACGAGAGGGAGTTATCTAGTACTGGCAGTGGCGATCGCGACCATGATCCCCTACGGTTGGGCGGTCGAGCATGGAGCCCACCCGGCTGTTTCTCTGGTTCTGCAGTTCATGCAAAGGTTTTGGGGGACTTACTTCTACAAGACGTACAGTGCACTAATAGCTGACGTTGTCCCTCACAGTCCGAGTACTGCAGCTGCAACTACGAGTATCACGAGATGCGCCATGGCAGCTACGGGACTTGCTCTGTTGCAGCTGTTGCTCGACGTCATGGGGAGGGGGTTGTTCTTCACGATTCTAGGGGTATGGTGCCGTGGGCTGGGTGCTGGTGACATCTGGCTGTTACAATGGCGAGAGATGATGTGGAGGACGGAGAGGAGTCGTGTGGACTGGTATATAGAGATCCCAGATCGTGTTACGTCCAAGTCTAGTTGGGGGCAATCAAATATACTTCCACTTCATCAAACAAGATGTTGACTATATTTCGCATCAAAAACGCCTCAGACCTTGATTCATTTGTCCTGGGATCGAACAAGATGTCGGGAATACGTCACAAATCCCTTTCTCCCTTGGACCTGGGAATGACTAGACTTACCATACCCCAAATTGACGCAATCCTAAGCAGCACAGCTTCTCATAATGCCGCGCATCTCAATTCTTCATTTTGGCCTCCAACAACGAGATCTTCTCCGAAGCATGGTTCAGCTGTCCCCCCAAATCCACAATAACACCCATCGCAGCCTCATACCTCTTTCCCATCTCACCAAGCTCGCCCTCGCGGGTTAGCGACAACTGCGCATTCTTCTCCTGGAGAACAGCCACTTCACCAGCCTTTGCCTCGAGTTTTCCCAGCAACGACTTCTTCTCCAGCAACGCGCTTTGACAAAACCCACGGATCCAGAATTGCAGTCCCGTCTCGCACTCCTCCGCGACAGCCAATCGTGTCTCGAGTTCTTCAATCAGCTCTTTGTCCTTAAGTGAATCTATGCCAGCGATAGGATTAGAAGCGTGGCGGCGTTGCTGTAGTTTGCACCCTCTGCCCTCGGAGGGCGAGGGACTTCGGGAAGGTCTGACGGTGCCGACGAGAAGTTTTTGTCGAAGCTCCTTGATTTCTTGATGCGAGTCCTCCAGTTGAGTTTGCAGATGATGGCTCTCCTCTTCGCCTTGAGCACAACGTCCTTGGGCAGCATCTAGATCTCCGAGCAAGCGTTTATTTGCATCCTGTGTCTGAGAGAGCTGATCGTTGGTTTGTGCAAGTTTGTTTTGGAAGTCAATGATTCGTAGTCGCTGGTCGTGGTTGTCCTGCTGATACTTACAGGCTTGGAGATTGGCATTCGGTTCCATTCCCTCCTGGACAGCGACGTTGGTCTGCAGATGGGTGACGTTAGCTTCGAGATCCTGAGTCGTGATTGCCGATTCTTGCTTCAGGCGCTCAGTCTGGGTATCTTTCTCTTTGGCCTTTTTCACGACGTTCTTCTTCAGCAGCTCGATCTGCACATTCTTCTCCTTATTTATGTTCGAGAGATCGTCCTTCAGATACAAGATCTCGTAATCTTTCTCTTGCTCCTTGGTCTTGAGTTCCTGGAGTTTTTTCATCATCGCCTCATTCTCCCGCTTCAAATCTCTGGCTACCCGCTGAAGGGCGACCTTCTGCGTGATCAATTCATCGTGTACTTGGTCCGGCTGTGTGCCACTACGCTTCGCACCAGTCGCTACTTTCGCCTCAAGTCTTTTGTTCTCCTTCCGCAGTGTCTCAGCCTCGGCCTCCAGGCGTTCAGACTTCTTGGCAGCCTCAACCCGAGCCTTGTTGGCGGCAGACAAGTTCTTCTTCTGCGCGACTCCCAACAGCCCCAACTCCTTCTTCGCCTTAGCAGCATCCTTCTGCGCAGCCTCCAACTCAGCCTTCATCTTCTTCTTGTCCCCCTCCAGAGTTTTCATATGCCACTCCATGTCAACCTTGCCCATCTCCCACATCATAATCTCATCGACCATGTGCGCGTTCCCCTGAATGAGGTATCCGATCTCCTCGTCGCGATTGGCGACCACATTCTTCAGTTCCGCGGCTTCCTTCCTGACCTCATCGAGTTGTCTCTGGACTGCGGCAGTCAAGAACTTCTTGATGCCACTGCACTCCCGGCGTTCCGCGAGGACCTCGCTGCCACGCTCGAGCTCGATGAGTAGCATGTCGAGGAATTGCACCTTGGCCTCTTGGTCCTTTCCGTGGAGGTTGGCACAAATGTAGGTGTCTACGGCGCGTGAGAAACGGGACACGGCAATGGCGACGTTGTCGTTGGGGGGAGGCTTCAGCTGATCGTGGCGGTTAACGTCGAAGCCGGACGCGAGGAGTTGGATGGTCAGCGCCTGGGCGGCCTCTATCTGGTTGCCGATTTCAATGGAAGTTTGCGTGTTTTGGTCCAGGGCTTGACTTGTGGCTTCAAGTTCCGTGGATGCGCTGGACATGACCGCAGGGTGTTCACCGAACTTGGGTGGCTGGTTAGGCGAGGATCCCATTGTGGCGAGCGCTTGTTTGCAGAAGCTAGATCAGGATGTGGTTAGCTTATATTGAAAATCTGAATTTGCAAGGGATAGGAGCGAAATTTGGAGAGTCGTGGTCAGTTCCTGTTGCACTATACGACTGGGATACATAAGCAAGACTGTGTCTGGGGAGGGTCCAGAGTTCAGGTATACATATTTGGGAGGCAGAAGCTTAAAATATAGATTCCATGATATTTGGTTTGGGATGTGGCCAGCTGGATTTACAACTTACGATACAGCAGTTGTGCTCGGAGAGAATTTGGGATGTATAAGCAGAAAGTTGTTGTAGTTGTTGAGCTCGGAGGCATGGGTGCACAGTTCACAGTATGAGAGATATGGACACAAGGGAGTTCAGGATTGTGTGGGGGAACGCGGCGAGGTGGGTTGGGGAGGGTGTACAACTAGTGTTGCGCTGTTCATTTGTTTGGAGGTACTAAGGAAATGGTACTGTAATGTATGGTCTGGGGGACGTGGTCTGATGTTGTTGCGAGAGTATGATGTGGTCTGTATGTGAGCGGAGTGGTCTTTGAACTCAAGAATGATAACGGAGACGTTTCTTCACGAGCCAAGGCTGGCTAGCAGAGTCTATAGTAAGGCCAAACTAGGCGCAAAGGATTATTGGGATTGATGATTGAGTCATGTTAATAAATAGCCGTTCCCCTACCTTGAACTTTCTGTTTCCATTGCTGTGAGATGTCATGGCTCTCATCACGGTGCTGGGATGTCTTAACTTAGAACTCGTAGTAATCTCAATAGATCAAGTCCCTTCAATAATGGGCAGATCCAAATAGACAATGGGTGAACTGCGGAAAAATAGAACTTGGGATTTGTTCTACTCATAGATAACTTTTGAATGATCAATAGTTCAGCAGTATCACGTGAAGAAACAAAACTTTCCCAGGTATTGGAGTCTGAGAGTCCCCTTATTCAGAACTCTGAGAACAGCTTGCTAAATTAACAGGTGGCTTTTCTTCACATCATCCTCACGCTGGATCGTTAGAAACTGAAGACTTGTTACTTACAATAGAAAATATATATGTGCTTGTGATCATATTGTCAAGCCCTTTGGGGTTTATAACGTCCTTCGAAAGGAAAGAACTGGTAAAGACTAGAATTTCTTTCTAAAGTATACCATTTCATCATATCCCCAATTTCTGGAGAGGTGTCCCATACTTCTAGCCTTTGATTACTTGATGTGGAATTGCACTGGTACTGGCATTCCGGCTACATACGAAGGTGAAGAAGGGAAGTACAGGTGGGGAGGTCCAAGCCGCACAAAGGCATTTAAGTCTCTTGCCCGTATCCCACGTGACCTTAGGCCACCAATCCCACACTTGATACTAATACCTTTCGGTTCTGTGTTCATTGTGAGCTTGGTCGATGGAATCAGTCGATGCATTTGCACTAACAGAAAGGTGAAGACACACAAGTCGATGAGAAAGGTATTTTCTCTCCTCTTCGCCTATGATAATTCAGTCATGCAGTGCTGCATAGTTTGAACAAAGCAGAAGGCAAAGATGCCCTATGTCTTAGCTGATATTCCATGTTGTTTGCCAACACGTCCTTTAGAAGTGGTTTTTTGGGTTAAGGGAAACGGTGAAACAGTGTGGCTTGAAACAATTAATCTCATGGTATCAGAGGCAAACGTGTTATAAGGACTGAGTACCAAGGATACGAGTGTAATTGTCCTACTACTGATGAGGTGGAGTTCTACCAATATTTTTTTTAGTGTCACGGAGAAATGCTGCCTAGTGTTGGTGAGGATGGAAAACCACAACCCGCCAAATCTCCGGACTTTGGTTGCCAAGCAATGCCTTGATCGGTGACGTTGGTTGAATATGGTTGCCTTGCCATAGTTGTGGGGGCTACCTTCAGCAAGAGCCATGTTTGACTCTATAGGCCAATCAATAAGTCACCAACCCAAATCAACAGCCATTTTGCTTACTAATCTGATCACCAACCTAAGGGAAGGGCATGGTGAGATTGGTGAGGCTGCCTTGAGGCTTGTTGTGACATACCACATGGCAATATTCATTTCTGCCTGACAGTTTATTGAAGGAATGATTACCTTGCAGAAAAAATTCTTAATTGACGACGTACCACAGAGACGGAGAAAAACAACAATTGTTGACCGAGGAAATGGTCAATGTCCACAAGCACGGGAAATAGCAACTTGCTTCTATGCAAAGTATATCACGTTCATGAAACAAGTCTGCGCTTCTTTCATAGTCTTCAAATGCTCATGGCAGTATCATAATAAATCGACGATCAAATGCTACAATAGCTGACGAATACTGGATTTTGGGCTTCTGTTTTGGGCCGGAGTGTTCACACTCGTCTTTCTCCTCTCCATGACATATGCTGCCCACAAAATGACCTAGTACAGGGAGTCATGCTGCTTTCTGCCGTTTTGCGGATCCCAGTCATATTGAAGTAATGCGGCTTGAACCTAATTCGATCATGGTAAGCCACATTTAGTGTAAGGCCATTGGTTTTCATATACTCTCCTTCATACCTGGGATATGATTCCCAGATTTAGGGTGAGGCATAGTCCCAATGGATTATATAACAAGAGTAGTATTGAAAGGAGACGAACACGCACGTGTGTAACGTTCTTGCTAGGGCGGCCCAAAGTAGAACAGCGACAACTCAGGCAGAGGATGAATTACAACTTTGAGGACAGAGCCTCGTTCTTGGCCATATCTCTCAAGTTCTTTCTGAGAATTTTCCCTGATGGACTCTTTGGGATGGAAGCAATGAAGACCACACCACCTCTCAGCTGCTTATACTTTGCCACCTGCTTGGCCACAAAGCTCTTGATTTCCTCGCCTGATATTTGCTTTGGATCAGCTACGACGTAGGCACTGCCATTGTTAGTGGAAATAATTTTGTTTCAAATAAGAAGGCATACCGTGGAAGCTCTGTGTCATTGCCGGGAACACCGATGATGGCAGCATCAATTATCTTTGGGTGGGACAGCAGGATCGCCTCGAGCTCCGCGGGCGCAACTTGAGTGCCCTGATACTTGATGAGTTCCTGAAATCTGTTGTTAGTTCCGACTAGGTGTGAAGAGTCGACTCGATTGAGCAAATAGCTTACTTTCTTCCGGTCAACAATCCACAGCCATCCGTCTCGGAAGGCACCGACATCCCCCGTGTAGAACCAGCCGTCCTTGAACGCCTCTTCATTGGCCTTCTCGTTCTTCCAGTATCCCTTGGTGACCAGAGGGCCTTGAACCAATATCTCGCCCTCAGAACCGGGTTCAACGTCTCTTCCCTCGTCATCCACAATTCTCGCGGAGCAGTTCGCCACCAGGCAGCCAACAGAACCAGGTGATCGGTTTCTCATCTCTAACGGCACGGTAGTGACACTACCTGTAGTCTCACTGAGACCCCACGTCTGCCGTAGAATCGGCCCACCTTTCCCTAGCTTCTTGCTGACCTCCATCTGCAGACCTTGACCCATCGGTGCCGCGCCCACTATGGCATCCACCCAACTGTCAAAGTGATCTGTCACCAAAGGAGACTTCGAAATCATGAGGTAAATCGGAGGTACGCTGAACATAACAGTACATTTGTACTTCTTGGAGTACTCGCAGAACTTGGCAAAGTCGAATCGTGGCATCCAGTACAGAATTCCTCCCTGGTACACAGAGTTTACCAGGTAGCCTTGGACGCCCGCGATGTGGGCAACAGGCAAGTGCGCTAGGGATTTGTATTCAAAGCCCCTGGGCTGGTGTTCAGCATGATATTCTTTGGTCGGGTCCAGTACCAAAGTCGCGCTGGACACCATATTGCGGTGGGAAAGTCGCATCGCCTTTGGCAGGCCCGTTGTGCCGCTGGAAAACAAAAGACAGACGATGCCGTTTTCGAGCTCATCGGCGTCCGTAATGCGGCGCCATTGGAGCTCCTGGTTCGAGATCGGCAACTTGGCCCCGCTCGCCGCTTCATGTAACTCCAGCTCCGCCTCGCCCTTGTACGAAAGGACTCGTCGCAGGGGCAGGCCTACCTTGTTCGCAGCAGTGATGGCGACGTCCTTAGTTTCGTCGGTGCAGATTATAACCTTCGCCCCAATCTGCTGGAGCTGATACGCAAGTTCTTCCGGGGTCGCGGATGGACTCGATGATGAGAATATTCCTTCGGCCGCTACCGTGCCGTAGAAGATGAGCGGGAGCATGAAGTGGCCTGTTGAAATCAGTAAAACCGCATCCTGGCTTGGCCCGTTTGCGCCAATGCCATACTGGTTACGCAGTACGTGGGCGAACTTCTTCGATTTTTGTCGTAACTTGGCTTTTGTAAGATAGTTTGAGGGATCTGCCGCATCTACGTGGACGATCTTATCATCCGGTATGCTGCATTGCTTAGACTCTGCCCGAGGCTGTTAGTACCACAAACGATACGGCCATGGCGCCTTTCGAACCATAGGTCTTAGAGTCGACGCCTACCGAATAGGAGGGTCAGCACATCGATATCCGGGACGGAGAATGTTCTCGCCGCCTTGTAAATGATTCCTTCTGGCGTCTTCTCAACTATGGAAGCCATCTCAAGTGACCGGGCCTTTGATCTCGCACATACACGAGTGAAGAGAAGGGCAGATATTTGAAACGAACTTCGGCTCTCTTTATCTCTTGGTATTCGTCTGATTTCAACTGACGTAAACAGCCCTTCATCCCCGCCCCGCGCATTATGCAGTGTTGCAAGGGCCGTCGCCGCCAATCAAAGCGCTGTAGGCTGCTCCCCGCATTCCTATGCCATGTTACCCCAAGTACAATACCGAGGCTCCGCGGCACCCCACAAGCAACTTTATTTAAGTGCCTAGATCAATCTAATTTGGGATTTGCTGGCAGACGTCTACTAATCCATGGGCATCTTGGGGGTTCGGCTACCGTGGCACTCGCACAACCATAGATTTGAGCAGTACACAAGCTGTACTCGCATCGCACTTGGATGACCCGGGTTCCAGGCAGCTGCCGCTCCCTACATAGTCTAGTCCTCCCTCCCCGAAGATTGAAGCCAAATACGTCGCGTGAGTTCATGCAGTTTCTATGGGCTATTTCTACCTAGTCTTCCGGTTTCTGTTTTCCACTCGGTAAATCGAGAAACCCCGTGTCCTGGGTCCAACAAGTCCCCAACCTGCCTGGGGGGCAGGACTTGTGTCAATAATCACCGGTCTCTGGCTCAAACTTGCCTTTACGACGTCATCGCTGGCGGCACGTTGAAATGCTTGCCCTTAACGGGTTACTGCAAGCAGAAACACACAATTCAGGGGCAATTCGACCGTGAGCACACTCAACTCGGAAGTATCTGATGTTTCATCATTGCCAGATCACAATGCGCTTGCTACGTGTTGTGTTCATTGATCCGATCAGTGCCCCTGACTCTCCCACTAGTCTGGCCAATCTTCGCCGTTCTGGACCCGAATTGTATCTGCAGACGTCAGTGGAGGTGCATTCAGTAAAAAAAAAATACTTAGGATACATACCGCTCGCTTCTTCTCCCTCGCTATCAACTGCAAGCCCAACTGGTCAGCTATAAGTCGTAGAACCCGTTTCGCCGGCTCTATTATCGCGGCATGAAATGGATTCCCGAAGTCGCACTTTTCCCACACAGGACACTGCATTGCAACTTTGACGAATTCCTCGTCAAGGAAAGGGAAGCGGACTTCCTTACCCCAGTGCGCCATGATGCGATCATCTCGACCCAGATTGCGTTGGCTTATCCTGCTCACATCAAGCTTCAGCTCATCGACGAGACCTTGATACCCTCGCCTTTCGAATCCAGACTTGTGCCGAGAGTAGCCACCAAACAGTTCATCAGCGCCTAGCCCTGACACAAGGACACGGGCAGGCGTTGATATACTGGGAGGCGGGGAAGTCGACCCGGATCGGGACGGGTAGCCATCACCAATTCCCCGGGCAGCGAAGTACAATGCGAGGCCAATGGAAAGATCCATTTGCGTGTCATGGGGATGAATGAGTGACACGACTCGAGACTTGTGTAGCATGGCTTCTTCGAAAGGGACGTTGACCTGTAGAGGACGGTCAGCTTCGGTTCCATCCATGGTCCCGGGAATCTTACAGCGATAAATCGCCAATTACGGGCAGGACAGGTTTTCTTGAGTTCGCCAAAAGCCTTCCTTCCTGTCAACCTGTCTGGGCAGGCTTCGTACACATTGACATCCTTCCTAAAGTTGGCAGCGACACGTGGATTCTCGAAAGCGACGTTGATCAGATCTACGCCCTGATCCTCTGGCAATAAATCATCCGCTAGCCTGGCCAACAATGTGCAGTCCAACCCACCAGAGAATAGAATGGCGATGCGGGTGTCGATGTCAAACTGGGCGTATGGAGGTTCGGGGACGTTGAGTATGCGCAGTTTTAGTGCCTCTGTGAGATGATGCCGGAGAAGGCGTACGGAGGGCGATCCAAAGTCCAGCCTCACATCTGGTTGTGGCAACGCTTCGTTGAATATGCCAATGCTGGATACCTATGAAAATAAGCATACTGGCTAACCCGGAGCTGGGTACTGGGGAGCCGCATCTGGCACTTACCAGATCAGCTCCTCCAGAGGACAGCCAGTCATCCTTTGAAGTGCTTGCGCCGAGGCTTAAGTTGCCTTCTTCTGTCTGGTAAGGCTTGAAGCACATCGAGTAGATCCCATCTGCTATAACCTCTTTCCATTCGGCATGGGGGGCATCCGCGACACTAGAGAAGGCAACTGCTGTTCCATCACTCCCATCATTCATGAGCAACGACCGTCTACCAAGTCGATCGCGGCCAAAGTACAGGCGCTCAGATGAGGCATCGTAGTAAATGAAGGCAAAGGGGCCTTGGATGCTTCGCAAAACGTTCAGGACATAGGCATGTCTTGGTTCCGGACCAGTGGCCTTGTTGCCAGAAAGCCTGGCGAATATGGCTTCACCATCATTGCCATCCACGATCTGGCTATCAATCTTCCATGCCTCACCGTTCCAGCAAAATACAGCTCCAGAATTGGGGTCCTCGAAGGGCTGCTTAGCGACATGGTCGCCACGCAGCGCCAGGACGGTCGAAGTGAATCTGGCCAACACGCGAAGATCCTGCGACGCGCCTGCTGGAAAAGTCCTTGTCGCCTCACCCAGGTAATCGGGGCCACGGTTGCGCAGCGCCTGCCTCAGATCCTGAGATAATTCAGCTGCATTGGCAGTTGAAAGGATGGCGTGGATCCCACACATCGTTTCGTAGCTGTTTGAGAATCTCTGGATGTGATGAAGGCTGCGATTGCGTGAATCATTTGAGGCAAAGATTGCCTTCAGTTCCCCGTGCCCCCCCCCCCCCCCTCCCCCCACTTTCCAAATGGTGCCTGCGACTTCGGGAGCTCGAGCTTCCTGTTCGTATGTCTCTTAAGGCCTACAGGGTAGCTCTGCCCGTAGAAAAGGAAGGCTTGGATATCAAACCAATTGCAGTACAGTCAACAACGACGTCAGGGGTGATATAATTATATTTTAAGATTTTTTGGCTGCTCAAAGTATTGTTAAGCGCTAAAATGGTCTATTTAATTCCTTAAAGTCTCAAAGTATGAGGGATGCACCAATTCAGCCCCTGCGCATACCACTGGCCAACCACAGTTAGTGTACAATGGGAGACCTGGTTCTGCTTGCCTCGGTCGCATTAACAGCTTTCCATTCTTGGAGCCTCTAAATGAGAGCTCAAAAGTTGAAAGAGATGTTTTGCCATACGGTGTAATTCGAATGACGATGTTAACCGCCTTGGGTATCACAAAGGGACAAGATTCGGTTTCTACAGCGTCAGGTTCTTGTTTGGTCAAAACTTCAAGCTCACTACCTAATAATTCTTCAGACATATGGTTTTCATAACGTCAGATGCAATCACCGGTAAACCCCATAGTAGCGTCGGCGACCCTCTCGATTCGTGGTCATTGGACTCTGAACAATATCGTACAGCTAATCTTGCTGTGGCAAAGCATTGAATTTAATATTTATGTGTCGTTCCAAAGTCAAAAGAGTGCAGGTGTCCATAAGGGCCTTGAGTACGGGAAAATGTGCCACTTGGCTGCACATTTTGAGAGTGCTGATCACGTCAGAGCCTAGCAGTGGCTGATACACAGAGGATTTGTTCCTGGATATCTAACCAGAGAACTTGGTGCACAGGGTCTAACATGAGGTCAACTGGCTGTTGTAGTTAGAAGTGGGGGAAACAGCCGTTGGGGTTCAAAGGCTGATGCGGTCCATCTTGAATTTGAAGCAGGAGCACTTTACACTTCAGTTTCTCAACAGCATTAAACCTGTATGCGAGATACGTCTAAAGAATTGAACGGATCTGTACGGCTCTCGAATGTTCACCAGCCAAGGACCTGGATGGGCCTAGGTATAGGCAAGTAACAGATTTCACCACCGGAGGCTTTCATTGGATAACTGTGCAAATTGTCTTGCATTGAATGTGTGATGAATTTTGGATATCCCCAAGAAGTGAACTGTGGCCATAAGTGCATTATACAGGTAGAAGAGATTGATGCCTATACCCTCACAAACTGGCAGTTCGGTCGTAATAGCCTTGAAGGTCCAACAGCTTTATACTGTGACAAACCTTTGAAGATTGACAATGACTGACTAGAACCTGGATTCATCTGATCTATCACCTGGTATTTCCCAACTACATATCAATTGTGACCTATAGCCGTGCCAGAAACATGTGGTACGATTATGTTTGACACGGTGAGTCTGTTGGAATCGGAATGCATACTCTCCTCCGGCCAGCCGTGTTTCACTTCTCTTGAGTTTCACTCAGAAGCAGAAGCACCGAAGTTCTGAGGAAAACTGACATCTTTGTTCCGCCTTTGGCAACACTGTCCAGTGCCACTAGCTGTAACAGAGAATTCTATTTGGTTTGGGGCCAGTGCAACTAGCATCCACATATTAACCATGCTCGTGGTTCGTGTGTTTTCTAGGAACAGAGGCTTGCCGCTGGCCGTGCATGATGACTCCGATGTCCCCGCATGCATAGTCATCTATATAAAGTGTTTCCGCATGCCTTTGTCTCTACAGCTTGACAGGAATCTGTCATAGTTTCAACATATGAACTGATAACTCAACAATATGCCCCGGTTTTTATCATTTTCTACTCAAGGCGTCGGAGTGATGACAAGTACCCGGCGCCGGTGACAAGTGACGGCATTTTCCGCTGTGTCGTTGACATGCGCCAAGGCAAATATATGTACGGCGATCTTCGTGAGCCACACGGAGTCAAGTGAAGAACCGTCTGATCGCGGATACGAAAGAGTCCTCTTGCATAAACATACCCGGACTGTTCTACGGTTGAATGATTGGGTGTCCGATGTTGATTGGCACCTATGATGTCAGGGACAAGCGAAGACTGTCATATCTCCACAGCTAACCTAATGTGATTAGGCATTGGAACATGCAGTTGGAAAGCTTCATTGCAGTTTGCGACGACTTCAAACAGGTAGATTGCGGGAACTCAGAAGTGGAAATGTTAAATGATTATCGGAAGTTTACCGCAATAACTTCGGCAGATGCTGTCCCCTACTTAGGTGAGTAACTAAGTATTACATATTGGCATATACCGCGTTGGTAGCTTCGAATTTCTCCATATTTGCACATAACTGCATCAATTCGGGAAGCACTCACCCCATGATCTGACGCGTAAATGCTTCGCTCAAATGCCTCGCTAAGAGTCATTCAAACCGGCTGCTCTCCTTTACGGCAAGATGTCGCGTCGTACACTGAAAACAAGCCCGGCCCAAGGCTGATGAGCGACATGTGCCGGGTGCGAAGACGGAAAATACATGACTTGCCTACACTACATACGCATTGACCGGTCTGCTAGCGTTTTATGCTCACCTGCAGTGCCATTCCTTGTCATTCTGCCACTTAAGCTCATCTTTTGACTGTGCCGTTTCAATCTCACCGCCGCTCTGTTGCCAACTCGAAAGAGAAGAAATCAAGACTTTGTCTGAGGGTTTCACTCTCGCGAGTAATAAACCGCCATGGCATACATTTGGCTGTGAGGGTGAGTAGTTGGCACCGAGAGGCATTCTCTAGGTTAATCTCATACCCATACTTCACCTGGCGCACCAAGATTACCAAATGTGTTTCATCCTATGAACCAGGGCAGATCCAATATGATATACATACGGTTCTCGTCTGATCCGCATGGAACCGTCTCGATGATCGACTCCACCGCGCTAGCTTTTCTTAACCCGTAGGCGTCATTATCAATTTTGATATTGGGTGACCGGTTACTGTCTGCCTAAAATGTCATATGACGAGGCGGGATTAGATCAAGTAACAGTTTATCGTCCTACAATCTTACAAACGTGCTTGGTCGAGTATACGACTCTATATGTCCGACCAAGGCAGACGACATGAACTCCTCACCACATCAGCCGTGTTGATTGCCCTTTCAAGTGGAGCATCCCAAATTCTCACCCTTACCACAATGTTCTGACATCGCTTTGTGCTTGTGTAGCTACTACCGTCGTACTACGACTAACCGTACGCTTCTTTATCGTCAAGAAGCCTGGAATGGACGATTATATGATGCTGGGTAGCACGGTGTGTTGATCTCGATCCTCACCGCTCGTCCATTTGGTTTTGTGTAGTTACTAAATTCGGTGCAGCTTTTCAACGTTGGGTACTTAGTATGCATTGTATGCATTCAAGCGGATGGGCTAGGATTCCCAATGAGGACGTTGACTTCCGAAAATATGAGGAGTTTTCTCAAAGTAAGCCTCTAGTTGTCAAGTCCCCTTGGGTGTCCAAACATGTTGACAGAAAAGTTATCAATCGTGATCGAAGTGATCTACTACACCATCATCCTTTTCATCAAAATTTCGATCGTGTTCATGTACTTGCGATTTGGTACGTCGAAGGCCGTATCAGATAAGCCAGCTCACAGCTGATGCTCAGCAGCTGTCAGCAAGACCTTCAGACGGTTCTGCTATGGCACGATAGCGATTCAAACCCTGCTCTTCATGGCCTCCGTCACCGGCACTCTACGTCAATGCAGACCGCTTGAAAAGGTCTGGGACGTCCCTCGACTGGTGTCTGGCACGTGCATAAATTCGACCGCCTTCTTTTACGGTGAGTTTTCCTTTCGTTAATAATATGCCCTCTCAGAATCAATGAAACTTAGAATACCCAGCTATCTCAAGCTTGAACATCTCGACGGATATTTGGATCCTCGGCTTGCCCATACCGACATTAAGGGCCATCCATATATGCCGAAGAGAGAAATACGGACTCTATTGCGTCTTCGGCATCGGCATCTTCGCGACTGCGCTGTCCATAGTGCGTTTGCAGTCCATCTACACGTACACCCTCTCCATTGATCCCATCCACGACGGAATACTGGTAAGTCTAAATCCCAACCAATTGTGCTCACCATGAGTTGTCTGAGATTCTGATAAATACCCCAGATAAACCTATGGTCCATAATCGAAATCAATAGCGCAATAGTGTGCGCCAACATTCCCGCATTGAAAATTCTGTTCACACCGCGACTTCTGATTGAGCAGACGAGAACCAATAATAGGTCGACCTGTTTCGGGTCGCTTGAGGCCTGAAAGCGCGATTTCGGGGGTATGATTCAAGACGGTGAATGATTGGCTGGTTAGTAATACGTCGGAGACGTATGGGATGGACCACTTGCCCGATACTATAGATTCAATACAACTGAAATAGTTGCTCAATAATACCCACATCCTATCCATTGCTTGCTCTTTAATCTTATCCCTAATAAGTGCCCAATTATATCTGCATAAGACACGTCATAATATTTACAACGTTCTTGACTACCCACCAGCTTCCTATGGAAGTACATATAGTCCGCCTCCATAGGACAGTAAATAACTTAGCAAAAAACAACTACCTGTAGTTATTGAATCTTGCATCTTCCAAGAATCCGTGTTCTAAGGCCGCCGACTATCCTCCTCATCCACGATTCTCTCCTGCCCACGAACCCGCCCAGACCGTTTCTCAATCTTCCCCACAATCCCCGTCCCTCGAAACGCCAAACCAACGAGAACCATGCAGCAAAGCGACAACGCGAAGTTGAACCAATTTGCCGCCCTAATAGCAACCAAAGAAGTTGGATCCCAAGCTCCAATTTTCCCCACGCTCTCTACGGGTAACCCCCTCTGCTTCGCCATAACTGCCGTTTGCAGCGCCGTAGTGATGGCTAGCCCAATTGCCCTCCCAATTTGCCCAGAGGCGTTGATCAGCGCCCCGCCCAGCGCTTGGTCCTCGCTCGGCAGGGATTTCGAGGTGAACAGCGTCAGGCAAGGCCATGTGGCGTCCGCGCCGACAACCGAGAGGATCATGGCTGGAAGACCGACGGCGAAGTAGCTCGTGTTGGAGGGGATAGTAATGGCGAATAGTAAGCATGATATTGCGACGGCTAGATTGCCAAACATAAGAAGCATGTATGTGGGTACCTTGGAGATGAGCCGCGACATGATAAAGGCGACAATGATGCCGCAGACTCCAGTGGGTATGAACCTCAGCGTCGTCTGCAGAGGCCCAAGGTTCTGGTATTCCTGCCAGAAGTACGTAGCATAGATGAGGAAGTCGTTGAAGGAGGCGAAGAACATAGCCATGATCACCATAGCGACGCTAAAGAGTTTGTTCTTGAAAATGGTCACTTTCATTAGGGGAGGTCGGCTTGTGTGCTTCTCCTGGTAGTACTGCCAGGCGACGAATATGCCGATGAGGATCAGTGCAATGACGATGAGCATGTAGATCCAGACTGTGTCCCATCCCACGACGTTACCTTCCGTGAGAGCGAAGAGGAGGGCTAGGATGCCTGCAGTGATCAGGAAGCCGCCGAACCAGTCGACTGAGCGGGCTAAGGAGACGCTTCCGGTGCTTGCGATTGTCTTTGGCGGGGGAGGCGGGATGAAAAATATCCCGGCAGCCGTGACGGCCACGGCGAGGGCGGCGAGCGCGCCGAAGACCCATTTCCAATTCGTGTATGACGCGATGAAGCCTGCTAGAAGGTTGCCGAAGACACTACCCAGGGGCGCACCGGCAGCTGGCCCACGTTATCAGCAAGGTATCATGATGGGTGGAATGGACTTGTCTCACCATATGCGCTGAATGCATAATTCTTTGCCTTCCCTGGCGGAAAGGTTACCCCTAGAATTCCTATAGCTGTTGGCACATTGGCCGCAGCACCCTAGACATGTCAGTAAATCAAGAAATAGGGATTTGATCTCTTCGATGCACCTACAAGGCCTTGTAGTCCCCGGAACAGATTGAACAGGATCTCGCTTGGTAGAAATGGATTTATAATCATGGTCACCGCCACGAATGCACTCCCCAGAATGAATATGAGACGTTTCCCCCATATATCAGCGATGCGTCCCCATAGCAACAAGAAACAACCAAACGTCAGCGAGTATGCTGAGATGACCCATTGTTGTCGACTTTCTGGTATGCCCAAATCTTCGCCAATTGTGGGCAGGATAATGACAACCGCTTGGATCGAAAGTGTCTAGATTTTGTTAGCCCGCCCCCTAAAAGTTTAATTAACAACTGAACTAGTTGAAAACACCAACATTGAGAAAGCTTGCACCAGTTACACAAGCGACCAAGGCGATACACCTCGCCTTGGAGAAAGGCAACTCGGACGCCTCTTCGCTCCTGCTGCTGCTCCTGTCGTCTTCGTCAGTCTTTTCATTGTCGCGCTTGTTGCCGACCCCACCTCTTGCGGGATCGCGGCCCGAAGCCGGCGTAGCACTCGTTGCGGTGTGGTGATTATCCTCTGCCTTCTTGATTTCGAGGGTATCTGAGGGCACTTCTGTCACCATCGAGTCCGACATTGTTCTTCCTATACTCACAAAGTCCTACGGGACAGGTGAGTGAAAGGGAGGGCTATCAAACTTTTAGAAAGTTTGCAAACGTCTGTCATCCAATGCTAGCCCCTGATGATGACCCCATATTCGGCGCGATCGGCACTAAATTGACGAAAATATGTGCCAAGTGCTGCTGATGGCACTGGGTTTCCGCGTGATTGGACCCCCAAACCGCGATTACGTCCCGTGTTTCTCCGCGGAGTCAATTGACCACCCTGTTCAATGATATAAGGAACGAGTGAGTAGGGCTTTGGGGCTGCATTCTACAGTGGGTATTGCGGTATTCGGGGATTGATGGCCGCATGTTGGTCACTTCGACGGCTTTTCCGCCACTTAGTATTAGGTCGTTCCGGTGGACAGTGTACTGGAAGACGACGAAGCCTAACATGTCATCTTGATCAAAGCTGCCTGGAAATGTAAGATTCCCTTGCGGCTTGTGGCCTTGAACTGGTGATCTCAAACTTGATAAAAAGCTTTGAGGCCACCTTGCCGCAGCCAGTTACCATTGATGAAACCTTGAATGGTAGATTGTCATTGGTTGGTGGCAGGGGTAAACATATCTTCTTGGCAGGTTCTGCTTGCTTTTGTCAGGAACGGCTAGGCCGCAAGGCAATGGTACAGAGTGAAGGGAGTAACGGGCGTCCCTACTGGTCTATCACCGAGTGGGGTGCCCAGAATAGTTCATTGATCTCTGATCTTCCTTCTATCCTCCAAGATATTTCCCTTGATAGATAGCTAGAGCCCCTGTTCGGAATAGCAGAGCTCTAGTTCCTCGGTGCTCCGAGACTTCAATATTAGATCATGACTCGAGGCCCCTGTGCCGGTGCCCCACCAGCAACACACCGGTATCTTGCACTCGGCACTTTGACAGCTTTGATCTCGTGTGTTGCAACGGTAAACGCTACGACAGGATAATTGTCGCCTCAACGGCGAGGCCATGTTTACTTCGCTGCCTCGTTACGCCGCCATGACAAGTCATCCCTATCTGTGCTGTGCAGCTGCGTCACAGAGGCTACACGTGTTGCACAAGTTCCTGTCGCCCTTTTTCTCTCTTTCGCAAATGAGATCGCATTTCTAGGCAGAACAGAGCTGTGCTGGCTGGTGTCTCTGACTTCGACCCAGACGAAACTCGATTCCGAAATGCTCGCTGACCTTGAAGCTGTACCGACCACAAAACTTCTCTCCGTTAAGCTTCTGCATCGCTCCTGCGGACGCCAAGCAGCAGCTTCGCAATAGCAACCCTACTTGAATGGAACATATTCCACTGTCCCCGATGTAGCCAAGACCTGCAATCAGTCGGCGATGTTCTTCATACCTAGGATTACATCGACAAACACAGGGAAGGACGCGATAACAAAATGCCACAAGACGAAAGGCAAGACCAAGGCAACAGTGACTCTTCCGGGGGTGGTTTGAGTAGCATGTTAGGCTCAGAGAATTCCACAGAACCGCAAGCAGGGTCTGATGATTTGCGTTACAAAGTCGAGTACGTGGAAAATAGAGGAACGACTACAAGAACCCACGGGTACCAGGACAATTCAACTTGAAGCAAGGGGGGAAGGATGTCAATGGAACTAAGTTGGACTCCGTCATCGAAATTCGGACAGTGATACAAACCGACATTATAGGTAAGCATGTTAACTAACATGCTAAAACATGCCGGAAGAGGGGTTCGGATTCCGCACTTCTACAAACCCAGGTAGTCCGTGGAGGTTGAGAGCCACGGTATCAAATTTAATCCGCCAGTATCATTGACGCCCTTTCCCACGTCGTCGCCTACTTCCCCGGCATCAGTCTTACTGAGAGCGCGGTGGTCTTCAAGGAGCCATATTGTGTTGTGTTTCATTCCATGGAGGAGATAAAGCCTATCAGATGGCTATCAACAAGAAAGATGAAGGTGTAGACCCACTGCACAGGTTTGACGGAGAGACACAACGAAATCTGGGGGTTTTTGCAACGCAGTTGAGAGACGATACCAGAATACACTCGAACAGGAAATAGACCCCTACAACCTTAGAGTTCCTGGACAACGTTCAAGATGCTGTGGCTCCCATTCAAGCCTGGTGAGGCGGTCTACACAAAGTGGAACGAAGGCTTCCAGACTTACTTGATCAAGTCGATAGAGTTCAACCACTACCAAGCGATCAAGTTGATGGGCTCATTCTTGGTCGGTATTTGGTACCTTGACTTCGATGGCCGCCGCTTGGGAAGATATCAATCGAGCCGGATTATCTCCTCTTTGATGGGAAATTGATGGGAAAGGGGGATCAACAGACTCAAAGTGTTCCATCTCACTGTCTCGATTCTAAAGACGGTGGAGAGACATGGAAAGCTCTCGAATACAGGGGTATGGAATTCTACGGGTATCTGAGTGGCGCTCGGGTTTCGTATCGAGGAGAATCACTGGCCATCCAGTTCGTTGGGTAAGTTTCGACGGTCAACGTTCAATAACTCTCAAACACGCGAATAACACAACATGACTGCAGTATTATGGCCATGCTATAATTGATCCTACTTGTTACTACAAATATGGTTCGTCTCGACCGTTAGCCGAACCACAGGAATACAGTTATTGGGTTCACCGTCAAAGCAAGATGGTGTGGTGAGTTGTTCATGAGATCAATAAGTACCGGCACAAATACTGATTCATCAGCTTCAGAATTATTAGACGTGGATCTTTGCAGTGAATTGCAGATCAAATTCGGCGCAATTAACACCTTGGTCATTCCAAAGCAGATGAAGACCATGATCAAGACCCTTGTGAATAAGTATACAGATCTTGGGGCGACCGTCGGCAACTTTGCTTCGCCTTGGAGAGTGGGCAAACAATGGAGACGCCATTGATTTGATTGAATTGCCCGCACACAGAACGTATCGCTGAATCCACCGGGCGACCCCTATTTTTCCTCACCTGCGGGTATATCGGAAATAACGAGGATCTCACGGAGGAGCGACTATCGAAATGGTTTCGCCTTGTCGAAATCTGGGATGCAGTCATGCTTCTGGACGAAGCCGACGTCTTCCTCGAACGAAGACCAACTTGAGATCTGCAAAGAAACAGCCTTGTAACAGGTATGGAGCTATTTTCTTTTTAAGGGCCTCTTTGCCTCTTTCTCTGCACCACGGGCGTGACTCAATTGCTAATTATCTTCTCCATTTAAAATATTCCTTCGAACCATGAAAGGCTACCGGGGTGTTCTGTTTCTCTAATGACTAATCGTGTTGGTCACTTTGACGACGCTTTCATTTCACGGCTAGATATTGTCCATTCGATGCGAACCGCGGACTCCTTTTCGTTATCTCAATTACACTTTACACTCTTTTCCCGAGTGCTATCTCGCTACCGTATAACGTGTTCACTGAGATCATCCCTGACCAGAGTTATTGCGACTTAAGCGAGTCCACATATTCCTTGACGAGATCCTCCGCCTTCGTATCCCTAACCAGGCCAAGCCTATCAGGTGTGCTGGGGTCAAACTCCTGAGGCCAGCTCCTCAAGATCCTCTCAAGCTCAGGATTGGTCTCTTCCTTCAACAGCTTCAACTTGTCCTCTCCACCGTACTTGGCCAGCCCATCCATCAACTCCTGAGTTGTCACAGCCACACCAGGAAAGTTGATGTGTCGAATATGCTTCGGCATCGCCGTGCTGTCCAAGTTCAGGACCCTGACCAAGTTCTCGATCACACCGCTGGGAGAGCAAATGTATGACTTGAACGACCTGTCCTTCAGTGGAATGATGCATTCCTCCCCCTTCATCGGCTCGCGGATCATACCCGAGAGGAATGACGACGCGGCATTGCTTGGTAAACCAGGACGCACGACTAGGGTGGGAAAGCGCACGATGAAGGCGTCGATAAATCCCTTACGATGCATGTCATTGATGATGATCTCCGTCGACAACTTGTGCGCGCCATATGTGCCCTCGGGCGTTGGTGTCACACTGTCCGTGACAACTGGCGGAAGCGGTTGTCCAAAGACAGCCTGGGAACTTGAGTAAACGACTCGGACTCCAGGGGATGTTTGTCGGATGGCAAGGAGCAAGTTTCGAACACTGTCAACGTTGACCCTCATCGACAGGTCGAAGTTGGCTTCGGAGCCTGCCGACATGATGCCGTGGAAGATGAAGATGGCATGCAGTGGTTGGGCGGCGTCGAGCAAGGACTTGACAAAGGTCTGATCGCAGATGTCGCCTTTCATGCATACTGCGTTTTCTGGGTGTTTGACGCCTTTCGGGACATTTGGCTGGACTATGTCGGTCATGATTACCCGGTACCCATCATTGAGGAGGCGTGCAGAGAGCAGAGGACCGATGAGGCCACCTGCGCCGGTAACGATGATGTTCTTTGGTGCCATCTTAGGAATGTGTGATATTGCTAGAAGATGATATGATCTGAATATTCTGAACGTGTCTAGAGAAGAGATAATGCTGCCCTTTTATTCTACATCCCTTGGGTACTACAGGAACCCCTCGGGGTCAAAAGCTGGTGAACGGGAGCTACTGTGGAGAAGCGCATGCGGGGCTGGCGCGTCTCGAGGGCCATCTGCATGCCTAGAGTCGGGGTAATATCGTAAGTCTCGGACTGGTCACCGGCGGGCTTGTCTCGGAGACTACTTACTAAGAGTAAAGAACAGCTGTGTGGGGCTTGCAGTAGCATTGGTTAGATCGGGTTCTTTGCAACCTTTTACCCAACCATATACTCGATTAACCCCATATAGCATAGAGAAAGGGCGGGGATTGCAAGTTTTAGTGTTGGATGTCATGTGCACATGATATTCCCGCAATTCCAGCCCACTCGTTCGTTACCTTTCCACTACAAACGTATGATACTTCATGGCAATTTGGATGCAACTAGCCCAGCGTAATTAACAGAGAAACTGTGAATCATATGTAATACCACTGCTATTCTTGATCTCCAGTTCTAATAGCCCATCCAGTTATGATCTTGAACTTGCATAGTGGGGCCTCGTTGTCCTTGTATTGGATGGCCATGAACTTCGCAAAGTGAAGAAAGTCATCAAGCCAGCCCCTGCAAGATGATATCTGCGTGGTAGATAGCGTGGCTATACTTACAACGAAACTAGATACTAACAATTCCGTATGTGATACTAGCATAAGTACTAGAATATCGTGATGATACCGACTATGCTGTAAGCATTGTTGAGTTTGTCTCATGATTCGGAATAATTACTACGATAGAAATAGCACGATATGAAGCCTGCGAAAGTTGTCCTTTAGTATATATGGTAGCTGTGGTATCGCACTGGTACTAGTATTCCAGCTACATACGAAGGTGAAGAAGGGAAGCACAGGTGGGGGGGTCCAAGCCGCACAAAGGCACTTAAGTATCTTGCCCGTATCCCATGTGACCATAGGCCACCAATCCAACAGTAGCTACTGTGGGTAATACAGGCAAGAGAATTGTGTTGGTGAAGATGATAGGACGAAGTCCCAAAGGCTGCAGCTACGGAAGAGCTATATATGGGCGACTTGTCCAAGCGCTACACCTAGCACATAAGTGGTGTACCTGGGACACGCAACAGCTATTCTTACTACTAGTAAATTGAATTAGTATACTATACTAAACGGGATTGTTACGTTTAGGATAGAAGTAATTACTTTATCATAATACTGTAAGATCTCGCAATCCTTGTTAATAGTAGTCAAGTTCCTATCTAGGACTAATCTGCCTTTTAAATGAAGAACCATCTTTACCAACTGACGTTTAAAGTCATTCAATACCTCCCTGCGCGGACGTACCTCCCATCTTACACAGACGTAAGAACAAAGCAGCCGCACCGTGATATATCGCCTTTTACAACAGTGCCTTCAGAGAAATAATCAGGTTGAAACTGGCCCGGGTCGCTGTTTACAGACTGATCCCTGTTTCTCTACCGGAGGAAAATGATTCATTATCAACCATTCTCTAGATGGAGGTCAATCCATCACGTTGGTTTTGTCGCGTCAGCCCTGAAAAGCCCACGACGCGAGTTTTGTTCTGGCTATATAACATACTCTCTCGCATATACCAACAGAGCTCCGAACTAAAACTACCTGAAAAATGCCCACAGCCCACGTCAACGCCAGAAAGATTGAGCTTGGATAATCGCTAAAGCGAAATATGATCAATCCCCAGAAGATCCTGACGATGTTAAAAAGCTGTACCATGGGACCACCCTTTCGCTCAGGTACAGTCACAGTCCCATATAATGACTTAGGGACAGGGTGTTTGAGTCTTGTTTTTTGGGGTTCGGATGATTTATGCAATAAGTCTTCAAGTTCGGAATGTTGCCTTCTCTTTTTCACGGTTCATCTCATTGCAATTTAACTATTACGCTTTTCCGTTCCGGTCTCGGAATCATATCTATTTATCTATTTATAGGCGTGACCCTTGCTCTCTCGACCTACCTCAAGATCAGTGAACTCTTCGTTGTGGTGCCACGTGATGCAATAAAATCGATGGTTGAAGTTGCACAGACTGATACCATACTTTGTGACTGCACGTCCCGTTGTGCTAATGACACAGGAAAAAAAGCCAACGGGATTGATAACGTAATCCGACCAGCGAGATTGGGCATACATATGTACTCAAGTAATTTCATCCGTTCGATGTTGAGCCTTGGCTACTCGGCGTTCAGCACAATAGATACCCGCTACGCATTTTCTCCAAGTCCTATGATGGCCGCCAGCACGTCCGCATAGTGCAAAGAAATCATTATGATGCATACCATGTGCCAACGTGTTCTAAGTTTTGGGGTAGGCGCGCCAATGTCTGTGGAAAGCATTAGCGCGCGCATACGACCGTCTCAGGCTGTGGGGAGAGAATATGACAACCTCAATCGAACCCCATCGAAACAACCGACATCTCAACTGCTAGAGCTGAGAGTCTGCGGCTCTCGACTGGCTTGGCTCGGCGGCGGGCGAGGCCCAGTATTCACCCATGCCGAAAACAATATCGGTGTTCTCCATCTTGATCCCCAGCTGCCAACGTCCCAAGCCAGGCCAAAAACTCTCATGCTGGCCGTGTAGTTTACCATCATCGTCTCGCTGACTTAGGTCTATCCATGCGAGGCTTGTCTTCCCTGACTGGTTGGGTACGATTTTGCACCATTGATTAGTGCCGACAAGCTCCTTGTGACTGCCCGTCCCTTCGGGCAGCGGCGGCTGTACGATAGAAACGTCTACCCCGATATAAGGCAACCATCCGAGAGAGAAGGGAAAGGAAGGTAGCCAGGGCACAGACTTTATGGTGGCTTGGAAGAAGGGGGTATGGTTGGGGTTGGCTTCAGTAGGGTCGCCCGTAGTGTCGTGTGGGTAGACTTTGACGTTGGTCGATCCATCGGGCAGATCGCGGAACTCGAATTGCGCCAGGTGTTTGGGAATGTTCCAGTCTGTTATTCAATGCCGTTAGTCTTTTGGTATCTGAGCGGGAATGTGGAATGGTAGCATACTCTTGCGACCATTCCAGCAAGTATACTTCTGCGACACATATATGCGTGTGATTCGCGCAGCTTTCTTCGTCACAGTTGTCCCGTTCTCGCTGACGGGGTAGTCAAAGGAGCCCGGACAGATGATCAACTCATCATACGGCCCTACAGGGCTCTCGGTATACCGAATGATCTGGAACTGGCCGAGGCCGCCATTGTGTCGGCCGTACACAGTGCTGGCGAAGGGTGACGTGCTCTCCAACGGCGAGTAGGCGATGGATGGAAGATCGCCAGGGTTAGAGTTGTAGAAACTAACCATGTAAACGGTAGCCTTGAGTTTCCAGGGCGGCACAACGTGTTCAATAGGCTTATCACCCATCGTGATGTTTTACGCGCTTCGGTTCGTTAACGAGGAACGTAGTAGAAGCTGATGTCTGACGTCTGACTCTGTGGAGTGAAGAGATTCGCAGCAGCTAGCTTTAGTTACCTACAGTCCTCTAGCGAACCTCCTAAGGAACTCGGAAGGGCCCCTCGATGAGACATTTGAGCAACAGCATTGCTCCTCACCCATCTGAGCATCGTATCCGACAGTTGCACACGTCGTACTAATGAGATTCAAGGGGGGCAAGTGCGTGCGGGGCAAGCCAAGACCTCGGTCCTCGGACTTCAGCCTCTCCTCATGCGCCTTTGCGGTTGAGGCTCAAGACTTGCTTAAATGATGCGATAAACTGTTCACAATATCTATAATGGTCGGAAAACACCTAAGTTTCCTTCTCCAAGAATCGCCTGCGGGCAGAGTGAGTCCATGCTCGGGATTTCAGACGCACATTCCTCAATGGTCGGAGTGTTGCATTATGACGTCAGTGTCGCTTGTCAGCCGACGTGGCAATATTGTACCGAACATCCTCTGGGCGCCTGAACAGCATCGGGGAAACCGACGCATATATGATAATTCAAAGTCGCTATGCACCTGAAATCCTTCCTCGACTGTTGTCCCCGAAGATCATACACTGTCATTTGATCCGAGGCCCGTAGTTTACATGGGTATCTCGCACGAGAGAAGTGCGTCCTTAAAAGCGGATATGTCTGATCGAAAATTGGGCCAGCGCATTGGTAGGTTTCCAAGTCGGACGAAAGGAGACTCTCAATTGTAGAAGTGGAAGTTGGAATCTTGTTTCTTTGGCTCGTTGGCTTTTTGGCTCTACTGCTGATGCATCATCATTGAGGAATCCTGCAACAATGTATAGAATTGTCCTGCTAATAGATTCAGTGCAGGGAATTCCCATGGTTTTGCCGTTCAAAGCTGGTGATAGAGGCGATGATAGCCAGACCATATGCTTCGGTATACTTGGTCCTTGGATAGGGACATTGATACATCGTATTCAAGAGGCAAACCCGCCGTTTAACAAGATTTCTGGGTGTTGGAGATCCACTGTGTCCCAAAATGTGATGTCATTGCTTTCCAAATCTGGGTTCAACCCTTGTCAGTTATCCTGGATCCACTCAGCATAACCAACTGTTGTTGGTTTGAAGTGAGGTTTTCAGGGTCCAACTGGTACCAAAACTGGAACACTGGAATTCCCGCCGTTGGATTCCAAGGTCGAGGGTCCTTGAGATGCCTATTTGGTCAATTCCTCTTCTCGGCCACTTGGAGATATCGACAAGGGAAGCATATTCATGAAACCGGATTACCTTGACGAGACTTCGGCATTTCTTTGTTCCTCGCTCGTGAACACCAGGTCTTAAGAAAACATTTTGCCCGTTTTAAGAATCTTGATCATGGCAACTGTGTCACCATCATAGCCCATGACAATATGGCTGCTGTCAGACCTTTACAATCCTGTTGAACATCTTTGGAGTCAACAATATCTGGTATGTAAATCTGCACAATTTTCGGGTTTTCCTCCACACTCATGTGGGCATAATAGATGCTGTTTCGCAGGTCGTAGGTTTTGGGTCATGAGTTACGAGTTGCGCTTGTTGATACATTGTTCCAACGAACCACACTGACCCCCCCTATTGTAGCGGTGCCCGATACCTCTCAACGACACTCTATCTCCAGAGCATACGTCACTTATACACGCTGTTGATGGTAAAGTGACACCTGGAACGAGAAAAATGGAAACCCCGTATGTGGACAAGCGTCCACGGTCGCCTTCACCTTCGTATTCACCATCACCGCCGCCTCCTACACGCCCCCGAAGACGAGTGAAGAAAGCCATCGGCCAAGTTGGACGTGCATCAGAAGTAGAAACGTCACAGGTCCTACCAGCCGTTGAGGAGATTGTCGACTTGGTTCATCAACCTAGATCGGAACGGACGTCGCCCACAGATGCACCACCTTCCAAGAGACCTTCTAGGCGGCGACGAAGAACGCAGAGCAGTTGGGCCGCAGCCCCAACGGACGACACTGTGCACGCTGCGGAGGAGATTGTGGATTTGGTCCATCAAGTTCAACTGGAGCCTACATCGGCGCCGAATGTAGAGTCATTGGAGCGGCCGCGCGGACGAAGAAGAAGGACACAGGGTGGTCAACAACAACAACTAGTTCAAGCAGCCCCTACTCAGACGTCTCCTACAACATCCCCCGGTGGCTCGAGCTTAACCTTGAAGCTAGACTTAGACCTCGAAGTGGAGGTATCATTGAAGTCGACGATTAAGGGAGATTTGTTATTGACATTGTTTGTGAGTTGTGCCCCTTCTATTGTCCCCTACCTTTGCTCATACATACAGGCCTAAGTGGCAATACACCTATTATGATATGATGATATGATGATAGGGGTTTTGAAGATAAGGCAGAACAAAACGAGATTGGGTCAATGCAAGAGTACCCCTCGCAAGAGGCATGGCGTTTCTGGTTTTAGATTGAAATAGTTCTGTTGAACAGAAGTATATCGGACCTCGGATTTAGTACATTCATTGTGTGTTAAAAGTATTTTCTGAACATAATTTGGTGAATTCAACAGAGTACATATTGCAACCCTAATATCTGGTCGTGATTCATAGCAACCTGAAAACTATAAAAGCCCCGCAACCTGTTTCGAAGTTCAGCATGTTAAGAAAAAGGTTGTCATCGCCGCATAATAATCCAAAAGATAAAGCAAGAACTATAGACTTTATTACCAAATCTTTCTCGACACCGAGGTCTTGAAATCAAAATTAAATACAAGATCACTCACAACGATACTCTGCCTTACCCAAACCCAACCAGCAACGGGAGGATCAACCGAACATGACGACAACACAAGGCCAGGAATCCATCCAGTTTGAACTGTGGACAGAGCCTGACTTAAACAAAAGCCATGGGCTACTTTTTAAGCAGTAAGTGCGTTTCTGGATGCAGGCTCGGCGAGCACTAGCCGATATCTACAGCCTCTGGAACAACCATGATCTCAGTGATGTGAAGATCGTGTGCCATGAGAGGTGCTGGCACGTCCACACCAGCATCCTCGGAGCGCAGTCACAGTTCTTCTTGAAAGCATTCACGGGAAACTTCAAGGTAAAAACACAGTCCCACTGGATGAGAGCCTATGTTCATAGGACTCGACACAATCTACTAATGACCCGTAGGAGGCGACCGAACGCGTCCTTGACCTTAGCGAAGAAGAGCCCAGTATCGTTGAAAAGGCTCTGGAATACGCATATAGTGGCGGTAGATACATGCATATTTATTCGAAATTGCCCCGCTAACGATTACCTCGTAGGCTTCTCGGTGGAAATATTAGTGCCCACAACAAAAACAAACGACGTAGTTAGCAGTGCCGATACGGTAGGTACTGTACCACACGACGGCCCATTTGTGACTCTAGTCAAGCTGTACAAGCTAGCAGACTTCCTTGTCATGAAAGGGCTCAAGGAGCTTATCAAGAAGAGCTTCCATACCGTGGCCAAATACTGGAAGGGCAGCCTCGCCCGGAGCGAAGCCATGGGCCAACCTTTGTTCCAGGACGTTCTTCCGGCGGATTTCGGACATGCAGTACAACTCATCTACGAAGGGGAGTATGGGGACGCCGAAGCCCTCCGAGAATGCGCGTTACAGGTCGCCCTGTGCCTGTTCAAGTTGATCGCAGAAAACGACCGCGCGACGGCGTCAATCGTAGCGGCGAATACCGGGTTGGCGACGGATATGCTGTTGGAGCTGATTTTTCAGCAGAAGTCCCGCGATGAGGGGAGGGATGATGGCTGGAGTCGTGATAACTGGAGAGGGGAGTATTGGAGGGGGGATACCAAGAGGGGCAGTAGCACGAGTCTGATGACCTCATTCAAGTTTGGAAATACTGCGAATATGAGCCTCAAAGAGGCGCGTGATCAGGGGCTGGAGAGTCGGGAAGCCAGAAAAGTACGACTTGTCGAATGAAATACCAAGATATTGGTTGCCAAGATGAATTTTGAAGGGGCGCGAGATCAGGGGCCTGAAAGCCGGGGTCTGGATGGCTACTCGTACTACTGCGATGTCGGTCACTATGGAAGTGGCGGGTACGTATCAACACAGAAATGTTAACATCAGCTCTTGTGAACGCACCTTCCTTGTGTCATCTCTACGTCTTGGCCGATATTCCTTACGTCCATCGGAACTTCCAGCTGCAGCACCATCAAGCTAGTAGAAGCTAAGCCATCAAGTATAAAGCTTACCTATGCCACCGGCTTTTTGGTGCGCTAGAACAAATACTGGGCCTTTTTCGTAATCTGATCTATGACCTGACGCAAATCTTAGCCATCTCCGATTGGCATGGAATGGAGTAACTAGGATATAGTCCGCAATTGTATCAAAGGTATGAGACTTTTAAAAACCTTGTCAGTGACTTTCCAAAATCCTCGACGTTTTCTGGACTATAATTGTGATTTTGGATGGGCTGTAAGCAGCTTTTGTTTTTGTTCATGGCAACAGTGCGGCTGTATTAGAGTCGGTGGCATGGCTTTGAATATTGCGCAATGCTTGAGTAATCGTGATGCGAAGCCATGGAAAAAACTAGGCTCAGCATGGATGAGCACACTTCCCCTTTTCCTATTCCTAACAATACCGTGATGCAGAGAAGCATCGGTGGCATGGGTTACGTCAGAGGATTCCTAGCATCTCCATAACCAGCTTCAGCGTTTCAGATATGTTGCATCCTTTGTTATTATGTTCTTATTGGATCACATATACCCCCAATATGACCCCAATTGTCTTAGTGAGGTGTCATTCAACTTTTGGCTGACAGAAGGATCTGTCAGTCCTTCTTGCTGGCGGAAAGCGGAGTCTTCGTTCGCGCTCGGACAGGTTACCTTCCGTATCAATGTCGCAACAGGCCCTAATGACACCTGCGATCCAATAATGATGTGCTATGTCGATCGCGTTTTTATTTATTGTATTACGCTATTTCTTCGCTGAGCTAAATATCTCCGAATACGAGTTTTTATCAAGAGCCCTTGTCGTTAATGAGGAGAGCGCCAAGTTACGTACTGTGGAGCTTACTCAGCTAGAAAGAGTCGTAGGAGATAGGGTATTCTTTGTCAACTAAGCGACTGTCTAGAGCGGTTTATAGGTGATCTGGTCTGCCTCTCTACTCCACTGTGTACTATTATAACTTTTAAGTAGTCCTAAGCCTCTAGTAGTGTGATGCAGAATCCAGGGGGGGGTCTTGTGAGTGGTCATTTGATCTGGCTCCTCTCTTTGAGAACAAAGAAATCAGGCACATGAGTATTCCATATTGCCATAGGCGTAAAAGGCAAACTCCCACGCCTGAGACTCGTCACATGGAGTTGTCTTTATCTTTTTACGATGTCTTAGAAAGGACCTCAGCTCTTGAATGACCTTTGCAGCGCAAACGTCCGCTAAATGGATGGTTCTTGATGCAATCGGAAGAAAACCATTGATTACTCTCAAGGTGTGGTTCTGCATTCATATACTAAAGGTAAGGGCATGTCCAATGCCTTCGAAACCAAGTCATGCTGTGCTGAGCAAATTAGATAATTGAGGGCTCAGAATCATCAACTATCATGTAGTATCCCATTTGACCCGAGTCAACCCGTACCTTGAGAACCACCGATCAACCCCCTGCGACCTGCCACCTCGACAATATTCCGACTTCCCTCCGGAGCTGCGCCGGCCCATCTAGAATAAGGCCTGATCAATGAAAGCGATGAACGACTGGTCTTCATCGAAAGATACAATATGCGTGTGTTACCTATGGGTCATCTTGTGTCATCACTTCTCTGTCAAACAAGAATCCCAAGCCATGTGCACAGGCCTTCTGCCCAATCAAAAGCAACCGTCTACCCTGAACCATACCCCGGACCCTGCCCACAAATGGTCCAATAGCATGAAAGAGGGTCGGTCAAATCGGGGATCTTCGTTGAAACTCATATCGGGGAGATACTAAGGTGCGTTGTACCTGGATCCCAGAAGCGACGCGCTTGGGCGAGGCCTCAGCTGACCTTACACGAATGGTGACTGGACGCAACGCGGTGGCTAGATTTCTCCCGATCTGCGGCTACTATAGTAAGTAGCCACGTACATGACGGCTTCAGTCAAACCAGCTGAATGCTCTATTTTCTAAAGGCCTAGCCACCGTCGCGAATGAAAAACAGTCGACCGATGACGAGGACGAGTGCATACTACGCGACTGTGGGCATCTCTTTGATGATTTCCTGCCCTGTCGGGCAAGTATGCATGAATCTCATTGGCAACGCCAAGAGCTTCCCCTGGCGCTTAGATATGTCCCTGGGATTGGACCTGCGAGAGTTTCACGACTTCATGCCTTATCTCTGGAACCTTGGAGCTGTTCAAGATACCGATATTGGACTAATTGTGCAAATTGTTGGACCTTCCAGGCTATTACAACTGAATTGCCAGTTTGTAATACAATTTGCGCAACTATTTCCATACAAATCGGATTGTATTGAATGCGTGATGATATCTGGGGTGGGCAGTGAGGCACGGGATGGAGTTCGCCCCTGACAAGAGTGAGCTAATGCACTTTACTAGGGCCCGAGAGCCCTTGCCGCAAAGTATTCGCCTTGGGGACGCCACAGTGTCGCCGGTAGTCTCAGCGAGGTTCCTAGGAGTCTGGTTCGACCGCAAACTGACGTGGCACGCCCATGTTGAGCGTGTTAAAACAAAAATGGCAACTCAAAAGCTAGCCCTGACAAAGCTAGTCAATATGTCGTGGGGCTGCGATCTTATACGGGCGAGGCTGTTATATACGGTGGTTATCCGTAGCGCGATCGCCTTCGGAGCGACTGCGTGGCATACTATAAGTGAGGAACCGGCAGGGCCAGCTAAGAGCCTGATGGGGATACAGAACGAGTGTCTCCGGGTAGTTTGTGGCGCCCCCAAAGCGACGCCGGTTCGCCACCTGGAAGCAGAAGCAGCAATCCCGCCACTAGACCTCTATCTTAGTGCCCGGGCTGCTAAGTTTGAAGAACGGCTACGGCTTAGCGGGAAGAGAAATCTGCTTCGCAGCGCGAGTGCTAAAGCGTCACATATACTCCGGCAGGATAGGCCGGCGAAGAGGAAGCAGGCGTCGCAGCTACTCCGACCGGCAGGGTACACTATGGAGAAGGAGGCCCGGGGCTCCGAGTGGATGAGTGAGGAAAAGGAGGTCCCGGCTGCCCTCCTCGGCCACTGGAGGAAGAGATGGCTCACCGGAGCAGAGCATCACGATCGCCAGCGACGCGCTATCGCTGAGGAACCGGAGGGCCCTTCGATGCAGATACCGAAAGGGGGCAAGTATTTCGGCCTGAACCGACTGGAGGCGTCTACGCTGTGCCAGATCAGGACGGAAAAAATAGGACTAGCAGCCTTCTTATTCAAGACAGGGGCTTTTGGCGTGTACTCGCCGCTATGCCGCTGTGGCGACGCCCCTGAGACGGCAGAGCACGTAATCCTCTTTTGCGGGCTGTTGGAAGGACCGAGGGAACGATTGCGGGCCGCCATCGCACCACGGCCACTATACTCTCGCAGAGACCTCGCAACGGCAACAGGAGAACTAGTAGTTAGTGGGACTATTGTAAGGTGGCTGCTAGGGACGGGTCGGACAGCTTCAAGGCCCAGATAGCATCGATCTTCTCAGGGGGGACTTTGTTGGTAGGTTGAGAACCAACGTAGTATGGTAGTGGACGTAACGCAGTCGCCAATAGGGCGAACCGACGACGCAGCGTATGTATTTAGTCCAGCCATTAGGGCACGGTTTGACATACGGGAGTACTAGTAGAGGTACCGGGGGCTTCGAGCCTACGGCGTATTTAATAATGATAATTATTATTAGTTATTCTCTTTTATTCATGAATCATCACTGAGCTCTCCAATGCTTCTATAACTGTAGAGCTCTTCGTTGTTGGCGATTATTGCTCGTCCATACTCATTTTATCTATAAATTGGACATCCCCGAGGCTACAACTGTCAGATAGGGCACCTGGTTCCTAGGTTCCGAAATAATATGGCACTAGAGAAGACTAGTGTCACTTAAAGTTCAGACGGCGAAATGAACCCCTCTTCCCAAAAAACACCAAAGTTACGGTCCACTTAGGGGTCAGACACCTGAACAATGTACCTCCGACATTTTCTAAAGAATCTATAAAAGGCAGAGCAACGGGAGTTCGCGAGAACAGAACACAGACAAGAATACACCTCATTCGTATACAATCATACGCACTTCTGACTACTCGATTGGACACACGTGATATTCGACAACAACTGGCCATCAAGTGAAATTAACCTACATTGAGTTTTCTTTATTTAACCATAAAAAGAATGTTCAAGACTTTATCGATCAGACGATGCCCGACGCAAAGAGAAGATCATTAGACGCGCCAACGCCATCGTAGCCGATTTCCCCCAGGCGTGAGTCGCGTACAGAAGATTAACTGCTTCAACACTGGACTTATTGGGCGGGACCATGTCATCTTCGAGGCTGAAATATATGCAATTTTCGGTCTTCACAAAAGGAACTGGCCAACTAGTACTCAAGCAATCGAGTTGCGCAAAATCTTCGAAGGATTGCACAAAACAATAGACTTCCAAATATCGACAGAGTAGTGTGTTTTGTCTTGGCAACCTGAAAAAGTCTATGTTCAGCCCCGATAATTCGCCAAGATATATTGAGCGACGATAGTCCCAATATCCCGCCGCTGCTTGGTTCGCGGAATTGATCAGGAAACTAACCCACGGCAGAAGATCAAAATCTTCCCTCAAGACCCCGCGCTCACCTTAGAAGACATCAGCCTTCTATCTCAGGCCTGAACCCAAGCCGAAAGTTTACGGCATGGCTTGATGATTATACGTGGTACTCACCGACGCTTTTTAGGGGCTTTCCTCGTCGGCTCAGTGGGCAAGTACATGATTGGATAGATGAGATGATGGTGCCCCCGGAGTTAGAACTCGCTTAAGAGGTAATGACGGCGTTCTGATGTTGATGACATGAAATACGACGGATTCGTTCTGTCACCGAGTGAACCGAGACTAAACGTTAGATGAAGTGTAGGTCACAAAGCATTTCGTGGGGGTCTGTGGAAACTAATAGAATAACGTAGTCCACGGTCCAATTGCACACTTTGGCAGACCTTATACGACAATGTATAAGTGAATTCAACCACAACGCCTATCATCAATTGAAACTACTCAGAATCGTTATCTTCAGACGTCTCTACATCATTTCCACAAGTGCGCGCATTATGTCCGGGCTCGCCGCAGATTCTACAGCGCCGTACACGCGCAATTCGCCGCCTCGTACGACCACCAATTTGACGAAATTCGTCATGTAACTGCCCATCAACCTCTCATTGAGACTGTAGGTCCTGTCCAGCTTGTATACGAAGTGACCCTCCACTCTGTAGCTGTTTTTTCTTCGCACGGCGACGTCGACTTAAGGTCTCATTTGCCTTTCGAAGTGATTCGACCTCGCCTTCTAAAAGGGCAAGCCGATGCATAACCTTCGTTGTACCTCGCGCAATCTGATCTATTCCAGCAAAAATTGACGTTGGTGAGCTATTTTGATGTCGTACAATCCTATTTTTCACATAATCGCTTTGTGATTGGGCTTCGGTTGGGTTGTTCGGAGTCTTTGATTCCCAAGGGACGGGGAGACCAGCCGAGCTACCCGGTGTTGGCGTATGTAATTTCACATCGAGCTGTGATATGACATAATCTGCATCGTACGGAACTATTCCTACCACTCGGAAACCTCCTTGGATATTTGAAACCGTGAAAGTTGCGTTGTACGCGTTTAAAAACGCCGGTAAAAAGTCTTCTTTCGAGATATGACTTATATGTGCTTGCATGAGATCTTCGATTTCTTTTCCGTACGCTCTTTTTAACCCGCGAAAACAACCAACATCAAGAGGCTGGAGCTTATGCGACGAATGAGGAGGCATACAAAGCGTGACGATATTGTTAGCTTTGCAATATACCTCGAAATCGGTCGAGTGATGGCTTTCGTGACCGTCGAGGATCAATAGGCGATGAGTACCTTTCGTACGAGACTTGGTGTAATGATCGAAGTGTTTTATCCAATCTTCGCCTCTCTCGTTCGTAGTCCAGCCATTTTTAGTAACTGCGATAACCCAATCAGGCGGTAATGGGCTGTTTTCGTACCATGACGAGAGGTGGGTTTTGCCGGCGAAAATGATGTACGGAGGGAGGGCATAACCGGACGACCCAACGCCTTGAATAACTGTAACCCATTCCCGATTTCCTTGCTGGGCTGCTCTAGGCCTTCCGCGCCGATCAGAAGTCGTCACGGCCATTTCGGACGAGATTTGGCCCATCACAAAACCGGTCTCGTCGAAGTTGTAGGTATCCTCCTCCTGGATCGCGTATTTCGCAATTGTATTCCATACCAGGTCAAACCACGCGCGATACGCGTCGGGGTCTTCGCAGAGGACTCTCTGATAGTCGATCCTTCGATTTAAACGCGTCCGGAGGTCTGGTTGTCGTCTTACGAAGCTCGAGGCCCAGTTGACGCCGACGCGTTCCGCGTCACGACTTCGAAGTAATCGGTTGGCCATATCTTCAACACCACTCAATCGGGGAGGAAATGCTCGCGAATCTAGGTCGTTTATATGTCGTACGATTGCCTCTTCTTCGGAAGGAGTCAACTTTTGCGTTGGCGATCGCGTAATCGCTCGAGCGGTTTTACCGTCGCGTCGATACGCAAGGGTTCTAAAAGGTACGTTATAGATCTGACCAGCGCGACGTACACTTAATTTTGGATCAGATTGAAGCGCATGTAATGTTAGAATCATATCACTTTCGTTCCAAGAACCAACCATAGTTATGTGGTGAAAAACCGCAGGTCAAAGTGGTAGCGTACGAAAATCTGCCGAAGTGTGCAATTGGACCGTGGACTACGTTATAGAAACTCGAATATGGCCAATTGAAGAGGCTGAAGTGAAACCAACGAATATTTACTCACTTACATAGATTTCATGACGAATGGTTTCAACAGTACACATCATTAGGTATTTTTTTCGAAAATGCATAATTAGCTATCATATTCCTCCGGCCTTCGAGGACTGCGAGGACTGCGAGGACTAGTAGCGAGAACCCCCCCAAACGTCCCGTCACTCAACCTACTAAATTTACTTAGCCTAGGCAGCTCTTTATCAACATCTAGACGCTTTCCCGACTTCGCCCTATTCAAATCCCTAATTCCATTCACCACACCGCCACCACCACCGTGACTATTCCTACTACTCGACCCCATAACCCCCCTTACCCTCCTTTCCCCTCCTTCCTCTCCCTTATCCTCCTCCCCCACAACCGACCCCGGCATTTCATAAGTTCCCGCCGGCACCGTCAACCCCCCCGGCCACCTCTCCCTAACAAACGCCTCCCAATCCCCCGAACCCGACCCAGATCCAAGTCCCGTCTGCATCGACATCTCTGACTGCCTCGTCCACCTTGACGCTGACGTCAACGAAGACGCTCGCGTCGTGGACAGCGTCATAGAACCCTGCGCCCCCGCAGCCTTACTCAACATCCTTGACACCCGTGACATCCAGCTAAAGCTCCGGGAAAGCCGCACGGCGGCCTCGGTGGCTTCCAGCTCGGCGGGGTTTTCTCGCGTGCCGAGGGGTTTATGGGCGGCTGATAGTTCTGAGGTCTCTGGATGGGTGGTAATGAGCTCCCTATCGATTACTTTGGGTTGTTTCTGGTGATGTTTCTGGGACTCAAGGTCCTTGGTCGTGCTGGGTAGCCCCTTTTCGGTAGTGGACTTCCGACTGCGACGGATCCAGACGCCTACGCCGACAGCGGAGAGACGACTGGTTCTTAACGTTGATGCGTAATCGTTGTTGCGTTTACGGCGATAGCGTCGGGCGAAGAGGAAGGCAAGGATGCCCGCTACTACTGCGATTAAGGTGCCAGAGGGGACAATGGCGGCCAGGCTTGTGGTGTTCACGTTGTCTTTTTTGTTGCCGCTAGCTTGTGGTGAGCCCAGACCGTGTAAAGCTGTCGTCGAGGATGGCGAAGAAGATGAGCTGGTTGATTGGGTATCTACATCGGACCTTGTGCTGACGAGCGTCGTGTCCACTGTCCTCACCGTGGCGATGATGTCCGTTCCGACGCTGGTTCGTTCCGTGTTGACCACAACAGATGACACAGTGGTTATCACCGAAACACTGACTACGCTCGTTGCTTTTGGTATCGTCGTAAAGCCACCGACGAGAAACGTTGTTGACGCAGGCTCATCAGTGGTAGTACTTGACGTGTTTGACTCCACTTCTGTGGTTCCAGGTGTGCTCATCGCCACAGGCGCTGATGTTTCATCCGCGAGCGACAACCCTGGTGTTAAAGGGTGTGTTTCCAAAGACGTCAAGTCCTCCTCCCGAAAACGAATTTGCAGGGCCGGCCCAACTGTGAAAACTCCGTCATTCGTTACCGCTCCCCACACACCTCCCCGGAAATCTGTCGTGTCTGTTGTGCACGACTGGCCGCTAGAAGCGCATCGCGGTTAGGTCTGGTTTCCCGGAGACAGAACGATTACCAAGTCTTACCTTGGAACGCAATAGACCGCTGTCTCCCCATCCTCAACCGCAGGGAATCCTTCAGCCGTCCGTGTCTTGGTGATTTCGCATCCAGGCCCAACGACGAATCCACTAGGACAAATAGCTGGTGAATAGTAATGGAAACCCTCAGCAGATAAATTCTCTGCCCAAAACGGAGGATCACATGAGGAAGGCCCCGTCGTAGGGAATGGAGGATATTGTGAAGGCGCTTTCGTGGTAGTCAAGAGCCACGATGTCGCACACGGTGGCGTAAATACGGTTGTGAGTGCTGCGAGTGGCGAGGCGAAAGAGGCCGTCATGTCGCCTTATTTAATAAATGGACTATCCAGAGCCCGAAGAAACAAACGAAGAAAAAAAAACGCGACGATGCGCCCACCTTGTTACAATGTCAAGTACCATTCAGTGTCGAACCAGCCGTATTATCGTAAGAAACTAATCGCAACAAACAAAACTTATCAGGGATCTATCTACCCATAGAAAGAGAGGCGGTGGTGAGGTAGAAAGGACCGAACACCTGGTTTAAGCTTACCTGGGTCGACAAGATTAAGCCTACTCTTTAAGTTTTAAGGTTGCAAGCCTATGCCGCCGGAGATCCTGGTTGACGCCAGCATTTCGGGCGCCGATGTCACGACGCAACCGGGTCCTTAGCGGCGATCAAACGGTCTGACGAGGGTCCGACCGGGCCTATGTTGGCGGCAGTGCTCAAGACGAGTACGAAATAGTGGACTAAATGCGACAAACCCTGGAAGAAGCGCATCGTACCGAATGGCCGGCTCAAAACGGCGATAAAACGTCAGAGACCTAGAGCTCCAAACCGCGGGGAGCTGGAAGGTAGACCTACAAAACGGCCCTCGACCCCCCAGCTTGACGTGCTGTCGAGAAACTCGAGTCATTCTGCCTCTCTTGCCAGACCCATAGGTTTATCAATCACTTGGACGTAGCTTCTGACTCGGGATAGCCGCGCATTTTGTTTTTGGTAATCGTGCTGTAAGATCATAGACAAGATCTAGGCGCAGGGTTAGGTTCGGGGCCAGAGTTGAAGTTGAAGCTAGGGGTTCTAGATATCTGATAGCCCGGTAACTTTGTCATGCTGGTTTCAGATTCCCAATGGTTGCTGCTTTCCGTCCATGAAAGTCGCTAGAAGCTTGTTGGTGGAACTTATCAAGTATACTGTTATCTGGTACTACCCGCGGCTCGATTCTGGGATAGATATGAGGAATGGCGTGTGTATTAGTTCCGGCAGATATGACGATTGATCTGCATTATCGTCAAAACACGAGAAACGTCCATCTTTCAACCACACGACCTCCACTCGCATCTGTTCACTGCCAATTATGAAGTTTGATCAAGTTTCTCCCCAAAATCAAGATCGTCAAATCCGTGCATTCCGGCGGGGCGGTAGTTTATACCCTTCTCCACCTGCACAGCAACGTTGATTCACCATTCAAAACATCGAAGTGGATTCGAACGCTTTTTGAACCCCTTTGAACGAAGTGACTCAGTTTGCCTTGGCTGCGAGGCTTAGCTGCGGTAGATTGCTTGAGACACTAGTACCCCTGACCGCCGTCCTGAGACACGACGTGCCTCGTTTAGCAGGATCAATGCTACGTCCCAAAATCCGGCCTCCAGAACGTAAAGCAGATCATAACTATCGTCTTGCTTCATACAAAACGGAAAAAAGCGAGCGCAGAACCTTGGTGTGCTTTGCAGATATCAAAGAAGCAGTGGTAGGTTTTTGTCTATTGCGTCGCTCCTCTATGGATATGGTAATTGAGCCTTCTTGATCTTCGACCCTGTTTACCACCTATTTACAGCACGACGGGTCAGGTGCCCATTCCGACCTGTGTACGACGGACGCCACGCCTCGCTGTCTACGTCTACGGTGTCCAACCGGCCCAAAAGAACAATGGAGAAAAAAGAATATCCAACGAACGATTATTACCAGGGATCTTTCCCACTCAGCCTCGTTAACTGTTTCGGCCCATCGAGCACGGATGGGGACGATAACAAACATCCAAAAGACCTTGATCGGAAACAACACGCAAAGCAGACCCATCTGTCACTAGTCATCACCCCAACTTAGTCAAACTCTCAGCCCTAGACTGAGCCCTCACCTTCTCCTCCTCCACCGAGTCAATCCCCCAACTCATTCTACCCTCCTCCACTATCTCGGCAATAGTATCAGCCCGTCCAATAACATCGCCGCGCTCTCCTTCTCGTTCTTCCTTCCGCCTATTACCATTATGGCTTTCTCTCATCGTATTATTAGACACCGGCAGCCCCTCCAAAGCAACCGTGCGCCGGTGTCCCTGCCCGGGCCGACTGAATCGGTTATATGCGACGAAGTAATCGCTGTCTTCATCATCAGGACGGGCGTTGACGGGCGTCGCAATGGCTTTGCTCTTGCGCCGGACCTGGACAGCGTCGTCGGTTACGGGTGCTACGTCGTAGTACTGGTAGATGGCGTTCAAGGCGGGGATGCTGAGGCCGTGCACCACGATGCTGAAGAAGACAAGGAAGTAGACGCAGGGTACGAGGGCGCGCAGCAGGTTGTCTTCCATTGTGTCGGCTTTGCCTAAGGGGGGAAAGAGCGGTTTGGCGTGCTCGACATAGAATACGGCACCGACGCCTATGGGGCCAAACTATGTGGATGTGTAAGTAAGGGATATGGAAATGATGAGGACCATGTCACTTTGACGGCAAGTGATACTTACGTAGCCCATGAAGATAGCCTCTTTCCAGTTATTGACGCAACTGGGCATGGCTTTGTACATGATGAGCAGGGCGGGGATGCGCCGGAAGAGGAGAACCATAAAGCCTAGTCCAAGAAGACGCCAAATGGTGATGCCTGTCCCGTGGGGGTCGTGGAATTGGCTCCAGGGCATGATGATGCCGACGTACATGAACCCGGTCAAGTTGAGGAGCACGTCGATGCTCGAGTTGACTTCGTCGTCACGCTCTTCTGTTTCAGCTAGGTACTCGCCGTCCCAGTTGAGAGCGCAGCCTGCGCAGAAAGAGGCCAGAAGATCGTCAGTGCCGATACATCCACACGTGCCAACGACGAATAGCTGTTTGTTGTTAGTCGTTATCAGCAAAATTCACCCTGGTCTCACTTACACCAAGAGCAACCGGGAAGAGCAGGTAGCTCTCTTCATCGATCCATTTACGGCGCAAGCAGTACTTGATGGCTTTTCCCGCCCCAAATCCGATGACTGCACCATAAGGGACCGACATGACAACAGTATAGAGCCACGTCTCCAATCCCCAGTTTTCCATAACAATCCCAATAGTGGGATCAATAAGGCTTGGATTCTTCTGACCCGCTTCGCCCAACCGCCTGACTAGAGCCCCAGCGATAGTCACCGCCCCCGGCACGTCCAGTCCCCTGCTCTTGTCACCATCACCACCACCATGAAACCTCTCCGGCTCCAACCTCTTCATCAAGTAGGTAGCTAACATCAAAAACGGAAACCCAAACCCATCGTTCGCCCCGGCCTCAGCAGAAATGATCTCCCTCAGCGGCCTTGCCACATACTTCTCGGCGAACCTCCCCTTGGCAATTGCCTGGCTAAGCACGGGGTCTGTGCTTGTGACGCAGGCGCCAATGGCCATGGCAGCCAGCAACGAGACCTTGGGGATCGTGGCCATGAGACACGCCGATGTGCATAGCCACATGATGGTCATGACGGGGATGAGGACCACGAACATGGCGCGCATGTTGGATAAGGGGTACCGGGCGGGGAGCTGGTAGCCCGCGATGAGCAGCTGAATGCTGATGAGGACGCGCATGAAGCCGTGAGTTATGGCCGACTTTTCGGCGTCGGTCAGGGAGCCGGGGCCCCAACGCGAGTTGTTGAGGAAGTTGGCGGCGATGGGGCCGAGGGCGATGCCGATGGTCATGGCAGGTACTGTGTGGGCCGTGGGTGTTAGTCGGTACTAGAGTATGCGTTGGGGAAGGAAAGAGGGATGCCGGGTTGGGGACAGCGGCTGGGCGAAGCTTGCGGGCTTGGCATCGGGGGAAGAGAATGGGAGGGGGGACTTACGGGCTTCGCCGAGGAAGAGTCGGCTTTTGATCAGAATTGAAAATAGTCCTTGAATGACCATGAATCCGCCTTTTTAGGTTGTTAGTCATTATCCCGCTCTATGGTTGTTACTTCAACATACCAATGATGGCAATGGTCACATTCAACTCGCTCACGTCAAGAGTCGGCATCGTGACTATAAAGCAAAGGGCGAAAGGAGCGTACTTGGCGAAGACGACAACGATAACAAGAATGACCCCCGAAAGAACGAGAGGAATGGCAAGGCACCTATATAGCCTTGACTACCCACATCATTTATGTAACAAGAGGAAAAGTATTCAAGTCGATATTCAATTCTCGATTTGGTACTCTCCCCTGCCTAGCTGGCTTGGCGCTGGCCTTCAGTGGTATCTTGCAACCACATCTAGCGAATGAGTCCTGGCGATCGCATATCAACTCGACAGTCGATAGCCCGATCTGCTGCCGTTCCTGCTGTGGTGGTCCATAAGTCTCGGTACAACCCTTGTCTTACTGATAATGATCGGCGACGGCACCTTCCGGGGGCAGACAGCATTTGTCTCGAGTGTTCCGGGCTTGTGCGTCGGTCACTTAGGCTGAACAGTGGTTTATGTGTATGACACGGGGCAATAAAGATCGTGTGAACTGGTCATAAACGCTTGTGTAGGGGTTCGTTATCATCGGCCTCATGGCAATTGTTGCGCATGTGCTGGCTAGTTAAAGCCGATCGTTGTAGTGGTGTCTCCGAGATGTCTTGGATACTGTAGCTTGTGTGAGTTGTGCGAGACGTATCGTCGTGCGTCACCGTGACAAAGTCGTACGCTCTTTTACAAGAGACGCTGTTTTGGGGATTGATGTGGCAATTCGGTAGTGGGGCGGCAACTTTACTGAGAGATTGAGTCTGCACGGAATACATGTCCAAATTTGCGATTGGATGTCATTTGTATTGGTTGTACGGAGTATTGATCCAACATTGGGTATGGGGAAGTGGATCCGAGTATCGGCTAGAACAACACTTCCTTAAGTTTGTAGTATTCCGGTCGTACGTTCTCTCGGTTACGAGCACAGATGCGGGTTCGATGTACACCGGTAGTGATAGCTAGGTTCTGTGCATCATATAGTAGAAGCTTCAACATCTACAAGAAATACAACGTGCGGTTGGGTTCATCCTCAACACTAGTCCTCATTGATCATAAGTGGGTATATCGAACGAGTTCCAGACCAGCTATACATGAGTGATCACGATCACACAGTGGCCCAGTGCCCTCTCTCAAGCAAATCGATCGGAGTTTCTTATCCGTAAGGGTCGAGAACAATCTCTATGCTGCACCTTCCGCTCATCGGGTTCTCGTGAGAGTAAAAGGCCTTGTGTATGCGTAACTCGTAACTAATCCTGTGTCATTGGTCAGACTTGACAAGTCGTCTGTGAGATACAATCCACGTGCAGTCAGAACGAGGATGAATGGTTAGATGAACCGAACCAACTTCATCCAAGTGTTTCGGGGCACGAGTCCTCCAGAAGGTGATAGCCGATCTCGTTGTAACGAGACTCAAAGTCACAAAATTGATGTGGAAGTGACGATATGTTTCCACAGCCACACGTATATGAAGAGCTGTGTTGCTCAGATTAGGCTCACTACGAAACTATTTACACAATCTTCTCCAATGGGGATTAGGGCGATATCTCGGGTTTGCCGCACATGTATGACCGCATGATAGATAAAGGTTACAAGAGAGCTGAGTGTGGAGGAATCATTTTCACGCCACGACTATTGTGTATTCGTAGAATGCTTCTTGTGAATCTGGTCGTCCTATGAGTGTTTTCTGTGCAGGTAGTGATTTGTCGGATTCCTGTGCTCGCCTAAGTACCCATAGGAGTAGTTTCGATGCACGGTATGGTGATTAACTTGTAAAGAGCTTTACCCAGTAGTTGATGGGAATGATTCGGTGTTGAGACCCACACTGCCTTAACAACGTGAGTGTCGTTGTGTATTTCACTTAGGTAGAGTTTAGCACTTGTTTAGTATCTGGGTTAACTCATATGAGATGGTATGGTTTGATGCCGAAATGACCAATCTGATTGTGATATCCTTCCTATTATGTGTTTGCAAAGATTAGACATTCATCGTGTGTCAGGAATATTTATATTGACCATCCATCGCTCCATCTTTGGTATATCAGTAGTAAACAGCCGCATCTGAATTCTGGGGATACTCGCATTCTTCTTTGTGGCCTCAAGCTTCGTACATTCTGTCTGCGGATACTTCCGGCCTGAGTAATTAGTCCGCGTTTTTGTCCTCTACTTCTTTCGTCACTCTGTCCATCAAGGTTTCCCCACGAAAAAAAATCAATAGATCAGTCCGCGTACCGTCCTGGCTTTATCGTTGAACCTTCAAGACCATTACCCCGAATTGCCAGTTTGTGAGGCCATATGGCCACCACACAAAGTACCACATAATTTCTGCCGGTGGGGCAGGCGTCGCTCATTTCTACCTATATAAGGCCCTTACGGCTACAGTTCACTCCTTTGAAGATCCCCAGATATCATTTATTATTATTATTAAATACGCCGTAGGCTCGAAGCCCCCGGTACCTCTACTAGTACTCCCGTATGTCAAACCGTGCCCTAATGGCTGGACTAAATACATACGCTGCGTCGTCGGTTCGCCCTATTGGCGACTGCGTTGCGTTCACTACCATACTACGTTGGTTCTCAACCTACCAACAAAGTCCCCACTGAGAAGATCGATGCTATCTGGGCCTTGAAGCTGTCCGACCCGTCCCTAGCAGCCACCTTACAATAGTCCCACTAACTACTGGTTCTCCTGTTGCCGTTGCGAGGTCTCTGCGAGAGTATAGTGGCCGTGGTGCGATGGCGGCCCGCAATCGTTCCCTCGGTCCTTCCAACAGCCCGCAAAAGGGGATTACGTGCTCTGCCGTCTCAGGGGCGTCGCCACAGCGGCATAGCGGCGAGTACACGCCAAAAGCCCCTGTCTTGAATAAGAAGGCTGCTAGTCCTATTTTTTCCGTCCTGATCTGGCACAGCGTAGACGCCTCCAGTCGGTTCAGGCCGAAATACTTGCCCCCTTTCGGTATCTGCATCGAAGGGCCCTCCGGTTCCTCAGCGATAGCGCGTCGCTGGCGATCGTGATGCTCTGCTCCGGTGAGCCATCTCTTCCTCCAGTGGCCGAGGAGGGCAGCCGGGACCTCCTTTTCCTCACTCATCCACTCGGAGCCCCGGGCCTCCTTCTCCATAGTGTACCCTGCCGGTCGGAGTAGCTGCGACGCCTGCTTCCTCTTCGCCGGCCTATCCTGCCGGAGTATATGTGACGCTTTAGCACTCGCGCTGCGAAGCAGATTTCTCTTCCCGCTAAGCCGTAGCCGTTCTTCAAACTTAGCAGCCCGGGCACTAAGATAGAGGTCTAGTGGCGGGATTGCTGCTTCTGCTTCCAGGTGGCGAACCGGCGTCGCTTTGGGGGCGCCACAAACTACCCGGAGACACTCGTTCTGTATCCCCATCAGGCTCTTAGCTGGCCCTGCCGGTTCCTCACTTATAGTATGCCACGCAGTCGCTCCGAAGGCGATCGCGCTACGGATAACCACCGTATATAACAGCCTCGCCCGTATAAGATCGCAGCCCCACGACATATTGACTAGCTTTGTCAGGGCTAGCTTTTGAGTTGCCATTTTTGTTTTAACACGCTCAACATGGGCGTGCCACGTCAGTTTGCGGTCGAACCAGACTCCTAGGAACCTCGCTGAGACTACCGGCGACACTGTGGCGTCCCCAAGGCGAATACTTTGCGGCAAGGGCTCTCGGGCCCTAGTAAAGTGCATTAGCTCACTCTTGTCAGGGGCGAACTCCATCCCGTGCCTCACTGCCCACCGCTGACACGTAGCCCATGCGCTCTCCAACCGGCGGCAGGTCGTGTCTGGATCGGTGCCGACGCTTAGCAGGTTCGTGTCGTCCGCGAACCCGACTACTAAAAGTAGTGGATGCTGCTCCGCTAGCTCCTCGTACAGCGTTGAAATGTATAATATAAACAGTATCGGGGATAGCGGTGACCCCTGGGGGACGCCAGCTCGTAGGGGGATTGGCTCTGACTCCTTGCCATTGAACCGGAGGCGTACCGTCCTATCCTCCACGAAGCTGCGTACCCACTCCTGAACCCACTCCGGGTAGCCTTTCCGGGCTAATATGGAAATCAGCCGTCTGTAATTGACCGTATCGAATGCCCCCTTGATGTCTAGCTGTAGCAGCGAGGCGATGCCCCCGCGTCTCCACGCCGTATAGACCACGTCCTCAACTATACGTATTGCCAGTTCGGTGGACCTCTCAGCGCGGTTACCCATTTGGCCGTTTGGTAGTAGGCCGGCCGCCTCAGCTACTTTAGTGATACGCTGGCTCATCGCCGTCTCTATTACCTTCCCTACCATGCTAAGCAGGGCAATGGGGCGCCAGCCGCCAAGGGTCTGCTTCTGAGCTGTCGTTTTATTAGGCTTAGGGATAACAACCACCCTCGCTGAGCGGAAGCGCTCCGGGTAGTACCCCAGCCTAAAGCTAGCTGTTGCCAGATCCGCTAGGATCTCCCATAGGGGTTCCCCGCAGGCCTTTAGCAGGCCAGTGGGGATCAGGTCGTCGCCGGGAGCCTTCCGAGCAGCTGTTCCTTTGATGATAGACTCGATATCCATTGTGGTCACCTCCCTAGGGACGTTCAGCTCTGGTCTTGTCTGTAATAGGCCGCGATCGAGGTCCGATAGATCTATACACGGGTCTGGGAAGAACCTCTCAGCTAGTAATTTTGCCTTCTCATCATGTGTACGTGCTGTAAGCGTGTCGCCGGCGTCCCTCCGGAGATCTGGCAAGCCGTGGGCCTCAGGGGGGGCCCAGCTCCGTAGCCTAGCCCACCTCTGCAGTGCCCACAGGCTTTTGTGATCCTTCGCCGTCCCCTCGAGCTTCTCGTGCCAGCTACGCGTCTGCGCTTCGCTGATCTCGAGCCGTTGTTTTTGGACGGCTCTTGTATATTCGTCCCAGTTGGTCTGCGACCTTGCCTGGAGGTAGTCCCGCCGTCGTCTCTTCGTCTCAGCGCAAGCCTTGCTAACCTGCGGGCACCACCACGGGACCCCAGCGCCTCGGCCAACGGTGCGTCTCGGGACCGCCACGTCGGCGATCTCTTGGAGGTTCCGGATAACCCAGTCAACAGCCTGGTCCAACTCCGTTATCGTCTCAACCGGCAAATAATTCATAAATCTCTGGCTTGATTCGGCTACGATGAGCCACTTATCCGCCATCGCCCAGTTCCACCCTTCGACACTGCGGCGGCCCTCCTTGACTGCCTCCCCGTTGGATATTACCCTAATCACTTGCGCTCTGTGGTCTGAGCCCTCTAGGCCCGGGTCCCCATCGTAATCAATCCTAGCCCCTTTCGTCACCCAGGCTAGGTCGATAGTTGAGTCTCGTTGTTTGTGCCTTTGCCGTGTGATTTCCCCGAACGGCGTAACGAGCTCTAATCGCCAGCGTCGCGCAAACTCCACTACGTTGTCGCTGCCCCGTGACGACCGTCCGTGGACGTCCCACAGCGGGTGATGTGTATTGAAGTCCCCTACGAGGACCTGTGTCCCCTCCGGCGCCCCATTAGGGAGGTCTTGGAGCGGGCTGACCCAGCGGCTCCCGGTCTGGTTTGGTGAATAGATAGACCATATTGTAAGGGCGTCCGGGCCTACCCCGAACGTAATACTACCCCAGTCCATCCCGGTACGGGGTCGCAACGTAGCCACGTCGTATCGTTTATGGACATATAGCGCAGCTCTGCCGCTGCTGTACACTACTTCGTACCTGGACGACTTCGGGCAATAAATCGCCTTCGTCCGCCGGTTGATCCATGGCTCTTGAGCCGCTATCATATCATAGTCACCCCCCTTATCCAGCGCTAGCGTTGCGTTCGCCTTTGAATCTGCGATATTCCAGTAGAAAATAGAGACTACCATTAAGCTGTCGATGGTATATCTTCGTTCGTACGTCCATTAGTGAGGAAGCTACGCATTGCTGACGCAGACCGTTCGGTTCGCTCCTGCTCCACTCGCGATCCGCCTAGGGGGCGGCCCCGGGGTTGTACAACTGTAAACCCGTCGCTGGTCAATGAGCTAGGTGGTGTGAGCCTGCCCTCACTAGATAACCCGTCCGAGTAGCTGCGGACCTCAAATTGTCGGGGGCGGTGAGCGTACGCCTCGCGTACGCGTAGCCGCTGCTATTCTGCCGTAGGGCAGTCCCTGTCCCACGCCGTGTGCTTCCCTTTGCAGTTCACACAACGTTTTTTGCCGCTAGGTGCCTTCTCGGGGCAGTCTTTTTCACCCCCTGGGTGTGCCGTTGCAGCGCAGACGCCGCAACGCGCCGTCTTCTTGCAGTGTTTCGCGATATGGCCGTATTCGTAGCACTGGCAGCACTGCCGAACCCGAAGATTGCCGTCGTACGGCTCGCAATCGAATATCTGGGCCTCCCAAATAAGCCCTTCGGAGCATAGTTCCATCGCCGCCTCCACGCTATCCACGTGTAGTATCAGGGCCGCATACGGTGCTTGCGGCGCCCGGGGGAGGTTCCTTTTAGCCTTAGAGGTGCTTTGTATTGTCCCGCTTCAGGTCTTTAAGTAGCTGGCTCTCGTCGTGGACCTCTCGCAGCCGTTTCGCAGGCAGCCCCTTCGCGATCACTGCAACTTCTCTGCGGTTGAGAAGTGCCTTATCGCCGAAGGCACTACGCACCCACCTGCTGTCCGTGGTCGCCGCTGAGGCCGACTGCTTAAACGTCACTACGGTATCGCCACTGCGCAGCCTGCGGGCCGCCACTGCATCGGTGCTGCCGCGTGCACTGTTCACCCCTTTTACGACCTCAGCCGCCGATCTGTTCTTCATATTAGGGTCCTCTGTCCCCCGGATCACTACCTCTCTCTCCCTTCGCTGGGGCACTACAACCCGCTGCTGCCACACTGGGGCTTCACCGGGTCCCCGTCCCTGGGCCGATCCTGAGGCGATTGAGGCCCAGGATCGAGTTGTAGGCAAGGCCACGTTCTTCACCGTATCCTGCATGGTCTTCTCAACCATCGTCTGGATCGCCGCAGGAATTTCGGCAAGGGCCAGAGTCACTGCCAGTACGTCGGCATGTGTGGCGGGTCTGTCGCCCCCCTCCTCCAGCGTCCTGCCGGCTAGTTTCAACCCCAGCCAACGCTCCATCAAACCCCCCATGACCTCAATCTTCTCATGTGGGACCAAGTCGGCAATCTCTTGTTTTACCTTTTGTCGTTTTTTTTTCGATGTCTTCCCTCTTTGCGTTCTTCCTGCTGATGCGCTCCACGTTCGGTGCGTGGGCACTTTCGTTGGCCTGGGGGTGGTGAAAACTCTGTTCGAGTCCCGCCCGTCCCCCGTCGATCACCATCGGCGCCGCCATCGCTTGCGTCCTCGCTTCGCGTGCGATGCGAGGTCACTGTCCAACGTAAATGGTCGTTAGGAATCGAATGCCGCAATCGGTTTGATGATTTGACGCTGTTCGAAGAAGTTATCGATGAAAGTCAGAAACCTCCTTGATTGGATCTTGCCAACAACGAAGAGCTCTACAGTTATAGAAGCATTGGAGAGCTCAGTGATGATTTATGAATAAAAGAGTATAATTAAATGTAAGAACTTCCAATACTAGTCATGTCATATTAGTTCTTCAATATCAAGCGTTACACCAATCTACACCGAAAAAACACGCAGAGTGCTTTATCAGACTTATCCCCGCCGAGCCGCAAATCTCTCATACCTGTCCGCAGACCAGACTCTCATCCTCCTGCCCCAGATCATCATCATTATAGTTGACGAGAGAGTGACGAGACAAAGTATGGTAGCGGTGATAAACATGTTCTCAAGTCCCATTGATTCGATCCAGGGTGTCAAGGCGAACACTATAAGAGTGGCGAACGCATTCCTCGTAAAGGCAATGGGAACCAGGGCACTGCCAATAATCTGAGGGAAAGCGCCAATTAGATTTGACGCTTCTCATCTAAACTCGGGAAATGGTGTCTTACCTTGCTGTAGCAATCTTGAACGTATGTGAGGACGCCGTCACCCAGGAGACTCATGCCAAACCCGAAAATCGCGAGGCCTATTGCGGGTATAATCCACGGTTTGCCCTTGAGTTTGATGTCAATATACCTGTTTTCTCATAACTTCTAGGAATGGAAACATCTCACGTACTTCAGTCATACTCAATCCAAACACCAACATACCAGTAGGAACCAGGAAGACTCCTGGTAACGCCATCCACAGCCTCATTTCCGGCTCGTAAGTCCCTCCATTGCGTCTAGCCAGCTTCAGAATCAACCAATCGTTGACGGGGGCGAACATGAGGCCGATGACGCTGCCGATGAACGGTGGGAGGTTCATGAGTCCAATCGCGGATGCTGAAAAGTTGTACGGCTCGATCGGAAAATAAGTCGATAGAGTGGTTAGCAAAACGGAGAACCATGCAAGTAGCGAGCCCCAGATCAAAGCCGTGTACGCCACCGGAGGCAGTGCGAAAAGCTCCAGAAACTCAACGATCTGCTGGAAATAAGGTGCTCCCCGAGGCTCTCGAGTAATCAAGGCAAAGCGCTCGCGAAGGGGTCTCTTGGGGAACTCCGCAGTCGTTTTCGAAATTTGAGGTTCCGCAGACTTGACGTCGCCATGAGCACTAGAAGTAACAGCACCATCCTCCCCATCAACATAGACATCGCCAGTTTCTGACGATCGCCGGCGCAACTGGGCAGGGACCCTAACGGCGTACTTGGATTCCTCGTAGAAGAAAACGAACAACAGGAGAGAAACGCCGAGTAGAATAGACGTCCACCACCATATCCACCGCCATCCCATAGCCACAGCCACGTAACCCGCTGCAACAGGCGCCAGGAAAGAGCCCATATTCACCATCATCAAATACACTCCGTTCATAGTCGCACGCTCGTGGACGAAAAACAGGTCCGCGACCGTTATCTGTACGATACTCTCACTGATCGCCCCGGCGGCACCACTCACAACATTGACGGTGATGAGTTCGGGTCCCGTGTTTACCTTGGCCTGCCATATCCCCGTGGCGAGCTGGATAGCGGTGCTGACGATGTAGACGGGGCGGCGGCCGTAATTGACGGCTAGGGGCACGAAAAATATGCAGCCGACGGCGATGCCGGCGCAGCACGAGGCGAAGGAGTAGTTCATGTCTTCGTAGCTGATGCCGAGTTCGAGGTTCATGGGGGACCAGACTACGGTGCCTATATCGAGACTGGGGATTGAGCTTGGGTAAGCTGGGGGATAATTGTGAGAAAGATGTTGTGCTGTGATTGACGTACAGCACAAAGGTCATGAGGGCGTAGAAGCAGACGATGCCGTAGTGGACCACCTTGCGGGCTTTGGACCAATTCTGACAGAATCTCATCAGCAAGCAGTGACGGGTCAGACTAGAAGAGACGGACCAGCGGCTGTTCGGGGTCTAGGGATGGCTGAGGCTGGAGAATGAGCCGCTCATGTTCCGAAGATACTACAAGACCAGGTTAGAATTGCCCTGTCGTTGACAGAGCTGTATACTTGCCATCTTCTATTGACACCGTGCCAGGCAGCAGCCGGTGGAACGGAGTATCGTCCATCGTGTTGAGCCTAGTCAGTATTTTCGATAGAGGTCAAAAAGAGCGAATTGCCTGAAAGCCCGGAAAGTCAGAGCACAGGTCTAGCAACACCCACTTCGTGTACCTGTGTCCTGACGTAGTTGGCCACTATTAATGCGACTACAAACTTTATAAAATACTGTGAGCGTGATGAACCAAGTTTACGGCCAAAATTTATAGACGAGGAAGAGACGAAAAAAAGCAAGCCTATACCAGATTATCTATAGCCTATTGAGAACCTCAGGAAATCAAATGCCGCCATGGTCCTTGATAAGCTCAACACTGGGAGCCGGCGTGGTGAGCCAATCATAATAGGTCAAGGATCCGATCGTATGCAGGGATGCAGTCATGCCTGCAGCAAGTCAGCCACATGATGCAGTGAATGGTGGCCGTCATCAAAACGGTTACGCGGGTGCGCCCCGGGAGAACAGAACATGGCGGAGTTAAAGCAGTATGATGCCCTCGATCCCCCACCCCCCATGACCTCAATCTTCTCACGTGGGACCAAGTCGGCAATCTCTTGTTCTACCTTTTGTAGTTCTCTTCCGATCCCTTCCCTCTCTGCGTTCTTTCTGCTGGTGCGCTCCACGTTCGGTGCGTGGGCACTTTCGTTGGCGTGGGGGTGGTGAAAACTCTGTTCGAGTCCCGTCCGTCCCCCGTCGATCACCATCGGCGCCGCCATCGCTTGCGTCCTCGCTTCGCGTGCGATGCGAGGTCACTGTCCGACGTAAACGGTCGTTAGGAATCGAATGCCGCAATCGGTTTGATGATTTGACGCTGTTCGAAGAAGTTATCGATGAAAGTCAGAAATCTCCCTCCAATGCCTGCGAAGATTTAAAAAAGGGAGATTTCTGACTTTCATCGATAACTTCTTCGAACAGCGTCAAATCATCAAACCGATTGCGGCATTCGATTCCTAACGACCGTTTACGTCGGACAGTGACCTCGCATCGCACGCGAAGCGAGGACGCAAGCGATGGCGGCGCCGATGGTGATCGACGGGGGACGGGCGGGACTCGAACAGAGTTTTCACCACCCCCACGCCAACGAAAGTGCCCACGCACCGAACGTGGAGCGCACCAGCAGAAAGAACGCAGAGAGGGAAGGGATCGGAAGAGAACTACAAAAGGTAGAACAAGAGATTGCCGACTTGGTCCCACGTGAGAAGATTGAGGTCATGGGGGGTTTGATGGAGCGTTGGCTGGGGTTGAAACTAGCCGGCAGGACGCTGGAGGAGGGGGGCGACAGACCCGCCACACATGCCGACGTACTGGCAGTGACTCTGGCCCTTGCCGAAATTCCTGCGGCGATCCAGACGATGGTTGAGAAGACCATGCAGGATACGGTGAAGAACGTGGCCTTGCCTACAACTCGATCCTGGGCCTCAATCGCCTCAGGATCGGCCCAGGGACGGGGACCCGGTGAAGCCCCAGTGTGGCAGCAGCGGGTTGTAGTGCCCCAGCGAAGGGAGAGAGAGGTAGTGATCCGGGGGACAGAGGACCCTAATATGAAGAACATATCGGCGGCTGAGGTCGTAAAAGGGGTGAACAGTGCACGCGGCAGCACCGATGCAGTGGCGGCCCGCAGGCTGCGCAGTGGCGATACCGTAGTGACGTTTAAGCAGTCGGCCTCAGCGGCGACCACGGACAGCAGGTGGGTGCGTAGTGCCTTCGGCGATAAGGCACTTCTCAACCGCAGAGAAGTTGCAGTGATCGCGAAGGGGCTGCCTGCGAAACGGCTGCGAGAGGTCCACGACGAGAGCCAGCTACTTAAAGACCTGAAGCGGGACAATACAAAGCACCTCTCTAAGGCTAAAAGAAACCTCCCCCGGGCGCCGCAAGCACCGTATGCGGCCCTGATACTACACGTGGATAGCGTGGAGGCGGCGATGGAACTATGCTCCGAAGGGCTTATTTGGGAGGCCCAGATATTCGATTGCGAGCCGTACGACGGCAATCTTCGGGTTCGGCAGTGCTGCCAGTGCTACGAATACGGCCATATCGCGAAACACTGCAAGAAGACGGCGCGTTGCGGCGTCTGCGCTGCAACGGCACACCCAGGGGGTGAAAAAGACTGCCCCGAGAAGGCACCTAGCGGCAAAAAACGTTGTGTGAACTGCAAAGGGAAGCACACGGCGTGGGACAGGGACTGCCCTACGGCAGAACAGCAGCGGCTACGCGTACGCGAGGCGTACGCTCACCGCCCCCGACAATTTGAGGTCCGCAGCTACTCGGACGGGTTATCTAGTGAGGGCAGGCTCACACCACCTAGCTCATTGACCAGCGACGGGTTTACAGTTGTACGACCCCGGGGCCGCCCCCTGGGCGGATCGCGAGTGGAGCAGGAGCGAACCGAACGGTCTGCGTCAGCAATGCGTAGCTTCCTCACTAAGGGACGTACGAACGAAGATATACCATCGACAGCTTAATGGTAGTCTCTATTCTCTACTGGAATATCGCAGATTCAAAGGCGAACGCAACGCTAGCGCTGGATAAGGGGGGTGACTATGATATAATAGCGGTTCAAGAGCCATGGATCAACCGGCGGACGAAGGCGATTTATTGCCCGAAGTCGTCCAGGTACGAAGTAGTGTACAGCAGCGGCAGAGCTGCGCTATATGTCCATAAACGATACGACGTGGCTACGTTGCGACCCCGTACCGGGATGGACTGGAGCAGTATTACGTTCGGGGCAGGCCCGGACGCCCTTACAATCTGGTCTATCTATTCACCAAACCAGACCGGGAGCCGCTGGGTCAGCCCGCTCCAAGACCTCCCTAATGGGGCGCCGGAGGGGACACAGGTCCTCGTAGGGGACTTCAATACACATCACCCGCTGTGGGACGTCCACGGACGGTCGTCACGGGGCAGCGACAACGTAGTGGAGTTTGCGCGACGCTGGCGATTAGAGCTCGTTACGCCGTTCGGGGAAATCACACGGCAAAGGCACAAACAACGAGACTCAACTATCGACCTAGCCTGGGTGACGAAAGGGGCTAGGATTGATTACGATGGGGACCCGGGCCTAGAGGGCTCAGACCACAGAGCGCAAGTGATTAGGGTAATATCCAACGGGGAAGCAGTCAAGGAGGGCCGCCGCAGTGTCGAAGGGTGGAACTGGGCGATGGCGGATAAGTGGCTCATCGTAGCCGAATCAAGCCAGAGATTTATGAATTATTTGCCGGTTGAGACGATAACGGAGTTGGACCAGGCTGTTGACTGGGTTATCCGGAACCTCCAAGAGATCGCCGACGTGGCGGTCCCGAGACGCACCGTTGGCCGAGGCGCTGGGGTCCCGTGGTGGTGCCCGCAGGTTAGCAAGGCTTGCGCTGAGACGAAGAGACGACGGCGGGACTACCTCCAGGCAAGGTCGCAGACCAACTGGGACGAATATACAAGAGCCGTCCAAAAACAACGGCTCGAGATCAGCGAAGCGCAGACGCGTAGCTGGCACGAGAAGCTCGAGGGGACGGCGAAGGATCACAAAAGCCTGTGGGCACTGCAGAGGTGGGCTAGGCTACGGAGCTGGGCCCCCCCTGAGGCCCACGGCTTGCCAGATCTCCGGAGGGACGCCGGCGACACGCTTACAGCACGTACACATGATGAGAAGGCAAAATTACTAGCTGAGAGGTTCTTCCCAGACCCGTATATAGATCTATCGGACCTCGATCGCGGCCTATTACAGACGAGACCAG